>NC_079162.1:26057249-27331509 GCF_947563725.1 Argiope bruennichi | reverse complement strand
CAAAAGCATTTCAAAATTATTTTTGAAAAATCTCGGATTAAAATGAAAAAGTGTGATGTCTAATCAAATACTTAGAGTAAAAATGTAAGAAAAAAAATGAGAAATTTAATTAATTAGGGACTAATTATTGAAAGTCAATATTAAAAGTCAATAAACACATGTCTGAGAATTGTATTTCTAAGAAATAAAATACCGATTCCCACGCGACTTTAATTCTAAAGATTCGAGCCCACTATAAATAGGGCTGGATTTGAAATTTTTAAAATCTATCTAGTCACTGAAAGTTTGCACGTTCAAATGTCTGTATATGGAATACTCATTTTTGCATGACTTTTTAACAGTATTTTCACGGGAAAAAAATATACAAATAAGAAAGCACTGCAATTTGCATTATAATCAGATTGACAAATATGAAAATTGGGAAGGGAAGCAATCGGACGGCTAAAATTCTTCTAAACTAAAAAAAAAAAAAAAAAAAAAAAAAAAAAAAAAAATCAGCTATTAAGCATTTAGTCAAACTATTAGAAAATCGTATCCAAAAATTAAATATTAAAAACCTAAAACCCGCGTATTATTTAAAAAGAAAAATAAGAAATAGAGGTAGTTAGTTTTTAGAATAAAAAAAAAGCAGTAATTACTTTTTCCTTCTTGGAAAAAAAAATTCATTAAATATTAATTCCTTGGAAATCAGCATGTATTTTTTGTAAATACGAGTGATTAAGAAATATGCTTTCGTTATTTGAGTAGGTTTGTCATCTACTAGAAAAATAAAAATAAGCTGAATAATAAATAATATTTTCCTTTTGAATTAAAAAAGGAATATTTATTTATTTTGAATTATTTCGCAGTTTATTTATATAATATGTAGTATTTTATTCCAGCTGTTGTTCAAAGAACTGATTAATAAAATATCGTCTTTCGTGAACATTTTTCATGAACATAATTCTTCCTTCTTTTGTCGTATTTTTAGAAGCAATCGTAAATAAAAAATCGTAATAGAAAAAGTTGTTTTGAAAGGATTCTGGAGGATTAAATACTCTTCGAAAAAGATTTTTATTAATTGGGAACGAAAATTTCTTTCAAAATCTTTACAAAATAATCAAAGAAAACCCCCGACAATCTCCATATATGAAAAAAGAATTTCCATCACAACAAATACATAATTGACTTTTTGAAAAACAATACAAAAAATTCAATGTTCAATTATTGATGTTTTATCCAAAATGCACAATGGTTATGATCAAAGGTCATCTTTATTATTGCTATGAAAGATCCAGTAAAATAGTTGAATTAAAACAAATTATTTGCTAGTAAATATTTTGTTTCAAAAGTGTACAGCACACATTTCAATTTTTTTTTTTCATAAAACGTGTTTAAAATGACGAATTGTTTCAAATTATATGAAAGATAGTTTAAATTTCTTACTTGCTAGTTTGATAACGCTCCTCGTAACTTTAAATCGAGTTAAAATTATTTTTACCCTACATCCTTTCTCCAGACTTCCACACCACACAAAATGGAGGACAAATGATTATATTAACACTCCCCCACACAGCTGATACAACAGATATTCGGAAAAGCCGAGTCATGAGCCTACGGCCTTCTTATTCCAAAGTTGATACTGACTCTATGGACTCGCCCGCAATGTAACATTTATATTTTTATTCAGGGTGCTTCTAAATTCAAGTGAAAAACTTTAAACAGAAACAGGTCATTTTACCGTAGACTATGAGCTTGGAATTGGAAAAGGAATTTTATTATTTATATTTTCATTTGGGTGCTTCTAAAATCACATGACAAACTTTAAAGGTAAACCAAGAAACAGAAACAAGCCGCTTTTACCATAGACCATGAGCTTGGGACTGCAAACGAAATTTTATTATTTATATTTTTATTCAGGGTTCTTCAAAAATCACGTGACAAACTTTAAATGTAGATCAAGCAAACAGAAATCATTTTTACCGTAGACCATGAGCTTGGGATTGCAAACGAAAAGGGTGACCGCTACAAGTAGACCTAGTTCTGCCGATCGTGCAAAGCGTGTGTGCACGAACAGAAAGAGCAAATAGAAGATGTCGTGCCCCCTCAACAAAACACATGATCTTCGAGGCACTCGTCTTTTCTTATCGAATGCTGGTAATTTGCAGCAAAGAAAAAAGTATAAGTTGCAATACGTGAATTGTGGCAGCTGAAACACGGTACATAAATCAAATGGTATTGTATTGCTCAATATCCACTTTTACAAGCTTTGTTATCTTTTTATTATATTTTTGAAGAAAATTAAGACTGTAATTGAACTTAATTTTATTTTAGCAATTTTACTGATGAATCAATTCAAATTATAGCTAATTTCTTCAATGCATATGTCAAGTTTTCTTTTAACAAGTAATTCTTTGACAAAAGGAAATTATAAAAAAAAAAAAAAAAATACATTAGTTTAGAAAATGAGTGACGGTATTACAGGTTGAGGGAGCTACTGGAATCAAATAACATGAATGTCTACTTTAGTCTTTTTGTCTATAAATTATGGAATAATTATACACATATAATCATTCCATTATATATAAACAATGTGTCAGTCTACATCAAAACACAAGCGCAAAAATAGAAATTTATCTCTTCAGTGACTTCACTGAGATTCTGATAGGAATTTCTTTGCCACGTGTCGACATAGGCAAGGGAATCCTTACGCATCTTTTTAATTAGATGCGTAGGCGTTAAGGACTTTTATTCCTTCGCTCCCTGGGTGGGAACCACGTAATCACCAATTTTGTTAAGCACGCATTAGAAATAATGAAATAAAAAGTGGAAATTCGATTAGGAAATAAGAGAACATTTTAGAATGAAATTAACATGTGTTAATTTAAGATGAAAATTAGAAAATTAAGATCTAAATTAAATTTAGAAATTTTATTACATATATCTATATAAAACCTTTGCCGGTATGCGAGAACCTGGTGATCATATCATTTTGGTTGCGAATATTTTAAGAAATACTCTGAAGAATTAAGTATACAATAACGGTTCAGCTCTCATTTTGAGTGTTATGGTGATGAAATTTTGAAAATTTCATAGGGCAGGACTAACTTTTTATAGGAAAATAAATTTCATAATAATAAAAAAAGGACATAGATGGCGGTGGAGTGGAAATGCTACCCCATTAATTAGAGTATGGTTTCTCAAATCATGGTATGCGTACAATTAGTGCCACATTAGGTAAAGCAATTCTTACACAAAACCTTTAAATAAATATTCAAAATTATTGCAACGTGGCGTCTCTTTTAACATTTTATTTTAAATTTCATCATTCAGGTACATATGTATTTTAATTTTTTGGTCCTTCCTTAAACTGGAGCGTATCGCGGCGGTCACTTGAATCATATACTAGGCTGAATCATCACTTGAATCATATGCGAGTGACAGCGTTACTCCAATTCACCCGACTTACCTTTGACATAATTTAAGATTTATTCTGACATATCGAAACTGGTTACAATGAAGCAGTTATGTTCATCAAATTTATTTCGGTATCCTCGGATCTAATCTTGAATTCTGCAGTCTCATTTGGGATACTAATTATAAAAATAAAATTATAGACCAAATGCAAACGAAGTTTATGCGCTATTTGTAAAAAAAAAAAAAAAAAAAAAAAAAAAGTTTACACCGTATGCTTCAGTTTATCTTCGTAATATGTTTGATGTTTCTAGTTTGAAATCCCAATGTGATCTTTCATTTGCTTTGTATCATTGTAGTCATCAATAATCTGATTAAGTCGTCTTAATTGATATTAATTAAGTCTATACGTTTTGCTGCACCAGCCAGAACATTTAATCGACAGACTGTTTCACAATGCTCACGTCAATTTTAATTATGCAGAAAAATTCTATAAATTTCATATATTAATTCATTTCTGAAGAATTTCGTACTTTTTAATGTCATTTGGTGTTTTTAAAATAAAATGTCTAGAATTTTTAAATTTGTTAGTTATTTTTTTAGTTTTTAAGATTTTATGCGTTTAACTTTTAATGTTTTTTAAATAATTCTTATTGATTATACCCGGCTTTAATTCTGACATTTAAGAAATTGATTATATTCAATTTTTTAATTCATAATGTGTTTTTAATGTTTTTGCGATTAAATATAGTTGGCTTTTAAGTCTCTTGTAAATTTTAATTGTTTTACAATTTTTAAAAATGTTTTTAAATGCTTTTTTTTATTTCACAGCTTCTGACCTCTTAGCGTGTTTTTTTATATTGACTGTATACCAAAATACTCAATATATTTTATAATGTTCCTGTCATACTGTACTTATGGCTTTTATTTTTTATATTTTTGCTGCTCATTTTGTAATGCGCTCTGTAACTGGAGTTTTTTTTTTTTTTTTCCTTGTAGTGTACATTTTCTTTAACCACATAGCCAGCTCTGGCTGTAATTTTTTTTACTTCCCCTTATATGAAATATACTCAGAAAAAGTATTGTAATAATCAATAAATTAGAACTCGAAATTTTGACGAATCTTTCAGAGTCCTAAAAACACATGTTTAGAATTATGTCAGTCTATGAACACAATAATTCGTTTTAAGCTAGATGGATGAAATTTAGTATTTAGTCTTAGCACCAAAATTTGTAGATTTCTATTAAATTTTGGACGAGATCCATTCACAGGAAGTACAGATGACTGAGTAAAAGTAAACACGAGAACTACAAAATGCAAAAAAGCTGAACAAATAAAATGTGTGTAGTTTTATCATCTAAAGTGTAGATGGTTATCAAATTTTGAACCATATTTATCAAAGAGCTGGCCGTCTATTGGTCTGTACTTTCGCACGATTTCAAACATAATTCAAAAACGTAAAGAGCTAAATAAATGAAATTTGGTATCTAATCTTGCGACTACAGTAGTAGTGAGTTCTATATCAAGTTTTGGTTTCAATCAATCAGCAAAAATGTGTTTAAAATGCGCATTCGATCTTCTGGCACTTGTACAGTAAACACAAGACAGTGATTAATCGCCAAAAAAAGGTCAAATTTCAAGTATTAGATTCAGTAAAAATGCTAGCTTCGCGCCAAAGATCGTTTTTTCGTAACTATTGTTTGCAAATGCCATGCAATAATTACACAATTACTAGTTTTCTTTGCTACACTGCTATCACGTAAATAAAATATGTGGGACTCTGAAAATAAAAATCTGAGCACTATTGCCATTCACATTCTTGCCCAATCCCACAGTTTTATTCGGGGAGCTAGAGGAGGAGGGTAATATCTTTATTAGAGAGTATGCAAGAAAGTTTTAGACACTTCCCACTGGTGGTTTTTTTGCGATACTTAATATTTGAATAGTACGCACACACTTTCAATTTCGCAATTTTTTTTATCATTCACAGTTATGAACATTACAAGGCAGCAATAAATGGATTTTTGATCCCGTTCGAAAATACCAGGTGTTCCGTGGACATTCGAAAGAGCTATGTAGATTCTTGTGGCGAGGCTTCGTACACGTCATCTCAGTATGGTATTATTATGTTGTCGAAAATTTAAATCGATAGCTCTGAAATGCAAATATAGAGCTGCCGAACCGCGCTTTCTAGATCCTCTTGTTAGCGCATCGGTGATATTTTTCTGCATAATATTAGGTAATATTTTCAAAATATTGATCTATATTTTTAAATCTTAAACTCGTGTACCAAATTTTATTTGTCTAGCTCTTTGTTTTGTAGCTACCAAGTTTCATTTTACTTGGACACTCGGATAGACAGACTTTCCCTGAATGAATTTCGTTCAAAATTTGATAGATATCTACAAACTTGGTGTTAAGTTCATATACTAAATTTCATCCATCTAGCTCTCAAAGCGTTTTTGAATTATCGTGTTCACAGACAGACAAAATTCCCGAAACAGGTTTTTCACACTCAGGGATGTCTAAAACGTGGAGCTACGTCAAAATTTCAAAGTAGATTTTTTTACCGTTGCAGTACTTTGTATATTTCGTTTACGTTACGAAATGGAATGGCAGTATTTCAAATAGAACAAAATTTCTATTCGAAACGCTTTTTTGTCTGAAGGCAGTTTGTGGCTCTAATTTCATCAAAAACCTTTTATCATGACGAAATCAGCGTATAGAGTTTTTTCCCACCACCAGGTGGTTTGAATGAATTTGTAAAAAGGAAACCTGAAAAGTTATTTATGTCTATGGAAGCACATCGACGGTATCGTACGACGCCAATGAATGTTCATTGAAAAGGAAGGAAAAACTAATTTGACAGTAAAGAATAAAAAGAAAAAATGACGGGGAAAGCAAACATTTCAGGAAATGTATGAATGGATAATGAATAAAAGAGTTGGACTTCATTAACTATGGAAAATTGTGTAGAATGGAAAAAGAAAGGGATGATTGTTAAGTTTTGTAAGTTATTCGTTCAAAATGTTCATCTGAAATATGCACATCTCATGCTCATTATTTTTTCAAGCAACTATCATTCATTGATATTAATTTTTTTTATTTGCATATTTTTATTAGAATTGCCATTTATCTTTTCCAATAATAAAAACGAATATGCCTGCTCTACGATGACAGACATACAGATAAAAGTATGTATGCCCATAGAACATACCGTTGTATCTACAGCTACGAAATTTGCCTAAACATACTTGGGAAGATGGGAATCTGCATCTCGGAGGGATTTCTTTCTATTTTTCATTTATTAAAAAATAAATATTTTGATTTTTTTTTTCCTTTGATAGTTTCACAAAGAAAATTATTGCATAAATTTTTTATGCCACATCAAATCTCATCACTTTGCTCAACTAGAAATTCAAAGAATTTTTTTTTTTTTACTGATATCATTTCAGTTGTAGTACAATTTTCTTCAATTTTAATAATTTTTTAAAAATACTTCTAAATATACTAACAATACTTTTGATTGTTGAAAGAGATTCGTAAGGTTTTCATTATTGCTACAAATATTTTAAGTTAATTTATTCGTCCATTGTTGAAACCCAATGGAGACTAAGGTATGAAGATTTTCATATTGAATATGTAGGAAGACATCAGAGGCAAACCTACATAAAATGGAGTCCAGGAAAAACATCAAAACATCGCCCCATCCCAATCTTTTAACTTCATATTACCCCTGAATCCTCCGAAAAATTGTTATTCCAAGGGTGGGAGTTTAAGGTAAATCAAATAATTATATTAAGACACTTTTGAACTAATATAGGTTAGCCTTTGTTCAAAACATCTTAATTATCCAAGCAAAGTAATGAAACTTTTTATAAAAACGAAGCAATATATTATAAGCAGTTATAAAGACGATTATTAATAAGAATATAGTTAAATCATGTATTTGAAATTGCATTTCAAATTGCTTTAAAATACAGGGTGGTTATAATTAAACTTTCCCTATAAACAGCATCCTACAACGCAAACGGGTGAAATTTGGTATATAGACTCTATTCAAAATGCGCTCACAGAATTTCAGGAAAATAAAAATTAGTTCCAAAATGTCCACTAGTGGGCGCCTTTTCCGGAAAACATTAATTTTAACACTTATAATAAGTGTTTCAAAGCCTCGCCCTCAAAAAAATCAACGATAAAGACCTTCAGCAAGCTTATTCAGGCTCTGAAGAAATCAATGAAATGTATATTGATTCTTATATTTTTTTTTCCAATATATCAAATTTTCACACAAATATCTGTTAAATTTCTTATTTAAACCCCTTTTTAGGGGTTTAAGATATTAATATATCAAACATTTCCTGAACAAGGATAGCAAAAATTTATTAAAAGCTTTCGAAACGGTTTTTAAAATTTTAATAATGTACTTGTACATCATTATGATACCTTTTTAAATGGAAGAAACCTCTGTATTTAATACGAGATAATTTATAGAGTTATATTAATAGTAAAAGCTACAGATCTTTTTAACTATGCTTGCATGGTATTTGACAAAAAATAATCATTCATCTCATCTGCAGTTACGTAATCTCGTTAAACTCCAGAGCAGATATGAACGGCTTAAAAATTCCAAATATTACTATTTGTTCAATATAACCCAATTAATATTTGTTCTTATAACCCAATTAATATCTCATTTTTTAAATGCAGTATATTAACTAATTGTCTTCATTTAATATTCAAGTAATATTTTTGAATTTTTTTAAGTTATCGAAATGGGTAATTTTTTATGAAAGTAAAAAAATTTAATCGTTTTTTTTTTGTTAGTGATTATGGCATTGAGTACTGAGTTATTTTCTTAAATTTAACTCGATGAAAAACAATTTTCCGAATACTTGGGGAATACCGTTCCGGAGTACTTGAACTCACCTCTGAATATAACAATTGGATAGGGTAAATAGTTGTGCATTAAGAGGATTTTGTAATTTTAACTGTGTAGGTATTTATAATTTGCTTTCGAATTTAGAGGCAATTTCGAAAGATTTGCTTTCGAATTTAGAGGCAATTTCGAAAGATTTGCTTTCGAATTTAGAGGCAATTTCGAAAGATTTGCTTTCGAATTTAGAGGCAATTTCGAAAGATTTGCTTTCGAATTTAGAGGCAATTTCGAAAGATTTGCTTTCGAATTTAGAGGCAATTTCGAAAGATTTGCTTTCGAATTTAGAGGCAATTTCGAAAGATTTGCTTTCGAATTTAGAGGCAATTTCAAAAGATTCGCTTTCAAGCATAACACTAATATTATAGGCAAATATATATGTATGTAAGCATATAATTTTTTTAATCAGAAGGCAGTTTTGAAGACATTGAAGAGACTTTCGATTTTTTTTTTTTTTGACGTCGTTTTATTTCATCCAAGGGAGGCACGCATTATGTACAAGCAGGAGCGACGACGAGCACACACACACACAACACAAAACAGAACGACACTGAGGGAAAAGCTCTTGAACATTTTATCCCTGGTCTTATATAACATGAGATATTGATAGGGAAATATTTCTCCATAATGCTTATATACAATGAGATTTCGATAGGGATTTTCGCTACATGCGCCGACATGGCAAGGGAACACAGGGATCTTTTAGAAAAGAATTTAAGTCAGCAGTATTTTGTCCTTTCACTCGGAGTGTGGGAACGTGAGGCTTTTAGCCGATTCAGCAATTTTACAAAGCTTTTCTTGAATTAATTAAATAGAACAAGTGGAATGCGATCAGGAAATAAAAGAATATTTTAGAATGAAGTTACTATGGGTTGAATTAAGATAAAACCTTGGAAATTAATTAAATTGAAATTAGAGTTTAAAACTAGCATTACATGTATATGCGACTTGTGTATATATAATATAAGGTTTCTTTCTTAGTTGCTCTGATACAAATTTAAGACAAAATAAATTCATTCCATTTTCAAAAATTAGTAGAAATATTCAAAGCTCCTTTCTCTATCTATACCACTTTCATCATATAAAAGCTTTTTTTTTGCTTATAATATCTAAACTTGGATACTTATTATTAATAAAATTTATTAATTCAGTTTAGTTTATAGCAATTCTACACAATTTACTACAAGGCGTTTCGAAATCCTTATCGGTTTTTGATTGGTAAGAATGTTTAGTGAATAAAAATATTATCTTTCAAGCTTATTTATAATAGTTACGTTACGTTACTTTGAGTGTGGGCCGCGGTGGCCTGGTGGTCTCGGCTTCGGAACCGGTGGTTTTTGAGACCAATTCCAGGTTCGAGACCCAATTCTATCGTCGGATCTGGTGCGCATTAAATCCGTCAGGGCCAAACGTCCTCCCGCTGGTGTGGTGTAAAAGTTTGGAAAGGAGGCTTCCAGCTCACGTATTGTTCTCGTTATCTGACCACGGTTCAAAATTACGAGATCTTTCCTAAAATAACCGTAGTGTTTCTTTAAAACTGGACGTTAATACAACTAAGCTAAACTTCACATTAAATGTAGTTTATCAAATGCTTCTCGTATGATTCGCTTATAATATGGAAATTATTGTCTTTGAAAATGCTTTTTTTAGTTAATAAGAACAAAGTTCATGATTCGCCTGGATGAGTCTAAACGATGTTAGTGTATGGAACTTAAATAGTAATTTGAAATGAGAATTAATCTGGATAATTGAATAAATTGAAACACTAAAACGATGGACAAAATCTTCATTTTCGGTTTTAAGAAGTTTTATTTTAATTCTGAGGAATAAGAGTTAAAAAATACTTTTTGTTAAATTTAAATAATTTATCCCGCGATGTTGCACCCCCTGATAAAGGCGCCCAGAATGCTCGCCCTGCCTGTCTCATCATAGTTACACCACTGAAAGATAATTGTGTCCATATAACAGAACATATGAGACTTCTAAAATAGTTCGGAAAAAAATAAAAATCAGGTGTCGAATTTAAAAATACTTTTTTTAGTACCATGGGGACAGAATTGTAGATATAAATAAATTCGAATTACAATGTTTTAACGTTATGTGAATAATAAGTTCAAGGAAACGGGAAAGAAATCGAATTAAAAAATATTCGAATCAGCTAAGCTTCAATATAGATTTTTCAACATAACTTCGGGGTCACTGGGTCCTTTGACCTCCAATACGTGACACACCTGCAATTCCCCAACAATCTTCTGCGGTTGAAGAATTGAAGAAACAGACAATGCAGTGCGTGAGGTTTTGAAAGAGAACCAGAAAGATTTTAAAAGTACACACAGTTGAATAAACTGAAGGTTTCATGTTTCAGATGTTTGCGGAAAAAGATGAACGTCTTGCCCGATTTTTTTTCAACGGCGAAACTCTTTTGGTTAAAAATATTTTTTGCTTTTATATTGTTATTGGAATCTTCTTTTGACGATTTCAAGGTATGATATTTAGAGAATATTAGATAAACAAATATTATAGATAAAGGAAAACAATAACTCAGTTTATAAATATCAGTTTTTATTATATTTCTACTTTTATGATAGATTATTAATAGTTACGGGGTAGATGAAGAATCTCTTTAATTTTCATGCATTCATTACTTCGAATCAGTAAAGAACTAGTGGAATTATTATTATTAATGGCAATCAGATTCGGCCTTAGGAGGCGAGAGGACCCCTTCGGAAACTTGCATTTATTGTCGTTGGAAACATTTAGAATTGCTTTTGTTGTCAGAAAAGGCAACAGATATAATACCATAATACTAATATGACTCAAGAATGAAAACAAGACAGTCAATGGTTCATAAATCAAATCATTCAGCATTGTCATCATCGGGACAATTAGTAAACAAAAGCAAAATTGTTACATGCTTTCATAAGGGAGAAACAAGGAAGTTTTCGAAAAAAAAAAAAAAAAAAAAAACAGGCTATAAATAAAGGAAATATTTTTTTCGAGTCAAAATTATAACCGTTGTAAAATATATCTAGATAGAATATGACGTTTTCATTACAGAAAGCATAAAAAATATTGACTTTATAAATTGTTTTCTTTTTGATAGAAATCAAAAATGTTTTGTGATCTCTGCAAGATTATTATCTGAAACAGCTACATTCAGAAGAAAAGAAAAACGATTTTGAATAAAGTAACCCCGAAATCAGTATAATATATCAATGAAGGTTCAATAGTTGCAGTGAACTTGTTTTTCATTTTATATTCATAAGGGTAAGCGGGCCACTGGGAACGTAATCACAGTATGCACTTGTGAAACCTTAGCTAAGTGGAAAGCACATGATTTTTTAAGGCGCTCTAGAAAAAGAAAATCACTTCTTCGGGATATTATTTTCTAATTTTTCTTCACTTTAGTTGCAACTTTAATAAGTTTAATAATTCGCTTTTTACATCAGTTTATGCAATGTAAGTTGCTGATTTTCATTTCTGGATTTTATCTTCAGGAATAGGTTAGTGTTCGAAATTGCCCCAGACAATTTACGTTGTGGGGTATATGAGAACAGGCTTTTAGTGTAATAAACATATATTTTTCATGTATTTGAAATAATTTATTATATGAGGATAAATATTAAATCTACGAATGTAATATCCGGGAACTCAATAAGGTTTATTATTTTATGTCAAATTATCAGCTAATATTTTAAGGACTATCAATAGAATATTTTTTCAATGCATGGTGTTAAATATCTTTGGAGCGAACGAAATTTAATTATATCAAAGAATATCGGAAAGGCAAATTTCATAGAAAAAACATTCTTAAGATGTGATGAGTGGAGTACAATATGCAATGTGATGACATAGGCGGTTAAATAATTTGATTGTTGACATTTAAAAAGAAAAATAATATGAAATTACTTAGTTCATTTCAAGAATATAAAGAAGCAAGCATTATTACATATTAATGATATTTTCTTAGAAATCCCATTCCCAATTTATCTTCCATTCAAGATTAAGCTAGATGATATAGACGTAGATATGATAATTTAAAAAGGAATTCAGATGTAATGAATGAAAATTTTAAAAAATTAAAAGAATATACAACGTATTTTTAAATACAAGTTGAATGATGCCAGTCTAAATAAAACATAATTTCACTATCCAATCTGATTGATAATCTATTAAAATATTTCATGAGAAACCTAAGGTAATATTTGTTTATTCAGATAATGGCAAAATGACATCTCAGATTCGTTTTTATGTTGCTTGATATTAAAATTTTCAAACAACCAGAAAGTAGCAAATACGCGAGTTAATGCACGAATAATAAACGCATAACTTTATACTTAACGTGATCGCGCCGTTATCATGCAGCATGGGACGTTACTGCAGTCAATGTAAAATTTGATGGTAAATAACATTTGTTGAGCAATATAATGGTAAAGAAAGAGAAATTTAGCTTGGTTTAAAAAAGTTCAAAACAAGTGCTTTTCTGGGAAATTTTTTCTTACTAATTCTGAATATTCTGATGTGCTTAAAAGTATGTTTTATGAATATTAGCGTAATCTCAAAAAAACTTATGCCCACTTCCGTTTAGAGTAGGACCTAAAATTCAAGAAGCAACTGCAATGAATGTTTTACTATCTGATGGGGAAAAAGAGAATATTTAAGAAACATTACTTTTTTAAAACTTGATTATACTTCACAAAGTTTAATTAGTATCATAGAATCAAGTATCCGTAATAAAATACGAACGAACTAAGGTCAAAGCAAATGATTGTCAACCTCAAAATTGTCCTAAATTCGACTTCCAATTTTATTATTTCTCACCACCTAAGATAATTCGGAAAATATCCGTCGAATATGCTTCTCTCAATCTTAATAAATCCCAGAACTTTTCATGAGCACGCTTAAAAATATATTCCTCATACATCTCAGAACATTGCCTGAATAAGTCTAAATATGTGCTCAGGTGGCAAAATGTTGTAAGTCGCTTTTCAAAATTTTATATTACAATGATTTTAATACTCAAAATGTCACGAAAAATCACTCACTATTACAGTTTTCACATGAGCAGACGTGTAATCAATGTTTATGAAAGTTAGATTATTATTTATAATAATTGCAAATTGGAAAATATAACTAACAAATTACAGCAGGTATTTTCCGAAGTAATAAAAATAGCATTCCAGATTTTTTCTGACTTATAACAATCTGCTATCTTCTGTTTTTTTTTCTTTCTATTTTTGCCCTATCTTCGTGTCGTAGAGAAATATTTATTTAGAAACTTACAGAAAACTTTGAAGGCTTAACACGTAGTTGAATAGTGACACAAAAATGCAATGTTACTTTGTTTTACATGGTTATGTTTTCAGCAGAATTGAGGTCTTCAAGTTTGTCCGACTCAGCAGCATCATTACTGGTACACAGTTACTATAAAACTCATGACAATTTTCATCAGTTCAAGAAAATAATTGATAATATTTTTCCCATGAGGGATAATGAGACAGTGGCTAACGTAGGGGAATAGTATGCTTTTACCTTTTCTGTCTTGAAACCTACCCTGAAATTTTACCTACCATCTGAAATTCTGCAAATTCATCGAGATTCTCAAAACGTTGTTATAGAGCAATCATTTTGTTTTTATTCTTTCACTTGAGTTAGTACTCCTTTTTATAAAATCGGTCGCCCCTCCCCCACCAAAAGATTGGAGAATGGGAGGAAATAATTTTTTTTTCCCATGAAAGCTGTTTTTTTCCCTTCCTGTGAGCAGCTTTGTTTACTGGATTCTTATCGAACGAAAGAATACCGGTCTCTTGGAGTCACAAGAGCTGCTTGTCATGCTTGTTTCGTTTCTATCGTACTTCAATCTGTGTGGCCAAGTAAGAGAAAGCCAGGTTTAGACAATTACATATATCGAAGACTTCTCCAACATTGCTGAACATCGTTGCCAGAGGAATATTTCTGATTGGACCCCCTCAGGTGTCAGTGTACGTCGTTGTATATAATGCACTCTCAGGAAAGCTTATAAGTATTCGAAAGGAAGTTATTTGATCAAATTCGCGACACCCAATCTTCCATTGCCACATAAAAAAGTGTATTTCTTGAGCATGGAAGTTGCTACGAACTGTGAAGTCGTAAATGGATTGCAATCTTTTGTAATAAATAATATTAGTAGATAATTATGGCATTGGATAAACTTGCTATAAATCCAGCATTAATACCCTTTTCATTAGGTTATTAATCGTTGATTCTTTTATTATTTCATTTACTTTTATTCACCTTATTGCTTGGACTTATTCGTTTTGAAACAAACATTCATGCTCTTGTAAATTAATACAACATTGTCGTAACTCGCAATAGTTTACAATCTCCAGATCTAAAAGAAAAGGCTATCCCATCCCTTGTCAAAATGCGATTCTGTGACTTTTGACATATTGCAATTGATCATCGTTGTTAAACTGAAAGGGAAAGACTTAAGGCATCTTCCCACAGCATAAATATTAACAAACAAGATACTGAAATGCGAAAAATAAAATTTTTTGAAAAAGATAATACTTTTTAATTTGAGTGCATTAATAATGCCACCGAATTTATTTCTCATAAATCCCCGAAAACAGGATGGAATTCTTTTATTTCTAGGATATATTTAAGATTTTATCCAGACCTTTTAAAATTTGGATCCAAACCTTACAGAAAATGTTGGAAAAGAAAGTTTCTTTCAAAATTTTCAATATTACACATAAAAAGTAATTAATAAAGTAATATTGGTTTGAAATAAATTAAAATTTCTCAAAATTTACTTAATTTGCTTCATTTTCCAGTGCTTTATTCTTCAGTTTTTTTCCTATCCATCATCGGCATGTGACTTTTTTTCTTTCATTTATGTACATTTAGGGGTCGAAGAAGCGTTCTTTAAACATTTTCTTGTCGAAAAGTGACTGCAAGTATTTCAAACTTGATTTAATTTTTATGTTAGCCTTTATTCCGTCATAGTTATATTTTTACCACAAGACGGGGAGAAAAGTAAACGCGGAATTTCTCGACTCTCTCCCCAAGCAATTTTTCCAAATTATTTCTTCAGGGTAATTTTTTTATAGATGAAAGAAAAAGTAACAAATTGATGGGCAGTAATAAAAAAATATTAATAACGATTTGACCTCTGAAAACTGATGGTGTGGTACTCTGTACACGATCATACGTGAGAAGCATAACGAATTTGTTGTTGTTTTTCGATTAAACTATTCGATGCAGGTCAATTCCCCTCTCCACCGCTCCCTTTTGTAGGAGTTTTCTGTACCCCCTCCGGGTAGGCAACTTTCCACTGGGCTATGACCTCTTTCTCTCACAGCATAAACGAATCTTTGAAGTCAATTTGGCAGCTCTGTTTGAATAAACATTCATTACCTATTTTTCACTATTTCTCGCATCTTAGATAGGTCTAAAAATAGTTGTAGAATCTATTCCTCCTAAATCCCTCAAAAGGACAAACAATGTTATAAAATGGTGGATATGACAGGTATTTGCCATTCAATGCAAGTCGAGCGAGAGGATACGAAGGAAAAATCACTCACGACTTCTTTATCAGGTGTACATCTGAAAGCTCTGGATGAACTTGAGTGTTTCCTTACATGAAATAACTGCATATAAAGGTGTATCGTTTGTGTTTAGGATATATAAATATAATTAAATAGAATAATATTAAATCTATAAAAAATAAAGCTAAGGCTAATGGTTTTTGTATGCTATAGAAATCTAAACGACTGAAAAGATTCTTTTCCAATTTTGACCACAAATATTATGATGTATAAGGAAAGTTTCGTGACAGTTAATGAAATAGTTAATTTTTTTTAACTATCTTCTCGCTATGCTTGTACATTTCAAGGTCTTCTGATGACGATCATGGAAAGCTTTAATAATGCAATAAGTATGAAAAGCATTAAATAATTATGCTTTCATATCTTCACTTTTTCAAGGAAGAAATAGCTTCGGCATTCTGTGTAGATGGCGCTTTTAAATCCAAATTACTCAGTAGATTTTTAAATGTTGGTCAAATCCGATGAAGCAATTGTCATCAAAATTTAAAGAAAATCTATTCAGTGGATTGAAGAATTCGTGACGTGGGTTGAAGAATCTAGCGAACGTTTCATGAAAATTCGTTAAGTTTTTTTATTAATATCCGAAGTAAAAATATATCGGATCACAATTGAATTTGCTTTGGTCTTCCTCAACAAATAATTTGCATTCTACTTACAGCCGGAGAATTTTACTTCAGTTTTTTTATTATAAAGTGTTTGGCTCATTGCTTTTTTAAAATAACTTTTAGATTATAAATATTACCAGCTGATATATCCAGCGTTCCTCGGAATTAAAACCTAGAAATTCCTGTTTCTTATTAATGACGAACTTATTATTAAACCAAATCTTCATTAAAGTCTTTCTTATAATCAATATCCTCTCACCAAGGTGTATCAAGGGAACTAGAAACGTCCCGAACGGTAGTTGGTTTACACTTTCCAGGAGTGTACATGAACCTGTAGAGTCGAATTACCTCCATTTGCATGATAGGAAGTACCTTTTGTGGCAAGGACTATCCTGTGGTCAGTGATGACCATAAGGAATCAATCTTTCCTCTTCGATGATGTCATAACGAAGGTCATTCAAATTACCCTGAATATTTAGGTATGGGACAGCTTAAACAGGCGTGATTCTACTTCAGTATTTGAGAGTAAAATTTGAAATACTTATAATATATCAAATATTTTTTGCAAAGATTATTTTCGCATATGTAATCAACATGTATGTGTTCAAACCTACATGGTTAGAAAGTAAAAATACATATGTATGTATACATACGTATGCATATACTTGAAAGCAAAAATATGTTTAATATTAAAAATATAGAGCCCAAGTAACGCCAATTATACTTGGAAGTAAATGAATAAAAGCTGTTCAATGGAAAAAAAAATTACCATGATGATTCCCATAGAAAAAAATGCCGTGATAATCTGCAATTTTTTTAAAGCCTCTCAAAAGTAGGAGACCAGGCAAGAGAAATTTTTCGTCCAATAAAACTTTTATAGTAACATGTGATAACACTGATTTAAATATTTGATTTGCTTTTCTAGTTCATTCATTAGAAAAATTTATGTGAAAATGAAAGAAGAAATGACTAACTTGTTAGAATACGAAAAATTTTCTAAATTTTAATTAAAAAAATTTCTACAAGGTATGATAATAAAAGATCAAAATGTTAAATGTTCTTTTTTTTTTTTTTTTTTTCCGAAAGATTTCTATGCGAAATATAAAGTATTAGTATGTTTAAAAAAGCGACTCGGGAATTTAATGAATTTCTGCTTTTAAATATATTTGAGTTCAATAAAACATTTTTGGAATTTTATCTGTCTATCGATCTATTCGATTTTCAATTTTTGACCGAAACCCATCTACAAAAAAATCTGCCCGACTGCGTGCGTGTCAACATGATAGCTCAAAATAATAGAAAAAGCAGTAAACTGGGGGGGGGGAGTGAAATTGGATTTATGGTTTTATCATTACTTTCAGATTTGTGTCAAACCCTCAAAAGGTAGCTTGCCTGTCGATACCTGTTTACTTGAATCGAAAATTCAGAAACGGTTAGAATTTTGTAAGTATACTATAAAATGAATGGGAGAACACTTCCACTGGTTTTAATTTCATTATAAAGAAGAAAAAAAAATTGTAAGAAAGACCTTTTACTTCTAGATTCTGTTTAGATTCGTCGATCTGATACACTTGAAATCGGAATCTGGGGTCTTACACTTTCACATTGTAGTTAGTTGTATGAGCAACGGATTGTCGCTTCAGATTTCGCATTTGCCATCTGACGATGGTTCAGTCTACGTTGCTAGTCTCCTGTTCAGAGGTACAATTACAACAATGTAGAAAAAAACCTTCTAGATTTATCAGATTACAATACTGTCAAAACTTTTTTTGCGATTTTTTATGTGGTATAAAAAAAGCCCAAAACACACAATATGAAGCAAAGTGATAAAAAAAAATGTAATTTAAAAAGAAACAGATTGCCCAGGAAATACTATATTGTCACATTACTAAAATAAAGGAAAAAAAAAATGTTCATATGCCATCACCTTTTTATATATGCAGTTCATTTACTGCATATATACAAAGAATAATTTTTATACGCACATTTTGAAATTTTCGTATGTTATATTTAATAATAATGTATTTAAAATTGTCCTGTGCATAAAATATTACCTCATTAGAAGAATCAGTTTCTAGGTATATCGTGCGGTTTTGAGTTTTTTTTGTGTGAGACTTTTTTATGTGGTCCCTGTTTACCGTATAGTTTTTGCAATAATAATTTATAATTTTCAATAATATTTTTTTGCAATAATAATTTAATTATTTGCAAGCAAATAATATATTTTGATGGCCACTTAAGAAGCTTCAGAACGTTTATTTATGCGTTTTCTTTTATGAAGCCCCCATCCGCAGCATAAAAACAGGTTTCAGTATAAAGTGCTACAATTTAAAAAAAGTATCGTGCAACATTTCAAGACGAGCAGAAAATAGTACTTGAAGAAATTAACGCTGTCATTGAATTTTCAGAAATGTAACTGCACTTCTGTTTAAGTAGGCAAAAAACTCTTTTCCTTGCAATATAAGTTTGATAAAAAAATCTTAAAAATGACTTTATACTTTCATTTATTTACAAAGGAAAATCGATAAAAGTAATATAAAATAATTTTAACGAATTTTTAATTAAATGCCAAATGATGCCATTAAGCAACATAACCAATTTTGTGTTCTAATATATTAAGGGATTACAATTGATGCTCTAATGCATTTTTTTTTTTTTTTTTTTTTGCCAAGAGAATGCATACTGAAAATGTTATTAAATTAATTTGTAATATGTTCATGGCAGTACGCGAGTGCTGATGAAAAAATAAAAAAAAGTAAACGAATGCTTTTAACTTGTGACTGGGTATAACATTTTGTTTTGTAAGTAAAATTGCCATATTTTATGCTACAATGTTAAATTAAGTTTCTATTTGAAATATAAAATATTTGAGTTTAAATTTATTATTCACTTTTTTTGCTCATTTTTGTCATTTGCCCTAAAACCGATTTTTGCTGATTAGCAACAAACTGTTTCTTAACCATAAACCATACTTAAAATATAAAGAATAAAAGAAATGAAAATGAAAAAGAAAACATTCTTAAATAATTTTTTAAAAATATCACGCATTTAAAGTTTATAGAAAAGGATTAAAAATTTAAGAATTAATGGCTTAAAGAAAATGTTGCAGTTAAGTGTTAAAGAAAATTTTAAATTTTTAGATTTTTATAATTCTCAAGAGCTGAAAAAATTCTATGACAACAAAAGAAAGCAGTTGCCTTAAAATGAAACATTTGTAAACATAGCCTATTTCTTACTTTTTTCTCGACTATTGTCTAAAAGTAGCCGGTGGAATTTATTACTAAAAAAATTCTCCAGAAGACAAAACAAAGCAATAAAGCTGTACCTATGACAAGTATCGTCCATTAGAAGACATATCGGTTTAAAAAGAGTTGGTGAGTAAATCGGAAAATCACGTACAACTTTATGTGTTGTGTACTTGAAAGCTGTTTGTGAAGTTGGAGTAAATACATGTAGCCTAAAAATTAAATATATATTTTTGAATTTGGAATTCAAAAGATATAAAAGAAATGCATTGATACAAAATTCTTATCTTAGCATTTTTTTCTCTCTCGAAAAAAGGAAAAATAGTCAGATTTTCCTAAAATTCAATCCGACAAATGATAACTTCAGAGCGAGAACATTTTATTTACCTTTCTAGACCAATTACACCTATTATTCAATGCCAGTTACTCTGTGGTAAATTAAACCAGTGGTCTGAAAACATTCTTTTTAGTTTTCTGAGCCTAATACCTTTATGAAATGCATTATACGATCAAAAATATCCGTATACTTTTGTATTTAAGCATTTTTTTCCCCGAATTTCTATAGATAGCTGGGAGATTTTTGTCTGTGAACATGGATCATGTTAAAGTGAATGAGAATAAAGAAATGAATGAAGAATAAAATGATTCCCCCCCACCCTCCCTATTTTTCTCCAAAGGATAATGTTCGCAACTTTCATCAATGATTTTATTTGCTATGCGCAATATTTTATGCTTTCTTTGTAAAAATAGCTCACATAATCGGGAAGATATAAGGTTTTTTTTTTTAATCCCAAAACTGGCCGTTGATTTTTTTTTTTTTGTCTGTTTATAGAATACAAAACTTTGAATCAAATTGCATAAAACTTGCAAATTATTACTAAACTATTATATTAAAATTAAAAGTGAATTTTATAAATATCCTATAAAATACGAGCCTTTTCAGTAAATAAACTTTAAATGCGCATGCGCGAATTATTGCATATTTTTTCTTCCATGGTTTCAAAGTTCTATATATATATATATATATATATATATATATATAGGGCGATTTATATAAAAATTTTAACTGAATAGCATCCAGTTTTAGAAAAATACCGGCGTTGCAATGCATATCCCATAAATTGATATTCTTTAAAACTGAATCTTCAAATAGTTACATTGAATTCTATAAATATTCTTTAGAAATATACTAAATACCCTTTCACATTTTTCAATTATTCATGTAACATAAATTGCACTAATTAAAGCATCATAAAAAAAATATTCGTAAATCCTAACGTGTTCGGTACCCAAGATTTTAACCATACATTTGGCGCAGTTTTGCCATGGTTGGATCTTGCGCCATTAAAACTCGCATCCAACTAACCTAACGTGTCGGATACTTTTGGTATATATATTCTTTTTGCAAGATAACGACAAAAGAAAATGTTTTAAATGGAACATAACCCGAAATTTGTTTAAGCTTTACTTAAAAAAAATTCCTTGAGATATGTCTGGTATTGATGTTGCTATGAGGTGGGTACAGATGAGGGTGCGAAAGAAATGCATGCCCGAGGCACCATTTGCATTTGAGAATCCATTGATAACAACTGGGAGGCAAAAAATTCTGTGACCCGGGGGCCTTTCCCCATCCTTAGACCTGATGGGGAATTTCATCTTCTAGGGCAGCGGATTACCGGTTCAAAATCCGATTCTACTATGACCACCGTTACAATGGAATGCAGTCTGGATGGGCATGAAATTTATCGTAGTGATGGTGTAAAAAAATTGGGTACTGATGCTGTCCATGGTATCTGATCCCCTGTTTAAAAATATTTGGCATGTCCCCAACAGCCCTCACATAGCTTCAAAATTAGATTGATTATACGAATCAGAAGTTATCAGTCACCATTATTGACAACGTTGAAAATATTTTAAGACTATGAGATATAAATGAAAATGCGATTGACAAAAGATTTAAAAATTTCTTTTAGTTAAAGACATCAAAAAGTAATAGGAAATAAATAAAATTTGTTTAATTAAGTTGAAATTCACATTAAACTTTAATAAAAGCGAACATTTGAAAAAAAAATCTCGGTAAAGAATTGGAAAATGGGTATCTATATAGAATAAATGTTCTACTCAATGAAATCTAATACGTTTTCACTGATTTATCGCCCCTTGAGAAAGAAAAGTGAAGTAGAATTTGTTCCCTTCAAAACATGTGATAAAACAACAAAAAGATAAATAAGACATGAATTTTTCGTTAAATTACACATTGATTTAAATCTTTTAATTTGAAGATAATGACATACAACATAGATCTTGATCATATATTTTAGAGCTAAAGTGCAGATCAAATATTTTAAAGCTAAAAATGCAGTTTCGCTGCTTTTTTCTTCTATATACATAGGTAACTTTTGACTTTTACGTTTGAAATAAAAAATAAAATCGGGAAAAATATTCTTGTCATTATACTGTTCTTTGTTTACTTTTTCACCTCTGAAAAATGGGAGAGATTTAGTTTTGCAGATGAGGGACTTGAACACTTTTGGCGTAGGGATATAGCTTAACTATTTTCAAATAGCAAATAACTATCTGAAAACAAAACTCCAATATTTTAAATTTAAATTTTGTAAAATGTTTTTTTTAATATTTCAATACCAATAAAGAAGTCTCCATTGCACTAAAGTCTTGCAATTCAATACACGTAGAATAATTTAGAAATACACTTCAATGAAAGTCGATAGATAGTTTCACGGCCATTTTCAAGAGTTATTATCAAGAAATTGGATTATTCATCGATTTCGAATAGATAGACCGAAACAACGATAATTTTTGATCTTCAGTCCTTGCTTAATTTAAACTATTTGCTCCCTGAAAAGTAATAAGATGCAGGATTATTCACTGCTAGCCGCCTTTGGTGATAAGTTTATTCACCAGGAATATTGGTTGTGTTTAATATCAGTTAAACATCCTATGAATATTTTTTTGTTTATGATTACACCAAAAAAGTATTTTTAAGCATCAAATAGAGATAGGCATTAAAATCTTATTATTTTAATAGCCTTATAATTGTTCTTTTTATTCTGTAAATGCACCTTCCTAATTGAGTCAAATCCCATAATGTTATTAGACTAACTATCCGGGCAAACTATCTTCTAATTAATCAACGTCTTTCGCTGTAATGTTACATCACATTCTTATTCCTCTGGTAAAATAGAATTTAGAATAGATATAAATAGAATTTTTCTTTTGCTTTTTAACAACAGAAAAAAATCGCGCAGTTAAATATTTAATGAAATAATGAAAACGGTTTGAATCGCATTGTAACAGTTCAAAATCCAGATATTTATTCTACAATTCAAAATCATACAAAAAATATTTTTTTTTAAATTGTGAAATTGCAGGGAAAAATTACACTGGAAATAAATTGGAATTATTAAAGAATTTTAAGTACTAAAACGGTTTAAAAATCATTTTTGTGTAATAGTATTAATTTTGGAAAGAAACGCTAAAATATCGCTTAATTCTCAATTAAAATTCTGATCAAATTTCTTAAACATCGACATGAGATGTACATTCCCAACCTCTAAAATACATTTGTGCTTAATTTAATAATTCTATTTCAAACGATCTGGCCTGTAACAATTTTTGGAAAAAATGCTCATATTTATTAATGTAATAGCGATTTCTCTATTACACTGCTTAACTATTTATTCATAACATTTATAAAAAACATTCAAATGTTTTGTTGGTTTTAGAAACAGAAATAATTTTTCAAAACTTGCCGGCTGTTACAATAACCCCCTGATATGGGGAGTAAGAGGCGTGCGGTACGTTGTAACAATAAAAATAACAATATTCAAAATTATTTTCCCGTTAACATTCTTTTATTTTATTAAAGTACATAACGCATTTGATAATTATTATCACTTTGCGTAATGGTAATAAATGATATCAAATATTTTACAATATAATAACTTTAAAATTCTAACCAATCAACATAAAAGTCAATCTGCAGGTAGCAATTCTAATGCAGATATTACAACCATCCAAGCAACTGATAGACTAATTCCTATCGTATGCGTTTTGTACCTTTATTTTTGAAAATTAAACATTGAACCCATTTTTCTTCATAAGATTTGTGAGCCATAGTAGTCTCTTCGCCTCAGGGTCGGAGTATTCCTGGTTAGAACCCTGATTTCACCAAAATACTGCCATATAAGCGGACTTAGCATGCACTAAATATTTCGGGACAATCTGTCTCTCCCCCAATGCAGCGAAGAGGAATAAAGGGGCATCTATCCAGGAGTCGACCACCTCATCTGACCGCTACTCAAAATTACGTTAACTGTCTAAATAATATGCTAAAAAATTATATGTTGTCATGGTTGCTGCACGTATTTCTGTAAGCAAAGCAAATCTCCCCCCCCTCCCCCTCAGAATCTGAATGTTAGTTCAAAATCCTGCTCTACACCGATTTTGTTTTCGATATTTTGAAACCTTTTTTCCCTTTTCCTAATCCTTACATCTTGTTTTGTTTCTTTTTATGTCGTAATATTCTTTTTTTCCAATGCTTCTTTATAAGATAGGCAAATTAGGAATTAAAAAAATAATTTAATTTAAATTTTTATTATTTTTAATTGCCTTTAGATTATAGCATTAGAATAAATATTTTTATAATTTGCTATAGCCTTAGATTAAATTTTTATTACTTTTTGTTGTAGTCTTAAAGTACTTTTGTTATAGCCTTAGAGATCTGGACTTTGAAGATACGTATTAATACTTAAAGCAGAATGTCTAACTATATGAATTAAACATAAATCAAGATAAATCTCGCAATTTATAATGTTACAATTTGCCCTAAGATTTCGTTACAACATGCTCCAATGTAAAGATTGATTTTTTTTTTAATGATTTATAAAAAAAATATTGCGTTTTGAAAAAAAAATTTAAATAGCGTTTTAAAACTTAATACATAAACAAAGGAAATAAATAAAAACTTTTTAAAGGGTGAAATATCTTGTATTAAATCAAAATTTATGAAATATTTTCTTCTCCATTTACTAGCTAAAATGGATGACGTGTTCAAAATTTCACTGTACTCGTTTCAGTTAGGCACTAATTGTGCTAATATGATAGAGCCCATCATCAAAATCGGGTTTAGTATAAATCCTAATTAAAAATTTTAAAAACCACCGTGCAGCGTGCCTATTACAGCTAGCCACTGGCTCCCCTATTAAGAATATCTAAGAAATTTGATAAATCTGCAGCGGATTTGGAGTAAATTAAGTGATATATATATTCGAGTTTATTTTGATGTTCCGATACTCAAATATTATTATTGGATAACTTCATTTTCTCAGAAAATTTAATCTACGCCTTAAACTATCAAAATGACGCAACATTTATAACGGCGATTGAGAAGAGAGAGAATCTAACATTTCAATACATTGAAGAACATTCTGTGCTGTTGGAATTTGTACATGTGTCAGTCACTCAAGGCAGCCGACTCGCTCTAAGCACAATTGTGAAATCTTGCATTTGATGAGAAAAAAAGTATAATATGGAGGACGAATGCAATTATAAATAATGTTTCATAACTCCATAGCAAGAGGTTGCCAAATAATACTGATGATATCTCATCCGCAACCTTGAATCTGTTAAGAAGTTTCAAAGTTTCATTTAATTTCATTGATAAATGAATTGATAATGAAAATTTATGAGTATTTCCTTAATTTACTGAAATTTAGTTTTTAAAATATCAGTGGTCCCTAACTTAGCATTCAAAGATTTAGATCTGCGATATTTAAGAATTGCCTAGTTAAGAAATTAATATCGTCAATGCGGAAATTATAGAAATTTATATTAACTTTTTTAATATTAAAGATGTAGAGAAGATTCATTCATAAAGGGGAGAGAAGAGACTATTCCTTTATTAAATCTTTACTTATTTACCTAAGTGGTTATTCATATCAATATTTTTTTCCGATTTTGCCTCAGATGATAGAAAACCTTCAATAGTGACTAAATCGAAAAATTATATGGCAGAGATTGACAAAAGAGCATTTGGACTGAAGTAAAGTTCGGAAGATTGTACTTTGAATTTGTAGAAAGGCACGATTTCAACCACAAGTTTTAAAAAAAAGACTACTGGAAGGGACTTTACGGTTGCATATATGCAGAATCTCAATCTCTGAGTCAATATGAAAATGCAAACTCTAGCTATTCCTCTTGAACGAGTTGGGACAAAATTCAAATTGCATATGGCCCATGGCGATGCGAGTTTTGTCATTGATTTCATTTTTTAATACTTCAATCTAAAAATTTGATTACTGATGCTTCTCTAGTTTGATTGTTTAATGTTATATAAGATTTGGTATCTTCAAGATACGATCTCAAAAGTTTTGGTAATATATGATGTTTGAATTGAGTTGTTTCAATTCGTCATCTTTACCGATTGTGCAAATAAGATGTTGAAATTGCCTTCAATTTCCAAAAGAAATTTCTGTCAACACACTGAGAAATAACCATTTCTTTTAAATATCACTCCTAGAAAAATTGTAAGAAGACTTTCGTAGCCCTCCTTTAGTGAATATTAAGGTCAGGAAAAATCACTAAGTTTAAGTTCTTCTTCCCCAACTTCCTAATATTCTCAATTGCGTGATCCTTATGTTCCTTTATAAAGCGACGGCATATATGAACTCAATAAAAACTTATGCTGACGGGATACCTTATAATTAACAAGCAAAATAAAACCTGAGCAAGCGCCATTTTTATGATTTGAAAAAGTGAAACAAAAGGCAGCGTGCTCTGCATCCAAAATTTAATTCTAAACATCAATTTCGAGATTAAAACGTTCTTGATGTCCATATATAGTGTAAAGGAGAAATATTTCACTCACGGGATAATGGGAAACATGGGTTATTTCAATAAATTTATAAACTGATAACGGTTGCTTCACTTTAGCAATTAACGTCCTTCCAGGTAATGAAATTCAACGAAAAGTAATAAATATAACTTCATATTTGCAGGCATGCTATCATTGCAACATTTTGCACGATATCCCTAGAGTTTATCTCTACTATGAACAGCTGCCTGAAGCATACATAGACAAATAAATACCTCATGAAACGTGTTCTGCAAGAAGAATGCAGTAAAATATCTTGAGACAAACTAGAAAATTGGTAAAGTTGGAACCAGGTAGCCTAGAGGCTGAAATAAGGACAAAAGGTCATGTTTCACAGAGCTAAGGAATTTTTGTTAATTGCTAGGTTTTCATTTCTGTAATTCTTCAAGTAAAAATATGAAACAAATTATAGGCACCCATCCACTTTTTAAAGTTATTATTTTCAATTATTTTCTTTTAAAGATCCGAATCGAATATATTATTATAAAAAAAAAAAAAAAAAGTGTGCCATAGTAGTAAGAATTATTTATTTCGAAATCAAAATTGTATGAAGACTTTCCCTTTAGTCTTTCTCGAAATTCCATTCTTGCTTTCTAATAAAAACTCACTGATCTCGAGAATGAAATCAATACATATTTACCGGATATACATGAAATGCGTTATTATTAATTCATTTCGAAAGTTAATTCCTTTTCGAAAACAATAACGCACCTTGATATCACAACACAGCATAAGACAATATATAGCATAAGACAAATTATACCCGCATGTATTTTTCATTCATATTCTTTCATTTGATTTACAGGATTCATATATTTGAATTTATTCTAATAAAAATCATGTATCTTTTAATTTTCAGAACATTTTTTTTAGAATTTTTTTTCGAGGTTTCAAAGTCATTTGCAGTATAGTATAGTCCAAATTTTTGTGATCAGCTTTTATTGCCTTGTTAATCAATTATTTTTAGTGTCTTTAGACTGTGTAAAAGTATTATAATTTTTTGTCATTTTTGTTTAAAACTGTTTTTAAACTAAAATTCTTTATGCATTAGGTACTGAAAACAACTCTCTTGAAAGTAACCCACCGTTAAATGCTTTGTCATATTTGTCATAATATTAACTTTTAACTGCGTCTATCTGCAAAAGCAATTAAAATAATGTAATCTATACTTATAATAAAGCTCAATACGCGCGCGCGCGCGCGCGTGTGTGTGTGTGTGTGTGTGTGTGTGTGTTGGCACTCTGAAGGCCAGACCGTTTGACCCATAGCTGCCAGATTTGGTACATGTATACCTTGGAGGTTGGGAATGTGCACCTGGGGTCCCGTTTTTTGAATTTTTAATTGGAATTTTAATTATTAATTAAAAACTAACTTTCCCGCCAAAAAAATATTCATTTCCCCACCGCCAAATGAATAAGGCATCAGTTTTTTTTTCCCACGCTAATGACGCTAGGCTTAACATTTTTCGACCGATTATTTCAAACGATTCTGTTTATTTTCTTAATGTGTGATGCATTTAAAACTAAGCATTGTTAATTAATTGATATTTCAGATTCATTCTGAAGTACTTTTGAATTAAAATAAAATAGAATAAAGAAAATTAAAAAAATTTAATCTGCATAGCGTTACCCTAACTGGCGTAGAAAAATTCACGCATTTGCGTTACCATAACTCGCGTTGAAAATTCACGCATACGCATTGTGTTCTCATTGTTGAGAACTATTTTCAACGGATGCTGGCTTGATTTAAATTATTTTTAGGTTAGTTGTATGCTTTTGTAATTAAATTGTATTGATGTTAGTTATATATTTTTTGTATATGCTTATAATTTTAAGTGTCTCGTTTTTAAGTATTTTTTTTTAACCCGTTTTCGACCGATTATTTTAAACGGTTCTGTTTATTTTCTTATTGTTTGATGCATTTAAAATTAAACATTGTTAATTAATCGATCTGTTCATAATGAATCTGAGAAAATTTTGTTGACAAGTTCTTGAGATTAAATTAAGAAAGATATTCTTTAGTGCCCATAAGATTTAAATTCTCAGTGACTCCGTTTTCAGTAATCAAGTTATAAAAAAAAATGCTTTGTTTCAGTAAAAAATATTATTATATTAATTGCAGATTAATCAACTTTAATTTAAAACATAAATTCTACGGGAGCTAACAGGAAATTAGAGAGATACATATTACGTTATGACTGAAGGCCTTTATAATATTATGAGTGAATTATATGCCTGTCAAAATTTGAAGTTTTAAAATATTTTGATGATTAAGCTATTAAAGAAGGAATTACATAAAATATTTAATTATTAAAATTTTAACCAGCATTAAGATTGGCGAACCGGCTGGTCGCCAAAGGCGGCTAGTATAAAAATATAATAAATATAGAAAACATAAACAATTTTAACTGGTTTCATGGATATTAAATTTTATATAATATGGATTTGGAAGTTGGGAAGGGGAGGGAGGAACTATAGGAGTTTGCATTGCCTAAAGTTCCTTATAAGCCTTAATTCAGCTCTATATACATGTAGCTCCAGAATCTATTCCCCAAACCTAGGGAGGCAGTGGAACACACCAAATCTAGCAATATTCTGCATAAAACTTATGATGGCAAAGGCACCAATAGTCAAAAATATAATCGTGTTGTTAAATGTAATCATAGATATGTATGGTTCCAAGCCTCCCAAAAAAAACTTCTTGTGTATAGCCGACCACCCCACCACCACTGAACTAGACAGTATCGACAGGATTTGTTGTGGCCGACTGCTGTCTTTAACATAATCCATCCATATTAATGACAAATTCTCCGAACTGGCATCCTCTTCGAGACGGTTAGACCTAAGCCACAGGTGGTCAATCTCTGACCTACCTCCTCATCTTCCCTTACATTTGTCATCCTGTTTTACGAGTCAACACTTTGAGAAAACCTTCTCAAAATTCTCTGTATTCCTCCAAATGTGCGTCCCACAACAGAAGAAAGGTGAACACTTTTAAACTTTGACAGTTTTTTGTCAAATTTAATGCTCAACATCATGTCTTTCAGTATTTTAAGATTTTCTGGCACTATCGGTGCTGAGTTTAAGTCATGTTTTCAACTTTTAGATTCTTTCTTAGTTCTGAGATTTTTATACATTCGTTTAAATAATGGTAAACAGTACCGATTCCTCCACAGATGCATTTATTTTCCTGCGTTCTTCCAAATGTTTGGAAATATGCAGGAAATATCCCATGTCCTGATATAATTTGGATTATCAGTTGATGGTATTTCATTTTTATTTCTGGGTTAGGAGCAAAGTCATAAGTTCCTTTTTTTTTTTTTTGGACATGTACTATCGGTCAAACCATTCTAACAATACTATGAGACTGAAGGTAAAACAATTATCTGCTAGAATTCCTGACTTGCATTGCCTAAACATTGCCTATGATCTTGCATCTATTACCTCAGGAATGAGAAATGCTATTTCTGTGCGACATACATGTAAGATCTAAAACAATACAAAGACCAATTCTGAAATTAGGAGTTTGAAATATGTGAATTATTAGGAAACAACCTTTGCATTTGCACTCTTTTTAAAAATGCACTGGACCTAGTGCTTTTATTTTAGTTGCATGTCATCCATGTTTATCGTGTCCCCAAAAGGGAAAAAAATGGTTTGACTTTGAAGGAAAACTAAAAAATATATAACTTTCTTTTAATGAAACTCATAATTTTTAAGCTGGAGTTTCGGAAACATTAGCCTTGTTTTCTATTAGACAATTAAGAAGAAAATTCTAGCGTACACTAATCAAACGTGAAGGATCTCCAGAAGAAGCAGAAAATCTGCTATTATCTCTTTGACAGCTAAACTGTCAAATATCTCCGAGGTACAGAAAGACCGTTGAATATAATATTGAATTCCGGTCTCGTTCTCTATTGAGGAAACTTTCCAGAGAAAAGTTTAAATTGGGCAATTATCTTATACAGATAAAATTCTTTTTTCTGTTGAAAAACAGTTCAGTTTCGAATCTTCAGATTGCTTGCTGAGAATTATTTTTATTGCTTTTGAGACATCCGCAAAATTCTGATAAGCCTTCACGTAGAAATTTTTAAGATACATTTTTATTAGATTTTAAAATGTTTTCAAGATTTAAAAAGTTTTCTTATGTGCAATAAAAAGGTTTGAATCTGAAATGAGAAACGGATGCATGCACTTACATCAGTATCGACTCAATATTGTAGTACATTTGAGGGGGGAAATAATTTCAAAGATTATATTTTTCGTAGCAAAATTTTAGCAGAGCGAGTTAAATAAATTATCGACAGTAAATTGTTTAGAGGACAATTGTTTTTTTCGTTTTACAGATTGCATTTTTTAGTAATATATAATTTTGCATTTACAATGCAATATATTGGTAAAAAAAGTACTTTTATTTTTATTACTGAATTATTCTAATGTAATTTTTGTCACAGGGCTGTTGTTTAATTCATAATGTAGCCATGCAACATATTTTAACTTATAAAATTTTACAAAAAATAATTAAAATTTTAAAAAAAACACTTTCTACTTATTTTTTGTAAAAAAAAAAAAAAAAAAAAAAGTCATGCATTTTAAGGTTGAATCAACAAAAATGAAATTTTATGATCTTGAAAATATTTATTTTGCTAGTAGTTAGAAAGAAAATTCCAAAATCTAATGAAACTAGTGAAAAAAAAATGAACTAACAAAAATGATAAATAAGAATGACTTACATAAAGAATCTTAAACCAAATTTTTATATTTATTAAAAAAGAATTTGATATGAAGAGAATTCTAAATATAACTTAAATTTATCAATAAAGAATTTCAAGTGTGACGCCTTAGCAAAATTATCATTAAAAAAAACAATTTTATGGGTAAATGAAATCTTAAATTCTTTCCCTTGGTATGCTTCCACCTTCACCAATCAAATTGTTGTTTCTAAAAAGGATATATACATAATATTGTTACGAAATCTCCATCCAGTGAGTGTAAGGTGAGAAGTCCAACAAACTCGATAACTCATAACGATGCATTTTTCCACAAAAAAGCAAAAAACACAGGTAGTAAAACATTGCCGCAATGTACACTAAAACAGCAGTTGCCGATTTCATCTACACACGGGCAGCGAATCGTGATTAAACAACTGTAACAGCACAAAGTATTCAGAAAGAATTCGTTGGAGACCAACACTCCAAGTAGAAAATTCGCTCTAATATTGCTTCACCGCTTTTATAGTGTTTAAGGTCATATATAATATAATAAAGGTATCATGAAGACAAAATTAAGCAGTTAAAAAAAACATGATGGCGCTTATGTAAATAGTCGTTAACTGAAGCCCCTGAGAATTCTCTAAAACATTTGACATACAGTGAAAAAAATGACTATAGTCATAGGCGTAAAACTAAGCTGCGGTCTGAGATATCTCCTTAATTTTTATAGTCATGTTCATAGTAATTCTCCTTGAACACAATTTTAAAGCATAATGAGCATCTAAGAACAAGTAATTCTTCCTTCATAAAACATCTTTCAGATTTATCTTTATTCATAAGTGGAATCAGTTTTTTTCCGACATTTCATTAATATTTAACATTACGGCTGGAATTAATTAATCGAAAAGAAGGGTCAAAGCGATGTTTTGATTAAGTTTGACAAGTAAAATCGGATGATTATCAGTTGCTGAAGATGTTGCCAAATCCTATAGTTTAATAAGCATTATCGAGAGGCTACACATGGGAAATATTTATATAGATACTATCAAATATTTACGTTTTACATTAAGTTGCATTTTTAAACTTTAATACACCGTTTACGTGGAAATATTATCACACATTCTAGATAATTAAGGATAATTCCTGATAATATTCGTGTGTTTTAATCGACTATAGTTTGTATTGTTCACTATTTAGTTTTAGAAAAAAAATAAATGAAGTTTAAATATTTTTTTTATTTATTTATTTTATTTTTTTATTTTATTTATTTTTTTGTCTTCAAACCATTGCTACTAATTTTTCTGTGAACAAATGCGTATGTTAATTTTTTTTATTCCTCAATTTAAGTTTTCGGTTAGTGAGATTTTGCTAGAAATTTGAAGGAAGAATCTAAAAATTTTTTTCGCTTATTTATGAATTTAAGAAAGCAAATTTCATTGAACTATTTATTTGTTATTATAAGTAATCCTAGTCCTCTGTATTAAGTATTATTCTGGGGAAAAAATTCAGAAATCAATTACAATATAAAATGAAAACGGCATAGATTACAAATAACTTTAGGGCTTAGAATATACTATAAAGTAATCTGTACGAAAAAGGAAAATATTATCAAAACATGAAAAAAATTTCCACCAAAACATTCAACTGTAAAGTAAAAATATTCAGCAATCATGCATTTTGTTTTATAAAAGTTGTATGGGAAACCTTTATGTTATGGAAAACAAGACAACAACAAAAAAACACCCTTTTATTTCTTGTTCTATTTTCCCTTTTAAATCGGCGGGATTGTAAACTCCAAAACTTTCTCATGCATTTCTAGAATATGACGTTTTATGCAGCTTAGTGAATGGAACATGCATTTAAGGAGACGATTCCTCTTCTCATTGAGCTATAGGGCCCAATATTTTACTCATGTCTACAATTTTGGTGTGATTATAGCATACAAAAATTCATGCATCTAGCGTTCTTTTCCTGAGTTATTGCATTCTTGCAAATGAACTGAACAATAAACTAAAAGTTGCCTATCACTAATTACAATGATGAATTGGATTTAAAATCTGGTATAAATTTACGATTCTGCTAATAAAACTGTGTACCAAATTCCATCATTCTACTTGATTTTTACTTGGTAGTTTTTAGTTGTATTCATATACAGATGGATAGACAGATTTTTGTTGAACATTTGATAGAAATCTTCAAATTCCTACTTTCTTCTTTGTTTTTTTTTTTTTTTTTTTTTTTTTTTGTTTTTGAGTGAACGCGTTTAATGAAGTCATAATTCTACAAATATTTGTTTTTTCTAATTGTCTGAGACATACAGATTTAAGAAAATCTCGTGGTCTATTTTTTTGACAATAACAATACATTTTGTTTGTAAAAAAAAAAAAAAAATTATCAGTTATGAGAAAGCAAGAAGAGAGAAGGCTCGATGCAATCAATATAATGGCAAATCAAATATTATTTGATGCAATCAAAAACATGATTGATTTGGCCTGACTTTCCGCTGTGTTAAGGATTCAAGCAGACACGTGTTTGAAACAAACGCTCATAAACAACACGCATGCATGTTTGAGCCGAACATGTACGCGTCTCTCCAAATAAACAAACTCCTCCTTACAAAATAATAGTTTCATTTTCATTTTGCTTTTAGAACGCTCATCTGAGATTAATCGATATCAGGAATAAATTCTCATTGGTCTATCGTTAGAGATAATGAAGCGTAAAAAATTATTCCAATTTCAGAAAAGATTCTTCGAAAGCAGTACAAACTAATATTTTTGGTAAATTTTTTTTCAAAAAAGAAAACCAAAGTTTTTTTTTTTTTTTTGCATTTATTTGCTGCTAATTTTAATAATATATTTGGAGTAAGACTGGCATTATGTCGATCCAAAGTACGGCAAAATCTTAGTTATTTTCATTTAACTTGTTTTATATTAACATTTTAATTAATTTTCTCATAAAAAAAATTACCAATACATTTCTTTCTTTTCGCATCTTTTTAGTTTCTTTTGCATTTTTCTGACTGCTAATTAAACATTCTTAAAATGCATTTAGGCTAAATTCAACATAATCACATTTTTTAACGTATTAATGGCTTTCTTCTTTAAAATATTTTACACTTGGGTTCTTTGATAAGTGTTGATTTCAAGAACATTCTAGAAAATTATCGCGAGTGGATAAAATATACCGATTGTCCTCTGGTTTATCTCGGCAATTGTAAGTTATTACCATCATTAATTTGAACGAAACGTTTCGAATTCTTTAGAAAAGACAGTTGCAAGGTTTTCTGAAAATTGCAATTCATCCCGCTGGCGCCAATGGGATGTCGAAACCTAACTGGTTTGACAGAACCTGAATTTTTTTTTCTGCCAACAGAAAAAAAAATTACCCTTTTCATTCTCTTTTTAAAATATTGGTTCTTCTCTTTCACGGTATTCCTTCTTTTCCTTCTCGATGTTTCGAAATTTTATAATGATCAGATGATCACTTCTAAGTCATGTTAAAAATGCTAATATTTACTTTGTTTAATATTTACTTTGGGAATTGTGTTAAGTCACAGGGTGATACCCATTTAGTTAAGCATATCGGATTTTTCTTAACATCAACTCAGATGTTTTAGGTATTCTCAATGACATAGAATAAGTAGCGCCCTAGACATAACGCGATATTTTCGCCTCTTACATTTGCTACACATTTAATGACCGTAAGTAGCGCCTGAGCAGGATATTAGCTTCTCACCATTTCATTTTGTTTGTTTAAAAAATGGCATAAATGTTCTAATAATCAATCTTCATGATATTCTCTCCCCACAAGTTCCAGCACCACTGAGTACTGTGAGTAAAGCAAGTACAGCAGCATAGCGAGGTAAATAACTCCCGGGGCTTTATTTTTCGCCCTTTCTCATCTTGTTCATCTATTTCTGTTTTCAAATACACAAAACCTTTAGCATTAGACACCTTAAGAACCCAATAATACTCCCATTTCTCACTTTTCGTTAACGTCACTGACGCAGTACAAAGGGTCAAAAATTGGTATGTGTAGAAAATATGATAGAACAGATATTAATGATAATACAAGCCTACATTTTATGAAAACGAATCATTTTTAAATAAATGATACGATACTGAATTGCCATTATTCACTATAATAAGGTGATCATAAAGTGCAATAAAAGTTGAGAAGAATTCTTCACGATCTATTTTTGTAAATTCATTATACACATTAAGTAACGACGACTGAATTTTGGAATCAATTGTACATTTTGCAGGAGAAAAAAAAATTATCTAACGTTACACCACAGGATCAAAAAGCATAGATGCGAGACAGCAGGAGCAGTTATATCTCTCAATAAACTGAGAAGCTTTATTCATTTTTTTTTCTATTCGAACTACTAACTTACAAGGGAAAACACTATATCGGTGGCATTTTATTCATAAGTGGGTCAAAGATAAGTCAAAGAATCGGAAGTCCAATAAGCCAAAGAATGTAGAACCGGGACGTCTTGCCGCTTTAGTACAGTTAATTATCAAATTTTGAAGAACTACTACAAATATTTTGCGCATACATTGTCTTGGGGGTCATTCATTGGAATGCAGGTATTTCTCAGGAATATATTTATTCTTCTTTTTTGTAAAATACTTTGACAATATGTTGCTATATTTTCGAAGCTTTTCCAGAACTTAAAATTAGCATTTCAATATTCTCATATAATAGTAGTTGCGCTGTAAAATCTTATAAAATTAGCAAACCCCCAACTAATCTGAAAAAGGCACTAACTATTTCTCGAATGAGTTATTCAGGAAATTGCGTCTTCAAATGAATCTAAATAGGAAAACCAGCGAAACTATTCCTCCATCGGCTTTCTTTTATGGTGCCTCTTGATGCAATGAGCAAGACCGATTTCCGCCTTAAATTAATTGGGTCCTAAATGTTTAATCAGGTTAAAAAAAAACAAGCTCAAATTTATTTATCTTATTGTATTTACAAAATCACAAATATATAATTGATCCCTTGAGAAATTTGGTCCAAAATTTGAACATATTTACAGTTTTGATGATAAAATAGTGCATTTCACCTATCTAGCTAGTTGCGCAGACAGACTTCTCTTTGTTGTATTATATTTGAAGTGTCGCAGAAATCTACAGTTCTGGTGTAAATTTAGATTTTATCCTTATAGCTCTTTGCGATCTTGTATTATCATCACATGCAAAGATAGGATTCCATAAATGTTTTTGAATCCAAGGAACATTTAAAACATGGAGATTCGTCAAAATCTCGAGCTCGAATTTTTTAAAGAAATCATCAAAAATCAATCAAGTAAAAAATTGAAATCTTTTACTTTTTTTACACATTGTATGCAAGAAAGTGAAAACGGTGTTACTCTGGCTTCAGAAATAAGCAACCTATCCTTAGCCAAATCTCAACAATCGACTGTATTTCAATATCTTCCATTTTGCTCCCCCTTCCTTTTCTCATCCTATTTCTTTTCTTCTGTCCCTCCCCCGATTCGCTTCAATTCGCTTTAATATTTCCGCAACTGCCGACCTAAAATATATTATTTAAATGTTTTGATTATTTCACTTGCTTTACATATATTATTTAGGTAAATATAATTGTTTTACTGAAAGAACCATCCTTAATTGGAAATTGAATATATCATATAACTAATAAAATTTTCTCATTTGAAAAGCAACAAATAATTTCTCACTTTAATTTTAAAAAATGTAAAAAGACAAATTTTAAATATCTTTGCTATATAACGACTTTCCACAGCTCTGCATATTTCGGTTGATCTTGAGTTTCCATTCGTTTTAATAGATTATCATTAAAGTTAATTTGGAATTTATTCCTAAAAAGAAATTATTCTACGTAGTATTTCGTGTCATGAATAATTTAATAAACCAAATTATTTTATAATTATGTGAAAATTATGAAATAATTTTTCACTTTAAAACTGATGTTTTTATTTTTTTTTATTTTCTTGCTGTAGAAAAGCAAATTTATTTGTAGTGCCATAAATTCTCAATAAGCAAATAATTGTTTTTATCTCGTCTTATTCAATAAATCATAAATTCCACAAAAATATCTATTAAAATTCTAATTCATGTAAAGGAAATGACAATAAAACTTAAAAATAAAAACCTTCCTTGTTTTCTATTGATCGATGAGAATAATTCTAATACAAGATGTCAAACATGTTCGAATGATTGTTTTCAAAACATTTTGTTAATGTTAGATTAAACTAACCAAATCTTCTCAGCATCAAATGGGATGCTCTGCATGTTTTGGAGAATAGAGCAAAGGCATAATATAATAATCGTCTTTATCCATACATAGATTTTTTTTTTATATAATTTTCCAGTGGGCTTCAAAATTTTTCATGCTATATAATTATAAATAAAAAAATTATGAAATTTCAGTAGCTAATAGGAAAAATTTTGAAATTTTTACGCGATTGCAAAAAATTAAATGTAAAAATTACGTAAATATGTATAAAGTATTGCGCATCGTACTAAAAGCATAAGAAATCATATTACTAACATCAAGAAAATGAGTAGTAAAATGTACCAACAAGTGGTTCACTATTATGTTTTATTTAAAAAAAAATTATGCCTTCACGCATACAAAGACAAATTCTAACCTGCGGAAGACTAAGCTCATGACACTTTTTTTTCTATTCTCCACTACTTTTAAGATAAGTCTTAGGGATAATCACAGATCATTTTCACGCCTGATGTTAGCCTGTGTGTAAATGCAGACGTTCGAAACGAAAGCAGGATTAGCAAAGGATTTCGGAAATCTTTCCTGATAGCAAGTAAAGCTTCTTTCTAGCCAGGGAGGGTGATCTCGCCGGATTCTCTAAGAGTGGTTCTGGTTCTTATTTGGTTCACTTACACTTAAAAAGTCTTCAAATCATTCAGAAGACAAATTTCTTGTGAATGGGTTTCATTCAAAATGTGAGCGATTTTTTCAAAGCTATGAAATTCTTCTAAAGTCCATTTATCAAATTTCATCCATCTAGCTCAAAGCGCTTTTGAGTTATAGCGTTCACTGACAGATGCAATGCCAAAAATGTGTTTTTTGAATTCATGGAGGTCTGGTACATAAAAATTCTTCAGAATCCTGAATTCCTTTGACGATTACAGTTTTTTCTTCGTATACGAGAAATTAAAAAATCCATCAAGGTAGAAATATCTTAGATACGCGATATGTGTAGTGATGGTAATGCAATTTCTGTGACTTACGAATTTCCTACGATTCTGTTTACTAATAAAAAAAGATGCCGCAAATTGTCACATGGAGTCATAATTTCTGCACGACACGTGACCAGCTCTGTGCAGCAATTTGCGCTATTTCTTAGCATCTCTAATAGAAAAGGCCAGCGAAATATGTAACGCAGGATGGAGTTAAAAATAGTCCTTTCTATTTGGTTCGCAATTTTTTTAATGCTTAAACTGATTTATTCTGTGTGCGAGTAAAGCTAAGAATGAATATAAAATTAGTTATGAGATCGTAAACTTTCGATTCTATTTGTTTTTTTATGCTGGACAGTAATTTTTGTTATTTTTTGATATTAATGCTGATTTATTGTCGCTTCAAGGGGCAGTTAGAAGTTATTGATAATAGTTTCATTCACCCTATTTTAATTTCATATTTGATACAGCATCTTTTTCTGTTAGTCGATTGCTATTTGTTTCAATTTGATTTTAGTGATTAGTTTTGATTTGTGAGTTCGTGAATATTACATATAGTAAAGATTTCACAGCAAGGAAACAAAGGTTTGAAAGAGAGCGAATTGCACGATGAAGCCACATGTGCATGAGTGCTCAATATTTGTGACTGTGACAAGAAAATGTGTGGTTCAGTCTTACACCACAGGCGTTTACAAGAATTAAAAAATCAAAGGATATTGTGGAATCAGTGCTCAATTACCAGTTGATTTCTCAACATTAGCCTTTATAAGTTTGAACAAATAGCTAAGCTAATATGAAAGCTTAAAACAAAAGAATTAGTAGATTTAGAAATACAGTTAAGCTTAGTTTATTTGAAGGTTTTTAATTTAAGTTCATTGGTAATGCTAATTTTTTCTTCGGGTTTTTTAAATTTTTCAATAGAAAATTCTCTTTAAAATATTAACTGTTATTCCATTTCATTTTGCTTATTTCGAAATCAGCACTGTATAGGATGCCTGCTTTTCATAAATTGTCGGCAACATTATAATTGCTTTCACTAGATATTTTATAAAATATTTAGACATTCTAATAAATGGCAACTATTATTTAGGCAAAATATTAAAAGAGAATCATGAAAAGTTTTTCATTGAAAGGACGCGCATTCTATAGAATGCTAATTTTATTTAGGCAAATATTAAAAGAAAGTTAATGAAAAGACTTTTATATAAAAGATGTATATTAAAAATAAAGAATATTTTATTTAAAGATGTATTTTAAAAAATAAAATATAAAATGAGTTTTTTTTTTTTTTATCGACGAAAACAATAAAAAGAGAAATATGAATTTACTTTTTGAAACGAGGATTAACAAAATTTTATTTAAATTTGCGTTTCATTGGATTTTTTTCCCATGCAAAATAAAACGAGAATAAGTTTTCTAAAAATGCATAAATGAAATATTATTTACTTTGTATGTACTTTTTATACTTTGCTATTTAGTCAGTTTTGCATTTTATAGAACGCCTAGTAAATACTCTAAATATTAAACGTTTCATTCTATGCCTCAAAACGTGAGGCATTATAAGCATTGCCCAGGTATTTTATTCAATGCCCGCATTGATACTTTGAATGTTAAAAAAATGCACATTTCAGGGGAAATCAATGGAAGATGCTGAGATTGAAATTGATATGGAAGATGACTCCAGATAACAAAGGATGAGAAATCACTCACTTAACTAGCTGCGAACATGTAAGCTGTGATAACATTTGATACTTGACGCCTTAAGAAAAAATTGAAATCAACGGAAAGAGTAATAGCAAAGAAATAGCTGAAGTGAGTTTTTCTCTATTAAGTTTCATGTATTTATCCGACATTGTTAGAGATAATGAGTGAAATGTAAAGCTTCCATTGTGTTCTCAAAATCGATGAAAAATTTTTTTGTTAATAATAGCTGCTTCTTACTCAGAGAAAAAAAGTGTTGGTAATCTCCCCCTAAATTACTAAAGAGCAGCCATTATTAATTTGAGCAAGATAGTTTGGTTTGATTACATTATTGGATTTGCTTTCCATGACAACAGCGAAGTTTTTAGTCAGAGATATCCATTAGAACATCAGCGATATCGGCCATGTGAATTTTATACTTTCTTCAGAGCTAGTAAAAAAGAAAACGGGACGTTAATATAACTTTTAAAAGTCTGGGTTTAGTTTTTTTAAAGTTGCGACTCACTAATTAAAAACGGAATCTATAGCTACCTATTTCCTCCTCGGCTCACTGAATTTTTCCAGACAACGAACCACTCGCGTTCTTTACGAAATAGGGTCTTACGTAAAAAAAGAAATTTTTACAAAGAAAAAAAAAAGATAATTGAATATACGTAATATTACAAAAGATATTTCTAATGTGTGGCTTGATGAAGATTTTGAGTCCACATCACATTTTTGTAAATTGCGGAAAGAAGCATATATACTGAAGATCAAGTTGCAACCTATCTAAAATTGACTCGCGATCAGCAGTTAGGAAATCCTCGTGTTAGGATACCAAAATATTTCCGTTACTATCGCTGTGAAACTCCTGCAACTCGAAAGACTGGAATGCGCTTGCAATGACAGGGTTTGGTTTTGGTTTGGTTATATTAACGTCCCATTCGAAGCAACACTAGGGCTAATTTGGGACGGACCTCGTAATTTTTGAACCACGGGCAGATGACGAGGATGACACCTGAGCTGGCACCCCCCTCTCCACACCACACCACACCACACCACACCAGCAGGAGGACGTTTGGTCATAACGGATTTAACGTGCAACAGACCCTCTTACACGACGTTCTTCGGTGGAATCGGGTCATGAACCTGAAACCCTCCGGTTCCGAAGCCGAGACCTTACCACCAGGCCACCGCGGCCCTTGCAATGACAGGGATCAATTTTGTTAAAGCAGACGACTTCTGAAGGAGTTTTGCATTTAACGTAAACATAATCCGTTACAGAAATAGACGCGGTGACCTGATAATAGTGTTTTGACTACTACAGATTCAAAACCCAATTCCACCATATGTCCGTCTTGCCTGTCAGTCAGTCAGGTGGAGTTTAAATATGACACTGAGGGTCAAATGTTATCATGCTGGTGTGACTTGGAAGCTTTGACAGAGGAAGTTGTAATCTCATGTCATCGTCTGATCAAGGTTCGAAATTACGAGCTACCTCCAAAATAGCTTTTCTGTAGCTTCAAAAATGTACCTTTAACATAATTCAATTAATTTATAAAAAAAAAATTGCTTCCATAAATTTTATCTACTTGCCTTTATGTTTTTAGGAGATATTTCAGATTCATCCTGGGATAAGATTGTTATATTATCTTTGAATGAAATCAAAAGGAGATTCATGACGAGATGAATGATTTGAATAATTTTCAATGAGCATTATAGAATGCAATTATTACTTTTACACATACATACAATACTACTTACTACTTTCTTTTCGCACGTAGGACTTCCTTTTGTGATCAGTGGTTGTGCTTATCCATCGTAATGACTTAATCGAATTAGATCGATAGTGATGATCGGGATCTCGAAATGAATAAGAGCAATAATCTTGCTTTTGTTTTTTATAATGATTCTAAAATGTTTCTTCTTTTTACTTTTCTTTCCACATTTCCCTATTTTTTATATATATTAGCTTTCTATTATTAAATTTACTCAATTGCTTTGTTTTTATGAATAAGTTTATTTTACATGCTTGCTTAAAATGTAGTTTTTTTTTTCTTGTTCTTAATCTTAACCTGTTGAACCTAGCATTGAAAAAAATATATTTTCCTTGGGAAATCTTAAATTTGTATTTCTCTAAGCCTATGTATGCACATAAAAAAAACTTTATAACAAACTTTTATTAGTTTGATCGGAATAGCCTGTGCTTAAAAATAGGACAATGATACAATCCACTGCTTTTTGTTCTTAGGTGAAATGGGAGTAGAATTTTTACCATAGTAAAATGTTAAGTTTTTTTACAAATAATTGTTGATTTTGATGAACTTGTTTTTAGCCGACATCTTCTTTGTAGACCCCTCACCTGTTTTACAATAATTTGCTTATTTTTTAAGTTTCAGAGAATTTTAATAACCTGTTGAACATTCATTTTTCTGTAAGAGGGTTTTCTTGGAATAGAAACTCTTAAATAGGCAATTATTATATGTGTCCGAAAATCAAATAGTCGTAGAACTATCGTCATTAAATAGTTGATTGAGCTTCCATTTATAATAATGATCAATACCATTTTTTTTCTTAGAAATGAAATAAATTAAGTTGCCTCATGAATATCAAACAGGTTAAATTCGTATTTATACATGGTGATCCAGAATTCATGCTACAAACTTGAACGACTGGTCCAGGACACTCTAACAATCATTAATTGCTTATGAAACTGGGAGGCGAAAACGCAGAAAATATGAAATGAAATGAAATGAAAGGAAAGGAAAGAAGTGTTTATTTACAGCATCGTTGACAAATATGTTTACAATAACTTCTCAAAACTGCTTCCTTCAGCAGTGATATATGCGTTGGTGAAACGATTTGCGTGCACGTTAAAAAATGCTAGGTATTTCACGAGCACGTACAGCAACCATGGATACTCGATTATCTGTGGTTGCCCTGGAGTCATATAAACAAGATTTTTCAGAAATGCCCATAAAAAACAGTAATCGGGGTTGGGTAATCCGAGAGATCCGGATGGTCAAGGGACTCGTTCACCACTCCAAATCCATCGCGCCCCAAAATTCTCCATTTTCTTTCACTTCCATTACTAACTCCATTTCTCTTTCCTTTCATCTCTTATTTCCTGTACTTGAACCTCACTTTCGTTCATACATTTCTGTACAATGATTGTTCAGTGACTTGTACCAGCCCTTAAAGTTTTTACCACTAATTGAGATCATCCTGCATTTATTGTAGGATGTAATGCGCATTGGTATCTTTACGTGTTTTCTGTCAACCTCTATTCTTCTTTCTATAGTCGACACACTTCTTGTTTCTTCGAATTTTGTAAAACACTGCACTTGTACTGCCTCACAAGGAACACGTTCGCATTTTTTTTTTTTTCATTTGGGATTTATATTAAGCATCAATGCTATTTGAAACTAAATGCTAGAAACTAATACTATTTGTGAACGCAGCCTCTTTAGGACATATATTATCACACACGGGCTCTCGTATCTTCCTTGTGGCTGAATCATCGTGATCTGGAGGTAAAAACCACTACCTCATCGTCTATGTCATCTAAATCACTATTATCTAAAGTACTCAAGAAATCCAAGACTTCCTGTGCAGTTAAAAACTTGCATTTAAATAATTTTCAAATGAATACAAATGAAACATATAAAAATGAGATAAAGTTGTTCTGCTTCGATGAATTTCAAAACATAAATTGGCTTCATGGGGAGGAATTAAAATTGCAGAGCAATTTACTCCCCACCCAATGTCTGGCATATGATATACACTTGTGAGACAGACTTTTAGACACCTGAGTTAGGTGTGGAATAGCAATGTTTGGAATGTAACAGAAACAGAAAGGACTTTCTCCATAACTAATTGATAACAGGTTAAGTAGTAGATTGTACTATCGTCCTATTGTTTGGACAGTCAAAAATTGAAAGGCAAATTGCACTTCGAGGTAGTTTTTTTTATAGTTTATTTTTCTGACATAAAAGTATGGAATACTCAATAGATTGATATGTATGCTTCTCTAAAAGTTCTGAAAAAAACTTACGTGTAAACAAGAAATCTGCAAAAATCGGCCTTTTAAAATTTAATGAAAAATATCCAAAATAATTTAAATTTGTGATAAAGGCAAATATATAATTAGATTACTGTTGAGTAATAAATCGTCTTGAATTTAAATAAACATATACAAAAAAAATTATATAAAGGCTAATTATGAATGCTGCCTGTTTTTAAGATTATGAAGAAATATGGGTTAACTGCAAATCTTAATTCTTCTAGTTTGAAGCAACTTTCTCCATTCACGACTAAATCTCTCATGGAAACATGCCGCGATGCCACTTGTAAAGAAAATTCTTTCGAGAACTTTCTGTTGAAACTAAATACAAAAATTAAATTAACTTATAAAAAGGGAAAACAAAACTATGACAGAGAGCGTTGATTATTGATAAAATTAAATTTTATTAAATATTTTTGTTCCTTAATATTTTGCTTTTTTTTAAATTTAAAATTCCTGCTCTGTATTAATTAAAATGAAATCTTGTCTGTCTGTAGACAATCTGCTGAACAGACTGTTATACATAGAGCTACCAAATTTGGCACAAAAATACTCTGCAGCGTTTTTATTCCCTCTAGAATTTTTATTCGAATTTTAATTATTTAAAAATTACGTTAAACTTTCACATTTTTCGCTAATAAGTTCCAAATGATTTATTGGACAAAAATTATTTTTATGTATTTTTAAGAGCAAAAATTTATTTATCTAATGATATTGGTTTCGGTGCTTACGCACTGTTTACTGTATTGTTTTTATAATTTTTTGACTACCGCGATCTGTAGTTCAAGGTCGTTCAAGGAGACGATTTTTCTTACTCTCCACGTGTAAGGAAAATAGCGGAGTTTGGAGGAAAAGTGATACGACTGAAAGTGGAAATTTCAGTCCATTGAAAAGGCTTTTCTTTTTTCTAGAGAGTTTTAAGTTTTGTGTATTTTTAATTTTTAAACACGTTAATACATTTCAAACTGTGGAAAGTGAACTTTCCATTGATACTCCATTATGTATTTTTTTTTTCCCACATTAAATGTTTACTCCTGTTTCAAACTATAGGCTGAACCAACTTTCAACAAACTATTTTAGAATCCCAAAAATAGAATGAAACGAATAATGAAATATTAAATTATAAGAGTATTTGAAAAGCTTTTACCCTGATAAATGTTTTCTTATATCAATTTATAATGTTTTAGAAAATAATAAAGGTACTGATGTTTTCCTGAAAAGGATCTATTTTTGATTCTTAATGCATCTGAATTTTATTTCTAATTTTGGAATTATTGAATCAAAATATCATCTAAGAATTCATGATTTTTTAAACTTTTCACTTGGTATATAGGAATCATTTGCTTATGTTTTTTATTTCACCTTTTTTCTTCCTCAAAAAAATAAGTCATGTTTATAGTTGTGTGTAAAACTTTCAAATTGAAATTACTTCGTCAGATAGCTTTGATTTCAAATTATTAGTATAAAGTACAGCAATAATGACTATTTTAAACAAGTTTCAAATTTTGTGCCTTTTAATTTAAGAATGTACATACATTACTTTTCAGAAATTAATAACATTTAAAAGAATAGCGTTCTGTCATTTACTAAAAGAGGTAGTCAAATTTTATTGGAAAGCAAAGCTTTTCGGAAGTTAATAATAAACATAGATCTTTTCTTTTTTCAGTATCCCACATGGAAGTTTCATTTCTGAATAAAGCAAATGGGAACAAAATATCAAAATCTGGTCACTTTCATACAGCTAACTGAACGTTCGGTAGATGACAAAAGCCAAACAGGCTTTAAATCAACGTTTTCTTGCCTGAGTACATTCCAGACCATTAAGAAAGTTCTTTAAGATATGGTTGCCTGCTGTGAGGTAACGCGTCGAAAATCCTTTATATTACTTCAGCCTTCAGTATATGATAACCATTTGTGAGGACGGCATTTCATATGCCTGTTAACACTGAAGGTGTTGATAATAGCAGCTCATATGCTTTCTCTCTAAATAATAAAGAAAGAAGCATATTATTTTCCAGTATCCGTATGCACAAGATAGTTAGGAAATCCTTCAACAAAAACTTATGTTTTATTCCTTGGTTTAGAGGGGAACTTATATTTCTAAGTTTGTTTGGAAACAGAAATATATATTTATAATGTAATGTAAAACACATATTTTTGAGCAGTTTCGTGGCCAAAGAAAAGACACTTTTGATTTTTCTTTTTAAATTTCGCTTTATTCCGTCCCAGGAGGCAAGAAGCGACTAGGTACGTCAATTTACAGCGCGACACAAAAGCGAAAAGAGAAAGTAGCGAACAAAATATGTATCCCCATGATTATATACTGTAAGATTCTGATGCAGATTTCTTTACACATGTCAATTTAGGCAAGGGAAATTCAGATATCTTTTAAAAAGATTTGAATAGGTTGACAGATTTTTATCCCTTCACTCGGAGCTTGTGAAAGTGCAGATTTAAGCATTTTTATAGCTCGTGTAGCATTAATTAAATAAAAAAGGTGGAATTGGATCAGGAAATAAGAGTTCATTTTAGAATGAACAATATGAGCTGAATTAAGACAAAACTTTGGAAATTAATTAGGGTTTAATTTAGATTTAAAAATATCATTATACATTAGAACTATAAAGTACCCTACAAATACTATCAAATTTAAAAATTGAAACCAACTCCGAAACCAAAAGTTAATTGTTTACTCTCAAGAATGTTAAGAAGGTATAGTCTGATTGCCCTAACCCTGTGAAATCTTTTTTATAATCATTTGTAAAATTAGTAAAACATATACATACAACCAGCGTATTTTCCAACATCCTATAGCCAAGAAAATTTATAAATGTTGCCGAACAAATGGCTGTAAACTATTAGTCTCTCTTTTCAATTCAGATTCATTTATGAACTTAACTGTGATATGTTTAGCTTATCCTAAGTCAGCAAGAGAGACGTAGGTTTTTAAGAGAGTGCGCCCGCCTCCACCGTATTTTTTTTCCCCCGAATCGACAACATTTTAAGGGATTATCGAACGTATTTTTTTATTCCGCATATCGATGGCACGTAGATAAATGATTACAGCGTAAAAAGAAAATTAAAAAAATAAGAAAAGACATTTTGTAAAAATAGTGGCTTGAAATAGTGAGTATATACTGAAAATTTGTTGAAATAATTCAGTTATAGACAGAAAAAGTTGCCATTGCTAAAATGTCCAAACTGTGTTGGTTATACTGAAAAAAATGGCGATTCAGTTTCGTGTTAATGCAATACTCGTTTTTGACAAAAACAACTATTAAATAGTAGATCTCAAATGAGAGCATTTTTGTATAGTTGACCAAGTAGCTCTCATTGATATTTTAAACATCTATAGATTCTTTAAAGTCGGTATACATCAGATCACATAAAAAAGTGCTATTTTTCGACAAAGGGCGAAGATACTAAAGACAAATATTAAATGGGGTTGCATAAAAATCATTATCTTAACGGGGAAACAAATGTCAGCTGTGAATTTTTTTCGGTGGCATTTTCACTGGCATTTCACTGTGTTTAAATTATACAGTTTTTCTGATTTGTATAAATATTATACAAACAGATGCATCAAAATTAAAAAAAAACGAATGGAATTTAGGTTATTAAACTACAGTTCGGTAATACATAAATAGCCAGGCTACAGAGATTCAATGCAAGTTAGGTCACAATGAAAAGGTTATTCCTGGAATTAAGAGAAAAGGTGGCATAGTGCTATGGAAGCCAATCTTGGAATATTCCTTAATGGGAAATATTTATTTAATGTTTTCAATGTCAAAAAAAAAAATATCTTTGATATTATCCTCCTCAGATTTTAAAAATTGTCTAAGTATTTTTCAGTTTCAGTAAGCCATTCTTAGGATCCCTTTTACTGCGACATTTAGCTAATTGGAAAGTTTTAAGATCCAATTCGTCGGTAATTCTATTTTTTCCATGGTTTCTTCAATTGTTATTAAAATAAAGTCAATGTATCGTCTATAGTTCGTATATATTTTGGTTATTTCAATGTTTAAACCAAAACTTCAATCATTTTTGAAATGTTTTTGTTATTTAAATATATCCGTACATTGAATCTTATTCATGGAATATGATCTTAAGTTATTTTTAATTCACTCGAATGTTTGCATCACGTTTTGCAAGCCATTAGTGAGAACAAATATTCAGTAATTGGAAATAGTTTCTGCCAAATTTCAAAGCTTTTTCTCCAGCACCTTAAATTTTGCTATTCATAAAATCCATTTTTAGCTGCATTGTATTAGAGAAAGAGTTGACATTTTTTTTTTTTTTTTTTTTTTTGTATTCTACAGAGACTACATTTAGTAATAGTTTCTTAAAACCTTTATTATCTTTGTATATTGATTGTATCTAAATAAAATTAATAAATAAGAAGATCAGAATATTGATAGAATAATTAAAATAGTTACTGAAGTTGGAATAAATTTATTCTAGATATTTAGAGTTTGAACCTTTTGAATTTTTTAAACATTTCCAGCAAAGAGAAATAATTATTCAAATGAATCAGTAAAAACGATGCAGAATTTCATTTCACAATTTTTTTTAGAAAAATAAGAATGCTTACATGTTAAAATAAAAATGCTTCTATGTTCAGTAAATCAGTGTAAATGGTCATATCGAAATTCGCTCGCATTCTCCCTTTTAATGTTACCTCCTTCCCTTGCGCTTAGAAGTGTAAATCTTGGGCAAGGGCATAACCTTAACGAGTACTCACATTTTTATTTTCATAGTCCTGCCGATGAGCGTGTTGTGCTTCGTAGTATAGAAAAATAAGCCGAATACCGACATCTTTCACTTACCACTTCAAACCAAAATTTGACATGGAACAATTTTAGTAACAAGCTCACATATCAAATTTTGTTTACTCAAGCTGTTTCATTTTTTTAGCTATCGCGTTTATATGCATGCGAAAGTACAGATCGGCAAACGATCAGCCCCCTGGCGATTTGATTCGGAATTTAATATGATCTTGCATTTTAGATGTTAAATCTGAGTACTACTTTTTATTCACATAGCTCGTACATTGCAGATATCGTGTTCACTTGTACTTGGGTAACTAGACAGATTTCCTTTGAATAACTTTCGTTCAAAATTGGTAGAAATCTAAAAATTTGGTCCGAAACCCACAAAACAAATTTCATCTCTCCAGCTAAAAGTGTTTTTGAGTTATCTCGGGTTCCCAGACGGTTTCAAATATGTCTTTCGGATTCAAGGAAGTCTTTGTTAAAATCTCAAGTTCTAATTTTTTTTGACGATGATATTTCCAGTATGAAAAAATAAAAATGTTTAAGCTTGCAGATATTTCAAAAATAGCATTTTAATTATTAAACTTTCCACCTTTCAAAGTTGCCCTTATCAATCTAATATCATCTTTGTCTTCAAATACTTGAAAGATATTTAGTGCACTGAGGTTGACTTTCGACTATAATCAACGGAACATAGGTAATCAACAAGAGTTAATAAACGTTGCTCTTTTCTTAAGGCATATTGTAAACAAGTGGTCTCAGTGAAAGGTCAGTAAATTGAAGCTGTAGACCAAAACTGAAATAAAATATAATGCTAAGTTCACGCGCGCGCGCACACACACACACTTTTTAAGTTGGTTTTATATTCATGCCCTGCTTCCGCAGAAACTGTACAGTAGCATTCCTTCTGCGCTTGCGTGATCTTACTGGAATCCTGTAACTGGCTGAGTGTAAACCTACCGTTACAGTAAAATTATGTATCCGTTCTCTCCAGCTATTGCTGAGCGTTATTATAGATGTTCTTTTTCCTGGATTTGTATTTGGTAGTTTGTTGTGTTTTTAATAATATTCTTTCTCTCAGTTGAAGGAACGTTATTTTATTGTAAACTATCGCCTCTTGCCCCGTGTGTCTCTGCCACATGTTAGTAGTTTGAATGCTCCAAACACTACAACGCTTTGATGATGAATCCGTCCATTAAATTTTCCTTTCTGTGAAAATCGCCTACATTGTTTTTTATTTACACTGTAATACGCCACTGTTTCTTTCAACTCGTGAAAGCTCAAGGTGACAGTAAAGCTACTCGCATTTTGTACGGATTAAATAGACCTTAATATGCATCTAATGATTTTAAAGTGAATGGAATTGAGTTGTCATAAATATTAAGGTCGTGCGGATGTGCCCTCTCACGGCGTAAACATAATTCACATGACAGAGTCATGAGCTTCGCAGAATGCGCAACAAGCAGGTTATTTTTCCCATCTACATCATTAAAAGAATGGAATAAAGATGAACGGTTATTATTCCTGCCAAGGATGGTCAATATGATTTTAGTCTAAAAAAGGAGTTTCAGTTGAGGATATTCATCATTGTTTGAAGTGGATACGTGGAGACAAACTGTTCGCATACTGATCGAGCCGAGCAAGTATTATCAAGTCGACCTAGTTAAAAAAAAAAAAAATATCTAGGACTTTTTGCGATGACGACTCATCAATTCAAAAATTGGCAATGATGCAAAAATCTATATCTATAATATCTATACGAAGAATATCTATACGTTGCAATTTCGAAAAAAGCTAGAATCTTTAATTTCAAGATCAGATATAAAGTTTGTTGCATTTCAAAAATGTTAAATAACCAGTATATGATATAAATTCCTTATAGTTCAGTCAATAGAAAATTATGTGAAAGGTGAGGTGATGATTCAGCAGATAAAAGTATCACAAGCTCCTCTCTCTTACACACATTTCTATCTTCGCTTACTCCGGTCGATAATACTCGTTTAAAAATGAATACCAAACAAGATGTGCAATAAATGACTGCGACGTTCATCGTTTTTTATATATAATAAATGATAATAATTGAAGCTTTCTTATAAAAAATTTTCACCCAAAAACATTTTTGAAAATTATCCACCTGCTTTTTTTCGAAGAGTGATCTTTAGCAAAAGAAAATGAATATCTAATAAACAAAATGTTTCTGCCCAACAGTAAGAATAGAAGCCAAAACTCATAAATGTCCAAAAAGAATGAGAGAACGACGGTAATCTTTTGGATGGGAATAATAATAATAATAATAAGGAATCGGTTTGCTACCCTAGATGCCGGGACTGGTCTAATTGCAGCTCAAGCGCTTCTGAATTGAAATGATTGTATTCGACTCCAGATCAATAAATCAGTTGTGTGTCCAGTGGACTTTCATGAACTGTAGCAAATCAGCCTCGATCTACGTTTCTCTCGCTTGTTGATTCATTTCCTGCTCTATTTTCTGGTTTTTATTGCCCCCTTCTTATTTCATAGATTATCGTACTATCAGAGTGATAAGTTGTAAAGAGCACCGAACTCTCAGAATGGAAAAGCAAGCAAATTAGATTTTAAAAAATGGAAATGCAATTATAAAAAAATAATTTCAGGGAGTACTGTAATTTTGTATCGCTTATGAACTAGCTTAGTGAGCCATGTGCTTAATGCTTTATCTGCAAATTTATTTTCGATTAAGTATCACGGAACCTTAAAACGGATGTAACTATCGCTGATGATAAGTCAAGTGGATGGTTAATAGAAAGCTACAAGCATAAATCTGCGCATGAATATGAAGTCCTAGACCAAAGTTCAAAATCAAGAGGTCTGTCTCAAAATACCCTTGTGTCACTTCAAAACAAACGTTAAATAAGTCAATATCACCCAAATCATTAAAAATATTAATAATTATACGTCAAATGTGGTTTGGTATATGATGTAAAAAAGTCTCCATAAAGTTTTGAAAAATATTAACGATGAGTTCTTTCAAATATTTTCAAATAATGAATGCTAGTAAGCTGCACACACCTATATTTACAAACAATTAATTATTCAATGGCTAGTATTCAGTTGTACTGTTCAATAACAACTATTCCTTTAAGAAATTAAATTTTTTTCAGCGAAGGAAAAAAACAGTACTTTCAGGAGTAATTTTTATTCATTTATGCCTATGAGCAAGTGATAGATAAGAAAAAAATCATTTTCTTTAGTCATCAAAAATAAAATACAGGACTGATAAAAGTAACAAAACATAACCTTTCTTATCATCTTTAAAATTTTTGACTAAGAAAAATGATAGTAACAAATCAAATAATAAGTGCACAAAGAGGAGATAAACTATAGATAAGACCTTAAACTGATAATTTCAAACTATTTAAAAAATAGACATCTTTTTGTTTGTTGCTAAGCCGGAATCGGTTTACAACCATACAGTTTGATTATGGGTAATAATGATACATGTTTCGATTCACATATTTTTTCATAGCTTAATTATTTGAATTTTTATATTTGTATTTTTTTAACATTATACTTAAACGATTCTTATTTTATTGTTTTTTTAGAAAGCACATCAACATGATTGACATTTTTTGACTAGTGTCTGTAGGTTTGGCGGGTGGTCGGCTGTACATAAGAAAGTGCCTGTAGATTAAGTCAGGCCATAGTTAGGGAACGAATCGGAGGAATTAGTTATGGTTTTTATCCTCTAACTGTACTTTAAACAAACATTTTTCAAAAACTGTTTGATGGTTGTGAATTTTGGCAATGAACTACTCAATTTGGTTAAGTTGAAGATTTTCCTTAAGAGAAATACATACAAAAAAATCGGGTTTTCTTTTAAAGTTCTCGAAGAAGACAATCTACTGCTTTATATATTGGAGTTAAATTTCTATTTGGATCCTACCTAGAAACACTTTCTTTTTATCAGTAGCCCTTGACTCATGAATTAGGCTAGATTTTTTTTGGCCATTAATCCTTGGCATGCAGTTAATACACATGTTGTTGAAAATCGATATTTAATTTGGGCGCCATTTTTCCCCCGATGGGTTAAAACCAAAATTTGACACTGAACTACGAATGCATGAGAAGATCATGTGCCGAATATCTGGGATTTAAACCATTACTTTTATGAATTATAGCGTTTACATAAATGCGAAATAACAGATTGACAAATGATCAGGCCTTCGACAGCTTTTAAAATTTGATGCATGTTTATATTTTAGATGCTAAACCTATATGTCAAATTTTATCTATCTAACTTTTTATGTTTCGTAGGTATCGTGTACGCTTGTACTAGGACAGCCGAACAAACAGACTTCCTCAGAATGGATTTCTTTCAAAATTTGACGGAAATATTCGAATTTTATCGTATGCCTATTACCGAATTTCATTCCTGTAGCATAAAGCGTTTTTGAGTTATCGTGTTCACAGACAGCCAAGGGGACGAAATGCCAAAAATCTATTTTTTGAACTTCGGAAACTCAAGATCTGAAACGTGGAGATTCATCAAAGTCTCAAATTCGAATTTTTTTGGATGATTCCAATGCTTTCTCCGTACTCCGAGTCATATATCTTTAAATTCAAATAAGACTCTAACGAATCTTCATTTGTTTCATTTATGCAAAAGAAAGTGAGACAAAGATTAAAATCAGTGGGAGTGGTCTCAAAGCTTTCTCTCAATAAAGGTATTATCCCGAGAATAATTTACGAACAATAGTCACGAAACATTGACCTTTGGAGTGAATTTAGCATTTTTACTGAATCTATCTTGGCGATTAATTTCTGGCATACAATTAATAGTACCCCGAAATTGAATTTGAGTTTTGGACACGTTTTTCTCAACCGATTGGAACAAAAATTTGACTCAGAACTACACTTGTAATTACAAAATCAGTTACTAAATTTGATATGTTTAATTTGTCGCGATGTTGAGTAACGCGTTTACATGCTTCTGAAGGTACTAATCGACACATGGTCAACCCCTTTTTGGGCTAAAAATGGAGATTTGGCTAAAAATTTGACAGATGTCTACAATAAAGATATTAAATCTCTGTGCCAAATTTTATTCCATCTGGCTCTCTTCATTTTCTATTTTACGAATTAACTTATAACCAAATAGCTGGATAGAATTTACTTTCTCTGAACGGAATTTGCTCAACATTTAATAGAAGTCTACAAAGTCGGTATAAAGACCACATGCCAAATTTCATCCGTCTAGCTCGAAGCGTTTGTGAATCATTTTTGTCACGAGCGGACAGAAGAATATTTTCCAAGAATGTGTTTTACGAACTCGGGGAGTCTAAAACGTAGAGATTCGTCAAAATCTCGAGTTCAAATTTTTTGATGATTGCGTATACATGACAGTCATAAGTGATAGATACAAGACCAGATGTCGAATTTCAGTAATTTATATCATTACCTTCATAAATTATTGATTTTAGAAGCTTTTGAAAGTATATACATCGACAAAGATCAATATTCTTTGATAGATGTGATTCAAAATTTGATAAGAATCTACATTTTAAATGCTAAACCTTTGTACCAAATTTATGTACACAGTTTAGCCTTTAAACTAAGTACCGTGTTTATCTATTTAGCTTTTTGCGATTTGTAGTTACCAAATGTACTTGTACTTGAATAACTAGCCATAGACTTCCTTTGAATGATTTCATTCAAAATTTGATCTACGAATTTGGTCGCAAGGTTATATACCAAATTTCATTGGCTTAGCTCAAAGCCTTCACAGACAGAAAGGCGTATTACTAAAAATGTGTATTTCGGAAACAGAGAGATCTGAAACATAGAGATGCTTAAAAATCTCGAGTTCAAATTTCCTGACGATCACAATACGCCCTCTATACTTTTTATATTTTTTATATAAGAAAGTTAAAAAAAACAAAAACATGGTGTTTTGAAGTTTGAATTAAGGAATTGAAATATGTGCACCTTCTTTTGCCCGAAATCGCTACGCCACTGCGTAAATTTTCTAGATTGATATCCCCTTCTTTGTTATTTTTAAACTATTTGTGCTATGTTTGAAATGTCTTGTTTGTCGAAGAATTCCATTATTCACACACAATTTCCAACGTACCTTCACAACTGATTTACACACAAAGTTTTTTGCTTTCCCAAACTTTTTGCTTTCTTCAAGTGATTCTCTATATTGTAAAATGAAATTTTTTGCACTATCCATGGAATTTTTTTCCTTTTTTTTGTTGCAAATCCATGAACATTAGAAAAGCAACAGCAACAATATGAAGTTTTTATTTTTCCATTTTAATATTTTAACTGCTCTCTTTCTAGATTTGAAACACCCTGTTTGACTATCTGAAACTATAGGTTATCTTGAATTTTTCTTATGCAATATAAGACATTTGTTACCTCTAAATACATTTTATCTAAAAGCCACTGATCTCATCACATAATTGTGAAGCCATGAATATATATAAATGGAACTTCGTATGAAACCTTTATAGAATGAATTTTGTTAATTTATTATTATTTTTTAGTAAATTTGAGAATTGCATTTTCAGTTTCCATTAAAAGGAAGCAAATATATATTTTTACCGGGGGATCATTCTTTCCGCTGAAAGAAAGCCTTATTTTAATTACGGTTATTTAATGTGTTGAAATGAAACGAACATTCACTAGTTAAATATTTGAATGTCTGCCATTTGAAAATAAAGCTTAATTTTAACAATTATTAAGTCATTTTGATCATTTTATCAACATTTCTTTTATCCTCAAGGCTAATGGATTATCTAGAATTGATAGCATGTTGATTTTATTGAGTATACGAACCTTTGCAAGATTACTTTCAATCATTCAAATCATGAAATGCTGATAATACAAATTTTTTGTATCAGTAGAGTTGCAAATAAGGTTTTTATTTGGGGGGGGATTCATTTTATTTTCACTTAGATTAATACCTGTACTCTGCTTTAATAATGATTAAGTATAAAATAAGTTTTTTTTTTTTTGTTTTGTGCTTCTTAATATCGTTTCTTTGCTGCTTCAGAGAAGTATTATATGCAGAGACTGCATTAGAAACCATTGTGAGATAAATGGCAGCCAGGGAATTCCGAATTTATCAATTCTTTGAGACGGACTTGTAAATAAATGCTTGTTTAGAACCCGCGAATTTTCGAGTGCTTTTCAATCTCCATTTATAATCGCTTATAACAATTAAGGCTATCACACCTCGACAACACCGATATTAATGACAATACCTTTATTTATAAATATGTTTAGCTATAAGTTTTTTCCCCTAGATAAGCTTAACTTACGAAATTATTATATATATATATTAATATATTAATCGAGTTGCATCAACACTTGATAAATTGTTCGAAATTTTATAATCTCTTGCTATACAGCCTTGTACATACAGTGACTTAAAATAAAAATGATCCACCTAAAAAAATACATTTAAAAAAAATGAATTAATCAAAATTAATTTGTTATAAATTGTATTTAAAAAACAGCATTTTTTAGATTTTAAATCATCGTATATTTCAGTTTAACTTACTGCTGAAAGATTTGCAAAAGGAATTGTTCGCAAAATATTACTTTTTTATGTTCATTTTTGCTTATTCGATTCAGGTGGATCATTTTCATTTTGACTGTAAAATTTTACTTTTTTGTGTTTATTGTTTTATTATGAATTTACTAGAAGTGATATTTTATTTTTGTTTAAGCATAATTATTTTGTGTAAAAGGAATTTATATACAATTTATTTCTTAGTGATTAAATCAATTGAAATCTTGTAATGCATGTTGATCATTTTCATTTTGAATCGGAATGAATGCAAGTTTAGTTGATAAATTTTTGGAATCTACGGCGCATGTTGCATGTTGACACATATCAATGAATCACAATGAGATTGAGGCATGCGGAATCATTTGAATCGACTTTATTCACATAAATTGCCCATTTATTTAAATTTAAATGTTTATATTAATTATTTTAAATTAAAAAAAATGTGTCCGATTTGAGTGTTAACTTGCAAAAATATAGCCAAAGAATTTCAAGGATCTAAATATCACATCTACTATAATGAAAGCCGCAAATATTCAGTTTCTGCCATTTAAGAAAGTTTTTGGTACTTTTTATGGGCAAATACATATATGATTGAATGGTTGAATCCGTGGAAAGCTTTGTCTTGAGATTATTTAAAAGCTAGTCCTACCTACCAACAACATAATTATAAAGTGAAAAAAATTTTGAAAAAGAAAAGCAAAAATCAATAACTTTGAGGTTTCTAAAGTTCCATTGTTGTGACTTATGGCACTTTACAAGCCCGCTGACAGTTATCTGTCAGCGATTTAAGCCGAGTGAGCTTTTCTTGTTTTTTCAGTAGCGCCAACTAGGGCCAAGAGTACGACATAGCTTCTTCATGCATCACATTCACTTGCACAACTCCTTTTTACAGGGGTTGTGCAAGTGAATTAAGGGGGCAAGTTACAGGGGTTGTGCAAGCGCTTGGGTAATTATTTGTAACAGATTTCTTGTATAATCTCCAATAAATTTTTTATCCCCTCTTAGGGCATAAAATTGTGGACCTTGGATAAGACTCCGAATACCTTGCGCAACATTGGTGAACGATGGCTACCAAACATAAGTCTAGAATTTTTACTGAATCTGTCGTGGGAATGGGTATTTTGAACACTATTTTGCCGACCGATTGAATTCAAAATTTGGCACAGAAATACAGTTGTAGTCACAAATTATCATATTGAAATTTTATTGATTTAAGTCATTTTGCATTTACATACATCCTAAAGTACAGACAGACAGTCAATCATTTGACAGATGGGGTTCTGAATTTTATATGAATCTATGTTTTAGATGCCAAGCCTACATATCAAATTGAATCTATTTAGCTTTTGGCGTTTTGTAGTTATCGAGTTCACTTGGACTCATGCAGCCAGCCAGACTTCCTGAGAATGGATTTCGTTCAAAATTTGATCGAATTTTACAAAGTTGGTCTGAAGTCCATATGCCAAATTTCATCCGTTGCTCAAAACGTTTGTGAGTTGTGTTCACTGACAAACAAGCAGAATGCCAAAAATGAGTTTTTCGAACTCATGGAGATTCATCTAAATCTCGAGTTCAAATTTTTTGACGATTGCATTATTTCGTATACGAGAAAATAAAGACATTTTTTTTTTTATTTGGATGTTGCTTATAATCTTTTAAAACAACACATTTACTTCATTTAACATCACGATTGCCAGAATGAAGACGATTTATATTTTCAAATTTGCTAGTAAGGGATGAAAATAACTACTGAATTTTGTTCACCGTTGGGTCAAAGCCATTATAGTACAATTTTGTGGTTTCGATTATTTTTTTCATTTCAATTTTTTCTTTTCTTTCGTCTCTTGAATTTCCTATTCGCATACAATTAAAATTTTATCTTTGTTCCCATTTCATTTTGATTAATTCGAAGATAAAACTGTGAATTGTAAAAAAAATCTTTCATATTTTTAAATAGTTTTCTTTACCAACTTAACTGTCTTGCTCGAGTGCCATACGTGCATCGACTTATCGAATTTTGAGTTGTAAGCAAAAAGTAAACCATTAATAACGATTATAATTCAGTATTAAAATTACTTCGAATACATAGATAAGTCAAGTATTCGATGGATTTCCATTTGAATCAAAATAAGAAAATATTCCCAAAATAGAAGGTGTCGTCTTATTAGATAGTGAAGAAAATAAAACAGTTAAGGGGTTAATTAAATATAACATCCAGTACTGTACTTAATGATTGTAAATTAGTGATTTCATAAGATCTTTATTTCATTCGGGGATTTTAGAGTTGTTAAATGTATTCAATCAACAAATGAATAAAAAAATTCTAATATTTTAAATACCTTACACTCTTTGATATGATAAAAGTTTGGAGACGTGAGTGTCAGCCCAGAAGTCAACCTTATCATCTGATAGGGGTTCAAAATTGCAAGTTCTCTCCCAAAATAGTCCTGGTGTTGCTTCTAAATGGGACTTTAATACAACTAAGTTTAACTGGAAGTCTAAATATTAAAAATAGATCTTTGCTTCCATTTTTAAAGATTGTCGTTACATCTCGCTATCTTCGCGTAAGATATTAGTGTTACTTTTAGGCTCTGTTTGTCTTAATTCAAATTTTCAAAAAAAAAAAAAATGAACTTTTATCCTGGTTTCGTCATCTTCAAATTAGCAAAGTTCTACTGAACTGAAAACATTGAAATCTATAATTTTAAAGAAGTTTTTTTGTATCTATTCTTAGTGAGCAGAGAACTTTAAAACACACGCGTAGATAAACCATATCTGAAAACTTCTGAAAGCAATACTATTTTTTGAAATCCAAACTCTGCCAAGAAAAACTTTTTTACTTTCAAGTATTCGCATCCATTATCTGCCATAAAAACTTCCTTCGCTTAAATTTCCAGGAAAGATCTTATCTGAATTTTACACAACATTTCTTATACATTCTAAAACCTGAATGAAGCAACGTAAAAAGGGCCTGACTTCACACGCAGATGAAGACACGTTTTAAATTTATATAAACGATCACCAAAAATGGCTGATGAATATTAAAATTAAATCACCAAATACGAATGATGAATATTAAATCAATTAGATATAGCTTATTTCATGATGTCTCGTAAAGTGAAGAAGTTTATTACCTTAACTTAATCATGATTTCCATCATTTATAGTTAGCAATTTAATCCTACAGTTTCAGGAATAATCATGAAAATTATTTAAGAATTTTTGTCAGCTTTTCATAAATTGGTATCTTATCTTAAAAATAACTTTGATTCGATGCTTACCATTCTTCTTATGCATATCTGTACCTCTGGGTAAGAAACGATTTATAGCGGAAATGCATTTATACCCGAGTAAAAACTAAAACTGATTATCTATAACCAATAATTTTTCTTAGCAGGCAGATGAATTATTATTTATATTTGATGGAAAAATAACAAAACATAAAAGGTAAGATTCGAACTATTTTTTTTGAAAATTTAAAAAAAGTATATTAAAAGAAATTTTAATTCGTTGTCTATAAATTTACAAAGGAATAAACTATAAAGTTTTTTCAGAATTATAAATTAAGTCATTCTAATGAGAATTAAAGGTTCTAAATTATTTATATTCATTCAATATATGCGCCTATAAATAGCAATGACACGCTATATTATAATTTAATATATAGTGTATCATTATCATATCAGTGTATAATGTATCATAGTGTGTTTTATATACAATTGCAAATATGGAAAAAAATAATTATATAAATTAAAAAAATTTGTAACAAAATAACATATCACCTGCTGTGCCACTTATTAAAATGGCACAGCAGGTTAGCAAAAGATGCGGCACGTGTTGACACGACCGAATCCAAAGACTGTTAAAGAAGAATCCGAACACAGTTGCCAACAAAGAAAATTACTTTTTTGTGATACTTTTCCACTCAGTCAGATAAGTTGGCAAAGCATGGTAAATTGCAAGGGACCGCGTCACTAATTAATGGGCTATTACTCATTTTAACGCATTTAGAATAATAAAAAAAAATACTAGAAAAGTTTTAAATATTTGGAATAGCATTTACATCTTCTAAAATAATAAAACCTCATTAAAAAGTAGAACTCTACTGTAATATTGTAGTAAATATTTTATCGCATTTCGAAACAAGGATCGACTGCATATCATATTAATACATTAACCGCGTAACTGTTTTGCCCGAGTGCCATACGTGCATCGATTTATCTGATTTTGATAGTTGTAAGAAAAAAATAAAACATTCACTACGATTATAATTCAATATTAAAATGACTTCGAATACATAGATAAGTCAAGTATTCAATGGATTTAGATTTGAATCAAAATAAGAAAAAATATTCCCAAAATAAAAAGTGTCATCTTATTAGATAGCAAAGAAAATAAAACAGTTAAGTGGTTAAATTGGAGTGGTCTCTGGAATGATATATTAACAAGTTTGCTGCATTTCATATTGTCGGTAGAAATTCCTTTTACAAAGATGGGCTTCATAATTATCCAAAAATAATAATATGGTTTTTAAACGTTGAAATCTAAGCATGTTTTCCTCACTAGCTCTTTGTTATGAATTAGACGGATTCATATAAAGCTGCATTTTTTTTTTCTAGAAAATTTGACAACAGTGTTTTACTGGAGTCGTCGGTACTTAAAAATCTGCATCTCATTTTTTTCAAACAGCATATGCCCATTGAAATACAAGAGAATGTTTCGTAAAAACAATAAAGAATCCTAACCGAGAGCTTCATAAAAACGACTTCATTAAAAAACTAAAGAAACCAGCCTTGCCTGATGCGGATAACCAAACAGGTTTGGGAAAGTAAGGCAGGAAGCAAAAATCCATTCGCCTTCTAATTGAGCGTGCCCCTTCAACTCACGGAAGTCCTTCGAGATGTAAATAAACATTGACTCAAGCCACAATGGCATGGAACACCTGCTAACTTTTATTGATAGGATTGGCATTTGGATTTGGATTTTGGAGTTCGCTGCCTTTTTTTTTTTTAGGGGAGGGAGGTGGGAATGGCTTTAACAGTAAAAATGAAAATAACGGTAAATGGAAAATATAATTCTTTTGGCTGACCAAGTGAGTCTTATTCATCTTACTAAGGTTTAAAATCTAAAATGTAGATTCTTATCAAATTCTGAACTAAATCTGTAAAGGGTTGTCCATTTGTCGGTCTTTTTTTCACATGCTTGTAAACAAAACTCATGAATCCAATTACTTACGAATCAACGAAATTCGGAACGAGATCTTGTGATTGTAACTGCAATTCCATGTCAAAGTTTGGTTCGGTTTGGTCGGAAAAGAAGTTGTCTAAATCACGTATTCACACGACGGATTCGGTAAAAATGTTAGATTCACGCCAAAGATCTGCATTTCGCAAGTACTGTTCACCAGTGCCATGCAAAGCATTCGCGGTCTTACTCAAGAACTATAATTTTATGCCGGGGAAGAGGAATAACACCATTATTAATAAGGATGCGAGAAAGTTTTGGGGAGACAATTCCTGATGGTTAATATAATAAACCTAATATAATCAATATGGAATGAATTAGCCAGAAAGAAAAATAATAAAAGTTACAGATAAAATATATTATCCTTTCCACTTTACCACTTATTCTTTTCCACTTATTTTATTTCTGTTTTTAATAATGAATTTATAAAATTTCTTTTGTTTATTTTTTTACTAAATTTATAATTTAGATTTTTTTTTTCTAAATTCAGATTTTTTATTAAATTTGCTTAGCAATTGGATTTTATTGATTCATTCTCACTAATACCTAAACAAAGTCCAGAATTCAAGTTCAGAAAATTTAGAAAACTTATTTAAACTCCTGTACATAAACCTCAGAATTTCGAACAAAGAGAAGGTATTCAAATTAAAATATTACTTAAAACCTTAAGTATAAGAAGCCAAAATTTAAATTAATAATAAAAAGAATGCAGTCAAAATATTTAATTTTATAGCACTCTGCATATATAATCTAAAGAATGTAAACGTTTAAAATGACATACCAGTCCAAAGAAAATAGTCAATTTTCTGAGAATATTGAAAAATTAAATTTTATATTACAGTAATAAATTTGAATAAAACTTAATGAAATAAAATAATTGAAAAGAAAATTTTGAAAGTCTAATTTTTCTGAATGGTTCATTAAATTATTGTCATTACAGAGTCGGAAAGAATCGCAGAAGTTTAAAAATAAAGTTAGCGTAATAATGCATGTAGAAATTGTTTCATGATATTTACGAATTGTTTCATGATATTACGAATCTGAAATTTTAGTAGTCTTAAATATTATAGTATAACAATTAAATTTTATTATTTGAAGTAATAATAACATTTACTTTTAGTAAGCGTGATATTTTAAAACTTCGAATAAAATGTTCTTATTCAGTTTTTAACATGATTGATATTTCGACTTTCCTTTATTAAACATTTCATCTGCATCTTGATATTTTCATGATGACATTTCATTTAATCAATAATAAAAAATCTAGCAAAATAAATACATGTTTTTTTTTAAGTGAGGAAAATGAATATATGCATTTAAAACAACTGTCTCTTTATATACACGTGCCTCTCCTCACGATATATTTTTCTCTATTATTCGTTGGGGATATTAATTTTCTTAATTTATTGAGAAGAACTATATTTAACCTTTCCTGTCAAATAAACAAACCATCTCGCGAGGAGAAATTGAGTATTACGTTCACACACACAAAATGACATAATCATTACTAAAAACTATCACAAACGGAGGAGGATGTAGAGGAGGTGTAGGGGAGAAAACTCCACGTGTCCCAAACAAAATCAATATTTCAAACGAGAGTTTTATTTAGCTTGCGGAGCGAAGTGAAACCCCCTACACCCAAAGAATGAGCTGTTCCAACAAGGATTCTGACCTTGAATCTGAAGACTTCCTCAGCGCCGTTTTACTAGTAGCTGTAGAAGCGTGGTTTGAAACACGTGGAGGGACGAGATAAAAATTCAAATTGAGAATTTCACGATGTTTTTAGGTGTGTCAACACATTATGTTCATTTTGTTTTTATCTTTTTTTTTTCTGAGTGACGTTCACAGGGATCAAAATAAGATTTCACGAATGTGCTATAAAAAAAACCTAAATCAGGAAAGATTTTTATTTGTAAATCAGTTATAATGTAATCCTTGAAAAAGCGGAATAAATATTTTAAAATTTCCTTCATCATAGCTTGAATTAGGGATCTCTTGTCACATTTGTAAACAAATAAAAAATACTATGATTAAAAATCTGGCTCTAGAAAAAAAAAGAAACCAGTTTGCTTTTTATTTATTTGGAAATATTTCGAATGTGTATTTTCTCTTTGAAATCTTAGAAGATTAAATTTACTACAGTAAAAATTTCTTTTCTGAATTTTCTGGATATACGATGGTAAGACATCAATATCATCTGGATATAAGCCAGATTGTCATTGCTAATGCTTGAAATCTGATCACGTAAAATTAATTTCATGTGTTTAAAAGAAAGCATACTCAGTGAACTCTTACTATATAAAAATTTAATTAAGAAAAAAATGAAGAAACATGTAAAATCAATTTTATTTATAAAATTTTGATTAAGTAAAATGATGGAGTTTAAAGCTTGTTACTGAATCAAAAATAGAATATCTCAATAGAATCGTTTTGAATAAATGGAAGTTTTGAATGTAGAATTAAATGTGCTTTTTTTAATCTAACTGGAAATAAATTTCTGAAAAAAAAAAAAAATGTTTCTTCTTTTGCTTAAAGTATCCATTTTTATTAAAACGCTTTATCTAAAAATTATACAGCTTCATTTTCAAACAATATATAATTTCATCAAGTTCTACATATAAGATCAATTTTTTAAAAGTCATTATGCTGAAATAAAAATGCTTATTTTAATCATATGTTGTAAGAAAATAAGACATTCTTTTATATGAATGAAGCAAATGAAGTGTCTTATCTCAATCTTAAGAAATTTAATATTTCAAAATAATAATAGAAAATTTTACAAAACATGACATGTCATATTTTTATTTATTTAATGAATACTACTTGGACTTCTAAGTTTTGAAAAGATTTTTGCTTCATTCGTTTATTTCTTATTTATTATGTTTATCCTAAAAGAATATTTGCTTATCACAATTAGTGAGTATCCGCCCTCATAATGATATTCAGCTTAAGTTAATTTGCATTTTATATTGCATTTTCCAGGAAATATTGTCTCATTCTTATATATATTATCTTAATAAGCTTATGTTACTAAATCAGTTATTGTTGCAGAATTTAATTGATGAAAGACAAAATATCAAATTCAATGAAATGCTCAAATGTGCCAACACATTGCTTGAATTAAAATTCACATTAAAATTTAATTCTCTTTGGCGCCAACTTTTTTTAAATTTGAAAACATTCCTGCTTTTTTTTTTGCTGCTAAATTAGACCACCGTAATTGGGGTCCAAAACGAAATTAGGGTCCCGGAGATTCTCACAGTCCTTTCTTCCTAATTCTTCATTATTTATAAATAAAAATTATAAGAGAATAATCGTAGCTTAAAAGATTTCAATAAAGTATGTTGCCTTAGCATTGCTTTATTTTTAAATTTATTTTCCCGTTTTGTAATATATATAAAATTTTCGAAAATAGCTTGTGGAATAAGTTACTACTCTACATAAAAAGATGGGAACCAAAAACCTGAAAAAATTAAAAAATTATGAGTATTTATTGTTTTATGTGGTCGATCATTTAAAAAGCAAAACTTTTTTCCACTAATTCAGTTTAATTACAGAAAAAGATTTCTGTGAAAATTTAATATGCATTAAATGATAACGAATGAATTATACAGTATGCATGTTTATGCAATGCATTTCTCAAGAATTCTGACTTAATTTTGAAATATGTTGAATCTCTTTCTGAATCTCATTTTTAATGAGATTCAGAAAGAGATTCAACATATTTCATTCATTATTCATTCAGAATTTCAATAATTATTAATTTTTTGAAATGTGCTTGATTTTTTTTTCCCTATCTAATTCTTTTAATGGCATTAAAATAACTCATTTTTTTTTTTATTATATTCCAAAGTGTAGATACGATAATAGATTCATTTTATAATTTTATATTTGGAATTATTTTGTCCATTTAGTGTTTTTTCCAAAGCAAAATTAAATTTAATTTATTCCTTTAATCTACATATATAATAATATTCAAATTTTTTTAAAAATGCATAACAATTCAAAAACATCAATTAGTTTTTAGGACATTTCAATGAGGGGAAAAAAAGAAATTTTTAAAGTTGAGGGGGAAAAACCCATTTTAATAAGTTTTTTAATCTCTTCTGCGTTTCAGAGAAAAGTTTTATTTGGAAGGAAACATAGATTTAATAAAACTTCGTAGGGTTTGATGCAGACAATAAAATTTTCTAACGATTCGTCTGATTCAATTGAAAAAGTTGAGATAGTATTTCTGAATTGAGGCCCTTCCCTTATTTCATCAAACTAAAAGTAGCGGACGTGTTGAATCAAAGAATTAAATATTAAGTAGTTATTTGATTTTAGTAATAGTTTTCCGGATGTAATGCATTTTTGTCTTGGATTTTATTTTGCGCTTCTATATCGAATCTGACGCCTCATTCTAAACGATGAATTGTTTTCACATTCTTGTTGGATAAGGATTGTTATAAAAAACAACAACTGAATAGTTGGAAAAACTCTTACAGAATTTTTTTGAAAGTATAACAAACCTATAACTGTTTTTGAGTTTCATAAGCATTAAAAGAAATTCTTACACTGACATATATAATATGCATCTTATTACTTTTTGGAGAGCAAAGGGTTAAAAGAATTTCTGATAAAAGGAATGACAACAAAACACTTTAAAAATATTTTTTTTTGTTTATGAAATTTATTTTATTGTGAAAAAATTCATTTTATAAGTTTGATAAATGGAGAGCTGTTTATTGTATTGAGGAGTCCATTTTAATACGCATCTTGAACAGAATTAAAAAGAGATAATGAGAAATAAAATAATAATAAATTAAAAAGTCTCACATTCATTTTTTTTTCAATCTAACTGAAGCTACATTTATTGCCACCGAAGCTACTACTACAAACCGATTTTATTGATTGATTATTTAGATTTGTTTTGTGTTAATGTAAGAATAGGTGCGTTAAAACCATTTCAGTGCTTCCTTTCTTCATGGGGTATCCCAATTACTTGCAAATAATGAAGTATTCAAGTAAAATTAATTAATTAATACATCTGGAATGCATTTCCATTTAAAATTAAAACGCGCTTCAAATTGCTCCATAAGATGCTGCAAAGCATTACTTAGCATTATACGATGTGGAGCGAAATTGTCATTATTTTTCAATATCTTTCAATATTGTACAATATATATTTGCTAATGGAATCGACATGAGGGTATTTATTTACTGAGAGTTGCGAGGTATGCGCGCCTGCTGAGATCTTCAAGAGTCAAACCTCCTCATTTCGATATGGCATGAGAGTTCATATAGTTAGATATTGGGACAAATGTCAACCTTGTAACCAGACCATGTTTCTAAATTATAATGTCCTTTTCCCAAAATTGTCTTCACGAAGCTTATAAGTTAGCTAAACCCGTGGGTTGCTAGTTGTCTTCGTCTTTGCTTAATCCTTTTTTGATAATTCGAAAAATAAGAATAGAATCGAAATGTTTTGCAACAGTAAGAGATATTTATGTCTATAATTAAATATTTTATGAGAAGTTCTTTAGTGCATTTTTAATTATATAAGCCGAGTGAAAGATATAAAATTTTATATCTTTCATTCTGATAGCTGTAAATGACGAAACATCTGAAATATTCCAAATAAATAACAAAGTACAATAAAATGCACAGTCATCAAATATCAAAGATGAAATAACAGATTTCGAATCTTTATTATTTATCCAACGCTTTTGTTTTTTTTAAAATTCATTTTGAAGTGACTGTATTACTTTTATATTTGTCAAATTTTTATTTTATATGTAATGGTCGAGTAGGTGATTATAGAATGTAAGGTTCGTTAAGCTGTTAGTTATCTGCAATTATGATTTCTGCCATTTCACTTTTACTTTTGAAGATTTCTTTTTAAAAATTTATAATCGTTTGAATTAATTAAAGACAACCTTTTTTTTGCGGGGGGAAGCGTAGGTAAATCTGACTTCAGAGAGCTCCGAGATCTCGATATTTTTTCCCCTGTATTTTCAAGATTATCTAACTTTGTGGTTTCATTTGATTTATTATGATCATATAATATTTGAACGTATGCAAATTTGTGTCAAGGTTAAATTTTAGAGCATTACTCTTCTAAATGTTTTTTTCCCTTCAGATTTTCAAAGTCACTTGCAAATCCGTTTTATTTTTTCAGTTAACTGACTGATGAACAAGTCAGCAACTCTGGTATTTAAACTGAAATACTTCCTAAATTAAGTTTCTAGAACGCATTAAAACGTTTTATAACTCTTTTGAATTTGTTTCAAAAAATTAATATTATAAATTCAATTTTAAAATTAATATTGAAAATTGAACGCAAATAAAAAATTTAATGAATTTTAATTCAATTTTTTTTATTCGCGAAACATAAATACTATTCTATCATTTCAGTTTATTGTATTATGTATTACTTAGAAACTGCTTGCAAAGAGATTAAATTAAAATGAATGAAAAAAATGATTTTAGGAGTTTTGATAAAGAAGAGAGGACTAGCAAATCTTGCTTTGCCAAAGGAACCCTACAGAGCTTAATCCGGCTCTGGATCTGTATAATTCTGTCTCGTACTCAATATAAAATGTCTTTTAATGAACATCTGTACTACCTATAAAGAAGTAGTTAAGTTACTAGACGAAGATTTTAAAACAGCTGGATGGGGATACTGGGACACTTTTCATTGATGCTTGGAAACTCTAAGCACAATCGTAGATCTTAAGGCAAATCCACGTTTGAAAATTTGATATCTTTTTGTGTCATGAAGGTGTAACATTTCACCTCAGAAGTTTACCAAGAACATAAGTGCCGCCGCAGTCATGATGAACAGAACAGAGAAGGGTACTAAAGAGTTACCAGAAGCAACAGCGAACTCTCCAGGTAAGAAGATGAAAATAAAAATCGAAAGTGACAAAAGTGAGTTTTTATATATCAATGGACATTTTTTGGGAAGAGATTCCGACAAATGTATGCATAACTTTTTATTCTCAACACAAATAATTTCTGTCCTTTAAATTTTAATAAATACTTTCAAATCTTCATCAGAAAACTGTGATTATGAAGTCTGAATGGAGTGAAATTTTATTCACCTAACAAATCAAGAAAGGGGTATTTTATATTGTTATTATGCATAAATGAAGCTGGAATGAAGTAATGTTTTTGGAGGGGAGGGTTCAGAACGAACGAATGAATCGAATTTTCGTTAAAATCTATGATAGAAGAACGAACACTGTTTTTGAACGGATTATGCTTGTTAACACATAATTCACTGCGTTATGAAATAATAAGTTGCAACCGTTTCTCCCTCACACCTATCTTAAACTTATCTGAAATACGCTTCAGACGCTGTTATGGTATAATGGCGTGACTCACCTTTTCAACAGAAAATTACACAATTTTGAATTGTTTTTTCAATCACATAAATGTTTTTCACCTTTGCAGAAAGTTTGATCCTAGTTTCGATTCTGTATTTCTTGAGACGTTATTGATATCTTGGCATATTATTCATAATAAATAATTAAAACACATTCTTCCTTGTTATATAAACTGATTTCCTAATTATATAATTCGGTTTAAATATGATGAAAATCGACGTATAAAATCTTTGGAATCGAAAGGAACTCCGATATCTCTACGTCAGTTGATTTGTAATGAAATAGCTTCTGCCATGGAACGAAAACCGTTTAATTTCCCATATTATTTATGTTATCATTTATTCCATGAATTGATCCTATTATTATTTATTCCGTATTATTAATTCTACAACAAAAATTCATTCCTTGCAATGTCATAGTATTATCAGTGTCAAGGAATTTTAAAATCAGCTGTTAAGTAACACGGAATATGCATTTTACATATTCTTCATCATAACATTTCATATTGCAAATGAAATGTGTTCATCCGGAAAAAGTATGTCATTTTTACACTTGAAAGATAAAATGAATCACTTCTGTAACTATCAGTACTTCCCATTCGGAAGCATGCGAGACAGTACTTTTTTTGTTTTTTGGAAATAATATTTTTATTCGTTTTCCTTCTCGTCTCGTCTGTTTTGAAGAACAATTGATTTACAGAAAAGCATACAGCTTTATAGAACAAGAATAAAAGAAAACTGAACCATTAACCACAGCTCTGTTTATTAAGCTTTGCTTCCTGCATGCACTTTTTAACTATGGAAATGATTTTTCAGAGGTAAGAGGATTGTTAACGATGAGTTTGAATGTTACCTAGATACAAAATGACATGGAAACAATGCTTGTATTTGATCATACTGGTTGAATTTTTTTGAAAAAAAATTCCTATTATTTAATGAGGGAAAAAGTTTGACTAAGAAAACCTTAAATTCTCTTGTGACTAATGTAAAATAATAATTTGAAGCAGGTTAGAAAAAAATAAGTTTCTAACCTTGATTTTTAATCTTTTGATTGTGTCTGATTTAATATTACGTTTCATAAGCGAACCTTTCAGCTTATTGCCGACGTATGTGGTGAATTAATTTATGTATTTAAAGTAAGAGAATTTGGAATTGTAAATTATATTTATTTAATGCCCTCTTTTATATTAGTTAAATAATTCCCGTCGTAACTATTATAATGAATCTGCTACTTAATCCTAATTAAGATTCAAAACAAGTGAGATTGGTGACCGATTTCCAATTAGGCAACTGCTTAGGGCCCACTAGAGTTACAGAAGGGGTTGTAGAAAGATTGATTTAAAAACTTGTTTTTCTTAGTTGTCAAATAAATAAATTTGTTAAAAAAATACAAATTCTGTTAATGATAAGTTATTAGGATTATATTAACATTTTATCTGATATAATTGGTCAGGTTCCAATACTTTCCATAAAGTTCACTTAGTCATTACAGTATTTATAAACACCGAACTTCTGTTTTGATAATATTTTGAGAAAATGTGGATTTCATGCAGTCTTCAATTGTAATAAATAAATACGTTTGTAATGTTAATGGGGAAAAAAACTAAAATAACTCACTAACATGTTGATTAACTTAAAAAAGTACTGACATGTGAAACTAAATTGATCGCTTTCTTAAAAGTTAGGTCTCTTAATGTGCACTCCTGAAATCACCCACTGGTGACACTTAGATTTCTGACAAAAACGTAGATTCGCCTAATATGCTGATTTGCAACATTTTCGAAAGTGTACTAATATACTGTATTTTACTTATTAGTGTACTTTTTGTTAATAGTGTACTATAAAAGTTTTTTATTTTAATTATTTTATACTAATATTATATTTATATTAATATACTTATATTTTATAATAATTATACTTATATTAATAATTTATACTTATATTTTATACTAATTTAATTATTTTATACTACTATTTTATAACGTCTAATTTGTGATTCATTATTAAAAGTATTATGGTCTCTTGACATCATTTTTTTTCTCAAATTTATTACCACGATGAGCGCCATGTTTATTGAATAAAAATGTAATTAAATATATCTGTTAACTTGTTTTTGAGTATTGAAAATATTAAAATTGTGTTGTATGTTCGACTCAACTGCATGAAATTTGAAAGCTCTAGCACAACAGAAAGTGAGTGGGAAATCAATTACAAAATTCTATTACTACGAATCTGTAGCAATTCAATAAATAAAAGCGTATAGCACGGAAACAGAAATCGAAACTGATTTATGGAACAACTGCTTATAAATTTTCACACGAAATTTTCGGCTTTCTTTTTCCAGGTAATTCTTAAATTCTTTCTCTTTCTTTCTCTCTCTCTCTTAAATAAATAAATAAAAATAAATACTGTTGAAGTCTCCGGTTTTGACTTAGACAAAAGAAAGTTGTTTAATTTAACCGTTTATTTTATTTCTAAGTTAATTTCTGCTTTTATGAGAAAAAAAAAAAGCATGTATCCATTTTTCAGAGTTTATTTTTTATTACATGAATAGTATCTGATCTAAACATTAGTTATTTAACATTTGCTTAGTTCGAGTTCAGCATTTCGTAATGTTTAAATAAGCACAGTGTCAGCAAGCAGACAAAATGATTCATTCCTCAGGTAGCATAAATTAGCAAGATTTGCATTCTTTCATTACTCAAGGTGACATTGGCTGCCATAAGAATGTAAATGGTTAGCAGAAAACGCTCTATCTGTTGGTATTCTTTAACAAAAAAAAAATATATATATATTATTCTCTATAATTTTTTTTATGTAAATCTACTGCAGTAAAATGAAACTTCGCTGACTCGTGAGTTCGAAATGTTTCATTTGTGTATAAATTAAAATCACGACTAATTTCAATGAAATATTTTAACTGTAATTTATGGATGGATATCATTGACGATGTAATAAAGAATGCATGAAACTCCTTTTTTTCTCCTTATGGTTCCAAACGTATGTTGATAGTACTTAAGGAGCAAATGATTTGTGAACTATTTCAAGAAAATTTCTTGAAAGGACAAATATTCATTTGCGCTGGAATCGTTGCAGATGAATATTCCTTAGTAATAAACGTCTTAATAATCTGACATATCGGTAATCCCATACGAAAAAAATTATAATGATATTTCTAGTTATTTTATGCTTTTTATAATGAAAATTTGGTCGAAAGAGAAAAATAAAAGGTTAAAATATCGTAAATAAAACTGAAATATGATAGGAGCTCAAATTAAAGTTAAATAGAATTTTTATTTCATTTTATCAAAATTGTTCGTTGACAAGATTTCACAGTAAGCCTTTACCTTAAAGAATTTTACTTGGCTTTATTTTTTTAAGCTATAGATATTATAACCAATGGCAGTGTTAGTTACTTATTGGGCCTTGCCAATGCACATTACGAGGTACCTTGTTTAATAAATTAATTGATTAATTTCATATTTCATCATATTTTTAATTTAATCAACATATTAATGATTTATTTTAGAACTCGTAAAAATTTAAATGTTCTCCTTTAATTGTTTATTGTGATTCATGAATGCGTCGAATCTACATTTTCACACTATATTTGACGTGAGGAAAGGGTTAAATTTCCCGGTTTGCAATGTATAATATGCAAACGCTCGGCGTTTATAAATACTATCATAACTAAATGAATGTAATGAAACAGAAACCTAGCCAATCATGCTTGGCAAAGTGTTAATATTATCTTAATATTTTTTTATTCGTAGAATTTGTATTTTTATGGACTAATTTATTTATAAAATAGATTAATAAAGTCTTTTTAATTGATCTGTCACGTCCTCCTGAACAAAGGCTCTAGGCAATTACCTAGTCGAAAATCCGCCACTGACTGTGACAATTCATTGTATATAGTGTTAATTATAGAGAGGTTTCTTATACTACATGTAGAAAATGTATTTTCTCGAGATTTTTATATGGGGAACTAAAAGCTGGCGCTGTAAACTTAGGCGTAAGTCACTTAGCAATGACTAATGATAGATGATTTGAATGAATGATTTAAATATGAAGAAATAACGAAATGAAGAGATACGTTTGCCCTAAATTACCGGGATCAAACCGCTTTCGTGACAATATAGAAATTGATGTTTACGTCCGGAAATTATTGCGCAATAAGCCCTGCTGTCTAGCCAGATGGATAACGGAGATGGTGTTTAAAAAACAAAAAATCTGAAACGAGTAGTTCGTCCTTGAGAAAGCTTTCGCATCGCTTCCGGAATCAGAAAATCATTTTTGCCCTTTTGTCTAGTATGTGGCCAGGGGCTTTTAACTCGCAATTTCAGCTGCATTTATCAAAACGAAATTGTCTTGGTGATAAGCGAATATTTTTCGGAACATCTTATCTTAATCATCAGCACGAGTGGCTTATATTTTGACAAGAATATATATCCCATGAAAAAGATATACTAAAATTATACGAATCTTACTCTTTATATAACTAAAGTGTCCAGATTTCCTGAAATGCCATCCGTGATGCTATGGGGACTTGAGACTGACGATTAATCAATCACTGGATCTCAACAAATCCAGGACATCTGATCGCTTTATAATTCGCAATAAATAATTGAATGCAAGGTTTGTGCGAAGACAGCTGGCGCTCTAGGCAATGAGAAATTCATACTCTCCAATGAAGAGGAAATTGTATGCGTCTCTTATTAATATGTGCTTACATATTTGCATACATATCAAATATGACACTGTCAGATCTAAACAAATTTAAAATGAAAAATTCATCGATTTTTTAACATTAACAAAATAATATTAAAATAGCGGAAAAAGATAAAAAAAAATGTATAATAATTTTCATTAACCTATAATTTAAACGTTCACTATCGCATTTCACAGTTATAATTAAAATACATATTGCACCTAGCTGTTTATTAAGAGGAGAGAAGACACACTAACAAATGAGATTTTTTCAAGAATTCTGTTGTTGTGGCTCACATAGGTTCATATATTGGTAAAACCTGACCTGACAGAATGAATTAAATACCAGCGAAACTATAAAATCCCAAAGAACTACGTTACTCATATGCCATGGTAAACTAAAATACAATAACCATATGCTATGCATTGTAAACATTTTGAAAGAAAATCTTGAGAAAATAATTTTAGTTAAATTGTTTGTGTGCTATTATTATTTTTTTTTTCAATTACAAGCTGAACAAACAGATAGAAAGTCGGACTGTTTCGATTAGTATAGGACGCCTGGTAATTTTAATATAAATAAACTTTCACAAATGATTAAAACAGTTGAATAATTATATTGATTACATTTGGGTTGCCCAGACAAGAGTATAAAATACAAATGTGTATGCTCTTATAGCCACAGATAAAAGTTGTTATTAGATTTCGAATTCAAAAAAATGTATGTTTATACATGGCGGCTTTGTCCTTCAAATGTATTGAGAAATCGTGGTGTCAGACGCAGTTTTGAGATGAAAGGAAGTGAGTTTTAAATCACCTCCATCGAAAATGGAATGGAGATTCAAATTTTAACATTGTGAGTAAATTGATTTCCCACTAATGTGGAAAAAATCTGGAGAGAGGGCTGTCAACGATGTCCTTGTAATTTGACCATAACTCAAAATTACGAGGTTTGTTTACAGAACTAATGATGCTTCAAAAATGAGAGTTAATATCAATAAAATAAAATCAAAATAAATATGTAATTATCGTTATGAGCCCTTTTTACCATTTACCTGCCATGTTGATTTATGATTGAAAAAAAGATATTTACAGGAATTCTTAATAGATTCTAAGCTTCTTCGAATTTGGTGATAAATTTGATGATTTTAGTGACTAAAATGAATGTCATGGAAAATGAAAAAAGTATTGCCCTACTTCTTTGAGGAATCGAGATTGTGAGAATCTTCTGGATAATTCCATGTGATGTCACCCCTTATCGTCATATAATTTATATAAATTTCAGGTACTCAAATGGATTTACTCTCCAGCGTTTTGTTCGTATTGCGAGCTAGTAAACTGTTAGATGTTGAGCGCTATTCATAGGGCTGTTAGCATTATTTCACAAATAATTTGCTGTCTGCTTACGTTGTTAATTTCTACGAGCTATTCTTTGTGTAAATATTGCTTATGTTTTTGTTACCTTTGCTTCATGTTTTCTGAAATATTGGTGGAATAAAACGTTATTTTACATTATCCAGCTTGTTTCACCGTACATTCATCGTAACCCATTGGATAATTTATATGACAGTAATATGCAACTTTTCAGTCTGATTAGCTATACTCGAAGTGGATTAAAAAGTGTTTTAAGCGGATTAAAAATTATAGTAATTATAGTAAAATTATAGTAATCAGTGTACTTGCCACTGATATGCCACAGATAGTATGGGCAGTTTGGTATTAATGTCACTGGAGTCAGTCTTTGGGCAAGCCAGAAAGACAAAATAATACATTTTTTGTTCCGTGTTTTTAAAATATGACATGGGGGTGACAAATTTTTTGACCTGGATGCCATTTACCTCTACTGCTGCGAGGGTAAAATTTTATTTTCCCATGATATTTGGCTTGAAAAAGTGATATAAAGGATTTAATGTTTTACCTTCATAGTACCTCTCCCCTCCAGCAAGCATGGAATCTGAGGCCTCTCATTCCTTTTACTCTTTCCACTATTGTTATCCCGCTGTCTTGATTTCCTTAAAGTTTACATCCTTTTGAACCAAGGAGTTAAATCTTTATGAATTTTTCGGTTTTAGCATTTGCTTCTAAACTTTACGAAATGTTTGGACCAGCTGGACCATTTTTGATCTTTGTGTTGTAAAAAACTCATCAATCAATAACCGGTAAAGATACGAGTGAAAAAATCTTTTAATTTATCACTTCTTTTAGTTTTTTTTTTTTTTTTTGAATAAAATATTTTAATTGAAAAAATAAATTATATATTAAGAAAGTTAATTCTATAAAGTAATAGCGTGTCTAGGGACATAGTACCAGTAGGAGGAAAAGGGGGACTAAAAACTATTTCCCGCAGTTGCCCGAGGGGCATTGCAGTAGTATTAATGAATTTAGCATGGCACTTTAATGAAAGGGTTTATGTGGGCGTTAAAATCATATTAGAGTGTACTTTTTAAAGTAAAAATGGCTTTAAAATGTATTTTTTATATTTAAGTTTTTTAATAAATAATGCTTATTTAGAAATAAACTTAAATTAATTTTAATAAATAAAGTAATAAAAATTAGGTAATTTTAAAAATTACAATTTTTAATAAGTGAGTGCGTCATTTTAATACAGAAAAAGCACACAGCACTTAAAAAGATTCTACTCAATTATATTGTGAAACTTCAAAATAAGCCGTGCAAATTACGTCTAATTTGTTTACGTCTAAGTATTTTTTTTAAAAAGTTACATATATAATTAAATACATCTTTCAGTAGTGAAATCCGCGAGTAATTAAGGGTCTTCAATTTTTTTAATAAGATTGCAGAAGACGCAAAATACGGACGGATTTAATTTACAGAAAGGAGACGAAAACATTAAAAAAATTTTTTTTTAAATAATTTTTAGTTTAAACTTTAAGTTAATCAATATAAATTCGAATTATAGACAGTATTTTAATCATTTGCACTTGGATATCTTCGCTTAGACATAACTCTACGCATTTTGCATCACTTTCCAGTATGATTTCGATAGTCAAGGAAAAGAACAAACATTAGAGATATCAGAAGACGTAGATTCATTTTTCAAGAAAAATAAACTTATATTAATATTTTTTTACTTCTCAATATGATAACTGTATTCAATGAAGAATCAAGCATCTAATTACTTTTCCGAATGAAAAGGATTAAAATTATATTCATAGAAATGGTTAAAAGAAAAGTAATTCGAATTGTTGTTTTTTTTGGTATTATTTATATATAATTAAAGAATAAACAGAAAGTAAACTATTTATTGAATAAAATAGAATATTAATAATTAGAATAAAAAATGTGATTATTTTTTTTAATCAATAAATAAGTAGTTTTAATAAAGAAACAGTACACTGTATTTTGAATGCAACAATACTTTAAAATAGATAACACAACTGACATATAACGTGTGTAAAGTTTTTACACAAGTAAGGTGAGGCATTTTTAATTGCTATTTGATTAATGCGTTGAACAAGTCCTCGAGTAAATTGAAGATCTTAAGAAAGTATTCATTATTATTGAGGATTCAAGGAACACATGTTAAGTACTTAACTGCAGAAAACAATTTTAAAATGCCGAAAAAAAATATATAATTTTTTAAATTCTGATTCTGAAGTAAACAAAGGAAATTAGAATTGTAGAATACATTTTAACGTAAATAATTCACCTCCTCCCCCAGAAATTAAAGGGAAGCTTTCAAATGAGCTTTGATGTTTGTTTTAACTTAGGAAATGACTACTGCCGAAAATCACTGCTTAGTTGCGCACTGATTCAATAAGTTGTTCCTTCATTTTTTGTTTAATTATTGATAATCAACAGTACGAATGAGACTGCGTCACATAATTTTAATGCCATGATCACAAATATCGGGTATTGACGCGCAGATGACGCAGGGAAGGCAGGGTAGTTTCTCTGATCCACTGTTTTCCTGTAGCTCTACTTATTGATGACCGGAAACACAATAAATTGCTACGCAGAGCAGGCCACGTGTCGCACTGACATTTCCTTTTCTACTCCACGTGGCACTTAGTACCATCTGCGTCCATTCGTAAGCTTTAGTTCAGTCTACTTGTATTTAAGTCCCATTTCGAAGCAAACGAAAGCTATTTTAGGAATGTACCTCAACATTTTGAACTGTGACGAGAGCGGCAACTGAGTCGCACTTCCCTCTCCAAATTTCTGCACCAAACCAACGTAAGGATATTTGACCTCACCGGATTAGTGTGTTCAGAACTCTTATACGAGGGTTTTTCGGTGAAATTGGGTTTTAAACCTTGACCTTTCAAATCCTGAAACGAAGACCTCATCACCGCATCCAGTTAATTATAAGAACAATTTTGTCAAAAAAGTTGTACTGCTTTAACTTCGTTTTCTAAATGTCGACATGCCGTCAATCTTAATTTCAAAATTAGTTAATTTTGCAGCACTCGTGCTACATTTATTAAAAATGGATTATTTTTTTTTGAAAGCGATTCTTTTTGGCAAAAATGTTCATGAATTCTCTCTGGAAATGGCAGGCAAATTGATATCTGCATTATTTTATGGATATAGGAAATTTGAATATGATAATCATTTTAGCTTCTTATATTTAATATGAGTTAATTCATCATTATAATGTTAATTCATCTATTCGCCTTGAAATCGATTCCTGAACATTGAAATATTTTAATTACTCTATGCACTATATGTATTCTTGATTAAATTTTAAAATGCTTCTTGTTTAGATTAAATTTAGGCTCCTGTCCTGATTTTTTAAAAAAATACTCACGTTCTAGGATTTTCTTTTTATGAAATTGGTCTATGAATGCATTATCTAATATTTATTTTATGAAGTGGTCTAGGGTAGAATTCTGAAGAGCTTAGGTACATTGAAACCTGAAGGTCCTCAGAAAAAATTTATAAAGCAAATTAATGTAACTCCTTAGTTTCTGAAAAGATACTTTTCACCATCATAGACAGTAAAATTCTTTGAAATGTTAATTCATACTCAAACACAGCTATAGGAAAAGAAAGATAATACATGGTTTCCCGAGGATAAAAAAGATTAAGAGCCTTCTAATGGTAGCATAAGTTGACTATACACATAGAAAGCTATGATGCACCGCAATATTGGTAAATGATGTGAAACATGAGAAAATATATTTCAGTATGATGTGAAACATATCGAAAAAACATTTTCAAATCAAGCAAGTTTCGTTTTCAGTAGCGAGTTACATTGCGAAAGAATTAAGTTACTGGTTCAAATGCATCAAATGATCATTCTGAGGACAATTGATCTGTATGTTCCAAAAGTGTTCTTAATACTATGCCTTTAGTATTGCAAATTTAACCCATCATTGACTATATTACCCATTAATTGCCATTTTTAAAAAAATTTTTTGGCCAAATAAATTATATTATATGCACAAAAAGTTGTAGAACAGTATTATTGTATCAAAATTATGTTTTGTTTTGAAATGTTTGATAGTTTTTAAAAAGGTATCGTTTTAAAATAATCAATAAAATCATTCCAATAAAAAAAAAGACTGAATAAGTAACCTATCGTTACTATAACCTCTAAATTACATATTTATGTACGGTATTTCAATATAAAAACCTAACCAAAAATATAATGCTTCAAATATGACCATTCTGTTCTGTTCAACTTACAGACGAATTTCAAATTTGTTCACTTGTTGTAAAGAAACGAAGCTCAGAGTAGGCACTTTCTGCTGCACAAAATATTGATTGATATATATAGAATAAAACTAAACTGTCAGGAGTACTAAATATATTTTTGGCGCCAAGTGTTGTACGTAAAATTCCAAAATCTCCAAATGGTGATTGTGGCAACTAACAGATTTAGCCAGACATTCTTTCACACTTTTTCCTAAACTTCTGTAACTTTGAGACTGATTAAAAAATTGATTCGAATCTGCTAACTTTAATTTAAAATTATAGAAAATCTGAAGAGAAAGGGAGTGAGAGAAACTCATGAAATATTAAGATGTCTAATTTTCCTTCCTTTTAACTGAAATACTGTGCAAAGAATTAATGAAATATTTGCATATTACATGTAAAATTATTTAATTTATGGCTGTTTTATTGTCATGTCACTTCCTTTAAAATAACGAACTCCATATATTCTCTCTATCGCAGAGTTTTTCATTTTCTTTCTTGTTTTGAAATAGATTATTTTTTCAAGATGCTCAACGGCGTCTTGAAAAAGGCATCTGTTTCAAAAAGTGCATAATGTCTAGAAAAAAAAAATAGTATCACCGGAAAGCATTTGTTCAAAAATAGCACCTCCTTAGGACCAGCTCATTATGAATAGACAATAAGAACAATGATTCTCTGCTTGTTTTTAATTTTAAAATTCAGTGCAAACTGATTTAGGATTGAAATAATATTTAATGTGGTGTTAAAAGCATAAGACACATTTATTTCTTACAGTGTAAAGCATCATTGGAAAAATTTGAAGGGCAAAATCTGCATGAAACTAAGAGCGAGTGACTGAAAACATTTTCAAAAATCATTTCAATTATGATATAAAAAATTTTAATATAGAAAAACCGCCTTTGATATGGTCTGGCTTGATTGAATTTATCAAATTGAGTCGCCAGCTAACATTTCCCGACACGTGCTGTCAGACTGTGACATTTATTTTTTAAGTGGCCCGATCCTTTATCTTATCGGGAGCAAGCTGTGTGTGCACTGAAAGATAAATTTTTGAATAGGAGCAAATTCAGTACATGGCGATGACTGATACTCAGTTGAAGTGTCACGCCATGTGTCTCATCGATTCCACACCCGCGAATGTTAAGATTAGACTTGTTTGTTTTTCTCTGATGGAATCAGAAAAGAACACAATAAACCTTCGAAGTCTATTACAGCATCCTGATATAAGAAAGAGAAAATAAAAAAAGAAAATATTGAAACCGCAATTAAACCAGCGGCAAGCTTTTCTCGACTTCGGCTGTTTATCAGTTATGGCGCGTTTTGTGTTAAATTTCGATGCATAGCGAAATTGAGCATGCTTTTTGTGCCTCTTACTTTAAATAGATTGCTTTCGAAATTTGAAAAATCTAGAATTAAGTATCAAAATTACACATTAAACATTATTTATGTAGTTTATTGCATTTTCGAGTTATCTCGTTCAGACGTACAAGAATAGACAGAATGTCAATCATTTAATGGATGTAGTTCAAAATTTGAATGAATTCCACAATAAAATACTATGACAAATTTATCTTCCTGACTCGTTGTACATCTTTTGAACATCTTTCTTTAGATCAATTGCGTTCGACATTTAAAAAATATGTAATTTTGATATCAAAATTGCATATCAAATATCATTTATGTAGGTTGTTGTACTTCTCGAGTTATCTCATTCACATGTACGGAATAGACAGGCTGATAGACTGTCAATCCTTTAATGAATGTAATTCAAAATTTGATACAAATATACAATAAAACCATATGACAAATTTCATCCTTTTGGCTCGTTACGTTTTTAAGTGATAGTTTTCATATGCACAGGGGCAAGCAAGCAAGCAGATTTCATGTAGAGGATATCGACCGAAACTGAAAACAAATCTATAAATTTGGTACAAAAATCGCATATCAAATTTCATTCATCTAGCGTGTAGAGTTTGATTCATCACATTCATAAATAGAGAGACATCATTTTAAGAATGTGATTTTTTCGTGCTCAGGAAAGTTTGAAACATGGGGATTTATCAAAAAATCGAATTCGGATTTTATTTTTATGATTGCCATTTTTTCTCCTTTTTCATGATTACAATACTCTTTACATAATTCCTGAGCGAGAAAATAAAAAGACCTATTCCGTTATTACAAATTGCTTATTACGCTAGTCTGGTTGGTTTTGAAGCCACTCTACACATATTTTTTATTATTATTTATTGACTAGTCTCATAATTTAGAACTATACTATGGTCGAAGACGGCTTTTTCAAAACTTTCACACCACATGATCTATTTAAGACATGAATATACATTTTATATATTTGACTTTTGACCAACTTAAAGTGTATCAGACTATGTGCATAGCAGATATTCGAAGAAATAGTCTCGAATTCGCAAATCATCGGATTAGAAAGCGAGACTCTTCGACCAAGTAAATGCAGTCGAAGACAAAAATAAAATGTCATCTTCAACACGTTATGCTCCACCGTATGAAAATTGCATTCATTAGGATATAAAAAGAGCTTAATGTGTTAAAAATAGGTAATGGTATAATGGAATCATCAAAGATATTCTGATCAGTTCTAAAAGTCATTAGCAATAACGAGTAAAATGAGTCGATTCAACAACTAAAATTTCGATTCAACAATTACCTAGTGTCGCTGGACTGAAAGAGGGCCGCAGGCCAATAAAAAATCTTATTTATCTAGCTGTTGAATAAATACAGTTTAAGAAATATTATTTTTTAAATTATGAAATATTAGCACTACAGTGTATGCACATATTGACTTATTAAAATCATCAACCAAGGTATTAATTTATGATTTATTTATTAATTTATTGGAATATTAATTTATGATTTATTTATTAATTTATTGGAATATTAATTTATGATTTATTTATTAATTTATTGGAATATTAATTTATGATTTATTTATTAATTTATTAGAATATTAATTTATGATTTATTTATTAATTTATTGGAATATTAATTATTTATTAACTCATTGTGTTAAATTCCACTCTACAGTTTTTGTAAAATAATAACTTTCATATTTGTTTGAAATCTATTATTTCTTCATAATTTCTCCTTATAATTAATTGCTTACTTCTTTAAATAAGGAAATCATTAATTAATAATTATTATCAACTTTCCAAGAACTTTATTATTTTAATTACTTTTTCTGTGATATGCATATTAAAAGATAAATAAATAAAAAACATATATTTTCAAAAAGTTGTAAAAAAAAAAGAATAAAGCAAAAAATAATTTAAATTTGTCATTAATATATTTAGGGATTTAAAAATGCGTTAAAATGCGAAAGTATATTGACCCATTATTAAAAAAAAAGATTTATAATGTGCATTGTCTAGAGCAGCAAAATATCTAAATCCGCCATTGAGTAAAGTGGATATTGGTTGAGTGCCAAATACTTAAATGTTGAGAATCGATATATGTTATCGTAAGAATGCCGTGTTTACAAATCTCTTTTTACAGGGAAACTTAAGACTAAAAAATGTTTAATTGAAAAAAACTGCTGCATAATTTTTTCCCCGGTGACATAGCAATGGTGAATGGTTCCCAAAACAATATTTTTTTTCTTCCCCTCCTCCGTCATTTTTGATTTTAAAAGTAAAATAAACGAGTCATTGTTTATTTCTTCTTCTGCGAGTTATTAAGATTTAATGTCCTGCTGCTCCTCCCACCTCCACAGCCACTATGGAGGAAATAATTCATTGGTTGAACTCTGCTTATAATAACACGCCATCAAAAGAAATAAAATCGTTAACTCGTGCTTCAATGGTTATTTCTGTACAACAAAAAACTAATTTTTAAAAAAATGAAGCGTGCCATTAAAAGCACGTTAAATACAGTAACAAAACTTGCCGTAAATGCCATAACAAGAAGGAGTAAAAATCGATTCACACAGATCGAAAACGGCACGTGCCGGTTGTAGTCCAGGTCAATGTGTGAGTGCGTGAAGGAATGAATGAATGCCTTTCGCCGTCCTTTCTCTCAACTTTTTAAGCAGCCGTTGCCCAGTTGCGCAGATGGAGTTTTTATGTCGATGCTGACATGCTAAGTCAAATACGCTTGAAATTATTAAATGGAGAAATCTCCGAAATTTACATTGTATCTTAAATAATATTTCCAAAACATTTTCAAACGTGATTTATTTTTTACATTATTAATTCGAAAATGTGTCATATAATCTGAAATTATTAAATAGAAAGAGCTTTAAAATTTACGTGGTATCTTAAATATTATTTTCGGTGAAATTCCAAACTTTAATTACTTTTTACATTATTAATTCGAAAATGTGTCGTATAATCTGAAGTTATTAAATGGAAAGAGCTTCAAAATTTACATGTTATCTTAAATATTATTTTCGAAATATTTTCAATCGTTATTCATTTTTTACATTATTAATTCGAAAATGTGGCATATAATCTAAATTGGGGATGATTAATAAAAATTTGTTTATGATTTTTATTTTTATTAAATATTTTATTATATCGGAGATAATATGTATAATTTTCAAATGAAATTTTTTTTGAATTTGTAGCTTGATTTATCAATTTGTCGAAGCATTATTTCAAAATAGTATTGCAAATTAGAATATTTGCATTGAAGAACAGATTTCTATTGACTGTAAAATTCTATAGTAATATCTTATTTAAATTTCAAATCTAAAGATTTAGAAAATTTGTATTCTCTGTTTTTTTTAATCATTCTTTTTTCTCTCTCGACTTTTTGACTTGTCATAATTCCTAACTGCTGGAAATTATCTTTTCTAAGAGTTTCTCTGTTAAAAAAACATGAAAATTCTTTTAGAAAGTGCATTAATGAAATGAACAACTTTTCATAAATGTACTCTTTATTAGAATTTTGTTTCTCATCTCTTAACATTTCAATATAAAAATGATATATCTTACAAAAATTGCTTTTTTCCTTTTTCGTTTTTGAACTTGTAAGCAAAAAGTATATATTTTAACCTTATATTATCCTTGTTTTTCATCAAAAACTGTATAAATCTATATAAAGAAATGTATGAAATGCAGGAAACGTATTTAAACATTTAATTTTGAGCTTGATTGATTAATTCAAAATTTTGATTTCTTAACTAAAAATAAGTAAATTATTGATTATTGATTATAAAATTATTTTATAGTATTCGAAAAAAAAAAGAGCAGAGCTATGCAAATTCACTGCGCATTGCAAGATTAATAAATTTATTATTTTATTTAAAAATAAAATTCGTCAGTCTTTACGAGAGATAGTTTTGAATTTGCCATCTCTTCTTATGATAAAAGTGAAAGTGTGTATGTATGTGTCCGCCTCTCTGTTGACGCTTTAAAGATCAAACCGTGGGACTTAGTGGCGTCAAATTCGGTACAAACATACTTTAAATTGGGGTTAAGGGATTTCTTGTATTTTTTTTTTTTTTAGATTTCTTATTAAAAAAACCAAACAAAATGTTGATTTTTTTATCACAATTTCCTGTTTCCATAAATATCTACGTTCTAATGTACTTGATCTTGTTCGAAAATGTTTTTAAAGAAATTGTTCCACTTAATTGAAACTTGTCGTCTTTAGTCTACAAGTTTCAACTCTTTAGTCTTTAGTACTTGACGAAAATATGTTTTTAAGCGGTGCAGTTCTTATTTAAGAAATATATTGTACGTGGTGTCAAGACTTAAACTGCTTAAATCTGTCTAAATTGTTATTAAGTGTTTTTACATTCTCATATACGAATCAAAGAGAAAGTATAGTAATCGGCAAAAAAATTCGAACTCGAAATTTTGACGAATCTCCACGTTTCAGATTTCCGAAACATATTTTTGGAAATATGATGTCTATCTATCAGGTTGTGAACACGATAATTCAAGAACATTTTGAGCTAGATGGATGAAATGTGTTGTATGGTTTATACTCCAAATTTGTAGATTTTTATCAAATTTTGAGGAATCAGAGGGAATCATTTAGAGGAAGACTGTCTGTCCGAGTACACGTCACCACGATAACTACAAAATGGAGATGGAGAAATGCTAGATGTTACATATATTTAATTTCTAACGAGTAGATAGGCATCAAATTTGAATGCTGATAAAAATTCACCAGCGTTCTGAAAATAATTTCCTTATCACTCGTACTCTGGCTTCATTTTAATTTCTGAGTTGCGCGGGCTTTTCATTTCCCACTGAACCAAAACGCTGAGTCTGCAAATTCCTTTCTGAAACTATATAAGTTCAAAATGCTTTCTCACACTCTCTTCGTCCTTCCTATTCAGTACGCTACGCCATGCTCATTGTGGCTTCGATAAAGAATCCTGATAATGGATAAAATTTGGAGCTATTTTTTTTTTTTAAGTCATGAAGAATAAAAACTGTTAAACAACTTAACGCCTGTTTTTTCAAAGAATGTTATTTACAAGAAAACTGGAAACATTTTGATATTATAAGTTTCTAAACTGTGGAAAATGCAATAAATATAATATTTAATTCCAATTTTTTTTTGTTAAAATTAAATTTATTTTATATGATGATCTGAATCTGATTTTTATTAATGTGAGGAATCCCATCTCTTGTTAGGTGTTGCCCTGGTCAATAAATCGAGAGCTCTAAACTCTAGTCTATCTGCAGTAATGTACAACATAGCTTAAAAAAATAAAAAATAACGTCAAAAGATAACATTTGCGTGCTTTTAAATAGCTGTCCCTATTTATAAATATGTTTAGAAAACTTAGTTTTATAATAAATTTTTTCACGTTTTTCATTTTTCATTAAATGTTTATTATAACATTTTCACATATTTAATACGCATACACATGACTTCATCCATTGCTTCATATTGTCCGGAGTTTTCAAACTCTGCATCTATCCATTGAGCCAGTCAATTCATTGTCTGTTTATCTGACACTTAATACAATCTACTGGCAGTGACCGCAGGTGATATGTATTAACCAATGGTCATTGCCTGGAGACCCACAAATAGGAGATTTCGATCTATTCTCCTACAAAGGTAGAAATAGGAACCGAAAATATTCGGGGAGATGTACTTCTATCAGTTGCGAGTAATACTGAGTTAGATGAAATTCTAATTATTCATTAACTTTTTACTTTATCATAAACGAAGAAAAGATATTTTAACCGTCGAAAATTCGAACTCGAGATTTTGATGAATCTTTACATTCTACACCTTTCTGAGTACGGAATAAAAAATTTTTTTTTAGAATTATTCGGTCAGTTTTTGTCTGAACTCGATAATTCAAAAAATGCAATAAGATTGGAGGAAAAAGTTAAATGTACTGTCAACAGACCAAAATTGGAGATTTCTACCACATTTTTGATAAAATCTGTCAGAAAGAAGTCTTGTCTGTGAGCATGCATCTGGATACAAGAATTCGAATGCACAATCGCCCTCACTACCCTGGACATCACAGAAAGATGGATAGTATTTGACTCATGGTCTTATATATTTGACTCATAATCATATCAAATTTTAAATCAAATCTTACAAAGGGCGATTACCTGCCAGTCTATTTATTCACAGTTATGCAAATGCAATAATTGAAAAATGCAACAAGCTAAATAAATGAAATTTGGTATAGGACCTTGATTTCATAATTTTAAATTCTTATAGAATTTTGTACTGAAGAGAAAGCGTCCAAATACATGCTTGATACTCTTCATAATCTTATGAAGCTTAACAAAAAATATGCAATTTGTTCACGTATACGTGAAAATTGAGGAGAGAATACTTCCATTCGCTCACGAAGTCGTCATTGTAAAGTTTGAAATATCGACAGTTTTAGCAGTTTTATTCTTCTATGTTATTAATTTTTCCATACAATTTTATTAGTAGCGGTCATGTTTGATTTATGATTTATTCCAATTTTTATTCTTAGTTTGTACATTGAAAGAGAAAATTGTTTTCTCTCGACCCTTTTCTATCCCTATAAAACTTGCAAGACTTCAAAATTGGAACAAAAGATTATCTAAGGCAAAAACTGATTCTGTTTTAATATATGGAAGTAGGGTTGAATTCCTGGTAGTTACTTGCATTTTATTTGGGATAAATTTACGAAAACCTCAAGCAGTCAGCCGAACTATAGCTAATTATTTGTTGTGTAAGAGCGCATCAGTTTACTAATTTATGAATAATGCTGGTTTTGGACTTACAAGAAGCAAGTTTTCAATTACATTCGTTTTAAATACTCACAGCTGTTGAATCTACAAGTAGAATAAATATTTGATTACAGTATATGAGAAAAAATATATGCAGTTCCACTCCTAGATTCAGTATATTTAAAGATCAAGTGAAAGTTGAAATAAATCCACGGCTACTGATTAGCGAGTTTCGCTGAATCGCGTCCAGCATGGACAGCTGTGTAATCGTCTCTACTAGAGTCAAAAGTACGCCTGGTTGTCTCTCCTCGTTCTCTGCCTTCTTTTATCCAATGGGCGATATTTTATTCACTTAAAGCACTCTTAATTTCCTCGTCTTAACTGCCACTCTAGGGCACCACGATCACTTTATTCCTTCAAAGTGGGCCGCGTACCAGGTGATCCAATAGATCACGAGCAGTTCATAACATTGTAAATATTATATTGTTGCGGAAGCTCTCCGGAATCCATCCATGGGTTGTATGGTTTAAAAAGTCTATCAAGTTCAATAACAAATAAAGACGCTTTATTCTACATGAATACGCAGTAGTAATACACAGCCGAATCATACAAAAGAACAGCAATTGCAGTAAACAGCAGCAGATAAATCGAAAATCAGTATTAACTACCGTAACAGCACAAAGCATTCAACAAATACTCCAAACAGAGACTTCACTCAATCATTCTCCCTCCACTCAATTACCATTACTTCTCGAGTTCAATTCGATCGACTAATTTTCAGCTCTCTATCTATGCGTTTTATAGTTCATGTGACATATCTAAGAAGCTTCTAGAGATATATATTTTAGATCCTATTCAAGATATCGGCAAATTTCCAGTAGTTTCTGGAACTTTCTTTTGTTGCCAAATGGCTGACAGCATCCATCCGTTAGGGCTATCCGTAAAACCCTCTTCATTACCATTAAATTTGTTGCGCCGAGAGTCAGAGTTATAAAATCGTAAATTTTTTTTCGAAAGTTTGACACTTACTGTATTTATACCCAATATCCAAAAGGATATAGAGATAAAAGAGCATATCTTTAAAGGAATGTTGTCTGCTATTTACAGTTTTTCTGTACGGAACTCATAAGTTACTGATGAGAAAATGAATGAACTGTACCTGTATGACGTTAAAAAATACAAGAATAAAAAAATTTGTAATGAGGTTATGAAAAACTATGTTAATCGAAACATATATCATTTTTACACATAAGTTCACCGTCAAAAAAATGTTACATAATATAGTAAATTGATTTCAGCTTAGCAATGAACAAGATGCATCGTTTCAAAAAGTTTTAAAATGTTAGCTCAAACTAGTATCTTTAGTTCATCGCTTTTTTCGGCTCATCTTAATGAACTTATCCTTTGATTTTTCTAACATCCTTTTCCATTAGTTAAGCAATTTTTAAAGAAGCGAAGATAAATTGCTATTTTTATCTGTCCTATGTTCCCTAATTCAGGGTTAATGCATTTTTTAAACCTGTTTATATACTCGTAGACAAAATTGTAAACAGGTAACTTTTGAAAAAAATTTCATTCTCTGCACTTAAAGATATTAATTTCCTAAGGGAATGCTGCAGCTTAATATACATTACGCCTTGTCGCCCTTAATGTTTCATTTTGCACCCCTTTTCATTTTTCTGTGGAATTTTCCAAATACTTGTTGCTGACTTTACAAAGTACTAAGATTTTCTGTAGTAACAAAGAAACAAAATTGCACTGCTGTGCAAATGATGTAATAAAATAATGACACCAAAATAAAAATGAATACAGATATAATATCAAAATATATACAGGGTATATATGTAAAAAATATATATACTCTAATCACAGTTTAATAGCCAATTTCTAAACTGTTACAGGTCGCATATATTTCCAAGAAAAACGCTTGAAATGAAGTGAAGAAATATATTTTATAATGTTTAAGTTAATGTATGTATTAGTGAAATAATTACAATGATTAAATATTTTTTCAGTTTCTCTGGTCTATAATTCATATATTGTAAATTCACTACTAACATTTTATATATTCTTCACTAGTAACATTTTAAACGAAAGAAGCTCAATTACTGGCTAAAACGGACCGAGTTATGAAGCTTAGAATTTATTTTAGGCCAGTGAATGGAGCAGCGAGTAAACGCAGTCACTTGGTTGACTTATCTTTCTCTAGGCGACCATTGAAGAGGCCTGAAATAGTGCCAGCTTCATACCTCTTTCAATTTTAATTCAGAAAAGTGAAATTTCGTTTATTTAAAATGCTAGCATTTTCAGAATATTTTACTATGACTAATGCTACAGAAGAATTGTATAAAATTGATATTTTGTAATATGTTCAGTAATACATTTATTGATTTAAGCAATACAAAATATAATTTTTTATCTCATTAAAAGCAGTCTTCCAGATGGAAGTTTATGCCTATATATAGTTTAGAAATTTCGAGTAGAGCCCTGTATGCTTTTGTAATATACAGATTAGAAAAAATGGAAATACCTCATAATCGGTAACAATATGACTGATGAAAGTATAAAATATGTGTATTTTATTGTAAACATTTATGAATAAAAGTAATGAGAATTTTTTAGTTATTAATTTATTCACGGAAATAAAAAACATTGCGAATTCAGAAGGATGATTGGTTTATTTTGAATTCAGGTCGCGAATATTGTATTTGTTCATTATTGAATGCATTTGTTGCATTAACTCATCAACCATTGTATTTTACAATTTTTTCTCTTTTATATTATACATGACAACAATTTGTTGATAATTTAATGAAAAAATAGCTTGCCATTGTGATTAAAATATATTTCATGTAGACGAAAGATGCAAATCACTGAGGAAGCATTGAAAATAGATGTTTTTCATTTCAAACGATGCTTAGTAATTAAAAAAAAAATAACCAGAAATAAAATAAGAAATAGAATTCAGTTTTATTTTTTGTAAAAGTAAGCATAATTTTTATCGTTTTTTTTTGCAGAGAGCAGCTGAAAATCTTCAGTTTTGCTGATTATAAACATTTTCATCATTTTTTTTTTCCACCTGATAATTTTTTGGGCCCGGAAAAATCAATTTTATCAGCTGATTTTCAAGAACGATGAACTTTATCGAATATCAGCAAGAAAACTTCTGATGAAGGCTTTATCATCTTATCTTCCTTATCCATAACAAGATAGATTATCTTTTTTTTACCCCTTTTAGTTTGTTATAAATAACTGCATGGTAAAAATTAAATCTCATCCCAGTCATTGATTCTTTATCGTTTACAAAAATATCTGTATCTGTAAAACCTTCTAAAAACTTTTATTGTTAAATTAAAAATGGAAAGCTAATTGAGAGAATTAAGTTGAAGATAAATTGCTATTAAAAATAAAACAATAAGGGAAATAAAAAAAAAATAAACTAAGGCAGAATGTGTCCTTGGCATCCAACGTATTTTGTCTTCGAGGATGCTTAAGTAATTTTAAATACATTTACTGATATTTTTTCACGGATTAATCGATGTTTCTCCTCTTATCCTCTGTGTCGTCCTTCTCATCTGATCATGGTTCAAAATTACGAAGTCCTTTCCAAAATAGAGTTTCTTCAAAATGGGACGTTACTATAATTAATGAAGTAAACTCTTCTGTTCTATATAGTTCAGGAAGCAAGATTCTAAATACACATTTACCATCTCCTATTATCTCCATTTAAAAGTTCTGCCGAAAACTAGAAATTTATTGTCCTGAGAATTGTTTTTGTTAGCTTTCTAAAATAATTTTCGCGAACAGATCTTATTGCCCCGAAATTTTTTGAGAAGTAAGATAAAGAAATGAAAAAAAAAACATTATGTAAATTATATTTATTAAAAATACATATATGAAGTTACGGCAATTTTGCTTTTATTTTGAATATTATTTTAGAGTCGTGAACCTATCCAAAGAATCCAACGTGGCACGCGAATCGCTGTTAGCCGACCCCTGTCGAAACAGACCAATTTGGTATATAGTTTTCTCTCTAAGGCGTGGTTCGTTGCAGATATTTACAGGTAGAAAGTTAAGTCTTCTACAAACCTGAAGGAGAAACAGTGTGCAGGAAAGAAGGAGACACCTAAAAAGAACTCAACTGAGGAGCTTGAAAAAACAAAACTGTTTTTTTCAGGGACCTAACCAAGATTTTGTGTTTCGAGCGCTAACCGAGCGAACCGAATGAGGAAAGTTTTAAGTTTCTGCGGATCATAAAAAACTTCAATCCTTATAGAAACATCGATTTATTTCGAAAAGTTTAGTTTAAAAAATCGGAAATGTTCCTACTTCGGCTTTTTCGTTTGTGTCTACATAAGATGGCCGCTTAAAACGTCTAGACAAAAACGATTATACTTACGTGTAAGCGTTTTCGATTGGCCTCGGTTGAAATGCATTTCACATTTTTTTTTGTTGATTATTTGTCACTATTGTTTTTTAATTTTGTGATTTTGATGTATTACTATGCTAAATTTGGAAATTATTATCAAAATAAAGAATCATATGTACGACATCTTAAAGCTATAGAAAGTATGTGTCCAATGAATAAGTTTGATTTTAGCTTGAATTTCACATTTTAACGATAATGACAATAATTTGTACATCTTATTTTCAATGAACGAAGTAGCAATACACATTGAAAACGAATGCAGTAATTGAAATGTGCATTTTTAAAACATGGCTCGTTATTATGAAGTATTGATTTAGAGAAAAGATTTTTAGTACAAATTCAGAGGATTGTGTTCGAAAATTTTGTACGTTGTGTCATATGCGGAGAAAAATCATCCCAGAAGTCTAAAACATCGAATTAAATCAGGTTCGAAAATTTTAATGTACAGTGTTTTTTATGTGTAATTCAATACTTCAAGAAAAATGATTTGGGACAAATTTTAATATAAAGATTGTGCTTTGTACAAATAAAAATTATATTTATTTATAGGAATTATCCTCCTAAATTTTAATTTTACTGTGCATAGTTAAATGATGAGTAATTTTGAGTGACAGAGAATACTTTTTAAATGCCATCCCACGCATTGTTTATACCAGACAACCGTTTGCGGGTTTGCTCAACCTGAATAAACTCATGTCAAAATGAAGCTTTTGAATGAAGCCTTTGATTTCTTAAATAAATCTTATCTAAAATAAAATTGGTTACTTTAAAAATATATTATTCTATGAAACGGCCTACTAAACATTGCATAGTATTTATAGGCATCTCCTGTTTTCTAAGAAAACATTAACCTTGGCCTTCAATTCGTTCGTGAACTGACAAAACTAAATTGCTAGAAAGATAAGTGATGTCATGTCATGTTTGAAGACAAATATCGAGGGAAAAATAGAATGAAATGAAATGAAATTCTTTGAAGTTTATCCGCCTAATAAGGAATGTAAGAATGTAACGAAAAAGCACACTGTCTGTGGGAAGACTTAATGTTTTGGAACGTGGCTGATTTGAAGTAAAAAATACGATTTATATATAAATTGAAATTTAACAAAAAAGCTAGAACTAAAAATGAGTACAGCAAGATGGAAAGATAGTTATCAAACTAAAAATTGCTATAAAAATTTGTTTTTAATATTTAACAGTCTTAATTGATAGTTCGTAATTAATAAATAAAAAATAATTTCAAAGAAATAAAGTAATTATAACTGAGATTTTAAAACCTTCTAGAAATAATTTTATCAAATTGGTGAATAACCTTATACAATGAATACAGCATTTATTTCCGCAATAAAAATTATAAGTATGACTAATTTTTAACGTAATCAAAATTTATTTTTCAGAAAAGGGGGAAATTTACATTGACTGTTTTGATTGAGTTGGTTATACAGCCGTAAAATCCTCAAACGAACGAGGAGTTTGAAATAATTTATTTTCTAATGATAATTAAGTCAAACGGAGATATTTAAAATATTGTCTAACGATACTAAGAAACGGAAGCATTTAAATAGCTAACGAAAGCAATAAATAATAAAAATAAAAACAATTTTCTGCTGTTTTTAATTTTCACTTGAGATGAACCAAAATAAACTTGAATTTTAAATGATATTTTAATATTATGTGAATAGGCAATTTAAGGAAACAGATAACAAGACTGAATTAAAACCGCTGGAGTTCTCCAAAGTGAACTATTTTTTGAGCATTAGATCTGATAATTTCTCGAATTATACTTTCGATACCTGTTCTTGAACATTGTTTGATTTTTTTGAGAAACGTTTGCTTTGTTAAGGACGTTTGATTTTCTTTTTAAAGAAAATATATATATAATATATATATATTTGAGCTATTTATGAAATTTACATCAATATGGTAACTTTGTATCTGCAATCATTTTTAAAGTAAAAAGTAATAAAAATTGAAATGATTACCAATTTTTTGCTTGACTCTTAATATCTTTGTTTCTCACTTTCCAAAGGGCCGTAGGAATAGTTGTTTAAATCATTGGAATCCACTTATATAAGTAAAAATGAACAAGAAAAAAAAAAGATGTAAATGTTACACTAATGTAAGTTTTAATAATTTCGATATATTTCATTCTTTTTCTTAATACTTTATTCTTATAAATATTCAATGTAAATGAATTGCCGATCCACTTATACTTACCTCTAGCTAGTAGAAGGATAATTAAACAGGTGATATATTTTTGAATAAGTGTAGTACATTATTTTTTTAATTTTGGCTATCTTTCATAGTATTGATATGGAATTATTAGAGAGACAATAAACGTTGTAAACAATGATAACTAAATTTAATAACAGCTGTTCATTTCAGAAATCTGTGCCTACCTCATCTGAAGGATTTTACTCTGCAAAGGGGTAACAAGCGGTGAGTAAGAAGAACGCCTTTCCTGAGCTCTTTGCAAGGTGCGTTTCCATTTTCTCTAATTTTTTCTGATATTGTTTTTCTCTTTTCTTTTTAATCGTGCTTATATGGCTTAGTTCAAAACTTGTATAACGTTTTAAAATATTGTTTAGTAACGAATGAACATATTCCCTACCAACTTTTCAGTTTCTTTTAAAGCCGTATAATTTATGGAAATAAAACCAGTTCTGCTTTTATTCAGAACAAGGGCCATATGTATTTTCATTTAACAAGTCGTATTTTTCACGAAGAAGTCTTTATTTTTTAGGTAACAAGTGTTAGCAATCTTCTCTTTTAGAGAACTTGGAAAGCTGTTAAAGTAGTGAAAGTGAGAGGAATTTCAGTTTGAAATGCATAAGGCGTGTGAGCTGGATTCTCATACCGCCAGTTTTACAATTTACTAAAGGAACGTGACTCCTACGCATGTAATAACTGTATTTACTCACATTTATCAAAACTGCTTCTTTTCTCCTATTTATAAAAAAATATTTCGTGGCTGCTGAGAAAAAAAACAATAATGAGAATATTTGTAAAAGGCTTGTCAAATATTAAATTGTATGCGATTGAAATCCTTTCAAGTTTACAAAATATAAAATTTATTCAATAATAAAATATAAAATTGAAATGCCATTTTTGATAGGTTTAATTTAAAAATGCTAACACATGAGGAAACTTGGTTTGATTTTTTTTTGGTGGGTGCACTGGCACAAGAGGCCTTCTTTGGCTATTATGCACCGGACTCTAAATGTCATATATCTGCGTATGTATATCAGCAATAAGATGATTAAATTTTTTTGATCCAAATCAATCAAAAGGTAATATGTTTATCAAAATGATTCTGATGAAAACAATATTAATCAAAGAGTGTAATATAAAAAAACAGAACTGACCTAAATCAGAGTATATGATCCAATTGATTTTAATAATGAAAAAAGGTGAATATGTGGTGTTTTACAAATAATGCAGATGGGATATCTGAAGATGCCTAAACAAAAATCTATGAATGAAACAATGGACATTGTATCAGAATATGAAAGACAGAATTGGCGCAATCTTACTGAGGGTAGATAGAGCACATTCTCCCAGTAACAAATAAAAATGTGAGAATCGCGTATGGCCAATACAGAGGGGTGCTAAACAATATAATTTAAGTAAGAGAATTTCAATCCTGTATAAGTGGTTTAACTGGATGAGATTTATTATGCGTTTTAAGATTCTACAGGAATTGCTAATTTGAATATAAAATGTTTTTGTTATGTTGTTTCAGATTGCATGTAGATACTATTATTTTAAAAGGAACGGAAGACTTAAGCAGTCTTATCAGACTGTTTATCTCATCTATAGCAACATATTCTTGTATCCAATAAAATGAAAATAGTAAAACCATAACGATTTAGTTTGCCATAAAAATCTAAAATGCTAAAAATTGATGGATGACTTTGACTTACGTGATTATAAAAGACTCACGGAATCGATGTATGTTGAAATTTTTTCCCAACTTAGACAAGATTGCAGTGTTTTCTACTGTAAAAATTTAGTATGATGGTTGGAGTTTAATACAATTAATGTTATATGGAAAAATAACAGCAAAAGAGGTTTAGATAATGGATTTTGAAACCATTAGAATAAATAGAGATAAAACAGGAATTAAAATTAAATCATGGTTTCAGCTGTTTACATTCTTTCTAAATAAGAGTTTCATAAACTTTTTCTATTCGCAACAAATGGCCAATACAGGAAAAAAAAACAGCAAAAGAGGTTTTTAGAAAGACAAAAAAAAAAAAAAATCCACAGCTTTTTTTCTATTCTATTTATCCTAACTATAACATATAAGAAAAAGGAGAATTAACTAATGATGTTATAATAGCTATTCATCAAATTAGAGAAATCATTTTTAATGATTTGTCATGCAAATTTTCAAACACCTGCAAAAAAGCACGCGGAGTCGTTGTTCTAAATACTTTTGACAGATAACTTTTCGTAAACTTTTGACAGATGTAAAATGTTGTTTGATTTGTTTTTTTGTTTTAATGCTGATGAATATTTCTTTTGAACGAGCAGTGAGATTTTATCGTGATGTGCATTTCTTGTGTCTGAAGGCTTTTCTTTTAATTTAAAAATACAAGCTATTATTAATATAAATATTAGTTTAGAGAATATAATGATTTCTAGTTTCGATGCAGTTTCTGAGATTTGTGTTTCATTTTATTTAAATTACGTTTTAAGCTAGAAATGAGATTTGAAGATATGGTTCTAGTTTTCGTTTAAAAATGTCAGAAATGAATAAAATTTCTAATATTTTGGAAACTAGTAAAAATAAAAATATAACAAGAAAAAAGTGATTACTTTATAACTTCTTGCTTTGCATTCTACGTAATTAACTCTGATAAGACAGATTCGGTAAGCTTTTTGATCACCTAACATCGCTCACATTTATGGATGAAATATTCATTTTTCAAACTGAAGGAGGGCAGTTTTTTTCAAATAAATTCAGCCCAGTTTCTCAAGCCGCTGTTGTGATTACCCTATTAGCAACTTATTGCATTCTGAAGTTGCGTGACAATTGGAAAGGGAGGTGCCTATCAACTACCCCTCGACCAATGGTCAAAATTTTTAAGTCCGTACCTAAATAGCTCTCCAGTAGTTTTAGAATAAAACATGTAGATAATTAAACTTACTTCCTAAGCAGTTTCAAAAATAGAGTTAATATGATAGTCAAAAATCCCTTTATTGTCTAAAATTTTTAAGGATGAATACCTGAAATTTATATCGAAGTATCATCCTTTACGATAAATCTAACTGAATCTGCTACATTGAATTTTTAGTACAAATAACTCTCTGCTGGACGGACATACGACCGCATCTCGAAATTTAACTGCTTACCAATTCATATATTGTGAGTTCCATCTACAAATAGGGTGGTATGCGGCTGTGAAAACTTTGATAATACATACTTTTACGAGATTTCTCAATATTATTAATCAGAAATAATTAAAAAAACATCTGAACAAAACATTGGGTTGAAATTATTACTTTCTAGAATGCATAGTATTATACAAAGAGAGAGTACTGTTTTTTTTTTTTAAAAAAATCGAGATTTTGAAGAATTTTCATATTTCAGACCACCTCCATAAGTACAAAAACACATGTTTGGAATTATGCCTGTCTATTACTCTTTCTCTGTATGCCAGACGCTTTCAGCTAGACATATGAAACTTTGTATATGGACTTCAAACTAAATTTATAAATTTATATAAGATTTTGAACGAAATTCATTCGGAGAAAATCTATCTCTTCGAGTAAAGTGAACACGATAGCTACGAAACATAAAAGTTAGACAAATAAAATTTGGTTCACAGGTTAAGCATTTAAAATGTAGATATGTATCAAATTTCAAACGAAATCCGTCAAAGTATTGACCATTTGTTGTTCTGTACTTTAGCACGCATATAAACGATGATAATTCAAAAACGGAACAACTTAGATAATTGAAATTTGATATGTGGTCTTAGGACTACAAGTGTCGTTCAATGTCAAATTTTTATTTCAATTAGTGGGAAAAAAGACGTCCAAAATACATATTCGATTTTCTGGTACTTGTGTATTAACCGCATGCGAATGATTAAATGCCAAAAATCGCACTCCAGATTCAGGACAAGGATCGATATTTTGTAACGGTTGTTCACCAATATCGCGCAATTAATTAACAAGTGTCGGTTTTCTTTGCGATAGTAAGACTCACACAAATCTGAACAACGTCAAAATAAAAACCTGAGCACTTATGGTGTTCACACTCTTGCTCAAGGTTCATAATTTTTAGCGCAGAATAAGGAGGAGATAACACTTTTATTAGGGAATATGCGAGAAATTTTTGACGAGACCCCTCCCGCTGGTTGACTCTTTGATTTGTTTGATTTACCTGTTATATTTTCTTACCTTAGTTCACAAAATGCCTTTTTTGTCGAAGTTGGGAATCTAAATAATTTTTCGATCGAAAATAGAATGAAAATTAATTAAATAATAAGGGTTACTATTTGGTGCCATCCAGTTAAACCCAGAAATGTTTTCTTTCACGGGAAGCATGGAAATGAACATGCTGCGTAAGACTATTAACTGCAAAAGACTTTCTAAATAAGAGAGCATTCGCAAAAACATCCGTTAATCGGAGGAAGCAGTAACTGGTTCGACAACATAGTTTCAAAGTTTCTCCTAATGCAGAGTGAAACCTTGGTAAGAAAAATTAGGTCAGACATGATTAACAATTAATTTAAATTATTTGTTTCAAGTGTCATAATTATGGCTCTCTGAAACGACTTTTATTACCGTTACAAAAGTGCAAGCTAATTGTTTCATGCTGTGAAAGTTTAAAATCAAGGAGAAACTTATGAGTAACAGAAGACTTATTAAAATGTTTATATTGAGGCGGTTATGCTATGGAGTGGAATTCGGCTAATTCGAAGCTGATGAGACTGCAATAAATATTCTTTCTGAGTTGAAAATCAAACTAGGTCTGGAAGTAAATACATCAAGAGAAATGGCAATTTTTAAATTAAAACTGGCAGTAAAGATTTGTTGTTATTTGGTAACTATTTTAATAAATAATTGAGTGATTTTTATGAATAAAGTCTTCATAATTATAGTTGCAAAATTTTAGTTAAAAAATTATTTCCATAAATAAGTAAATAATTTTAGTAAATAAACAATATATAGCTCTTTGGATACGTTATCTGCTCAATTAAACTACAAATTAAGCAATGAACATTCAACGTATTCAGTTATTTTTATTTTGATTTAATGCATCTTCGAGTAAATAAAGAGATTTAAAAATTATCCGTTAACGGTCAATGAGTACACAAGGAAATGCATATTCAGTTAGCGACCCGATTCAAAAATAAAATAATTTTCTAGGACTTTATGTTTTGACTTCGAATTAATCACAAGAAATTCGAATTTTCGATGATATTTTAACATTGTCTTTATTGAAAATTGAAACTCTCGAATTAGCCAAGTTTCACTATATTATTCGTTCTTTTTTTTTTTCTTCTTCTTTTTTTTTTTTTTTTTTTTGTACAACCGATTGTTTGTAATTTTCTTATAGCATGATGACTTCTGTTTTAAGTGTTAAATTTCCACACATTTTAGTATTTAATTTGAAATTATAAATAATTTTTTTCAGTTAAAATTATTCATTAAATGTAACTAGTTCAGGTTTGAGTTACGTTTGAATCTATCTTGCTATTCAACATCGCATTTGCGAAATTAAATAGAATTGCTGATTCATTCACTTTTTCTTGCTATCGACACGACGTTCTGCTCCTGGAATATTTTTTAAAGTAAAAATGTATAATTTAGCTATCTCTTCTCTAGCACCATTTCTATTTCTGTGAAATAAAAGACTTGCTGTCACAGTCCCACGACGTATAAATAAAATATTTTAATTTCATTAAGGAGATTTGCGAATTCCGTTTAATCTTTTCATTTAAAAAAATGGTTTCATTTTTAAAACTTCACAAAATTCGAATGAATACACATATAGTCTGTTCTTCGGGTAAATATTTTGAGAAATACCGAGATTTATTTGATCAGTTTGATTTGGTAAAAATTAAATACCGGATAAAAAATAATTTTCTAATGCCCTTTAGGAGATTTTTTTAAAACTACATTATGAAAATTAGTTCTCTGATGTGAAAATTTAACATATTTTTTTTTTTTTTGTTTCACTGGTGTGAAAAGTCCTTGATGTTAGATGATTTCTTTTTTTTAAGACAAGAGATGACCTGGTTAGGTCTTATTTCTCCACTGTTGACCGAAACAACCTGATTGGGAAATTTGTTATTTTTACTTTTGGTGACCAACATTGTTTGAAAATATTAATGATAATACGTATATAGAGAAAAAATTTAATTTGAAGAAAACTCATAATCTGATGAATCTATATCAATATATTCCTGCTGAAAAACATGAGTTTTAATGACATTTAATTCAAGTTTATCTATCCATTAAAATATTTAAGAAGAAATGACAATATACATAACCCAATTTCTTGTAAATTTATCCATATAGTCACATTTAACTATCTTTAATATAAATTTAAAAATTTAAACAATCATCTGTACACGTTGAATTATCTATTAAAATGTTGCAGAGGTAATTAGGTTTTAGTAATGCATTCGTGACTAAAAGCACTTGAATCGAAAGTACATATCCAAACAATTATCTTCCATTCAAGTTTATGAGCAAAGTCTGTGTGTTTATTCTATTAGAACTTCAATAAGATGTAATAGTTTATTTTTTGTATATTTTAATTACTTTTTGAATCATGTTAAACACAAAACGCTATTCAACACTAATCCAGCAGATGAAGGAAGCACACATTTGAATTGTGTTTGTTGTTTAGATAAGAGCTGGTGAAAAGAAAAGATCGTCTGCTCTTTATGCAATCAGCCAGAAATCTATAATAGAATATTACCAAATACGAAGAATAAAAATTTCTAATAGTCTTATTTTGCTTATGTTACTTGATAATTATCAATGCTTTTTTAAAAAGGAATGTGAGTTCATTCAACTTGATTGGAATATGTCTGCAACCTTATTAGCTTCCGCACGCTATGTCATCAAGAAGTAAAAAGATTTCATGCTTGATTGGCAAGAAAATAAATAAATGCGAGTCTACTGACTTCAAAAACAAATCAACAAACTACAACAAATATTGTCTGCAGTTAATTGTTGAATTATTAAGATAGGAAGGGAAGTTATATTTTATGCAAATTCTTCTTAAATTCTACAGATTTAATATTTCAATCATCCGGGAGGAGACATCAGCAGAATATTTATTTTTCTTTATGGTGGTAACTAATAAAGACAGCAAACGTAAACGTAATCCTGTAATTGCAGACAAATTATCTCATTCAAAAAGTGAAAATCACCCAACCATATATCATGCAATAATGCACATTTTCATTACTTATATTTTTACTTCTTTAAAAAGAATTTTTAAAATTATGGTATTTCATGAAATAAAATTATTGTTTACTCTATTTATACTGGATAAAAAAAAGATTTAATAAAGAATTTTTCATTCAGATCGCATTAATTTTAATTAATTAATTAAATCGACTTCAAGTTTCTTGTGTATAAACTTGTAAAACTGTATCAAGAAAATCCGTTTGTTGCATCCTTTTGTATTGCGTGATTAAATGTGTTACATCATTTTCCATCACGTGACTAAATTTGTTGCAGCATTTAATTACGCGATACAAAAAAATCAGTTTTGTTGAAAAAATCTGTATTTACAAATTAAAAAAAAGGAATCTCTGTACTTCTAATGTATAATCAGTTTACTAATTTAAAAATGATTAAGCAAGAGATATTTTTGATTACTTAGAACCGACAGAAATAATTTAAATATTATTATGACATCAGTGATTTTTGACTTTAATAATAATAAGTTTAATAAAAGTATATCTTAGTAAGCATACTTTATACCTTAGTAGCTAAAAAGTAGAATTTTTATTTTAATTATTTTCTTCTTTCTATTCTTTGACCAATGCACTTTCAGTAATTCGGAAAAAGTTCCTCAAAAAAAGTTCAGTTTCTTCAAGTACCGAATAAAAAATTTATTAACTTAATCTTTTAACTGATAGTTCAGTACCAAAATTATTTAAATAACATATTTCAGAATACATAACGAAATTTCAAGATTTTAGCTAGAAATAAGTGAAGTTTACCAAAAAGTGTTTGCAATTAAATATATGCTTTTCAGCCCAAAATATAATTCACATTGAACGAAAGAAAATAAAAGGATCCAGCCATAAATTATTTCTTATTTTTTCAAGGAACCTAAAATAAATTCACTACAACTTAGAAAAATAGCATCGTATGAATTATACTTGAGCCTGTCGCCAGAAACTGAACTAAACACTTGACTAGATCCCGAATTCGCCACTAAATCTATTTCATGTACATTGTAAGACACGTGCCAATCTATTTTATGTACATGTAAGTTGTATTTCATTATATTGAAAGTTCTTACAGAGCATGTTTATTATTGAACAAGCAACAAATGAAATTTTCTTTGCGTGACAATAGCATTCAATTCAAGATACATGATCCTACCAGATAATACCTTTTCAGTCAAAATTTGTGAGCACGAACTGGCATTTTAGATGACATCCCATTTCATTTTCATCGAGTTACTTTCCGTTGTAGACAAATCGGTTTTTTGATGCAATTCCTCTTCAGTGCTATTGGATTATTTTTCAACTATAATTAGAGAATACACAAGACATTATCTTATTTTTCTGGCTCTTCAAATTGTATTTTGATTTATCGTGCATTTATAAGAGAAACGATGATATTTGATTCGTATATCTGAATTGATGGATTCATAAATGAGGCAACACGAGCTTAAATATACAATAAATCCTGATTATCTATGGAACTGGATGGCACGCAACTGCTTATGAACTATTTTCAGAGATAATTTGAAACAGGGCATGAAATTGCATTTGAACAATTAAACGAGAGATACACGAAAGTACTTTCGAACAATGATTATTTAGGAGGGTAATGACGTCCACGTGCAATGATTACTTAATAAGCAGTAAATTTCTGTTATTTTAAGGTTTTTGGTTTACTTTTTAAAAATTTTGTGTGTTATAAAATCTTTATTTTCAAAACTGTGATTAAAGTTTTTAATAAGATTTTCAACCACAGAAAACCGCTGAGAATCGAGGTTTTACTGTATTTCATATGTTATTATCTGAAGTACTAATGAAAAATTCATCCAGCTTTGAATTTCTGACAAGTTGTGATAACTCAAGACTGTTTATAGATAGGATAAAGTTTATTTTTTCAAAAAAAAAAAAAAAAGGGGGGGGGCTTAGAAACAAAAGCCAGATCTAGATATGTCACTCTGTTAGCAGAAGAGGAGTAAACTAGAACTTCAATTAACTGCCAACAGATAACAATGGAAGTTATAATGAAAAAAAATGCTTAACTTAATAAGAAAATGGTGGGAATCGGATTCAGTTTGAGTCAGAATGGTGGTGTCAGTCTGTATGCCACTGTCTCTGTAAATGCTTCTGAACGCTGTTTCACTCTGGATTTCTGGACTGGATTTTTACACAGAACAATGGATTTTACATAAAGCTTTTAATATAATTTGATAATCTTGAGAATAAAAATGTAAGGAAGCTTCAGCGGAAGAGAATTCATCAGAAGCAAAATTTTCTTTATTACGAATATTTTCACATGTAAATCGCATTATCATTTGCCGTGATGCGTATAGAGATTAAAAAATGTAACCTCAAGTTACCATTGTATTTGATGATGTAATACGGAGCAATGGTAGCTGTACGGAAATTACTCATCATTAGGTATTTAATAACTTTCATACGACACAGAATTTGGATCTATTGAATTTTACGCAAACAATAGATTGATTTATTCTGCTGATAACTGGCACAATTTTATTTAAAAAAATTTCATGTTTTTCAAAATGGAACGCATCGATTTTAGATCTGCAAATTACTTAGAATACCGTAGTGCACGTAGAAAGAAAAATGAAAACAGTAGTAACTCTGTTAATTCGCTGAAGATCTAATAAATTGAAAGTTTCCTAGCTCTTCTGTATAAAATAAAAACTGAATGATGCTACCTATTTTCTACGATTGATTCTATGACCAGCAGGATTCGTAGGCCATCATTTCTAGAAACGTTCATTAAGATGTATTGCATACATGAGAAAGACCAATAACAGAAACAGAGAAGGTCATGATAGATGTTCTAGAACACTTTTCATCAATGAAATAAATTTTTGCCCTTCTATTCGAACAACTCGTGACTGTGAGGAGTCGCCAGTTGACGATCTTAGACAACTGAAAATTGTGGTTTCAAAGATTGAAGTAAATGATGATTGAATATTTAACCAATCTTTGAATTTTTTCCATTAAAATTAATAATTATTAGTTTTTTGAGGTTTTGAAATTACCATTATAAGCTTTCTTTTGGCTGGTACACTTTTGTAAATCATACACCATGGTTAAGCCATTGTCTTTGTGAACATACAGTGGTGTAAGTCATTTTCATTGACAGTAAAATTATAACCACTGCATAAATTCAGTTAAATTTAATTCAAGCACTTATTTTAAAGTTGAATCTAAATGCACCCCTAAACTAACCGAGAACATTACAAAAATTAAGATTCCGTAAGTTTATTAAGATATTTTTTACATGATGTTCATTTTAGGGGGAAAATAGGATTTACACCATTGCAACTTTAATCTGACGTTATAACAAACTGAATTCCTAAGGAATTATTTAATAAAAACTGAATTTTATTGAACCATTAAACTATCCCTTTTAAGTATTTTGCCATAAATAACAATACACTGCGATCATGTCAGAGATATGAACTAGCCAAATAAACAATATAACTGTTTAATTCAGACACACAAAAGAACAATAATTTCCTGAAAGAAAATCAGGTGCACTACTGTGATAAAAAATATCCGGAACGGTCGCATAAAATAAAAAGTATAAATTTTTTCCTCATATTTCAAAGTATCTTCCGACTGCAATGTATTTTTGTTAGTGTTTTTTTCCGGTTATGGAAACATGCCTAAATGTAACTTTTGTCAATATCTTCAGAGTTAGGAACCAGTTTTCTTTTATCTAATTAATGGACCACGAAGAGGCAATTTTAACCGTGAAAATAAGAAAAAGTAACACAGTGCATTATCAGGTGAATGCAAAGCTTGCGGAGTCTGTTTATCGAGTGTTTGGTTAAGAACTCACGAATGATAATTGCTCTGTAAGAAGGCATTTTATCATGAGGCATGGGTACAAACCCACGAATGTTCTTGACAAATTTCAAACCATTTTCGACGTTTTGTTTCACGCAAACGGTGCAAAACACTCAAATAATAATTTTTATTGCTGTGTGGCCATTAGGAAATTATATGCACAACACCACTACAAACAAAGAATATAATCAACATTACCTTGATTTTTGAATGTTTCGACATGGTGTTTTCGATCTTGTTTCACGTTTCAAGTTCCATTCATTAGATCTTAGATCTGTCTCTGTTTCAAAAGCATAAATCTGTTTCATTACGATAATGATGTATTTTTGATAAGAATCGCATTGAAAAATCATCCCACAGGCCACTTGAATAGATTATTGTTTTTGGAAGAAATTCAACGCTCTTGGAAACACTCGAGAAGCTAAGTCATAAAAATGCTTAATAAAAGTTAGCAGGCGTTTTTTTACTAATGATGTATTTTAAATGACGCATACCGGAAACTTTTTGATCATAATGATATTTCAAAACATACGAAATGAAGGGGGAAAAAATTCAATATTCACTTCTGTGATACTTAATCCCACTTCTCGGTTATTATTTGTCCTGTTTTGGAGTAAATCCTGTTCGCAGAATTCGTTTCCAAAACTGCCCTAAATATAGTATTTTTACGATTATGTATCTAAATGAAGATTTAGTGTTTTCTTATGCTAATTTTTAACTGCTTCTAAATCAACCTAGCAAAGATTTGTAATATTAAGACTTTACCAAGTTGAGGCATCAGATTGAAATGACACTTTTCTCCGTTAAATATGCTGAGGTCTAATTTTATGTTTAAATTAAAGGAAACATAAAATGCTAATCATCCTAATCCATGCTAAATGATTAGCAAATATTGCAAATCATTATTAATGCCTAATTAGTAATTTTGTAAGGGATTCTTAAATAACATAACTTTCCTTCTAGTTGTTGTCACACGTTTGTTACTTGTAACTTATAACTTATTTTATACACTAATCATATTTATTATTGTTAATTTGTGATTTGAAAAAAAATCATTAAATTTTTCATTTCAAATTCATTACTTTTTGTTTCAATCAATTATTACTGTTTGGAAAATCAATTTCGCTCGCATTAACGATGACAAGTGACAAAACGTTCCTCGGATTTGAATACAGCCTCCTTTGCTCTTTGATTGGTATCCTTTTTCTTGTTTTTAAGTAAAATGCTCATATTTAAAAAGTTAAAAGAAATAATATTTATACATAAAAAAAGTCTTTGATTAGTTAGACATTTCAGAAAAGACCCCCTTCTAATATCTATCATCTTGAACTGAAGTTTGGAAAATTGAATCCCTTCACCTAAACAGAAGAATGAAAATTGCATTTTAGAAAGATTTTAAAAAACCTATTTAATGTTGAAAGTTTTCAATTTCTCTAGTTACAAGAAAGTGACCAATACATTCTCTGATATAAAGAAAAAAATGGCGTTGAAAGTTTTTTAAACGAAAATACTGCTGCGGGGAAGGCATGCTGTCTGCAAGATTTATCAGTTTATTGCCAGAAGTGTTTTTGTCAACGTGTCCTGATTGATAAAAATCTATATATTAAAAAAAGAAAAGAAAGATGAGTCTTCCTTTTTTCAGGGAACGTCAGTTGGCAGATTTCTCTTATACAAAACATTGAAGTGACAAGATGCCCCGGGTTAGTCAGAAAAAGAAGGAATTCTAACTCTTTGTTCTGACTTCAAAAGAATGTCACTGCTTTGTTCTGGTTTGGAATAAGATATCCTGACTTTTATTTATAAATAACTGATCCAAATTAAAAATTTCAAACATGCAGAAATAGAAAATGTCAAATGTAATCTCCGATAGGGAAAAGAAATAATTGAAAATTGCTGAACTGAAAATGTTGCTGCAGGTGCGGTGACAGAGTGTTTGCAAGTTTCATTCATGCAATGCCAAAATATTTTGATTAAAAAGCTACTGTGATAAAAAGGATAGGAATTATTTAATTTAAAATACATATATATTACAAATCGTTTGCAAATTACAATGAAATATTTTTGTGACTTATATAAACATCTGGCAACTTTCAGTATTTTATTTCATATTATCGTCTGAAAATAAATTTCTGTAATCAAATGTAATCTCCGATAGGAAAAGAAATAATTGAAAATTGCTGAACTGAAAATGTTGCTGCAGGTGCGGTGACAGAGTGTTTGCAAGTTTTATTCATGCAATGCCAAAATATTTTGATTAAAAAGCTACTGTGATAAAAAGAATAGGAATTACTTAATTTAAAATCCATATATATTACAAATCGTTTGTAAATTACAATGAAATATTTTTGTGACTTTTATAAGCATCTGGCAATTTTCAGTATTTTATTTCATATTATCGTCTGAAAATAAATTTGTTTTCATTAAGATAAGAATTTTAACTTTGTCGATTTTTCAAAATGACGAATATAGATAAGAATGTGCTGTGAAATGTATTTCCGAATTGTAATTTGTGTTATAAATATATTTTAAATGTTGCAAAATGCCTTTAAGGATAATTTATCTAAAATAAGAGTATTTGAATGATATAAAATAAGCATGAAATAATATAAAATTAATCTGTGGTAGATCATCCACTGTGTTTCATTATCAACATGTCGAACATATCAAAGAATTGGTACTTAATTATTGTCGTTTAACAATAAGAGGAATTATTGAACGAGTTCAAAAGCTGCGTCGAAAACCACTTGGCATGTGGCGAGATGACTTACGGCTTTTGCTTCTCTATAATACATCTTTTCACAGGGACAATTATTATTCAAAATTTAAATTTTGAATTATAAAAAATTTTTAAATTTAAATTTAAAAGTAATTTTAAGCAGAATAATAATAAAAAAAATGTTATAACGCAATCTAAATACCTTTTTAATCATATATGACCAAGGATTATTTTGAATTATTCAGCAACAAATCTTTTTAGAATTATAAAAAAATAACAATATTAGACTCGAAAAATGTAGTTATTTAGTAATATTGCTAAAATAATTGAACAAAAAATGAAAGCGATATTTCATTCGATTCAAACGAACTGAAGTGTACGACTCTTGTAAATTAAAATTCTCTGACAATATCGCAAAAATTATGGAAGCTTTGATGGTCCGAGATATGCATGGTCCCAGGCAGTTGCCTGCTTTTCTTATTTATTTATCTGCCCCTGTGTGACGTCATTGGAAAATGAATCAAATGCTTCGAATAAAACATGGCTGTTTCGTTTTTTGATACTTCAAACCAGGTTGAGTTTGGTGATAAGGATTTGGTTTCAGATTAAAGGATTCCTGGTTCGATGCCCGATTCCACCTAACATCCTTGTAAGTGGACATGATTCATCTTAAATCTGACATTAATAATCAAACGTCCTCGTATTGTGAAACGCAAAAATCTGAGAAATTATATACTGATTCAGATATCGTCTTCGTCATCTCAGCATGGTTTAAATTTACGAGGTGCGTCACAAAATATCTTTCTTGATACTTCAAAACGAGATGTTAATGTAACTAAATTGAATTAAACTAGAAACTTTGCATGTCCTCTTTTTTCCTATGTTTAGAATTTTCGATGCTAAAATTCAGAAAATCTGGTTACATCAGGAAAATGATCTTGTAAAATATAAAACAGTGTATATAATTTTTAGCTAAACGTGTAACGCTGTTTTAGCTTCTAACGATTCAGACAAGTTCTTTTTTTTATGTGCACTAATAACACTAAGCAAGAATAATAATTAGTTATAGTATCGTAAACTTCACGCCCTCTTTACATTTTTTATGCTATTTACAGCAAAGCTTAATAAGCTGAGGTCTGCAATTTTCATTATATTTTCTATTCGGGCTATTCGGAAGTTCTTTCTCTTTTTTCTTCAATTTAGCATTTCCTTTTATTTTGTATTTAGCAAAGCATTTTATTTTTTATTAGTAAATTACCATTTGTTTGATTTTAGTCAGAGTTTAATTTGAGTGTTCGTGAACATTTTGCAGTTTTAATTTGAGTGTTCGTGAACACTTTGTAGTTTTAATTTGAGTGTTCGTGAACACTTTGTAGTTTTAATTTGAGTGTTCGTGAACATTTTGTATACAGAAGATCCCACTGGAAGGAAACATATGTTAACGAGAGGGAGAACTGCATAATAATGGGTGAGACAGTTGAACATAATTCATTCTGCAGTTAATACACGTTCGAATTAAAAATTCCACACAATACAAATTATTGTTAAACGATAAAAGATATTTCACAAAGAATGTTGTTTCTAATGAAGTTTTTTCAGTCATAAAATTCCAGATTTTAATTTATAATTTTCAATATTACTGTATACTTAGAACTAAATTGTACAACAAATAATATATATTTTTGTTTTATTTCTTCGAATATGTTTATACACTTTAATTTGAACTGACTTCAAACGCGAGAACATCAAACAATGTCTTTTCCCTCACTGTTTAATATTCTCGAATTTCATAATATTTTACACTAGTGTGTTCTCGATGACAATACGTTATTTTAATTAACATTTAATCAATTAATTTCATTGAATTTTGATTCTATAAGAGTGATACTACCTTATGGCATGTTGTTTTTATAAGATTCTATAATATTTGCAAAAAACAAATTACAGGTTAAAGAGTAAAAACAGGAAATAATTCAAATGATTTTTTTTTTGTGTGCATTAATAAAAGTTTGCTTAAAAATATTTTTAATGATTTTTTTTTTATTTTTGCTTATTACATTCTTTTGAGAATTATTTGGTTACAAATACTTATCTTCAGCGTAATTGTTTGAAACTCCGCGAGATCAGGCAATGACCTCTTATAGTTATAGCATGAAATCAATAGGAAATTAGATAAGAGTTTTCTTTAGTTTACTTGAAGTGTATTTTGAAACAGACAGCGAATCGTGCCGACTCAAGCTAAATTTTTAATCTAAACCGGAAACTGCTCAGAATTGAGTTGCAATATATTTCCTCAAACATCCTGTTTATAAAGTTATGAGTTATATAAAACTGTTCTATTTTTCACTCCTAAAATGTTTCTAAACAAATATAAAATTTAATTTTTAAAACAAATAATCTTATCATCATAAAATAAATCGAAACTTAAATCTATTTATGCCAGAAATAACAACTTTGGAATAACATGAAAATGAACAGCAATTTTTGTCATTAGCTATTCTACTAAAATTAATCAATGCAGTACTTATTTGTTTCGTCAAACTGTAGCGTGAAACGAGGAAAGATATAAAAGTAATGCGACGAATACGATTAATAATTTATTTATTTATGAATTAAACACAGAGTTTTATCAATAGGAAATGTTCGGATGCATTTATCATAATTATATGTAATATTTTTATGACTAGGGAAAAACAAAATTGCAGTTCTTTCCTAATGGAAGAATAAAAAAGCGAGCGAAGTGGATATAGACTGGATTTGATAGAGTTCTACATCAATTCATGCTTTTGAATGAATTATTTAATAGTATGGATGGATTCTTATATGCTTTTAGCATCACCTTATCATTAGCTTCTTATCAACAGGGCATTATAAACTTCATTAGCCTTGTTAGGAGTATTATTGGCTGTATTGTACAGAATGTCATGAAATTACAAATGTGCGTGATATCATAGTATTTTTTCCCGGCGAAAAAACATGAGGCGTTCGAAAACTCCATTTAAAGAAAAAATAATAATAACGCTAATCACATATGACATCAATTGATTTTGCACGACATATCTTAAAACCAATTTCAGTATTGTACGTTTTGATTTCGTGATATTATTTACAGAAAGAAAAATTACTGATATTATGGAATTTAAAAATTATTTTTTTCTCAAATTAATTTCTCGATGGCGTCACCTTTGTGAAATAATTTTTTAGCAAAATTAATAAATCAGTTGATAATTAACAGCTCTAAAACTATTAAATATTTTGTTGTATTCGAGAACTAAGAACTGTATTAAATTTAAGAACACTAATACAAGAAGAGAGTGAAAAATTTGTTGCAAAATTCCATTCTTACAAGCATGAAACATGCAGAGTTACGCAAAAGCGTTTAAAAAATACAATGCAAAAATACAAAATAAATAAATAAAATACATTAGGGTACAAAAGTTTAAACAAAAAAATTAAAAATTTATTTTTGACCGGTCATTTTGATTATAATTTTATTGCATGTAATTACATCAGATTACATAAATTTTATCGCATGTATCACTGTAATTAGGCAACAATATTAATGCATTTTTGATTCATTGGTAATGATATTTTTAATGACATGTCTTAAAATTCTTCCATAGACATCAAAACATGACATCTTTCTACTACTAAATAATTCGGATTCTTTCCAAATTTACATGGCTTCAAACATAAAATTTTACATACATTTTGTTAAAAATATTTTTTAATTGTTGCATTTATCAAGTATTATGTCTTTAATTTAAAATAATCTCTACTAACTTAGTAATAAATTTATTTTATAATTAGTAGTTTGCGTTTTATAAATTTCCGGCTTGATGGTTAGCTCTTGCAACCCTGGAGGGTACACGAAGACATGGAAGTCTGGCTCCTCCCATCGATGACGGGACGTACTTCCTTAGGGAAGGGTTGCACCGTTGTCGGTGATGGCCATTAGAATTCAACCGCAGTTTCCGCCAGTGTTGCTGTTGCGGTGGTACGGTCATTCCTTTGGGCGGGTTGGAGAGTCAGTGATATGACTTTATAAATTTTATCAATGCAAGTATATTATACAGTAGATGAGAAGCTGAACTGAAAACTTTTATAATTGAAAATGCCACATACATGAATCCTTATTTTGAGAAAATGCTAAAAATATGCTTAAAAAATTACAGCATAGAGACATATTTAAAAAAATTAAGATAAGCTAAATGGCATTTCTTTATTAAAATTTCTTGTCCAAAACCGACTCTATTAAATAGAGATTAAATTAGAAAAACACTTCAATTTTGGTTGATTCTTCATGTTTTATAAATCAATTGTATGATAGAACCATTTAGAATATGTCAAATAAAATTCTAGTTTCAATAGCTGAATGTCATTTAATTTCAAAATTTATTCTTTTATTTATCATAACAATAGTAAGCCTAAATTAAACAATGAAACTTATTTAAAACTACTGTTGTAATTGACATAGCATTCTCCCGTACAGGCGACGGTATTTCAGCTCGATTATCAATCGAATTTGATTATTCCTGCAACTCAAATTAGCTATACCATGGGGATGTAAACAATTTTCACAGTTTTATGTGATTAGCCACGAAATTAGTTCGCGAACTTCCGATCTCCTAGAATCACGCAATTTATTCTTGTTAAATTTTCATCTGTTATTTCTAGAGGAAGTATTATTATAGTGCAATTCTGATTGCTAGTTGCAACAGAACGTAGGCAGCTGTTTGAAGCTAATGGAAACACAATAAAAGTCGGTTTATTCAAAAATTAACCCTTTATTGCATATTGCATCAAATTTGAAATATAACTTATTTTTCATGCTAAAAATGGATAGAAAATATTTTTAGATCAGAAGAAGTTCTTTTTTGAATTTTTAAAAGAGAAATTTTGTATAGATTTCGGAATAGGAAGAAGAAATCTTAGAATGAATTTTTTAATCGAAAATTTTTTCAAAATTCTATTTTGAATTTTTGTACATTTTTTCTGTTGTAAAATGTAAACTTTCTGAGCCGAAAATATATTTTTTATTTTAAAATTAATTCATTTTTAAAGAAAACTGGGTCTGCAAGTGAAAATGCCAATTTTTAGTCTAAAAAGGGCAGTAAAGAGAATTTAAGAATTTTAATAGTTTTAATAAAGAATATATAATTAATAAGTAAGCATCAATTAATAGTGATAATAATAATTAAAAAATTATTATTTTTAAAAATAATAATTTTATTAAATAGATAATTGAATTTAATAAAGATATATTATTGCTCATATAGCACGGTAAAATTACAAAATAAACACCATACTTCGCAAGTAACGTTTTCGAAGTTTTTTGAAAAATATGTGAAGTTTTATATCGCCATTTTGATTCAATGTACTAAATAGCAATGAAATTCTCCTATTTAATTAACAAAAACAATTCTGAAATGAAAATTTTTTAATAATTTTTAATTATGTCTTGGAATTTACCAAAATGAATTCGATGTTTGGACCCTAATATTATGTTAATAGAAAATTTAAAACATTCAAGAAAAAATGAAATCGAATTAAAAACGCTTAAATTTCCCAAGTTCCATCATACAGAATTAATATACTTTATTTATAAACTAAAGCTGGAAGATATAAAAACACTTAAATTCAAAATCACTTATCCCAAATATCATTTTTTATTTCCTTAAGTTATATTAAAAATATTTACTAAACTTTTAAGTCAGTTTCATTTTTTCTCGTCTCTCCATTAAAACATAATCCATGAGCAATTTTTAAGCGAAGGTTTATTGTTGTTTTTAACTGTTAACTTTTTTTAAGACAAAAGAGACGAGGCGCTTAAGCCAATATGTTAAAATCGACGAAATCCAACATGCCTTTGAGAGCTTCTGAAAATCAGTTTTTATATTGATGCATATTTCATGATTTTTATGATTAAATCTATATTTTATTATTTAAAAATTTTAATAATTATAGTAATCGAATGTAATTAGAATATCATATTTTTGTAATCATAATATAGTAATGTAGCATAATATATATTCAATCACAAAAGAATACATACTCAGCAGCAGTAATGCTGTCTTTTGAAAAAGAATCAAACATATTATAGTTGGATGAGAAATATTTATTTATTTCAATAAAAGTAAAACTGTACTTCATTTCAAAATAAAAAAAATTGTAATAAAGAGTTTAAGTAAAATATAAGAGTTTCATTTTAAAAATGAGTAGAATTCCTCTGAAATCGCCGCACTTTTTGTCGCTTGTGATGATATCGAAAGCCATTTATTTTCGTTTAGCAAGACTAATGCCACAGGGAAAAAAATGAAAATATTACAAATAAAGATTTATTTATTTTAGAAATCTAAATTTTTGGTAAAATATATTCCATCTTTCGATTGCATTATTTTCCAACACCTGTATTTCATAGATGAATCCACTTCAAAGCAATGTTCTTATCGACAGCTTCTTTTTTTCTACTAAGTTCTTTGTGCCACTGGAAAAATAATTATTATTTTAAAAACTAGAATAACATGGAAAAAGAAAAATAATGTTAGTGATGAAAGCGATATTTCCAATTCATGAATGAGACGGAACATCATTAGAAATAGAAAAAAGAATAGTTATTTATAGACAATAAAACCTCGGGTCAACGAATCGAAAGTGACCCAATTTTTTGAACTTATGTCCAAGACGCTATACATGAAGGATGTCAAACTCCTTCATCACAAGGACTATCTTTGTGATTTTGCAACCGTAACAGTTTATGACAAAATTCTTAATAAAAAATTCATAACTCAGTGTTTAAAATTCATGGTGATACATAAATTTTAAAAACGAATCACAACATTCGCTTATGACAGATGATTAATCGTATTACATCAACGCAACATTCCCCCACCAATAACAACTGTTGCAGAATGTTTCTATGACTGGAACTTATCAGTGGAAGTATTTATTTTCACTGATGAAAGAAAATGTATCTCCTGTCAGATCCAAAATCACTGGATCAGTCCGGAATGAATCCCTGCAGACAAGATTTTCCGCGAAGTACAGAAGGTGGTAACAGAGAGGGTGTCAAGTATCAGTAGAAAAATATTTACGGTTGTCCTTATTCTATTTTCTTCTTAAACTTTATTTTTCTCATACCAACAATAGAATTTAAGATCATTGCCATATATGTTAGAAACAGCGAAATATCGACCAGCTGGGAAAGTTTCAAACTGTATTTATAATTATTTTCTCTGATTTTTGAAAGTTAGTCGCGTTTGAAGTGATCTAATTTTCTGCCCTTCATCTGGGGAAGCTCAAAATGTAAGGGAGTTGAACAAATAAACAGTCAGAAACTGAAACGTCTGACAATTTGCCAATAACACTATTGCTAAATTGTCCTGTCTTATTGAACATAAGGAATGAAATCACGACTCATAACGAAAATTAATTGTTTTCATAGGAAATAATCACCGAACTGTCATTATTCGCTAAAATGTCATTACCATATTTGTGCTAGTAAAAGTTAGGAAAGATTTTTTCAGAAGTGAATATTTAAAAATTAAATGAAATTAATCTTCTTTTAATTTTTTTAATTTGAACCATTTAATTATCTTTAAAAGAGACAATCCTGGAAATTTTTAAATTGGGACTAAGAATCAAAAAATAGGAGCAGCTGTTTACAATTAATAAAAATAATATAATTATATTAAATAATAGTGCGATCTAATTCAAATTTTTAATAATAAAAGATAAACTCATTAATCCCTGAAAATAGAAAGATGCAATAGGAAGAAACTAATATCCAAACCGCGGAAAGCCGCAGGGTAAGCAGTTGGAGACACAAGGAAAAATTCATTAAAATACTTTTCAAAGATTTTTTTACTGGAGAAGAGATACTCGCCAATCCTCAATGAAAGTAAATGCATCGATTAATTCAATAGACTACCGCAAGTTTCCTCACGGATGTAAAATTTCATAGACTTTATGTTCATACTGAATGCATATCGACTTTTGAAATTCGTGATAGTTAGTTAGGAATAAACTGTTATTCCTATTGTAGAGAGTGCATGCTAGCAGAAGATAAAACTCACCATGGTTAGTTATCGAAAATTTAATTTATAATTGCATACTAAATTATTTTTACTTTTATTATGTAGAATTCTACTTAATTATCATCCAGAATTCTACTCATCAATTGCCATTTGGCGAAATAGTTTTGTAGAAATAATAATAAAAAAAAAGATTGAAGAATATTCTTTTCGTATTAACATTTTCTTCATATTGGTGATCCGGACGTGATTTGAATATGCAACCTTCTACTCTAGAATCAGACCAGAAGATTGTTTTATATTTATTTTGTTTCATAATGAATCAAATTTTCACATAATTCTTAAGAACACATTTACTAATTTTTTTTTTATTTTAGCCTTTTTGAAAAGTTTAAAATAGTAACATAACAAATTTCTTGAACAACTTGAGAACAGATCCATTAAAAACTATCGTAATAATTAAAAAAAAAATGTTTATAAACATTTCTTATAGATTCTTATGATACTCGTTTAGAATAAAAATTCGTCCTCTATAATATCATTCTGTTGCCATCATTACTAATATTTAAAAGAAATATGTGCGTCTGTTGTCTGTCTGTTTGCTGGCGTATTATAGGGTAGACTTTTTGATTTTATGTTGCCAAGTTTTACCCAAATATACTTTGAAGGGTAATTTACTTTGAAATTTCAGAAAACATTATTTCGCGAAAATATTTTTTACACAATATAAAAATCCAGAAATTATCTTTACAATGATATAAATTTAGTTTTTGTATAATTTTACCGTAATCTTAACAAACTATCAACAATATCTTTAAATATTATTTGAAGTAATGTTTTTCGCAGTTGAAATTTTATTCAAATTTATTTCACTGTTTCCTCAAGCCGTTAAATAGTTTGTTTCCTTACTGCCGCATAAGATCATTACATTTCGAACAACTTTTTAAATCAAGAATTTTACTTTATTCTGAAAGTAGGAAAAGATGCTGATTTTATTACTTAAGAATATTAGATTTTCTCTCTCTTTCTATGTACAATTTTAAACAAATATTAATTTCATTTTGAATTAAATTTGATATGAAATATTTATTAAATGTACTTGCGTCAGTAAGGAGGTTATCAAAATTTCTAAAACTGAAGGTATTTTTAATACTGTATTTCATAAGAAAATGGTAATTCTCCTTATTTTAAGAGTTAATGTATCGGTGGCAATTAATCTGTTCATTCAAGCTATATAACAAGATTAAATATGGCATTTCAAATTATTAATAAATGTGATTGTTATAATAATCATTAGACATGCATGATTTTAATGGCTAAAAAATCGTGATTTTTAATAACATTGGATATATATTTTTAATCAATAATTTAACTTTGTTAGATATTTTACAGATTATGAATGCTACCAGGGGCGTATAAAGGATCAGACGCGTGCAAGGGATCTCACATGTAGAATTTTATCCCTCTCATTTTATCAGGACAAAATAATCATTTCCGAGAAACTTTCCAGAATCTACTCTGATTCCATACGACGAATTGCGTCGCTGATATTTGAAAACAGAGTGAAACGTTAGACAATATTCTGGGCTAATGAAGAGAGAGGCCTTTATAGAAACGAATCTTATGAACAGTATTTGGTTAAAGCATATCGTCTAAACTCATTATTTAAAATGTCAGGGGACAACAAGCGCTTGAATCTACAATGACATCCAGTAACGTGACATTTACATATCACTCAAAAGATCATATTTTCATTCAATGTGAATTCGATAAATTATTATTCAATTATTCTGCGAAAAGCATTTATCTGAGGATAATAACTGTTTGATCTTATTACAAAGTAGGGGCCGCGATGGCATAATGGTAAGATCTCGGCTTCGGAACTGGGGGGCTTCAGGTACGAGACCCGATTCCGTCATGTAAGCGGGTCTGGTGCACGTTAAATCCGTCCGGGCCAAACGCTCTCCCGCCGGTCCGGTGCGGAGAGGGGGGTTCCAGCTCAGGTGCCGTCCTCGTCATCTGACAGCGGTTCAAAATTACGAGGTCTGTCTCAAAATAACCCTCGTGTTGCTTTAAAACGGGACGTTAATATAACTAAACTAAACTTATTACAAAGTAAACTGATCGAGAATAACAAGGAATTGTTTTCTTAAAATAAAGGAATAAAGTACCTAGCTTGGGGTGGAAGTACGAGAAATAAAATCTACTGCGCTGAAAGATGTTTCAGATTAATTATTAATCCGATATTTTGCCAATTCCTGAAACTGGAATGAGTTTATTTCGTATACATTCATTCGATCATTAGCTTATTTTCTTAACGTTCATTAAATTATTAACAATATTTGTTAATAAATTATTAATAATAATCTTACAGAGCACATGAAAAGAAATATGACTATGGGAAAAAAATTCAAAGTATTTTCATTCATTGAATTCTAATGGAAATTTAAGTTAATTTATTCATTTCTCCTTATAAAGTTTTAAGTTAATGTTCCCCTCTTATTTTTTTAATCTTTACAATGCGATGTTTATTACTAAATTATTTTCATGGATTTAATTGAATGAAAAAATTGATACCGAATTTTTGAAGTATATTTTCTTTGATAACAAAAGATCAAAGATTTATTTAACATTTTCAATACAGTTTTGAAATTCAAAAAATTCAAAATAAAAAAAATCAGTTTAAATTTCTACCAATTGCTGATTCTGATTTGATAAAAAGAATTAAAATTGATTTCTTTGAAAATATGCTTTAGACATAGATTTTTACATTCTATTCCATATAATTCCATTTTTAAAATTAAAGTCAAAGTGTTATCTTCTATGTTTTTTTAAACGTATTTTGAAAATATGTTTTAAGAGAATTAGCTATTTCTGTAAATTTTATTTTCTGTTGTTTCTGGCCATGATATTTTGATTAGTAAAATTACTGAAAATAGTTTCCATGACGTCATAAATTTTTAATGAATGAACCTTGAAACTTTTTTCTAAATCATATGTGAAGCAATGTTAAGTAATTATATTTTAAGCCATTCAATATCAGTCATTAAAAAATAAGAAAATACAGATGGATTACAAATCTAATTCCTTTATAAATAAGATCCATTAATGGTATTGTAAGCTAATATAGTATACTACTCTACTGATGTATATATTTATACATCGATGGTACCCCTAAACTTTTTTTCTACATCTTCTACAAAATATGCTTTGTTTTGAAGAGTTAAGTATAAACTGTTCGGAAATTTAGATTTTAAAAATATTTTTTCTGTCCAGAAATTTAAAATTTAAAATTTTTTTAAAAAAAATACCAGTTTTTTAAAAATGCTTCTTCACCTTCAGTTTTCAATATTTGTTGACCAAATTTTTTCTGAAGAATCCTCTTAAAGAACTTAATGGAATTGGGTATCTGAATTTTGATATCTAAATTAGTTTGAGAGAAAAAATGTTTAATTAAACATTTTTGTGATCTTTTGGAAAATTTTAAAATTTTTCATACTCGCTATTTTTTAAAAAAAATTCTAATGAATATTTTTAAAAATCGATGCCTAATTCTATTAAACTGATATTTTCCAGTTAACAGAAAAAAGTTCAAATGTTTATGTGTGTGACTTTTAGAAATGTGTTTGACTTTTAACATTTTATAGCAGACATGATTTCCAAAAAAGCGAATTGAGAAAAATATATTTAAAAATTTAACACGGTAATATTACCACTAAACCAGCTTGTATTAAACCAATTATTTTTACTCGAAAGTAACCAAACATTTTTAAGTAAGAGGGTAATGATTTTATGAAATTTTATTGTTTCTATAGTTAATAAATGTTCTAGTTTAATTTTCTTATAATTAGAAAAAATAATTTAAAAATATTATTATTTATTTATTTTAATGTTTTATAATCAATATATTTAGAAACTAGGTCTTAATTTTTGACCTCAAATATTTGTTAATGCTTAATAATGATTGTAAACCATTTAAATGAAATATATATTGAAAAAAAAAACTTTTGAAATAAACAAAGTTTCTGGAAAAACGAATTGAATAAGAATGGATTTAAACCCATCTATAAAAAATTTTAATCACTATTTTTTACATAAGATAAAACAATATTGTAAAAAAGCAATTGTAAATTGGCGTTTTGAAATGAAAATGTTTTAGTAAACACACACACAGTTATAAATTTTGGTGTAACTAATGAATTTGACAGATAGCTATCAAAACCGTTTTTAGAAACTATTTTATCAAAAAAATCTATTTTAAACGCGCTACACCTCTTAGAATTAATAATAAAATGAAATTTATAAATTAACAAGACAAATGAAATTTATAAATTAACAAACAAATATTCATTTACTGAATGTTTGTGAATTTGTTTGAAAGTGAGAAGTGCTTTATTTATTTTATTTTATTTTACTTCAAAGTAAAAAAAAAAATGATAGTTTACCAATAAAAATAGAAAATAAAGCAATTGAGGAGGGCGTGGCTTTTGATGTAGCATTAGTCAAAATGACATCATATCTTGCAAAATATTTGTACGATTTTTTTGAAATTTAAAAAAAAAATCTGACACAGGCCCAGAGATAATTTTTTTAGCACCAAATTCAAAATCAGCATTTTCATCAATTTTGGGGTACCAAGTCAACTAAAAATTATGAATTCAATGCATTTTAATCATTCAAACAGATTAATTAAATTAATTATAAAAGTAAATAGTACAGCAATTATAAAAAGCAAATATTATTACTAAAATATAATTTAAATGTTTAAGAGTGTTTAAAAATATATTTTAAAATGCAATGCCTGAAAAATCTAAATGTATATTCATAAAATATATAAGGATTTTCTAAGCCCTCCTTCCCCCAAGAATATCAACGCCAGAAATTCAAAAAGCTTAATCCATCCCTGAATTCTAAATGGTTTTTTCCGTGAGTGTTATTTTGAACATTTGATAATTTACATTTCAAAATTATATATAACTTACGATTTTTTTTATGTAGATAAATAATTTAGATGGTTACAATAACTTTTTTTTTATTTTCTAGATATATTTTTATTAAAGCATTTATGTTGATTTTGCTTAGTTTCAGGGTCAGATTCTACAACACTCAATTTGTCATTCAATGATTTGTAACAACTTGTTTAAATATTTATTTTCTAATTAGCGAAATAATATGCAATGATTATAATTTAAGTTAAATTCATGTTTGATTAAAATAATAAATAATTTTAATTAAATCTAATATTTTTTAGAGCGTCATTCGGTCTAATGAATTTTACAGTTAAATATATAGGCCTAAATCGTTAACTTCATTAGGTGTAAAAAATCAGTACATTTCTATATTTTATGCATCAAAATTTTATTCAAACAGTGACACATTTTTTTTGATAATTTTTTGTCTTATTGTCTAATTCATTTCTTTGTTATTTGTAAAAATGAATGCTTTCAGCGTACCAAAAATTAAATAAATTTAGTAAATAATTGAAGATTGGTTGATATTATGGAATTAATTTTATCGATGACCCAGCCTCTGGCCGAAAACGGCAAGATCATATAAGTTAAAAATATTTTATGAATTATCATTAGTTTTTGAAATTTTAATCTTAGCACTTGCTGACATAAAAGTGGGTTAAATGGGAGGGGGGGGGGAAGAATATGTGAATTGGAATTTATGAAAAGTAGGAGAGGATGTGCTATTTTACTATTTGCTCTGAGACTCATTTTATGTAGGTATGTCTCTCTCCTTCTAATACGATTTTACTTTTGCACAGTTGCGTATTTGGGTCTTGCAAAACATAATTGATTGCGGTTTTACCCTAAGACGATGAGAGAATAGGAAAAATGATATCAAAAATGTTGAGTGTATAAAAAACTTTTGAATAGCAATATTTTTAATTATTTAAAATTCGGGAAATTGAATCTCGAATGATATGTAATAGTAAACGCTTTTAATAGTAAAAGACCTCTACCTCAATACAATGCCTCAGTGCAAGTACCTCCCTTCAATTTATCAACGTATTATAAAAGCAAGCAATTTTAATTAAGTTTTCTTTTTCTATGCAAAATGTATGGAATAAGAGGCAAAAAAAATATACAAAAGACGGATCAAAGGAGGTCTAAGTACTGTCGAAAAGGAAATGGAAAAAGGGAGCATTAATGACGAAAAAAAGCATTTTCACTTTCTCATAAACGACGCGTACAAAAAGAGAGTATCGCAATCACCAAAAAATTAGACTTGAAGATTTTGACAAATCTCAGACAAAGTTTCAGACCACCCTGAGTTGAAAAAAATATTTTTGGAATTATGGTTGTCTGTCTGTCTGTGAGAAGGATCACTCAAAAAACTTTCAGCTAGACAGATGAAATTTAATATATAGTCTCTACTCTAAATTTTTAGAATTCTGTCAAATTTTGAACGAAATCCATTTAGAGGAAGTTTGTCTGTTTCACTGTCCGAATATACGTTAACACGGTAACTAGAAAATGAAAACAGCCAGATCAATGATATTTGATACTCTTATTTAACATCTAAAATGGCAATATGTACCAAATTTGGAACCATATCCTTTTAGTGGTTGACCACCTGTCAGGTTGTACTTTCAGAAGTAAATAAATGAGTTAACTGAAAAATATAATAAATGTAGTAGTGGTTAATTATTCGGAAGAAAAGTATTCCGAAATGTACATTTGGTTATATGGTCTTGTCTGTTTATCGCATCCCAGCGATGAATCACCAGATATAGCACTTCCAATAAGCTTTTTCTTAACTATTGCTCGCCTATGTTTTTAGTTTAATTAATTATATAAACGTCCCGCTTTTAAATTAACACTAGGGCCATTTTGAGACGACCTCGTAATTTTGAACCGCAGTCAGATGACGAAGACGACACCTGAGCTGCCCCCCACTTCCAAACCACAAAAGCTGGAGGACGTTTGGCGCCGACGGATTTAGCGTGCACCAGACCCGATTGCACGGAGGTTTTTCGGTGGAATCGAGTCTCAAACCTGAAGCTCTCTGGTTTCGAAGTCAAGACCTTACCACCAGGCCACCGCGGCCCTGGCCTCGCTTATGGCAAATGGTTAATAATTAGTGAGTATGTGAGACAGTGTCGGGGGGAACACTTCCGTTTGTTAATACATCTTAATACATATGTCTGGCACTTTTGGTGCACTGAGTTTTCTAAAGAGATTTTTTTTTTCTTTATAAAAATGCAATGATATATATTTAGTGCGAAATTCCCTTTTTTGTACTATAACATTATTTCAATTCCGATAATGCGGCCAGGAATCTGTAACTTCCTCATAACGAATGCGTTATATGGAAGTTACTTGAACTACTAGCCATACTAACGATTTCGTTAAGATCGAAAGAACATGTTCTAAATTTGCAAGTTGAGCGAGGAAATTAATAGTTTCTTCTTTAAGATTCCTATTTATTTTCAATTTACATATGCAAAGAATAAGAATAAAAATAGGTTCTACTTTGTTTGGTTATTAGATAATGATTCAATTCGTTTTATTTATGAAAGCCTATGGGTTCAATCCACTGCATTGAAATAGCGTTTTTATTTATTCTACAGTTTTTATTTTCTTAAAAACGAAGCGTTGCTGTTGTAATAATGCTGAGCAGTTTTTGAAAGTGTGTTTGACTAGAAAACCATGCGTTGACACTTAAGTATAAAGTTTAAAAGCCTTTGACCTTTTCATTATATGAAGAGCAAAAGCCCTGCAAGAAGCTTAGGAACTTTCTTTGCATAACTAAACAGTTAAAAAAAAGTCTTATAAAACGAGAGATAACGAATTTTCTTCACACCTGTATACCTACGGGGTGGAAGGTTTTCACCGTTATGGCAAAAAAGGAAATATTTTTTCCCTCTCCAGTGAGTTATTTAAAGAAAATTTATGCAGAAATAAAGGAAAGAAAATTCTTAGATATGCCTTATATCTGTGAGATAAGTGTAATAAAAAAATATTGAAAAAGAATGTTCTTATTCCAACGTGTTCATTCTAAAAAAAAATTATTATTATTTTTATATGTTATGAAAAAGACCAAAATGTTAACGAAATGTAAAGCTTTATCTTTTAGGATCAGTTAGTTATTGAAAGAAAATATATACAAAAAAATGACAGAGAAAAAAATGCCTTTATATTCTTGTTTTACAGCGTTTAAATAAATAAAAGTTTTCTTAAAAGTGCGAAATTAAATAAAAGGAAACTGAATCTTCTGCGTGTTCGAGTTTCAGTAAGAAGAGTCATTTATAAAATTATTTAGATAAAAAGTTAAGAACTTATTATATTTTATAAAAAAACATATTGATGTATTAATAAAGAGAGCAATAATACAGAAACATTGTTTCCAATTCTTGAAAAATAAATGATATAAAAGCACTTTGTTGTAACTAATATATACTCTTAACGGACTTGGCGAGTTTAGTTCCAAAAATTACTTGAACGAGTGCACACTTTAACTGATGAAGACTCTGTTTCTTAAATAGATATTTTCACGTATTTACATTTTTTTTTAATTCTATCCCAGTTAGGAGAGCTATCATTCAGCTTTGCCATTTAATTCTTTTTCAGGCATTTTCATTAATATATATGGATTAATTCTTCTACTGAATTTATATATTTTAAAATACTGGATAATTTTTAATTAATTCTTCTACTGAATTTATATATTTTAAAATACTGGATAATTTTTAATTAATTCTTCTACTGAATTTATATATTTTAAAATACTGGATAATTTTTAATAAAAATAATATTTTTTTTATCAAGCTTCTATGAAAAAGTGAGCATTTAGTGCGAAATTAATTCCACGTATTTTACTGTTAACTGTTACGAAACGTGTAAACGAAGTGTACAGGAAATTTAATATTTATAACTGAAATTTCTGGGTTTTGTTGGGTCGAGGTCCTGTTCTGTTTAAGTCTTAGTAGTTGAACTGGAGAGGTGAAGGCTCGATACCCCATTCCAATAAGATCTCTCTGTGTACACGCAGTGGCTGATTTAGACATTTTGAGGTTCTAGGAAGTGTATATAAGGAGGCCCCTCGTTTAATAAACAGAGGAAATCGGTAGAAAACCGGCCTAATATACTTGATAATGTTCTAATATTATCTTAATATTTTTTAGTTCATTGTTTGATTTTTTTTTTTTTTTTTTTTACAAATCTATTTTTCTAGGAAATAATACTTTGGTTAAGTGCCTCCTCCTGCCGGCATGTTGTGGAAGTTTGGAAAAAGAGTGCGAGTTCAACCATAGTCAGTCCTGATCTGACCACGGTTCAGAATTATAAATTTCGTCCTAAATAACCTTAGCTTAGCTTCGAAACAGAATGAAAATCCAGCTAAACTAATCTACTGGATCGATTATTTGTTTAGCTGCCTTAGAAAACGAAATTTCAGCAATGAGAGACAGTGAAAGTTAACTCAGGTAAATTGAAAAGTTACAGGAATAAATAAGGTTTTACATTTTTTTTCTTTCAAAAATCTGATATTGCATATTCTTTTTTAAATTAAACAGAATTTAAATATCAGATATCCACTATTAAGGAAAATTTAAACCATTTTCTCGAAAATAAATGAGTGTGAAATTATTAACAGCAAAAATGACAAACATCCTTCTTAAAAGAAAATAAAATACATTCACACAGGAAGCGTTTAAATAACTTCAAAACTTTTTTATAGATTTGATGTTTATCGGGACGAATCGTTTTGAAACATCTCAGTGAAATGGAAAGTTTTCATTGTTCTTTTAAAAAAGTTCTCGGCAGATGTTTGATATCCGAAATGAATAACAGCTGTATAAATTTACAAGGTTAGTATATATTGACTGTTTCAAGTTCTTATTCGAAGAATTGGATATTGTTAAAAAACGGAAAATAAAAATTCTAGAAAATATGCATTATTATTATTTTGTATTTTGAAAAGAATCCATACTTAAATTTAAGGAATTAAAATCTTCCTTTCTTGGAGGTTTTAAAATATTTCAAGCATGTGAGTTACGTATATATATATATATATATATATATATATATATATATATATATATATATATATATATATATATATATATATATAAAGTATTTGATTTCTCATGGAAGGAAACAAATATTTAGATTCAATAAATTAATCAAATAAATTCTTAAATTGATGAAATTCTTTAAAACTATTATAATTAAAGAATCTAAACGTAAGTTCTGCATAATATTGTTACCAATGAGACAAAATTAATTGAAAATTCCATTTTTAAATGCTATTTATTATGTAATTAATTGAAGTGAGCAAGAATTTTTTTTTTTTTTTTTATGAAATCAATTCATTTGACAGTGCAGTCAAATGATAAGTGTTCGGATCCCTTAAAGAAGATTGATTTATTTGAATAGCCTCCTATTGTAAAGTTATAGTAGGGTCATTTTGAAACCTGTCCAGATATTGAAGACTAGCCGACATTCCCTTCTCCAAATTTCCACGCCATACCAGTGAGAGGATGTTTGATTCTAAATTCTTTAGCGCCCATCAAACTCAAATACATATTTTCTTTTTGGTGGTACTGAGTCAAAAACACGTGACTTAAAATCTAAGTAGCAGTACAAACGTTTGTGAAATAGTCATTTCATTGGATATACATGTCATGAAAATAATACAATGTGAGTTCGTAGAAGTTAATAACAGTTGATTGAGGAAAAATTACTCTTTGTTTACATTTATGTTCTTCAATTGGTAGGGTAACAGCAAAAGAGCTGCCTCCCCCCCCCCGTGCTTTTGCCAAAGCCTACAAGGTGAATTATTTGATTGAGTCGCCACGACCTTTAATTACGGCACTGAAATGGACAAAAAATAACTCCATTACAGGGAAACCCATGGGCCCACCCCCTTACTTAAAATACTTACTTACCACCGCAAACAATTATTATACCAAACAGTACGCGATAACCTGATTACTTATTGGCAACTTCTCATCCCCTTATCTAAGTATGGGATATCTGATAGAATCCCCTTATCTATCAGGTATGGGATATCTGATAGAATAAGTCATATTACTGCCTCTTCGACCCGCCTCGAAGGCACACGGATAAAAAACTGAATGACCGGACCACCGGAACAGTAATATTAGCGGGAACTGTGGTTGAGTCCTAAGGGCCATCACCGGCCACGGTACAACCCTTTCCTAAAGAAGTACGTCTCGTTATCGATGGGAGGAGTCAGACTCACACCTTTTCGTGTACCCTCCAGGATGGCGAGAACCAACCAACATGCCAGAAGCTTCTCATTCTCATTTCGAGGTGCCCCCGGGGGGATTATCTGATAGGATAAAATGACACGTTATCCATTTCATGTTTGCAAGCCTGCATTTTATAAAATTGTTTTATGTTTACTAATGAAGTTTGTGGTGGTTATATCAAATACAATGGAATTCTGTGAAAATTCAATAGTTATTATTATCAAGTTTTATTTCCTTTTTTACTTTTCAAATAAAATTAATACTTTCGTATTATTTCTGTTTTTTAAATGATTGTAAAAAAATCTTTCTTTAAATTTATTATGTCTATTATTAATATTATCCATGAAAATCCAATGGAGAGAATTGATTGGAACGAATAAATTTTTTTATATAAAGCTATAGTTTGTATGGGGGTGCTCTTCTGCCCAACAAAGATGGAACTTAAAAAATAAAAAACTCTTTTTGCAAGCGGATGCATCGAAAGATGGTCAACATAAAACATCACAGTACAGTTAATAAGGTAATAAATTAAAATTTTTCCTTAGCATAGCAACTAATATCTTTTGACATATTTTCTATCAATAACCAATTCCAGATTGTCCTCTATCCCTGAGAACAGTCACTATTATCACTATAAAACTAGTTACAGAGGTTATAGTACAGTGATATGTCGTCACTGCTCCGGAGCTCCATAGCACGATCATAATGAAAGCGAAAATATAATTTCTTAACATTCTAGACTGTCCTTTTTAGACATTTTTTTTTTATCATTTTGCGCAATCAACTATCGGAAAATTGCAGTTTGATCTTTCCGCGAAGTATCCATACAGATCGATATAGTTCTTAGAATTGTTCGCTCTCCACTTCAGAGTAAAGAAACTGAGCCAGAAATAATCGCTTAGCGTAAATGTGAAATTGTATTTAGATAAGAAAGTTTGGTGTTTCTATGTCCCTGTTAGAGCTGCAGAATTCAAAGTACATCTCATATTGTAGGGAAAATCAGTTTTGGGTAATCTAATACTTTTTAATCACAAAACTACGGGATATACTCATAGCCGAATTAAGATGTAAAAATCAGTCATGGATAATCTAATATTTTTTGTCAGAACAAACTCATAGGCGAATTAAGATGTGAATCAGTTATGGATAAAATCAGAAAATCAGTTATCAATAATCTAATAGTTTTTTAGCCCAGAACAATGGGATAGTCCTCCCGTTCAAATCACTATAACTTTTTAAAAAAAATTTTGTCCTCGCTTTCAAACCACTAAAACTTTAAAAAAAAAAAAATAATTTGTCCTCCCGTTCAAACCACTATAACTTTTTTAAAAAAATTTGAAAGGCACTCGCACAAATTTGAAAACGTATTTTCTTTTCTTATTTTAAAATTCTAATAGTGTATGTATTCAATAAATTGGCGAATTAGCAATTCACTGCTAAAATAGCATCCAAAATTCAAACAAAATACTCTAATCAAGGTCTATCGTTAAAATTTGTTGAATATTATTTAAATTGAGATAAAGTGCATAGTTTAATAAAAATCAAACAGAAAATTTAATTTTTTTTTCTCGGCACAGCTTGTTTCTGAATTGACGAGCAGCCAGTCTTCAAACCAGACAATCGAGATAGAAATTTCGCAACCATTTGAATTCCATGCACCTTCTCGGTACGCCATTTCAAATGATTCGATGTAGGTAAACGTATAACCGATCTTTGAAGGAGCGTCGTTGTTGAAAGAGGTTGCGGCAACTGACCTAATGAATCCTCCCTCAAAAGGCCTCTAAAGCATGTTAGCTTGCGGCCTAACGGAAGACGCTTGCGTGCAGTTTTCTGCCTTATTAGTGTCAAGGCTTGCTTCCATGGTACGTTGACCCCACTCTCTTGACCAAAGATTATACTCAACGGCAGGAAGTCGAATGGTATTATCCCAGACGAAAAAAACGGCCTTTAAAATAACTATTTCGCAATTCCCTTTATGAAACGAAACAATTAACCTACTGAGACCACTATCACTTATTACTTACAGAGAATTTTAATAAATGTAGATGGTACTGCAGCATTTTCATGAGTTATTGAGTATTGTGTGTTTATCTCTCATAATGGGGTGAAAATACATTTTAAATATGATTTTCCCCCACTGTAATTCGTACTGTCAGTATGATTCAGTATCCTTTTTTATTGACATTATTCACCATTATTTTAATGATTATGTAGATACTTCTAATAATCAGATAATATTCTGTTTGTCTTTTGCTAGTCTTTAGCTTATACGAAAAACGTGTAAATTAAAAAAAAATTATTAAAAAGACTGTTATATCCACTCCTCATAGTAGGTAAAATTTTTTCTACATTAGGAAATTCTTCAACTACATTTTGTGAAAAATCTAAACTTATATTCAGCCAAAGTGTGTGAGACTCGATATGATGATTCATCAAAATATGAGCTATTAATGCATATAAAGTACAAATGTTGAACATCAAAATTATTAACTGTTCAATTTTTTTTTTTTTTTTTTTTTTTTTTTTTTGTGCATTTGTTGAATGTTTTAATGTTTACAAATTATGCAATTTGAAAATACAAAATCAGTAGCGCCATCTACAATTAATAATAGAAACTATAACTAATTAGTATTATTATTTTTATATGCAATGCGGAAAAAATATCAGTTATTAAAGCCCGATTTAGGTGGATTGCGAACAAATAGTAAAAAAGAAAAACATAGTCAACATTTTTTTATGTTTTAAGTGTCTAAAGATTTGGAATTAAGAAAAAGCCCATTGTTCTCCTTCAACTTTTCGGTACACTTGCGCTACCTGGCGTGTTATATGCTTCCTAGTACAGTGAAGGAAAACGTGTAAGCATCTCTTTTCCTCCATTACAATACAACGTTTTATACAAAACTAGCATTTGGATGATAAGAACATATCAAAAAATCATTTTTATACGATGTTACATTTTTCAGTTACAGTTTTTATATATCCACGAACAAATAGAGGGTCAAACAATCCACATTTTCATGGATTTGATTCAAAATATAACGCAGATTAACGCAACAATTTGATTTTTAAAACCATATGATATATTTAATCTTTCAAGCTCTTTTCGTTTTTAAGTTAACATTCCCATGCGGAAACGGAAGGACTGGTTTCCTGTAAACGGATTTCTTTTAAAATTTGATCGATATCTGCAACTTTTGTGCTATAAATAGAATTCAAATTCAATTGGAGGCGTTTGAATTAACGTATTCGATCGACATAATATCCAATAGTTATTTTGTTCTGGATGAGGAAGATTTGAAACGTGGAAATTCTTCAAACTGTTTAGACTGAATTTATTGAAGATTGCAATATTTTTTCTTTTGCATGTTTCATGTGCAACAAAGGAAAAGAAATAGTTCTAAAAATTCATCTATTCAATTTAGCGCTCCCTGAAAATGCATTAATTGTCCAGCTTTACCAACACTAACTATGCCACCTAACTGAGCTAAGAGACGGCAACAATCTAGTGCTAGGCCGGTTACTCTCGGGGCCCAGATGAAAGCACTTGGTCTAATCGATTAAAGTTCGATCCTATTATTTACAGTTGTAGAATCATTCCATTCTACATCATAAGCCCGCACACACTAACTGAAGCTTTGACTTTAATTGTGATTTTTGAAAATGCTTTTAGATTGGCATATATTTGCAAATTTCATGCTACTAAAAGCATTCAAACAGATGCCTAATACACAGAATGCAATATTCCATAAAACAGATCATTGGTACTAGTGCTACAAAATTTGAAATATAGGAGTAAAGTAAGTATTAATGGATAGTAATTGCGTTATAATAAGTATCTCAAAGTTTCCATTAGAATTTTAAATTAATAATTAATTGAAAATTCAATATTTTCTCTCACTAGCTTTGATGCATATTAATTGCATATAATTGAATTTTACCCTACTTTTAAATTTAAAAAATTAGGTTTTCAATTATGCCAAATTTATTCCTGAGGTTGTCATTTGCCATATAATATTTTCTTTAATTAAAAAAAATGAAACACAACGCTTTTTATTGTTATAATGAAATTAAAATTAATTTTAAGTTGCATTAAATCTTTTCCTCACAGCTAATATTCATGTTATGATTTTTTAAAAGTACTTTGGACAATATTCCCAAAGAAGAATTTTTACTCACAGGTTATTTTCGACAAAGTTCAATAATGTTTTACGTAATACCGTTTATATCCTGAATTCTTCTGTAATTCTGTCGTTATTTCCCAACATAACGGCTTATGCAATCAAGCGCGACGAAGACAAGCCCGACGAATCGAAACTAAAACAACAGTTTGATACGAAGTTTCATACAAGAAATTGGTTTTATTATTATTATTAACCTCAAAAAAGGAAGGTCACTTAACGATGGAGAACATAATGTAACGGTGGTAACATAATATCAGTTTGTTATAAAATTTTGAATTTGTGACTTTTTGTTTAATCCCATAAAGATATATATTTTGAGCCAGTGACTTTTTTTTTATTACGTAAGAAAAGAGAGAGAGAGAGAGAGAATGTCCCTTGCTATTTTTTCCCCTGTGGCTGTCTCTTGCGAATTATGATCGTAGTAATGAGGGGAAAATATATTTATAATCATTGCCATTGAAAGAAAAAAAAAATGTCTGGCACATGTTTTTTTTTTAACTTTTTCCCTCCATCGTTTTATATATTAACCAAATGTTTTGTTTTCTCGACATTTGAATATTTGTGACTTCGACCAAGATAGACTCGAACAAAATTGGTACAGAAAACGACATCTTCCCGTATTTTCTTGTTATTTATTAGAGAACTCAAATCAGTGTATTAAGAACTTAAAGAATGGTACATTATTAATTTATTTCTATAAAATTAGCATTTCAGTCACAAAAATAATCTTTAATATGCCAAATAATAAAAATAATTGCATCTTAAACCTATAAAATACCATGATGTGCGACATACTAGAACGAAGGTACATAATGAGGTTAATGTTACATTTTCTTCTTTCTATCATATAATTCGTTGTTAATATCATCACAATTTAATTTTTGGCTAATTCATATCTGATAGATGAATTGGCTAAAGAGATAAATCGTTCCAGATTAATCTCGAATAAATTTTTCTTAAGTGTTAAAAATCCTCCGAAGCTAATTAATAGAAAGAAAATTTAGATCAAATAAATTATTTTTAATTTAATTTTGTAATATTGTAATCTTGGAGGGTAAAACTCGAAGACAAATTTTGATTTCATTAATTAAATATATGCAGTCAAGATCAAATCATTTTGCATAATCGTATCGTCTTCAATCAATTTGTGAATGATATTTAAATTTTAATTTTAAAAATGATGTTTCATGCTCATGATGAATCTCGAGCCTTTTCTGAAAAGAAAAAATGACATTTAACTAGAACTAAATAGTCTGTAGTGAGAATCAAAGCGCCAAATCTTGCCATAGATCGATGGTATATATACAAATTACGTACTGATCTTCAAATCTATGCACGACATCGATAAACATTTGTCTGTACCCCGTCCTATCGCTATACAAATGTTTCGAATGATGAGAGAGCAATTACTCAAGGATTTATATTTGTTTGCACATTAAATCGACAAGTAATAGAATTTTGCATTTATGGTCCCAAGATTTGAGAAACATACATTTGGTAATAAAATAAATCTCCCTCTCTCTCTCTCTCTCTCTCTCTGTGTGTGTGTGTGTGTGTGTGTGTGTGTGTGTGTGTGTGTAATGATAATTTAAAATCTAATTTAAATTTAATAAATTTCCAAAGTTTTGTCTTAAATTAGCTCATATTAACTTCATTCTAAAATATTCTTTTATTTCCTGATCCCATTCCACTTTTATTTTATTTAATTAATGCAACAAAAGCTCTGTGAAGACATTTTAGTCAGCGTTCCCACACTCAGATAAAGGGATAAAATACTGTCCAGCTAAGCACATTCTTTTAAAAGATCCTTATGATTCCCTTGCTTGTGATTGACACGTGTTAGAAATCCCTATTAAAATATCATAGTATATATTCACAATGATAAAATTTTCATCAGCTTTCCCTCATTTCGTGTTGTGTCGTTCTGTGTTGTGCTCGTCGCTTTTGCTTGAGCAAAAAATTATGCCTCCCGGGACGGAAATAAAACGAAGTTAAAAAATCGAAAGTCTCTTCACTGTCTTCGAAACTACCTACTGCTTCAAAAAAAATACATGTTTACATATATATATAAAACGTCAACATGCGTGGCTTAGAAATGGCTCTTATTTCATAATGACGACTAGCAACAGTCAGATGTAAATAAATCACTATAAGAATATTGCACTACATATGCTTTATTGAATGATTTCATAACTGCAATAATTCAACGCTTCGGTAATTAATGAAGCTGCAAAATATTATTGGAATTACTTTAGAGAGGGCTCACCAAAAACTGTATCCACTCAGAGCAAAAAAAAAAAAAAAAACCACATAAATTAGCTCAAACAAGGCTTAAGGGAGCTCAAAAATAGGCTTAACTATTTCCAAATAAATAATGGATAGACGCCAATTGGTGATCATATATATCTTCCAAAACTATTCTCTCACAAAAATGGTTTTTGATCAAATCCACGTTTATGGTCCAATTGAAAAAAAAATTCCTTTTTTAATAATATCAATTTCATTTCTGTACAATGATTTCTTTATTTTTAATATTTTTTAATGTAATACACAATTTGTAAGAATATTTTTCATGTGATGGAATTCAAATTCGTGCATCAAAACATTCAATCGCGTACGAATGAATTAAATTAATTTTAAAATAAAGAGATTAAAAATTTGCTTTCTTTAGATATTAATTCCGAAGTAAGATTTTCACTTCCACTTTTATTTCGTTGTATGAACACTTTTTAATTTATATAATTTGTTTTGATATAAATTAATTTCATGTATCTCGGTCTTAGAAAATAACGAAGTGAAAGCTTTAAAAAATATGCCTTTTACATGAACATTTAACAGCCTAAAAAAATAGATATAAGGGTGAACAAACTAATCACCAAATGTGCTAGTTTATCTTAAATTTTATAAGAGTAGTTGAAAATACTTGATTCTTAGCACATTTTGTAAATAAAAGGCTCAGAAGTTTATTAACTCGTTATTTTTACAATTCTATTCCTGAATTTTCTTTTGTCAAAACCCCCAATCATACTACTTTTTTTTTTATTTAATCTTTCATTTAATCTGTAAGGGTTCCATTTTCGTATCATTAAACATAAGATGAATAAAAATTTTAATCCGAGCTTTAAAAGAGAATCTAATTACCACAATAATCTGTGCTGCATCTCCATGAGGTTGTTTGATGTTCTGAATACTACACAATGGTGTATAAATATATCTGATATTGTAGATCAATTTATACTGTTTGGGAAGTCAAAACATATTATATTTACATAAAATACGATGGATAATTTCAGAATTTTCAAAAAAGGGGAATAGTACTGAGCGTTTATGAATAAATATAGAACAGAAAATATTTTGATTTAAAAGGTTTATTTAAATTTTGCCGAAAAATTCTTTAATATTGTACTGTGCTTCAACCCTCTTTATTCAAGACCTTTCTTTCTAATATATTTTTGTATTTGAAATCTAAAAATCTTTCTGTCCGAAAATGTTTAAGAAAATCTGATTTTCATCATTTGAAATATTTTAATATATTTTGAATTTTAATAAAATTTGCATATTGTGAAAAAAAATATTATATCCCCTAAAAAATTCAAATATTATGTTCAAAACTTATGTTTGCTACAGTCACATTATAAAGTTTTTTTTTTTTTTGTATTTGTTGTCTGAGGAAAAAAATGCACAAGAATATTAAATTTGATTTATTTGTTTTCAAAACATCTAAGTTACACAGAAAAGTGACCTTTTTAAAAATATTATTGGACATATTTTTATTTCTACCGTGGATTAAAAGTAGTGTCTTACACGTATGTTTTTTTTAAATTTTATTCTTTGTACGAAAAGAATGAAGAGTGAAAATCAAGCACGATATTTGACCATCCGTGGTCTGCCTCGTCTAAAATGATTTTTTATATTTGTTTTCTTTATTATTATTCAATGCGTTAAATTTTTTGAATCATTTAATTTTTTAATATAATCCCCAACTATTAACTATGGTGTTCCAAGCCTAGGTTCTTTACTAGCATAAAATACCGTCAAATGTTCATAATAAACTCAGGGTTGTTGCTAAAAAAAATGTTGCTAAAGGGATTCCCTGGGCTTTCATTTATCAGATGACGCGCTTTTGTTTAAAATCAGGCTGGAAATCAACTTCTTAAAAAAATCTAAATCACTTAACTCGTCTTTCAGAAAAAGTTTTGCTTTATAAAATAATATAATTCGATATTATTTGCCTTTCCCATTCAGAGATTGCCCAAGCACAATGTGATTAGAATCGAATATTATGTGCACACGAACAGTCTATAATATTTCCTTTTAATATTGACCCTTTTCTGTTCGCTATTTTATTCACGAATAGATGTGGCTTGCTTCATTCCTCCTCTTTTTAGTTTTCTAAAAGTTATAAATGTTTTTGAATTTTATACATATAATATTGATTTCTGAACAGTGGGGGGACAGTTAATGAATAAGCCAAACAGAGAACAAATCGAAGAAAAATTATTTTCACTAAATATTTAAATGTTCGTATAAGGCTCCTTCCCAAAACAAATAGAGAAAACAAAAAACGCTGTGCATAATATTTTGAAAAACCCTATAGTGCTGCCATCTGTCGGCTCTACTGTAGATGAATAAAGGAAAGTGGTATCCCGATTGGTTGAAAATCAATGACAGTGACCAGTGAATTCTCTCGAACAAATGAGACAAAATTCAAAAGTTAGAAGTGTGAACTTTTATACATTTATGTTTGGTTACTAGGGAAGATTCTGATAACTACATACATAACCTTTTTGGGCCTAACATAGATAAGGCTTAGTCTCTGAATTTTCGCAATATTTCAGGATAGTATATCCTGGCACTTTTTTAAAAAACTAAATTGGTAATATTATGAGACCTAATAAGCAGCTAGCGTCAAGAATTGACTTCATCAGAGAAATTAAGCAAGATATATTTATTGTAATTATCTATAATTTAAAGAACTCATTTACATTTATTTTTTGAGTTTCCATCCAAATTAATGAAGTTCTAAGGCATATTAACATGCTACAGCACATGACAACAATAGTCACCTAATTTTCCGAAGAAAAGTATGTGAAATAATTAATAGCGTGCGGCCAATGTGTTAAACATTAAAGAAATAAAAATATAGACAGCTGAATTGTTCTTCAAATTGGTTATGTCTACCCACTCATTATATGAAAAGTTATCATTCTTTCCACAGTAAATGTTCTAAAAAATTCCTATTATTCAACTGCTTCCTGTAATATTTCACGATTATTCTCTTCAGAGAGTTAAGCAAAACTGAGTAATGAGAAATATCAAAAATAGGGAATAAAATTTTTTTATACCTGTAATTTGCATAAAACTAATCATTGTTTATATGAAAAAGTATATAATTTCTGAAATGAGAATTTTGCTTCTGCGAAATCTGATTGATGACGCTAAAAAATGATCATTCTTTTTTAATAAAGAGTTTGGAATTAAAATTTATTCTTGGTTATAGATCCTTTATCAATTTTCAATTCATGATTTAGTTACAGTTATTTTGATAAATTTTGTTAAATACGCCAAAAAGTATTTTACTTTCATACTATCCGTTAGATGGCACCACAGAAGATTGCTTTTTCCCTTACCGTTGACTGTTGCTTTGAAATTAGAATTCACACTAACGTAAGTCCTGTCAGGCTAATGAATATTATTACATTCCATCAAATTTTTTCTGTGTATCAGTATCGTTCTTTTTCAGAAAAGTCATAAGGAATATTCATTTTTAATATAATGACTACAGTTATTTAAACTAGTATGGTGCGTTGACGTATGCATCAAACAGAATAATTTTTATTGTTATTATTATCACATTACATTTACATTATTATTTTTATTACAAAATACTTTTCAAATTTTAAAACTCAATTTCAGACTTGTTTTTGTTTATAGAATGCACAAAAATACTTACTATGTATTTTTCACGTTTTTTTGAATAATTATACGCTTATTGAATTTTTGTTATTGTAAGTACTGTATTGTTCTGATAAAAATATTGTTACGAATTATAAATCAACTTACGATCGGTAATTAGGAGTGGTTTTTGGTCGTAAATCGAGGAGAACTTGTTTTATAGATTTTTTAAAAATATTTTTATTTTGATTGAAATCAAATTGTAGAAAAATATCTGAAGTGAACCTTATAAAAACGCATTAAAAATTTATGAATCTATGATTGCGGTAATCCACAAAATCCCTTTTATTGAAGAATAAAGATTTATATGCTTAATTCTTATAATTTCTTATGTTGTGGAACGATTTTAAAATCCTGGATCATAAAACGGATTCCCTGCGAATTTATAATATTTTTCCTTATGATTAACCCTTTGTACTCGGAAAAAAATTGATGCATAATTATTCACTTACTACAAGGACTTGTTTATTGCTCCGAAAATACACATATATATAATTGTTTAAGTTGAATTTCCCCGAAAAGTAAATCTATATCTTCTTACCACTCTGTTGGTATTTTTAACTATCAAAATTAAGGAATAAATAAACAAATAAAACATCAAAATGATGCCAATCTTGAGAGCAGCCATCCGAGTGCAATGATTTAAAAGGCCGAATTTGATACTCGTATTTTCAACATCTCAATGACTGACCTAAAATTTTTGTTTGGTTAATTGATAGCGTGATTCGAATAGCTAAATATTTATGCCAGTCACAGTCGTGATTGATTTATTGATTGATTAAGAAGGTCCCCGGTTTAACTATTATGTCTTTGAAAAGTAATGAAATGCATTATTACTCATATGTGAGTATAAGGATTTCTTTTAATCCTTAGAAATCTCAGAAATAGTTATGGGTTTGTTATAATTCCTAAAAATTAATGTGAAAGCTTTTACTATCACACGACTTTTATAATAATCATTATCGAACAATAAAGGGCGCATTTTGCATAATGGAAATCAGACTGCACATAGGAGTGATAACGGTTAAAATTAGGCTAGGACTTATTAGTGACATACCTGATATTTATAAACTGGCGTCAGTTGATGAGGACGATACTTGAACCGAAACCCGCTCTCAAACCCGCACACCTACTACTATAGGCTACAAATTTTCAGTGACTATTTTTAGAGTGGAACTTTTTGATTTTCTTCCATTTCGGGACTCACTGCACTCAATTTTGCACTATCTGATAAGAAACCAGCTGTTTGATAAATTTTTATGAAATCATTTCTATTAACACTAAATGATTATTTTCTTAATTAATAATTGCTTATATTAAAAAAGTGTGTTCATCAAAATGCTTGCGATCTGAAATTATTTTTGCTTTATCAATGGGGTCATATTACATAAATTAACTCTACATTTTGCGCTTCTTTTCATTGTATAAACTTATATAAATAAGCATAGGGAATGCGAGAAAATAATTAATTAATTTTAATTTTTAAACTTAATTTTTAAATAAAAATTAATTCATTAAAATTATTCAAATTTCTTTGCTAAAAGACAAGTGAAAAGAATTGTAAAATACTTTGAATAAAAAAACCCCGGCAAAAATGGTTATAAATTACGTTTGTAGGATGTTGGAAGCTTTGCTTTTGGCAATAACCATACAGAAAGCATTACAAACCAAAGGCATTAAGCATAGGGATATTGTATGTACGATGCGATAATGCAAAAAGACTAAGATATATATAATAAAATTAAACATTGTAAGATGAATAAAATATAAAATCAATTTTTTCACGAATAAGAGCAAAATAATGATGAGAATTTAACTGTTGGTTACATGGAGAAATACTATTGTGTTTGATTTGACTGAAGAAAAGCGAATGAGAAACAATTCTCCAATATTTCCACCTACGAATATTCTCTTGGTAATGGTTAATAAGTAACCCGAAACATCAATCATTCTTCTCCAGTCAACACCAAATTTAACACTGTGTCAGCCTGTTAAATGGAATAACTTCATTCGAATAAATGTAAACAGACCTGATCAAACGGAAACATATTTCCTTACGTAAACCAGTACATGTATTTTATATGCAGCATTTCTGAATAGTTGTAAAAGAATGTGACTTTTTTCCCCTCTAAAGTTTCAATAAGACTGTTTTTTTTTTTTTAACAAAAGTTCAAGCAGTATTGAATTTTTGATGTTCCATGAGATTCAATCAAATTAAATAAATAACATATATATATAATATTGCAGTGAAAAGAATATTAACAAACATTGCGGTTTCTCAAAAATAACTTAACGATGTTGAGAAAAGCCAATAAGAAAGTTATTGAAGGTAACTATTTTTTTGCAAAAGATGGAATTGACAAAGTAATTTATGTATGAAATACTTTTTAGCACTAATTATAATAATTTATAGATCTAATATGTACTAATTTATAGCGCTATGAAAGCCTCGTGATTATTTATTTATCCAACATAAAAATGTTCCGAGGGGTAAAAATGAGTAAATACACGTTTTCATAAATACGTTGAATAAAAAAAAAATTAAAAAAAAAAACTTAGAGCCTTTATTTTCGGATGCGAGACTGGAGGTTTTGAAATTAGAGACCTAGTTCCACCGAAAACATAAATTTAACACACTGCACACTGCTTATATGTATGCGGGGTATTTTCAAGGAAAATGTTAATTATTCAATGCATGTTTCCATAAATGCGTTACTATGGAAGAGCATAGAGCCATGAGTTGGAGCTGGAGGGTTTCAAATTAGAGACCCAAATTAACGTAGATAGTAGTAACGTAGATACTACGTACATAGTATCACAAATTTATGTCCATCAAAGGCATAAATTTATGATACTATGTACGTAGCCTGGCGCATGATAAATCGTTCGGATAAAACGTCTTCTCACTTATGTGGTGTGGAAATTTAACGAGAAAGTATCAGCTCACATAGCATTTCCGTTATCTGGAAATGGGCGAAAATTATGATTACACCAATGAGCTCAAAAGTAACTTTCAAACTGAGATTCTAACTCAGTTTATCAGTGAAGCAACCCATTTTACTTCTTTGCCTGTTCCAGACTTAGATTAGGGAAAATGCTATCAATTTGAATAAATTTAAATTCGAAGCTGAATCCGCACTCATTTTTTTGTTTTGTTTCGGTCTGCTTCACTAACAATTTATACTTCTTCAAATGTTCCCAACATTAATTTCAAAAACATGACTCATGCGCCAATAACTGTGACAAACCAACCAACCAATCCATCATAAATTTGCAAATCAAAGCGTGATCTAAAAACATAAATATGTTCATCTGAAAGCAAGTTTTTTTTTTCTCTTTTCATTATTTATTTATTTGAGAGAATTTGTTTAATCTTTGATTCAGAGGAAATAACTTCTGGTATTTTCGGAGAATCAACAGTTTTCAATAATTATTTGGTATAATTCTTTTATGATTAAAAAAAAGTCTTTAATCATAATTTTACACGTGATTCAAGTTTGAAGAATTAAACATCTTTAGACCCACCTGATAAGGTTACTTTGATTAATGCCCCGTTTTGATGCTTCATGTATTGGGAGTATTTGATAATTGATTTCACACTTTTGAACCATGACCAGATGACAAAGATGATACCTGTGCCAGCACTTCTTCTAATTTACACAGCCAACGGGAGGAATTTTGAGCTTAACAGGTGCACAAGCCTGGCGTTCGGTGCAGATTTTCGATGGAATCGGGTTTCGAACTCATAATCTTTCTTTCCTAATGCAGAAATTTCAACGCTAGGTCATCGAGTTTCCCAAACTAACCCGAACCAAGGCCTTGAAATGTTAGTCCAATTCCGATTTGGCGAGTATTTGCGGGGATCTGAAGTTAAGTTTGTAACCGGATTACCAGTTACGATTTTTTTTTTCCGAAAAAGGAATACTGTAATGTAAAAAAAATATTACTGAAAGTTTCCTAGTTACTTTTATAATTTGGTTGTATCATGTCTTCATAAGTTATGATTCTTTTTCTATCCGACACCCCGTACCAAAATGTCGCTTTTCCAAAGACACCGAGGGAAAGTTTTTTCTCCCTTTTACAACATTGCGCCTCAGGTTAAATATACATTAAATTACCGACTAACATTAAACGACATTAAATCTCAGGTCTGAGAAAAAATAGTTATAAAAATCATTTTAACAAATCTTAAGCGGATGTTTTCTCACCAAACTCTCATCATATGGAGGGCGTTAGCTTTTGAACTAATTCGATAAATCGTAGAAAACGATTTTTGTCTCTCTCGCGTTTTAATAATAATATGCACAAAATGAATTTTGTCGTTTCCCACTTATGTTGTGTAAATTTAAAACAGCCGGCGTCCTGGCATAGGGGTAGCGCGTCTTCCTCATGATCTGGGAGTCTCGGATTCGAGTCTTGGTTCGGGGATAGTTGTTCTTCAGTGTTCTCTCTGTGAGGTGTGTGAATGTGCCCTCCTTTAAAAAGGGGTTGTGCAAGAGAATGTGTAAGCGAATGCATGAAGCAGCTAAGTAGTACTCTTGGCTCTAGTTGGCGCTACTGAAAAAGCAAGAGACGCTTGCTCGGCTTAAATCGCTGACAGATCTGTCAGCGAGTTTCTAAAGTGCCATAAGTAACAACTACAAATTTAAACGATTTCATTTAAGTCTACCTTATAGATGTTTTAAATTTAAATTCTTTTTTATTTTATTGCACTTTCCTCCATGTCTATGCATTTGGAACATGGGAACATTTTTGGCAGACATCACTTGAAAAAGCCTTACAGTACATTTAAAAAACCAAAGAAAGAATTGAATAATTAAATTAAAGTATATTAATTTTAAAGAACAATTTTTAAAAACACACTATTATTAATAAGTTACAAAGAAGTTTTTTTTTATTGTAATCACTTTTTACTTTTAAATCTCATGCGAGTCATTTTATTACTATAAATATTATGAAATATTTTAGTCAATTTTTAACATATTCACTACCAGGATGAGCTACTAGTATGTAAATAAAATTTAACTAAATTAATAGATTGATTGATAATTAAGTTCTGAAACTATTTGTATTTTCAGCAAGGACACACAAATGGAAAATTTTTAAATCTTTAGCACTTCAAGAATTGAGTGAAATATTGATTACATTTTTTTTTTTTTTTTTTTTTGTATACTTGAAAAAGTTATCATAACTAAAAATATATAAAAATCGGACATTTATCATCTAGTTGTGTTCTTTGAAAGATTGTTCAGTAGAATCTTCACTTCTCTTACCTTATACTCTAAAAGCATGAGATGAAAGATGAAAGCCTTAACAGCTCATTTTACAAACACTGCAAAAATGTTTGAACAGACGGCAGCATCACAAATATGACGGCTTTCAGTCTTAGAATTTACATTTGACTAAATGCAATACTTCCTGCTGTAGTTTCATAAAGAAGATATATTTCAATTCTTACAAAACTATACATCACAGGAATGTTTTATGGATTATACGATTTCATTCTAAACTGCAAGCAGACCGTCAACCATAAAACTCTTTGGAATTCACTTGACTGTAAACTAAATTGTACCTGTAAAACGATTTGCTTTGAACAATTTTACGACGTCTAAGCGGTTTTGATTTTGTTCTCGCAGGTGAAACTTTTTTCATTTATTATTTCGCTTGAGAAAATCCAAACACAATGTACATGTGTAAAAAGAAGTAATGAAGCATAACATAAACAAGAATGACTAAGAATTCAAAAAGAAATTCTGGAAATTCGTTGGCTGAGTATCGACTTTTCCTTTCAAATATATATATATACATATATATATGTTTGTTTGCAAAATCTCGCAAAAAAAGAAAAGAAAGAGAAAGAAAGGATGAGAGGCAGCTGGTTTTTATTTAGTTTCAATTACCAACGCATATGGTGTTTATACTTTTCCTGAAGTATTTTCGTAAATAAAGTTATTCTATTTATATCTGGTATGCTATATGTATTATCGAAATCGCTGTCTTTACAGGGAAGATAAAGTTTTATAAATAAACTCTGTTTTCCACACTCCTTGTTTTGTTAGAAAATGTTTGAGAAAGATTGGACTTCAAAATTATTAGATTATTTATCTATAAATATCCAACAAGTTTTTTATAATTGAGTTAGTGTTTTATTAATTTGTCGACTGATTTTGAAGTGCCACAAAAACAGTAGAGAATGAACTATGCAATTATGAATCATGGTCTTATGAGGGAAAAGATACATGATCTGGCACCTCATCCTCCAACTTCCACACCGCACAAATGGGAAGACTTCCCAAATTTTTATTTGTTTAACTCGAAAAAAGTGGTAAGTTATCTTTCGAAGAAAAGTGGGATTACCATTAATGTGGAATCTAGGACTAATTTTTATGATGTCTAAACAGAAAGCCAATTATTTCCAATTCATGAATTCAAAAATTTTTTAGTAATAATAATTTTTATGAGTGTCTTAAAAAGCAGAAGATTTTTCTATTAAATATATGAATGAAATACGATTGTTATTTTAACCACATATCCCTATGCCTATAACAAAGACATGAATGTGCAGATTTCAAAAATTTGTTAAATGGCATTTGAATGTTTATATTCCTTTTACAGTTCATCTATCCTTTTCTTAGTATGTTTTGCGATATATAACAGTGCCTCTTATTCGTCTCATTCGAATAATTTTGGTTTGCTCATGTACCACTCTAACCCCTGTAGCACACATTTGTGTTTTGGCAAACTGCTATGATAAAGACGAATCACATTCATTGTATACATTTTATTTTCCCATTTTGAGAAAATAAAATTATCAAGTAAAAATATACATAAATCTGGTATAGACTGTTGAGATTTTTTTTTAATTCTTTATAATTTGTATCTTTGGAGTCATGAATTCTGGGAGTGAACTGCTAATTTTGGCTTAATAAAATTTAAACTGTCTTAAGAAAATTAAAGGATGACAAGCTAGTTACTATATGTAAGGGTAAAGAATCCAGATTAGATCATACAGCACCGGAGTTTGACTCTTTGTCCCGGCCTTATTCTTGATTGAAGGACCAAAAATCTTTATCTGAGGTCATTTTAACTTTAAAAAAATTCTTTATGGTCCTTTTTTCCAAACGTTTTATTTAGCATTAAGAATTAAAAAAAATATATATATATGTTAGGATGATAGACTTCGACGTCGTGAATTTTTTATGATACCGATAGATCAAATCTTGACATAAGATTTATCAGCGTCTTGGGACGGTTTCTTTAGTGTTTTGTTTCTGTTTCTAATTCTCATAAAGATAAAATTTGGAATATCTGACTAATGGTGCCCTAGTTGAGCCTAGAGCTACCAAATTCGGTACAATATATTTTGGTGCGAGTGGGTGAATATGGGCATCGAAGCCCTCTTTGTCACATTTTTATTCAAATTCCTTTATTTAAAAATCAAATTTTATCGGTTTCAACCAAGTTTTTTCGTTTTCCTCTAGAGATAAAGAGAATACAATGTTCCATAATATGTTTCTTTTATTATGCGCATCTTAGGTCTTAGTAAAGGCGTTCACCCCAAAATGTCTTGGTGGTCCACAGGTAGATCGCGATATGGACATAATATGGTCGTCGCGTATGGGACTTAATGCTCATCCCTTGTATAGAAGGCAGAAGAGATGAAAACGGGAAGTTTCATAATTCACTACCAGATATAAATCTCTTCCTAAAAATGTTAGTTTTTAATCATTGTTTTTTTAAATATCAAACTCGGACTTGGTGCTTACTAACTATGATGGGGCAAAATACCTTCCCGCTGGTGTGTGTGGAAGTTTGGTGAATGAGTGACAGTTTAGGTGTCGTGTTTCTTCGTCTGACCAAATAACCATAGCTCAAAGTTAAGACCGTCATAAAATCGTGTAGTGAAAGCAGGAAGCTAATTTCCGGGTCACAACTAGAGATTTGGAGTTCCAGGGCAACAATGGATTATGAATGCCCTTTTTATTGCTGTCCTCAACTTTAACCTTTTTTTTTTCCTAATTATATTTGATCACTTTCTTAATAATTAATGGTGTCTGATAAACTTTAATCGAATGAAATAAATATTCAATAAAGTTTTCTTTGATTTCTGCTATTATACGTTATTTTTGATTTCTATTTAATACTATGAGTGAAAAAGAATATGATATTCTAATCTGACTTTATTTAGAGCGGTAATATGTAACATATATAATTTCATTAAGTAGAATGTTTAGCTTCAGATTATTCAATATACTTTATTTATGCGTTTGAATTACAAAATTCTGTTTCCAGCTGTTAAGGAAGCAAACTCAATAATTTTATTGAGGATATTTGTTTGGGCGTGGTTTTACATTTTTAAAAATAGAAATAAGCTGCTTCTATCGAGCAGCCGATCCACGGGGATCGTTGAAAATTTCAATTAAACATCCCGAGTCATTATCTCTTGATGAATTCATTAGAAAAATATTTTCAAGTATTTATAGGTGTATAACTCATATACCATTTTAGACTTGCATCGTTTGTTAATGGTGCTATGCATTTCCCTATTTTTCCCTCGGTATATTTATACATCCAATTATATGACAGGAAACAGAACAGTGTTTCAAAATAAGTACAATTTAAAACTTTTCAGCCTTACTTGTTAAGAAGTTAAACTTAAATTGTAAATATATCAAAATTTCAAAAATTTATTCACTATGGAACAAACCTCGAATCTTCATATTTTGCTTATCAGCGATGAAAAAGTAGCTAGCAAAAAATATTTAGAGCAATAATGAAAACGATTTGAGTTTCATTTCAACGATGAAATATATTGTTGTAAAATAAGCTTAAAATATTTTAAGAAAATTTTTAAAACTAAAAAATATCTACACAGAAAAAAAATATTATACTAAAAAGATAATTTAAAAATTTTTTTTAATGCGATGTGTTAATCGTTTGTGCAGGAATATATTCAGAAGTTATCTAAAAAAAACACTTTAAAATGACACTTAATTTTTAATCAATTAAAATAAAAAATACACATGCCTATCCTCCGAAATGCCAAATTCCATAGCTCTAGTTCAAACGATCTGAGAGTCAGCACACACACCACCACCACCTTTTATTATTAGTAGGGGCAAATTTTATTTTTAATTTGAAAAATAATTTCTCAAATGAAAAGTGAAAATATCAATATTCCATGTGAAGTTTAATTTTTCGAATTTTAAAAATAGAATCTCTAACATAAAAAAAATCGATGTTCTTTTTTCTTTTCATTCGGAAAGTCTTTTAGCGCGAGGCCCCGAGGCATTCCCCTGGTTGCCACGATGGTAGTTATTTCAGTTTATTTTAATTTAGGTTTGTTAGATTAATTTAAACTAACTGTAACTAAACTGAGATCTAAGAAAGAAAACTTTAATATTACTTCTACGATAATGTAAATAAATAATTCAAGCGATGGATAGATAATTTGGATGTTTAAATATGAATGGTGTTCTTCCCATCACTAGAATTCATTTGAAATCGAAAACAATGAGAGGTCAAGCCATGAAAATTCAGAAAAATCTTTCATATATTTGACTGGCAAGGATTAAAAAGTCTATAAATGTTTGAAGCAAGGGAAAGTCATTCTCTGGTAGATTTAAATCAAGGAAGTGCTGTAAAATTCATCAGGTGTTCTAAAAAACGTGTTAGTGAAGAATGCGCAGGTATTGAACGGAAATAAGTTATTGATAGCAAAGTAATTCATCCCAACATCGAAGAAACCCAATGATTTATAAAAAAATGTTTTGAAACTTCCTGTAACAATATCTGCAACGAAATAAAAGTCGCTCTGTCAAAACTGTTTTATATTGGCCGTGCTCCAAGATGCTAATCAATTGTCCGAAAGTCAATTACATCAAAAGTCTTAGTTGCTTACGGCTGTCAAGGTCCTTCAAACTCGGTTATCTGCCAGATCCAATTACTTGCATGTGTAATTGGATCTGGTAGTCGGTTTAATTATATGCACTTGAACAAAGGCAGGCGCTCACCTGGGTATCAGAAACACGACTTTGTCCCAAACAATATTACGCTTGTATTCCCTACTGGATTGCTTCATGTTTACTTCCCGTAGTAACCAGTTCTTTGTCCTGCACTGCAGAAGGAGTGATGCTTATCACGATTTTAAATAGGATCTTATTTCTAACTTTTAAATAAATAATTCAAATTTAAAAAAAACTTTTCAAAAGATGGATTTGATTATTGAATATTAGTTTGGGAAGAATTCCCGGTTTTGAATTAAATGTTTCGCTTTGCCCCTCTTTTATCTATTATATGAATAATTCATATTAAAAAAATTTTAAAGACATTTAAAATTTGAAAATAAGCTGAAGACTTTTTTTCTTGACTTTTACCAAATACAAAATTTAGATATCATTAGATAATTTAGAGATTTTAGGGAATTATCTCAGTTTCATACAGTAATTAATGTGAATATTATTAATTTCTATTTTACGAAGTATATGGAAAATATTGTAGTCGTCAAAAAATTCGAACTCGAGAATTTGACGAAACTCCACATTTTAGACCTCCTTGAGTTCGAAAGACACATCTTTGGAGAATGTCTGTATGTCTATCTGTGATAAAGTTAACTCAAAAATGCTTTGAACTAAATGAAATTTTGTATTTGGCCTTTACACCAAATGTGTAGATTTCTATCAAGTTTTGCGGAAAATTCCATCCAGAAGAAATCTTTCTGTCCCGCTGTTCGAATATAAGTTAACACGATAACTAAAACACGAAGAGAGCTAGATGGATGAAATTCAGTAAACAGATTTAACATTCTTACTGTAGACACCTATTAAATTCTGAGCCAAATCTAGCCAGGGGTTGAACGTATGTTGGTCTGTACTTTCAAAAACATGTGAATGCCATAACTCAAAACGCAATGAATTAAATAAATAAAATTTGATATGCGATTTTGTGACTGAAATTGTAGTTCTGTTTCAAAATTCTGTATCAAATTGTTATTGTCAAAATTGTGCTTTCAATTGATTGGAAAAAAACACGTCTAAAACCTAAATTCACTTTTATGAGAGAGTATGCGAGAAAGTTTTGTCGAGACCACTTCCGCTGATTACATTTTACGTTAAGCCTCGTACTACCAGCATTAATCTAAATGGTAAGATGATTAGTCCTCCCGGCTTAGCAGGGCAGTCCCGGTTTTCGATTTATTGATCGGGTTGACATGCCCCATCTCCTCAATATATCAGAATCCTCCCGAGATGAAACTCAGAAGAATCGGGTTAAATCAGAATTGAAGTTATGAAATTTTTATTTTTTTCTTGGCTCAAAGAATTAAATGTATAATGATATTTATCAGAAAAAAATGTAGCAGTTAGTTTCTAATCAACAGTCAACTCAAGATGAGAGATTGTTGAAAGTAGTCATATCCCGCTTTCCATGTAATTTCTTAATACGTGTTTAAACGATTCTTTAGGCTGCAGCAAATAAATAAACTAACTTTTTAATTTCATTGAATCTGAATCTTTGATATTTTAATTTGAATTAAAACGAAATATTTTAGTTTCCTAATACATTAGCATCATATTCAAGGTTAATTAACTCTGTGTAATGGTAACCACGTATTTTTCTCTTTACTTTCAACTTGAGTTGTCATTGACAACAGATTAACTCTTTGCACTCGACTTCTTTCCAACACTATTCTAGATGAGTTACTTGATTTTATTTAAAACAAAACACTTACAGATTTATAAGAAGACGCAGCTTAATTTTCGGAAAAATATAAATCATATAGAAAAAATTTTCACGCCTCGAAGCACTAAAATAAGTTTTTATATTCTGTGAATAATTATGCAACCAAATTATTCTTCCAAGTGCAAAAGATTAATATATTATTTACTTTCTCAGTAAAGAAATAATCTGAAATACATGACCAAAATATGCTTGTTGCATATATTATTGTTGAATGCCTGGGAATATATTTGTTTTCCTTAATAGTCTTCTCAAAAATAAACAAATAAGAATTAATTAACCTGAATTTGAAATGTTTATCAGTTTTATTCAGGTATAAAAAATTGCATTTTAAATTTGTTTTTATGAAATAGAAAAATTCGTTTTTCATGAAAATTGCTGAAACTTTTGGTGAATCTATACAATTTATCAAAATACCGTACCGTCTCAAAATATTACAACTTTATAAAAAGGGATTAAATGAAATTCTATGTTCATTTTTGTAATTTTGTGTTGTTTTTACAATATAATTAGTTATTGATATTAATACAAAAATCTGTGAATCATAATATTTTATGAATCATTATTAGTGACCGGATGGAAGCAGATCATGAAAAGCAATTTAATTTACTTTTATGTGTATATTTAATAACTTAAATATAATAGTATACTTAGTATAATTATAATAAATAATGTCTGTATGTTTTCATCTTATTCTGTTTATACTGTAAAAGCTTAGGCCACATTCTAGACATACCAGCATATTTAGTTTCGCTGGATGCGTGAGAAATAATTCATTCTTAGAATAAGATTCGCTAATTAGAATATTGAATTTAGAATGTTATTCTAAGTAGCTAATGTATTCGCTACTTAGAATAACATTCGAAACTACTTTTTCATGAATTTCTGGAATTTTCTTTAAATATAGTTCTTATTTTTGTTCTTATATATGTTACAATCAATGTATTAATCGGTTATTATTAATAGTAATTTAGACTAATGTTAATTATAATCGTAATTATTAATGCAAACCAAGTTTTTGAATACTGATAATAAATGATTAGCCACATTGACTGTAACATACATACATATATAATTTTTTTCACGTATAATAGAACTAATGCTCTAAACAGGCAGTAATTGTTTCATTCTATGTTTTATATATTCATTTCAGAAGTTTGTTCTGTGAAGGACAGTATATTGCTCTATGGGCAATTTTTGTTCACTATTTACAAGGGAAATAAAAAGAAATTAAGACGCATAGATTTATAAATTACAGCATCCGTATAGGTTGGAAACCTTACAAAGTGAAATACAAAATAGCATAAATCATTGCCATCAAATAAATGAGAAATAAAATTGAATAAATTAAAAAGTATAATATCATAAATTTTACAAAAATTGAAGTTTTGGAAAAAATTTGTATAGAAAAAAAAATTGAATTTTTTTCTCAACCAGTAATGTATGTCATGTATTTGACGCAAATATTTGGCATCAACAACAATAACAGAAGAAAAAAATTCGTCATACATTTTTTTTGAGAAAAATTAAGTTTTTTTTTTTCCTGCCACTGAAAAATCTGAGAACCTAAATAGATGATGTGGCTTGTTAAGCAACGATATTTCATTTTATTTAATCACACGATATCTATTAAATTATCCGTATGGATTTTTCAAATTCTTGCTATCTTCTAGCTTGTGCAAATATTGATTATATGAATACAGAATGAACTGAAACTTATGTGCAAAACGGCGGTAGAATACACAATAAAAACAATTTTTTTTTTTTTGTATATGAACACATGGACACGTATGAAAGGTTGAGGTGCAAAAGCAAAATATAAACATGCACTGAAATATATATAGCTTCTTTCCAGTAACATCGGTAAGTATTTCTTTGCAATGATTTTTACATTAAAATCTCAGAATCCCTCCAGTAGCAACACATGTTGTACAGCATTAATGGAGTGACTCGCGTACAATTTCAAAGATTACCTACAAATGCACAAATGCGAAGAATATTCGAGCGCTGAGCATCAGCAAAGTCAGGTCATAAACATATAGAAGGCATCAATAATATCACATGCTTTAGAGCACTAATGGTGTGTTTGGTGTACTGTTTCTCCCGTAAATGTACAGAATATTCAAGAGATAAGCCTCAATAGAGTTAGATCAAAATTTTATGGAAAGTACTCCATCAATGTTTTTAAATATGAATTGCAGTTTATGTAGGTGCCGGGTTTTAACACGATGAGACCACAAAAGTAAAATTCTTTTTTTGCGGTCTCGTATACCAATGGAGTTTTTCCAAATATCGTATTGGGTTGTGGTGTTTTACCCAATATAGTAAATACACCGTCGCCATAACACAGCGATGTACACCGAAAAGATTTTGACATCCTCCCAGGGTTTCAAAGCAAGAGGCGAGCGCCTGTAACGCTAATGTAAAAAAATACCGCCACTGAGTTGTAAGTGCAATTTCTAAAAATTTCGGAGAAGCTTTTGTCAACAGTTCTGTAAGGATACAATTATTTTTTCGTATTTGCTCTAATAAATTTCAACGCAGAAACACGAATTACTACTCTACCTTATTCGCCCGTAAATTTTGACTCTGCTCAAAATTGAAGCCAATTCTTTATAAGCAGGCATAGAATCCAATTGGATGTTTGCTTTCTTTACAGCTTGCAAATAATCTCGTAGCTTTGTCAAAAAAATTCATCGTCACTCAGGTTGTTAGATTCATCAGTATAAAACGCTTTTAAAAAAAAGGTAAAAAATTTCATAACGAATGATGCTTAGTCATGAAACAAAATTAAAATTAAAAAAGAAAGTATTTATATCACAGATTACAACGATGCATTTTTGACAGGAGACAAAAATGAACAGTTTTGACAGAAGAAACTATTTTGACAGGAGAAAGATAGAAACCATTAGAGACCTGGAAATGCAGAAATCATGACATGACACTGTTTCGTGTGCTGAAAATTTCCCATTCAAAGAATCGGGGGGAAAAAACCTCTCCGACAGAATACACTCAGGAGAAAAAAAATCTCAAAAAAAAAAAAAAAATGTAGCTATCAGAATTTTTTCTATTCCAACCAGACAACAACCGCTCCATTAAAACTATTCATTCCTGAGATAAGTTTATCGTTTCATTTCAAATGCTGGCAATGTTCAGAAAATTGTAAGAATGAATTCGATTTCAGACACTTACGTAATACCTAGGAAAGGTATCCAATATGCGTTTTATTATTTTACATATTTTTTTAATACCTTCCTTTGTTGCTATACCGATTGACAAGCATATTTGCAGAAAAGTGTAAAAAGGATATTGACTCTAAAAAAACAAAATTTAAAAATTCAAATCGGAAATAAAAATTAAAATGTAAAAAAATAATATAAGATCAGGCTCAGGTGAAGTAAAATGGATATCTCTAAATTAACTGCTGCCATTCAATCCGCATACAATGCTATCTCAAAAAAAATTAAAGAATTGTTATTTAAACTTGTAATGAATTCAAAATATTGACCAAAATCACTTTTAAGTGCTCTTCTGTGGACTGAAATTACAATAAATGGCATCTTATGCCATAATCTAATTAGGAGGTTAAGTCGAATGCATTTTCACTTGTACGCTATTCCATACAAACACTTTATCTCGACTTAACCCGAAATATCCATAGTTTAATGCTGGGACTGCAAAAAATTGGGCGGAAAGTACTATTATATGATATTAACGTTCATTGTCAAGTGGCTTCTTGATTTATTAAATGTAAGTGGCTTCTTGATTTATTAAATGTTTTAAACTTTTTGTTTCGTCATTAACTGATGTCTCCTTTATCTGTATTATTTTCAGCCATATATAGACATATATGGAGCTCTCTTATGGTTTTAAACTTTTTCAGCCGTAAAAAAAAAATATCTCAAGACGTAACAATTTCAGAAGCGACGACCTAGTGCTTCGCATCGTATTTCTTGTCAAGTGCTTAATTTATATTTTTCATAAAAAAACATTATTGTTTTTTTTTCTGGAACTAGTAATAAATAACTATACTTTAAATTGGTTTTGAATTAGAGGATATAACTTTGACATGCTTATCAAATTTAGAAGTGTAAACAAAAGCTTTGAAAAAAATTCATTCACCTCGAACCTTGAAAAGTAATACTTATTCATAAAGGGTTAGATAAAAAGCCTTTGAAATGCGATAGGTCTTACTAGAAAGGAAAAAATTAGTTCTGTTCTCTACATTTGATGCACTTAAAAAACAATCTAATAGTTGTTGTTAAAAGATGACCATTACTAAAAGAAATACAGATTTTGTTGCACATTTCTGAAGATGATCCCTTTAACAGGTTGAGCAATTCTGACTTTTGAAATAAAGCTCATTATAAATCAGAATTATATTTTTCTTTTCTAAACCAGCATGTATCTAGCCTGCTTCATTCTTTATGAACTTATCAGGCAATAAAAGTAAGCAATATGCTAAATGTATAATTAATTATTAAATGTAATGTTTATATTAAAATATAGTGTTTCGCATTGTATAATCAAAAATAGATTAGAAAACTTTGTTTAGAAGCACGTAATCAAAACTAATTTGTTTGTAAATTATTAATGAATTAAAAATTTAATTTTTATTCTCGGTTTGATCCAGGAAAGAAAAAAAATTCAACATTCCGACCCTATCTGACCCAGAGTTATTGCAATTAAATCCTTTACGGCGTCTCGGACCTTTCTTGGTATTCCTTTATATTTAAATACAGAGTTCAATGCTTTATTTAATGGTTCAATGGATCATTTAATTAATATTCCGGGAGTAGAACTCGTTTCTTACTTTCAAGGTCACGATTTTTGCGCGCATTGCTTTGAAATAAGCAATTAAGAAAAGCAAAGGAAGAGAAAGAAATATCTAATAATGCATAGCAATATTAATAGATATAGGAGTTAAATTAAAAGTATTTTCTTTTTATGATAAACGTTATTACTTTTAAGTTACAAAGCTAAAATATTTTTACAAAGTTCTCTTGTAGCAAAAGTGAGATATTTCCATATGGCAATTTTATCAATAAAAAGAAATTATGAGTAGAAAAATATTTTGAATAATCGGAATGGTTTCTAGCAGATAAAAGAGCTAGTAGTATTCTGCAGTGAAAAAACTAAAATAGTCCTTGATAACTAACAAAAAGCGTGACGTTTTTTTTTTTTTTTTTTTTTTTTTTGTGAGTGTGTGTGTTTTGTTGTTGGTAGCAATGTTCTTTTTGTATTATAAAAATTTGTATTATATAAAATGAGGCAACGCAAGGGGGTTTTTTTTGGACGAATCTCGTAATTTTGAACAAGATAAGAAAACGAGGACGGCACTTGAGCTGTTACCACTCTCTCCAAGTTTCCGCTGAATTAGCGTATAATAAGTTTACGTACCCACCACTCAGTCACAAAGCCTAAATTGTACCTCCAGGCCGTTTCGATTTCTTATTCCTTCTACGAAAATTTCCATCAATGAATTATTACATGTGTTATCAAAACAGAATTCTGTCTCTCTTTTCATCTGAATGCACGTGAGTCCGACGACACAAAAGTGCAAAAGCTAAATGAATGATATGTGTTGTGTGGGTTTAATATGTAAATTGTAGGTCTGTATCAAACTTTATGCGAAAACAGTCAAAGGGACGAGGTCCAAAATGAATGCTCGATTTTCTTTTCCTTCATTATCCTATGAATTGAAGCATAAAACGCTCCGTACAATATTAGCATACATGTGGTTGGTCGATTTCCACTTCGACAGCTGCCTCGGACTGTTTGCTTGAAATTTCATTTAGATATCAAATATTTTAATTTGTAAGAAATACAAAAGTGCGACAAGCTAAATGAATGAGATGCGGTATGTGGATTTAATACGTAAATTGCAGGCCTGTATCAAATTTTATGTGAAAACAGTCAAAGAGAAGAAGTGCAAAATGAATGCTCGATTTTTTTTTTATTTCATTATACTATGAATCGAAACATAAAACGTTAAAACGTTCCATATTATATTAGCATATGTGTGATTGATGGATTTCTAATTCGACAGCTGCTTAGGATCGTTTGTTTGAAACAGAGCCGTATGCAAATCGACTGAAAATATGATTAACCTAGATATAAAATATTTAAATTTGTAAGAAATACAAATTTTTTAATTTTAAAATATTAAGAATACAGTGTGTGTGCGTATTAAACTATGAAAATCATAAGTAATTCTTATTATAATATACTAGAATATTAATTTTTTATTAATTGGTTACGTTATATTCCACTTGACAGGTCTTGCAAAACATTTTTTAATGTTATATTTAATATTTCTTTATAATCTTTCATAATTATTAAATGCTTATATATATTAGTAAGAAAATCGTTAACATATAATGATGGTTGGCTTTTTAAAGAATTTTATTACATTAATCATTTTCTACATGATATGCATATTTAACAGATAAATAAATAAAATTAACATATGTTTTCAAGAGTTACTAAAATAAAAAATTCATTAACATTTTAGTTAGGTTAAAAAGGTGTTGAAGTGTGAAACTAAACTGACCAACTTTTGAAGGAGGGATTTCATAATGTGCATTGCCTGCTGCCACAAGATGCCTACATTCGTCAGTGCATGTAGATTCAAAAGAGAACACTCATAGTTTATATATAATAATATATATATATATATATATATATATATAATATTGCCAGAACAGACGCCGCGAGTATGGCTTTTAAGAACTTCATAGTTAAGTGCTTTATTGTCTAATCTTTTTAGATCTTGCGCTATATAGCTCTTAACATTTTCCAACATGAAACTTCATGATTTAAAAATATTAATTTGTATATTACTCTTTCCATGAAACATGTTACATGTAAGTACTTATAAAATTCTTGATGATTCTTCGCGATTCCAAGATTGCATTTTTGTAAAATGGAGTCGCCTGAATGAATCAAAAGCAATAAAAATCGACAAGGATTTTGTTTTGATTGAAAAACATTGTCCGAATTTAAAAGTAAAACGTACAGTGCTTATATAACTGACTGTTTTCACAACTGACAGCAGTTGATGGATTTAGGTCACATTATGTAATATCTCCTCTCTACCGTCTATTTGAGGCGTTTAACATAGTCATTGAGACCGTGTGTCACGATAACATTGGCCTAGAGTGCATTTAGTTTTTATGCATTCTGGCGCCTTTGAGAAGGCACTATGAGTAATTCTGTCTTCATCTGACACCCATCGTTCATCAAGGCGTTCGCACCCACGACTGTTACGTCACTTTCCGTCAGCTGGGGTCTTAAAGAGAGGTTGACATTTCAGAGATGGGGTCGCCACAACAGACTATTAATCGCCATTTTTGAAAACAGACATGATTTCTGTAAATTTATTTTAGTGCAATAGTTTCAGTGTAATTAAAGTGACCACTGCACGATCATGATGTGTTTTTTTCTTTTGGTGATCCGGACATGATAGGAATAATATTGCAGTAATCAGCTGATAAACTGAACATTTCTAATATTTGATTATTTTTCCCGGATTGCAAAAACATATCTCACGATGTTCCATTTTTCACTTATAAATAAATAGTTCCTATTAAATAAATTAAAAATAAAGTTTAAAGAGGATTATTTATGTAAATAAAATTTCTGAAGATTTGTTCTTCTCAAATTTTGTTATTATAGCTTATAACTAGTTACTCTAATCTGATTAATGTAGATGAAAGTCTATTTTTTTTTGTTCTTATTTTTTTATTTATCATTAAAATGCTTAGAATAAAAAATGAACTAAAGTACTGATTTTAATTAAAGAAATTGCCTCAAAAGAATTCTTCCCAACTTTTACCATTCATTTTAATGTGAATGAATCAGTTTAAAGAAAAAAAAAATAATTAAAAAAATATATTATTTAGGTTTCTTTATATCTCATTCTGATTTTTTTTTTATAAATCCACTTTTTTTTTGCAAATTTACCAAGTTTTAAGTAGCTCATATTAAATAAATTAAAAATAATAAGAATAACAGTTTGTTGATTTCCCAATAATTGACCTTTTTTTAAAAAAAATGTTTTTAAAAAAAGTGCTAACCTTTCTTTTATTTGTTCGTTTCCGGTAGAATCTGTAATTCTATTTATTGCAAAAATACCCTTAACTGATGGAAACTATTTATCCATATGCTAATGAGAACGATTAACTATTAAAAATTTATTATATAAAAATAATTCAAAGCAGTTTGCTGCACCAAAATTATGAAATGAAAGCATTTATAAATAAAAATATAAAATTAAAAGGGAGAATTAGACTCAAACCCTTATCAGAGTGATGGAATCTTGGTAAATTGAATTATAAGCACTCTCCAAATGAGCAAAGATAACATTGCTAAGGATATTGTCCACTTACTCTTTGACTACTAACGGGAGGTATACATCCATTAACTTTTTAAAATTAGTTTAATCAGTTTTAGAAAAAGTAGTTTTGGGAAGATAATTTGATCATTATTTTCTAGCATCTGGTTTAAAAATCATTTATAAAAAACATCCATATAAATTTATCTTATTCGGAACATATTCTCTTCACGTACGTAAGAAGTGAAGAGAAAAGCTTTAAAAAAATCGTTATCAAAAGGTTAAAAGAAAATCCCTGCTGTTTGATTCCGCGTATTTAATATTTTATTCATGAAGGAGAAAAGTGTTAAATTGTTTTATTTAAAAATACCATCAATGATAAATTTCTGCAGATCCCACAAGCTTGAAGTGTTTAATCGAGATTAAATGTGTTCAAAACAGATAAAATCTATTTTATCAGTGCCTTGGTTTTTTTCTATTCGAAGAGTTCTTTCAATGTCGAGATGTGAAAAAGAAACTTGAAGTAACAATATAGAAGAGATAAAATTAAACTCACGATTCATTTTATATGATGTTCAATGTATAATCCATTAAACAGATGCTATAATATTTATTGTTAATTAAATGAAATTCAGAAAATTTTGATGTAAAGGAATATAAAAATAGCATTAAATATTTGCCAGACACCCCAAATGAGATCGGACAAAAGCAAGTTTTGACCATTAGTTTAGGTGTGAAATGAATGCTTCGGTTTCGATTAAAATGTTCCATATTGTCCATTTTTTTTTCAATCGCTTCGGATGGAGATTGAAAAAAAATTACTTGAAATATCTCACGCTACTTTTATTATAATTTTGAATTATAGAGAAAAATCACCTAATTTTATTGAATGATGGTAGATCACTATGGGAATTCCTTTGATTCCAATTCATGCGAGTCATTCATTTTCGTTATGTGCAGGTCTCTGCTATTATTTGTGTTAATAGTAATTTAGCTGTTGTGGAAGAGTCTGCAGACAGATCACTATCTACTGTTGAATGGAGATAATTTCCGATATGTGAAACATTGTATAACGATAACTATGGGATAGCATCACACAATTATTCAATAATATAATGTGACTATATTAGACTATTCAAAACAAAGTTTCTTATTAGTCGGAACATTCCCTTTTTCGCATATTTGTTATCAGCTTAAAAGAATTATTCCCCAAATCATTCTATTTGTTTAGCGTCTCGGGTTGATGCCTAAAAATCGGGTTATTTTAATTAAATCTTTTTCTTTATTTGCAATCAATTCAGGCAGGCTTACTATGTTTGGGATCGAAGCACTCATTCCAATCTCTCCAAGGAACATCCAATGATAATTTTGAATTTTTTTGATCTGAGTATTCAGAGGTAGTCTTAAGAAACTTTTTCAGTATATGGAATCTAAGACTCCTTCAGCGCCATCTTTGCTTTATAATTCATACATTTTTGAGCTTGTTAATGAGTTAAGAATAATTCAGAAAAATTTATCCAGGGGCTCAGCGAGTCTGCGGTGGGGTCGGGGTGGGGAGTGATATTTCAGTTTTAGTTTTCGGGATACAAGCATTTTTATTTCGCCCTTTAAAACCAAATATGAGGAAGGAATAAAAAAAATTACTTTGCCTTTCATGTCATTTACCCTTGGTAATCTACCGATTATATCAGAAAACAGATGAATAAAGTGTATGTCGCTATGGTATCCTTTTTATGATAATGTTTAAATTTCTGTCAGGATAGTTTCCAAAAACATTACGAGAATAATTATTTAATTTATTAATCAAGCACAGAAATAAAAATTGATTTTCTCAAAAATTTAATAGGTTCCATAATAATTGCTTACATTTTATTTCACGATAAATAAAACCAGGCTGATATCTTAAAATAACGAAAGCATTTAATGAAATAAATCAACTCACTCAATCATCAAATGTTTCTTTCATTGGCTCCTATGTTGTTGCATATCAAAACCCTTAAAAGCGTGCAGTGAACTTTACTTGGAACTTAAATATTTGCGGAAGTTGGATGCGAAAAAGTTACGCTATCTTATCTAACGGAAATTAAACAATAATTTGTTTGTTTATGCAGCAATGCTTGTCTTTACGGAGCAGAGCTGATAGAAAACATAATTTAGGAAGGAAATGACAGACACAAATTAATCTTGTCAGTTTTCGTGTAAAAAATAACTTCTGTGAACTTGAAAAGTTCCAATTGCTGTGATTTCTGAATCTTTTCAGAACTAGATTGATTCTTCCGGTATGGAAGATTTAATTTCTGTTTGGTAGAAATAAAATTGTGACCAATTGAATTAGTTTTGCAATTCTGGAAACATAATATTTCGCTTACTTGATGAAGAGAGGCACTTCCGTTAGATATCTTATTAGACATAAACCTAGGAAACATAAAAATAAAGATAATAAACCTAAGAATTAAAGATAAAAAAATATAGTTAATCGTGCGTAGGTAGTATATTTTTATAGGTCATTCTGTAGGTTGTTCCAAAATATGTGCACACGCTTCGAATAGCTGTTACACACATAACTAATAACATAATAAAAATTTCATGACTGAAGGCAATTAATTTATGTAGAGGAAGGGCCTATCTTAGTGGTGATTAGATAGACATATGTCTAGGGAGAAGTAATAAAAAATTCATTCCTCACATACCTGATCTCACTCCTCTGGATTTCTTGTTGAGAGGGCACGTGAAAAATAATATTTATATTTAGAGGAATCAGATACAATTGGTCTATTGAGAGTAGCCTTTGAAAATGAATGTGCCTAAATCCCATCATGAGCTTGGTCATTTTGGCGATTCCTTTAGTTAACAGTATCAATAACACCTGAAAAATAATACCGACTTTCGAACACTTCTAATAATTGAATACATTCTACATTTGTATAAATTAATTAGAGTTATAAAGCGCTATTAAATTTTTTATGTAATAATTATTCAAGGGAGATAATTTTTTTTTTTTTGGGGGGGGGGGATATTCTATATATTTTTTTCACCACGCCCATTACTAATTTTGTTTAATTTTTCTTTTTCCGATAAGGGTTTGAAAAGTCAATCACAACCTTTTCAAAATATTTATGCTTTTACCTTGTTATTCCATTTTATTCTTTGCGAAAAATAAAAAAAAAAATATGACGATTTTTATGAATTGAAGAAAATCTAAGTTGAGCTTAAAATTGGTTATACAATCACTTTTATTTGAACTGCTCAGGCATATTTCGTTTGGCCCTTCCTGATAATATATGGTGAACAAGTAACTCCCACTCCCCCGATGAATGAAATCAAACAATTGTTTCATCATTTAACTGGGAAATAATGCTTAAATGAATGTTTGAATAAAGAATGATTGTAATCGCTTAATCCAATTAAAATTGATTTCAAATATTATTTCTCGTAAATATTGTAGTCTAAATAATCTTGTTCTGGATATTGAATGGGGATTGCAATTTTATTTAGCAATATTAAGTTAGTTAAAAACTTAAAATTCTAATTATTTCTGTATCACCAGTGAAATAATTGGTTGAGAGAGCCTGAACTGAGGCGCCTGTAATCTCCATTTATTTGCTCTGCTACAAGGAAAGACGCATAGCACACTTTTCTAACCTAGAATACAGAAAATCCCCTAAAATCGTAGCTCAAAAGCTACTTTCTAAGCGTTTAGAGATCGATAAGCATTTCTAATCAGAAAAAACATTCTAAGTACCATTAAGCAATAAAAGACAGAAAGTAAAATAATTAATACGACACCATGATAGTGTCTGTCTAACATATTTCATCTTTAAAACTTTGAGCAATATGTGTTCTGATTAATTAATTTTTTTTGTCAGAAATCTTCTATGGGTATCAGACATCATAGTATTATAATTATCAAATAAAATGCAATGAGGACATCATGATCCTTAATATATGTTCTTTAAATATGAAGTTCATTAACATCATTCTCCTCATGTATACCTTAATCATCCACCAATGTAAATATTTTTAAAAGATTTGATTTGTTTTATAATTTGAACAAACCTCGAAGATGGCTTCAAAAATTGGCGAAAGTTGGCGACTGTCTAAATATTAGAAGGCAACCTTGTCTGTTTTTCCGTAACCTTCTCCTAGATGGAAAAGTTTCGCCCCTATGAAAATAAAAAGGAAGAAAAAAAAACTTTTACTGAACTTGAGAAATAATATTTTTCTCTAAGTTGCTTATTTTAGTTGATTAACCAGGTTTCCATTTTTAAAAAAACATCCCGGCAACTAGGAGCTTCCGTCTCTAAACATCAGTCATAAGGGAAAAGCGATGATGTACGCCAGGAACTTTTGTTTCCCTCTGAACTTGAATTAAATGGAATCAGGAAGAAGATTTTCAAAAAAGAGGTGTTACGAAAGTTATTAAGATGATTGTATGTGGAAATAACACCACTTGGTTACGTCATCGCATTCTTCTTGAATGCCTACGTGCTGTGTAGCATGCTAAAAAATTAACTTTTGTTTGGTGGCGATTGTTGAGAATTTTTTTTGCACATCTTGACAAAAATCGTCACGAAAATTCAAGGATCACCATTCCCCAGATGAAAAGTGTGGACTTGTAAAAACTTTCTTTCAGCAAGTTGCATCATGTCACCGAATTTTACGTAATTATTTAACAAAATGAAAAATGTTTCAATAAAATAGGGAGTGCCTGGATATTTTATCAGAGATTCGGTAATCCTAGCAAAGTTGAAGTGCTTAGCAAATATTTCCAACATTTTTAATTTTTTAAAGTTTTTTGAAATCTTGATTGTGCTAGAATCCATAAAGAAGGATGAGGTATATCCTATTTATTATTTTACTGACTGAATCGGTGTTATTCAGTGTGGACAGTTATAGACAAAGAAGGAGACGAATCAGAAATATACAAGAAGGGGCAGTCCGGCTTGTTAATGGTAGAAATTCTTATGAAGGTAATGTCGAAGTCTATCATCTAGGGATTTGGGGATCCGTTTGTGACGATGAGTGGGATATAACAGAAGCCAATGTAATCTGCAGGAGCATTGGTTTTTCAAAAGCTGCAAAAGCAACTCAAAATGGCGAATTTGGAAGAGGCAGAAGTAAGTTGTTTTTTCATAAAAAATGTCAATATCAATTTTCATTCCTTTTTCCTTTTACGATCCGGATAGAAATTCGAACATTTCTTTTGTTTTTTGCAATTATATATGATTTCCTTTCTTTGTTTGATTTTCCGATATTAGTCATTTAATAATGCTTTGAGAATATTTTAAGCTTAATTGTTATCCATCTGCGCATAATTTTGTCCAAAATATTTCAAATATTTATATTATTAATTTTACATAGTACCAGTCTAATGCCTAACATCTATTTGCAGTTAACACTTATTTCGATTCATTTTGAATAATTCAATACTTGTTTGATAAAATTAATAAATGACTACGTTTCGTCTTGAAGAAGAAACTAATTTCAATAAATAAAATTTTATCAAACAAATAATGGTTTTAATTCATTAGTTTTAACTGATAAAAATTAACGTTAGAATTTTAAAGTATTTTCCTGTGGCTTTTACATTTCTATTTATAGATTTGCAAATTTTTTAATCTTTATAAATATTAAATATTTAAGATCTGCTTGGATTTGGTTTTTCCTTTTGTTATGAATTGCTATTTTGAAATATATGCAAACAATCAGGTATAATAACTTGAATGTCTGTTTTTGCACAAATGACATGTAAAAATAAGTGGATATTTTAAAAAAATCCTATAGCACTCAATTATTGATAAAAATATTTGCTAATGATATTGCAAAGATATATTTTTCAACGACTAGCTGCACAATAATGCATGTTACATCAATTTTATCAGAATAATTTCACTATTCAATCTCAATTTAGTTTGTTTAATAATCTAAAAATTGATTTTAAGTAGTTCTTAGTATTATTAATCAATTAATAATACTATTATCAACTTATTACATTTTTAACTTGAAAAATAATTTTTTTAACCAAAAAATGTTAATTTAACATTTGATTTTTAACTAAACAATTAAATTGATAATTTAATTGATTGAATTAATTAAGAAAGGATCAAAAGTAATTTTTTGTTATTTTTCTGCATTCTTATTTTAATTTACACATTAATACATTTTTAATATACTTATGCGGATATTAGCAATATATCTATCTCATAAGGTAAATGCACATAAATGGCGTTAAAAATTAAAGAATAGAAAATTTTAAATGACAGTAGTAGATGAAAAAGTTTCAGAAAATTAATTTCACTTGTTTTTCTTTCAATAATTCATCTCAAATATATAATATTTTATTGGAATTCTCTCACTTTTTTATTTTTTTACATTTTGCTGGCTATGCAGATATACCGGTTTAGTAATCTCTAATTTTGTATGTTTTTTGCCATGTAAAAATAAATGTAATTAAAAAACAGCAAAGTATTCAAAAATTAGTAATTACCATTGGAAATGGTTGCATAAAGAATAGTTATCTCTGAATAATTAACATATTTCATTTTGAAAGAAGACCCACTTTCTGCATTATTTTATTATTCAGCCTTTTGATTGTATAATGATCGAGGTATTAATGAGAATTTTACACAACATTTTATTGGAATTTAAATTATTATTTTATCTAGCTTAATTGTAATTATTTCATAAATATGTGGATATTTTTAAATCAACCAACTATTATCAAGTATTAGTAAATAATCTTTGAGAATGATTTCGTAAAAAACTATTTTATGAATTTCTAAATAAATTGATCAAGGTTCTCTTCTTCCCCTTTTTAAACTATTTATTTTGAAATGAATGTAATGCAATTTCGTAAAGAAGCGTTTTATTATTATAGATTAAGTTGTTATATTTTTCGCCTTAAAAGATAACCTGATTGTCTACATGTTTTTTAATTTTCAAAAGTCTATTTTTACTCTTTTTTTATTGCAATACAAATATAAATGTATATACATATATTCTAATAATTAATTACTTTCTAACATTTTTTCCTGTGATAAATTCATAGCGATTTCAAAAGGAAATATTTTTATATATAAATAACTGAAAAGTTAAATTTATTTTGGCAGAAACTCCATTTTATAGATATTAGATTTAACTTTTACTTTTCATTTCATTGTATCATTATTTATCGTAATTAATATATTTAAACAATTAATCAGTTGTTCAACAAATCTCAACTATTTTATTTCTGATCAATTTTCTGTGCATAGTGTTCAATAATTGAATTTTGTAATATGTTTGTGAAGGCTGTAATGAAAAAAATATAAAGAAATGAAAATAAAACAGTAAGAAACCGAAAGAATGTGCATTTACACAGCTGCATGTAGAAATTGGCTAAAAGCTGATCGTGCTTTTGAGGAATGCGTTGTTGGAGTTTTACGTCAAATGAAAAAATTAATAATATCATTGGCAATATTTGTTTATATCTTTTATTATAAAGAAATGAAAATCGATAAAAAAAAAGAATAAAGAATATCATATGAAACTTTTAATACTTCATCGAAGTATTAAAAGTCTAGTATAAAGTCGAAGTATAAAAATTTAATCATAGAAGTAACATTTAAAATGTGCGAGTTTATTTAAATAATTATTATTTTTTTATTTTATAATAATAATTTGGAATTAAAGCTTTATATTTGACAAAGGAATTTTCGATTGAAATTTCTGAACATAATATTTTAGAGATGATAAATAATTGAATGTTTTGAACCAAGTAAAATGTTTTGAAAAAATAAACTTTTACTTGATTGTTTTACATGAACCAAAACCAAATAGCTTCACTTCAGTCAAGAATATGATACATACATACAGTATGAAATACAGATACATACAATATGAAATACAAATACATGCAGTATGAAATAGAACGTATATATCATGTTCTGGCTGATCTATTCAAAGTTTGTCAGTTGGTTTATTATATCTAATATTCAGAGTACTGTTATTGAATGCAAAATACTTCTCAAATATTTATTTAAGTTCCTTTCTATCTTATTGATGTAATTTGAAATATATTTTAAGTAAAAATGGCATAATTTTTTTTAAATTAAAAAATGAATCTGTATAACTGGAGCCAATATTACAGTGTTTAAAAAAATAATAATATACAACTAAAAAGCATTTATTTATATATATATATATTTACATTAATAAACGAAAGCATTTATATAGATGAAAAATTACTCAAATGTTTTTTTCATTTAATTTTTTATAATCTGTTCAGTTTTATTTGTTGTATTTTGAGTTTAGTGAAAGATTTGTTCGGCATATATAATTTGAAACAGGATTAAAAATTGGATCAAATCCCTCAAAATATCGCATAGAATTAATGTCACTGGAAGGATTACTTTTCTCATTTTCAAATGCATGCAAGATGTTTTATACTTAAAATAAGTTAAAAAAAATTTGTAAACTGTAAAAAGGTTTACTTCCATTACTTAATAATTGAGAACTTAAAATTTAAAGCCAAAAACTTTTTCCGGTTGCAAACTGCATTTCGTAAGTAACCTTGAATCTCAGAAACGGAAGAAGGAAAGGAAATCAGCAGTAAGGTTCCCTCCCTTCATTTAAGAGAGAGCAACATTTGATGACCTTGAAGCGAGTGGTGTCAATTTATTGACCATCGCTGAGATATGAGCGGCACTTCTTATGCTTCAATGCCTTCAAAAACCTTTTATAAAAACCAAAAAATTTTCGATTGAACTTAGCTTAATATTATTTAAAAGACAGAATACAGGACTTTAGAACGCTGCAGAAACCACTTTCGTGCGGTAATCATTTCAGAAGTTACTGGCACAAAAGTGATTAAAAAGACTTTGATTAATTAATTTAATTACTGAAAATTAATTTTATTTACTGAAATAATCATAATTAAAATTCTTTGGAAAGGGGCTGCTAAGTACACATATCCAGAATCCAATGTATACCTACACTACATTTACTAGCTTTAACTATAACGGTTGTTTTGTTGGTCACAACAATCTTTCTTCTTTATTATTTTAAGAAATAAAAAAAAAATTCGAAATATCTTGCATTATTTATAATCCGATGAATGATTTCGTTGAACTCTATTTCTGGTACTTGGCAGTTCAAGCAATGTTAGGTTACGATGTCAAGCCTTCTAGATTGATGTTAAAATAATTATAAAGAGAAACTAATTAATATATTTGTCTTCCTATATTTTTCATTAACTGATACTTGACGCCTTTTTTTCTGGTGGGAAAATATAGTTTATAAAGTTTACATTCAAATTTAGAATGGTGAATATCACTGATTCTGGATTCAATATGAGATATTTTTCCTTTCCTAAAAGTGAACAACTATTCGCTGTCCTAAATTCTTCCAGACCCGGAAATAATTTCATATTCGAGTTTTCAAATGCTTCCAGGCTTGATAGATTGTAAAACTCAGCTGACGACTTTACTGAACTTCATTTTTAAAAAGAAATATTTGATATTATTATTAATTTATTTCATATTTCAATAATCATGATACTCTGTTTTCAAAAAGGAAAAAAAGGGAAGTAAAAAAGTTGTTTATAGAAAAATTAGATTAATCAGATATTTCAAAATGTGTTTGAAAGCTTATCCTTTAACCTCGTCTGTCGTCATTAAGAGATTTAGTAATTCTGTCTTGCATTCCAATGATCGCCAATGGACGATTTATGTTTATTATTATTATTACATAAGGCGGTCGCCAATATATGTATAGATATTCTCCATTAATTTTATATACTACTTTAAAATTGACTTTTTCATTTTTTTTCTTGTGTTTGGCGTTGTAGACGTATTTAGGTTTATACGCAGTTAAAGGCTAATAATTTCTAACGTATTCTTGATTCATTGAAATTTTATTTTATTAGAAATTATGTATAATAAGAAATTTTTAAAAGCAGGATATGTGCTAAAGGCACAAAACTTTTACTAAAACTTCTGCTGCGTCCTGTTGTACTTAGCGTACCACTAGTTTCATTTAATGAACTGTGAAATGAAATTATAATAATATTTCTTGGGAACACTGTTATGTTTTTAAGACTGATTAAGTAAGTTGAAACTGAATCCTTTGCAAAATGATGAGTTTTTTTTAATTAGTAGAGATACCGGTAAATCAAGTCTGTCTTAGTTCGCCATTGATTTTCTTAGTTCATTTCCCATATAAGACAAAGTAAAAACAATTGATAAAGTAAAAATAATGACAAAGTTAAAACAATTGATAAAGTAAAAATAATGACAAAGTAAAAACAATTGATGAAGTAAAAATAATGACAAAGTAAAAACAATTGACAAAGTAAAAATGGTGTTAATCAGTACTTTGGAACAGATGGCATTGGTGTCATTCTAAAAAGGAATACCGTGAGCTTTTAGTAATCTCGAATTACTTAACTCTAATAATTCAGGGAATCACGAATTAAAATAAATTCTGCGCCTCGCCAAAGAGCTGCCAATATTGTGGATCTAGTGTACCTCCATCTGTGTCAAACGCTCTCACGTTGATGTGGTGTGGAAATTTAAAAACGAGATGAAGGCTCAGTTCTCATCCTTACCATCTGATCATTATTCAGAATTACAAAGTCTATCTCAAAATAGTTCTCGCGTGTTTTCAAAATAGGATATAAATTAAAAAGCCAACTCAAAATTAAAAGGATATCACTTATGTAACAAAGAAAGTAGAATAATGAATTTGAATCTGTTAACGATTTCAAATTCATATAATATTTTTAACTTTATTCTAATCTTAATTTCATTGCTGTTTATATGCTTTATAAGCTTTATTATAGGATGGATATTCTGCCTGTGATACAATCACAAATAAATGCAAATGCTTATTTTTATTTGAGCAGGTGTTTTGGAAAAATCCCACTGCACAGAAGGAGAATGTTTACTCTTTTTGTTTACTATTATTTAAGAATAGTGAAACTGAATGAATATTTTTTGATGGCACATCCTTTTATATCGATTTGCTTAAGGATGTGAAAGACTACACAGGCTTGATTTCAGTAATAAATTAATTTGGATGATACGAATAAATGAAAGCTAATTCATTCGTCCTGAATTGTCAGTTTTGAACTCAACTATTTGATTACTAAAATCCCAACTATGCTAATATTTAAATTGAGAGAAACGAATTTATAATATAAGTCTTTGTAAATGTTTTTAAATAACCCATTAAAGCGTGAAATAATTTCTAATTTTAAATCGCTGATAATACCAGAGGAAAAAACAACAACTATAATGAGTTGGTTAAAATTACTTCTAGGATGTTTCTATGACATTTACACAGCGGAAATCGAGTAAGTTTTTATATGCGTTTCATTTAGAACTTAAATGGCCTTGTTTTGTAATATTCTCATCCTGTACAGTCCTCTTAACCGCAGCTATAAAAATAAAAAATAAAAAAAAAGTTCGCAGCGTGCAGACACAGATGGTATAAAAATTTATTTACTTCGTTAAAATTCTCCTTTTTTTTTTTTTTTTTTCTTCCTCACATACTTTCACTAATTACGGCCTTCGTCTAATTAATGATTAGATGCAGTAATTCTGAAGATAATGTTGCTTCGCATAGTTTTAATCTGAAAGAAATTTCATTCTAATGTGTTTGAGATATCAACCAAAATAATGATAAGTGCTGGTTTTTTTCCCTTCTTTTTCTTTCATTGTTTCTAAAATATGTGAGGGTTTCCCAAAGTCGAGCTGTTTTACTTTCTATTTCATTATTTAAAATGGCACTAAAAGAAACTTAATTAATTCGTTTTTTTTTTTCAAAGAAAGTAGGCATATAATAATGTGCAAGAAGATATGCCTTATTTATTTTCTATAAACGTTTACAGAAAATAGATATTCGGCACTTTAGACATTTATTATGCTCTTCACTTTTTTTCATAAATTTCTTAGATTTTGTTACAATAAATTTATTTAGTGTAAAAAGAAGTTTGCTTTCTACGTAGTACAAAAAGTTAAGGCAAAAAAAGCGCCAAAATGCTTATTAGCGACAATATTCGGAATTTTGATAACGATATAGATATTCGTTCTTTAGCTAATGAGTGGAATTATATGAGTTAGGAGTCCTGTTAAAAAAGGTAAAAACTATATGAAAAAAATACGGAAAGATTTATCTTTCGAGTAAAATGATTTTTTCTAGCTATCAATATCAGTACTTTTCTGCTCCTTCTTCAAATGCCATCCTGCACTTTTGACACATAGACGTATCCTTTTTTGCTATTTGGTATTTCTTAATTCTTCCATATAAAGACAGATCCTGGTGCCCCAACCTGGATCTCAACAACCGTTTAAATTGCCGAAAGTATAATTTCTTCTTTAATATAGAAATGAACTAGAAATCGCACGAAACGAGGTCTGAACTATAATGTAGTTTCAATTTTTATAATCAAAACTCGCTTCTTTTGGTATGCTGGCTGCTCTCATCTTGTGAAATAATATTTTTTTCAACTCATATTTGACCACATTCTATATATTTTGAGTCCAGGAAACGGTTTAGAATTTCCTCACTTTGAGGACAATCAATTGGAGCCGGTTGGTATAGTAAGAATAGCAGTTTGGCTGAAATTTCGGTTTTGGTCCGCGAGGATGGCTCTACTACGGTTCTGTGTGTCTTACTTCTTAGAGCTCAAGTTGATCATTCAGTTAACTCGAACGCTTAGCGTTGGCGTTGTTAACTTTATCATTTTTGTAGTTATCGCATGAAAAATTTATGGTTTAAAAATCGAAACTCATTATTTGCACGGATGTTGAGCATAGTCCAGTGAAAATAAAACACATTTGGCGCTTTATTATATTTACATTACAAGTTGATTACACGTCTACATTATCCCATGTTCATCTAGTGGAGTTTGGAGGAATACGACATTGACAGTTGATTTAGATCAGCCTACCTATAAAACAAAATGAAGCCTTAAGCGTGTCATCGCTATGTTACTTTTAAAGAATGACAAATGTAATATTTTCCCGTGAATGTCAGCATTCTCATATTCGCTTGATGCGTCTCCGAAATATTTGATAAGTATCATTATTTCTCACTTATTCCGGGAATTATCGATATTCATGCATTAAAGGTGAATGTTGAATAAAAATATTTTTGTTATGTTAAATCAGAACTGCAACTTTTTTTTATCATTAATATAAAACCATATTACATCAAAAAATTAAAATTAAAAAGCTTTAGAAAGCTTCAACTGACCGTGCGTGGTACATCGATAGAAGCCCTGGATGTTCTTATCAATTCAAGAGCAAACTTGTCAGAAAACAGTAGACGGCCCTCACAATTTATTAATGAGTGCACTGGTTCACTTATTTTCCAGCAAGACTGGAAGCTCTTTCCGGAATGTCACTAGTATAATGCTGACCAGGTATCCCCATTCCATACATACTCTTGATTGTTTACCAATAACAAAATTTTAAAGCTTCAAATCTTATTCATCGATTTTTTGGAGGTTTCTGTATTCATGGGAATGATCTAGTAAATCTAGACTATCTGCAATTAATAATAACAAAGTAACACTATAGGAGAAATCTTAAATAGCAAACAAGTGTAAATAATTTATTGATGCTAAAAAGAACAGTACATTCCAAATAAGAAAAGAAAATAATATCAGTAATAAATTAACACAAAGATTATGTGATTAGTATCATACAACCTTATTTATTGCCACAACTTAAAACATCTTATTTGCTTCTCTGACTGTGTCTTCTCAGCTTCTTATTTCGCTTTTCACTAGAACTTATCCGTGCTTGTCGACAAATACTTGCTGTGGTTCGAATGTGTAAGAATGTAGTCAAATAGTCAATCTTTTTAACCTTTGGTGGCATTCTCCTGAAGAATTGTGACATTCTCTAATTTCGGTTTTGTACAGTAACAGCTATAGAAATTTCTAATGAGGGAGTTTGATGTTAATAAGCAATCAATAGGATGGCAAATTTTATGAATTTACGACTTTAAAAAGTGCAGAAAGATACTTTCCTGCTTCTCCATAGAAATCTCCATTTTCGAATGATATTTGAAATTTCGTGTAGCCATGATCTAAGGATGAAATGCGTAATGCATGCATTAGTATGCATAAATTATGAAGTATAGTGAAGTTGAAGTTGATTCCAATTTTTTTTTTAAATGAATAATGCTAAATAATTTCCAGAAAAAATATGGATGGACAATTTATATTGCGAAGGTCATGAGAAGAGGTTGCAAGACTGCAGATTTGATGGATGGGGTAGCCACGACTGTTCAGCTTCAGAAGCAGCAGGGGTGGTCTGTGAATCCAAAAACGCTACCAAATTCGAAAGCCTCGTAGCCAAGAAATCGCTCGTTGTCAGGTCAGCACTGAAAGTAAGTTTTTTTTTGTGTTTTCTGTCTGATTCTGTAAAAAACATATAAAATTCTAAATTTAATTTTACAACTCTAAGGCTTAAAAGATTTTTCATACGCTAAAACACTAATACGCTTCAATTAAAAATCATGAAATCGGAAAACATTTAAAATGATTCAAAAAGCAAACAAAACAAAAATTAGCAATGTATTTGTAAAATTTCACTTCATTCTATATTATCAAGTCCATGTATTAATATGTGACAGATGTAGGATGCTTCTTCTTGTGGACAGTCAATAACCCCGTCACCACTGAATACAGTATTGGAATTGCCCAGGGGCTGATTTAGGCATTTTGCTGCCCTTGTTCATTACAAGGCCTCTTTTTTAACAGCTAGTCTATTTTATGTAATATTTCAATACATATTTAACTTAATCATCATGCTAATAGTTTATTATAAATTTGTTTCAGAAAAATTAATCAAAATTTCTAATTAATGGTTTCCTTACTTACATAACAAAGCATTTAATTTTTACGAATTGATTATTTAAAAAATAATAAATTTCAAACAAATATAACATAAAAAATTTTTATTTTAGGGAGTCAAGTGGAATAAAGCATAACCAGTTAAATTAATAATTAATATTTGTTTATTATAAGTAAAAGATTAATTATTCTTTATTTAATAAGGATTTTAATAATTTAATATAAACACATTTTGCTCTTTCAATATATATAATTCCTAGAATGTGTAGTTTTTACAATTTATTTGGAAATTAAGAAATACACTTTTAATCGACTTACCTGTGGCCCTAGGCAGCTGCCTAATCTGCCTATTCGGAAATCCAACATTGTTATCAATAAGCGAGTTTATATTAAAAATAAAGATGGGGATTCCATATCATAGAGTATTAGAAAAATTCACTTTATCAGCAGAGAGTAGTGAACTGTATTAAGCATATTTTTACGTAGACAATTCTCTATTGTATCAACAGGTAAAAAAAATCTGTCTTGAATATGCCACCTTTGTTCTTATTTATTTATGTAAATTGCAAAACAAAAAGAAAAAATAAAATAAACGAATTTCAGAATCGAATTTGACTTAAAAAACTTTATAAACAAATTATTTAAATTATTTGTATTGTGAAACAACTTTAAATATATACTAGTTGTCATGAATTCTTGATATGATCATAATTTGGCTTTCTAAAGCCTTCCTAACTATACATATTTTTAGAATAGAAATTTTCTTTTTAAGATTAACTATAGTAAATATGTGGCCCGATATAAGGCCGTGAACGAACTGCAAAAGGGATATCTGTGCCATCTAAAAAAGAAAATGGACGAAACAATACTACGACACAACCCATACAGTAAATTCTCCTCTATAGAAAATCAATTAATTTTCATAAAATTTACTATAACCCAGTTTTTTATTGAAAAAGATACTTCATTGGAGTCGAGTAGCTATTATTGAACCTCTAACTTCTCATCCTCGTACACCAGCGGCCTAGAAGATGTAACTTTAAGAAATATGATTCAATTACATGGAATATGAAGTTAATAAATTTAGTTTATCTTAGATTAAAGTCTTATTTTGAAGTTACATGATTGCTTTAATAGGGTGGAACTAGTAATTCTTAACTACAGTCAGATGAGGGGAATGAAATCTGAGACAGTACCTCGTTCTCCATCCCTCTTGGCATACCAATGTCAAGACGTTTGTTCCTCAACTGTAAATTCAGCGTGCACCAGATCCATATATACGATGGGATCGAGTTTCAAACCTATGATCTTTCGATAACAAAGATACAATTTCCCTATCCATTGCCCCTATCCATTAAGAAATCTATAAGGGTTTAACACCTATTTTCAGGGCTTAAACACTTTTACGCATATTGGATCAGAGTAGATGTTTTACATGAGTAGGAAACATTTACGATGGAATGTGAATTTAAGGCATACAAATATAGCGTAAAGGAATTCAAATACAATATCATGAATACAAATAGTGAGTATAAAAATATTTTCTCCCACGAAACCGGAAATTGATACCTTATCAGGTGGCAGTAGAAAAGATTGAAACATCTTCCTTATCTACCTTACTTAAAATAGATTCACTAAACTAAAAATACTCACCTAACTAAAAATACGATGATGGGAGACCAGTTTATCTGACACTTCTTCTATTCTATGTCGAACTTCATCATTATTCTCAACAAGAACTATCCTACTAATTCCACACTATTGCTTTCACACATTTCGCAAAAGATGTAAAATATGTGCTGTGGCATTCTAGAAAATAAATTTTTTTCCATTTATTATGGTTTTATTTATAAATCATTTGCAATGATAATATTTATTTAATTATCCCTGTAAGAAATTTTTTGTCCTTATTTTATAGTTAGAAAAGACCCAAAATATCGAAGTTCGACTAGTGGGTGGTAGATACCCAAATGAAGGAAGAGTTGAAGTAAGGATTGGTAAGAGTGGTTGGGGTCTTGTATGCGGTGATGGATGGAGTCTTTTGGAAGCAAATGTGATTTGTCAACAATTACAAAGAGGTTATGGAGAGGCAGCTGTACAGGTAAGTTGATATGGCCTATAAAAATATTTTATTTTATTTAACGCCGATTTCTTAGATTAATGCCGCATTTTTTTGAAGAATTATTTTGCGACTAACTTCGTAATTTTTAATCGGCATTTCCGATTACACTTTTTAATGTGATTTTAATTACTACTGTTAAATTTCTCGTATATGAAATATACGAAGAGAAAATATTGTAATCGTCAAAAAAATTTACCTCAAAATTTTGGTAATCTTCACATTTTAGGCTTATCGATTCCTTACAGCACAATTTTTTAATTATGTCTGTCTGTTTATCTGTAGCTGTGTCTGTGAACACGACATTGAGCTAAAGAGGTGAAATTTGGTATGGGGCACTAATGCCAAATTTGTGTATTGTTGTCAAATTTGGAATATATTTTGAAGGGAAATCTGTGTACCCTGTCTATCCCTGTCCATGTGAATGCATTGACTCAAAATTTAAAGAGAATAAGATAATTTAATATATGAAATTTGGTACATAATTTAATTATCATATAGGTGAATATGTTATTAGATCAAATTCATCCACAAGTGACCCTATGTCAACTTTTTTATTCCTATGTATGTGAACGCGTGAACTAAAAAATAAAACGACTTAGTTAAATGAAATTTGATATGCCGATTTGTAATCAAAATTATAGATCTGTACCGGAATTTAGACTCGGTTGGTTAAAAATAAGAAGTTCAAAATTCAGATTCAATTCTTCCCCCATTATATTAAGAAGCACAAAACGCTGGATATTGGGTATGGTGGAGAGAGGGGAATGCTCTTTTTGATTTTCTGTAAACTTAGAAGGTTGGCTATCCCCTTCCTCAAACCCCTGACCAGAATAAGTCTTCTAGAAGCCCTTAGGACCAAATATTTTAATCGATTTTAATTTATTCTTTATGTAAGGATTTTAAGTAACAAATGCTACAAACTGATACAGTAAAACGCTTAATTGAATATTAAGAATTTTGCTATATATGAAACGTTGGTTTCAGTATATCGCGAATAAAAAATTGCAGAACTGAAATTTAAGGAAAAGGAATGAGAAATTCATACAATCAGGAAAATACGATTTTCCTGAATGTATGAATTTCTCATTCATTCTGGAAATGCACACTTTTATTAGGATAACCGAATGGAAGTTATATTGTCTAAGTATATAGAAAAGTCGAGTCATTCTCTCTCTTAAAGGCCACGGTAGCCTGGTGGTAATGTCTCGGCTTCGGAAAAGGAGGGTTTCAGGTTCGTGACCCGATTCCACCGAAGAACCGTCGTGTAAGGGGGTCTGTTGCACGTTAAATCTGTCATGACCAAACGTCTCCTGACGCTGGTGTGGTGTGGAGAGGGGGGTGCCAGCTCAGGTGTCGTCCTCGTCATCTGACCGCGGTTCAAAATTACGAGGTCCGTCCCAAAATAGCCCTAGTGTTGCTTTAAACGGGACGTTAATATAACTAAAGCCTAAACCTAAACCTCTCTCTTAAAATCCCTCCCAGAACCATTTAACTGAGTATGATGAATACCATACGGCTGGGACGATTTGGGTGAAACTTGGATAGTTGAATAAAATATTGCAACACAAGTTCAATGTCCCAGGGTAAGATGGAAATGCATGCTTTAAATACATGAAACAAATAGATTGATTAAATTTCTGTAATGAATCCTTTTAGATGATAATTATCCCTAGGACAGGTAGAGATGTTTGTTCAATACGATTGGAACAATTTTAATAAAATTTTATAAATGTTTTTTATTCTTCAACAAATCATCAATCAAAGGAATCATAACTTCAACCTACTTAGGTAGATTAGAGTGAATCATTGAAATACATATAACAAATGTACTAATTAGCGTGAAATTTTTATGTCCAAAATTCTTGAAAAGAAAAATGCCCCCAAATGACTTAACAATATGAAAACTATACATGAAATGTTTTATACAGTATAATCATATAAAAGCAAATTGTCATATTTAAAAACCACAATTTTAACAATGCTCCAAAATTAAAATAATCTTTATAAATATCATATAATTAAATAATAATCATAAATTAGGTAAATGAATTTCACAAATAACTATCGCAAACTAAATCACACAAAAAAATTGCACAAAATTTGATATTTAGAGGAATATTTCATCGAATAAAACGAGAAAGAGTAGATATTCACAAAAATAATTACATAATTTTTTTCTAAACTTTTTTCAGAGTTCGTACTTCGGAGGACATCATAAAAATATTTCTATCAGTGGAATTAAATGCACAGGGCGAGAAAAGAATTTATCCGCATGCTCTTATGTATCATTTGGAGATGATGTCTCTTGCCCTGGTCCTGATGATAATATTGCTGGAGTCATCTGCGCCAAAGGTAAAAGCTCCTTAGTGCTCATCTGAACTTATCTTAGCCATATTATCTTTTAACGTATATGAAATTAAAGTTTATTTATATTTGAATTGATATGAATGTATAGAATAGGAAAAAGAAGTTAAATCTTGCTTGTTTTATTTATATTCCTTCTATCGCTTTAATTAGGCATTTTCTATATTTCAATTATATCAAGTGAAAATACAAGCAAGATTTTGGTATGATCATTTTTAATGGAAATTAAAAATGCGCTTCTTACTCTTTCGAAAAAGATCTCACAATCCATGATAAAACTTGGTTTAAATGCTTAAACAAAATATTTTGTTGGGTATCTGCGAAATGAATTCACGTGCGAATTTTCTATACACATCTAAAACAAAACTCGAAGAAAACTGACAAAAATTAAGGAAGAGTCAGAAAAAAAAATGTGTAAATACCTCCCAAAAATTAGTTCTATATAAATTATGCAGGATATATATAAAAAAATTTATGCTGCCTCAAAATGTGTAAGTCTGTGGAACTGCAGTCGTTTCACGACATGAGACACATCATCGAAAACAAGCTTTAAAATGTTTTCAGTTTTTTCTGGCAGAAACTGCAAATCATTTACCTATCTGAAAAAAAGTCATAATTTATTTGAAATATTACGATGGCGCTTTATTGTATGAATAAAAGCGGGATAGAATCAATCTTATTAGCAAGATGGCTGGATGTGAAACTTTTTCTAATTTATATATTGTGAACTGCATTTTTAAGGACAGATCTAACTTCTAGAAGGTATAGCCGAAGTAAACCTACAAGTGTCGCTGATGATCATTATTTGTAATAAATTTCAAGGAGGCACAAAACCGCTACATCAGCAACTTTAAGGCTGATATCTAGATAAACTGCGTGCAGAAGGTTCCACGAATTAGAGTTGTAGCAAAACCTACAGCTAAACGTGTACTCCGCATACTACGCTAATGAGATGAAAGGTTCGATGGACGTGAGGACTAAGGTGAAGGGTGAAGAAGTGCATTACACTTTTTCATCCTAACAGATGATAATACTAGACAATACAGAATATAGTTAATGAAAAATTACCTTTCTGAGAAACTATATATAGGTTATACAGAATATAGGTTGGTCAGTACCATCTCAGGGCTTGAATCCGATTGAACATGTTTGGGATGCTCTAATGAGAAGAATTATTGCATTATCCTAACCTCTGAAACCCTTCAGGATTTTCGAACTATTTGACATAACAATAGACTTTGATGTTAACTGAGTTAATATGCACCATCATTTTGAGCATGGAATATCGCTTCCGTGCATATACAGCTGTTAGGAGTGATCATAGTTCATCCTGAAACTGATCATACATTGAATTCGGGTACGATTCTTTTTGTCACATTTCTGTTTTATGCATTTCCGATAAAAGAAAACCTGTTGTCTTTCTTTCGTTCCTAATTTATGAAGAAATGCTTGATTAATGCTTTTGCAAAATTTTATTGAATTCCAACGCACAGAAATAGCAGAGTAACGTATTTTCTGGTTTTACCTTAATTTTTGGAAACCAGAGTTATTTAAGCATTGAACAGCTACTTTTGCAAGAATTTTTATCAAATGTATAATTTTTCATTTTTCAAATCAAGCTAAAATATGGCACGGAAGTATGATGCGTGATAAATTTTGAATATTTTTAAGACTTTTTTTTTTTTCATGTTTAGGCTAATAGTTGAATATGAAGCTGAAAACCGTTGAGCCTCAAGGACTCAATATATCAGAGTGGATAAAAATATGCGTGTTAAGAAATTTTCTTGACAGATGATAAGATAGTTTTTAAAGATAATTTTATTAATTATCATAATTTTTACTCATTGATGTCAAGGAAATTTCTTTCAATTAAAAAACAAAAAATATATATATTCAACTTTGTGGAAATGTTGATTCTACATACAACAAATCCAACTGATTTGTAGAATGTAGAACTAGAGACTAATCTTATAATTTTACTTGCAATTCTGGGATGAAATAGATAAGTATTTAAATTGTACAGAGGTATTTTTTTAATAATTTCAGAATTACCTGATTTGGTACCTGATGAAATTGAAATTGAGAGATCGGCATACCTTGAAGACAGACAACTTCTGTTTCTTCAGTGTGCAATGGAAGAAAATTGTCTTGCATCAGAAGCATACAAGTTAGATAAAAACGATTATGGTAAAATACTTCATAATTACGTCATCATTTTTCTCAATTATTAAAACTGCAATAACTTAAGATACTGCAAAATCTGATGTGTTGAGAAAATCAGTTGCATTTCGGTCAGTAAAAATAAGTTGATTTGAATGTTGCGTACATTTTTATTAACTAGACACTTTTGAAAACCAAATGATTTTCTCATCATATTGATATCATAAATGTCAACCAATTTTAATTTATTTATATAATTCATTTCATTTTGATTAACTGAAAGTTTTAAGTTCTACAAAAAAAAAAAAAAAAAAAAAAAAAAGGAATTGAAAGGAAATACAATGTGAAACAGAACATAGGATATGTATAAGTTCTTTAACTAAGTTTTGATGCATAAATAGAAGAAAGTTGTATTGCATTCAATGAAATCAATGAGTTATGTCTTTGTACTCAACTGCTGAAAAGTGTATGACACTCTAAAAAATATGTTTAACGCCGATAATCTTTTATTTTAATCCTATATTTAAATTACGAAAATTACACATTATTTAATTAATTTTTATACACATATTTAACTATTTGACTATTAATGGCACTCTTTAATCTTTTAAAATTAGTTAAAATAGTTTTAATAAAGTAATTCTTCTTTATGGGAGGGGTATCGAACTATCATGCCCCTGTCTTCGCTTAAAAATCATATGGAAAAAAAATTGAATAAATTTGTCTTATTCAGAATCTATTTTCTTCGCTTGCAAAAGAAATGAAGAGAAAAAGATTTTGAAAAATTCGTAGTCAAAGCGTTATGCTAATTAAAATATGGAAATGAATTGCTATAGATGGTTTTATCCTAACAATAAGAAAAATCATCATTTTAAAAAAAAATGCAAGATTTAATATATCTACAAAATGTAGAAATCAAGGCAACATGCTAGTCATGGCATGGTCATTTATTCGTGTTTAAAATACATTACATACACCAAACATAATTACGAAATTTAAATTACTATTTGCATCGTAACATGCAAGGGAAAAATAAGTTGAAAAAAAATATAACTTAGGCATCGAAGTCACAAATGATACTAATGGTTATTACTGTAATTGCTTCATTTAGTTTATTTGAAAATTTCCGGTTTTATAACATATAAATAATAACAGAATTCTGTGGCTACGTGTATTTTTAATCATAAAATAAAAAGGTCTTTTAAAATTTCGTTTAGAAAGTTATTCGAAGTTTCGCAGAATTGCTGTAATAGCAAATATCAATATGATGTATCTACTATTCATTTTTATCAATTTCCATAATTTAAGATTTGTTATAAACGTGTTGCAATTTTATTGTAAAACTCCGCTGATTATGGAGGGCAGAATAAAATGAATGAAACATAAGTTTATAAAATATAATTTTATTTGATAATTAAATGTTATAATTATTTTTAACACTTGAAGCTAATGCTTGAATATGTTGTGATTTTACTTTCCAGGTTATCTATATGAACAAAGGCGTCTTCTGAGATTTACTGCAAGGATTGGTAATATTGGCACAACGGATTTCCGCCCATTTTTACCTAAAAATGCATGGCAGTGGCATATGTGTCATTTGTAGGTATAATTTGGTACATTATGACGCAAAAACATATGGGGTGTTTAGATTTAAATGTATATAGGCTGTGTTACTGTTTTATTTTGCGATATCTCTCGAAAATAGAGGACGGTAGGCAGCTATTGATGTCGTATCTAAAGGTCATATGTTCTCAAATGTAATTTAAAAACTAGAGAAATCGGGGCAGTGGTTATGTCTGGGGGAAATTTGGTTAATGCTTTTTCACGTCGATAATCCACGTTGAAATATTTTTCGATTTCTCTCTAAAATGAAGGATTTTGCGGGAAAACTATCACTAATGATGCATATAAGGGTCCTGAGATTTCATATGAATAAAAAATTGGCGGAATTCTTACAGAGATGTGATTGAGGAACTCTGCTGTGACCTTTTCCCCCTCAGAACGTAGAGTGAAATAGTATTTTTGAGATTTCTCACGAGAATCGAAGATGATACAGGGCATTTGACTATTGGTGGCATGTGTAGAAATCACGAGCTTACATACAAAACAAAAATTCGCAAAATCAGACTAACAGTTAGGCCTTGGGAACCTAATTGTTTTAAATATATGGATTGTTAATATTCATTTCTTTCCTATATCATTCCAACGCATAATTACTATGAACATGACTTATATTTATTGTAAGGACTTTTCATTTATCTACCCCATCCACCCCACCGATGGACGTCTCAGTTATGAGAATGAAAAGCTTCCAGTATCTTGGCTGGTTCTCGCTATCTTGGTGGTCATAATAACAATGTGGGGCTGAGTTACTATCGCCGATGATGGGATGTTCCTTCTAAGGATTTTTCACTTATTATCCCCATCCTTCTTACAAGGAGTGCCCCAGATATGGGAAGAAAAAACTTCGGGTATCTTGGCTGGTTTTCGCCAATTTAGAGGGAATAGCAATGATGTGGAGCTGAGTTACCATTTTCCATGACAGGATATACCTTCTAAGTGAAGAGTTCTACTATGGCCGATGATAGTCATTAGAACTCAACAATATTTACAGCCTCACTTCTGTCACCGCGTTCAAATAATTTAACAAATCCCTATTACTTCGGCCAAGATGAGTGTAATTTCGATGTAATTATCTTTCGTTATCATGAAGAAACTTCTTGCTTTTAATCTTCCATATCCCACTGTGAGACACCTCGGATGTGGGGATGAGAAATTTCTGGATAAGTAAGAAAATTCTTTCTTCTTTGGTTAGTATAATAGCAGTGTTGGGTAGAGTTACCTCCATTCATATGAGGAAACCTACCTCCGAGGGAGAGGTTGGATCGTGGCCAATAAGGACTACTGCAATTCTCCTCTCATATTCTAACTGATATCACGATGACGATCATTCAATTAATTCGGATGTTTAGGCTGGGCAAGTAAGTCCCTTTTGGCTTATCTTTCCCCTACCTTCCCGAATGGTCCGGACCATGAGAGAGTAGTTGGGAAGTCACCGGGCAAAAAAGCCGTTTTCGCTTTTCTTGGGTGTATAGAAATTTTGAGGAGTTGGCATACCTCCACTCCGATGTCGGTATGTATTATATTTGGGAGGAATTGCATTGTGATTGGTGATGGCACTTCGAATTTCACCCTGAGTTTTTCCGCGTTAATATCGTGAAAGCTATAATTTAGATGGCTTTGAATGTCAAGGCAGAGAGGGGGAGCTCACTTATGCTTATATAATCTCTCATTTTCATTGTTAGATTTTTTTTTCATCATTATTTATGTTCATCGTTCATTATTTATGTTATCATCATTATGTTCCGAAATTCCGAAATGCATATAACCGAGTTTTTGATGCTTTGGCGACCATTAATTCGTTTAATTCACTTTTATTTAATTTAACTTGTTTCAGGCTTACAAAACTGGAATTTTTTTTTTATCGATTTTTAACTCAAGCCCTAAAATGAAATTAGTTAAATTATTATAATTAATTCAATCTTAATTCAACTTCATATAGCATTTATTCAGTCGTGTAATATGCATTTTTAATTGCTTTAACGGACATAATTTTTTTGTTTCATTTATAAGTTTGATTATGTTTATACACTGCAATTATATGTATTTGGCAATTAGTTAATGAATCTTCCGGTTTATGTACAAATAAGAAAACCATCACATTAGTGAAAACTTTTTATCTGTAGAACAACAAACACTTGAAAGAAAAATGAAAGAAAAACCGATGCTGAGTGTGTGATTTCTATAATTATATATTATTGGCATTTGTTTTATTTAAAAAATTCTCGGAAGCAACAGTGATCTCTCCAGATCAATAGATGAGAATGAAACTGAAAGTAATCAGTATAAGATTTTATACATTTCAGAATGGTTTATTTGGAAAGAAATTCTGACCCTTTTCTGTATAACTGTTTTGTGTTCTACATTGTGAGTGGTTATTTCTGTTTTCGTAAGAGATTTTCTGAATTTGAATTTGAACGCATGTGTATAGTGTTATATAAAATAAAGATATAAACAGGAACGTGCTAACCATCGGAATCAAGCACCATATGCATTACTGTAAATACATTAATAAACACATTAAAAAGTTGTATTCCTTTCTTTCTTTCTTTTTCTCCAGAATAAATTAATCAAGATCCCCATAAAATCTATTGTATGTCGATAATCAATTTACGAACAAATCAGTTATCAATCATTGTTTTTTAACTGATTATGTTTGTTAATAAATTATATTCTTTGGATGCTTTTCGATGTGAATTCTTTATTTAATATATATAAATGTTTGGCGAAAAGTTCATATTCCTATGTTTTTATTTAAGTGCTTAAACATTTTGAGAAACATTAAATTTCTTTATATTTTTCTTAAAGATCATTGATCGTATTTTGAATTGTGTCTAGTTTTTGCAGCATAATTTCTGTATAAATTTTTAATAAAATGACTTTTTAAACATATTATTCTTTTACATATTCTTCTACATATTATTCGTTATATTCTTCTTGCTTTTTTAGACATTACCACAGTATGGAGGTGTTTGCTCACTTTGATATCATCAATCTTCAAGGTCAAAAGGTCGCAGAAGGTCACAAAGCTAGTTTTTGCTTAGAAGACAATAATTGTCTTCCTGGCATAGAAAAAAAGTATGCGTGTGCCAATTACGGAGATCAAGGTATATCAGTTGGTTGTTCTGACACATATTTACATACCGTTGACTGCCAGTGGGTTGATATTACAGATCTTCAACCTGGAGTTTATAAATTTAAGGTACATTTAACTTACTCTTTTATGCAATTTAATTCGAAATTGAATTTTTATTTTAAATATGATTATTAATTCGAGTGATAACGCAATCCATTAACAACAAAAAAAGCAAGGTTTCTATGGGAGAAAAACCTATCATCCACCACTTCATGGTGTTTTTATTCGCTGGCGCATTATCTATTAGTTCAGGTATATAATATAACAGTGTCGTGTTTTTACAAATATCTCATTTGCACAATTTTATATTAAATTCAAGGCAATAGCTATCCAAAAGAGAACTAATAATGAGAGGATATTATATGTTGAATTATAAATTTCGGTTTCATTAAAGAGAGCAACTCATCAGAATTTTTATGTAAATTAATATGTATATTTATTCTGAGCATAATCAGTGGTTCCACAGATGTCTGACTGATAGTTGGTCTCATATCACTTAGTAATATTAATTTTACAGCTTACGTGATTTCAAATAATTCTAATTCTGTTTATGTGATTCAAACCGAAATGTGTAAATGTACTGTGTCCGCAAATATGGTAGTTGAATATTTTCTTCTGATACGACTTAAATTATCGTATATTGCAAGAGATTTATTACCATTTCGACATCTGCAAAGTCACTAATAATATACACAATGAATTTCATTAACCCTAAAAAAATCAATTTTATTCTCTTTAATGCGACTGAAATCCGTAACTGATCAAATGATTCTCTTAGTAAAAGCAAATATTTTTGGATGCTATCCAACACCTCGTAAACAGGGAATCACAGCTAGAACTCTCTAAATGTAGTGGCTTTTATTAAATAACCACGCATGATTAGTTATGCCACCGTTGATAGAAGATTGTGATAAATTATCTATTTCGTGAAGGTAACTAAAAACACAGTTAATAACACTGAAATTTATTAAAACCCTTATGTGGCTATCTCAGTTTGTTATTTTCGAATACAGTTAATTCAGTCACTCTGTATTTTAAAATAAAAGATGCCAAAGCCAGGTCGATGCAGACTTGGCAAGTTTTATATTTAAGGAAACTCTAACAGTTCTGAAAATAGCAGGTAGTACGATACAAAATGTGCGATAGTCTTCGATTTATGGTACAGAACTTATAACTATATTATGAGATTATTTTGTAGTTTGAAATTAATTTTCCCATTATTTTTCAATATAAAATGTAATATCTTCATAAATATTGGCTCGTTTGAGGAACGGCCAACATCCCATTCCAAGAGCCTTGCATTTAACTGATGTCATTCAGGTGATATATGTTTCATGTGCACATTACCATTTTGATCATGGAATCCCTTGCGCATCTTGAAGTAGGACAAAGGACTGCTTGAGAAAATGTGTTATTATATGACAATGTATATTTATGAAGTAAAATTATTTCAAACCGAAAAAAAAATTAACATATTGTCTTTTGTATTTCATATAGGTATTCATTAAAGGAATTTAAAAAAAAAAAAAAAAAAAAAAACAGGGAATATAGATTTAAAACCATGTTTTTAAAAAAGAAATAAATTTTTAAAAAATAGAAAAATATACTTAAAAAATAATAATTATTAAACTACTTCCACTTTAAATATTACTTTAATTCTTATTTAAACCATTAATTTGTATTAATGGTTTAATTTCGAATGTACTGTCGAATTCGAATTTCGAATGTACTGTCGAAAATGAAATTTATTCCTTTTTTTTTTCATATATATCTTCACAAGAAATATATGTTCCGTTTTTTCAGCTCTCATTTTTTTCAAAATAAAAATAATTAAGAAATAGATAAACATTAGTTTCCGTTTTCATATTTCATAAACGAATATTATCTGCGATGTGTTTTTAGAAATTTTTACTTAACATATTTTATAAAACTATTTTGTTTTATTTCAAAGACAATTATTATAAAGACTATTTTAAAAAATACCTATTAAAAATTGTCTTCTTTCCGTTCTAGGTTTCCATCAATCCTGAATTCAAAGTGGCTGAACTGAATTACGACAACAATGCTGCAGTGTGCAATATGTTCTACAATGCCGTATCAGTGCGCATATTTAATTGTACCTTACAAAGGCCGTGAAAGATTCAAATTTTCCAAGATTGAAAGTTTACTTAGATGTGTCTAAATAAATAAGACAGTGTCTATAAAAGTCTAGCATTATTTTAAAAGTTGTAAAATTATTATGGTAGAAAATACAAGTCATTATGCATATTGCTTGTTTTGAGTAAAAATATAGTGGCTTTAGTTTTTCTAAATCTGTATATCGGAGTACAGAAAAAGTGGAAGGGGGAAAAAAAATCGAAATTGAAATCTGCCAAGATATGGAAATTTACCTTTTTATTGCTCTCATTATTTTAGAATAATAAGAAACAAAATTTCAAAATCGATAAATTTGGAAAGTGGAGAGAGAGGACAAGTGCAAGTTTTAAAATCTCATTTATTATTGTCTGCATATATCTTGCATAAACAATACAACCATAGCAAGAGTTATTTACTATTGAAAATTTAAAATATAACGTTAAAATTGCTTTTTGGCTCATGCACTTGATAAAATCTTTAAAAAAAATGAAAGATGTGTCTACGCATATTTATATACTCTGTACAAGGAAGGTTTCTGAACTTCAAAAGGGCTAAGAAATTCCTTGTTTAAAAAAAAAATTAATTTAAAAAATAAATCAAAATTTTGTCTTTTTGGGCTCATGTTCCAAGAGCTGAAATTTATCCTTCTATAGAAATAGGTTTTTAAATTTAGATTTCTTTTTACACTACTTTTTTATACTACTTCCAATACATTTTTACAAAAAAAAATAATAAGACATGAACCAATGGTTATAGCTGTAGCAGAGAAATAGAAACAATTGTCTGTGGGTTTTTTTTAATGCTCTTTGGATAAAAAGTACAAAAATCCTGTTTTGTGTGCGTGCGTGTGTGTGTGTGCGTGTGCGTGTGTGCGTGTGTGTGTGTGTGTGTGTGCGTGTGCGTGTGTGTGTTGACTGAAAGGCAGATTTTTATTGAAATTTCAACAACTCTTTGATTTTGTAGTTATTATAATTGGAATTAAGTTCGTGAATACGAACAGAAGGGAAACACTTTTTTTGCTTTTTTTTCTGTTATTTTCAATCATTAGTAGATATATAAAAATTCTTACTACATGGTTCCTTTTTCTCATTTTACAATTAATTTTTTTTATATAAAACATGTGAATAAAACTTACCTTATTGCTTAATTAAAGCTTCAGAAACAAAGCAGTCCAGAAGTATAGATTAAGAAAAACTGCATATGCATTGCAGAACTGCAGCACACCTAATTTTTTTTCTATATATAAATATAAACACGAATTTATTTAATTTGTACGCTATATCTAAGTCCATTAGCAATCTGACAGCATTCCTTTCAGAGCTTTCAGTATTCAAGAGAAACTCGGCGGAAACTAGTATATTTTTCTTCGTAAACAGAAAACTTCCAAAAAAATAGATATGTACACTGGAGTAACTAAGCGCATTTGTTCCGCTCCACAATTTGAGAAGAGAGGAAGGTACTATCGGAAATACAGAAACTCCTTCCCTTCCATAAATATTTAAAACATCACCATGGAGTTTTAAACATTTTTTCTGGTGTAGAATTTTTTTCATGAGCTAGAAATTTGAATATAAATAAAAAGAATAATTCTTGATAAATAAGAAGTAATTAAACGATATTGCATTATTTTAGTTTTTCATAAATAAATACGAAAACGGAACGTCTATATGTGTATTCATTTTAATCTTATATATTTTTTGTTGTTGTTGTTGTTGTTCAGCCGTATTTGAGTAAATCTTCATAAACGTGAGTATCGAATGCAAAAGAAATCATCTATACTCTTTACTTTAAACTTCATTTTTAGTTAAAATTCAATAAAAATTAATAATTGTTTGGCTACAGTTTCTTTGTTAAAACTTACTTGCATCATGTCAAAGATCTTATTATTATTTTTATTGATTAATAATAAAAATATTCAATTTTCAATTAAGAAAGGGCAAGATTTAAATTAGGCTGAAGGATATAACAGCGCTGTATGCATATAGCATTTAATTCTATTTTACTCGAAATAGTATCTCTTCTTAAATATAAGATCTGAAAATATTTAATGAATTGAAATTTCAAATATCCATAATATAATTCGTATATCAATTAGTCTATCATTTGCCAATAATTAAAAATAATTTTTTCTATACTTTTAGTAAGCACTATGACAGGGTAAAAACAGAAATAAATATTAATAGATTGATTCAGTAAAATTTTTGTTTTGAGAAGTGAATGGTGAAAAAACGATACTTCTGTACTGATTCGCATCTGCTAAATCATGTGATGCTATTTCATTTTCTCTTGTAAGAAATAAATATCTCAAAAAAAAAAAAAAAATTAAGTGTAAAGGTAAAGGTATTTTTTTGAGATCGTTAGTTTGTGTCAGTGTCTAAAGAAAATATACTACTGATTTCTTCGTTCATGAGGTAAGAAACGATATGAGTGAATAATTTTCTAGTGAAATATGACTGATACAGAAGATTTAATAACGCAAAACCATGAAGGAATACAGGATGCCTCTTAAAATGTATACACTCATTGGATATTTGCTAAATGAAAAAGCTCTTCTTTATCATGTTTGCATGAGAATTTTTCAGAAGTAAACCTTCAGTTTACTCATAACTCAGTTTATTTATTACCTTAATTCCTGTGATATTAAAGAAATAATTAATGAAATAAGTTAATTATTTCAATAATTAGCTTGAGTAAAATGAAATATACATTTGATTAATACATTTTGTACATTTGATTGATTTTTAGATAATTGTTATTCAATGTATGCATTTTTTAGACGACTTATATATTAATTAATGCTATTAAACTGAATAAAAGATTTAAAAAAAACCCTCTTAAATATATAAAATTTTCCTTTTACGAAGATAAATTAAAAATAATTTTAAACAGTAGAAAGGAGATTCGAATAAAAACAAAATATATGCTCTAACAACTGAAAATGCAAAGAAAATACAAATGGAAAAGCGAAAGGAAGAAATAATAAAAAATGAAAGAAGCAGATGAGTCAGCAATATCAGCACATTTGTAGAAAATTGTATTATCATGTCTCAGTATTTTTTGAGGCTTAGCATTCAAAGTAAACCTTTAAAATATGGAAGAAAAAAAAAACTTGACAGGAAGAAAATACGAACGGCTACCATTTATGTACAATTGCATTGCCGAACAGAGGAAAGAACGCAAGTTAAAATGAACAATTCCTTCAAAACACGTACATGAATAATTTTTATTGAATCTTTTTGGAGCGTCGTAAGCACGTCTTGCATTACATTTTATTTTTCGAAAAAGTTATTGAATTTAACGACTTTGCTCTCACCAATTTCTATGCTAAATTCTTAAATGCTGATTAAACGAAACACATTTCATCTCGTAAAGTATGATGTCCTATGTGTCTTATGCAAAGAAACAAGAAATTTGAACCCGAAATTTTTTAAATTTTCAATTAAATTTTAAACCTGTAATAGGTTTAAAAATCAAATTATATTATTCGAATTATATCTTAAGGGAATTAATATGCTTTATAATTCATTAAATAATATATGCTTTTGTTAAACACATAAAGAGAACTGTTCTCGGAATTTCATGCATATTTAGAGTGATAAAAGACAAGACGTCTCACCGTAGCATAAAACTATTTGAAAAATAAGTTTAAAACTACAATAAGAGGATTCAATAATTGTGAAATAATATCAATTAACAATATTTTCTTCATAGTTATTTTTATTTTTGTCATTTAATTTAAGTTTTATTGAATTTATTACGTAGTTCAATAAAGCATGTATTAAGAAGAATCGAATTTCATACAAGATATATTTCTTTTTATTTGCATATAAAATATATCTTTGTTTTTTAAAATTCGGTTACTTTCCAAAAATCAAAAATAAATATTCTGTTTTGTAATGATAGGTTTCATTTGTTCATCTGTTTATTTAACCAGTAAAAATGTGCAATGATTTAACCTTTGAACTTTTATTCAATATATTTTACAGAAACATGGGAAAAGGACATAAAAGTTATCTGCCTTACTTAATAGATTTCAATTAAACCTGAATTCAAAATTGCCGAAAAAATTAGTTAACAGTACTCTACACTATGACACGCTCTCCAATGCCTTTTTTCAATGAGAATTCTTAAGTATACTTTTTAGAGAACGATAAAGTATGATAAATTTTCAACATTAAAATTTTCAATTGTTTTATATTTAATACATTTTTTAATGCCTTATATAATTTGAGTAAATATATTAATACAGTTCTCATAGTTCGTTTATTTCTTGAATGAAAAATTACTTTTTTGAATAATTTAATAATAATTATTTTATATAAGCAATTAAAATTAGTTTCTGTTGCTTGTTCTCAACAAAATTTTTAACAGAAATAAAGGAAATTGAATATAAGGTTTCCTTTTCCTCAACTTTGTAAGTGTTGTAATTAGAGCTACCAATTACGTTCTGACTGAAAAAAAAAATCCACATTTTTTTTTTTTTTTTTTTTTTTTTTGCTTTACTTAGAAAACATAATTAAAATACCTCATATACATAATTAAAATGACAAAATCATTTCCATTTTTAATCGAGAAATCGAGAATGAACAAATGAAATTTGAACCTCCTAATGTTTAATGAATGTTTCAGATTTTTTTTTTTTTTTCTGTTTCCATATGAAACTCAAGGAGATCTGAACCATACAGATTCATCAAAACTACGAAATCAAAATTTTGATTATTGCTTTTTACATATGAGAAAAGAAAATAGAAAAAAAATTACTGTAAATGAAACAGATCAAGTGACATCAACATGGTAAATTGACAGACAACTTTTTTAGTGTTTTGATCTTTTAACAGTTAAATTATCCTGGAAAAAGTCCCAGAGAGGACAAAGTTCAACATCTTTTGTCACTTCCTCTGGAACTGGACATAATAATCACCGAACCACATTCGGTACTCCAATGGAAAGCCACTAATGTAAGTCTTTAAAAATATGGTATATTTTTTATTCACGCTTGTGAAAGATACTTCAGTACTGATCAAGACATAAGGGAATCAGCCTTTTTCCCCGAAATCCTACATGCCTAACTATAACAATGTCAAGTTTTATACCCTAACTATAGAAATGTCATAAATGCGACTCTTACATTTGTGTGACCAAAAACTTGTCTATTTGTCTTGCAATTATATAATCCTTCATACTTTATGTCGCAATACTTCTCAGACGCCTTGTATATTTCATTGAAATTGATGAAATGAATGACATGGTTGACTCTGTTGATGAATGACTCTGATTCGCCATTACTTCGAATAAAAATAAACATTTTTTCTTCACTCGAAATTCTTGCATATTTTTAAAAGAGCGTCATTTTCTTGGCTTCAATGAAAACAGAAACTTTTGCATTTCTGTAATTTCAATAAAACCGTGAGAGAAGTTTTTTCCCCCCTTAAACATGTCTTTTTGAAATAAGTAATTACAGATACAATATCAGGAATGAAAAAACTAAATTTTATGATAAAAGGCGATTAGCTGTGTAGGAATTTCATCATGAATTCTTAAAAATTCTTAAATTGCATCTATAAGAAAAACGGTTTTTTGTCAAGCAAAAAGTGCCCGAGATCCAGCAAAGAATATAACCCTTTTCAGAATCCTATTTTTTCTCTTTTAACTACTTTTCAGTCATACGAATGTTAGCGATTCCAAGACATACATTGAAATAAGAAAATGAAATATCGAAATAAAGAATAAATTAATTGTATAGAGAAAAATATTATGTTACATACGAAGTTTTGATAAAATGTCTTTTATAGTAGTTAATTTTCTTCCAAAAAAATGCTTTTTTATTAATAGTACATTTTTTGGCGGAGAGAGACAAAAGAGTTAATCCCAAAGTTTCCACTACCCAAATTTTATTTTATGAAGCCCCATTCGAAATCATGGTTCATATAAACTCTTTGCTTAGAATTGCAATGTTACAAGTCCTAAAGCAACTTCAGTTGTTTCACAATCATATGTTGATATGCTAAAATCGTCGCAAAAATTGTAGAAGTAATTGTCTTTTCCTAAGTTTATGTTCCCGAAACCTCATAACGTTATTGAACTAACTGTTGTATTCAGAAGATTTTTTTTTTTTTTAAATGAGAGAAGAATAGGTAAATTCATAAATATAGGTGGTTGTTCTAAGGCAAGTCCTTTTAAAATAGGTCCAGATGCAATGTGTGAACGCGTACCTGAATCTAGCTATCTCACGTCAATACTGATGGTTTGTGCAACTGCCATATTTTTCAATATTAATAAGAAAATGATGCAATATTGAATTCCTTGCAATTTTGCCAATAAATATTTTTAACCAAATTCGATATTTTATTAGTTTATTTTGTCAGGTCTACTCAAACTTCAAGGACAAACTATTTGGATCTTTAATGGGGTTACAGAATACATTCGGGGGCCTAAAAGAAAACACAAGTAAAAAGCTCACCTTAATTGCATAAATTGCCTATTGTTACGATATTCTCACAGAATTATATGGCATTAAGGATAGTGAGCTACATCATGAGGATATTTTAAAATGTTTGAAGCTAATTCAATTTGTTTTCCTCTTTAAAAAATTTCTCTTTTCGATGAATTCTCATAGCAAAGATTAAATTCCTTCCCCCTCCTCTTATCTAAGTAAAACTAAAAGTTATACTTAGTTTCATTTAATTCTGATGTGGTGGCACAAGGTTTCATTACTTAGTAAATTTGCAATATGCTGCCAAGAGAGAATTTTTATTTATATTCTGAGAATTAGTACAGTTTTGATTGAGTCGGCATAAAATATTTTTTTAATGCTAAGCTGCTTATTTAACATGCTGCCAAAGCTGAATCAGAAAACTGTAAGATCAATACAGGAAAGGAATAAACCAATTTTTTAAAAACTCGATACGAAAACCTAAGTAGCATGTGATACTCTTTTATAATGTTATGGCTATTTACAATGCTGTGAAATTTGAACAATTCTTAAAATATTTATATTATTTTTCTTCTTTAAAAAGAGATTGCTTTTGAAAAATACAAATTTTGCATACCACCTCATGAAACAGTAATTATCTTGAATTTAGAATAATTCATAATATTAGAAAATATCAGCTCAATCACCACAATTTTATCAGATTCAAAATAAATTCTGAGTGTGATATCTACTACACCAATTACTATGTTTCTAGGTGGCAATATTTACCTTGTTTTCTTGTCGACTTTTATAATATGAACTTCAACTTCTGTTGTTTAAATGTTTATCAATAATATAATAGGATGTGTTCAAATTGAGCTCGCTAATTGAGGGTGTGCTGTCAGTTTTAGTTTTCTTTTCTTTTTCTTTTTGTTTGTTTATATTATTGAGAAATCATATATATATTAATTTTTATTTACCACGTAGTATTATTTTTTTCTGATCCTTCGTCTTATTTCGTTAGATGTTTACTAAACAAACAATTCCTCCGAAGAAGAGTAAATAAATAAATTTAAAAAAAATATTTGGTGTGAGAAATTTGTAAAAACTTTGATTGTGTATTGACAACTCGAATGACACTTTTTTATATTAAGGAACTTCACATTTTAAAGATTTTGGTTTATTTCTTATCTTGAATTTGTGGTGAAACTCAGAAACTTAGTGCATTGGATGTTCGACATGTGGCAATTAACTGCGTGTTAAACTATGAAATTGTCACTCCACGGGAAGAATTTTAATAATTTGCTGATTGAATTTCCTGTTCGACATATGTATTCTTCTTTTTGTAATCAAGGTAAGGTATTAAAATTACTCTTTCGATCGTAATGTTTTTACCTAAATAAACTTGATGAAAGTACGAAATACATTCGTATTAGTTCAATTTTTCTACTGAGTAATAAAATATAGTTTTTTAATTTTGTTTTTAAAAACATAGATGAAATGAAAATTTTAGATATTGTTAGTAAACTAAAAGTAATAAGATTATTAATTATAGATATAATATTCTGTCAGTATTTATATTATCAATTGATAGCATAAAGAAATTGTGAATAATACATTTAATTTTACCAGAAATATTGAGCAACGGTTATTTCTCCTCCACTTTTTTAGCAATTGTTTATGAAAGTTCTGGACTAGTTACAAATTTATTTTATAAATCCAATAACATTGAAACTTTAGTAATAGTTAGAATTTTACAGATATATATTGCTTGTTTTTCTTATAATTTGCATGATAAGGCTTTTCATTTTAAGTTTTTCTTTCAAGAAACTTTTCTATTTCAGAAACTGTAAATAATTTAATACATGTTTTTTATCACCCTACTCTGATTTTTAAATGACAGGTTTTAGATAAACCTCCAGAAACGTGTAATTTTCAGTTTTGGGAAGTACTGTTTATAACATTTGCATAGATGTGTGAGGCATATGTTTTTATTCATCTTAATTTAGCTTTTTAATTATAATATAAATTGTTTGATAATATGCTGTTTAATAACTTAAAATCATGTGCTTTATTATTTTTCATATTTTTTTAATGGGGAAAAAAGGAGATTTTGCTTGCTGACATTCATTATATACTTAGTAAAAGCATTTCGAATTTGAGACATTATTGGAAACTAAAATTTTGTTTTTAATTTTGTAGTATTTAGAATATTTTTTTTTTTTTTTTTTTTTTTTTAATCTATTTAGAATAATTTGAAGCAATATAATTCCATAGGTGCTGAAGAAGCAATTCTGTAAATATTCTGAATTAAATACATCCTTGTTATCATTTTAGTATTTTACATTTCAAAATAAATACCTTCTCCATACAAGGGAATTACAATTTTGTAAATATATTAAAAATATATTAGTTTCATTGAATGGTTGAGATCCAATCTTCTATATCATTATCTATATAATAAAGTTTAAAAAATAAAATTGGTTATGTATATGTTATTAAATTTTAGAAGCATCATTGATATAAACAGTTTTCTGGTCCATTCTGAAATGCAGTTTCATTTCCTCATACCTTGAGACTAAGATTTTCATAGTTACATATAATATTACAAACTTTAGAGTATGATTTATATTTGAGATGTTTTAACTCTAATGTCATTTATATAGTGACAAATATACTCTTTGGACTGTGAATAATTTTTATCATTATTTTACTATGTTTTCACACAGTTTAAGGATTATATTTTTTATATATCATATAATTGTTGAAATCATTTTTATTTTGTTCTTCAGCAAAAATTCATTTTCAGAAAATTAATTATTTGAGGCTTCTGAATTAAAATTGATAGTACAAAAGTTTTTTTTTTTTTAATTAAGATTGAAATAATTTATTTATTGATAATTTACTGATTTCTTTAAACTGAAGTTTTAAAAAACAACTAACAAAAGCTGACTTTGAATCTAATAGAAAATATAATATAATTTGTAAAATAGTTATATTTAAATAATTCTAATACATTCTTATGAAACAAAGGAAATACTTTAGTTTTTTTACATCATGAAGAATTTTTTTACAAATTTATTTTAATTTCTTTATTAGAAAAGTAAATTAAATAAAAATTAGTATTGCAGCATAATTTATTGAGCTGCAATTATTGTGATGTGTATATATGATACTTAACATTCTAAATTTGATTTTTTTTTTCTTCTACATAGGATCAAAAATTGTAGTTTTTTTTAATAAAAAAATATCTATTAGTTGACATAGAAAATTATATTCTGAACCATTCTTTCAAACCTGTTTGTGAATTCCATAAATCCAAATATCTTTCATTATTTTCAGCATATGTCTAAACTCTGACAGAAATCTTGCTTGGGAGATATCTGAAAAAATATGTAAGAAATTCATATTAAAAATTTAAATGATTCTAATCATAATTCATAAAATCATGTACATATGATGCCGATTTAGAATATGCAGCCAAACTGCTATCTAGATGATTTAAAAGAGATCTAATTCAATGTGAGGGTGAGTCAACTTTGCACAGGAACATAGACATGCCATGTATACATGTTGTGAAGAATATTGTTTGATATAAGTTAATTGGTTGATTCCAGCCATAACTGTAATGAAAGTAATGTAGTGTTTTCCTGTATTGATAAGAGGATGGTTATTCATTTAATAGATGGGATGCTGATATAAAAGATGAATAGTGGTGTACTTATATCATAAAATATTTTCGAACAAATGCCTGACCTCTTTGTACTTTAGATTTTGTGAAACTGGATTTCTAGAATTCTTTCTCAATAAGTACTGATTGTAAAGATTCATTATTACATAACCATTTCATACAAATATGTAAAGCACCAAGACATCTCTGCTCATCTTTGTCCATTAAATGTTCTATACATTAATGGCATCTTTGCTGTCTTTACATTGCTAAAACCTACATACTACCTTTTTTACTGCTTTGATTAAAATAAAATGACTGCAATTGCTTAGTGTTCTTAAGCTGGCAGACATCATTCTTATCATGCACTGATGGTATTTTAATCTATACATTTGTGTGTGGAACTCTTGTTATGTGCCATCTACTCGTAAAGTTAGTTGAGTCTTTTGCAAATTTTCCTGTATATTGTATAACATTTTCTATCTAGGATGCTATATAATAAATGATGAAAGCTTATTGATACAGATAAGTATTAATTATATTTACTTAACCCATATTTAATTTATCTGCTAATCCTGAAAGACCAAAATATTATGAAAAAATCATGAATACAGATTTTAATCACAAAAACAATTACCGTTTTTTTTTTAATTCTTAATTTTTTTATTTCAAAGAATTGTCTTATAATTTTCTGCTTAAAAAATAAATCATTTTGTGTTTCTGGATAAACTATTGAAGGGGGTTTTATTATTTAAATTCATTTTGCTACAATTTGATGTATTGCACTGCGGAAAAGTAATTTGTATACAAGTTTATCTAACTTTTTAGTTATTTATATTTGATTATCTTACATTAAAAAAACTTTTAATATTTTAATTCAGTGCTGCATGCTTTATAATGTATCTCATATTTCTGTTTTAGATTTGCATTTTTAAAAAGATGTGAAACAAGAAATGGCTAAATTTGAAAAGTGAAAAATATCTCATGATGTCTGATGTATATGTACAAGTGCTGTATGATTTTCATTATCATACGGAGGATGGAGATGAAGTTAAAATGAAAGCTGGTGAAGAACTGTTACTTCTAAAAAAATCAAATGAAAATTGGTGGCAAGTTATACGAGATTCGGATAATCGTCCATTTTATGCCCCTTCAAATTATTTGAGCATCATAGGGTTGAATTGTAAAGATTCTTTTGAATCAACTGATGTCAATTCTAATATATCCTGTAATGACTCAACTGCTGGTGACAACCAGAATAACATACCTTTAAAATCTAAGTGTATTATTGAAGTTCAGAAAAATGTTAATAAATTAAGTAAATCAGTCACTGATAATTTATGCATTAAGCAGGTTACTGATGCCCTTTCATTTAAAAATCCCCTTTGTGAAAATGAGTTTTTGGATGACCAAAGAGATGTTGACATTGATCAGAAACAAGTGCCTCTTACTAATGAAATGCCTTCTAAAATAGAATATGATAGTGAAAACTCAAAACTGTGTGATAATTCTTTTTTACAAGTAAGTATTTATATCATATTTTAAAATCTTATTATTTATTTTAATTCAAGAAAACATAAAATCAATACAAAATTTATATCTCAACTTTTCCTTGGCATGCAGCCACTGGCATAATTTGACAATTCAGGGTGTTTGTTTATGACAATTGTTTGTAACGGTGTACTTAAAAAATTAAACTCATCACTATCTCTAATTATAAAAATGCTTCATTTTTTTATGTAATTATAGCACTCCATATCAAGGCTCTCTAAGATCATGGAGACCTTGTAATTTTTCTTTTCTATAATTTTGCTATAGCTGTCGTTTCTGAACAATTTTAGTATCTGCCTGTCTATTGTTTCTAATTTATTTAATAAATGGAAATAATTTGCTAAATTAAAGTTTTTAAAAACTATAATATGTGAAACTTCTTTGTAATATCATATAAATTTTAATCAGAGTTTTCAGTAAATATATGTAAATTTTTCTTGAGGTTTACAAAATATTTTGTTTGTGTGTTCATTAAAAAATATTGCTAATAATAATATGTCTGAGGAAAAAACTATTTATCTTGATTAAAAAAAAAAAAAAGAAACTTTAGTTATAACACATAATTTAGTGAGATAGAGAAGATGGAATTTTGTATCATGTTTATGAATAATTTATATTTTTGTTGATTAATAAATTATTTGTAATAGTATAATGTAATTAATGACTTATCTATTATGGTATAATATAGTTGTTTAAAGTTTCACTCTGTTCAGTTTAATATCCATAATTCCCAAAATTTCAGTTTTTATTTCAGCATGCAATTGATTTTGAAAAGATTCTTCGTATAGTTTATAGTGCACAATTTCATCATTTTCTCAAGTGATGAGTACCTGTCTATGTTTAATTCTTTAACTTAAAAAAAAAAAAAAAAAACATTTGGAAGCTTAAATATTGTAAATATTAATTCTGTTTTGTCATTTAGTGCATTAACAGTTGAGACAGACATGATTTGAGCTTTCATCTAGTCGGGTTAGTATTTTGTGAGGTATATGCTTACAGTTAAGAAATGGTCAATGTAAGTACATGTTTTAGCCAGGTGTAATGTGCAAAAAAGTAGTGCAATCTGTTAAAAGATGATTTTTGAGAACTATTTTATTTAGATATCATATAAACATGATTGCAACTACTTTATCCCCTGAAAATAGGAGCAAAAAGACAAAGCTGCATTGCTTATGATAATATTTATTTTGAAGCACAGTGACAGATATATGAAGTGAAATAATATTTTATTTTTGTATAATTTCAGTATTAGATGAATGTATCTTTAAAGGAATTGATTAAAAATTTCAGATAAAAATAGATCTAAAATAAGTTTTAAAGTTGAGAAATCTACTATTGGAATGTATTAACACTGCTGAAATGTTGTTCTCAAAAATCAAAAGAGAAAAGATTTGATTGGGTAAACAGGAGCATTCTGAAGAATCAATAGGCTGAGTTTGTACTGACTGAGACTTTACAATTCATTTTTATCTTTAAATAGAAATAATGGGAACAATGGAATTTAAGGTGAACAGAAATAAAATGTTAAATTGCTGCTCTTAGTGAAATTATTTAGTAACATGTGTTTATAAAAGTAAATTAAAGTATTTGTTTAAGATATACATATAATGTAATTTATAAAGTGTTAGAGTAGTTTCGATAACAGTTTCTTCTATTGTCTATAACCTTTCAACTTGCTTATCTTCTCTTACTTTTCATAATAACTCATTTCATTACCAAAATCTCTCTTGTACCATTTTAATTTATAACCTTATAGTTAATTTGTAGATGAAAATTTATTATTTTATCTATTGAGGGAATTAGTGAAATAGCAAGTAGTACTCTGGACTTGACATAATTTTTTAAATTTTAATCATCATTAGTGTCTATTCAAATAAAACAGTGCCTGTGGTTTGGTATTATTTTATCTCCCTTTCACCATAATTTTCTTTAAAACGTAGCATAAATGCAGTTACATTTTATATTCATATCACCTGCTAAGACTTGCACTCAGGGCATCTATATCCCATTCCTCCTCCCCCCCCCCACCTTCAGTTACTATGTCATTGAAATGAATCAACATTTCAGCTTCAAGACAGAAATTATCTCTTAATTCTCAAAGATGTAACCCTCTTTTTTAATTACTTAGTTATCTTTAAAAATATTTTTACAAAATGAATATGAATATAATTCAAGGGTAAGGGGGAAAAAAACATCGTATTTAAAATCATTCATACTATTGAAAAATATTTTGTACAGAAAATAAATCAAAGTTTTAAATAAATAAAAATGTATTGGAACATTATTCATATAAGAAAGTATGCAAGGTAGAATATCCCTGTCTATGTTTTCTGTAATTTTATTTTGATAGGCAAAGATGTGTGGTCTTTGTTACACCTATCACAATTGTAAACTTTAATACGGTTGATAGCAGTGTATTTTACGAGAGAAATATAATAAATATTAAATAAAACATTATCTTTTCTGCATTTAATACATTATTTTTGGTTCTTCAGAATCTGCTTCCCACATTAGCTTAAAATTTATTACTAATTATATAAAAAATTATTTCTATTATCATTTATTTAAAACATTATGAAAGAATATTAATTTGTGCAGATTTTTTCTGGAAGCTTGCTTAAGATGTAAATACTGAAAAGAGAAATAAAGTTCTAAGTTTACTGAACATCTGTGAGTACTCACTTGCTCTTATGCTTTTAGAGCTATTGCTAGCCCTGAAAATTTTACCTGAATTTGTAATTTAGAACATTATCATCTACAGAAAAAGATCAGTTTATACAATTTGCATTAATCAGATTTTGGAATTGTTGACTGTTCCTGAATATTCTAATTAGCAATGCCTTTTTCATATGTCTCTAAAATACTTTTATATGCAGATTTTAGCCATTTTTATTGAAAAATATCAGTGATCAAAACTTGCATTTTTATTATGTAATTATTCAGAATATGTAGCTAAAAAATGCTTGCTTTGCCTGTTGATTAATCAAAAAATGTTGAGGATTATAAACTGCTAATAGAAATGTTAATATTATTCAAGTTATGTTTTATTTGATATTTAGAAAATTACTCAAACACTTAGAATTGAAACGATTATTTTAATTCTTATATCTATATTAACATGTTCAGATGCTGGTTATTCCAAAGTGTTTGGAACTATCCAATAAAATTTCCTCCGTGCCATAATTTTTGCATGCTTCATTAATTTTCTTTTACCTTTTTTATAGGATTCGATGTCTCCAATATATGTGAACATTCCGGTTTCATTTGGACGGCTTCCTCCAAGCCCAAAACCAGATCAAAAACCACTTCGGAAACTAACAAATGATTGGTTTGAATATGTTGAAGAAGAAAGTGGTCGTAAATATTATTACCACTCTCCATCTGGGAAAGTTACTTGGAAACCACCACGCCGTCGTGAAAATATGCAGGTAATTATTCATTTTTTAATAATAAATGCTTATTTTATTATGAATCATTTTTTATAATTATGAAGTAAGTAAAAACTTTTTGGAAAAAATAATGCATATGCTAGTTTTGAAAGATTAACTGAAGTAAACTTAAAAATTGTTTAATTTTTTGCTAGCTGTCTTTGGTTTATTATTTGGATTATATTATTATTGGAATTATTATTTATTTGGAATCTTAGCAATACTAAAGCAATCTTAGCAATCTGAATCAATAATCTTAGCAATCCGAATCAATAATCTTAGCAATATTAAAGTTCTAAAATGAGCCAAACAGTTATTTAAAGTTTGTTTTACATTACTTGATGGTATGAAAAAAGTGAAAATTGAAATATAAATAAGAATGGTTTATCTGAAGAAAAAAGTGGTCATGAATATTATCATTCTCCATCTAGGGAAAGTTACCTGGAGAGATAGTAAAATGATAAATAATTATATTAACATGGTGGAATGGCCTGATTTAATGGGGAAAGGAAAACCTAGTATATGATATATTCATCGATTTGTGTTTGTGTGAATCAGATGAAAGAATACTAAGATGTTTTGATTTATAGTTTCAAATAACAGAAAATGAAACTATATAATAAAAAATAATGCAATCAAAAGAAATAAATAGCAAATAATTAAAAGAATGCTCAAACTGCAATTTTCCAAATATTAAAATTTGCTTTGAGAAAAATTTAATGTCATCATTTCTTGATCATAATGTCTAACAATAACAAAAGAATTTTGTATAATAGTTACTGAGAATTAAAGAAAAATCAAAATATTATGATTAAAAAGCAAGATTAAATAAAAATTTCTGTTGTAACATTTAAAAGGAATTAATCCCTTGGTTGAGAAATTCTTGAGAGAGTGGGGCATAATGTTCGTTAGTTAGTTGTCAAAGATTAAATTGAGTCCAAGGCAGGAATCTTTTTCCAGTGTAATACATCAATAGATGCATAAAAATCTCTTTTGAGCAACTTTATGAAGTACAGCAGTTGAAAGTATTACAGAAAAGCATCCAAATTTCTAATTAATTAAAATTTTAAAAAAATTAATATGTAGTGCATATAATTGCCACCTCAAAATGTTTGTGCCAAATCTAAGTTTAGTAGCTTGTCCTGTAGAGTACCAACAAACACATATTTCTTTGTTATTGTTAGATATTTGATTATAATGCCCTATTTATTTAGAATTAATCATTTTAATTATGTCAGTGGCAATTAAAACTTTTATCTTTTTTTTGTGTGTAGAGAGATGTTTTTAAAACTGGTATTACTAAGTGCTGAGATTTTAGTTCTTTTTTAGAACAGCATTTGACTGTTCTTTGTAGTAATATTATCATATATATTTGCAAATAATACTCAATTTGCAAATTTCAAATGATGAAAAATAGAATATCAGAATAAAACTGATTAAGGTCCGATAAACCAGGTTGATTAAATAGAATCTTAACAAAATAATAATAATAATAATAATTATATCCAAGTTTTCAAAGCTTGCTACACAGTTTTGTTAAAAGCTTTGATTATTAATTTTATAAATTACAATATTTTCACACTTTATTTATCATTACTTTATCTCATTTCAGTCAACACCTTTAAACAGTGAGCCCAGCAGTCCTAAGTCTAACAGCTCTCTAAACACTGTTCCGGATCCTCCTCCTAAACAGTTAAAACCCAAATTAAAGAAACTTGCTCATAGTAGCAATGAGAGCTTGGAATCTCAATCATCTCCATGTATGTTCACTATCCTCCCCCCTGGTTGGAGTCAAGAATCTGATTCATCTAGTGGAGCCATTTATTACCATCATGATTTGTCTAAAAAGAAAGTGAGTGCTTTAGAGATCCGTATTTTAGTTATTAGTAATTTGAAAGTTCTTGGAAACTTTATTTTTTTTTAATAAAATTATTGACTTTTAATGATTTTTTATTACTATTTCTGTGTGACTAATACTATATGAAGGATTAAACTTTTCACCTGACTGTAAAACTTCAAAAATTTGAATGCATTTGGAATAAAGTGCAGAAACAGGTTATATATTAGATTTTGTAAGGTTAATACTGTGTGCATCTTTAAAAAAAAAGTTCTCTTTACTTGAATCACTGCTTGCATAAACCACATGAGTTAATGATATCTACTTTCTTAAAGCTTAAGGCTTTAAAAAAAACTCTTTTAATCTAATTCTTAAAAAAAACCCTCTTAATTTTTAAATCAAGCAATAAATTGAGTTGATTGCCTAATTGATTTTATGTACCTTCCTTGTGAATGTATTTGATCCATTAAACTCTTTTATGTGAAAATGATTAGGAAGCATCCTTTATAATTTAAAAATGGCATAAAGAGGATTTCACTTCGAAAAAAGAAGAAACATGCTCTTCCAACTTCTACATTTTTTTTGAAATCAGTGATTCAATTATTGTAATATCAATGTTTTTAGATATTTTATTTTCTTTAACACTCATTATATATTTTTCAAAATAAAAATTGTTATTAATTGACATCAGTTTAAGAAAATTGCTCTTGCATTTATTATAATCATGCCTATTTTACTGAATAGATTTATTGTTTTGTCTTTTTTAATTAGACGGAATGTAATATGATCACATGTTTTATTTTAATTTATACAGGGGGTACAAAAAAGTGGAACAAATATTTCTTTCCCTAAATATTGCACACCTAGACATCTGCTTCCAGTTACAAAGTTTTATAAAATGAAATTGGCAATTATGTGAAAACAGTTTGACTTCTGTGGAGACAGATTATAAAATGTTTAAAAAAAATATTTTTTATATGGACCCCATATTATAAAATTGTCAGTTAATTTTTTTTATATTCATCTATGTATACATACTGTTATCTATAAAATTTGCAGATATATGCATCTTTTAAAATTTACAGGGGCTTATCACAAATTAAATGGAAATCTTTATTACAGCAATGCAAATTTATTCTATAAAATACCTTTTATATTGTCAATAATTGAAATATTTGTCAAATAATACATCTTCCATCTATCATACCTTGAAGGAAATATGCTGATCATATTGTTGGTTGCTTTGATTGGTCAACAAATGCAGCACCAATTTTATAAAGAAGGGAATAAGAATTTGTGAAATTGAACCTTTAAAGTATTTAAGCGAAGTAGTAGATTACATCAAAAGAAAATAAAACTCTTGCTAGCAATTATGTATGTGACATTAATATTAATGCCATGCACATAATTAATTCTTTACTAACATTATTTAACTTTCCAAAAGAATGACATATTTTTGTAACAAGGAACGTTTTGAAATGTTGGATATTTATATTCTGTATAATTATAATGCTGGCATAATTGCAGAAAATTACAAACGTCGTTTTCCGAATTCCCGATCATGTATTTGCAGAATCTTTACTTCCCATGGAAAATGAAGCATTATATAAGATATAAAGAAAATGACATTTTAGCTTATTTATTTTTCAAGATACTGTCATGCTAGTGTAAAAGCTGTCAGTTGAGAAATCACGATTCCAAAAACGGCTGTGCAGAAAACATTTCAACATAATCACTGTCACCTATATAGCATTCGTAGACTCCATGAACAACTACAGCCATTTCAGATTAGCGCCTAGAATTTTACATTCTGTCATCATGTTAGGTGTATCATCTCTCTCTTCAGGAATGTAATTTGGACAGACGAATGTCGCTTTAATTGAAATGGTAGCATCAGTTACCAAAACAGTTACTTTCGGAATAATAAAATCCATTCCTATAATAAGTCAGTCAATTTTGTATTAGTAAGTGATGTAGCATTTTCAGAAACTCTTTGGTTGGTCTTGTTTTGCATATCAATCTATTCTGAATAGACTGATATATTCAGTTAGTCTGAACTCTTTGATGTTTCACCGTACATCTGCAAATATAATGATAATTAGTTCGTGTTTCTCTGTGTCGCGCCTCTACTGTAAGATAATGATTAGATGTGAGATTTCTTAGTTCATGGTTTGGATTAGAAGAATCTGTTGAAATTCCTCCTAAATCACTTGATTTGATGTCTCTTGACTTTTATTAAGATCTGTAACACAACTACACATTTCCTACGCAACACAACATCCTGCAACACATTTCACTATATAACACATCATCTATAGATGCAGCAGAACTTTGTTGACTAATTCAACAAACATGCATTGATGTACAACTGAGGCACTGGATTGCATGTTTCAAATTGTCGTTAGAAGAATGCGTCAAAAGTGAACAAGTTCCATTAATGAACATGATTTTCAATTAAAGAATTATCTGACCATTTTTAAAAATTAATATTATTAAATGCATTGTTATTTTTTATTCTGCCCTTTTAATAAGCTTTTGTAATTTGTATATTATCTCTGAAATCTATAGAAGGAAACCATGCTCAGAAACCAGTCTGATGTATGGAAAAACGGGCTAAGTTAATTAATTTGCCTGTTAATATTCAAACAAATTTTACAGACAGAAGCATGAAAATTTTTGTCCTTGTAGATGAGTCCAAGGGAAACATTTTACTTGTTGACCTTTTGCTTTGAGGGTTACATAAAAATTTAATTTTATAATACTTTATTATCAATCTCTATAAAAGCCAAAATGGTTTTCATACACTTCTGTACTTTATTTATTTGATGAAAATTTGCAATTGAAAATATGATGTATTGCAATTTTTATGAAAATCAATACTTGTTCCAATTTTTTTGGGATACAATATATACACATATTATTAATCAGTACTGTATATTCACATATATTTCCAATACAATAGATGAACTATAATTCAGTTGCAAGTTATTATTAATTAAAATTCTTTTTATTGTAATTATATATTTTAATATTTCAAAGGAAACAGAAACCCTAAATTTTTATAGAATGGATCAATGAAATTTTGCTAACTCATGTTACAGTGGAACCTCGATTAACGAGCATAATTCATTCCCGAATTTTAATCTTAATGCGAAACACATTAAGCGAAACAATTCTTTTTTCCCAAAGGAATTTATGTAAAAATAGGACAATGCGTTCCATTCCGAAAAAAATATTGGAGCAAATTTATAATAATGTAATTTTTTATTTATTTATGCTGCATTTTTTTTTTTTTACAAGAAAACTCTCTAAAAACATTTGTCTTTGGGTACGCTTCGATATTTAGCAAAAATGAGAGACAATATCGTTAAATGAATTTGTAGCGCGCATAGCAACTTTCTTATCAAGGTTATGCTTCTCAACATAAGGTACTATACTTCCGTATGCTTTCAGCATATCCCTTATTTCATTGGAAGAGTGTTGCTCTTTTGAGTCTATTATTTCTTCCTCATCTGACCAAATATCTTCCGAGCTTTTTGTTTTGATACAGAATGCAGCTCTATAAGCTCATCGGTAGTTCTGGCTGTCTTCTTCCTTTCACCACTAACTCAACGACACCGTTGCTTTCCACCTCTAGTCTCATAAACTTGGCCAGAAACAAAATCAAATCAATTAAGGCTCCACAAGGACTTGCTCAAACTCCTCGGAGTCGCGTTCAACAACGCATTCCAGCTAATAATTTTTCCATGTAAATACAAGGTTTGTCTTCAAACAAGCGCTCAACACAGACTAATACAAGCCAAGCCAATCCTCCTCGCCACTCGTTCTTCGAAACATCGCTCTTTGAACGACTCAGTTTTTTACATTTTATTTTGCTTGTTATGGAGTTTTGATTGTACTAACTTATATTAAAAAATAGAGAATTGTAGAAGAATGCTGCGCAGAATTTTCATAATATAGCCATTGTTAATGTTACAAGTCATAATTTTCAATTAAGAATTTGCTTTGAACAGGGTTGCCATGCCACCGGAAGAACTTAGAAAACCGGGAAAACGAAGGAAATTTAAAAATCGTCTAAAAAAACCGGGAAAATGCATTCAAATTAAAAATTTTTTATATAAACCGCGAATAAACAAGGAATGTAAAGTTTTAGTTATTTTTTTTTATCTAAAAAATGCCGAATAAAAGATTGTAGTCATTGCCTCCAAAAACGAAACAGCACCATTCGCTATTGTGTAATTCGAAAACTCACCCTTTTTCTACTCTCCCCCCCCCCCTTTTTTTTCTGTGTAGATCAGTCCAGTCTCGATTTGCTCGACAGTTGGTCTTTTTCCATGAGATTGTAGCATGGGCGAGACTTCTGTAACTGCGTGAAAGAATGGAATAAATTTCTCTGGCGGGAACATTTCATTCTGTGGAAGCAGCGCGGTAGGGTTTCGTCTACCATATTTGAGTTTATTAAATGATAGTTTATTATTTGAGAAATTGGGAACTTATTGAAAGTAGATTAGAGAATTTTTTTTAAACAATGAGCTGCTCAAAATCCTCATTTAATCCTCAATCCTGATTTTGCTGAAGGAGTTCTAATAGTTCCGCAAAATCCATTTGTTGCGTACTGCTCGCTTTGTAAAAAGTTAATAGGTCTAAGCAATGTGGGAAAGTAGGTACTTGGTAGGCAAACATACAAGACTGCCTGCCAAAGTTATCATTGATGTTAGATAAAAAGAACACAAGAAAAGATTACATGTCAAATCTGAAAACGTCAAATTGAATGTCAGACCTATTTCGAGAACAAATCATTTAAAGCTGAATTTTTATGGACATTAAACTGTTTGCGTCACATTTGTCCTTTAATGCATTCAATGATATATCGGATATATTTTCACTGAAAGTGAAATAGCTGAAAAATGTACGTCAGGCCTACAAAAATGTCGCACCTTATTTGTTAGGGATAAATTCCGTGAAACTGATGGCTGAAAAAATCTGTAGAAGTTGATGAAATTGGTGCCCGAATGCATCAATTGATGAAAATTAATAAATAAAAAAAGTAATCTTGCTTTGTAATGTTTTTTGCTCAGTAATGATGAAAATATTTTTATCATGCTAACAAAAATGTTTTGTTTTATTTCACTCGAGTCCTTAATTTTGTGTGATTTACTGTTGAAGAACATGAGAGATTATATATATATATATATATATATATATATATATATATATATATATAATCTCCCTTAATGTATTAATTTTATCTTTCTAAATTCTAGATAATAAATAAAGATAATTTGTTTTTTATGTAAATATAAACCATCTATTAATATGCTATTATTTCAAATAGTGTTAAATTATTGCTTCCTTTCCTTGCTTTTTCCACTCCTTAAAATCGCATTGCATTATAACTCACACATGAGTGCTATTCACGCATTTTCTCTTACAGGAAAAAAACAGGGATTTTTTTTTTCTATATTTGAGTGGCAACCCTGAATAAATATGAAATATGATTTATATGATGCACATGAAGTACTGTGATATAAAACAACAATAAAATGCAAAAATCTCACATCTGAATTTAATGATCTGAAAGGTAGAATTTTGAAAGATAAATGAAATCAAGTTTTAGATATTATCAAGAAGTCTTTGTACTTTTTGAAACATTTCTGTAAAACTTTGAAGATAAATTTTTTTTAAATTAAATTTTCTTCATATGGAAGTAGAACAAAGATTAAAATCAAACTTGTTGTGTTAATATTTTGATCTTAGCGCTCTAAAAAATTAAAAGAATATTCAAAATTTTGCTTGATTCTGAATATATAAGGACCGTCCAAATAAAAGTGGCACTGCAGTCTGTTTGATAAATGGTTTAATGGTATTAATATAAATTTATAAGCAAAGGAAGAAAATAATACAAACGTAACAAATAGACTAGACAAAGTCATCTTGTAGGCTGAAACAAGTGTATCAGTGGTCCACGAGATAATAAATACCCTGGGTGTAGAAGTACGGAGGTTGGTTGTTGGAACCAATTTTCAACGGCACCTTGGGCCTCATTATTGTCGGCAAATCGTCGTCCCTTCAGAGCTTTCTTGAGTGAACCGAAAATGTGGTAGTCACATGACGAGAGGTCCGGGCTGTAAGGGGGTTGTTCAAGAACCTCCCAGGGAATGGCCTTAACAATGTTTGGCACGCCACAGCAGAACGATCACTACCATGCGGGAGGATAACCCCACTTGACAGCATGCCACGTCGGTGGTTCTTGATATTCTTTCTCAGTTATTGCAGTGCGGCACATTACGTGACAACAATGACAGCCTAGCCTGTAGGTAGCCATTCCAACGGTAGTGGGCCATTGATGTCGCAGAAACGCATTAACATGACTTTACCAGCTAAAGGTGAGTGAGCCTAAAGGTGAATGAGCAAATGAGCCTTATACGGCCGTGCGGATGAAGGGTGTCGCCATTCTTTGCTCATACTTCTGGTGACGGGGCAGCGTGAAAATGTTTCATCCTCGGTAATGATTCTTGAAAAGAATTGATTTCCCATTTCGTGGTGCCATATTACATGGAAGCAAATATGCAGTGAATCTTCTGCTCTTTTGTTCTGATGTTTCGGCACGCAAACATTTCGGTATTGCAACCTTTTATGCATTATTGTTCATAGACATTACCTCTGCTATTTCTCGAATGGTGATTCGCCAATTAATTCTCACGAGACGGTTCATATTTGCAACTGCTTCCTTGGTGATAACCACATGTGCTGGACTAGTCTTGACCTGTCGTCAGTACTGCTTCTTCCACTACGAAAATCCCTACACCATCGGAATACCGATCTGAGACACATACACTCCACGCCGTATACATTTTGCATTCGACGACAGATTTCCCTAGTTTTCACATTTTCCGCTATTAAAAATTGCATGACCGCGTGTTGATACCGTTTAGAGGCATCCATGATGCGAACGATTCCTTTTAACGTGCCCCCACACTATCATACACGCATCTAGCGGGATGTGACAATATCGCATGTATTCCCAGCACTCTGCGCCCTTTTTAGGAGCTTGCGCAGTAATCTTTCTCTTCAAATGACGGAGTTATTACAGGAATGCCATTTTCATTTGGGCCACCATTATACATTATAGTCAAATGCAAAGACATTACAAAATTTAATTCTAGATATTCTCATTAATTCGATGTAAAAAAATATAGGATTATAATAGAACAAATCCTAATTAAAACTGTGTGTTAAAATATAGCTCATATATATAAGAGCTATAATTTCACAAATATGAGAAATCTTTTAGAGATTAAAAAGTCATGGAAGGAAGAATTGCTCAATAGTAAAATCAAGCTGTTAAAAAATCCGTACTAACAACATAAATTTATAGAAAAGTGCTATCGGTGGTGAATTTTCTTTGGGAGGGTGAATTAACTTTTTGTTTCTTAGAAAGGATGGATTCAATATTTGTTTATGACATCTTAATCCTATGTAAAAGATAAAAAGAATTTGTTATGCTCTTTTGGAAGTTAGTATGTAGTATCTGTTGTCTGTACTTATAATAAAGCTCAATGTGTGTGTGTGTGTGTCTGCAGGCCACAGGCCAGACCGTTCGACCTACAGCTACCAAATTTGACACATGCATACCTTGGAGATCGGGAATGTGCACCTCGCGTCCCTTTTTTTGAATTTTTAATTACAATTTTAATTATTAATTAAAAACTAACTTTCCCGCCAAAAAATCTTTTTATTTCCCCACTGCCAAATGAGTAAGGCTTCAGTTTTTTTCCCCACGCTAACGAGGATAGGCTTAACTTATTTTCGGCCGATTATTTCAAACGATTCTGTTTATTTCTTTGATGCATTTAAAATTAAACATTGTTAATTAATCATTCTGAAGTACTTTTGAATTAAAATAAAACAGAATAAAGAAAATTAAAAATTTCTAATCACCGTAGCGTTACCCCAGCTGGCGTAGAAAATTCACGTGTTTGCGTTACCATAATTGGCGTTGAAAATTCACGCATGCACAGTGTGTTCTGATTGTTGACAATTCCATTTTCAACGGATACGGACTTGGTTTTGAAGGCTTAACATATTTCCGACCGATTATTTCAAGCGATTCTGTTTATTTTCTTACAGTTTGATGCATTTAAAACTAAACATTGTTAATTAATTGATCTGTTCATGATGAATCTCAGAAAATTTTGTAGAAAACTTCTCGTGATATTACATAAATTAAGAAAGATATTCTTTAGTGCCCATAAAGTTTAAATACTCAGCGACTCTATTTTTACTCATATTAAGAAAAGATGCTTTGTTTCAGTAAAAAATGTTCTTATATTAATTGCAGTTTAACCATTTCCACTTTAATTTAAAGCATAAATTCTACGGGAGCTAACAGAAAATTAGAGATATACATATTACGTTATGGCTGAAGGCCTTTAAAATATTATGAATGAATTATATGACTATCAAAATTTGAAGATTTAAAATATTTTGATGAAGAAGCTATTAAAATAGGAGTAACATAAAATATTTAATTATTAAAATTTTAACGAGCATTAAAATTGGCGAACCGTCTGGACGCCAAAGGCAGCTAGTTGTTTTATAAATTGTGATATTCATGTGATGAATAAGACTCATCGTTTCTTCATTTTATTTTTATTTGAGGGTTTTTATTTTATTTATTGTTGACATTCGATTTGCAGTTACATGTAAGCAGTTAGTAAGGACATAATTTCGGATGGAGGTCAGATAACAATGATGACATCAAAATTGATTTCCCTGTTACTTGAAAAATGTTTGCCTTTTTCTTATATTAATTGGTTTGCCATCTGCTGTACTGCATATCTTTGCTATATAACGAGTAAAAAGAAGATCCAGCCTTTCAATCTAACTATTTATTGAGCTTCTCTTAATTTGTTCCATGTTTTAATTAAAATGTAGTTCTACCTCATGATATTTTAATTTTTTACATACATTTATATGAAATTCTGTGCTATGGTTAGGGAGGCTTGGCATAATGGAGCTTTATAAAATTATACCTTATTTATTTTAGAGTTGCAACTATAAAAGGACAAAATTTATATTTTTGGAGTTTGTTCACACTGAAAATTCACCTAATCATGCAAAGTATACACATTTGCTCTCACTGCATACTGTATTCTTGTGGTATTCTCAAGGCAATCATGGACTTTGTGGATGCTGAGAAATTGTTGATCTTTTTAATTAAATACTCCATTGAATACTTATTAATATTTTGTTAAAACAGCAAATGCTGAATACTGAAACAAAAAGTGGTAGTTTCTGAAATAATTACATTTAGAGACAGAACTTATTGCATGTTTAAATTTCTTTTGTTAATATAAACTTTTGAGACTTGAAAAACTTAAGTTGTACTTTAATTTAATGAGACCTTACTCTACTGATTGACATGTGAACATTAATTTCATAACTTCTACATCTGAAAATACATTTTAAATTGAATTGTTCTCCTTTTTTTAGGTTGAATTTATTATGATGTTGTATTTTTGAGAAAGCAATTATAGCTTGTTTGAAATTGTGAATGGAAAGGGGAAATAGTCTCAATGTAATAGATTTGTAAAACACAAAAATATGCAATGATTACGTATATTGAATCTTAAATTAACCACTCAGGTATTTAATGCTAGTTTTCATTAATTATTATGTTATTGAGGGATGTTCAGTAACTGGAAAAGTGAAATTAACTGTAGTAAAATGTCTTATTTTATTACAGTTAATTAATAAATATTAAAATTGTGATGATATTAAAATTATGATGAAATTTTGTGAAATGTTAAAATTATTGAACAATATAATATGCATGAACAAAATTTATAGCATGATTGATATATTATTATAAATATGATACATATTAAATGATTTTTATTGAAAAAACATAAAAATTCATTCAATTGTAAATCAGTATATATAAGACAGAAAGAATGATATATCATTATTCTGATGCACCAAAAAAAAAGTTCTTTGCACAGTTTATACTTGTGTAAATTAATTGTATCTTATGGATTTTATATGTTCAAAGATTAATTAATTTTAATTAAGACGATTTAAATTGGTCTTATAAAATATCTTATGCAAAATTTTTATAACACAAAAATATTGATACTGATTATTTGAAAGACATAATATGTGCACAAAATGAGAAATTTTAACTTCCACACAACAATTCTTTTGGAAAAAAGATTTTAAATTTTTATTTTTTTTATTTTTATTACTCTGGTGACCAAATTGATTTCTTTTTCTGTTCATTTTTCATGTAGTCGCTCTTTGTGATTTTAGAGAATTTAACTAACTGCCAACTTTATTGATTGGATCTCCTGTGATTACTACCTTATTGTATTCTTTTGTAAGCAATATGGAGTAAGTAAGTGCGAGTTTAAAAAAGTAGCCAGAAATTTAGCCGTTTATTTGATGATGTTGAAAACTTTTCAATCTTTTTGCATATGCAATTTGAAGCAAAGTGGTTTCTTATGAAAAGTGTGTGAATAAAAAAGGAGGACAAAATAAATTAATAGGATTTAAATGTATGTCTTAATTTACAAAGAAATCTGCACAAAAATGAAATCCATTTGTCCTTCAAAGTAATAAAATTTTGAGACAAAAAAAACCCAACTCTTTTCTACTTCTGTCTTTCAATAAAACCTATTAATTTAGAATCTGAATTACTAATTATTCAAAACTCTTATAAGATATCTTACCAAGATATAAAAGCATTTTTTTTCTGTTTGTTTAGATAGAACTGAAAAATTATCTTTTCGAAGTAATATGGAGAGCATGAAATTTTGAACTCTCTATAGAGGAAATTATATGCATGATAAATTGAATTGTGATAACCCTCAGGAATTTAACTCCCAGTCCATGGTGTTTTCACGTTTTTAGGAATGACCCTAATCTTAAAAATACTATTTTTTTAACGTGAAATTTTATTCCTTTATATCACAGGCCTGTCTTAAGAGGAAACAACATCTTCGGTAGGATTATCTTTTGTTCCCCACCCATAGCTCTGAATCGATGACTACTTATTTAAAAATGCACACAAATAGCTTAAAATAAATATTGAATATATTTCCCTGACTACAATTCCCACAAATAAAACCCATGACATCCATATTTCCTTTGCTTACCCTGTACTTCAGTATTGCTGTATGTAAATTCTTATGGATGAGAAATTGAAATGATTATAGATGCTATATTTCAAATATGTATTTTAAAGCTGTGTGAAGAATTATGGTTATATAACTCTTAAATTAGATGTATTCAATAAAATAAAAAAAAAATGAATGTCGTCATTAAAAGATGCTACTTTAATCAATCTGATTTTGCATTTTGATCCCTAAAACTATTAAAATTTACTCCTTGAAAATATTATTAACATGTCGATGATAAAATGTACGGCGTTTTAATTTGTGTACATTTGAAATTTAATACACAGTGAATCATTATTATACTTCCTGCATTGATATTTTTTTTTTCTCTATTGCTTAGCCTGATATGTTGATACAAGCCTACATTATAAAATAGCTGCTTTAAAAAAAAATAATGGTTAAATTCTTCCCATTTATAAAAAATAAATAAATAAATAAAAATCTGTTTACAGATGCTAATAATACAGTAATTGAATTCAGTGAGTGTGGTTTTAAGAAAGTTAAGACCAAAAATTTATTCATTTGACTTGTCCATTAATCAATTTTGTTTCTTTGAAATTATATTAGAAATCTGTTACATTTCCTCTAATCTATATATTTTTGGGGGGCTTCAATTTTTTTTTAAATTTAAAATATTGCATTTGGCAATATTGAAGTTCAGGCAAGTTCCTTTTGCATTAAATTACTTAATAACAGGAAGTTTTTTACTTACCCCTTGAATTGCTTAGTTTGCGCTTCGTTTGCCTGATGCCATTTTCTTGAGCAATTTCTCCTATAGCATTTATTATTTTACTTCTTTACAGCAGAAAAATGTTTGTTACTTCAGAGGAAGCAAGAAGAAACAAATGGTGGAAATTTGCTGTTTATGAACTTGTAGTTTTCATTTGACATTTATTAGGAAGTAAGAGGAAGTGACCTTTGGCAACTTCCTTCCACTGATACGCTCACATAACTTCCTCGTTTCTTGTCAAAGACATATCTCAGTGTTTCTCATCCTCTCAGATTATTTGAATATAACTGATTTTTATCCGATGGGACTGAAAATAACTTATGGTAATGGGAGGTCTTCTTGAAATAAAATTTTCAGTGCTGCTTCAGTACTGCTATTTTTATCTTTAAATATTTTATTTGTTTCAAATTGTTTTTTTTTATTTAGTGGTATGCATCTGCAGATGAAAATGGACGGACTTATTTTTATGATGAGGATAATTCTGAGTCTTTGTGGGAGCTACCGGACATTTCTGTATCCTCTGACTTTGAAGTAAATAATTTGATATTTTTAATTAGTTATACTAATAGGTATCTTTTACCTCATATTATTGTAGTACATCACGGGAATAATTTTTTAGAAATTTTTTTCTTAATTTTATTCTTTTGTACTTCACAATCATTTTTTTTCTGAACAACAATAACTGAACCATTTTTTAAAATTTAATCTAGATATAGAACTAAAATTGTTACTTGATTATTTGATTTGAATTTCAAACTTTGGCTGTATTTTATGTCTCATTTATGCAACTCTTTTGAAGTTTTTGGGAGAAATCTAAGTTTTTTTTTTTTTTTTTTAATTCTTTTATTTTTTGCAGGAGTCTAAACAGTGCCAAGTGGTTGAAAATTCTTTAGAATCTTCTGATAATTCGCAGATAGCTCAAGATGTACCTATTGCAAAATCCAACAACGAATCATTAACATCGCCAAAACTACGTAAAAAGGCTCCTAAATTACCAGTTCCAAGGCAGTTCAAAACAAGATCTTTGATAGTCCCTGAATGTGTTAATTTGACTGGTTCTGAAGACAATAAAGGTTACTTGCCCCCATCATTTGGAGAAGGCTACTGGCCCTCTGTTCAGGATGGTCATTTTGTAAGTTTTCCAAAAGTTAATGATTTTACTTTTATTGCTTCTGCTGTGGATTAAGTAATACAGGATAAGTGTTATTATAGCTATGCTGTGTAAAAAAAATCTTATGCTACGATGTTTTCTTGCTTCGATTTTATGTAGATAATATTATTTCTTTTTCTTCTGTTTTTAGTCCATTACACGCAAAGGTACTTTGAATAAGACAAAGCTTGTTGAAGGCGGCAAGAGAATAAGAAAAAATTGGACTACATCATTTGTGGTTTTAACTGATGTTTTCTTGTTATTTTACAAAGATATACGTTCAGCTCATCTAGTAAGTTCTTTTCACTATTTGAGTTCCCTCTAAGATTATTCTTTTTACTATTTGTAAACAAGATGTGAATTTTTAAAATTTTATTTAAGTTTTTCTTTGTTATATTAATATTATATAAATTACACATCATAGCTAAATTGTAATTTTTTTTTATATTTTAGTGAAATAATTAAAGTTAATAACTAGTTAAGGAAATGGCTAGATATGTATTTTTCAATTTTTAGCTTCTTTCTTCAATTATTTTATCAACAACTATTGCATTGGAATTTGTTTTAAATGAGGAAAAATTATGACTGTAATTGCTGTTAGCTGTCTCTTTTCTGAATTACCAGAAATATTTTTTTAATAATAAATAACATTTAAAACTATGTATGTCTTCCTAATAGAATCTTCATAAAATATAAACATGGTGTGATGTTGGTTTGTTGAAATGTGTAGGAGATAATTGCTTTTAACTCGATTATTTCTTTGCTTTATTAGCAGTAAGAGTTTCATCTTTTCGCTGGTTAATTTATTATTACTATTATTATTATTAAACTATGACCAAGAACTGATTAATGCACTGTCAACAAGGGCTGAAGACAGAATGTGGGAAAGCATTCTTTTAGGCATGGTATTTTTATGTGATAGAGATCTCAGTATTAGACAAAGTTATCGAAATTAGACTGGGAAACATGGGATGATCCAGAATCCCAGGCAACTCGATAAATAAATTACTTTTAAATTAATCTAAAGCATAAAATCAAAGTCACTTTTAATTTTGAATTTAAGTGGTTAGAAAAGGAATTAAATGCTAAGAACATTAATAATTTGATTTTATTATATATGTATTTATTTAATTCTTAAAGTGAATAGGTTGAAGTTATATGCATCAATGATGCAATTATATAAATAATTTATTTTTCTGATAATTACAAAATGTGCATGTACACTGTTAGAATATTAATTTGAAATCACATTTCATAAGGCAAGTGCATTAATCAAAACTGATTTTAAAAAATATTGTTATTTGCTTATAATGTAATATTATAATTTCAAGAACATTTTAAAAAGTTAGCTTTTCAGAATCATAAAATAATTGCAATGGTAAAGTTTTTTTTTTTTCAAATAAAATTTTTAGATTTGAAGAGAACATGAATTACAAAGCTATTTCTGCATCTCAAAATCGTTGTGTAGATACAAAAATGTTAATGCAGTGCAAGAAAATAACAGTTAACATTCTTATTTTGATATAATAACTGATATCCTTTATTATCTTTTATGTTTTTATTGGCAAAGTAATTCATTATAAATTTTTGTGATAAAGATATCCAACTTCATTTCTCATAAAATACAAATGTTACAAATTATCATTTTTTTATCTGCTAGATTTCCAAGCCCTCAGCAATATAGACAAAGTTTTAGTTTATACTTTTGGATTCAGATATGGTATTTCAAATTCTCAGATTTGCAAAACAATTTATATATTTATAAAGTTTGCAAAGGGAAATATCAGTATGATATTTGCCAGATTCATATTCGTAATATAATGGAGTCTTTAACCGCAAAATGCTTCTATCTCTGTTTGGTGCTTGCAAAGTTGAGCATGTTTTTATGTATATTATTGAAGCATGCTAATATTGTTCTGAAGACCTGTTTTCTTTTAATGCTTTTTTCTTATCTAATTTATCAAAATCGTTTTTTATATTCATTACAATATTCTTATTTTGCGTTTTTTTTTTCTCTCGTCTAACCTCTTCAAAAAAAATTTTGGAAGGAAAAATTAATTTTTAACCAATTTGCAGTAAATTGACACAAATATTCATCTTCTTGATTTGTGTTTGTGATAATTAGTATTGTAGTTATCAGTTAAAATTAGAAAATCAGTTTTCTAACCTTTTTGCCTATTTATTTCATTATTTATGGGCTGCGATGTTCTGATAATAAGGTATCGACTTCGTTCCGGATTCGAGGAACAATTTCACCGACGAAATGCTGTGTAAGCAGGTCTGGTACACTTTTTTAAGTCCGTCGGGACTAATGCCCTCCTGCTTCTGTGGTCGGAAAGTTCGGAGGAGGGAATGCCAGCTCAAATGTTCAAAGTTACGAGCCCGTCCCAAAATAGCCTTAACATTGCTTTTAATGGAGTGTTAATGTTAACTAAATTAAAATTATCTTATTCTTTAAGAAATTTATCACTTTATTTTTTCCCCCTTCACAAAGAAGCAGAAAGAAATTGAAGAAATAGATATCTGTGAATATAAAAGTACTATCAAATGTTAAGTAATCACATGCTTATTACATCTTGATGCTTAAGAATTGTTTGAATTATTATAAAAAAATTTCTTAACTTTTTCACTCTCAAAATGATTTTTTTATCATTGCCTAGATTATGTATGAAGCAAATTTCATTTTTTCAGGTTATATAACATAAAAATAACGTTAAATTTGTTCTCAATTTTCTGAAACTTTTATTTTTTAAATTTGGAAAGTGTGAAGATTTAAGCTGTTATTTTTTTATCTTTTATTTTTTACTTTGAATATTGGTAACTTCTTCAAATATAATATAAAAATAAAATCCTTAATAAGCGATAAGCGTTGCAGATTTAATGCTTGCTGATGTCGAACTTTGAAGCACTATATAGTGTTGAAAAAATTATCTTTCCAATTTAAAAAAATGATTTAAAATAATGATCATTAAGTTGCTGAATATTAATTCTTGTAGGCTACTCCTGGGATAAAACCTGAACTTTGTATAGATTTAAATGGAGCATTAGTTGAGTGGTGTCCTGAGAAATCTAGCAGGAAAAATGTTTTCCAGGTATTATTGTTTTTAATTCTTAGCATTTATGTATTAAAATTGTAAATTGTGTTTTGAAATATTTGCAATATTGGACATTATTTATAATATTTTGTTGTTTTGTCTTATTAAAAATGTATTTAACGTATAATCTAGAATGCAGAATAGGCTTGTTTTATTTGCATTATTATTTTGCGTGTTTGATATGCTTTTCAGTGTATTTTTAAATCTTAACATTTGCTCTAAAACTTATTATGTTTGTTAATAATGCATAAAGTAGTTTTAGTTACTCCCAGATGTTGATAAATCAATAAAGTATCAGTGGGAAAAATGATGGGGATAATACCAATCCCCATTTGAATTTTGCAGCAATTTTGAAATTAATTAATTTTTTTTATTACTATTTGATGATGAAGTTGGCTCAATGGTTATTTCTTCATTTTTCTCAAATACAAAAACCAACTGTCGGTAGTTGTTGAGGCATTGCGACTTCTCCATATTTATCACAAATCTTTTGAGTGGCTTTAACAGTCTTAACACTTTGATTAAAGGTTAAAAGTAAATATTGAAACTATTCAGTTTTGTTGGCTTCATTTTCCATTTTAATTATCTGAAAATGCAAGGAAAAATAATTAAAATTTAAAAAATAATAATAAATCAAGATACATTAACTTCAAGAGCATTATATTCTCTGTCCCTGAAAATGAAACATTTTGCCTCTACATTTTAAAATTTGACGAGAAAAAAAACCCGCTTATGAATTATTTTTAAATTACATCTGTATTTCGAAACTGAGACAAAAATAACTCCTAGCAAAATCATAAACGAACAGATGAAATAGAATACTATAATCTGTATAAATAGAATAGGCATTTCAAGGTCACGTGATTTTACCATTCTCCAATTTTTTTCTTCTCCGTTACCGTGGGTTCGATAAATTTTGCTTTTTCACCACACCAGTATGTTTTAATAAAAAGTAGGAATAAGAATCAGAAAGTTGATTATTCTGGTTACCATTTGAAAGTTTATGTGTTACCAAAATATTCTAACAGCATGATGATTTTCTATGATTTTTAATTATAGCTTTATAAATATTTTGACATAGTTATTTTTGTTGTTAAAAATTAAAAGGTAATGCAAGCAATTTTATTCAATCGTTAAACTTTTGAGATATTTTCTTCGGTGAATTTAAAAAACTGAAAATTCTACTTGGGAATTATATGAAATAATTAAAAGTACTTGGTTTGTATATTGAATCTGTTTTTGTCACCCTTTTTCAAAAAAAAAAAAAAAAAAAAGAAGGTAAATTTTATTATCATAAATCTACATGTTACAAATATTAATTATTTACAAAAACATCAAAGCATTTAAAAATGAAAGAAAAAAAAATGTTCACTGGAATCAGAAATAATTACTCTATTTTGGGAAAAAAATCATGAACTTTTAAGATAAATGTGGCCGATTTTATAATTTCATAATTTAAAACATAAATTGCTTATTCTACCCTTAATAGTTTGAAGTGCTGAAAAAAAAAAATGCATTAGAAGTTTAGTACTTTTAATGTTATGATTTGTAAATTGTTCATTGCCATAAATCAGCTTCAGCTCTTTCGTATCCATGATTTTAGCGTTCATGCTAAAAAGAGCATAAATTGGATACCTGTATACCATAATTATGTAAAAATTGGGCATTGTGTCTATTGACAAGACATGAAATGCTCAGCAGGTAATCATTTATTTAGATAAAAAAATACGTTACTTATTGGCAATGAATTGGCTAAGCATAAAAGTCTTTCATTAGAATTATTTTTGCTATTTATCTGTCTTTCTCGTTTATATAAAGGAGTGCTTTTCAAAACCTGTTTCAGTCAAAAACCTTTAAAAATAGATATTGGATTGTTGTGGTGTTAATGTTTCATTATTAAGAAAAATATCTAAAGTAGACCTGGAATACGAACATGCAGATAAAAAATTAACTGTCTGACTTCTCACAGAATATTCCTGCATCATTTAGACTTACTTTGTATGGGATACATACATTAATTCTTCTTTTTTGCTACTAGTAAATCACTTCTGTCATTTTCTATTTTTTAGATAAGAAAATAAAATGTAAAAGAGAAAATCCGCCTGGGTTGTGCATTGTAGTAATTTTGTTTGCTTTAAAATATTTGATATTTTATTTTTGAATTAAAAATATTATTTTCAATGTTAAATTTAAAATTGCATGAATTTTTTTGTTTAAATTAATTAATAAAGAAATTAATTTTATTTGTCTCTTTTCAGATAAGTACTGTTCTTGGACATCAGCTTTTACTGCAAGATGATAATGCACAGACTACAAGAGAGTGGTTTGAAACAATACAAGCTGCTATTATGAATCTGGTATGTAATCCTTTGATTTACAAAAGTAATTTAAAATCATTTTTAAGCAAAAAGCTTTGTATATTTACTTTAGTTTTAGGAATTTTTTAATGCAATATTCATAGATTGGGATTAAGAGAAAATAAGTGATGCCTGAAATGTTAGTTCTGAATCTTTTATATGTATTCGGATTTTTTTTATTATTATTTCTTGTGGCAATAATCAGTATTTACCTGTGGTGCTTCAAAAGAAAAAAAAAGTTATGAATTCTGTTGAATGTTTTTATGTCAATATTTTTAGCTATTATGAGTTATGTTGAAAAACTCCTTTACATTGTTCTTAATGTTTTAAATACTTAAAATACTTCTTAATGTTTTAAATACTTCTGGTAATACTTGCATATCAATACAATGAAGGATGAAAGACCAAACTTGATGAGTCTCTTTCCAAGTTTGAAAAATATCTTCCAAGTTGGAAATTCTGACAGTTTTTCTTTATCTTCACATGGAGAAATCTTTTCACAACTAAGTATTGCTCATATTTGGATATGATATCATGGTAAAGCTGTTTACTATTTTAATATGAATATATTGTAGCTTCTTTACAATTTCTTTTATTTTGATTACATATCTTAAGTGCTTGATCATCATTTTAAAATTAAAAGCAATAATTTGAATACTGATATTTAATATATATGCTAATGCTTCCACTCTCTATTGGATGTTACATCATGTATTTTAGAAATTTAAATTTACTGTTAGATTTAAGCAGTTTGTGTGTACAGATAAATATCAACATTAGCTAAAAAATGGCTGAAATTTAAAGGAATGAATAACTATTTTATATAAATAAATGAACAACCTTTTTCAGAAACTAGTTGTAGTGATTTTTTAAAACTAAATTTATATTGTTTAGTAAACTACTATTGCAAGTGATACTATTTTTATTATAATTTTTATCATTTATAATAACAGAAATTTGCACTTAATATTTGGTTTTGTATGAATTACAAAATTCATTGAAATGGTGTGTGCACTCTTGTTTTGATAAAGGAACTGTATTTTGCAGTAAAAAATTTGTTAATCTTGATATTTTTCTCATGTACATTTTTTCCCATCTAGCCATCTGGTATCGAGCAGGCTGATGCAAAATATTCTTTTAATCGAGATGACGGTGGTAAAAAAGATGTCAAACTCTCCCGTTCAAAATCTACTAAACGTAAGTTTTTATTTATCTCTTTGGTATGGTAGTAGTAAATGAATTTTTAAACATGATACTTTCTCTCACCTTCAGTAAATTTAAAGAATCTTAAATATAAGTAGGTACTCTATGTATAATTTTTTAAGTGGTTATAAAAAGGGCTTATAAAAATATGTAATTAAGTAACAGCTTCACCAAGCTATTCATTTAAAAGTATACTTAAGAATGTAAACATATTTTGAACTAATGTAACCAGATAAAAATATTCATTTTGTTCATTTTACTTTATATAATGTTCATTTGTGTTGTGAAGACGCACGTCTTTTTTCTGTGATTGACGAATAAGGGGTTCAATGAATTCAATTTTCTTCATGTTCTGGAATTTTTACTGGTAAAATAATTTAAGAATTTCATGTGATTGGCAAAACAAAACTTTTTGAAGCATACGTTTGTTAATGTGAATTCTCAGGCCGTTTCAGAGTTATCTGGCGTTTCTAAGGCGAAGGGGAAAAAAATCAAATCATATTAATATATACTTACATATTCGCATGAACAGCTACGAAAGCAGATTAAAAAATTTTTATTGATCTTTTTATAGTTAACAGTACGGTATTAAAATTGCACAAAAACGTTTTTTCATTGATTTTCATTAACTCATATTTTAAACATCAGTTATATATTAGTCGTTAAAATTAAATGCATAGTGCGAAATTTAATATTTATTCTGATAATGTTTCATGTATTTGTTCTAATAAATGTTAGAAATAATGTATTATTATCATGGGACCAGTTCCCTTAGGCACAAATTTCCACTGCAAGCTTACAACGTGCAGACATCGAATTTAAGATTTTCCTGCAAAAGTCAAGAAGTAAATGCACAGAACAGTTTGCTTCATTTAATGAAGATATTCAATTAGATGATTTTTATTCTAATGTTTTGAAGTCCAGATTTTTTTTTATTTTTGAGAAGTCCTAAAAATAATTATTTTATTATATGATAATGTGATTGTGGAAAGTGGATTTAGTATCAACAAGGATATGCTTGTAGAAACTCTAAAAAAAATACTTTAATTGGTCTAAGAATTGTGTATAATGCCATAAACTTTTATAGAGGTGTTTTAAATGTTCCTATTTCAAGAGATTTGCTACAGTATGCAAAATTAGCATTGCAAATTAAATTGTTGCAAAAAAAAAAAAGCTGATGACTCAAATATCTGCAGAAGTTAGAAAAATTGATGCTCAAATATATGAATTGACAAAAAGGAAACGTTGTAATGCTTTTTGTTAAGTAATCATTAAATGACTTGTATCATAATAGCAAGAATATTATTTTGTGCTTTATTCCACCCAATTCCTTAACATGTGAATTTGTCTTGGAAAAATTCTAGGCAATAATAAATATTTTTTTTTCTGTTTGTTAATATAAACATTCATTTAATATATTATTTCAGGCAATGTTAAATTGTACCTTATTTCCCTTTGCTTTTTCTACTGATAAAACTACGAGAGTATTTTTATTCTGTTGTAACTATTGTGATATTTGTCCGATTCCTCTTGTATTGCATATACATGTAGGGAAAACGTATGGAATTTTTTGACCAGATTTGAATGGCTACCCTGTTTTGAGGAAAGCATAAGCAAAGAAAATGCTTAATCATCAATTCTGATTCTATTAAAATTATAGGAAATATTTTGATTCTTTCACATATTAATTTTTAACTTAACAACTTCCCAATACATATGTACACAGAAGTTTAATGTGGGAATAATTTTTTTGTAAATAAATATTACCTTATTAATGGAATGCATTTTGTTTAATATTATAATTCATTATATATCTTACATAAAAATATTTTTATTTCAGTAAATAAATAAAAATAATAAAAAACATTAAAATCATTTTATATTTAGATTATTCAACTGGGAAAAATGACGCTGAAAGTGAGGTTGGTTTGCCAGCTGAGAAGAAACGTAAAATTAGAGATAAATTGAGACAGTTTTTTGTTAGGAGACCAACTCAGGAAAGTTTGAGAGAAAAGGGTATATTGCAAGGTAAGTAATTCGGTCTTCCTGTGTTTTGACAAATCAAAATAATTTCTTATAAAAAACTTTGTTAATTCTGGCCCCAGACAGTATCTGCATTGATTTTGTTACTTAAGCAAATTTCATGAAATAATGTGTTCAAAAAACTTTATAATCCTTTCGAGTACGAATTATTATTTGTTTGCAAATGTTGTGTATTTAAAAAAAATTAGAAGGATTTCATATGTAAAATCAATTATTGATGCTCAGATCATGTTGCCATCTTGGAACTTATTAATGTATCGTAATTAAGGTTGCGTGTAGTTGTGGTTCACTTCAATTATTGCGACACGTTAGAAAAATAATTTTATTTGCTTTCAAACTTAAGAAATTAAACAATTAATTTTGACTACAAGCTTCACCGAGACGAATGCGCGAGCGTTCTGAAGAAAGAAGAGAGAATAGCTTTTTAGAAGCATCCTGCGTGTCAATACCCGGATGATGTGCAGCGCGCCAGTTATGTCACACACTGCCTCGACGGAGCTTATAGATAACAGATTCATATTGATAGGCATTCATTACAAATGCATTATCTGTACAAGTTATGATATCTCTTGGTTATTGAAAACCCATTTAATCCACTAGGCTGGAAAGAATTAATAGGATGAAATGGTTGTTGTGGAAATGCATTATTTTAGATATCCATTCTTTTTAATAATAACTGAATTTTTAAGAGTTAAGATTTTAGAAATGTTATGAGAACGACTTATAGTAATCTGTTATATTACATACGGTCGAAGGAAGGGCGAAGAGCGGGTGGTGCCTAGCTTCATTCTGCTACTTGTCATTGTACATGGAAATTAGAATTATCAGTTTAAAGGTAATAAAGTATATACAAATATATTCTGCGTCTGAAATGTTCAAAGGGACATATTTAAAATTGCACAGATGATAAAGTTCCTATGACAACACTCTTTTTTGAAGTTATGAATGGATTTCCCATAGTAAAATTATTAACAGTACAAATTTTAGTTAATATACTCTAATTACATCAGGAGATGTTTCAGATTTCCTGCTAAAGGGTAATTTTAATATGTAGATATTCTCTAGATGTCGTTAATATTATTTTTATTTTTGTAACATTTCTAAAGCATCTATAATCGATTTCTACTTAATGAATGTTAAAATATTATATTGAAAAGTTCTGGTGGAAATTTGATTTTTTTTTTTTTTTTTCCCATTCATACACACGCGAGAAAAATATTCAAGAGCAGTGAAACCTTTGTCTAAATCACACTTGAGCCTGAATTATAAGTATGCTCAAAGTATCAAAATGAGGTTGTGTGTGTGTGACAGAAAGAGGGAGAGAGCAAAAGAAATAAAATTTTATACATTACTGATGCAAAAAAAATTTCTTGGAACTTTTTTTTTTTCCATTTGCATTGTCTTGTTTACGACTCATAGACATGAATTGACACTCAACTTTATTTTAGAAACATATATATAAAAAATAGTGCATTTCATTTACTGATAAATATAAATCAATTTTCCTCCTTGCTTTACTGGCAACCTAATGTTAGGTGCAAATTCTTTTTGATTGAGAAAGATTTCAGGATATATCATATTACAAAAGTGGAATGCAAATCGCAGAACATCACACTCTAAATATATATTCATTTATTCTATATTCTTTTACTTTCCGCTATTGTAACATTTTCTTAGTAATTAAACTATTGATTACTCCACTGGATGTCTTTAAAAAGTAATAATAGAAAATTTTAGAATTTTTTTGATTAAACACAATAAAATAGATTCAATTAAATTGGCTGGGGAAAAAAATAAGGTTTTATCAACAAAATGTGGAGTAATGGTGAAATAACAGTTAAAAATTGTAAAAATACATTCAGATGTAATTTATGAGAAATAACATAATTATACTTAAAAATTTTGTCTATAGATTTTGATTTAATTTTTGCATTGTCTTGGCATTTAAAAAAATTGAGTTAGAGCTGCACAGAATTATTTGACAGATCATAATTATTCATTTAATTGAGGTCAAATAAAAATAACCACAAATACTATTTATAAAGTTTCCTATAATCTTTCGTCTTCTCCGTAAATAACAAATCTTTAAAAATGAATTTCATTCAAAATATTGTGTATTATTTTGTAATAAAATATTAATTATTTCAAAAGAAATATTAAAACGTTCTTATTTTTCAAAAAATAAATTCAAAATTCAGTTGGATTTAAATTTATTATTTAAAAATTTTATTTTATACGTTTCTATCTATCATTTAAATGTAAAGTGAGAAGTGAGTAATTTTATATTGTCATAGATAATGGTAAATAAAATTTATCGATATTCCAGGAATCATTAAAATTTTCTTGTACGAAATTAATATAAGATATATTTTGCATCTAAAAAAATCAATACTAAACGTAATTCTCTTTATGACTGTATACAATGCTATAATAATTACAATTAGAGTAGTTTTATGAAATTTGGGACTGTATGAAACCTTAAACTCATAAAACAAACAATAAATACTAAATAAATAGAAATAGCCTTTTCCTTGTTACAAAATATGGATTTCGTTATGCATTAATTATAAACAGAAGTAATAGTCAGTATATTTGTAAAGGTAATTAGTTACAGTCCTACAAATTATTTATTGGAAGATAAAATTCCCATTTTTCAGTAACTTCTTATATTCTGTAAGTAACATCGTATGGATCAATGAGTGGCAATTCTAGTTTTCCAATAAGACAGATATTCTTCACCATATTTAAAAATTGCGACTATTAATAAAATATTGTGACACTTGAAAGTATTTTTTTGTTATTTTTTTCTCCCCTCCGAAATTTTTCATATATTCTTGCATTACAATAATGTGGAAAATAATATTTGATGTATTTGAATGCCAAATAAAAAGTTGTTGGCATTTTGAAGTTTGTTAAGTCACCCTGAACGTATCGTTTTAGTGGCAATACAGAAAACTTGATATGGCAAATAAACTATTCATAGGATTGATATTAAATTTTGCATGTCCCCATAAATTCGTCTTGTCTTTTGATTTATGTTGTAATTCAAAACGTTTTAAGCTTTAAATTTGAAATTTTTTTCGCATATTAAAAATTATTTTTTTATGATGTGTGCAAAATTTTTGGAGTACTTTATTATTAACTCATAATTTCTATACGAATAAACCTAGCCTAATGAATTTTGATTTCCGTGAATAACTTTTGATGTAATTTTGAGGTTTAATGAGAAAAATGGATGTTGCCAATGGAAATTTGAAACTCCAACTGAAAATTTTCCTTGTTCTTACTTCAATACATATCTACTCCCTAATGAAATATTTAATTCAAAATTCTTCAAAAGTATGTTCATTCTTTTCAAATTATGCATTTATTATGATTGTGTGATGAATGATGCCAAAATCAAAGCTGGATGGCTTTATTTTCTCTTATATTCTGTGAATATTGAATGCTTAGAATTTTTCTCCATCCATTTTGAAAAAATGAATTTTAGATATATAGAACATTGTACATTAAACAAAAAAAAAAAAAAAAAAACAAAAAAAAAAAAAAAAAATCCATTTATGATATTAAGTTCTCTATCCCAATTATGATCTTCATTTCTGTTGTTAAAATTTTTAATTTCATTAATATTAATGCAAGTACACATTTCTTTTAAATTAGACACAAGATGCAGTTTTGTATTTCATTTCATTGGTGGTTTTCTTTATTGACAGTAAAAAAAAAGTTTCATTTATGTGATCATTTAAACTTCCTGAACAAATATATAGTTACTTTTCGCCTATAAATATTGAAACAAATATTTAATTTACATCAGAAATCTTATTACCGTTAAGGTTGTAATGTTTCTAAAGTTTAGAGTCTTCATTTATATTGTTTATTAATTTATGGACGAAATTTTATCTTAGTGTCTGTTGTACAGTCATTCAATGGGCCTTGAAATATTTTTGCTGATTAATTATTAAAGCATAAAAATTAATATAAAGTAATTACTATTTATTAAATTTATTTTATAACTTTGTTTCACTTGCAGATGAACCAGTATTTGGCTGCCATTTAGAAACTTTATGTACTAGAGAAAACAGGAAGGTTCCGAAATTTGTTTCCACATGTATTGAAGTTATTGAAGAAAAAGGTATTTTTTTCCTTCAAAAAATTATTTAGTTTAAGAATCAAAAGTGTTTTATATCACTGTTTTCTGCAAAAGAAAAAAAAGTGTTTTTTTTTCTGATGATGGATTTACATTTTAATTGTAAGAAGTGTTCAATTGAGCTTGCAACCTTTTCTTTAAAAACTTTTGTGGTAAATATACCAAATCCACAAAACGTTCCTTGCAATTTCATCTTGTGATTCACATGGTATTATTTTATTTAATAATTTGAACTAAAATTATATAAGTTGGAAAAAAATATTATGATTGTAACAAAGTATTTTTCCCCCAAATACTTCAATGGATATTACTAATGCATTGCTTAAGCCCACCGCTACTAATCAAAATTTTTATAAGCTGTATTTTGAATGCAATGTGGACTTTTTGTCCAGTAGTCTTAACTCTTTCGCTCCTAACGCCGAATTTATACGTCATCCACATGATAATGTGCAGAGACGAAGACCAAGCATACCCAACATCCGTATAATAGCTTCCAAGACGAATGACGGTTGTATGTGGCATGCAGGATGTAATAGTGACTATTGCCGGCAATATTTGCAACCTATATTTTGGATAATAGCGGCTCTTGTGATCATCGCTCAATTATTTGTCAAAAGGAATGAACCACATGATTCGAATCATATTTTTTCAACCACCATTTTCCCCCCTATTACTATTAGGTATCATAAAGGAATAGACAATTATTAGGGAAAAGAAGTTCAAAGGAATTTTGTATCGATGCATACACCTGTGGTCCAAAATCATCCTCATTTCTTGCAGAATAAATTTGCCCATTCGCAGTGTGGCAAGGGATTCAGTTTAGTGGCAACTCTACACGGACCGTAGGATCGGGTTAAGGGCTGTATGTGCATTGACTCCCTTTCATAAAAGAGACGTTCAATAATTGTGGTATTTCGCTTGGGCAACCGCCTTGAGACTTAAGGGATCTGAAAACCAAATATGACATGCATTACGATGCACAAGCCCTTTTTTATCCAGGAGTAGGAAAAGGGCTTTTTTCCTGGCCCCCGGTTTTACTGTTAGATGACGGCCTAGAATTGCCACAAAATGAAGTTAGTGTTAACCACATTCCTTTGGACTTCTGACAGTCAAAGGATAACGCTCACAATGGGAATATGAAACATTAAATGATTTATTATAAAATTATTGATTATCTTCATAGTAAGAGTTAAAGGAGTAGTTTAATAGTTCTTTTAAGCCATATATCCTTACTAAGCAATGCTTAGGCTATCAATTAATAGACAATTAACCCCTTAATTAACCCAGACCCTCTCCCCTCCAGATACTAAAATTATTTGTATTTACATCCCTGCTTAGATTTAAAGTTGACTCATCGCTGAATACTACAGGAATAACGTTGAACTCGAAGTTAATCTTGACTTTTTGTGGACACATATATTCAAAATTCATTGAAGAAAAGACATGAAAATCAATATATTATAGGTTAATGATATCTTGATAAAATATTAGAAAACTCGCATTTTAAATTTATTTTGTTAATTGAAGATCATTTATTTTTTATAATTTATTTCACATGTGAAAATATAAATTTTGAAGAGGTGTTTAGATGAGGGCGGATCGCATTAAATTTTCTTCTCTTAAAATCAAGCGTAACGGTGGTCATTAAAATTGCGACCATTTTATGACATTGAATGGGGGAGGGAGATGTCTCAAAACAATTTTGCGTCTGTAGTCTCATATTGTCTATATCTGTCGCTAGCACTGAGTAAACAAGGGTAGCGAAGGATTCCAGATCAATGCTGGTGGTTCTTAAATACTTTGTTTGTTAGTTTTGCTGTGCTATTCATTTGAAGTTATTATCTGTTATTTGATGAGTCTCACTTTTCCTGGCCAACTTTAATAACGAAATTTTTATGAGAAATATCCAATTGTTTTGAATATATTAATACTTTCACACCTGGCGTTGATGTCCCAGACATCAACTTGGAACCGTTTTTGCTAACACATTGACTGCTGATCTGAATTTCTTACAAAGTAATTTACATGGGCCCGCCGGTCACCGGTGACCCCCATGGCAGTCAAGGAGTTAATTCAATAATTGAAGAAATGACATGCTATTATTTTTGTTTCATTATAAAAAAAAACATTATTAAGTTTTCACATTTCGGGGGATTTTCACCTATAATCTTGAAATTTTATTTATAAAAATACCTTTTGCTGTAGTTCATAATAGACTAAAAGTAAACTGACTAACACTTAAATGTTTCTTAATTCTGATTGAAAGGATTAAAATATCACAAAAATTATAATTAAACTTTAAGAATGTGTTAGGGGAAATAAATTTAATAGCAATTTAGATTAATAGTCTTGAACGGGATACTAGATTTAATGCAAATGTCTGAATGTGTCATGTGTTTAGGCTTGTTTTGTGTTTGTAGTTATTTCTTATGAGGTTGTGATATGTTATGAATATTACTTTGATTTTATATTTTAAGTTTTTGTGTATCTAGAAAATCATTCTCTTTTATGTTGTTCTTGATATGGTTTGAATGTTTATTATAAGATCATTTTGTGTGAAAAGCCTTTTTACTCTTAATTATAGCTTCATACAAATCGAAAACTTATATAATTCATTCTTCATGCCTCTTACAAGACCTTTTATTGGTGTCATTTATGTGGTAGAAACATTTCTCAGTTGCACATAATAGTTATAGTTAAAAAATTATAAAGTTGTGAATTTCTTGCTTTATGAATTAGTGTTTGCCCTCTGACTAAATGAGTTTATTCTATTTAATATGCACAATTTAGTACAAAGTGCCAATTGAAGTGCATCTCTATCTGTTCTAAATTTGCAATAGATGTTTATTAAGCATATAAATTACTTCAACGCTTATCATTGGGTAGTTTAGGAGTAGTATTGGAAAAAATTGTTATCTCAATTGCTTACAGATTCTGAAGGGGACAAAAGAAGTATTTGTATAATCAGTATTTATGTAACCAACCAAAAGCTACTGAAAAGGCTTTTGTTAAAAGAATTCCTGACTTATATACTTTTGTTAACTACTAAATATTTATGCGATTTATTATACCTAAATTTACCAGTTTTTTTTATCATATAATTTTGTACCATCAAAAAATTATTTCGTAATTTGTTAGTTATTCCATGCCATTTTTAGCAACTCTAGATTTAATTGATTTCTAAAACTTCAAAGTTAGATAGAAGTGAATGTTATTTGTCACATCAATCACTAAAATATACAGTTGTCATGCACAAAATGAGAAATTATTTTTGTATTCCAGTTACATTAAATATTTTATGTAGATTATTTTGGAAGGATAAATGACCAATAATTTTTAGTTTTTGATTTTCAAATTTTTTTTTTTACGCTATTTATATTCTAGTGGAAGAAACACCGTTTTGTGTGTAGCTAATTCTTTAATTACAGAGATGGCATTGTTTTTTTATTGTTGTAGAATTAACAGCTGATGGTCTGTATAGAGCAAGTGGTAACCTGTCTCAAGTTCAGAAAATTCGAATGCACGTGAATCAAGGTACTTTGTTACTTTCAATATATTCAGAAATAAAGTCTTTTGGTACTTAAAATTTGGAAATGTTTAATATCAAATCAGTTAATGCAGTATTATGCAATTTAACAAATTGTGGGTGAATTAGAATTACAAATTTCTTTATATGAACAAGAAAAATGACATTATATTGTTAAATAGTTTTTATATCTTTGCTGAAATTGAATAAAGTTATGAATGCGAAAATTCAACTTATTGGACTAATTTTTATAGCTTACTATTGTAGAATGTATACTTTCTTTTATCAATTATTTACCTGTTAAACAGAGAATTAACTTTTGCTAAACGCTTTTCTCATATTGATAGTATTGCCATATAGCCACGATAGATTTTGATGGATAAGAATGACGTAAAATATAATGCAATCTTCATATTAACTTTGAAAATTTCCATGGCGAAAGAAAGTGGGCCTGCCCATTGAAGTTGTCTTCTTGGTATTACGTCATATTTAGGGAAATGGTTTATATTTTGTCGCTGACCGTACTATGTAATAACTTTTTATTAATTGAACTTTTCATTTGAGATTTCATAATTCCGTTTAGAGATATTTTGATGGATTAGAACTTTTTAAATTATTTTTGATGGATTATTTTATTTTCCATATATCTGTTTTGAGTTGTTCTTTTTTACCTTTTTAATTGGAATACATAGTATAGGCTTATGTTCATTTTTCCTGTTGAAATCATTTTTTTTAAATATTGCTTCCTTTGGAGACTTTAAGAGTTCTTTTAAACAGTAATGATTTTTTTCAGTTCTATGTGAAAAGATTAGTCCATTTATTATAATAATAATAAATAAGTAAGAGGTAGTTCTATTAGGCAAGCAAAGCGGTTTAACAATAAAATTATTGCCTGAAGGAAGAATGAATACTTTTTCTCATACTTATTTGAAATAATTCCACATTAAACTCGCATGGAGAAAGTAGTTTAATGCATATGATGGTTTTGATACTATTGTAGACATTGGCATTGAAATATTATCACCTAATTAGTCGAGTATAATTTATCTCTATTCACTTAAATTACAAGGATTGGAGAAAATAAATTTGAATGTACTGTTAAAACCATTCTGCATGGTGTTTTAACTTTTTTTAGTACAGTGTTTAGGATCTTCAGTACTTTATATGGTCTTTAAAAGGCAGTAACTTTAATATGAAACACATGTACAAATTGAACATAAAATAATAATGCAGCTTTAAAAAAAAATTTAACTCCTGATTGTTTCTTTTTTCCATAGCAGTAATTTTTTGTTTTTTCTTTTACAGATGACTACTCTTGCTTGAAGGAAGAAGAGGATGTACATGTGTTAACTGGAGCTTTAAAAATGTTCTTCAGAGAAATGAAAGAACCACTCTTTCCTTTTAATATGTTTGAGAAATTCATGAATGCCATTGGTTTGTATATGTTTTCATTTTTTTTTAAATGTAACTTTTTGGAGAAATTTTTTTCGTCATTAATATATGAATTACGAGGGTTTATTGGTTTTGAGAACATATACAAACTTAAAAGAATTTTCTCTCAAACACTATACATCTCAAATTTTTCATCTATTCAACTTATTGTATATAATGAAATATTTATTTTTAGCATTACCAGATGCAATTAGCAAACTTGAAGCCTTGAAGAAACTTGTACAAAAAATGCCTGAGCCAAATTATGAAACTTTAAAAGTTTTATTAAAGCATTTATTGAGGTTTGTATGTTTTTTTTCCCCTTTTAAATTGGTAAAGACAATATAAATATCATATTACAATTTTCAGACCTCTACTATCCCCAAAGTTATCCTAAAAGTTATTGTTTTTGTATTATTACTACTCATAAATTCTTATACATACATTTGAATAGAAAATATGTATAAGCTTCGTAGTTATTTTGCCCAGAAAATTATTCCCCATCAAGAATTAAGTGTAATATATCTAAGAAGATATAAAGGAAATTTTTATGTCTTCTATTCTTAAAAACTGCTGCATAAATTGTTTGAACATTGTTTTATTAGTAATATAGTAACTTTAAATAAATACATTCCCTTAATTATATATTTAATCTTGGCTATTATGCATACTAATGATATTTCTTTTACTTGAAGTTATGTAATTCACAATTCACTTGAAGTAAAAATATAGAATAATAACTAAAAATAATTATTATTAGCATAATAGCCGCTTTACTCAATGAAATTTACGCTTCCCCGTTCAGTATATGCCACACTTGTTATATGTTAAAATTCTATATATTTTTTCATCATTGAAAATTGTATAAGATATAGTTATTTGGTTTGATATTATAAAGCCCATTGAGAAGGAAATTGATGGTATTAAGGTTAGGTGAAATTAGCTAAGTAGGCATTATTGGTTATGTATGTTTGCATTGTTTCTTACATTTCCCCCTTTAGTTTGATTGGACAATACTGAATTAATTGCACTATTTATTGTGCTTCTAAACGTTTGTTAAATGCAACTTGCATTTCATTATAAAATTTATTCTTATAATCGAAGTATAAATAAGTGCTTGCAAATAAAGGATGCATTCTTAACAGATTTTAAATTGAACTTAAAAAATACAAAGAAAATTTGTTTTTAACTGTAACAGTTTTGAAATTGTTTGCTGCCCCTTAATAAAAAGTCATTTTACCTAAAAGCATTTATCATTGATGTATAATTGCAATTGAAATTTTTTTTTTCTTTTTCTTTTTAGAGTCACTGAATATCACAAACAGAATCGAATGCAGGTACAAAATCTAGCTATTGTATTTGGACCTACTCTTATGTGGCCTGAGCATGTGTCTGCTAATATTGCTCTGGATATGATGCATCAGAATAGAATTGTAGAGTTCCTTCTTTTAGAATTTGATGCAATTTTTTCTTCTCCAAGTTCTAAGAATAATTAAAAAAAATATGTAATATAACTTATCACTGTGTTATATATGTGCCTATAGTGTTATTTGTACAATGAATAAATTAGGTTTTAATAGATTATATATATATATAAATATATACACATACACAAATATGTATATTGGTTGTTTTTGAACTCTTGTGTTTCTTAGCACATTTTCATGTGATTTTGCCAATGTTCCTAACGAGAAAAAATTGTATTATATATTTATAAAGTTTGGGTTAATTCTTCTGGAATTTGCCGAGCTTTGACCATAAATGATTAATTATTATTTCATTTCATACGAAATCCATTAGTCTTTCATAGTTACATTTTCATTGAAAAGTCATTTAATTTATCAGTATTTCAATGTCATGGGGGATGTATATTCTGGACTTTATAAAAGGTAAAAATATTTTATGCTGTATTAGTCATTGCAGAATTTATATCTTAAAAAATGATGCATGCAAATATTTGTGCTTGAATGTCATTTTTATTATTGTAATTGCTTGAAAGATATCATAAGTTGAGTGTAATGTATTCCTTATTCTGTATTTAATTATTAAAAGACTGATATCCATTTCTTTGATATCTTTCGGAAAGAGACGAAATAATTTTAAAAGTTACTTTGTTTTCATTTTCACAATAGGGTGAACAGAGTTTTAAAATTAATGTTTTCTAAACTGAAGATATAAACTATTAGTTATGAAAAAGATAAAATGTTGATTTTAATTAGAAATATACGTATCTGAATATTATATTTTTGTTAGTAAAAAAAGAAATGAAAAGAATAGAGAATAACTCATCTTTTTAAGATTCCACTTGTTGAAATTTAAATGCTGAGAGACTTTTTGAAACGTGCAAAAGGTTGATTAAAAAAAAAAGCTTATTGAAAAAAATTGCTTTAAAATAATAATTATTTTGTTAAATTATTTCGTTGATTTACTTGTAGATACTCTTATTTCTGTGTAATGTAAATACATGATGAATATATTAATTTTCAAATATTTTTACATAATATCTAAATTCATTTTTGGAAAGTCTTCTAAATGAGCAGAAATTGTTATCAGTACGGCAACATAGAAAAACTCTCTATTTGCATCGCTACGATTTTTATTTGATGCATTTACTATACTTCAGGAATATTTATATATGAATTAAAGAGGAGTTCTGTACGAATATTTTAAAATCTGTCAAATCTCATTATCAAAACATATTTTGAGGTGCCCATCTGAGAGTTTTATTTCTTTTTCAGGAGTTTTGAAATTTTTTAATAGGTTTCTTATATAAATTTCATAAAATTGAGGGGAGATGGAGCTCTTTTAAAGTTGATATAGAAAAAGAATTGCTGTACTTTTGTTTGTATTCACTTAAAAGTTATGAATGTTTTATTGTTATGTTTTTTTTAATCTGTTATAAATTATTTCCTTCTTTCTAACATGTATCATATTAAATAAACTTCTATGTTTATATTTTCTCTTTTGAACTTTATTTTATTTCTAACATTACTGATTTTTACATCCATTTTTTTCTGTTTAATTTTATTTTGCTCATTATTACTCTTTTATGTTACTTGCATTTTAGTGTTGTGTACAAATATTTGCATTGCTAAAAATGCATACAATTGTTTCTGTAATTTAGTGCATAATTAGAGAAAATTTTATTTGCTTAGTTAGTAGTTTGCATGACGATTTTGATATTTTAGTTTTTCTAATAGAAAAAAAATGAACTAATATTTCTAGCTCATGTTAATTATTTTTATTTTCGTATGAAGCTTCACATTTGTAATTTAAAATTCAGGAGTTATTTTTAATCGATCGATAATATTCGATATTATTCTATCAGTATTTTTCCATATGTGTATGAAGACTGTCTTTAATTCAAGACTTTAAATCGTGTGCCCATTATTTTTATTATAAAACCTTGTTTAAGGGTATTTAATTTCCCATAATCCAAGCATATTTTCCTTGTAGGAAGTTTTTTTTAATGCTGTAATACAAATAAAATAGTTTATCACGATTTTTAAAATGTATGTATATTATGCCTTATTTGTATATGAAGTGACCTTATGAATTTTTTTCAAAAGAGAAAGCTATTTCTGTGATAAGTAAATTCATGGCCAAATAATTTACATGTGATTTGAAACATACTAAAAGATAGAATGCATTAAGTAGAAAAATTTACTTTTTGATGTAGAATCTTGGAGTTTTTAAAATGTATAATTAGATTATAAACCAGTTATGTAAATGCAAAGTAATATTTTTCAAATATGAAGATTTATAAAACTTCTAATTCACTGTTGTCATTCCTTTGTTGTTTCTATTGTCATCATTGTCTCTTTGTTGTAACTTGTGATCTAAGAACAAATAAATGGTAATACTACCATAAATTATTTGCATTTTATTTTTGTGTGAAGTTATCATCCACAAATTTGATTGTACAGTTCTGGCTCATTATTTAATTCTTAATTTTATAATATGCAAAAAAACTGTGCTTCTTTTTGTATCGATATATTGAATCACCTGACTATTAAACTAGTTACTTTTTCCCTAAAGAAGTGAATTAAATTTTGCTGCTGATAAAAGGATGTTCGTAAGAGTTTTTTAAAGAAGAGTAGAGGATAATTTAATTGTTTAATCTAAGATTTTCTCTCTTTGTATATTATGTTTTATTTGAATATGAAATTACCTTTATAGGATCACTGAATTTTCTACAAATGGTATACATGTTTGAGGAAATTTATGAAAATCTTAAAATAACCATTAGTCTAATTAATATGGTTGATCAATATTATTTCACTAAAAATTGCTTTTCAATTATTTTTTCGTTTTTAATCATAAAGCATGATGCAAATGGTCAGGCAAGTGACATTTATATACATTTTATCTCTCCCAATCTCTACGGATTTGTAACATGAAATGTATGCTTTGATGCGTTTTTCTTTTGATTGGGGAATCTTTTAACAGGGTAATCAACTTTTGTTAAACTCGTTCCACAATAAAGGCTTTTTTTTTTTTTTTGCAATGAAAAGTTACTTACACCGTAAGTAATAATGAAAATCGCTTTTCACATGTTGGTTATTTATTTTGACAAAATATTTTGCGATATATTTAGAAAAACTGAATTATTTTGCGTTCTGATATTTTTTGAAACACTTCGATCGGAACGCCAAAATTTCGATTCTTCCCTCAGACCTTTTTACACTCATATCCATAAATTAAGGATAATGCAAATTCATGAAAAGAAAGAGTCAGAAGCAAAACAAATGCGACTTATTTTAAAGCCTATTTATTAAACAAAAGGTAAGGAGCAAAAACGATGCTGTTTGTTTGATATCATTAATAAAAATTGCGATTTTTTGCTCCCTGGAGCAAATTACAAAAACAAATATTACATGGTTGGTATGATGGTTAATACATAGTATGTCTCCCAGACGATGCAATACAGTCAGCACAACGACTAAGCATGCTGAGTATCAAATTATCTATCTGATCTTGGGGAATATTACACGACTCATCAAGCAATGCTCTCCGAAGCTCCGGTAGACATGCAGGAAGTGATTGACGGGCTGCAACTCGTCGGCCAAGCATGTCCGACACATGCTTTACTGGATTCAAGTCCGGTGAGAATGCTGGCAAGTCCATACGGGTGATATCTTCTGATCGAAGGCATTCGTTTACGATGTTTGCATGGTAAGGACGGTCGTTGTCATCCATAAACACAAATTCTACGCCCATGGCGTCCTGAAAGAAACGTACATGTTGTTCCAGAATGACGTCCCGATAGATTTGACCTGTCATGGTTCCAATTTGAACATGCAGGTCAGTTCTGGAACCCAGAATAATTCCTCCCCAAAGGAGCAATCCTGCAGCACCGTATGATGTTCTCTTGGTGGTAACTGTTACCTAGTGCTCTCCATATGAAAGTCCGGCGAGAATCAGACTGTCATTTAAACCTGGACTCGTCGGAAAACATCACACAAGCCCACTGTTGCGGTGCCCACAATGCATGCTCTCTACTCCAGGCTAACCGCAGGCGACAGTGAATTGCAGTAAGTGGAACACATCTAACAGGCCTGCGAGCATATAGACCAATCTGCCCTAAGCGTCTGTACACGGTTTGCCTTGAAACTGTCGTCCCAGTGGCTGAAGAAAGCTGACGAGACAGGTCTGATCCTGTGCTCCGTCTTTTTCTTTTGGCAATAACTCACAAATACCTGTCTTCATTCGTATATTCGTTTGTATAAGTATTCACAAAGTGTTTGAAGAGTACAAAGATGCGGATGTTGACTGAGATTCTACTTCTACTAACTAGTGATTATATCTTTAACAAGATAGTTCAGCAATTCACTCTTCTGGTTCAACAAAGTCTTAGTTTGAAATCATTCGTGTTAAAATAATCAAGTCACCTCATCGAAATCCCAATTTCAAACTCTAGAAAACTTTTGAGGAATTCTGTTTCTAGTTCTAGTTCGATTTTCGCGTGACTCTGCATTATCCTTAATTTATGGACATGAGTGTAGTAATACAATATTCATCTTTTGGTTGTGTTAGCTCTTGAAGAATTTGGTGATATATAATCTCCAAATTGACTTAGCTATCTCGATGGTTTTGGCGCCAAAGAACGATATCCTGTGCTAGTAGATAAAAACTGCTACCCATTTTCATATTTTTCGATGCTTTTTTAGTAATATTTTCTTCTTCAGGATAACTGTTAGCCATATTTTGAAGATACACAACGTGCAAATTATAGTATTACTAAAATATAAAATACTCAAATGCTCACGGCAGCATAGCATGTACGTCTATTATAAATAGATGAATCTTATTATTTATACATGAAATTATCAAATTTAGCTGAAGTTAAGGTGAATAATTTTTGCTGCATTAGCAGACTTAGCAACTGAAATTAGGGAGAACGTTTTCTTGCAAAAATAAAGTATGAAATAAACTTGAAATTCTATACCTTAAAATTATAAAACATTTTTTGAGAAATGCTATAGGAAAATGTAGGGGAAGGACAAGGATTTTTTTAAGTCCACGGACAGTTAATTTTTTTAACATATGAGGGTCGTCCATAAAATAAATATCAGAACGTTCAAAAGAAACAAGATATGTCAGAATAAAATTTGATTTACAACAGTATGAAACCCTGTACTTGTTTACTATATATTTGCCAGTATTATTGAGATAAACCAATAATACAAAAGAAACTATAGAAACTATTGTGGGATGCCTTTTCAAAGAGGAACAATCCCAACAAGAAAGTAAAAAGCAGAAGAAAATGAGGAAAAGTATTGAGTTATATAAAACAAAAGAAAAAGATAAAATATTTACAATAAATGAAATAAGAACAACGATTAATAAAATGGCCAAAAAGAAAACACCTGGATTAGACAACATCCCAATGGAGATGCTTGCTGAAATTAACAGAAAGAATCCATTCATACTTTTAGAGTTATACAACAAGTGCCTAGAATTAGGTGCGTTCCCTAATCAGTGGAAAGTAGCAAAACTGATTTTAATTCCTAAAACTAATAGAGACTTAAAGGATCCTAAATCCTATAGACCAATTTGTTTGCTAACCACAGCAAGTAAAATCTTGGATAAACTGATAACTCAAAGAGTACAGCACTTATTAACGGCACAAAATAGACTGCATCATGATCAATATGGTTTTAGATATAACCACTCTTGTGAAACAGCACAAAATGCACTATGGAGTAAAATAAAAGGTGCGATGAATCAAAAACTAAAAACAACAGTTATATCTTTGGATGTAGCTGGAGCATTTGATTCCGTATGGAGGAAAAGCATTTTATATGCCCTTATAAAAATGAATTGCCCGAGCAATCTTTTTGAATTGATTAAAGATTACTTAAATGAAAGGAAATGTATTTACCAAGATGGAGAGAATAATTGGGAATTTATAATGGATAGAGGAGTGCCACAGGGCTCGTGCAGCGGACCGTTATTCTGGAACTTGGTTATGAATTCTGCATTTAAAATCAATCTTCCAGTGAACTGCTTTATGCAGGCGTATGCCGATGATGTGCTACTAATAATCTCGGGAAGAACAAAAGATGAACTGGAAATTAAAGGAAAACAAATAATTCATAGGCTAGTAAAATGGGGCAAAATTCATAAACTTGAGTTTAATGAAAGGAAAACAATTCAAATGCCTATTACATTTGGAGAACGTTTAAAATTAACAGATCCGCCTAACATAAAAATAGGCAATAACAACATAAATGTGTCAAATCAAATTAAGTACTTGGGAGTTACATGGGACAGTAAATTAACATTTACGTCACATTTTAATAAGGTCAAGAAAAAAGTGGATGTATTAACATATAAACTAGTGACAGTTGCGGATAAATTTTATGGAAAAAGGAAATACCATCTAAGAAGAATCTACACTGGGGCCATTGAGCCATTTGTTCTTTTCGGGCACGGAGCATGGGGACATCGGCTAAATCTAAAGAAAATCAGAGAAACATTAAATTCAATCCAACGGCGCCCTCTCATCATTATGTCTGGGGCTTATAGAACTATTTCTACAGAAGCGCTTCAAGTGATAACGGGAATTTTGCCAATGGACCTCAGAGCAACGGAAATTTTCACTAAATTTCAAATAAGAACTTCTAGTAATAAAGTTAAAATAGGAAACAAATGCTTCAGCAAAAATGATTATGAGATGTATTTTGACAAATTCGAACAACATCCTACAGAATGGTTTAGTCACGGTTTTCAAGTTAAAATCCCAGATATGGATGGAATAGAAATTTTTACAGATGGTTCAAAAGATGAAAATAAAGTAGGAGCTGCAATAGTAGTATACTACTATGGGAAAGAGATCGATAAAAGTCTTGTGAAATTATCGAACCATGCCACAAGTTTCCAGGCAGAAGTGCAAGCTTTAAAGATGGCCATTGAATATTGTGAAAGGGTGGAGGACGGACAGAAGTGCTCAATTTTTTCAGATTCTCTCTCAGTCCTACAAGCCATACAATCTTCTCACAATTGTAATAAGGAAATATGGACGATAAAAGAAAAGATAAAAAGTGTAAAAACTAACAAGTGGATAGAGTTGAATTGGGTTAAGGCCCATATTGGGATCTATGGTAATGAAAAGGCGGATCAATATGCAAAGTTGGCGGCACAGAAAGAGGGTGTTGATATGGTTGTCCCCAAATCAAATGGCGTCTTAAAATGGGAAATAAGAGAAGAAATAAAGCTGCAATGGTTTGACAGATGGTATATGTCCAAGAACGGAAGAGTAACTTTCGATTTTATTCCTAATCCAGAAATAAAAATAAGAAGATACCATCCACTGATAATTCAAATTATATCAGGACATGGGAGATTTCCTGCATATTTCCAAAGATTTGGAAGAATGCAGGACAATAAATGCATTTGTGGAGGAATCGGTACTGTTTACCACTATTTAAAGGAATGTATTGAAATTTCGGAGTTAAGAAAAAATCTGAAAATTATAAATAATGACTTAAGTACAGTACTGATGGTACCAGGTAATCTTAAAACTCTGAAGGACATGATGTCAAAAATTGTCAGTTTTTTACCAACTATTTGAGAGTTTGTAGATAAGGCAGAAGGACAATAATTGACCACTTTGTGGCCAATTACCTAGAGGAGAATGTCAGTTTGACAAATCGGTCAATGGAAGGATGGACAATACTCAAGATAGCAGTCGGCCACAACAAATCCTGTCGATACTGCTACGTTCAGTGGTGGCGGGGTGGTCGGCTGTACGCAAGAAGAAGTATTATTGAGATACTTATCATAAAAGACTCAATTTTTTAATACCGATATATTCAGGGCCTGATTAAGAAATATACAAAGTAGGTAGACCGGCAATTTAGGGGAGCTCCAAGGCTCTGATGCATTTCTTCGTGCTATTTTCAGAGTAATTTTTTTTATACTTTCATTAATTTTATAAAGGTCGTGTACTAGAATTTATTCAAATTACATTAAGGTATCATTTAAATTTTGGAATATAATTCTTATAACATTCCTAATTAGTTGCTTTTAGTGAATTTTATATCACATTAATAAATAATTCTTAATATACAGGGTGTCTCAAAAACCTTGACCGCGGCTTTTATTCCTTAAATATTGATCATAGACATATACTGTAAATTACAAAGTTCTGTAAAAGAAGGAGTAAAATGTTATGAAATCGATTAAAATTTTCAGGGGATTAAACTTCAAAAAATACAAAATTTAAATTTTTATGCGAACCCTGTACAAAAAATTCCTAATGAGTAAAATGCGCCCCATCCTCTAATAAGGACATGTGCAAAATTTCAGCAATTTATTACTAATAGTCTCAAAGATATCAAACTACATAAATACTGACCTCAACTACTTTTCCATGCCTGGATATGAGGTCACAAAGAGAAAAAATCATGTCGGATGGTCGTGTTTTAGGGATCGTACACAAATTAACAAAGAAAGTAATGATTGAATAAATAAATAATAATTTTGCTATTTATTGGTTCAAAAGTATTAAAAATGTGTTGAAATAATAACTTAAAGAAAAGATTACATATGTTTTTTTACAAGTTCATTAACTGTGCTATTTTTAAATTATATTCTGTATTTCATGATATAAAATTTTAAAATATTTTTCAGGAAGCATAGATTTTAAAATTTGTATTTAAAACTAAAGATATAAAGCATATTTTATTTCCTTATAATTCATTCCTGCGTCGCGTCATCTGCACTGTAGCTGTAAACATTTACATTTTAATTTGTTATTGACCTTATTAGACGATGGGGCACATTTTACGCATTGGGAATTTTTTTTGTATGCGGTCTGTATAAAAATTTAAATTTTGTATTTTTTAAAGTTTTATCCCCTGAAAATTTTAATCGATTTCATAACATTTTGCACCTGTTTTTACGCAAATTTGTAATTTACAGTTTATGTCTGTGATCAATATTTAAGGAATAAAAGCAGCGGTCAAGGTTTTTGAGACACCCTGTATATGTGTGTTACTTTATAATAAAAATTTTAAAAAATACGATCCTATTATTGAATAAAATTTAGATAGTGTTAAAATGTTTTGTCGTCTTTCTCTCTTATTATTTATTAAAAAAATGGTTTTAAGTTTTTATTTTGCATTTAAGGTGCGCGATATACTAACAACAGCTCTCATGAAAGTGACCGCAATTTCATATTTTGCTATTTCAGACTATCAAAATTTGTTACTTAAAACCATTTATTTGGTGATTAAATTGAAATCAATTAAAAAATCTGATTTTGGAAGCTGGGGAGGGTTTAAGAATAAAACTTAATCGAATGTTTTGGTTTTGTTAAAAAGTAAACCAATAAACGTGCATATGCAGAAGCCGCGCCACTTAATTTCGCTGGAATCGGTAATATTCGTTGCTTAAGAAAAAATAAAGCAAAGAATGGACCATTTTTTAATGCGGATGTATTTATAAAATAATTTAATAAAACCACGCAGAATGCAATTGCTATTAAAATGATTAAAATAAGAGAAACTTAAAATTTTTTTCAAATATACATTACAAAATATGTAACTTATATTAATTCAGTATACGCTTTATCTCTTTTGTGTATTTTATGTCAAATGTTTAAACTGTTCCATATTTGTATATGGATGTCAACAAACTGAAATGTGATTCGGGTTCAGTTTCAAATTGACATCAGAAATAAAAACGTAATTTCGCTGCTTGAAAAAAATCTTTAGAAATAACGCAACAAATTTTATAAAATTCAACTAGATATTCTATAGTTAAAATTATCTTTTAATTTCCTTAACTAGTTCTCTGAGTAATAAATTATTATTATTATTATTTCGTAAATTGCAATAGTGACAGAGTAACAAAATCTTCTCATTTGTATGCAAATCTTCGTCTGACAAACCTTTTACAGGTTTTAATTAATCCCTAAATTTACATAGAAAATTTTATTTATTGACTTAATAAAAACTATTTGTGGGGAAAATATAAATATTTGTAAGGTAATTTAACCCTACTGTTGTGTTCGTATTTACTTCACGCATGTAGCGTTCGGGTCAATAAGACCCAATTCAGAAAATTAACCTCTCTTGCGGTAATTGACAGGTGTCATTTAAGAAATGGTTTAAACAATACTAATATAAGTTTAAAAATAAATCTAATAATATAAAGCATCTATAAAAATATCAGAAAAATATTCGAAATTGAAACTTAATTATTTACAATTTGAACAATAATATTTTACATGAAATTTGCAAATGTGATTCTTACAATTAGAGAATAACATATTAGTTTTGCTGTCACTGCTTGACGGACAGAGCTTGCACCTTGCACGTTTGAGAGACAATGAAGTATTCTCAGCAGATCCCGATGGTATGTTTTCCCTTTTTCTCTGTATTCGTTTCACTATTTTTATTGAGTCCTCACTTCTTGGTAGGTGTGGCCTTGCTTCAATGTGTGGAAAAATGAGCAATTTTCCCAGTTCTTTCAAAAATGGTCTTCGTTCAGTCAATTTGTTTTCGTTCCATTCACTATGTATTGAAGTCCATAGAACAAATGCATTGTACGCAGAAATATCAAGCATGTCATGGAATACTACCATGGGCCAGCGATTTGTTTTTCTTTTACAAGTTTATGTGTTTAAAAGTTTATCAAGAGTATCCACAGCTCCTTTAGTTGAATTATAATGCAAGATCATTAATGAGGTTTTTTTGTCAGGTCTGTTGCTAACTTCTTTGTCATGATGCAAAGTGCTCATAAGAATAACATTCTTGTTCTTTTTTGGGATGTAGTTTATAACAGTTGTGTCTTCGGTAAAATAAAATAAAGAGCTGTGAACTTCTTTGTGTCGCATTTGTTCAGGAAGTTCTGATTTATTTTTTCTAATGTCACCAAGCATAGTCATTTTCCGTTTTAGAAGAAGTTGTCCCAAGTTGTAAGATGTGAAAAATTTATCACGTGTCATACTATGTCCCGAATACCCGTAAGTAAGATCACACACTACTCGCATTCCCCGATTTTTCTCTGGCTTTGATCCTTGTTCTTTTCTAGTGTAAATTTATGTTTTCAGTACATACAAAGTTTTACTGTCACATAAAGTCCATATTTTGATGGTTTACTTGGTATATACTGTTTGAAAGGACATCGGATATGAAGTCCTACTAATTTAGCATCTACAGTAATATTTTCATTCGGATTATACAAGGTGTTGCCGAATTCGACCGACAAACTCAGAGGGGTGGTAGTAGGCATCAAGGGGAGAAAGAATCACCATACAATATGGGGTCCCAAACAAAGTTTAGGGGGTGAAAATCACAAAAATATAGGGAGCCGGAGAACTGTTGGAAACTGTAAAAAATTAATAAAAAAAATAACAAATGGTGTTTCAATTATGATTTTTTTGAAGTGAAAGCACATTCTGAAAGGCTATTTTTCATGTAAGTAACATGCCGATTTGTTGAACCAGGGGGTCGTAAATTATTAAAAACGAAAAAGTAGCTTAGAATCCTTATCTGCAAACGAATCTTTAATCTTATCTTTAAGAAAAATAAAATCTTGAAAATATAAGGAATTTTATACTCTTTAATTTGATATAAGTCTGTAGTGTGAAAACAGAGGAGGTTATAAGATATTCAAAAAATAAATAAATAAAATGTTTGCCGAGAAACATCACTGCAATATCGGCACCGATGTTTACAGAAGGTATTGCAAAATTCTACTGAAAAATTCTGAGGAGTGATAGTAAGCATCAAGGCGATAAGAATTTCCAAAGAAATATAAAGTCGCAAACGAAGGTGAAAATTTATTTTGTGGAATACAAATACAGCATACATTTACAGCACAAACATTTTAACATAAGAAAGCAGATGACGAGAAACTTTTATAAAAATTGCTGAAAATTGCTGCCGCGAAGGTCATTACACAATCGACACCGACGTTTAAAGGACCGCCGGACGCGCTCAAACATACCGATCCGAGCTACGAGATCTTCCACTGTATCCAAAGGTGTCTGATAAACAAGAGATTTCATGTGGCCCCAGAAGAAGAAGAAATCCAAGGGATTGCGGTCCGGTGAACGTGGAGGCCAATCAACAGGTCCGCTGAGTCCAATCCACCTCCCAGGATATGTATCATCTAGGTAGTTACGTACAGAATTGGAAAAAAGCGCTGGTGCGCCATCATGCATTAACCACATGTTCTGGCATGCAATGGCCGGTATTCCCTGCAGTAAATCCGGAAGGACGTGCTGCAAGAAAACAATGTAATTTGCGCAACTGAGGCGTTCGAGCATAAGATACGGTCCCAACAGATGATCGAGAATTCTTGCCTAGATGTTAATACTAAATTTATGCTGCACATTTGACGAGATAGTGATATGAGGATTTTCGGAGGACCAAATATGTGCATTGTGCGTGTTGAAGACGCCTTCTCTAGTAAAGCAGACTTCATCTGAGAATAACATTTTTGCAGGAAAGAATGCATCTTCCTGTGTGGCACCAAGCATCCAGCGTGCGAACGCCATCCGACGTGGGAAATCATCATCGCATAGGAGTTGTACTTTCTGCAAGTGGAAGGGCTACATATTTTCAGCATGCATGACTTTCCACACCTTTTCATGCCGAATACCCGTTTCAGCTGCAACTGATCGCGTACTTGTCGATGGGTTATCGGCAAAGCTCTGCAAAACTCGATTTTCTGTTTCAGGTGTGCGGACACTTCGTTCTTGCCCAGCATTTGGTCTAGTTATTTTGAAGGATCCTGTCTCCCGCAACCGTCGATTAATATTTGCTTAGGTGCTGTGGTGTGGCCAATGCCTACTTGGATATTGCTCTTGGTATATTCTTTGTGCTAGGCGTCCATTATCATCCGCTCGGTCGTAAATTAAATGCATATCCGCACATTCGTCATTTGTTAAATTTGACATGTTGTTTGCGAATGAAACTTATCGACTATCAATTCTGCACTGCTCCTTAATACATACAAGCTACTTTTATACTCCTCGAACCATCAATTCTGCAATGCTCGCTACTTTTATATTCCTCGAACTCACGGAAAATTTACACACGGGAAAGTTTCTTCTTCTCGACTACCTTGTCCCAAATCCTTGCATTCATAGGGCCATTCTCTTCGCCAGGCTAATTGTCTCTTCGATATTTGTTTTTGTGATTTTCACAGAATAAACGTCTCCTGCGACCCTAAGTTTTATGATAATTTTTCATCTCCTTAATGCCTACTATCACTTCTCTAAATTTATCTTTCGAATTTGGCTACACCCTCTGTAAACATAGGTGCCGATGTTGCAGCGATGTTTCTCGGCAAACATTTTAGTTTTTCTTGGATTAAAACCTCCTCAGTTTTCACACTACAGACTTATATCAAATTAAAGAGTGTAGAATTCTTTATATTTTTAAGCTTTTATTTTTCTTAAAGTTTTAATATTGTTGCAGACAAGGGTTCTAAACTACTTTTTCGTTTCAATAATTTACGACCCCATGGTTCATCAAATCGGCATGTTACTAACATGAAGAATAGCCTTTAAGAATGTGCTTTCACTTTTAAAAAAAATTCATAGTTGAAACACCATTTGTTATTTTTTTATTAATTTTTTACAGTTTCCAACAGTTCGACTCTCTATATTTTTGCGATTTTCACCAATTAAACGTTGTTTGGGACCCCATGTTGTATGGTGAATCTTTATCCTCTTGATGCCTACTATCACCCCTCTGAATTTGTCTTTCGAATTCGGCAACACCCTGTATAATTTTGGTAGAATTTCTATCCACTTTTCCCAGATATCTTGAACTGCAGCTAATTTATCCAAATTTCTTCTTTCTTCAGGAATGTATTTATTATCAAAACGAATAACTCTCGATACAGTGCAAAATGTTTCGAGGGACTTAGTTACACGAAATATATTTCTCCCAGTTTTTTTTATCCCATAAGCGTTTTGTTGATTTTCCATATGATTTATAAACACCAGCTAACAATAATAATCCAATATATGCTTGAAAAATTTTACTTTCAGTATTTTTCCATTTTTTTCCCATAAACCCTTTCTCCTTCAATATTAGTCATATTTATGATTTCGTTTTCAATTTAGAATTGAATACTACCTCAAATGCACTTTTTACGTTTTTTTATCTTTGTTGTTGCATATCTTGTGACCCCTGGAATAGTTTTTATAATTTTAGCAGCGGTTGATTGAGAAGAATTTGGCAGCGGATCCAATTTACACTTTATTTCAAGATTTTTGGACTGAATACTCCCTTTATAGCTCATTTGTTGAATATCGGTATCAAAATCATTGCCAGAACTTTCACTCTCAATTTCATTACTTGGATGATTTTTATTCTCCCATACTTCTTCGCTGTCAAAAGCTTCTATTAGTTTAGCTATATCAGCGTGACTCAAATTTCTACGATTCGCCATTTTTTCTCTCACATTCGCAGGCACAACTCTTTTACAGTGTATCAGAAAGTGAAATACAGCAGAAAAAAGAAACGTTGCAATAAGAGCAAAGAGATTGCCCCCCCCCCCTGCCTATCGTATCCATTTTTGAACCTTGCACGCGCTCTCTTGCCATGTGACCAAACACGTGCGTCAAGGAAACACGTTTCGAGAACGGATAAATTACAGAAACTATTATTATTCTTTTCTTTTCAATCATTTCAAAAAAAACTGAACATGTATGAGTAAAAATAGGTTTTTTTTTTTTTTTTGTTGTTGTTTTTTTTGCATTGGGTCATATTGACCTAAACGATACATTAGGTATAAATTGAAAAATATTTATTCGAAATAAGAAAAAAAAACCTAAATCCCTTAAGGAGTGCATATTTATATTATTTACCAAACATGTCAAGAAATTCCATGAAAATATCCCTGCATTATATATTTTTACGAAGGTATAAATTTTATTTCGGGTCATATAGACCCGAGCAGAATAGCAGGGTTAAATTGAAAGAGCCTGCTGATATGTTATAAATTATATAAGACTTTTATCCAGAATAAAAAATGACATGGAAGAGCAATGAGATTCCGGCATCCGGCCTCTCTAGTCTCAGGAATATCGGAAATTCTCGAAAGCTATTGACAGGTGACAGAAAAACTGGACCTCTTGACCCATCTGTGATCTTCCATAATAACCATCATATCCCATTCCCCATCCTCTTTCTCTTCCAACTTCATTGTCTGGGATGGCGAAAGTGAACTATATGTCATAGGACAATTTTAACTTCCTGGCGTACGGATTTATTTAACCTCCTACTTTGATAAAAATAACAATTAGTATCCCCAATAGAACTTAAAAGGCATCTGAGAGATGTATTCTTTTGCCTAATAAATCAAATATCATTTCACTTAATAACAGATTTATATATAAAAATTCTGTATTTTGATACGAGTTAGGCTCGTCATTATATGAGAAAAGGTTACTATTAAAGGAAATTTACTTTTACTTTAACTTCAGTGCTTGTTCGTCAGTTTGCACTGACGAAAATTCATCTCTGCAATATTCAATAGAAAAATAATATCATTTATTAAATATTTTGGACAATTATTGCCGTTAGTGGATAATTATTTTAATGGACAATGACTTGAATTATCTGCCCCAATGAAACTTTTCCTATTATACTAATTTCCCATATTCGCATGTATGGTTTGCTTGTGTTCGAAAATTGCTCCAGAATTTCACTGCTCTTGAATTCTATTTAAATAAAATATTTATACGTTACAACAAATGTATATTCTAGATGGTTGTCTACACACTCCTGTAATTAAATACAGTTAACTTAAAAAAATGTGTAACTGAAACAGATTGAAACACTGAGCATTAGTTAAGATATAGATGTCATATTAATTTCTGAAAAATAACAAAACGTTTTCCAAAATATGCGTAATTAATGTCCTTCCACATTATCATTTGTATTTATCTGGCTCTTTTGTGAATCAGTTATGTAGCGAGAGGATGGCAAGGGGAATATAAATGCCGGAGACGCCTTTGCGTGGGAGTGCTTCGAGGACACTATTTTCCCTTTTATATTATGGTTTGTAACTTCAAAATGTAGACGAAGGAGGGTAAAAATTAATAAATCCCAGCCTCCTTTATCCTCACTATGCCACTGTTGCACGCATTCTTCCTATTGTCAGAATGGAAAAATAAATATTTAGTATCATTAACTATTTTTCTTATTATATTTCCTTGTCATTTTGAAAGGACAATTAATTTGACATTTTTCATCGACTGCTCCATTTTTTAGAAATTCTTCCCTTCTATTAAAACTTTTATTCTTAGGTAAAAATGCGAGATGTAAGAAAATGCTTAAAAATAAATTTATTCAAAAAATGCATTTAGGAAAAGAATGCCAATGTAATCAAATCTTGAATTTAAACAGGTTTTTCATTACTATTTACATCTATGGGATCAGGTGGAGTATATGTGAGGCTATACAGTTTTCCTTTTGATTATATTAAATGTGTAGTCCCATATATTTTCAATTATTAAAAAAAATCTGGAACTTGTGCCTGATTTCCATTATACGTCTTTTTACTTACATGTCAGTTTTCATTAATCCCCAGAAAAGCATATAAACAATGTTTCACTATATTTAAAATGCGGATTAAATTTACAATTTTTGCTGCGAAGTAGAATAATTTATTTATTGCCTATGAGATTTAGAATGAAGTGTGCGCTTTATCAGCATATGGCACTTCTTCAATTATAGGTATATTCAACATTGTTTTTGCAAAATAAAAAAATTAGCTACAGATTGACATTGGTGCACATGCTTCAGAGCAGAAAGATGTTACCCCTTGAGAAAATAAGCAGTCCAACTAAGTAAATATTGAAAATATTAAGATTTATCTAAAGAAACGTCTTTGGGACGAGCTCCAAATGACTTGAATATCTTCCCCTTCCTCTATATTTCTTTTCAACGCACTATCATTTTGACATTCGATTTTACGAAGCTATAAATAATGGTTACTATGAAAGGTCACCTGCTGTGTTGATTATTGATTGTTCCAAACAATATTCGCTTCTTCTAAATGCCAGACATTCCTTAATTTGGAAAAGATTAGAAGAGGCCACTCTTATAATCCTTTAAATGACTGATTCCATAATTTGTTACTTTTGAAATTGATGGTATGTCGAAGCATCGAACAATCATAAATGAAATCATAGTATGTGTTCTAACATTTTTTAAATCTATAGAAAGAGCTCTGTAAATTTAAACAACTTTCATTTCAAATAAAACATCTTATTACAATGAATATTATTATTTGTATTAAAACTAAATTCCTTTTAAATATATGAATCACAATCGCATTCAGGACTGTTGCAGAGCTGCTGAAAAACCGAGCAGGACCCTGGGGCAAAGTACTGACAGCACATTCCCTTCTCTATGGAAGAAAATCAGGCTATAACAGTGGTTCGCTCCTCGGATGACGTCATGCATAATCTGGCTTAGCATACAGAACACAATTTTGTTTTGATACATCTTATAACTAAATCGCGTATATTGAATATATTTCAACTTATTGCTTTCTAGTATTATATACCCCATTCTTATTTACATATTTGTTTCCTATCTTTTTTTCATATTGAAATTTTCTGTTTAATAATAACTTGAATGTTAACATGTGACTTATTCACTTGTGAATTGAACAAAGAAAATATTTTACTATGTCATCAATTTACAAAGCATTTTACTGAAACAAGTTTTACAAATGTATTAATTTTATAATTGAAAGTCTAATTAGCAAGTTATAAATAAATAAAATACCTGTATCGTAAAAAAATTGTTTATGGCCTTGTCATTGTAAATTTTTTTTGTTTTTGCTTTAATAGAAATGAATGGATGGTGAGGTAACTGCTTTAGTTGACTTAAAATGTACCTAATTTCACCTTTTTACAAACAGATATTTACCAGATAACTTTCATATCAGATAAAGTTAATAAAATTTTAAATACTAATATTTTTTATGCATTATTCTTTTCTGTACTGGGTTTATTGTTTCTTAATGTATACATTTTTCATTCCATTTACAGGTAACAATAGTTATCAGTATTGGATTATTGCAGTAACTTCAATTTAAATTTACATAGTATTTAAAAAAAATGTTAATAGTGAATCTCAAAATTTCGTAAATATGCATCTTTAAGTATAAAGAATGCAGGAAACAACAGAAAAGTCATTTTAAAAAATATTAATTGAATTTCTTTAACACCGAGTTTTCCTTCTTCCAGTAAAATATCATGTAAATAAGTCTATTCAACAATTTAAATCATAAAACGAAACTGAAAAAAATATTAGCAAGGAAAAGACGAGTTGCTACATAGTGAAGTGGTAAAAACAAGTCTGTCTGTCTCTCTGTCTCTCTCTCTCTCCCTCCCTCCCTCCCTCTCCTTCCCCCCCACTAGAATTAATCTTTACATGTTCTCAGTATTTTAGTTATCAGCATGCAATACAACTAATTAAGCTATCAGAAAGTTTATTATTATTTAAATATTATAATTAAGTACTTTAAGAAGAATGATCCATAAATATTACTATACATGATTAAAATCTATAAGAAATAGAAAATGCAAATGACAAAAAATGGAAAGAAAAATATGATGCAAACTAAAGAAATGATGTAATGCAATAGCAGTAGCTTTTATTTCAATTTAAGTTGAATGATGCAATATAGTGAAGATATCGTAACAATGTTGTTGAGCATTTTGTTAAAATAGGGAAAATATCAGTTTCAAAATATGTAGTTTTAATTAGAAACAGTTATAATAAATAGGAAGATAATATTTTTGTCAATCAGGCAGATTTAATAGAATAACAACGAAGCAAAGACAAAGAACGACTTGTTTATATTTTGTTTTAATTGTTAGAACTTATAAATTCTAACAATTTTATAGATTTAAAAGAAACATGCATTCATAGTAATTTTATAGCAAATATAATTTTCATATCTCTTTAATATTTACGAAATGAAAAAAAAAATGCGTATTTACAGGTTGAATATAAACAACAATAGTAACTATCGCAGTTGTTAAGATGAAAATATTTAATAAATATCTAAACGTATAATTTTTGAATAAATGATAAGCAATCTTTTCAAATAACAGATACAATATAAGATTTATCAGAAAAATATATATTGCAAAAAAAAAAAAAAAAAAAAAAAGGAATATTTCTAGCAACTTGGATACTCACTCAATGACAATTTTTCTTTAATTATTATTATTGGAAAAGAGATAAACAGCATATCATGAGAAATTTTACATTTCAAGCAGAGGAATTATATAAATAAGTATTGCGATTCATTTAAACATTTTTGTATAAATACATTTAAAAATCAGTGAGTAATATTAATACATATATTATTCTTTTGGACTAGGGATTTTAAGTTGCATTTTACGGAAACTGCATTTGCTTTCTATAAGTTTATTTTCGGGATTCAGCGCTGATTCTCGGCTGTCATATTCATTTTAATTTCGAGTTTAAAGGGGAAAAAAAAAAAAAAAACAGTCACTCAGTGTAGCACAAAGGAAAAATTCGTTTTTCCGAAATTACGAAATGTGAACCCCAAGTAACAAGAGACGATCCAAACTCAAAGTTCGTGAATAATGACATCCCCCTCTTTTTGATGAGTTCGAAGCGGTGTGAGCTATTGATACTGCCCGATTTTCTTCCATACTTCAAATGAAGTAGGGAATGAGAAAACGCACAATGTCATGCACCCCTCCCCGACACACAATACTTCCCCAATAATCCCATCCCTTTTTATCCCAGGCCTTTGGACCCCCAACTGGGGCCGGTTTAACCGAGCGCAAGATTCAACATGTATTTTTCCCCTTGTGTCAGCGTGAACTGTTGCTAATTTATTTGTGTTTCGCTTAGAATAATCTACACATCTTTCATCCACTCTTGAAAATACAGCTCATTCGCCTGATGGATTATAAAATGTTACACAAAAAAACAGTGCAACTTTTGGTCGATTTATCTGGTTGCTCGTTTTGAATAAAAAACAAAGTATATTAATTTGATTTATCGTCCGTATTTTGTTACTAATCTTTTCCTACGCGTGGTTTCTAGATATGTGAATAAATCTTTCTTTACATTCTATGCAATTTTATTTTTGCTGCATCCCACCCCCAGAAACAAAACTACTCAATCGCATTATTGCGTGAGAAGATTGTTTGGAAAGGGTCTATAAAGCATGAGGGCCGAGAAAAAAAATGGCAGCGATGGAATAAAAGTGTCCTCTTTGTCTTTTAACAAATTTGAAATACTCGACGCTAAAGGTTTTCCTATAAAATATTCCTTGAATAAAGAGTTGTTACAAAAAAAAAAAAAAAAAAAAAAAATGCGGAATAAATGATAGAAAAAGAAGTTCTTTCTTTTTTAATAAATTGTTTGGCTACATAAAAGGTTTTCAGTACATTTCAACATAAGTAGCGTTAGTTGCTGGGACAATATCACATTTCTTTATTGAATTGGTTAGTAAAAGAGTTAACTTTTTACGCAATAACAAATACATGCAATTTCTCTGTTGCCATGTACGATAATAAAGCTCGTAAGAATAAAGTATTTATAGATATAAATAATTTCCAAATATATTCTAAACTATCTTTTAATGAAATCGTTTAGTCTGGCGGTTATTTATGAATATACTGTATTTCAAGTGAAATAAAGTTACAACCAATTACATAGCAAGAAAAAACGGCTCCTAGGGCAAGCATTTTTCCTTCTTGCTGCTTAGAGTATTTTTTTTCCGACGGTTCTCTTAAAGCTCAGAAATGACACTCAAAGAATGATATTTTCGCCCCTCTATTTTTGTATTATAAAGAGAATACGCAAAAAGAAACCAACTCCGAAAGATGGTTTTGAGATTTAACTGCTTTCGCAAACTTTTTTTCAATATCATTAATTTGTATTCTTCAAGTTGCAAGAACTGTTAAATAGGTCGTATTTGGCAATGTATTTGTCAAATTCATTTTGATGATTATTTGCAATAATTATCTATGACACTACTAGGAATTATTTTTTCACCGTAACATATCGACAAGGTTTAATATTGTATTCAAAATTACTTCTTTTTTGTTTTGTATCACAGTTTTAAGAATATGCACAGGATCATTGCTTTGCCACCGATTCTAATAGCTTAAAATACTCTTTTCTGCGAACATTGCAGTTTTCGTAATATATTGAATGAAACTGTTGAAGATTGTGGTAGTCTACTGGCAGAGTTTGATGTACAGTATAGAGGGTCGTAGATTCAAGGCCTAATTCGAAAAAAGGATGCATACACGCCCTCCAGGGACAGTTAGCACTATAACTGGATTGTCCGCTCAAGTTTTTATACGTGACACCGAAACATATTTCAAAATTATGAGATCGAAATCGACCTCAAATAGTCCTAGATAGCTTCAAAATGGGAGGTTAATCTGAATAAACAGAAATGAAATAAAGTTGCGATTAAATATTGTAGCAAAGCCAGACTGTTAAGATAATAACAGCAGAATAAACAATGTCTAAATAAATTAAACCGAGGTAGTGATAGGGAGACTATTTCTAAAAGTGTAATTTAAAAAGGAAAGCGATAGAATTCTTTTTTCTTCTTGCCTTTCGAACTTTCTTTTCCGTTACCAATTTTTATACCTCTGGCGAAACGTGGCGATACTTTTAAACCCTGATCCCCAATGAATTTCGGAAACTCTGAAGTTTACAAGGAAGGACAAATACACATTAAACTGGCAAATATTTATAAAATTCAGGCAGTTCAGTTTCACTGAATTTTTTCAACAAATAGAATCGCAGTGGGAGTCAATTACATCTATTTGTGTAAGACTAAGAACCAATTTTAAACCTACATAAAAATGAAAGCAAACAAAATAAAAGACAGCTTTGTTTTCCTTACGATTTAAAATCTTCAAACTGTTTTAAATTGAGATTTGAAGGTTAGCCGTACAGAACAGTATCTGATTAAGTATTAGTAATATACAATATAGGCCCACTAATAGACATTAAATGTAAATACAGAAACGAAGCAAGTTGTTAAATAAGTTAAGTTAGAACAAAAAAGATAGAATCGGCAAAAATTTTTTTTATTATTATTATAATAAAGAAACACAAGTATTTCGGAAAGTTAACGACCATGAGTGGAATTTTCATAAACGAAACAGATGAAAACTTTGATGTCCACTTTATGTCAAAAAATCCATCATTAATGGTAGCCTGACCAAAATGTAAGATTGGAAATGCATATTTTAGAATTTATAATCTCAAATTAGCTATCACTGTAGAGATCCGGAGGATTGCATAAATAACCTCATCAGGATAGTTGGATTTCGAGAGCCATTTGATTTGGCGAGGAGTCAATCCACACTTTGATTTGAAAAGAATTAGACCCGCTACGCTTTAGAATTACGGCAGTGGTTATTTGGTTCGGAAATCTGATTTAATTGAATTTAACTTTTTTTATTCATAATTGATATTTTTAACGTTTTTTTTAGAAAAATGTATGAATATTACATAAATTAATTTTTATTCCTTTTAAATAATTATTTTTTGCAATTAGTATTAGTGTGTATACTTACAATTACGACTAACAATTAATTTTATTCTGATTATATCCACACACACAAAAAAAGAATTTTCTTTTTTTTCCCTCGATGACTTAAATGCTTTCATTTCACTCCTGTATGCCCTTGAAGCTTTGATTGCAAGCCTTTTTTTTCTAGATTTCTAGGTAAAAATCCTATGGAATGACATTCTTCACTGATTCAATGACTAATAAGGGCAGATGCCTGGAAATTATGAATATTTGCAGTCTGACATAAATTCAACTAGATCCTAAAGAATGTAAAGAGATCTATTAAATATGATTTTAAATTTTAATGTTAGATATGATTAGATTTATTCAGTCTGGAATATATTTATTTGAAATTACTTGATGTGTTATATACGGGTGAAAATTATCAATGGATAAACTATTGTTTCCTATAAAGATTCAATATTGATTTATTCAGTATATGATTAAAATGCCCGGTAAATTAGGCATTACATTTCTTTATCGTTGCACAGTCAAAGTATTTGCTGAACGAATATTCCGTCCCTATTTGGACAAAGTTGAAACACGACAAGAGCGGTAGAAACGGTAAATGCAGTTTACCGTTTGATGAAACTTGGCTACTATACTGGGAAAAACATGACAACGGACAGATTCTTTATTTCGTTGAAATTAGTGAAACGAATGAAAACAGCAGGAACAAGCTGCTTTGGTACAACAAAGCGTCTAAAGAATAAATCACTTTATTCGTTAAAAAAAAAAAAAAAAAAAAAAAAGCCAGATATGAGTTCTATTCTAATAAGATATATCGCTTGTTTCTTATCAAGGAAAAAAAAAAATGTTATGCTCCGCTTTACACCCAACATATAATGAAAACCATATCTAATAATAATAAAAAGCCCTCGAAGTTGTTAAATTTTACAATTCGGCTAAATATGAAGTATGTTGTGAAAATACTCCTCATCCAGATATTAGATAATTAAACTTTTTTTTTTTTTTACATTTTTGATTTGTTTTCGATAAATGTTAAGATAGTTTACAAAGAGACAACTGAATATAAAAACACCATTCTCAGTCATTTTATTTTAAATATGACTAGGGAGCTTTTAAAGATATGCATTTTATCAAAACTCTCCAAACTTTCTACTTCCAAGAAAAGATTGGTACTTGTGAGATCTCGTCTTGCAAACATAAACAATGCCAAATAAATTCTTACAAAAGCACTAAAAATTTGAGCATTTTAAAAAATTGTAACCAATATGTTTACGGAATCTGTTCATCCAAAATTAAAAAATAAGTCATTTGTATACAGTACCATAACAAATAGATAGTTATATAGCTTTTTACAAATTTATTTCGTAATGAAAATCATTGCGAAGCAATTTATAAACTGTCGACCAATTTAAAAACAATTAGAATGGTTTTTGACTATTTAAAATCTGATGTTTCTGTATCTTTTATTTAGATGAGTTAAAAAGTTTAAAAACAATGAGAAAGAGTTTTAAATATTTTAATTCTTTTTTATGTTTAATTTTCCTTTGTTTACATAAGTTTGCTTATTAAATAAGCAAATTGTATACTTACAATATTCAATTTTATAAAATATTACTAAAAAGCGCGTTTTTTCTTTTACTTCGAACAAGAAGTCAAAATAACCGCTAATCGAAGTTGCAGATATTTTGGAAACGATTAATAAATTTAACAGAGACACTTATCGTTTGGCGCTTTTTTTATATGTTATTTCTAGTTGTATTAAGTTTTTATCTAAGCGCGAGAGCGAAATACTGAGTATTTGCAATATAAAATTTGTGAATATGCAAGGAGTATTGTGTCCTTTTATTGTATGTTAATCGAAGATTAATAATTTTTCAGTTTCAGATTGATTAACGACCCATTTAGAACTATACGGTGGATTTTGAAACATGAACTTCTTTGAACTTCAATCAGATAACGAGGACGATACCTGAACCACAAGTCACTGCTTTAAACTTCCGTATCACACCAGTGACTGGACGTTGGGCTTCCAACAGATTTAATGCGTGCCATGTACATAATCACGATTGATCGTTGATGGAATCGGTTCTCGAAACCCAACCATTCGTCAAAGAATAATAATAATAAAAGATGTTTTTTAAAGAAACAATGCCCTTACTATCAATAAAACAACTACTTTTTTTAATATTAATTATAATTTTTATTTCTCATGTTGGTTTGTAAAGCGTTACAGAAGCAAAATATTTGATGATAAATTAAAAATCAGTAGTGGAATGAAATGCGAGTATATTTTGAAAATAATTAGATGAAAAAAATATAGGTTCAAACTGAGTGATCTTGTAAGTTATTCAAGGGACATTTAGTGAAGTAGTAAAGAATGTAGTAGTAATGGTATTGAAATTACTGTAAAAGAAGGCCGAAAAAGCAAGTTTAGTTGTAGATTTCAGCTGTGCAATAGTAAAAAATAATCGTTAAAATATTGATAAGATTTTTGAGGATACCACAAACAGATTACAGAGAGAGAATATGAGTATTTTGGTAAAAGAAAAGAAAAAAAAACTGATAATTCTGAGGGATTAATTACAGAAAACAGACATGCAGATTTGAATTTTAACAACTTAGGATACAGCTACGAGCAGATGCCAAGTTAGAAATAAAAGTTAAATGGCAAAAAAGGTAGATAAATTCACGTAAAAGATTCAAAACGAATGAATACGTTAGAAAAGTGAATCTTAGGAATATCTATAACGATTTACCAAAAATTAAATTTTGATTGAAAATGGGACATTTCGAATTTATCAATCAAAGGGTTTTCGGAGAAAGAAGCAAGGCGTTCATGTTGTGAAGATGACGATACGCTGAAGTATTCAGTATTGAAGTATTTAAAGAAAGACCGAAACGGTAAAAAACATGAAAATATTAAGGAATGGCTAAAATAAAATATCAAGCAATATAATGAAATATTTCTCAAAATAAATGTTAAACTCTTACGAAAAGAATTTGGATTTTCAATGTGCAAAAATTAAAGAAAAAGAAGAAAAAAAAAAAAGAAAAAAACTAAATTAATGCCACATCGTAAATGAAACTATTTACCTTTGTAAATATAGCATTAAAATGATTTTTTTTAAAGATTAGTTTTATACCATAAAACCAATCGTATTGTTAAAAATTGATAGTAATCCTACGTTAAATTGACTGGTTGTAATCCTGCAAACATAAAGAAGCTGCTGAAGAGGATTGCTTATTGACAGCCGAAACAGATTTTTTTGTTGATAGAGGGAGGGCTTGGTTTTGGTTCTTTCGAACCACCCTTACAATGTATTATGTAGGAGAGTCTTTGTACGAAGGATTATTGGCGCCTGTTTGCTTCTACAACCTGCACTTCAATTATTGAGTGGGGACCCCTACCCCTTTGAGGCGACTTGTCTCTATTCCGCAAGGCCTGGACAGGGGAGCAAGTTAAAGAATTTTTAAAATTCCATGTGCTCCATTAACCCCTTTTCAAGAAGTTGTGAAGATCTAAAGAAGGTCTGGTATGTAAGTAGAAGAATTCAGGGAAACCAGATGGTTCTGAAAAAGCGAATGAAAGCATAAAAGTAGAACTTGTAGAAAGAATTTGAACTTATGAGGGAAAAAAGCTTACTTTTAGTTTATTCTTCCTCCTTAAATTTAGAAATTGAATGTAATTTCAAGAAATCGTTGAATTTTTATTGTAATCTGAAATTATTGATAACGATTCAATACATTTTCTATGATAGTCAATTTCGAATAAATTAATTAACCAAGGTTTTAGAGTTAACTAGTCAAAATCCAATTAATGTATTTGTATTTAATGACAATCAATGTGTATTAAATCTTGCAATGTTGTGTGAGCTTTTATTTTTAAATATTAACGGTATTAATTGCATATAAATGAGAAAACGGAATAAAAAATAAGACTAATCTAAAACTCATGATAGATGTTTTCTAAAATTGTGCAAGTTCTATTTATGCACCTAACAACAAAGCAAATAGCAAAAACATATGTTTTAAACCAAACATTTCTCCAGAACAAAAAATTTTAATAAGTATTTATTTTAGATTCAACATATTATTTCGTGAACAAAAATATACATTTATTAATTTAAAAAATAACGTTAGGTAAGCGAGAGGCTAGTTAAGGATATCTATTAAAATTTTATCGTTTCTAATTGAGAACAATTGTTTGATGGCAAAGCAGGTTTACTGATGATTTAATGTTATTTTATCTGGAAGACCGAGGTGGTCCGCCTGGCTGTTTTTTTTTCTATAAAAAAATCGTGTTTTTTTGGAGAAAATATTTAGATACGAATCACATACTTACTCTAAGATACATAATAAACTTAGTTTAACATGTTATTGGAAACAATCTGCCATTTTACAGTTTATCTATCATTACTTGTATTTTTGAACTTACACTCAGTTTAACCATAATGAATTCTGTTCCGAGATGGCGTTATATGACATTGTCAGCATGAGAGCAGATAGAAAAAGGCTCTAATAGTTTTTAGTTTTTTTTTTTTTTTTTTTTTTGTGGGAAAAATCGCGTTTTTTCAGGAAAGACACCTATATAGATAAAAATCAAAAACCTTAAATACAAATAAATACATAAGTAAAAAAAAAATGAAGCTAAAATCACAACTCGAACCGAGGACCCTCAACACACGTGTCATTCATGTTGTTCTGACCACGATACTGCACTGCCCACACTTCGGAGCAGAACTTGAATATACTGATTCTAATAGTTAGTTATAAAAAAAATGTTTTTATTTGTGTGTGTGTAAATTCGCTTTTTTTCCCCAAGAAAGGCACTTATATAGATAAACATAAAAAGTAAAGTCTTATCTAAATATAAAATTTGATCCAAATTGTAAAAGCATTTTCCGAGCTGCATGAAACATATATAACAAACTAGAGAACTGCCTAACAAACATATTAATCTACAAATATTGATATTATGCCTTTGATAGGACTTTATTATTGCATAAATTTATAAGTTATTGATATCATCTATTTTTATTGATATATATTTCAGATATAATTCGAAGGAGCTGCATTTTTTAATCTTCACTGCTCAGTAATGCATATTTTCTCTACTTACATTATTTGAATTTTTAAAAATAAACTCTGAATAGAAAATCCAATAGAAAATTTAACACTTTTTTTGTCTGCAAAATAGAAGTATGTTAGCAAATTAATTCAAATAAAAAAAATTCAAATATTGATTTTTTGAGCTGCTTTTCCCTTATTCTTGCTACATTTATACAATTCATATAATCGTGGTTGAACAATAAATTATCATGTATTGCAATGTTAAATTAAAAGTACATATCTAAAATTAATTTTTTAGTAATGTGCATTAAAACTTTTTATATCGTAATTAATCAAAAAATGGTCCTTATTAGTATTATTAAAAATTAGTTAAAATTAAACATTTTTTTAAATTTTATTTTTAGATAAAAATAACGGAAACTTTAATTTGATATATTCTTGCGACTATTGACAAATTTTTGCTCGTTGAAATCATTTTAATTGTATGTAATTTATCCAGATTCATTGCATGCATCATAAAATATTTCAACCATTTTTTTTTAAGTTACAAGGCGGAATTCGGGTTCTAATGAGGTAACAGGAACTTCCATGATGAAAAAAAAAAATAAAAAAATAGTAGTTTATTTTAAATTATCTTTGTGTGCCCTGCTACATTTTTAAATGGGGAATTTTTGTTTAGAAGCTCTGTTCCTTGAAGTTACTCATATTTTATTAAAGTCAGTGTTTCTAAAACTCTTATGAAGACAGCTATATTATATTTATCTAAAAGAATGCTTACAATTTTTATTTTCTTAACAAAATAATTTGATATTTCAGAATATGCAGTAGAATGAAGAACATCATAAAAAGCAAAGAATTGAGTGATGCGTTTGTTTACAAAATTTCACACCCTCGCGTGAATCGTTTTTTCTTCCCCAAAAATATAGCGAATTTTCGTTAAGGGAGAGAAAATAATAAAGAAAAATAAATCTGTCAAAGAGAAATGGATTCGATTGTTCTAAAGGTTTCCCTCGGGATTCGGAAGCATGGCGTTGCTAGGAAACGAAACAGCAGGTGGTCCACTTTGCAATATCCTTGTTTTTTAAAATGCTACCAGTCTTTACTGAGCCCGATAGTACATTTGTTTGCGGACAAAGCTCTTCGTTATTTTTTGTGAATTTACAGGGGAGGAGAGGGAAAAAAAACAGTTATTTTTCTGCACGCAATGTTTAAGAAAGAAATTCTCTCTGGAGATATTGCTACAAAAGGATCTGAGGCTTCCCTGGGCAGCATGAAGTATTTTTTTTTTAAATTTTACTATCCATCAGCGATGCAATGCAATGAAATACGAACTGATAACAGAAAACAAAATAAGCGGACTATCAATTTTGTTCTTATTCTCATTGACAACATATAAGAGATATATAGATCTGGGCTTATTGTCGGAAAATTCCACAAATATATCCTCTAAATTATTATCATCATCTTTAATCGACTGCTAATTAGGTTTGCATATTTTAAAAGATATAATTATTTCGCTATGCTGTGATATTTATGTTGCGTTTCCTTTCAGATAAACTTTTTTTAATAAAAGTCTGTATTTCGGCTTAGATAATAACTTAATTTTAATTACATTTTAAATTTGTGAATGAAATTTGAAACCCCAAGATATATTGATTCTTAAAATTGGCTTGAAATATTCGTGGTCATCGAAATATTAGTTAGAATTTAGCCTAGTTGTCCTTTTTATTTGCATTTTAGGAATTATTCTTTTATTCGGATATTAAATTGTATATTTTTTCTAAACGATGCTTTAATTTCTATAATAGGTCAGGATTTTTGAATATTGTAAAGAGTGGAGAAGAACGGGAGAAAAAAACTTTTTAAAAATGTTTCAAAATTTCACAGTAAGTTTCTAAAAATTCTAATAATTTAAATGATTAGCATCTAATATCTAAGCATTTTTTATTTATATTAGCACTTCTTAAAATTATTCCAAGTAGAATCGCATAGAGCAACGAGGGTTTGCGAAAAATTTCACATTGTTTCCATTTGAAGAGGGAATGATGAGGGACATTGTATTGTAAGGGAAAAATTAGGAAAATTTTCTTCATTTAACAAAATTGCTGTAGAATTATACTGAATTGCATTTTTATGAAATTAAGCATCAGTTTTCCCCCCCAGTTTTGAGATCGAGACGAAAAGTTATAGATACACTGGTGGTCTCGAAAACTTTTCCCTTCAGAAAAAGGATTGCATTCTCTATGTCATTATTTTAATACAATTCCAGCACTATACACCATTAATTTTTCTCATACAGTTAATTTTGTATTATTTCGAAAATAAATTTTTTGCTATTTCACATTTACTTTATAGTATTTACTTTTTATTTTAAATATAAATATTGAGAAACATTGAATAGTTTATTCAGATATTGTAAAACATTAAATGGAATGGAATTTGCTTGAAGTAAGCTGAAAGAGTCAAAAAAATATCAAGTTTGTATCTCAAAGGAAATGGCAAACTAACCTTTTTTTCTTTTCAAAATTTATGACGGAATAACACTAAAAGAAGGGGGTTATTAAATTAAACATATAAAAAAGTATATATTTGCTACTCATGTAGTTTTCCATCATCTTGTAGATGAGCAGTAATTATCTATATTAAACCTTTTCACATAGTTATTGGCAAAACCAGTTGTGCGTTCTGGAAATTAAAATTTTTAAAGAGTTTTCAACAATTTTGCATTTTAATTGGTTTAAAATGATAACGCATACTTAAGTGAAAATATTTTTTATTTTTTCTGGGTGGATCTTTCATATTTATTTAATAAAAACAATCAAATTAAATAATCTTGAGGTAAAACTCAGCGCCTCGTAAAGAGACTGATTTGATTGATTTTGGATTTGACCCACTTTCTTTTTTCTACTGAGATATAAATTGCAGGAAATTTATAGTGAAAAATCCTACTACAGCCTGTAGCCTACATTTCAAAGGTGGTAATTTTATTGGAACATTTTTACATGCATTTACTTCAATACCTCCCCCCTTCCTCTCCTCTTTATGGAACATAACCTTGATGAAAATCAGTCAGATACCAAGCAGCAATATTCAGGCTTTCCCACCAACTATTATGAAATGCATTCGGAAATTATTTAATATATTAGAAAGAATGTCAACTGTCAGAAAAACATCAATCTAATCGTATAAAAGCTGGAAAAGGGGGACACTGAGTGTTCTCTTTCAGAACTGAATGTTTGACCCACAGTTTCTTTTCTCCTTCATTCCTGACTTTTTTTTTGCGAGAAACAATGTTCAAACGAGAAACAATGTGCAGATATTGTCGACTAAAAGTGCATGCCAAAAGTGTGCAAAGGTTAATGGACAAAATATCCCATTTCCGCTGTTTTTGTTTCACATATTAATTAATTTTTTCTTGACTTATTAACTATTAACACTTATCTATTAACACTTTGAATGATGCAAGTGTAGTGTGGATTTAAGTTATAATGAAATGTCTTTTTTATTTTATTACTCATATTCATTTAATTACATAAATCAACTTAGTTTTCATTTCAAACATCTTGAAGTTTAGAAACATATTTTCACTAAAATTGTAATTTAAACAATAAATTGTCACTACCGTTTACACATGACACATATATTCGTCATAATACAAAATTGTGCATTTTTGTTATGACGAGTATATTAGTCATAAGCAGTTGATTGGTTAAGAGAGCTATATGCGATATGAGCAGAATTTAAATCGGATCACTGGGTTTTAAAAAGTGAGGAGAGAGAGAAACTTTGATTATATCAGACTTGAAAGCAGATCCTCGCACACTTCCTAACAAAGATGTTGTTCTCCCTAAAAACTGTAGATCTTGAGCAAGGCTGCGAACGCGACGAGTGCTCAGATTTTTATTTTCAGAGTACCATACACGAGCGTTTTGAGTTTTGTAGTATAGAAAAAATTACCGATTATGCATTTTGAACTTTTTTTTCTACCAAATGAAACCAAAATGTGGCATTCAGCGTCACATTTAGTAAAAATTCACGTATCACTTCTCATTTTTCTAAGTTATTGCATTTACATGAATACAAATATGCAAACCGACGATGGTTCGCTTTTGAGAAGATTTGATTCGAAGTTTGATACATATTTGTATTTTATATGATAAAGACTGTGTTTCAAATTTTATTGATTTAGCTTTTATGTTTTGAATTTATTGTGTTTGTTTTCATTTGGACAGACAGACGAACTTTCTTACGAAAGACTTCATTCAAAATTTGACAAAAATTTACAAATTTCGAGAAAAGATCACATACCGAATTTCATCCATCTAGCTCAAAGCATTCTTTGAGTTATTGTGTTCCTGGGCAGTTAGAGCAACAGACAACCATAATTAAAAAAAAATATTCGACTCAGAGACGTTTATCAGATTAGGCTGAATTTTTTTTAAAGATTACACTAGTTTCTCATTGCATACGTATATAAGAAAGTGTAAATTACGCCATAAAGGAGAGTTAGTTCCATTAAAATTAATTCATCTGCGAAGTCAAATGAGATTTATAAACATCAATTTATTTCTTCAAATATTGGCTTTTGAGAACTGTGACACAAAGAAGATATTTAAATTATCTATACAAATAAAACTCATTTAACTCATCAACTTAAATTTCAGCGGTTAACAAACAGCATCATTTATCTCAATTTTCAGAATATCTATAAGAGGAAAAGAAAATTCAATTTTTGGCAACCAGGAAGAAATATCTCTGACCTTATCTTTGCACCAAGCATGTACATGCGATATCATGTTCATATCAGATGTGACAAAAACAACAACAACGCTTCATTAATGGTTAGTTTAGTTAGTTTCAGTTTTTTCTCCTGACTGTTGTAAGTTTTGGAAAATTGGAATAAGTGGTTTTAATCGTTAGCTGACGATTTATTATTTAATAACATTTCGTACATATTTATTTGTCTTTTGCTTGCAAAAACATGACAACGAAATGCTTGTATCGAAGTCAAAGTGTTTTAGATTCTTTTCAGAAATTGTATTGAGAATTCATTTCAGCTGTCAACAAGGTGAGTTAAGGTTTTCTATTGGATCCTTGTAGCCTAGTTGATTAATTGATTAGTTTTAAAAAGCGACTGACAAAAAAAAAAAAAATGAAATCTTGGTATTTGAAAAATAGAAGAAAATTTGAAGAATTTTGTTTGCATTAATGCAAAAAGAGAAAATAGAGTAAAGATTTTTTTTTAGCATTATCTTCTTTAAATTACATTCATCAGACATCTTAAATTGATATCAGTGAAATTTACTCAACATTGTGGCAAAAACATTCAGACATTGATATTTCCTTTAATTGATACTAGGGATTGCAATACCGGACCAAAATTTCAATACCGGTATTCGGTATTTTTTAAATCTTAATACCGGGATACCGGTTTTAATACCGGTATTAGAAATTTTAGAAAAAGAAAGAAAACACAGGCGTTTCTTTTTTTTTTATTTGCCAGTTTTGTTAGAGAGTATAAATATCACAAAAAAAGTGTAAATATCACTATTCAATCTGTGGTACTATTACAAATTTCTGAAATGTGATCTAAAAAAACAATGCATCAATTGTACTATCATTAAGCATGAAAAGTAATCTTGAGTAAAAATGACCAGCTGTCGAAAACGCTCTTTCGGCATCTACGCTAGTTGGAGGTACTGTTAGCAATACGCGATATACTTTTTCCAAGTATTTACCTCTAAATCCCTCACCTTCAAATAAATCGATTTTTCGTCAAATGGTTTTGGATATAGCTGATTTCTGTATTGTGTTTTGGTTCGTTGAAATTTTTTTTTTATTTATCGCTAATTCTAATTTTTGTTCAAGAGACAATTCCTTTTCACTATCGACAATAGTGACATCATAATCTTCGATAATTCAACCGAATTCTGAATGTGAATAGGTTTGTGGGAAAAAATTTTTAAGAAACTTTACTCTAACTTAATCAGATTTGAATTGGTTATTTTCTTTTCTTCTTTTATTTTTCATTTTTAAAATCATTAGAATTATGTAAATACCATAAGACATTTTCTATTTCGGTATGCCTTTCTTCTGTGCGATTTTTCAATGTAATATATAATTCTTCAGATACTGATGTGTGCTGTTCTTTCAGTGGCTGCAACATGAAATTTATTGTTGCATTAGCTGATAATAAATTAAAATCTCACCGACATAATGCCTCAATAGTCAGTTTTATTGGAAGTAGAACTGATATAGTTCTGGATATTAAGTCGAATTCACTATCTGAAAAATTAATTTACAGGTTTAAGTCGATTATTGCTTTTTGGATTGGATTTCTCAGTTTCAAAAATCATTCCATCATTAAGAGTAAACTGTTCCAACGTGTTTTACAATCTAATATTGACATATATTCTGTTTTATTTTCAGTTAGTATATATTTTAGTAATATATCCTTTTTATAGGGGAACGTTTAAATATTTTAATAATTTTTCGAAATTTATAAATTATAGGAAACAATTATTGATAGGTTAATATTTCACCCTTATTAGCAATATCTTCTTCAACAATTACATTGTCATTATCTTCATTGTCAATATCCCTCTTACTCTTACTCTTTTCAAAGTTGGAATCCGAAGTTTCTATATCCACAATATTTAGATTCTTCTGTTCTTTATATTTTTAGTATAATATATCTATAATTCCTAATTGAATTCCATGTGCAGAGCACAATTGCTGATTTGCACCAATCAACTTTCCAACTTTTTTCATAATTGTTGCTCCATCATTCGTTATGGATACAATATTTTCTTTCAGGGATAATCCATGTTTCGCTAATTTAGATTTGATCAATTAATTAAGCCATTAATTAGCTAATTAATTTCGCCCGTTAGGGAGATATAAAAACAAAAACGTATACTATATTGCTATGTTCGCGATACCTGAACATATAATGGAGACAATTTAAAAAATTTCTAGTGAATACCGAAAAACCGGTATTTAAACTTGTGAATACCGGTATTACAAAATTGTACAAATGGCTCAAAATACCAGTATTCGGTATCCCGGTATACCGGTATTGCAATCCCTAATTGATACAAATAAATTAATTTCTCTCACTTCTTTCTTTATTGTTACTTTTATATGGACTTCTTGATATTACTTTTGGTAAAGAATTTACAGTAAATTTTTATTGATTCTACTCCGTGAAATAAAGGAATTCTGAATGTGACTAAGTAAACCACGGGGAAAAATTCGTGTTTAAAAGAAAAAGGAAAAAGTTTTGAATAAAGTACATAATTTTTAATTTATGATTTGAATCAATCACTAGTGATGCATCACATATAGTTTTAATATTTTGATTTCATTCAGTCATATTTATAACTAATTTTTTTTCAAAAAATAGCCCGTTTTAAACTATGTGCATAAATAGTGCGTTAATTAAAATTTATGCAGATTGAAATCAGTTTTAAACTAATCCGATTATGCGTTTTTTAATTATTAGATTCTAAATCCAAATATTTTAGTATGTCTACATTTAATGAATCTACAATTTTAAATTTTTTCTTCATCTTAATTGAGCATGTTCATATCTCGTGCTTGCGTTATAAAATATCACTCATAAAACAACAACCAACCCTTTTATATAAGCAGAGAACTTGTAGAATTCGAGAAGCTCAATATGAATATTTTTCATAATTCTTTCATCCTCATACCTACAGTATTTATCGGGATTTAACAAATATTGTTTTTGATGCACATTATTGGTATGAATCAGTGGATCAATTTCATAATTTGAAAAATATTATTTGCAAGCTTCCATTTAACCGTAGATTAGATGTATCTAACTTCGTGGTTAGATAGCCAAGTGTTTCAAATCTACGTATGAGTACAATGAGGTAAATGTTACAAATCTAAGTACGAGTACAATGAGGTAAATGTTACAAATCTACGTACGAGTACAATGAGGTAAATGTTACAAATCTACGTACGAGTACAATGAGGTAAATGTTACAAATCTACGTATGAGTATAATGAGGTTCCCCGTTGTTCACAAGTTTTCTTAGGGTAATACTGCATGAACTTAATACTTTGTGTCAAGTATGAAAAACTGATATAGACTAAGAGTATCTGGAACTCGACAGTTATTTTTCACTCGATTGATACCTATTGGTAATCTACTTGACTTTACCCATTTTCAACGGAGTGATACTATATCGTCGGTTTGACGCAAAGTATTAAGTCGATACAGTGCCGATTACAATCGTTCGCCGTCTTGGTAATGCTACGAACATGCGTGATTTATTTTTTTAAACTGTAAACATTTCATCCCTTGCCATAAGGGTCTTTAAACCCATGTGCAGGCCCACTGAATAATCCCCGCCTTCTCCTATACACACGCGTAACAAGTGTAGTGCAGGCAAGGCAAACGCCCTGGATGCCATTAAAATGGAGCGTAAAACTGAAGAATAAAAATTATACTCCAGACTAAGGTTCGTAAAAAATTTTTTAAAGTATTTTTATTCCCCTTTTCTTAAAAATTAAAATGGCCTGCAACCAAGAATGGAAAAACATACGAGATATCAGGATAAAGAAGAACGATTTCCTTTTTAACAATCTGGGAACCCATTCAAGCTAAGTTTTTAAAAACAACATAACAAATAGTTTTGTGCTACGGAAACTAAATGATCAAAAATCTCACTGGTGAACGAAAGAGCTCGTTATGCTCCTTTCAAAGTTTCATGCTTCAGGGGTGGGAGGAATATACGAAGGATTAAAGGGAGGTGAATTTCGATCCTTCATGGAATTCTTTTGATGGAAGAGAAATATAAGGGAAAGGAAAGGGAAGAGAATAGAATATATCAATTAACTCCATAGGCTTATTGATGGTTTTTTACGATATAGTTGGAAGTAAAATGCTATTATTTACATATTCATGCCGATAGGATATTGATTAAAGTTTGTGACAAATAATGAGAAATGCAATGTTATCCCTATTTTATAGGAAATACTACTTGCTTGGGAAAGTTTGAAAGGAATTTATATTATAAGCTATTAGTATTTTACGTTTTTACGGTAAAAATGTAACGTATATTTTTTCATTATTGTTTTTACTTGTGGATTTTTTTCAATACATTTAATGATGTATGCATTTTATCTACAGTTTTTTAAGCACAACAATAGTCAAAGGAATCCCAGGTAGCACAGCCTGCAGCACAATATTGTACGATATTATATAATATTATTCAATACTAAACAATATTGAGAATATTGTTTTATTTCATAAAATATAGTACAATATATGTGTGCTACTAGGGATACTTGTTTTATATTTTTCTATTGTATCAGGAGTCAAGCAAATTTTGAATTTCTTGTTTAAATCCCCTTTTAATTGGCTAATGTAATAAAATACGGAATTTTCTGAGAAAGCGTAGCAAAATTTTATTAAAAACTTCTAATACGACTTTATAAAATTTGTTGTCTATTTTTTAAAAACATTTTTGACACAAATCTTTATGTAGCCATTTAGAATAAAGAGCAGTTCCATTTACTGACCAAACTATGGTTATATCTATTATGTGAATACCTGTTGCCTCTTTGTTCATTTTCGAATTACTAAGCAGATCATTTGAATTAAAGATACTGAATTGGATACAATTATACTTTGAAAGGTGGAAATATGCGCATCAAAACTATTTTTTCCACATTTTAATTATTTATAAAGTGAGCGAAATTTCATTGTGTTTTGGTGATTTCTGAAAATTTTATTGCACACACGCACGCACACGCACGCACATATATCTTTTTAGGATCATAAATTCAGCTGTTATTGAATATTTCCCTGTTTTAAGCTAATTTTTAGAACTATTTATTTCCTTTCCGCCTGTGATGAGCATTTGGTTTCTTGAATAAATGATTTCTAATAATTTCAATTAAATATTTTCTGTGACTTTCTCAGCAAAATATTTTTGAATTAGAAATTTCGATAGGCATACCGCATATTATTTTAAAAGTCTCCCACCATTCAGTTCAACAATAGAAAAAAAAAAGAAAGATACAATATTAGTTTCAACAATAGAAAAAAGGAGATTATAAAATATTAGGCGTAACAATAAAAGCTATCACTTCATCAATGAAATGTACTGTTGTAAAATACGCTCAAAATTTCTTAAAAATTGATTAATTTTGAATGTATATGGCAAAAAAAATTATTGTTTAATTTCTTTTAATTTTAAGAAGAATTAATTATCAATGAGGTTTAATTAAGGAGAATTTTGAATTATTAATGAGATTTTTATATCTTCATAAGTTAAAAATATATTTGAGAATTTCATTAAATGATATCAATTTTCATTTTAAGAGTTAAAACACTTGAAGCTATTATTTTACTTTATTCATCTTTGCTGTGTAACTAGTTATGTAATTTTTTATCACATAATAAATACAATTATTGTAACGATCATTAGAATGGTGTAAGACTTTAATGGTAAAAAATATTGTTATATATCAAGAATTGAATCGTTTTAGATGAGCTTATGAAAGCTATTATTTTTCCTCTATTATCAATGGATTTTTTTTTTATTATTATAAACGTATGATAATTTATATTCCAAAATTATATTTGACACATTGTTTATTTTTTTTTATGTTGATAAGTTATTTGATGGTTCCTACGTCTTTTTTTTCTTTCCTGAATGTATTTAATCGACCATTTTAAAGGATGGTTGCTTTGATTCAAGATGAAAGCATTTTCAATGTTTAATTTGTTGATCAATTGATTAGAATTATTTCCTTAAATATCATGAGGAACTAATTAATGCGAATTATTGCAGGATTAATGCAAGCGAAAAATAACAAAATTTAATTTAATGACGGAAAAGGGATCGGTTGTGGGGAGTATCAAATATAAAACTGTCAGTTACAGTACCAACATGAACTTGATACAATAAACTAGGTATCAACTGAATCCTTAGTGCATCATGCGTTTTCGTAATGATAAAAATATATAGCACGCGGAGAGGGACGAAACTGTATCTGTTGATCACAAAGTGTTCCGAAAAGGAATACTATTTTTAACTGCGGTTTGATCTTTCACACCAACACGTGGCAAATATTGATTTACTGATGCGGCACGTGGAAAGTAAAGGAGGGCAGCGACATGAGGCAATTGTGAAAATGTAAACAGCGTATCTTGCTATCTAATAATCATTTGTATTCTCATGCTTAGTTATATCGCTATATACTATTTGTTTAACTTTTTTATTTTAAACACCCATTATTTCTAAATTATTGTTAAAACTAAATATTTATGCAACTAATAACAGATGTTAGCATACTTTATTCACAGAAAACAACATTTTATGCTGCTCTGTATAAGCGCATGCAAACTTTATACTTTCAGATTTAGTTCTTTTGATTGCTCTGTATGAATAAGATTTTAAAAAAAATTTTCTTAACAAATAAAATCTTTCGATCACAGCTTTGGGGAATTAATTATACAAATCTTCCTGTAATACGAACTTACTTAGAGGCGATTGTTAGTTCGAATTTAAATCTGTAAGCTAAATAAATCGTAATGCGAACAAGGATAATGTTGCTTGCCGTAAAATGAAAGAACGAGATGTAGAATATATTTTTTTGTAAATGCGTAATCAGAATCTGCAGGGCTCATTAGACATGGCCGTTTTCCCAAATTATTTAATTAATTAGCCACTCTCACTTGCATGAACATTCCCAGTTACCTTAGATATGAGGGTAATTAGGAAATTACTTCTGATTATATTAACGAACATAACAACAACAACCAATAATATGCATGGAATCATGATTAGCAAATAACTATCACACATAAAGAATAACTTACATGCAGATCACATGGTAGATTTAAAGAAATGAATAGTTAATTTGACATGAAAAATAGGATAGGAAAGTTGGAGTTTACTGGACAAAAGCCAAATCTGGTCGTGTCGTGCCAAACACATGGTGGTTAATTTGACATGAAAGAACAAAGATTAAAAAAAAAGGATACTACGCTTAAAATTACTTTCTGTGAAACATTATTCTAAAGGCGTAAATCCATTCTTAGCATAAATTCATTAACATCACCAGATCTAAAGAAAATATAGCTTAAAAACTTAGTTTGCATATAACCGGACTTTGGAATGACTTTTTAGTTCGTCAAAAAGTTAGATTTCAATAAATTTCCACGAGAGATTTTAACAAATCTTCACGTTTTAGATCTTCCTCAGTCCGAAAAATAAATTTTTGGATTTAATGTCGGTCCTTCTCTCAGTTAATCTTTGAATACAAATCAAATCATATTTGAATACAAATTTCTATCAAATTTTGAAAGAAATACATTGAGATGAAATCTATCCAAGTGCAAATGGACACGGTAACTATAAAACGAAAAAAAAATTCTAGATAAATACAATTTGGTATGCATGTTTAGCCTCTGTAGTGTAGATTTTTTAAATGAAATTTTGAAATAAATCTCTCAGAGGGTTGGCAATTTTCGGTTGTTCGGTACTTTGCATGCATTCAAACGCAAAAACTCAAAAATGCTACAACTTAAATAAATTCCTTGTTCCCTTGTTCCTAAAATTGCAAACATGTGCCAAATGTTGATTTTAATCAGTTCGAGAAAAGACATCCAAAATACATGTTCGGCTTCCAAGTACTTGTACTAACCCCATCCTCTTCCCAGTATCTGAAAAATTCATTTTAGAAAACTCTGTTATGTATATATCTGTCTGTGCACCTAATAACATTTTGGTCGATATTCGATCACAGGAAGTTTGTCTCTCTGTCTATCCGAGCGCATGATAACTAAAAAATAAAGATGGATGAAGCTATATGGATAAAATTTGGCAATCAGTTTCAGCATCTAAAATGTTGATCCGTATCAGGTTTTGAACATAATCCGTCACCGAGTTGACCGTCTATCGGTATCGAATGTACGGAAATGCTATAATTTAAAACGCAACAAGTTATATACATGATCTGTGATATTGTTATTAAAATTGTTATTCTTTGTGAAATTTTGTTTTAAATCTGTAAAAATATTTTCAATCCTTCCAAAACAAATAGTCGGTTTTCCTCACTACATTACAAAGTACAAAATGCGCATGTGCGAAAATATAAAATAATCTGAGTACTCTAAAAATAAAAATTTGAGCACTCGTGGCGTACACGGTTTTGTACAAGATCTTCAATTTTCATACTGGGAGGATAACACCTCTGTTAGGAGAAAGCGTGAAAGTTTCGAGGAGAACATTCCTATTGAGCTTTTCTGATACAATGTTCTGTTTTATGATATCCATTTTAAAAATGTTAGACTTTTTCTCTGACTTATAAATTTATCAGATAAGCATTTACTTACATGCAGTTTCTTTTATTTTACCTGATATAAATAAAAATTTGCATCATAAAGAAATAAAAAAATGGAGGTTCCTGTTAATAAAATCAGCTGATGTGATTAATTTTAAAAGATCAAATTAGATCATATTATGTCTGGTGAAGTATTTTTTCTCCCTCTTCCCATTGATACATTAATACATCTAAATCTTAGCTCATAGCATAAAATGATTTTAAACCACTTTCATTCAAACATACATATTATTTTCGGTTGCTAGAAAAGAATGGTTCTTACCTATTATTTTTAACAATCGAGCGGTTATTTTTTATCTTCCAATACCAACCATTTTATTGTTGTATTTTCTTTAACCAATATAGCTTAGGGGCATTGTCCTTACTTTCTCTGCGTGCATTCTAGTAGAGATATGTCAATACACTTCTGGTATTCGTAGCAACTATAGATCGAAGTTCCGATGTGATTGTACCTTCGCAAATCGATTATGAGAATGAATTTCTTACTCTTGAATGGTTCTGTTGTATCTTCAAAAGAACTGGATTATCAAATAGGCAAAGCAGGCACCTTTAGAGCGCCTAGAGCCTCAACATTTTTATTTTTTTGAGGTACTTTCAGGGAAATTCTGTTTTATGCTCTTACTTATTCTCTAAAAGCCATGCACTCTCACCTATTCGAATTAAAATCATGTATAGTTCAAATTTCAGAAGATTAAGATTATTAGATTTTCAAACTCGTTCGCAGATCGGTGCGATCCACTTTTTTTTTTTAATTGATTGATTGACTAACAAATGAACAAGCAAAATTATTGCCTATATATTTGCCATTTTGCTTAAAATTACATTTCAACTTGATTTTTTTTAGGCGAGAGATTCGTTCAACTCTCTTGGAAATAATCCATAATTAAATATTTTGTTACTTTATCTTTGTATCATATTTGCTATTTAAAAATTGTTCACGTACAAATTAAATTATAAAGAATCTGCATTTGGATGTTGTAGAAGGGAAAAGGGCTCCTGTATGAACTCCCACGAAGCTTAATCTCGCCTTGACCTTCAGAAGCGTTGTTTCGTGGCACCAGAAGCTTGATTAGACGACGCAACTAAATAAGGTTTCACTCTTTTTTCGTCGTTCACTTTGTGTATTTATTTAAAAAGCATGTAGTAGCAAACATTTAAAACCCAACTAGCTGAATCTTTAAAAGGAAAATTCATTAAGTTGAAATTTAGATAAACTAAAGCTTTTAAAACGTATCAATCAGTTCGATGCAGCTATATCGAGAAAACAAGAATTAACTTCAATCAACGTTACTCAAATTGCTATTACGAACAAGTTTTACGAATATTACAGAATATAACCAGAATTTGCATGTTCACTCAATAAAATGAACATAATTATCATTCGACTGATACTGAAATAGAATAAAATTAAAAATCACACTGTTCTCAGTGGTGAATGCAGTATTAATTTATTAAGGATAATCGTTTCTCAAAACAAATCTTAAAGATTTATAATCTTAGAATCTCTATGTTTTTTCTTTTATCTTCTTTAAAAATGTAGAATCAGCATCCAATTATACGAGATTAGAGACAATCGAGAACGAGTATCAACTTCATTTCAAAGAGAATAATGAATTTTCCAAGTGTATGACATTAAGGATCAGATCTACTTTAAATTCCCATGTCAAATTATTTTTATGATATAATATTCATCTAATATTTTAATATTCATCAATGCAAGCCGAGATTTTGTTTAAATATAAAACGAAAACTACCTTTTAAGATCCGGAATTAACAACATACACTTTGCCTTAGTTTTGAAATACTTTAGTATGCGCTTAAGATCTGTATATATGTTACGGTTAGTGCGATAATTGTCTATTAATAAAAACCGGTAAAGGTGATTGATCGATTTTTCCCATTGGCTTGTTTTTATTAATAATTACCTGTTATAATTAATAATAATCGATTATCACTTAACATTATTTTGCCAAATAAGTTTTCCTTCTGCATAGTGTTTGGAACTTTTTTTTTTGGTGCAACTAAGCTATTAGGTGTTTACTCATTTCACGGAATTAGTTTATTTTACCCTTGTTTCGCATATAGTTTTACCTCCTTATCTTTTTGTATTACTCCAGAGAAGATCTCTTTATTTATTTCCAATGATGTAAGACAAAAGTTGCGTCAAGAGAAATTAAAATAGAACGCAGTTTTTATTTTTCAATAACTTGAAAGCGAGCCTGACATTTTAGAGATACCCGTTTTCAAAAATTGCTTTGAAATTTCATTCAGGCGTACTTAGAGATTCTATTTATACTTGGACAACCGCTGGTACCAGCAAGAGACCAAGCACTTAGGAGAGAATTTCTTCATCAGTGGAAAATGTACATTCAAAAACACACAAAGGCTTCCCCGAACAAAGAATATAGTATGAATGTGGATTATATAACGACTTGCCGCTATTTTTACCTTAACCTTTTCCGGGCATGGACATTAGGGTGAAACGAAAATGACCTTAAATATATATATATTTTTAGATTTTAGTTTGGTAATAGTGCGGAAAAGTTGCCCTTTAAGTTCAATAACAATATTAAAAAATTTAGTTGCAATATAGCATTATCTTGAGGTGCCGCAAAGAGCTTGAAATTTGTAAAAAAAAAAATTGGAAATTTTTAAAAAGGGCCTTTGAAAACTTTTTTTAGATTTTACTTTGGTGATAGTGGTGACAAATTAGCTTTTAGGTTCAAAAAGAATTTTAAAAATTTCTCGCTGCAATACAACGATATTTCGAGGTGCCTAAAAGAGCTTAAAGTTTGTGAAAAAAAAAATTGAAAAATTATAAACCTTGATAAAATATTTATGAATTTTTCATTCATGTAATGTTACAAAAGATGATATTAAATACATATATAAGCATTACAATTGGAAAAAATTATTAATTACAAAGTATAATAACAAAAAAATATTTTTTATGTTCAATTTTGCATTTCTTACTTCTGTATCCTTGATAACTACAAATGGCTGCAAAATGTTGGTTTCTACTTCACTGCTACATTAAACAGGCTTTTTTAAAATTAAATTTTGGCAAAATCACACAAGAGTCCATTTTTCCTCTTATGTATCCTTCTCTTGCGATTGAACCACAGACATTTTGAGCCGATTCGGCCGCCTGTCTGTGACAAGGAAGCCAGGGAAAGTCGATAACCGAGTCCCCTATACTATTTGGTTCAGTTTCAGATGCCTTCTGTATAAAGTTTTAACTTAATATTAAACCGTACAGGAACTTGGTAGTTTTATCGTCTATTTGATAGATCTGGTTGATTTGCCTCTTTTTATAAAGAACACTGTTGTTGTTCTGCGTTGTCATTGTCGCCAGTAATCATTTCTGATGCACTAGTATTTTTTGGCTGATCTTGATTAAACTTAACTATTCACTCTCGTTCTTTACTCTTTCTTGCTTCTTTCTTCCTCAAAGAGCTTGTGGTAGCAATATCAATTTACCTATAACCATTTTCCTGTTATTCCTTCATTGATCGTTTAGAACCCTTTATTTCATAACTGACACTTTTTTTTTATACAAGTCAGCAATATCAAATAAACGTCTAGCTTCTCTAAATTCTGTGAGGTTAAAATTAAACTTATTTGAACATTTTCTGCTTTTAGACTTTAATAAATTCTTGTATTTAGCATGATAAGCTTTTATCATTTGAGAAATTCTTTTGCTTGAAGCAACGGGAATAGAAGCTCTTGATCACATTTGTTCTGTTATGAGAACTAAAGTGCCGCATATTTCGCTTACAGAAGGATCCTTCTCTGAAGCAACTTTGAGGTTATGTCTAATATAACAGTACACTAGATTCGTCAGTAGTGTGTTCAACTTCAAGCACATCATTGTTTCCCAAAAATAGAACACGCTGACATTTGTCTTGTCTTCACTAATTTAAACTGAGCCATTTTTACTCACAGCAAAGCACACAAGCACAAACTAACAAATCAGTTACGTTTACCAGTTACACAATAGACGGAGGGGAGACGCCAACTCAACTGAACTCGGCAAAGTCTACTGATTTTAAACCAGCTCTGTCCTTGTCACCGGACGCAGACAAATCTCCACCTTACCTCAATAACAACCGCTCTGGCGACGACTCAGTGCCATGCCAGTGCAATAATAAAACTATTTTTATACTTTTATTCATATGACAATGCCTAACCGTATTGGACATGTCCTTGATGTGAAATTGTCGACTGACTGAGAATGAGATTTTGTTGCTGGTGGCAGAATTTTTTTTGGTCTCCTATGGTGGGAAGCGAAAGTCCCTGCATAAATAGAATCTAAAGGTAAAGATGTGCTAATTTTTTCCAAAAAAGACGAAATGGTATTAAATGAGAAATGTGAAATCCCAGGGAAACTTTGTCTAACTATTATTCTTCAGTAAGCATTTTAAAATGAGATTAAGATATTGAAAAACCGTGCGATTTTTTCCCCCTTCTATGGACCACGTATATTTCGACTTTGCTTATAAATCATTAAGGCATTTTACTATGATGATGATATTCACCCGATTTCGTGATTATGGATTACATAGGAATTCATATACACAGGGTGTCCATAAATTATTCACCTTATAAGGATTTGTTATAAATAATACAGAATAAAGGATAAAGAAGAAAGATTGAGTTTGATTTACCAATTTGACAGATGCTTTATATTTACGCAATTGTACATGATCACCACTAATTGCTAGGAGAATATTAAATCTGGTTTCTATTTAATTCCAGACGTTTTTTAGCATTTGCAGAACCCCAATAACTGTTTTTGCAGCGATTCGAATTCTTCATTTTCTCTACGGCATTAATTCGGTTCTTCTGGTATCTCCAGAAAAATGTCGAGTGATTAATATTGGAAGAATGCGGATTCCATGACAGCGGTCCATCTTTACTAATGCCCCGATATAGGAATGTTTCATTAAGGAAAACATGAACACGCTCCTTCATGCCAAAAATGCCCAGTTCTCGAAATTGTTCTCACCATATCGTAATTGATTGTATAGTTGGTGGTAGTTTATTAAATTCCCAGCTGAATCGACCCTGAGCGATTTTCAGAAATTTAACTTACCATAACCAAAAAAAAACGCGTAACGTTTTTTCATTGCATGGAGCCATTTTATATGTAAATATTGTCTAATATTGCCTATCTGTAAATTTGCCTATTCTACTTCGTAAAAATGACAACAAATGAAATTCCTTCAACTAAAGATAATATCAATATAAGTAATTTCTTCATACTTTGTAAAATTAATTTCAATCTAATTTTATTACTCGATGAATAATTCATAGTGACGCTATATATGTAGCTCCCATGTATGTAAAATCTGCCATCATAGATCAAACGTTTTCATGCGTTTGTGGCATAGAAGTTTGGAAAGAGTTGCAAGCTTAATTGTCGTGCTAAGTAATTTCTTCATACTTTGTAAAATTAATTTCAATCTAATTTTGTTACTCGTTGAATAATTCATGGTGATACTATATATGTAGCTCCCATGTATGTAAAATCTGCCATCATAGATCAAACGTTTTCATGCGTTTGTGGCATAGAAGTTTCGAAAGAGTTGCAAGCTTAATTGTCGCGCTCTTTGTCTGTCTTCAACTCAGAATTACCAGGCTCTTTCTAAAACAGCAGTTTCTTAGCTTCGAAAAAGAATCTTAATTTAGCAAATCTATTAGTGTCCTGAATTAGCTTTTGAGTGTAATACGCTTGTCTCAAATATCTACATCATAATTTATGTCTTAAGGTAATTTATACATCACAATTTACATTATGTTGAACCTAATATATCTCTAATTCCTAATTTTTTGTTAATAATTATGTCTATTAAAGTAAGGTAATTCCTTCAATTTTTACGAGATATAAATACTAAACTTCTATATCATAATAATGCATCATTAAAATGACTGGTAAAATTTAAAATATAATAATTTTAATTAAAAGATATAGTTGATTTTTTTCCATCGAAGCGACTTCTTTTTTTATAATACTCCGACTACCGCTTAAAAAAAACTTTCAAAATCGTTTCTTAATTAAATCCCTTTAAAAAAATTTCCCCCGGAAGTTAATTCTTTTTTTTTGCATCTCATTATAAAGCGCAAAGGCGAAGCGAGAAAATCAAATATTTGAGTACTTTAACCGAATGGAATTTTGAAGCTTGCATCATTTATCGATTTGCGCAGATATGAAGAATGGTAAATGCTCGTATCCAAAAATACCTTTCTTTCCAGGAAGTGAAAAGCTTCCACGAACCTGTCCGGGATACAAAGCCCGGAACGGCTAATCTGTGATCTTCGCGACTAAGCGGTTTCCCTCCCTTTTTATCTGACCATCTATTCAAAACGGGAAAAAGTAATCCGTAGATGTTTTTGAGGAATAAGAGATTTCTCTCCACAGACAAAGAAGATTTTGTAGTAACATTGTATTTTTTAAATAGGAATGAAGTCAGTCGGAATTTGCTTCTTTTCTTCTATCAAATTCTTTTCTGGAGAATGCACTTTCTTTGAACTGCAGTTTTTCTGACCGTAGAATATTTCAAATTTTGCATGCGTGAATACTTCCCAAAAGGGGAAAATTATTAAAATTTTTGCATAGTTGCACATTGCATTTTTTCACTATCTCAAGTATACAAATTAGTAAGGTAAAAAAAGTTATCAACAGTAAACAAAAATACATTAATTATTAATTTTATCTTTTAAATTCTTATCGAACAAGGTATGTTCATTCTAGTTTGTATTGGAACCATGCTGTAGGAGGGCTGCGTTTATTTTTGTGCCATTTCGCATGAAAAGTGTCTGCATCAGTAAATGTTATTACTTAGTTGTTAGGAAATAGGTAATTTTTTTCATATGAATTAACGTCATAATTTATATAAAGAGTTTGATTTTCAAATCAGTTTAGATTAATTTTGATATATATTAATATGTGTTGTAATATTTTTATATTTTCAAATCAGTTTAGATTCATTTTAATATATATTAATATGTGTTGCAATATTTTCATTTACAAATTTTATGACAAATATAGTTTGCCTAGGAGAGGCGCAAATACTATTTATATCCGTATTTATTCTGTAAGCTGCAATCAATAAGCAGCTTACGGAAAACCGTTACTTATTTTTCACTCACGAATTCTTTACAGCTAGGGTATAATCCATGTGGTAAAACATTTCGTAATCCTTATTGTATTGATAATAAATCAGTCAAAAAAAAAAGCACCGAGATCTGTTAACAGAAATTTGAAACGTATTTTCATTTGCTAATTTATTGAGATACAATTAGCCTCTAGCAAATATAATTATTATTTATCTTTTGCCGGACATATATCTATCTTCTTCATTTATAATAAAGATGAATAAGCGTTTGACCTAGATCTTCCAAATTTGGCACATACATACTTTGGAGGGTGGAAATGTGCACATCAGAGATTTTTTTTGTAATTTTAATTAATGTAAAAATTAAGCTAAATGTTCACGTTTTTCCGAGATAACTTTCAAATATTTTACAGCACAAAAATGATTTTTACATGATCTTAAAGCTCAAAAATGATCTTTTCAATGATATTAACGTTTTAACCTATAAATTAAGTTTCTATTTTTGATGAATTAAAAAAAAAATTTAAGCATATTTTTTTAACAATATATTTCGCATAAAATAAAATTTTATCTGCACGAGGACGTCACGCGTGGATTGGAAAAATTAATTTTAATCAACTTATTGCAATCAAATTAAAAAATTAAGTTAACTCTTACTGGTAACTAAACCTAAAAAAACATTTTTCAGCACGTGTGTGTATGAAAATAAATATGAAAACGTGACGCACGAGTTCAGCACGAGGAGGTCACGCGTGGATTGGAAAAATTAGTTTTAATCAACTTGTTGCAACCAAATTTAAAAATTAAGTTAACTCTTCCTGGTAACTAAACCTAAAAAAGCATTTTTCAGCACGTGTGTGTTTGAAATAAAATAAATATGAAAACGTGACGCACGTGTTCAGCACGAGGATATCACGCGTGGATTGGAAAAATTAATTTTAATCAAATTGTTGCAATAAAATGAAAAAACTAAGTTAACTCTTACTGGTAACTAGACCTAAAAAAGCATTTTTCACCACGTGTGTGTATGAAATAAAATAAATATGAAATGCGATATTTTCTATTAATTAATGAAATTTATTGCAATAAGTTACATTTATTAAACGGATAATTTGCATCTGAAAGAATAAATGCAACTTGTGACCTTTTAAAATATCTATATTATCAGTTCAATAATTCAGTTTTGTCTGAGTTTAGTTTAATATATACAGGATTCCAGTCAGGTTCCAACAGTTAATTTCTAAAATATTCGTAATAGTCATAGGCATAGACATGTATTAAGAATATGGTCTAAATGAAGTAACTATATTTTAAGCAGTTTGAGTCAAACATTCCGATGGATGATGATTTTTAAATTTTTATACAGATCCTCTCTCCTGCGAGTCATATTTAATAAAATATTCTAGAGACAATAATATTTTAAATGAAAAGAGTTCTATTTTTTTTCGAAGAAAATTGATTGAGTTATGAAAATTTGCATTTATCTATTATATAAAAAAGCGCGATTTCAGACCTCTCCACCGACCGTTTTGAATAAAATACGCCAATCAGCGACCGAATTTTCCCCAAGGTTAATTTTGGCCTAAAAAATGAAATTGTTGATTGTCCTAAAATAATGATATTCAAAGCTTTATAGTTCCGTCAGACTTAAATCACTGAAGATTGAAACAGATTTCAAGTTAAAATTTATACTTCATAATTTTTTTCAGGTGAACTTTTAATGATTGAAATAAAATAGAATATCACTTAACGCATTCGAATTCTTTTGAAAAGAAAACCGAATTACAACATGAATCAGATAATTTTTTTGTTGAATAATTTTTTGAGATGTTGCACAAATTATATATATAAAAAAAATATTCTGAACTACTCATAAGATGTTGAAGAATTTGATTTTCTATAGTCAAATTTTTAAAAGACATATTTGGTTTCAGTGAAGTTTTATAATTCTGTTTCAAATCCAAGTTAAAATTTTACGTGAGCTGAGAGAAAATGAGAGAGATACATAGTATAATATGCAGAATACCGTTAAACTTTTATAATAGTATGGGCTATATGACTATCAAAATTCGAAAAATATTTTGCTAAAGTTTTCAAGAGACCAAGTTACAAAAAATATTTAATTGAAAATTTTAGTATGGCATTTATCCAGCCGAACCAGATCTAATTTCTAATACAAGAAAAACCGGCGGGAGTAATCTCTTCGAAACCTTCTCGCATAAACTTTAGTCAAAGTATTATTCTCATCCTCTTGAATAAAAATTCTCATCTTGGGCCGACCGAGTACTCATACTTTTATTTTCAAATTCCCGGGCATGAGTTTGTGTTTCATAGTATAAGGAAGAAAACTGTACAAACATTCATACATAAATTCTGAACTTTTTCGGCCGATTGAAACAAAAATTTGACTCACATAATTTTACTAAAAAGATTACATACCTTCATTTATCTAAGTCATTGTGTTTTTGATTTGTCGCGTATATATGCATGCGATTGTATACAAAGACAAACAGTCGACTCTTTGACTGATTTTGTTGAAACTTTGACACGAAACTGTAATTTAGATAGAAAAACTGTGCACTAATTTTTTTTTATCCAGCTCTTTACGTTTTATACTTGTGCTCTCTTACAATCCGGCAGACAGATGGACAAACTTCCTGTTAAAAAAATTTCTTTCAAAATTTGATAGAAATATACAAATCTGGTGCAAAGTTCACATACCAAATTTATTTCCTTCTTGCTCAAAGCTTTTTGAATTATCGCGTTCACCTATGTACATAATTCTACAAGTGTGTTTTTCGGACTCCAGGGAAATCTAAAACATACAGATTCGTCAGAATCTTGAGATAGAATTTTTTGGTGGTTGCAATATTTTCTCTTTGCATTCGAGAAAATAAAAAGGCGTCAAAGCAATATCTTAAATCAGAAACACTTTTACTATCATACGTTGAATAATTTGACAAATACATACGATCCCATTGAAGCTTCTGCTTAAAAAAAAAAAAAAAGTTGCATAAATGGCAATGATATTAAAATATTAGCAAAATGTAGAAACATTTTCCGACCATTTGTTGAACCTTTACTTCACAAAATCCGAATTAATAAACATTGTCTTAGTTCATTAATAACCTATTCTATACTGAGAAAAATATCATTATCTTGATGCTACATTATTAACTACATTTATACATTCTTTGATTGTTAAACATTTTTTCAAATTTTTAAAAAATTATTCGTTCATACCAAACGAATGCAATTATTTTAAAATTGAATTATTAATTAATACATGATCCTGATTATTTTTTTTACATAAATTGCTGCATGTTATAGTGATATGTTTTTCCCTGGCATTTTGTCAGCAAACGATTCAACTGTGGGTTTAGTTTAGTTATGTTAATGTACTGTTTGGAAGCAACACTAGGGCCAGACACAGTCTGTTTGATTACACTGTAAAGATGACATTTTTAAGTGGCAGTACACGAGGAAGCTAGAAAGAAAGCACTTCTGATTATTATTTCGCTATATACGCCCGTCTTGCAGAAAAGAAATTAAATTTTAATGAGGAGTAAGATTATTCTCCCCCATCGTTTGATTCATTGAATGGCCTTCACTGCGAAATTGGAGGGCATTGCTTGCAAACTTTCAAAATGACATTGATATTTTAGATTCTGAAATATATTAATTAAAATACATAAGGGAAGAGGCACGGACAAATGAAAGATCGGATTAAACGAGGCTATTTATCCGAAATGTAAGAGAGGAAGTATGGGTAATTGAAAGATGGGAGGAAAATGTAAGGCTAGAATCAACGTTTTCCAGATAAATGAGGTCACTATTATTGGATACTCAGTGAGAGTTGGTTCCCTGAGTTTAAATATGATTCCCATGTTGATGGCATTAATTTGGAGAATGGTATACCGGCTCAGGTGACCATTATCTGCCCGAAACTCAAAGAGGTCTGAGCTTATACTATTATCCTAGCATCAGGATTGTAGTAAAATCGAAACGTCGTTTCGGCACTGATTATTTCTTTTCCTGTTGGAAAAAAATAATTTAAAAGAATGTAAGATAACTCATCAAAACAACCTTTGCCGCATCTTGGTTCTCGAAAATATAATATATTTTAAATTTATAAAATAATAATAAGCTGCGGAAAGAGGCTAAAAACATTAAAATCCCACACGTTTAAATATTAAATGTATTTTATGTTTTGATTCTAAGAACTTCGATAATTTCACCATTATAAAATAGCTCGAATGAGTTGACAGGTGTGACGTAAGAACTGTGTATTTAACAAATAAGTCTATTTTGATAAATTAAGAAAGAAACATGAATCAAAGTTTGCTAGATCTGACTGTATTCAGCTCCTTCATAACACAAAACTCTCCAGCAAATTCTACAGAGATGTAGAATTTGGTGGGGAGTGGGTGAAGAAATATGCCGAATTCAACACAATCGTATTTATCACAATCCTTTTATTTCTCCACGACTTCTTTTCATTTCACACTTTTCACGCTCTCAGCAAATACACTCGCCCATTTGTGGTAAAAGGTCAGCCACCAATTCGTCAAAACTACATTATATTTAATTTTTTTCTGAGTTGTGATTTTACATCGAATTACTCAATTTTATTATAACTTGAAGCTAATAAGTTTTTTTAAAAAAAATGTTATTTAACATTTTATACATTCACATTTTGAACTAAGGAAAGTATAATGGTACTGTTTAACCAATAATAAAATATAAATTAATAACTGCAAAATATGTATTGTTTCAATATCGACATTTTATTTTGAAATTTCAATATTATATATATATACACATTTTAAATACGAAAAATTATTTTATTGTGAAATGATCTCTTGATTATCTTCTTTATCACCGCTACTTTTGTTCTTCATCTCACAAATCCAATAATACCATCATCAGAGTACCATTCATCATAATACCATTCCAACCTTGCTTGAGTAACAACGCCATCACTATCTATAGTAGTTTCTAAAACGGAATTCTAATTTAACTATGGTAAGTCATATCACTAACTCTCCGACCCTCCCGAAGGCACGCTGATAAAAAAAAACTGAATGATCGAACTACCGCTACAGCAACATTGGTGGGAACTGTGGTTGAGTCCTAAGAGCTGTCATCGTCCATGGTACAACCCTTCCCTAAGGAAGTACTTCCTGTCATCGATGGGAGGAGTAAGATCCCCGCCTTTTCGTGTACCCACCAGGGTGGCATGAACCAACCACCATGCCGGAAGCTTCTCATCCTCAATAATGAGGATGAGAAGCCCGGGTGATAGTTAACTTTAAAAAAAGGACAAACTTTTCTCCTTTAAGAACTTTCATTTCTCTTTCTTAATTCATAAAGTTTTTCAAAATGCTATGTAAGTGTAAATTCTCTATTCCTAAAAACAGAAGGAATTTTTTGCTGAATGTATAGTTCACCGAAAGTTTGGTAGAGATGACAACGTTTAAAATAATAAAAAAAAACGGTTGCAAAAGTGTGGTGTATCCTGGTGTGACCAGTAATTTTATTTCATAAAATATAAATTTCGAGGAACCACAAATATCTTGGTAGGGAAGGCAGTTATTGGAAAAACACACACTTTTCTACATAAAAATTCATTTATAAAATTCTTTGCAATTTAAAATTACTTGACTTCCCAAAATCGATTCTTTAGGCAAAATCAAAACCGTTTTGTTATGAGAGCTAAATGAATTCGACATGTATTCCATTAGATCAAGTATCAGGCTATGGCTTAACTAGAGCAGAAAAATGTGTATTTTGTTTTAGTGAATAATTTAACAAATGTGGAAGGAAATGGGAGAAAAAAACGCGCGAAATCAGAAAGAACAACAAAGCGCATAAAATTACAAAAGCATCCCTACACCCTCGGGAAAAAAAAAACAAAAAAAAAAAAAAAAAAAAAAAACGAGACTTCTTTGGAGACATTTATTATGACACATTCTTCCTGCCTCAAAGAAAATTTTTTGATGAATCTAAAAATTTTCTTTCAACAAAATAGTTTTTCTTTCTTAACAACCGATTTACATCTTTAAATTGACTGGGATCTAACTTGCAACTTTCACATTTATATATCTGCCATTCCCAGGTGACGAGCTAATAAAGCATTCTCCAAAAAAACCCCCAAAGTTCAGCATAGAACTCTTTCTTTTAGGTAAATTCACTTTTTTACACGAACTAATCGAATCCCCCACGGTGAATAATTTGATGAATCTGTCAAGAAATTCTGGAAATAAATAACATCTCCAACAAAGGCCTGGAGATTGTACTGTATCTGATGTACCAATCGGATTTTTTTTATTGGTGTTTCCACATAAACACGTGCCCGATCACAGGAGCTCACGTGGATTTTATTTGCTGAGTAGCATGGGCAGCAACCGAATAAAAGTCCTCAGAGGGGACAAAACATTTCTATTTTTACCTCAATTTCGAAACCATTACGGGGGGTAATTGGTTGAGGGAAGTTGGAAGAGTGCATAAATGGATTTAGGGAGAAAGAACATAGGTAAAAAGATCTCCCACAAAAGGATGTATTTTTGACAATTCGGAGAAATTTCCTCAGCCAAATAGGGAGAAATTTTGCTCTAAAACCTTTCCTTCCTCGCATTTATTGTAGAGCCAAAGAGTTTCTCTCATGTTCTTCTTTTAGTAATATTTGAGCTTTCTCCCACTGAAATTTTGAATATCATATAATCAATTATGAATTTTTTTTGCATTATTTACAAGAATTAATACCTGTTTTTACGAAATATGCAAAGAAAAAGTATGTTAATAATAATAATAATAAAAAAAAAGAGATTTTCGTAACATATTATGTCTTAGAGTTCTAAACATCCTTTTTGAAATTTATTCTACCTCTCTGAATGCTAATAGGATAACTCAAAAACAAAACGAGCTAGGTGGTTAAAAATTGGAATGTGTTTTTGGAAATCTATTAAATTTTGGATGGACTCGTTTGTCATTCCACTCGAGTGCATGCAAGTACATGCATTCGAGTATATAGTTAAGTTACATTTACTAAACATGGTCACTCAAAACAATTCATTCTGACAAGATTTTTGAAATCAATCTTGTGGTTTTGTTGCTAGCATTGTAAATATGGATCGACTTTTAAACCAAATCCCATTATTGGTTGATTGTCTCATGTGAACATAGTAATTCAAAAAATGCAACAAACTAGAGAAATAAAATTTAATTTGTGACCTTCATAATAAAACTGCAGATTATTTTTGTATAAGATTTTTAAGCTAGCTGATCAAGACAGAGAGGTGCAAAATATGTAGTCTATTCTTTTTATGATATGACGAAGTTTAACACAAAACGCCTCATAAGATAAAATAATACCAGAAAGAGAAGGAACAAACATTCCCGCTGTTTTTATTTTTGTATTAATAAATGTAAATTACATTTTCACTTCTTTTCTTAAGTCAGCTGTCCACCTTCCTACATTCTTTTTTCCTTAATTAAGTCTTAAATAATAATGTTAAAAAAATTCGTTTATCTGGCTTGCTGTCTGCGGACGTTACACTGTATGCCATTGGATATACAGGAAACTAAAATATCCAGACCATTCACAAGACGAGGTTACTCCTTTTATACAAGGATGGCGGATGAAAGCCAAAGCCCACTATTTTCTCTTTTTTCACTTTAATCCTTTAAAAGGCCATTTTTTCTGGTTATGGTATATTAAAATATTTTTAGGATTGAGATTGGCTTAAGAAAAGCGATTCATTTAGTTTTTTTAGATAAATTTAATTTAATTAATTAATTTGGTTAATCAATAATTAAGTAACAAATCAATATACACTGTTTTGTGTGAGATAAGGAACTGATGCATCTAAGCTTCAGTCTTATTGAAAAATTTGTCAGAACTTATGGCAATCTATATAACTTGGTGCAAAGATTGATGAATTTGGTAGGAAGTATACTCCCCATGGTCCTAGAAAGGGTTAAGGCTATTATCAAGTGCAACAGCTGTTTGAAATAAATCAATGAAAATAAAACCGGCATTACTCCACAGGCGAATTTAAAAACATGGTAAACTTTCGAGAAAATATTTGAAATTAAAAGGTTACTCGATTTTAATTTGCATAAATGCGTATACATTTTTTGTTCACTTGAGCTCTCAACTCTTTTGGGAGAAACTGGTCGAATTGATTAAAGACGTAGTAACGTTAACATAAGTTTAATATGAACTTCAAATATATATATATAACTTATTATACTGTACGGGATTATACTGTATTTTGTTCCAAGTAATTCATTGGTACAGTAGGAATATTAACACAAGATTTAAAAAAAAAACTAAAATCTAAAACATTTAAATGATTACGATGGGGTGCTATGAGAAATAACTAACCAAAATAGAAAATGATCCACCGTTTATACAAGTAGAGTAATAGCGGAAATGGACAGAATTTCAGGTCCATAAAACTAGACTTTTTATTGCAATCTTTGGCAGTACGCAAACACGAAGGATTTTCGATAGAATCGTTCCTGGATCTACAGCCTTCCTTTTCCAAATCCGAGTCACTATCACTTTGCCAACGCGTATCTCTCCTACAAACATAAGACTTATTTAGCCGAGTTGGATGAACTTCCAATTTTAAAGTTATTCGAGGACTATTTGGGAACAGACTTCATAATTTTGAGCCATGCTTCGATGAAAAGGATGACACCTGTGCCGGTATCTCTTCTCTAAATTTCTATATCTCACTAGCAGGAATTATAGAAATTTAGTGGAGAATATTTGATACTCGATGAATACGGCCTATACTAGGCTCATGGACTCGACAGAACTTTATGGAAACATGTTTCGAATCTACGATCCTGCAATGAGGAAAATTGAGCTCTCACTTCCTCACTTTCTTTAAAATTCAGGGCAAAAATTCATGATTGTCAAGTGAATACGTATTTTCAGTTTTTATAATTATTTAATTCTATTCTTTTCCTTCAATTTTCAGCCTTTTATTCTAACTACATATCTAATACTTAGGTTTCTTCAAGTAATTTGCATTATATTGCTTCAAAAATATAGATACGCAATTTTTATTTCCACTGAATATTATTCATTGCACTTCATGATCTTCCTAAAATGATAAGAATTCTAGATTAAATCTTGGGCAGAGAGCTCACATCATTCAAGTTAACTTACTGTCAAAAGGGTGGAGTTCTGGATTTGTTCGAAAAGGCTGAAATCATTTCGCAGATTCTTAATATTGGACGACTGAAGAAGTGAAATGTGATAAAACTGCAAAATAAGGCGAATAATCCAAAAGAAAATGCCAATTTGATGAAAATGTTTTTCTGAGCCACTCAGATTCTTAGGAAAAACCAGTAGGAGTGGTCTCTTCAAAACTTTCTCGTATACTCTCGAATAAATATGCTTGTGTAATATTAATTGCATGTTACTGGCGAACAATAATTTTGAAAGAGCCAAATAACCCGCTATTTTTGGCAATTAATCGTTAAAATACGGTTAATATACAAGCACTAGGACAATGAATGTGTATTTTGGACACCTTTTTTCGAATCGATTAAAAACAAAATTTGACAAAAAAGTTTAAAAAATAATATACCAAATTTCATATATTTGAGTCATTGCTTTTGTATACTTACAGTACAGAGAAACAGAAGAGAAAGTACAGAGAAACTGATGGTCAGCCCCTTCATAGATATGGTTCCAAATTTGATAGTTATTTACACTTTAGATGTTAAATCGGGGTACCAAATTTTATATTAAGCTATCTTCGCTGTTTAGTTATAGGGTTAACTTATACTCGGACAGCCAAACAGACAGCCTCTGAATGAATTTTGTTCACAATTTGACAACAACTTACAAATGTGTAAAGATCATATACCAGATTCATTCACCTAGAACATTGTTTTTGAGTGTCCGTCAGTGTTCACAGACAAACAAACATACTTCGAAAAGTATGTTTGTCGAACTCTGAAATTGAAAATTCGTCAAAATCTAGAGTTCTCCTTTTTTGACGCTTTCAATGCTCTCATTCGCATACGAGAAAGTAAAAATATACCTAAGTAAAATGAATAGAAATGTTGTAAGGTTTAATGAAGATCGTTATGCTTTAAAGATGAACATATTTTTTTTTTCCTCACACGTATTTTCATTTTATTGTGAATACACTCGAGAAATTTTAAACGCGATAAAGCAGAAATTTTATCTTAAATTCCTCCCCTTATCTTCCAAATGCTGAGAAAATGCACATATCATAGGGAACCTGAGCTTTGAGAATGAGTGCTTTGCCCTATTCTTTAATATCAGTAGCTAAGGCCAATTCATAAAGAGCAAATTTCATTTGAAATTTATATAAAAAGAAATGAAAATTCACAAATAGTTTTTACGGTATAATATCAAAACTACTCAATAGATTTTTTATTTCTGTTCGTAAGTATTAAGAACCAAAGAATATATGTATATATTTTGATACATAATTGGAATTTAAATTGAAATGTGAGCTTTTGATAATCACAGTCTGAAAATTTCCAGTCCTAAAAAATTTAAAGAAACAGATATGAAATTCTTATAGGGCTTTCAGTTATTTTTTTTATTATTATTATTTATCCCAGATCTTAGAGCAAAAGTAAAATTATCAATAGCTCTTAACTATTGTATTGTAAACAAAGAGAGGAAAAAAAAAAAAAAAGAAAAGAAAGACTATGTGATATAAATAAAAGGCATTGAATTTTTTTTAGATGACTTCCCTTTGACACAGGGTAAAATGAATTATAACTGACTAATTTGAAATTATTTCAAAATTAGAACTTCAAAAATAATTGATCCAAATAATTAAAAAGAAATGTAAAAAGTAAGATTTCTAATAAACGATTTTATATTAGAGATTTATTAATGAGTTTTGGTAATTAAAAAAATGAAAGGAGGAAAAATCAGAAATATGAAGTTTTAGCAAAGTTATCTGAGGAGCTGCTTTTTTATTCCGATATTCCTTGCATGAAAAATAAAATTGAAAAATGTGAGAATATGTAATTATTATAACATGGGTACCTTCGTGTTGCAATAATTACATATTTGGTTGAATTACCACTAGATTACCTTAGTAAAAAGGGAACAAAAATTACGAATTATAAAAAACATTGGACTTCCCATTTCGTTCAAAAAAATTTTGATCAATCTATTTGATAACTAACTATATCATGCTGGCTTGGTAAAACTGAAATTCAGAAAAGCGTAGAAAAATAACGTATTTTTCTTTCAAATATGCACATCTGTGTAAAAGATAGCCTCGTCGTTGCTAAAGAGGAATAAGTCCCCCCCCCCAATAGATTTAATATTTTATTTTCTCACTCCATGTCTGCCTCAAATCTTTATTGCATCTGAAATACTGAATTTTTAAAATTTTTATACTTTAAACATATTAAGATGGTTTTGCTTTATTCATTTTAAAGTATCAAATCAAAAATAAAACATATTTCTGGAACAAAAAAATATCATGACATTTCTCAAAATCAAAGATGTAATTCATCCTCTCCTCAATCCCACAAAAAAAAAAAAAAAAAATGCATTCCACATTTTAAGTTCCTACGTCGCTGACTGTCGTTCCATATTGACTTTCAATCAGATATGTAAAATATTTAACTGGCTTGAATGTATTGTTCATTTTAATAATGAAACAAAAAAATTATTGAATTTTTAAAAAGCTTGTATATTTAAAAAATATGAATTAGTTTGTAAAATTTTAATTTTTTTTAGTATTTGTTTCGAAGTACCTCAATTAATAGAGAGTTTTAATATAGGTTTATTAATTTGATTTATTAATGTAGACTTATTTATTATATTTCCGAAAATGAGTATTACAAAAAATTTCTCTTTCACTGAAACCCGTAATCCATAAATTAACTTAAAGAAAGTACACCTCTCCCCCTTTCAAAAAAAAAAAAAAAATTAATCTCTCTTTCCATCGCCACCCCCATTCCCAAAGTGAAACATCCAATTCAATTAGCAAAAGGTTGAGTTACATAATTGCATTTCTCAGCGAAAGCACCAGAACCAAAAATAAACAGATAACCTACAAAATTTGCATAGTTTTAAAATGTGGATTATTTTATTTTATGAACTATGAGCCCTCTTTAATTTTTCCACAGCATCAAATCGATAATTTAAATTTAGATGCTTGTTTTTCAGTAATTCCCCCAAAATGGCTTCTGAAATCTGCCTACACACGCAGCCCCCAAGAGCTCAACCCCTGATTTCATCTCAACCAATCCCTGTTACATTTCCAATCTGATTTGCAACGTGAATGCACTGTTCCGTGGAAACTGATCTTTTGCTCAGAGATGAAAGCATCTGTCTTAGTACACATTTGAATATCGACTCTTCAGAATCCTGCTCTAGTTCATCTGGGGAAGAACGCTAAGGGTGACCGCGTCCAGCCAATGAATAGCGCTTAGTGACGTCACGTGACGCCATATTCTCCCCCACCGCGAAATCGTCCTGCAGGTTCCGTAGGGGATCACAAGCTGAGTTACAGGAGAGAAGAACAGACCCATCCAGCGAAAGCGATCTTTTTTAACCTCCTGAATATCAGGTAGAGTATTCTATTTACTCATTTGCTTCTCTGCTGTCTTCTTTTCGCAAACTGTCGGAACTGGCTGTCGTACAGCGCTTGAGGTGAGACGAGGGGATGGATGGATTTTAGGATAAGTAAACAAATCAGATTGAGGCTTGGGTTTTCACTGAATCTAATCTCACCTCCCGGCTCGATTTGGCTTGATATTTGACCTTCAGTTTCTTTTTAAATATAATTAGGTAGAAAATGTTATAAACGAAGTCTAATTTTCCTTTCTCGTGTAAAATTCTGAAGATTTTTTTCTTTTTTGAAATTTATGAAAGAGAAAAATGGTGCCCTTTGTTTGATGCGAATGCATTTTTGGTATACGAGCTTCTTTAAAATATGTTTATGATTATAGGCTGTATTTGTTAATATAAATGCCATATAATGCTTTTTCTGAATGCTCATTATTGTTTTTAAAAGCATGTCTAGCAGAATTTTTTTAAAAAAATATCTAAAATTATCACTTATTTGAAAATAATGAGATCTCTACAGTTTCACATTTTATTTATATTTAATTATAAATAAAATTTAGGATATTTTCTTTCATGTTAATAAATGTTATAACATGTTCTTTAGAATTTTTAGTTTAGATCGATTGTCAGAAATAATGAATTTATGTTTATTTGATGTTTAATATTTTACTTTTTCTTAAAATACTAATATTTAGAATTTTTGAATAATTATTTTTAAAGAATGGGAAGGATTGAGCAATTTAATTGAGTAATATTTAACTAAAATTATTTAAGGTTTTGGCTTTCCAAAGGGTATTTAAACTGTCAATCATGTAGAGTGAAATTTTTATTTTGAAATGAAGAGAACTGTAAATCTATAAAGCAGAGTGCTTTATAAATTACTGTACTAAAAGCATGTTTATTGATATCATAATTATCATTTTGAAATATTCAAATTTCCAATGTTGTTGTTATTGTTTTCATATTTATTGTAAATAGATTTATTTTGCATTTTCAAAATATTAATGTCTTATTTTGGTAAATATCATCGTAACAGCTATCAGAATTGAAAAATCTTTAAATGGAATTCAATTTAAAGTGTGAATCATTAAGTAAATATTTCATATATTTTTATAAAAATGCTAAACTCCTAAAAAGATAAAAAAAAAAAAAAAAAATTGGAAATTATAATTTGGGATTACAAAATCTCTATGTAAAGAAATCAGATAGTCTTTATATTTAACATAATAATTTTTACATGTAGATATTGTTGATCATCTTATATCAATTGTTGTTTCAGATTCAGCATTCTTGCCTTTTTTTTTTAATTATATTTTTCCCGAATATTTTTTTTGTACAGATATATCTTTAAATACTGAAGTCTTAAAGCACAAATAATATGTAATTGAGAAATAATGTAAAACTTTAAAAAGACATTTTAGTGTAAAAGATCCATAAATACAAGATATGAACAAAAGAGTAAAACAATAATAATAAATTATATGTCTTTTATTAATATTTTTCATAACTTTATTATGAAAATAATAATTTTGTAATTTTAGTTTCTCATAGTTAAAAATAAAAACTAACAAAATTTATAAGTCCTGAAATCTGCAAAGTATCTTCCCCTTTCATTCGCTTAAACGAGTCGTTTTGAACCTACAAAATAGTTATAAGTAGCAATATTTTGAACAGCTGAAAAATTCAGCTGCTTCAACAGAAACAGATAAAACTCAAATTCTTAGTATTTCCTAGTAATTATTATTAAATTATATGCATTTTTTTTTATCTCTTGTTATCCATTCAGATGTTGGTGTTTAATTCAATGTTTTTTCTCCATATATTTATTCTCAGGTTTAAAAAGATAAATATGCAATTTTAAATTAAATTTTGATTTAGTATATTTATATAAGAAATTCTATTTTTAAGCATGTTTGTTTCATTTTGCATGCGACATATATATAAGGTTGGAATTTTACAATTGTTTATTCACTCATTTCTTCATATTCTAATGTTCTGCAATTTTGCACTGCTATTGGTTTCCAATAACAATTTGTTACAAAGATTAAATAATAATTTGAAGTTTTTAAAATCTTAAATTATAAGTATAAATAAATAAATGTAAAGTTTCAATACTTCATGCATAAAACTTTAAGCGTGTGCTTGTAGGTAGTTTTTTTTAAAAAATCATAGCGAATTAAATTTGATAACAAATGTGTGTAACTTTCCGTTGAAGTTATCTAATGTAAAAAGATGCCCGATATTACTTATCTTACTTAAATTAAACAAATAAAAGAAAGTTGCATAACTATTATCGATCTAATTTTCATAAATTTACTTCAGCAATTTGCATATAGTTTATTGAAAACGCGCATATACACATAAAAGGTTATCCATATACATCATAGTTATTAAAATAATGTTGGAGGAAGGAGTTAGCTATCCATAATATGACCTTTATTTACAGTACGAAAATTTACTTGTGTTAAAAATCATGCTTTCGGAGAAAGAGGGGGGGGGAGGGAATTGTGGCAAAACATATGGCATCGGTTATTTCCATTAACTTCTGATATCTTAATGATAACTGTTGATGCTTATCTAAAGAGCGCTTTCAGAAATATACGGAAAATGATATCTCAAGAAGAACACTAACCAGCAAAATGTATGCTGCTTAAAAGTAATAAATTTACAAAATAAAAATATGTAATAAGAATTTCTGTCCCTATCTAATTAATGAATACAATGTGATCAGACCTGTGATAAAACTGTACGCAAATATCATATTGTCATAACGGCTGATAAATTTAAGATATATCCAAGGAAAAATAAAATGTTTTGCACGTCATTAGAGATCAGTAAAGACTTAAAAGCTTTCAAATTTTGTGACGCATCCAAAATAGATGCTGCAAATAATAGGAATTGCAAGTGACTAGACACTCATTTAATTCGCCTACATAAGAAATAATCCGAAATAAGTAAATACAGTTTAAAAGTAATCTTGAAAAATTTTTTTTTAAAAAACTCCATTTTATTGCATATTTTCATACAAAAAACCTTACTGGTAAACAAATAATTTCCTTTTTAATTTCTTGAGGCTTTGCAACAAATCTGTCTGAACAGGTTAGTTGATTAGATTTTGGATATATCCCATGAAAAATATATTGGCAAGAATCAGATGAATGTCTGTTAAATATCCGAAATTGACGTTTGCAATCAAAATTTTATTTACAGTTATACTGTTTTGAATGACCTATACTGAAAATGAATCTGAAGCACAAGTTTGAGATAGCTTTATAACTTAATATACATACTTTTATCATAATAAAAGAAATGACATTATTCTGATATTTCTCTTAAAATTTCAGGAGCTAAAAATTCAAAACTGAAGTGACTGAAATTTTCTAAAACTAGGAGCCATTTGCCCCCAAATCCATTACTCATAAAATAACGAGTAAAAATAAAATAAAGTGTTATATTTTGATGAATTTCTGCAACAAAAAATGTTTGGCGAGTCAGCAACATCGTTGAGTAACGATCCATGTGTTCTGTATAAGAAAAGTCTGGTGATAATTTTAATAATAAAATAAATTAGCTTGATCAGTAAAATAGTGTTTTGATATAGTACATGTTTTACTTCCTTATTGCATTGCCTATAATAGTGTGCACTTTCAAATTATAAATTCAGATCACAAAATGATTTTATAAACAAAAATGATTTGCATTTTTATGAAAATATTAAAAAATATTTACATTATTTTATTTATTTAAGTGTAATGTATAATTCAACCATGAGATATTTATCTACATTGGTATCCCCACCACCGCCGTGTATGCAGATGAGATATAGGAGCAAGCAAGATCTCACTACCCTGGTGGGTGAAGTAATGTAAAAAATCAAGTTATTTCCTTTCCAATAATAGCTTGTATGTATCTCCTACTGGGAGAACTGTACTTGGCCGTAATGGCTTTTGGGATTCAACCTTAGTTTCCGGGATTCAGCAATAGCAATGATGGATGGTCAAATTACCTAGGGTGTTTAGACAGGCCTGGGTAATCTGAAATTGTTTTGGGGTTACCTACAGAGGTGACGTAATACTAAATGCTAATTTGTCAGTATGCTGAAATATCATACTTAATATGCTTGCTCATGCAACAATCATAATAGATCAGCCTTTCGGACTATGTAGACTTTAACTCATGTAGTAAGATGAAATCGATTCCTTTGATCACAGTTTAAGAATAATAATAAATAGAAAAAAAACTTTGAAAATAATAAAAAATAAAAAGCTTTAATGTAATTAAAAAAAACAACAACAACTGAAAGATGAAAAGGAGAGATTTTAGATTTATGTTGAAAGCGGGGGGGGGGGGGGGCTGGTAGATATTAAACAATCAACCAGAAAATAAAGTGTTTGAACATTACTTAAAATTTATTTGATTTGATTTGATTAAATATCTTGCTAACTAAAAGGAAAATAAAGCAAAGACTATAGAAATATAATGAAAAATTTTTGTTACCGTTAAAATTTACGAATATATCCTAAAACGACTAGCTCAAAATTTTAAACTTTTGTTTAAAAACTTATGTCTTTTATATTAATTCTGGAATCAGAAGTGCGAAATATTGTATTTCAAGCTGTATAAAAATCATTGAGAGAAAAAATATGTTTTGTAAACAACCATAACGTAGTTCTAAAAGATTCTTCTAAAAGCAAGTAATTCACACTTTCAGGAAACGAAGTAACTATCGTAAAAGGAAATGAAGGTAATTCATCATTAGATCGCTTAATACTTAATCCGAAATCGATCGTCCTTGTGAGTTACTCAAGATGAATGAGGAAAAAGACTAAAACCTTAACTTTCTTCTTGTTTGAGACAAAGTTTTCTTTGAATATCCCAGCTAAGTAGGTTTTAATGAAAATTGTTAGTTGATACCTTGATTCCAAGCATTTATTAGTTGGAATGTTTTCTAAGAATTTCATTGGGACAAGCTGAAATATGTTTTTTCATCTCGAAAGAATTGCAAACGGTATTTTAACTAATATTATAAAATTCCTTATTAAAAGAGGCAAACAACTTATCTTAGAAAAATGAATTAGTTTAAATAATCATGAAATAAGAGTAATTTATCATCAGACCATTTAGCATATAATTCAAAATCGATTGTGTCTGGATTTCGCAAGGAAGAGGAAAATATTACCTCTATTCTTGTTTCAGACTTCTAAATTTTCTTTAAATGTGCAATCTCAATAATACTTGACAAACATCATTAGTCGATGCATTTATTGAAATAAAAACATTTTGTAAACTGAAAGTTTATAATTTCATTGTGGCGTGTTGAAATCTTAAAAGCAGATTAAATAACGAATTATAAAATTAGAATAAAGTATTCTTATAAGCGTGATTAAAATTAATTGTAATCGAATTTATTCAAGAAACCTAATAAGTGTTTTACATAATTAAAGGAAGCTGTACACATTCCTCTAAACGAAAGTTTTTGAATGGAAATAAAGGAATAAACCTTAAATGAATGAAATAATAGGAAAATTTGTGAACTAAGTAAAAGTTGTAATTAGAGACTTTATTTTTGTGGTTTCATTCTAACTGAAGAGAAACAAGAGTTTTTTTTTTTAGAAACGCAGAATATAAATATTGCTATATAATGCATAGATGCTTTTATTTCAACTTACTGTGTTCCCACAATATTTCACAATTGTAAGAGGGTGGCGGTGACCTAGTGGTAAGGTCTGTGGGACTCAATGTATATGTGGGTCAATGTCACTTCAAATGTGTCGTTGGGTGGCAAGCAACCCCACTTTAGAATAATGTGGAAGAATGGAGAGTAGGGCCCTGATTCAGAAGTTATCTTCGTCATTGCCCAAGATTGAAACCAACCATGGTCACCTGAAAACATTCTAGTGTAGGCCAAACGTTTTAGTTTTGTATTCAGCTGCCAGTGTTAACATGCAGCAAATGCATCATGTAATGCAACTGAGAGTGATATCATTTCGATTACTTCTTCGCAGGGACCAAAAATCTTTACAAAACATTTAACTAATAGCTCAAGGTTTCTGGAAAGGTGCTTTGATGCAGTTTATTGATCGTTTAAAACAATTGCATTTTTCGACACTGTTGCTGAAAGTTTGCACTAAATGCATGTCACCATCAAAATTTTAAAATGAATTAAATAACCTAAATTTGCAGCCTATGGTTATTTTCCCATTCAGTTAAATCTCGTTTCCTTGTAACTCTGCATATGATTAAATAAATAATTTGAATAGTGGTTTAATCTTCATTCAACACAGCAAAAAGAAGAAAATGTTTTAAAATTCTTAGTCCTGTAACAAACGTATCTATGCTTTATAGCCCATCAAATTATTGTTTCTATACTTGTAAACTGAAATTATTTTAAAACTCTATAATGCGATACAAAAATTATTACTCATAAAATCAACAAACACTTCAAGTATTCTTTTGATTCTTAGTTGAATCAGCAGGACCGTACATTACTGAAACAGAAAATTTTCGTCTAATTAGGCAATGCAAAAAAAGCAGCAAAACATTAAAGGGATTTAAAAACAATTCGATTCACAACTTCTTAAGTTTATGTTCGGAATATTTGCAATTTCCATTCATTCTTCATATACTTTCAAAACCATGTTTCCATAATTATTATGAAATGGTCACAATTAGTCACAACCAGTCATTACTAAACCTCAGAAATTCCGCAGAGTGATGATATGATAGATAATATATGATATGATAGATAATATATGATATGATAACAATAGAAGAACATATGAATGATAATATATGACTGCTATGAAAGAAATTACAATTTTTTTTTTTTTTTTAAATTTTCATTATTCTCTGATTCCTAATATGAAAATTTTTTTAATCAGTTGCCTTTGAAACTTTTAGTAAAATAATTGCTATGAATATAATTTTATTATTATATTTATGCATAGCTATAGTTAATATTCATTATATTAACTTTATATTTATGCACATTCAATGCGGTCAAACTTTATAAGTAAAGGTAATGCCATTCATTAATAATAATGGAATCCTCCTCTCTTTGATTATATTTATTTATCATACATAATGAGTAATAGTTCTTAAAAATTTATTTTAGTATATGAAATTAAATTTTTATAATTCGACTAAGACGGTCAAAAATATTCATGTTTTGATTAGAAGTTATCGTCTATGCCATTAAATATTTTATTTTTGTCCCTTCATCTATGTTTAATTGGATAGTCTGCCCAATACATTGATTATAGTTAAAAGCTGCTGTTCAGTTAAGTTTCAAGAAAAGTCAGTCTGAAGCTTTAAATAGACCATTACATTAATAACTAAGTTGCTAAATTTAACCATTTAACTAAAGTAACTTTAATTAAAGATAGAACTGAAGCTTAGTAAATATTACAAAATGCGCTTAAATATTTTCGGAAGTAAATTTACGCAATTTAGCTTGACTTCTGTAAAATATTTAATGCCAAGTCTATATCGAATTATTTAATAAGCATTTTAATAACTGTGGATTATTTTAAGGAGATGGAAGAATATTTTCATGGAATGAGATAACGTTTATTCAGTCACATAGTACCCATATTTGTTTATATACTTTTTCCATTCTTCAGACTGCATCATAAGACTTTTTTTTTATTGAAAAATTAATGAAATGTGATTTGACATCATCATTATTACTGAATTTTTTCTTCTATTCAATGAATCTTGCAAAGAATGAAATAAATGGTAATATGGCGAAATAACATATAGAATGAATGGTTGATGTAGCAACAAGTCTCAACAAAATTCCAATATTCTTTGCTGAGGGACTTAAGGGGTTTGTCATCTAGTATTGTTATAGTGAAACAGATATTTGCTTTTCTTTAACTGCATTGTTTAGTTTTATTAGTTGTTGATATCACACATATAAAATTGATGATTTGGCTGCGAGAAAAAATTTCAAAGAAGATGATTTTTTTTTTTTTTTTGTACTGATGCACGTTGTTTACTTCAAGATTTTGTTCAATTGACAGAGTTGTAAACAATCCATTTTTTATAACAAATATAACATTTCAAATATGGGCCCTTTTTACTTACTTTCATGAAGAAATAACACACATTAGCATGTTTTTAACAGGGAGCTCTTTTCAGTACGAAAAGGAAACCATAAAATGAGTTTTCTTTGTACCAAAGGTTGCTACAGACTGTTTTCAATGCGTGTATAGGAGTAGTAAAATTTGCAAATCGATTTATAACATTACAACTATTCATTTAAGGCTTTAATTCCATTCATAGCTCTTACCTTTTTATGATCTCGTTGCCATTATTTTTACGGAAGGAAAAAAAAGCAAAACCTAGTGAACATTTTTCTTTTACTCTTCCATTTTTCAATTTATAAAATCAATACATCTGTATGAATACAAGATTTCGTATTGAATGTAAATTATTGCATCGACTATAAAACAATACAAGTTTGATTTTTCGAATATTTAAAGATGTCTAAAACAACAATTATCGTGACTGAGAGTGAAATTTGTAATTATTTATTTGCCGATCTTCTATAGTATTTGCCGAGTTTTGATGAGAAAATATTTTTGGACTGTCCGCTAAAACCAAATGCCATTTTACTCAATTATTTAATTATGTGTAGCCTTATGCATAGATTATCCACTTAAATATTTAGGAACACAGAAGGTTGATTTATTCCATTTTCATATTAAATTCGATTACCACGCCACACAAGCACTTAATTCAATCAATTACTGTTGAATTATCCTTTTAACTCTTGCAATAAACTGCGAAAACATAATTGCTTTTTCTTGTCACTTTCTAAAAGCCTTCTAATTGCTTTTTCTTGTAAATTTCTAAAGCCTTCGCTTTATTTATTCAAATTGGAAAGAACTTATTAAAGTGCACCTCCTATCTGTAAGACAAAATTGTTAATGATTGTTTTTAAAAAAGACATCTTATTGTCTTGTTTATTACAGCAGAGAAGCCAAATGCTTTCCTTCAAAGACATGCCTAGTAAACAGAAAGAAATGCTTAATGTACTGCAGTACTTTAGAAATAGGATTTCGAAAGACAGGAAATTACAACGGATATAATTATATCGAATATTCGATAACTATATGGTTTTTATGCAAATGTTATTTGACAGCCACTGTTTAAGTTCCAAGTTTATTTTTAACCACGATGCTCTTGTAGAATGTTCATCAATAATGTGTTTTTTTTCTTGGGACATAAGGTCCCAAATGAGATTAGAGTGAACTAATACTTTAGTGTTCAAGGACTTTGCTGCAAAATCTTATCTTTGAATCGGTTATCTCATCTTAAGATCTGGCGTAGGCAAAATACGATCAATAGGTAAAAATCGTCTGATGGTCGAGTTTAGGCATTATGGACAGGAAATCGAACCCAGCAAAAGATAAGTCGCGCCTTTTGGCAAACTGATACAATAAGAAAAGGGGTTCAAGCAACTAATCTTATTCAGCTGTTAACAAATTGTGTCTAAAACACACACTTTTTATCAAAAGCATACTTGCATAAAATGGCACTTAAGACAAATACTAAATCCTTTTTTTAATGTAATCAGCATAATCCTTTGAATCCTCTTGCATAATCCCCTTGAAACTTTTCAGAGAGGCTAAGATTGAAATTGCAATTTAACTTTAATAACATAAAATATTTTGCAATAATATGAGTTACATGTTGAAAAATAGTCATTTTCAATGGCCAAATATTCTACCTATTTGATTGATGTTATTAATTTGTAACATGAACCAACATTCATTTAGCTATCGAAATACATAAGTTCTTGGCAGACAAAAAGCAATAAAACAATGTATAAATAATTTATCCCTATTTAAATTAAATTTTGATGTAAAAAAGTGGTGAATGTCCTGAATGTTTTGCAACTGGTGAAGCTCATAATTTAAACTCTTCGGTTCTATTGTTCAGAAAGAGTTAAGGAGAATGATTTTTTAAAAGACATGAAATTTAATTGAAATTATTTTTCACTTTTGTAAAGCATGCAATAATATGAAATTGAAATGCAATAATTCAAGTTAATTAGTTCATTATGAATACTAAGTAATTGAATAAAAAATACTGCAGAAGCTTTTGCTTTGAATCAAAGCAATCGTCTTATAAAATGCGTGCCACAATATATTTAAGAAATAAAAGAAATGAAAATGTCAAGTAATTTATCAACATAAAAAAACTAAACCGTGTGTCAAATATAATATTGTAATATAAATTATATGTTCATAGTTAAAAAAAACAATTTTGGTACAGAGGAATCAACCGTGACATTCATAAGTTCATCTAAAAATATTAAATTCTTGATTATATAAGATTTTTTTACCATTAAAAAATCGAATAAAAATCGAGTAAATCAAGAAATTTTTTAAGTGAGTGCTCTTTTAAATACTACTGCTCTTTTCGGAGATATTACTGGTTGCATAAAGATATAGGCAAAAAATAACAAAGTTCATAAAACAATGAACAGAATGAGGTAAGACTTTTAAAATAGTATGAGATATGCCTATCGAAATTTCTAGTTCAAAAATATTTTGCTGAGAAAGCCACAGAAAATATTAGCAACCATTAATCCAAGGAGCCAAGGTAATGAATATTTTAAAAAAATTAGTTAAAAACAGGGAAATATTTTACGAAAGCTAAATTTACAATTCTAAAAAAATAATTTTTCTAATTTTTTCGTTGTAGAAGTATTTGTGTGCAATAAAATTTTCAGAAGTTATCACCAAAACATAGTGAACTTTTGTTTACTTTATAAATAATTAAAATGTGGAAAAAATAGTTTTGATGCGCATATTTCCACCTTTCAAAGTATAATTGTATCCAATTCAGTATCTTTAATTCAAATGGTCTGTTTAGTAATTCGAAAATGAACAGGGAAGCAACAGGTATTCACATATAAGGGATAACCAAAGTTTCGCCAGTAAATGGAACTGCTCATAGTTCTAAATGGCAACATAAAGATTAATATCAAAAATACTTTTAAAAAATGAACAACAAATTTTATAAAATCGTTTCAGAAGTTTTTAATGAAACTTTGCTTCGTTTTTTTCAGAAAATTCACTATTTTATTACATTAGCCAATTAAAAGAGATTTAAATAAAAAATTCGAAATTTGTTTGATTCCTGATACAATAGAAAAATATAAAAAAAATATTCATTTGACTGATTTTGTGCTTTAAAAACTTAAGATAAAATGCATATGCATCACTTAATGTACTGAAAAAAATCCGCAAATAAGAATAATAATGAACAAATTAGATGCATTATATTTCTATCATAAAATATTAAATATTAATTGCTTACAATAGATTCCTTTCAAACTTTCCTAAGCAATTAATATTTTCCATAAAAAAGGATAAAATCGCATTTCTCATTACTTGCCGCAAACTTCAATCAATATCCTATCAGTATGAATAGGTAGATTATAACATTTTATCCCCTAGTATATCGCAAAAAAACCCCTGTCAGGCCTTCGGCATATCTCAACTGAAAGCGAAGAGAGGGGTGGGTTTGGAGTTATGTATTAAATGTTATACATAATTGAAAGGAATACGAATTGACAAATCCAACAATATGCATATCATTTCTTCAAAAAGCTCTTATGTTGAAAATGAGATTAAGGATTATACATTATTAGGACTTATTAGTATTATTAGTACTTTCGCCATTTTTCGCCAATAAGTACATTAAAAAAGATTAACTGCTGATCAAAGATCGCCTTTATTTCTTCAACCATGATGAATTTTTCACTTAATCTTTTGGGGTTATGATCTTTTAAGTGCTTTTCTTTTATCGAATGCTTAAAACCGAGTACTCTATTTCATTAAAGGATTAGTTTCCACTTATTTTCTAGAAAGCACTCTGCATACTTTGAAATATTTTTAAAGAAAGTTCATAAATTCATCATTTCTCTTGATGACTTTTACAAATTGGTTTTAGGGGGAAAAGAGCTAAAAAAATCCTTTACAAGATACTTGAATCTAATGTAATAAGTTTGATCAATCCGTAATGCATATTTAAATAGGGAGAAAATATTGGATTTTTCTACATCTTCGACATTATCATTAGTAAACAACATACTTTTTTTTTTTTTTACTACTTGCCTAAAACTCTAAAAATTTATGATCTGTATTTGGAAACTCAGACGGCAGAAATCAATGCATTTTTTTACTATTGAAATATAGATTGCGTGCTTATAATTCTTCTGACTTACAAAAATAAAATATTTAAAACTAAATTGCTCTTCTTTTTAGTGTCTGGGGAAGATAAAATATTTCTGATGGTCTATTACATGCAGATAAACTACTTTCTATGATTAGGTCAAATGATAACATTATGGTTAAATTCTTGAAGAATTGGAACTTTACTTTTGCTTTGCATTTATCACCGTTCCTAAAACTATTTGTCATTCATTGATTTTTTTTAACGTCTAACAAAAACCCTTACGTTTTCTTTTATCTGTGAATAATATATCATAATCAAAATGGCAGTGAAATTTATATTAGTGGGAAATCATTTAACGTCTTGAAATATTTATAAAACAACATTAGAAACATTTTGAAATTTAAAAATATTTTATCTTTACTTGGATCATTCATTATAACGTTCCCATGATAGGAAAAATATAAGATGCTATTGGTGACATATTTTATTTATTATTTGTAATAGAAATATTATATAAGCTAGAAATTAATTAGTCAAAGTTAATAAATTTCAAATTTGAAACTATTCTGTTCTAGCTGTAGTTTCAAAGTAAGATATTGATTCAACAAATCAAATCAAATAGCTTCTAGTCTAAAAATCAGATCCTTAAAATTCGAATTAAAATCGAAATCTGAATCAAGAAGATAAATATAACTTCATTTGTAATTATTTTTGATAAAACTGAGTGATATCTCATCCAACAAAATATTGACGAGTGAAAGGAGAGAGGTAGAGAAAAGAAAAGTGTTGCATGGAGTGTAGAAAACCGTAAATATTTTATAAAACAATTTTATTTTGCAATTCTGCATTTTTACTTTAAAGAGAATTATTTCTGTCAAATCTGTGAAAATCAGAGAGGCTTTAGAGATTGCCTGAGGGGCGTCGTTTCTATGGAATTTCTGCGGGGCGCTGAATCCGTGAGCTCAGCGCTTTCCCCGCAGTTGTCATACGACCATAAATCAAAATTACGACGTCGTCCCTAGGTGGCCGTAGAAGGACTTCAAGCGGCTTAGTTTAGCAGTTGTACGGCCATGGCAGTGTCGGGATGCTTCGGAGTTGGTCAGCGTGACAAAGTGGTCACAAGTGCCATCACATCATAATTTGGAATAGCGACTTATAATTTGTAGTTTTTAGTGAAAGATTAAATTTAATTGAATTAGTTTAGACCAGCATTAAGTTATAGTGATGTCCTTTTTTGAAATATCTCAAGGATTATTTTGGGGCAGATCTTGTAACTTTGAATTGCGGTCAGACGATCAAAGGATTCAAATTAGACACTGTTGCACCAAACGTCTTAAGTTTGAAAATCATTTGAAAAAACTTTGGAAGCTAAAATCTGATTATATGTATAGGATTTTTATGAGGAAACATTCATATTTCAAATAACTGAAATCTTTTAAAACTGAACTAATTTCGTATGTTTGCTTATTATTATTTAATTCATCATAGTTGTTTTGAAACAGAAGGTAAAGAAAATGAATTATTTTATGTTAATTATTCAAAATTATTCTTATCTCACTTTTCATATTAGTATAGGATTTTTTTTTTTTTTCATCCCAGTCCATCATCAATAATCGTTTCAATTTGACTTGACATTTTATTCTGAATACTTTCTAATTCCAAAGAAGGTGGTCAAACTCATATGAGCTGATCTGTTTGACTTTTGACTTGGGTTTTACCATTTAATTTTTCATTTGAAACGAGACGGAAATTCCTCGATAATATCTCCGATAATTGCCTTCTAAAAAGCAATTACAAGAAAAGGCGCTTGTAAGAAATGAAATATCTCCACCCACCCTTTTAATTATCTAGTATTAAAAAATTGCCAGTTTTTCACACATTAAAAATATTTGTAGGTTAATATATATGTATATATTAATTATATATTAATACAGAAGTGACTGGAATAAAATACTTTCATTGCTTTGAGTTTCTGAAGGATACTGTTTTTTTTTAATTAAATATATCAATTTTTATCATTTAAAAGAGAACGTAAATTCTAAATATTCAGTATAAAAATAAAAACTTCAAAACTGCTAATGATATCTTGCCTGAAATGCTAGTGAGATGTCTTGTATGATTGTTTTTATATGGTTGTTATAAATTTTTCAATAGCAGTCATACCGAGTCAACAGACGTTTTATTTATATTATGCATATCGAAAGGTATTTGCGATTACTCCAATATAAAGCATGCGCAAATAAAATAATAAGTAGTATAAGATGTCCCATGATATTGTAGAATACTATAAAATAGTGTGCAATATTATATTGTTATTCTGTGGTAGATATCATACTACGTAATGTACTTTGTGCTAATGGGGGGGGGGTTAAAGATGTTAAGCGTTATCCCTTTTTTACGTGTTTTTATTAAGTTTGTAGAATGGTTTGATTTTTATTGCATTTAGAAATTTGTGTATTATTTTAACCGAAATGTTCTGTTACATTTAGTATTAAAATAAATTATGTTAACAATATAGGAAATGAATTCCTGTATAACTAAAGACGAAAAGAATGAAGAATTTGAGCGGAAATAATGAAAATTAATTACCGACTACCTTAAAAGTAATTTAAATATTTACGCCGATGTTGAATGAGTTTAATAGCGTCAACCGTTTTTTCATATAAAAGGATTCGGAAACGGATGGAATAATGGGAATGGAATCTCTTTATATCATTGAATATAAGAAGAGGATACAAAAATTGACATAATTTAGTAATAAATAAACCTGACACATCCAACCCAAATGTTAACTCTAAATTAGCATTTAACCTCCCAAAATTCTAACATGAACTGAAACACAAAATAGCGTTTCATAACGAATCTAAGCATTATTAAAAGTTAGATATTATGCGCTTTTAAAATTATTTTTAAACACATATTCTATTATTTCTAAACAAGTTTTCATCATAATTAAGTAATTTCTTTCTCAAAATAATTTTATCTGTCTTGATTTTCAAATTATCGACGATTTTTTTCTCAGTAAATAAATTAAATAAAATTATATCAATTAATAAAATTAAATCATCAATCATCAATTATCAATTAATAAAATTATCAAATAAAATTATACCAATTACTTCTCAAAAACTAATCCATCAACTTTGTTCAAATTTTGAAAAATGAAATTGCATATCATATTGTATAAATGGAGAGATTTTCGAGACCTTGAAATTTCTATATTTGGAAATTTTGACGATTTAATGAAATGCAATTACTAATGTCCTCATTGAGTTCTAGAAGAGCAAATACAATGTTATATACAGGTTGAATCGCAAGCTCCTAAACAAATTTTAAAAGTATAAAGACATGTATAGATGAGTTATTTTTACACAGAAGCATATAGGCACAAATGAAATGTATGAGGGGACTCATTGCAATAGTACTGTGTGAGGAATGTATAACATTATCGACCGTAAGTGAACACATTCTGTAAGAGAAAACTGGAGTAATAAACATATACGTAAAATGGCAAAAAAGCGTTTAATTTATAGGGAAGCGGGAAAAAAAATGGTTGTACAAGATCAACGCTTGTAACGGTGATTCTACTCAAACTTTCGTGCGGCCAACTGTCAGACGTTTGGCCTATTGACCCTAGCACGTGAGCACAACCAATGCTTCCGATGAAAGCAACCGGCCGTTGCAATCGGTCAGCGGACGATGCGTTTAACAACCACGGAAGAAGCAATTGCATGTCAAATGGACTGTCACACACGCACACGGGTCGCGAACTGTTGCATGCAACTTTGTCATTTTCCAGTCCGTTGTGCGTTTACATGCAATGCGTCCTGACACCCGAAGCAGAGTGCCTCCAACATCGCGCGTTTACTCTGTGTTTCTTGCAATTGATCACGGACCTTTTCAAAATTTTCAAGGGAGGTGTGTTTAATGTGTAGATTTATATGTAAAGTGTACAGTCAGCGACAAAAAATAATGGGGCATCTCTGTAACTATGTTATTTACTATCGTATCTTCACAAAGTTAGTGTCAATGGAAACTATTTAAACACGGAGATTTATATAGATCGAAAATCTGATTAATCGTGTTAATAAGGATAATTAATTAGTATTTTGGAATTTTCCCATCAAGGAAATTGAGATTTTACAATAATTTGATTTAGCATGTCTTTCCATATATGTGTATTAAATTTCGTTTGAAAATTCGTAGTAGTTCTCGAACTATAATTATTTGTATTTGGTTCAAATTCTGCTTGAAAAGAGTCGACCTACTAAGGACCATATATTAAGTAAAATGCAGACTTTTGAAAGCAAAAGATGCATTTTTTTCATTTTATGTCACCGAGATTCCAAAAAATTAGTCAAACGTTACTCAGATTGATCTTTAGCATGAATACTTATTTTCAAATTCCACCTAATATATGGTTATTTTATTGGAAATTTTAGTTTTCATTTCCTTTCAATATATTTTCGAAATCGCCTCTGATTGATCCTGCCTTAAATATTTCTATACCACACATACATTTTTTTTTTATTATGAATGAAATGCATTGGTTCCAATATTTTTAAGTAAAATTTTGTTTCATTGGTAAAAAAAAATCTACTTCGCATAAAGGCATTTTAAGCAAATTAATTTATTAGCCTTCATAAAAAGGAGGAAATTTTATTTTCAAGATTTTCCGGTTATTCAATAGCGGCTTTCATGAACACCAAACTTCTGGTATCTGTATATCGAATTTCTAAAAGGAGACTACCTACAAATTGGATTGAGTCCAATCCCAAGCTCTTATGCTGCGTCAGAGAAAACAAAATTATTATTTTTTACTTCAATCTTTGTGGCAACTGGTTGGCCATTATTTAATTTAGTTTCTATGTTTTAATTTCTTTGAGCTACACTGTCTTAATTTACATATTTCAGGAAAAACATAAAATCCTGTTAACATCACAGTAACATAGTAATTCCAACCAATAGAATATCTTAAATAAATATAAGATGGCATTCGTTTTAATTCCTCGATCAAAAATACTTTTCAATATGAAAAACAGAAGTTTGTAACTATATGTGATTGTTATTTATAAACAGGGAAGTTTTTATCGCTCTTATTTGAAATCCTTGTGTCCAACGGAATCTAAAAATTGCAGGATTAATGTTTAAATTTTACTTAAAAATTCATAAATATGTATTACCTGCACATCTAGTCACTCATTGTTCAACTTCAAAGAAAGACAAAATATTCATTAAAGAATGTCATCAAAGAAAGACAAAATATTCATTAAAATCACAATACAGCAACATAAGTATTCCTTCTAATAATTCTCCTTAATATTTTAAATCTTTCATCATCTGATCTGCAATTTATCCAATAGCGATCTTAAAACATTCGTTAAAACTCATGAGTAGATTGATTAAAATAATTAGAAATAATATATAGTCCTTCAACAAGTAGGCGTGTAAAGCATTTCCATGTAAAAATTCTATGTTACAATTTACTAAAATTTATTTAAGCCATTTGTGGAAAAAAATTATGTTCTTTAAAAGAATAAGAAAAAATTGTTTCCGAGAGATGGCTAGAAAATCTTTTAAAAACTTTATAACTCTTTCAATTTTCATCAGAAGTTTACAAAAAAAAAATAAATTTGGTTGCTATTTTCAATACGAGTAATAGATTAAGCGGGGAAAAAAATTGGTAGACATAATGAGAAAATTTCTAGATACTAATTAATTAACTATGTTAATTAACTCAGTTAATCTATGCATCTATCTAAACAAAACTATCTTTTTGAACCATTTCCATCGACACTAGTTTTGTGAAGATGAGACAATAAATAGCAATGTCCAACTATTTTTGCTCACTACTGTATTATAATTATAAAATTGTTCAGTATTTGCACCATAAGTCTTCTGCTTATGTTGTACACACACATATATACACAGCCATCCTGTTCTTTTCGTTAATTCTTTGACCGCTATGGCAGTATAGATATCCTTAAAAACAGTCGGGGTCGCCTATGGGCGCGTATATGAGTCCGGCGCAACCTGTTAGATCAGTCCTCAGCCATGGTTACTGCCGGCCGTATGCTGCTCACGCGAAACGCTTCAATTTAGAGCAAGTTGGCAGTCAAAGGTTAAAATACTGCACAGTGACAATTTTAAATGCCGTATGTCTTATTTGCTACTACTTGTTTCTATGTAAAAACTATTTGTTTACATATATCTAGCCTGCTAGTAAAATTTATTTCAAAATTTTCATCTTGAATTGTACAGTAAAAACTATTTTAACAAATATCAGAAAATTTTGGAAACTTGCGTTTCTTAATATTTTTCATAAATGGTTAGAATTTTATTTCCAGTTATTAAACATTTTGTTGTTTAGTACAAAACTCTAACATTTAAATTTTCTAAGATAATCTCTTTCTTGAATCGATTATTTAAAAAGCTCAGTTCTTAAAGAAAGTTTAAGATTAAATCAAATATCCATACATAATGATGAATGAAAATGATACAAAATTCTTAATTTATGTAAGTGGAGAAATATTCCAATGAAATCCCCAAAGACAAAACTTTATTTTTATTCGAGCAGGATATAAAACACCATAATCTCGCCATTAGTTTCCATTAATTCTCATTAACTAAACTATACGTTAAAATTTATAGAGCATAGTAATGATTATTAGTTCATATTTCCTCTGAAAATCCCCTCGCTTTCTGCATAACTCGATTCGCACACGGAATGAAAACTTTTTTTTTTTTTTTTTTTCGCTTGACAAGGCCTGAACCATCGGAAAATGCAGGAATGTTATGTATTTGCTACCATGTATCCTGATTAGTTAAAAGCAGAGACGATTCTTTTTTTTCTCTGGATTTTAATCATGATGGCTAGAAAAGTCGTTTAAATATTGGATCTAGGAGACTTTTAAAAACCGGGATGCCCATGCTACAAGGGAGCATCCGGTTACTTTAGTGGAAATTAAAATATGGATTATCTCTAGACGTTTAAATAGCTGCAAAATAAATAGCTTCATCCTGATGTTTGAGATGCTAAATTTAGAAATCAGATTGAAAGTTTGGTGAAATCCGAGATAGAGACTTGAGATAAAATCATTCGTAACTATTTTTTATGCTAAAGTAGAAATATAAACCAGCGGTTAACATAAAATGTTGAACATTTTCGATCATACCCTGTAAGATGCGACGTTTTTTTCTTGAAATTATAGAGAAGTCAATTTTCTAAATACGCAAGTCTCGAAATAGCTTTGCCACTTGTTGCTTACTTAGTTGCTGCATTCGTTTCGAATGATTGCCATTTGAGTAGAACATTAACTCAAGGTTTGTCAAAGATAACATTCTATTTAACCTTCATTGTTTTGAGAATTATTTTTTGTATGACTGATCAAAATATATTGATATTTAATTATAACAGTACCGTTCGGCATGAAAGTTATTTTTTTACACGAATTTTATAATTTAAATAATACTACAGTAGCAATTCAGCAAATTTTTATTAAACTGCATTTCTATTCTTGATTTTATAATTTCTGTCTCATAAGCTAAAACAAATTTTTAACATTTACTATGCATATTATTCCATTCATAAACGTTCTGATTTCAAATTAAAACAGCAGCTCTATAACATGATTTAAACCGTCTTGTAAAAAGACCAATCTCAACCACAATGATAGGTTTAATATCTTAATCCAAGAAAATTCCCTAATTTATCTAACTTCCTAATTAGATGACATTCTATTTGGAATATTTATTGTTATTTTAATTCCTATAATAATGTAAGGAGTATTTGAGATATTGAAATGTTTCTAAGTGACTTTTGCATTTTAAACTATTTAATACTTTCTCTTAATTGCAAATTCAAAACTAAATAATTGATGGGTGTAACAATTTGCACTCCTTTTTGGTTGATTCATTTTATCACATATGTAAAAAGACCAATCTCAACCACAATGATAGGTTTAATATCTTAATCCAAGAAAATTCCCTAATTTATCTAACTTCCTAATTAGATGACATTCTATTTGGAATATTTATTGTTATTTTAATTCCTATAATAATGTAAGGAGTATTTGAGATATTGAAATGTTTCTAAGTGACTTTTGCATTTTAAACTATTTAATACTTTCTCTTAATTGCAAATTGAAAACTAAATAATTGATGGGTGTAACAATTTGCACTCCTTTTTGGTTGATTCATTTTATCACATATGTAAAAAGACCAATCTCAACCACAATGATAGGTTTAATATCTTAATCCAAGAAAATTCCCTAATTTATCTAACTTCCTAATTAGATGACATTCTATTTGGAATATTTATTGTTATTTTAATTCCTATAATAATGTAAGGAGTATTTGAGATATTGAAATGTTTCTAAGTGACTTTTGCATTTTAAACTATTTAATACTTTCTCTTAATTGCAAATTCAAAACTAAATAATTGATGGGTGTAACAATTTGCACTCCTTTTTGGTTGATTCATTTTATCACATATTACTTTCATGCATTTAAAACCATTAGTTTCATCCTTTAAAATTCCAAATGAATTATTTTACTTATCATAATCAAAATATTTATTTGTTGACGACAATTTTTTTTATGGGATGGCATAAATATTGTACTAATAAATCATTTTAATTTCACTAGTAGTTATAATAACTGATGTGGGTATAATATTTGTCTTTAAATCGACTTGTAGATAAAATAACTCCTCTGTCCTATTCTATGATGTGTTAGGTTTTATAACAAAAAGGAAAAACATCTTCCATTGACTTAAAATATATACACATTCCTTCTTCTTGGATTACCGGTTTATCAGAATTGTTTTTGATACCTCCTGCAGTCAATGATACTTTAGTATTAAAATATTAATCTAAAGCTGTAATAAGCCATGCTCACAAGAGATCAATTTTTCTTGTTGCTTTGGCATTGGAAGCTTGATCTACTGAATGCCAAATTGATTTCTCTTTTAAGCTCTGTTTGCTTCTGTAATAAGGGGAAATCGGAATTGTCTTTTAGTTAGATTCTCAAAACTTGTGGGGGAAAATAAGCTATGGGACTTTAAGTATAATTTTAATTTATTTTGTAAAATGCTTATTAGAGACAAGAAGTAAATATATCGATATTACAGTATGTTTAGTTTCAATGCGGTTATTGAGATAATCTTTTTTCGTTTATTTCCTTCTAGAATTATAATAATTGCCACTGGGCGTAGCATTCCCTTTTCCCGAGCAGAGACAAGGAAAATGTTTATATTTTAACTAGTTATATTATTGGGTGATATGATTTTGTACTTCCTTTACATAAACAACAAAAGGGAAATATATCTTAATTCTACTGGAAAATTTTATTAAATTGATGAATGACCAAAATGGTCTTTAGGCAAAAATTACAACTTCATCCAGGTGTTTTACTCACTTTATTCTTCAATTAAGAAAACCAATTATGCACGGTCTTTTACACATTAAAAGCTAGAAAGAAAGAGCGCTCCCTCAGTTTTCTCTATTCTTCAATAAAATGCATATCACTCTTTCACTTCTTTATCAAATAACATCCTACAAAATTGACAGAATGAACATTTTCTTAAAAAAGGGAAGAAAAAGTGATGGCATTTTTATGTTCGTGTTAGCAGAAAATGGATTATCATCCTTTTCCAGTGTTTCACTCTAGAATCATCGATTGGATGTTGAGTTGAGAATTTCGCAGTTTTAGACGCTTCGCGCAGTTATCCCTTTTCCCATCTTTGGCAGCTACCGACTTGGGAATCTGACAAACAAATCGATGCGACGGAGCCCCACATGGGGGTGAAAGAGCTGGAAAGATCTTTCGAGTTCCATTTATACAGCTGTTTTATGCTTGAAATACTCTATTACACCTTCCATTGTTTAATCATTTGTTTTCTAGTAAATGATTAACATTAGTTTTCTACATAAGAGATGTTATTTAAGATGAAAACTAAAAGAAAGGAATTTTATTTTTTTCATTAGTGATTTTTAATTTCGCGAGGAAATATTAACCAGTGAATGGAAAATGTACATTTGTTAAAATATTATTGATAAGTAAGCTCTTTGTAATGTTTTGTTCCAAAGTAGAGTAGGAAAATTGCATTGTTGCAAAGAATAAATTTTCATCATTTAGCAGTGAGATGTTAAAAATTAAAATGCAATTTCAAAAAAAAAATATTCAAGTTCTTTAGTCCAGTTTACGGTAAAAGTGTAGTTTAGTGCTCCCCTTACTGCGCCAAGGATGCCAAGTCACCAATAAAGATGGCGGACAAACTAAACAAACAATTCTGCGGAACAATTACGATTACCACTTTCCGCAATATAATTATGATTTTTAATTGATAAGTGTTTTTTTCAAACCAGCTGCACCGGGCTGTTGGGGGCAGAGCAAAAGTTAGAGCATACGATGCCTTCGGCATCTGTAGTTCCCTCCAGGTTCCCTCGATAGAATTTATGTGGGCTCCGGTTTTCGAGTCTTTAAACCTCAGACTGTGGTTTACCGTTAAATGCTGATAACTTTCATTATCGAAATAATTATAAGATGCTCAACAGTCTGAAATTATGCTGCTACCAGGAAGAATACGCCTTTTTATAACTTCAAGTAACACATCTGCATTTCTTTCAGGCACCACTTCAATAAAACAGTCATTCGTATACCTTACTAATCCTCCAAACACCTACTGCCCTTCCTCTCGCTTTCATCTATCGTATTTTCTCTTTTCAATCTTACTTTCATCAATTTCAACAATCTTTCAAATCCCTCCGATTTTCCCATCAAAGGTTAAACAAGCATCCTCACACGCTCGAATTTTTATCGAACCACGACCCTTTCGTACAAACCCTTTTAATATGATGCGGATTCAATCGTTTCTTTCTGCAACACCAGATCTTTCCATCGATTCTCTCATCCAAATCAATCAGTTTCATATTCTCACCACACACCGGATATACACACTTAGAAGCAATCAAACCATTCTCCATACAAAATTTCAAACAAGCATCTTTTCCTAACTTCATCAACTCGTAAATATTATATATATATATTTCCCTCACCCGACATCCATTCTGCAGGTTCGAAATACTGTCTTCCACCTCATTTACCCGACATCCATTCTTGCACAATTGCCGACATAATAAATTATCAAGGGAACCAAGCGTTAGAGCACCAACAGAATTACGAGAACTGCGAGGAATTCCATTGCAGTTGACTTTTAAAGTAAGAATTCAGGCGATTTCATAAAGTAAGAATCCAAACGATTTTTTAAAGCAAATACTGACTGTCAAAAATTGCAAAAGAATAAATATTTTCTGTTCGTATTCATATTAAAAATAAAATTGCAGTGTCTTAAAGTAAGCAGTGTAGTAAAAAACTTAATTATAATTAAAAAAAATTAACATCTTTAATCGATATTTTTTATTATTTTTTATTTAACATTTTTCATAAAATAGTTGTAGTTCATGTACTGTAAAATGTAGTAAACAAAACAACATTAGGGTTGTTAGAAAAGCGTTCCATTGGGTTACTATATTAGGGACAAACTCGGGGAGCACACTAATCTACACTTCAAACCAGTTCACTTTAAAATGATGATCCTATAGTATAATTTCGGGGCGATACGAAAATATACGACTGTCATTGACTGAAATTGATTTATAGATTACAGTTGTACCATATTAATCTTTTCTCGTATTTAAAATATTTGGTTATCAATCGCTGGGTGTTTAACATTGTTTCGGCATTTGCTAGACAGTGTGCATTTGCTTTTACTTAAACAGGATGGAAATTGCGAAATTTTGTGTAGAGCTAATCTTTGATTGTTCACTTTGCAATTAGTTTTTAACAATGAAAAAAAAATATATATATCTTCCGTCATTTAAACTTGTTTAACATGAACTTATTCAAACCTCAATTTCAGCAATAGAAATATTAAATTGCTGAAATTGAGGTTTGAAAAAGTTATGTATTGAATATCAACATTAGTATACACATTCGTGCATATAAAAAGTATCATTTTACAAATCCTATCAAAGAATTATTTTCCTTCAATGTGAATAATATAAACAAAGCCAAATAGCTAAAACTACCCAATTATTTAAAATACAACATTTAAAAGGTAAATTCTTGTTCATTTCATAGCAACTTATTTCTCAATATTTGTATTACTCTTGCATGTCAGATATATAATCAAGTGAAATTGAATTACACAATGCGCATCTATTATCACTATTTTTCTCGATTAAATTCTCTTGGCAAGTAATTTTCAGCTTCTGGTACATTATATAACTGTCAATATCAATACTACTAATATGACTTTACTCTTAGCACGTGACTTTAAAATTTCTTATTCATTACATTAAGATTAATATATCCCTAACAGTTACAACTTTTTCATAGACTCTAAAAAATAAAATGAAAATAAGAATGAAATAAATAGAATTTTTTATGGTACTTATCACTCAAGTAGATAACATCACTCCTTGAGGAGAGCGGCCTGAAGTTCGTCAGTTCTGGTACAAAGCTATGAACTCATAGTGAATAGTGATGGCTAACAATCTTATTGTGGATCTCAAGCAATTCACGAGCTGTGGGTTAGGAGCAGTTTCTTAGCATCTACTTCGGGTCACAGAGTTCATGGCCATTTATTTATCCTAGAGCGTTATTAGATTATAAGCTAAAATCGCCAAGTATAGTTCACTATGGTTTATCAATGGTGTCCAAATCTGAATATTTTTCATATTATTTCAATCCTCATCTTCATCATACAATTCTTAGTTTGACTTCGTAATGTTAGTGCTGCAGAATTCTTATTATCTAGAGGTCATGGCGACACCTCGTGTGTTGTTTTTGTCTTTCTCCATTCTTCTTTCACAAATTTTCGGATATAAAGTATTATACTCAATCAAATGACATATTTTTCTTCTGGAATCTGAAGTTATTTCTCAAATACAATTCACTTCTCTTGTTCCGATACACATTTGGAGAGTACTTTTATTGCAGCGCCATCAGTTCATCGTCCTCATCCAAAACAAAGTGTTTATATTGCATGAAGTTATGATGAGTAATATATCTACTCAGCATAAAATTAGGTATATTAATGAACTACTAGATCAGACCACTTGATATATAGGCAAATAATAATAATACTTATTATTATTATTACAAACTACAATATCTGAATGAGATTTATCAATTACATTTCATTGGAAAGTTAATAAGTTTCATTAGTTTCTGTAGAAGCAATTATAGAATTAAACTAAAAAAATAGTTCAAAATTCTATGCAAAATTAATATGGATGATTGAGAAGATGGAGTTCTTTCAGTGGTGAAGTAAGAATATCATTGTTTTCCTTTATTACTTGTTAATAAGATTAAACATTCTGTTACTTATGTTATATGGTAACTTACGGTTCCAGTGAAGAATTTTCTAAAAAAATGAGCAATGTAATCTCCTACTGTTTCAGATTAAAGATCCCATTAGACGACGTCATTTATTTTGGATCATGGTGTGATAGCCATGATTCTTAAGATATTATTTTAGATAATTTGAATTTTTTTGCCATCAATGGAACATTTAATGGGTGAGCCTAGGCATTAAGTCCATAATCTCCATTCCAAACACAATAGCTATAGCAGAGTAAGTATTGTGCATAATGATTAAGAGAGCATCTGAGACAAAACAAGAAAGTACTTAATTAGATGAAACAATGACGAGGGAAAAAAAAAGAAAGAAAAAAAATTCTTTAAAGAATAAAAGGCCTTGAAGATTAAGTGAGTACATAAGTTTTTATTTTTATCTTTAGCCTTTGAAGCAAGTGCAATGACCAAAAGATTCGATTTCATCATATTGAACCAATTTCCGGAGAACAAGGTGGGGGGAGAGGTTCGAAAAGGACGTGGATAGGAGTTTTGCAGAGAAGTGATCTTTTTATTGCAAAGTCTAGAAGAGGCGTAAATGATTTCATTTAGTCTTGCCGGATTGCATCACCTTTTTTCTTGCGATAAATTGAAAGACTTCTAGGATATTTCTTGTTTGGTGGGTTTGAAGGATTATGGAAAATAATAGATCTGACAGTAATATCGTATATATTCTCGATACTTTCAAAGAAAGAGATAATTAGTTTTTTGATGAAGTTTCGGGGTATCTGGACATTGAATCTTTTTAATATTCGTATTTCTTAAGCCAGAGCATCTCTGAAAATTGTCTTAAAGTTTATTCTTGTGGGAAAGTCTCCGAGTTCAAAGATTTTACTTTTAATACCATTAGCATTCCAGGAACAAACAAATTCCTGATTCGTGTAAAATTCATATTGGGTTCTTGTCAGTGGGAAAACAAAAAGCTTCTACTGACATGAATAGTTTAGTTTGCAGAGTTTGATTCATTAGTCATTTTTTAAAAAAATCTTTAGTATTTAGAATTTCTACCTTAATACTTCATAGATGGTCGAATAGCATGAAAATACCTAAATAATCATAGTATGCTCCTTTCACCATGAATTCTCTTTTTATATCGATTAAATACAACTTTTCAATCGTTATTATTCACATCTATCTCTGATTGGCTTAACCTTTTTTCTTCAAAATATGTCCCCAATCGGACAGAAAATGGACAGTGGCCGAAAAAAGGGAAAACGGCTCAAATTCTGCAATGTAACACTGACTTTAAAAAAAATCATTTATTTCGCATTAAGTCGTTTTTCTTGCAGATTTCAAATTATTAGCAAAGCCCTGTCGCACTAGAGCTTTTATTACGCTAGCATTTCCTATCCTATTTCAAAGGACTCGTAGATCAAATTTCAATCGTGTTTTTGAAGCCATAATGATCAGGATTCGAATTTTTCTTCTAGTTGTCACATCTTTTCAAAATTTTGAGTAATTATCTTTCATATAATTTAATCGTGTATTATTTTTTTAATCTAATATAATAGGCTATAATTATTACTTAAGAAACTAATCATTAAAACACGTAAGAAAGACGTTCAATATTTGAAGAATTAATCGTAAATGCTCAATCACAAATATTCAATATATATGTGTGAGCATGAAAATTAAAAGGAAATACACACAAGAGCATGAAAATTAAAAGGAAATACACACAATCATAAATATATAATAACTAATATGCCATTAAAGTCTCACTGAATTAATACACAATTTTCAAAAACAGTTTTTAGATTTTAAGGCTTTCATTCTCGGTGAGTATAAATAATATGATTAATCGTCATTTACTACCTTAAATTTCCTTTATTTCGTGACTCGATATATATTTTACTCTAAAAACAGACCAGGCAAAGTTTTTCAATTTAAGTGTTCATAAACCGACAAAATTTTATTTCATTTCTCTAAACACATAAAAAAAGTGACAACAATTAAGCATCCAGCTGAATATTTGCTTGTAAGCAAATGAAAGAGTTTCCTCCCTTTTTTTTCCATATATCATCAATATTTTATCATCGTTTACTTGTTTAGAAGGAACAATTTTTTTTTAGCAACCATTAGTCAATTTTTTTAGCCTTATCATAGCTTTAAAAATTGGCGAATTTCCATCGACATTAGAAATAATCTCTGGACATTAGTAATATGTTAAACTAATCTTCCACCGAGTTCAGTGGTACTTCCATTATGTTTCCTTCTCAATTATTTAAGTAGAATTGAAAGCAAAATATTGCTCAATTGAAACACATTTTTTTTTAAATTCTTATTTAATTTTACACGAAATTATTAAGTAGTTATTAAATAAAATGCCAATTATAAAACTATTTGCTGCATAGAACAATCGTTTTATTGATAACTATTATAAAACTATATGTTATATTACTTATAAATAATAAAATTTTAGGGTTCCGTATTCGTTTCGATGGGAAAATTTTAAGACTTTCATCCTCTGAAGGCTCTTATCGACCTTGAATATTTGGGACGCGGCTGTGTGCCAAAACAATTTGCAGTTAAATTCAATGCCAGTTTTATTGTATTATGCCATCGATCTTTAGAGAGAAAGCAAAACGCCGTACAGACGAGACGGAAATATTTTTCAAAACGTTTTTATTTTGCTTCATTACGTTAACAAGTGTTATTTATATAATAATATTGCCATCTGAAACCAGAACGCTACAAAGGAAAAAAAAATGTAATGAAAGTAATTGCCCCACTAGGAACTGAGAAAATGGGAAACACGTCAGACGTTTCGATCATTTTATTGAATGCAATACTATTCTGATGATTTTTCAAAAATATTTTTTCCTCAGTTATAAATAAAACATCCTGTAAAAATTCTCATCTTTAAAATAGAAGATGTGTTTGTCTAGACGGGCTGTTATCTTGTTAACTCTATCTCAGATACGATTGACACTGATTAATTAATGAAAATTGTAAAGGAAAATCTCTCGCACATTGGAAGAATGCTTAAGATAGTAAAAAAAAAAAAAAAAAATTATTATTTGTGGTACACTTTAGATGTAAATATATCGAGTGTTTTTTTTTTTCCTTGCATTGAGATATTCTCTATCCATAAAATTCACGAACACTCAAATCAAAACTAATCATAAAATCTGTTTGAAACAAATAGTGATTCACGAACAGAAAAAAAAGGCAATCCCAGATGTAGAATAAAAATTATGCTAAAAGAAAATATTTGCAATAACTTCCAAATGAAGTGAGAATATTATAAATCAGCAGAAATAATAATAATAATAAAAAGAAAAAAAATTAAAAATTGCAGATTTTTGCAGCTTTAAAAAAGATGTAAATAAAATGTGAAGTTTACAATTCCATATCTAATTTTTATTCGTACTTAGCTTTATTCACACACCGATAACAGGAGAGATTCCGCATTCTATTATGACGTAGACCAAAAATGTCGGTGATATTTTTAACTCTTCCTAGCATTACATACGGCAGTGGAATGTAATTTTCATTGAGTTTCATTCCCTTCTTTATGTCAAAAATTTCTGGAATTTTGTACAGTTGTGTGTTTCCTATGACAACTTAATGTTTTAATATTTTTAAAACTAAATTAACAGTTAATCGTTTGGTTTTAATTTCGTTTATGTGGCACTATCCGGTATTGAGTGTGAGAAAAAAAGGATTCTAAGATTGCATAATAATTATAACAATGAATTACGAAATATATTAAAGTACAAAATATAATAATAAAATAATAAAACTAAATAAAATAAAATATGCGTTTTTATTAATGTAAGAAGATTATAAACTTTCTCTCAAAAATATGAGTATCAAAACGAATCTCAAAAGAGTGAGGCGTTATAAATAATATTATGACAAAATTAAGAGACAATGAATGTTATGAGATAGAAAATTCTCCTATGCATTCATTTAAAAGTTAAAATATAAATGTGATGAACATTCCAATTTACTTATGGTATTTCTTTAAGCGTCCGGCGTCTTGTTTTGGTGTCAATATTTTTGATAAAGAAATTGATTTCTACTTTTTTATACGCTATAAGAACGCTTTTTAAAAAACTTTCTTGTTTTCATTATTAGTGCTTGGCTATGCATGTATAAGAGCTTGGAAAAAAATGTGTCGTATGTTTTAAAACCAATCTCACAATTCTAATGCATTTTGTACTGCAAATGCAGCTTAGCTGGTAAGTTCCATATTGCTTACTTATGCAGCTTAGCTGGTAAAATAAACATGTTTTCAATTTTTAAACTAATTGGGCTAATTAATTATTGTACCAAATTTTGCAAATTCTCCTGCTAGATATTTAAAGCTTAAGCAAAATTTTAAAGAAAAATCCCCTCAATTTTGAAAAGATTTAATGAGGAGAATTCGAAAACAACATTTTTAAACTTTTCCCTAAACACCCATGCTTAAGGCCGAAATGTTTTTTAAACGAGAAAGTAATTTAAAGCCAAAAGCTAATATTCCTCATCCAAACCATTGATATAGCTCTTAGCAACAGAATGACATTCTACAAAAACGCCCACGTGGGCTTTATTTTTCAGCGAAGACGCGGTGCTATTTTAATTTCAGGAATCCTGCGCAAATTCAAAATATTTCGCAACCTTAGCCGCTCGCTGATTGGATGTTGAAGATCCAATGAGATGAGCCCAGCGAATTATTGATTTTTCAAAAGGCCAATAGGACTATTTTATTTGGGTTTATATCACCATACCGCCATATCCTCGGTCTCCAGAATCCGGAGAGAATTGATCGAGTCGTTTGATAAGGTCCTCATTTTGAAGTTCCATATTGTAATTTGCTAAGAAAATCGTCAGGGATTAGGCATCATTTATAATATGTGAACCTGGCAATAACCAATTATAGGTAATGTTAAATTTACCTAAATAAGTCTATCATTTATAAAATTCGAGAGACTAAATTAAGAACCGGGTGGCCAATTCTGACATTTCTGTAGTCAGTGACAATTGTTGACAGTACGTATTTCATCCCAGGTGAGAGATCTCATCACTGGCGAGTTAAGTAATATATGTTTCTAGTCTCCTTAAGTCTAGGAAAAGAAGAGATCACATCATAGGTGAGTTATTTAATTTATGTTTTTATTCATTTTAAATAGTAGATAGCTACAAACGATCCCATCACGGTGAGTGTCGTAGTACATATTTTTACTCAAGTTTATAAAAAGTGAGCAAATGCGTAAACTACTGGAAATTCAATTATTATTTTTTTTTTTTTCGAAAACAATAATTGTTCAGGGTAAGATTTCAATTTTTTTTTCTTTTGTGAGACATCTTAGCTCCGATAAAAGAAGAGCTAGTAATAAATAAAGTTGTTATGTTGTAACAAAAACTTTTAATTTTCCCCTTTTAGGAATCTCTTTGCTTAAAGTTATCTTCAAGAAATTTAACGATTTATTTTTTCCTTGAAGAACTCCATATCTTTTTTTTTAAAATGAGATATGACAATTTGAATAAGATAAGATATAAGACAAAAAAAATAACAGAAAAGAAAATTTAATTTTAATTCATTTATAGATTTCACATTCTCTATTTTCGTTCCTTTTTTTTTATCGAAGAAATGAATTTCTTAGTTCAGAGAAAACTTTATTAAAAAATCTTCCATATCAAATTTTGAGTTTAATATGATACAAATGATATTTTATCAATACAATAATATACAAAGATATAAGAACGTGCTCTAACATTACTTTTATGGAATTTCGCAGAATATGCCGAATTTTATTTCTGAGAAGAAACGCAGCTGAATTCCATATGTTTGGAAATTGAAAAGCTAGATGATTGATTATACGACATAGGCTGGTTATATGATGCCTTTGATATTTCCAGCTTAGTTAAATAAATAAAAAAAAGGCTGATTATTAATAAAGCCATTTCAAAGTCTTAATGTAGTTAAACAGCATCGGGAGATCTTTTGCTAAAGAGATTTCATAAGGTCTTCAAAGTAAATTCTTCTCTTTGACTCTCATACGCTGTTACTATAAAAAACTTATTTCGTTAATTCTGAATTTTGATTTCCTTAAATTGAGGTTATTTTCGTTATATAAATAGAGTTTTGAAGTTGAGAAACAAATATGAAATAAATGAAAATAATGTTATTGTTGCTTAACAAATGTAAAATAAATGAAAATAATATTATTGTCGTTGAGCTCCTTAACCATTGTACACATGTGTCATATAGGCACCGAATTATCGTATCTCAAATATATATCCTGAAATTAAATAATTCAAAGACGCTATAATCCAATACTAAAATTATGCATAAGACACAAACATCTCAAGTATTCTTTGGATTCTTAACTGAATCAACAAAACAGCGCATTTTCGAAATCGAATGCGTCATCTAATTAAATAATAATAAGAAAAAAAAATGGTTAAAGGGTAAAGAAAGGAAAAATAATGCAAAAGTACATCTGAATAAAATGCGAGGCATTTCTTATAAACCAGGATATTACAGGATTTTCACACTTTGTGTGACTTAAGAAAAAAAAAATTATTTCAGATTTGAATAAAATCCCAAAATTGTCCATTTTCGCAAATAAATTAATTATCTTATATGCAGATGGCTCATTTAGTTGCAAAGTAAAAAATGAACCGCACATAGTCAGGCAAAATAGTTTTACTGAAAAATTTTGCTGTTGAGCACGTATGCGTAAAACTTCTAATATTACAGTGAAAGGAAGAAAGTCTATGATGCCGTCTACTTTCTGTTGATGAATCAACAAGTCTTCAGCTGTAGCAGTAAGCATTAGACGGAACAGCGTGTATCATACAGTATTGCGGTGAAATGGTTTATCAGACGGTTAAAATTAAATTCCCTGTGAAAGTCCGATAAATGGTTGAACCCCAAGTTACAATTTGGCATGTAAATAGCCGGAAAGCATTTTATTCATTTTATGAAGATGAAATAGAAAAGGTCCTAGATCAAAATGTCACAAATAACTCTTCTCTACCTCACGTGGCATCATATGCATTAATAGATATGAACTACGCTCCTTTCAAATTACGTTTTTAATATTAATTAGTAAAAAGAGTAAAGAAATTTATTATTATATTTTTTATAAATAGGGATTGATAAGTGGATTCATGGAAACTAATAAATAGCATGAAATTTAAAATATTTGTAGATTTCAGTATATGTGATAGGAACAATCTGTAAAAGTGCATTTAAAAGCTTCAGGCATCTATTTTTTTCTTTTAGACATTTTATATTTAGAGGTTCAAGTTAAAATACTGCTATTTCTTCCACCAACTAGACCATGACTAATCATGTACACGGTTTGTTTCTTTAACTGTCTTCAAACCCTTAAAAGTGCAATTACACTGAGATGCATCCTACTTCTACACGACTTTAAAATATCCTTGGTTAGCAACTGTAAATTTCAATTCAATCAACCAAAAATCACGACTTACTTTCGCTTCAACTGAAGTCTTTGATCACTAGTGACTGTGAAAATTTAATAAATAATTTTTAAATTAAATATCTGAGAGTAAATTTTTTAAGATACGCGCAGAGATCAAATACCACCCAGATACATGAAGTTTTCTAATTCCTTTATAAACTTTGTTTTAACTTATTTTTAAAGATAAAATATTGTAATCGATTTTTTTACTCCCTTTTTGATGTACTAAAATTTTGTCATTTTATAAATGTGTATTCTTGATTAAAATATACTATTTTAATATCTTCGGAATTTAATTATCAGTAAATCAATTAAATGAATTAAATTTTATTCCTTATGATTGGCACCATTTGGTGCTGAATTTGAGAAAAATTGATATCAGAATTCCATAAATTGTATAATAATGTATTATGAATTAAATACTAAAGACTTGAATGCTTATCGCGTATATTTATTAAGTGACAGTTGTTTTAATTTTGCACACGAATTTTCAACATTGTACTTTAGCAGCGGATTTGTTCAATAGATTTGTCCATGAAAAGCAATCAGAAAATATGGTTCCGATCCAATTCGGCAGAAAGGAATGGGGAATTGCTGATATAAATCTACCTCAAAGCTGTTCAGATGTCTCTTAATACATGCTAGAGTAATCCTGAAAGCGGCCTTTTTATAAACCATTCTGTCTAAGGCGCTTAGGGCTCAGGGGAGCAGATTATTTGCTAAGAGCATTAGCTCACTATATCGAATAGTTTCAAGAAAAATCTTTTGCGTTCTGTAGGAATGAGAATTCATAAATAAATAAATAACAATGAAAATTCTTATCAATAAAAAAAATCAATCTTTATTAACAAAATATATTTATCCGATAGTTTAGTCTTTTCGCTAACGATTCACAGTCAATGATTCACAATTCAAAGAGCGAAAGAAAATTATTAAAATTATTAAAGTTAATTATGTATATGATGAAGAATTAAAATTTTTAATCAATGTTTTATATCTATTTCAATTGAACTATTGGTAGTTTTGTTTAACCCTCACACAGCCACGATATCCTTCTTGAAATATAAAAGAGTAAAAAGTGAATGGTATTTGTTACACAGCACATTGATATATCCTGAAGTTTAGAAAAATGAAATGCGATTTTTTTATTTATTACTCCGTCTAGGAATCCTAAATAATGTATGGTTCAGAAACAAATTTTGCTTAAAAACTGCGGGTCATATACGAAAACAGTTGTGCAAATAACGAAAAAGTGGTCTTAAAATGTTAATGTCGACAGATAATTTATTCTGCTTAAATAAATTCTTAGCTTTTACACTCGCAATACAAACTTCGATTTAGTTTAGTTAATGCAATATATCTGCAAGATAAATGTGTCACTATTAGTTATAATTACTTTTAAATTATCTTTCCTGCTCTATTCTGAATGCTGAATGAGAATGATGACATACCGGCGAAGATTAATTTACGATCTCCCCAGCATATGATAGGATGCGGGTGTGGTTGAAGATCTTTGTCTCTGTGAAATGGAAAGCTAATTTTTCTTATTAATTTTATTTAACACCTAAACTCAGTAGAATAGTTAGAAAAGATTATTTATTTGTATGAAACATGAGTTTTTCCTCATTATTATAGTTACAAAAAATTTTATTGAACAATTCATTTCATTTCAATGATTTTATTCAAAGAAAATATTTGCAAAGTTCATTTTCTGTACCGGAAAAAAAAATGCTCGTGCAGATTTTTTGTTTTGTATTTTTTAACATTTACATTTTTACAATGGAAATGAATAAGTATGAACCACATAGAGTTCCACATTTTTTTCTGCTTTATGATTTAGAATTATGAAATTATTGAATGGAATTTATAAAAATAAATAAATAAATTGGGGGAAATTACGAAGGCCGAGTACGGGTGGACAACATCTCGTTTGATATAAAGACTCGTTCAGAGGGCCAGTGAGCGTCTTGAGACAGGCGTATTTTGCCCTCTTTCCCCTCACTTGTAGTTTTCGGGGTTCTTTGATGCCTGTTCTTTTTACAGACAGTTTGCGGGAAGCGGCGCATTTTGCCCTCTTTCCCCTCACTTGTAGTTTCCCGGGGTTCTTTGATGCCTGTTCTTTTTACAGACAATTTGCGGGAAGCTCCCGATCAACGCCCACAGTGGAGGGTGTCCTACAATGGGTCAGATGGCACTTTACGACCTTAGCGGCGTTCCTACGACCTGTCCGTCTGTAGATGAAGCATGCTTTCTCCTGTTTTCCCTCTCTTGCGATTTTCTGGGCTGCTTTGATGTTTGTCCAGTTTACCGACAATTTGTTAGTAAACTAGACAAGTATTAAAGCACCCCAGAAAACCGTAAGAGAGGATCAAGGAGGGGAAGCGTGCTTCGTCTACAGACGGGCAGGTCGTAGGAATGCCGCTTAAGGAATGGGTCGTCGGAACGGGATTTGACGGAGATGACATGTCGGTGCAAAAGACGAAGATAACATTACTGTCTGATAACCTCAGAAGGAAAGGCTCGTTATGATAATTTTTTATATTAATTAATTTTTTATTTCTTAAGAAGCAATAAAAAATTATCATAACTGTAATTGCTTCTTTTATGATAATTGTAATTTCCATCCCCCCCACACATTTTCGTTGGTCTTTCATTTACTTTTCCGGTTTTGGTTTGCAATTCTTGCCATCACAATTTAAATCAGATTACCTGCTCAACAAAAGTTGTCAGAAAGACATTCTGTATCTATTTTAATTGTATTGATTGTGTTTTATGACAAGGGCATATATTACAAAATGTACAAGATTAATTGTAAAATCAGTAATTATTTCGGTTGAGAATAAATTTTCATTTTTTGTGCTTGATAGTACTGTAATAGTTAATAGTTGTTCACTGTTGTGATAAACAATACATCTTATTCACTTATGTCTTTCTTAGTATTTTCTCTTACATTACGTCTTAATAATATGTTTCAAATCATATCAATTTTTTTTAAGAAGCTACATGGTCTTTATTTTGGAATAAACTGATTTTCATCTTTAGCATTTTTGATTTAATGTTTAGTTTTGTAGTCTGAAAAAATATATAATGCTATTGTAATGCTTTTTGTGTCGTAATATGTCTCTGTTTGTTGGTTGAATAACCTATATTTTTCGTAGTTAAAATTATTTTTTTATTTGCATTTGAAGTTAATAACTTTTTAAAAATTTATACAGTTAGAACTTTTACTCAAACATTTCTCTCTTTCGGACATTAGAACCTATGAAAAAATAATTACTTTGTTGCCCAAAAATAAAAATATTATATTAATATTGGTATATTCGAAGAAAATGTTACTTTTGCAATCAAAAACAATCTTAAACATAACATTTAGAAGTCAGACAAAAACCTTTTAGTCATATTTATTTAGGAGTGGAGTGCACAATTTTTTCTAGTTTTTTAATTCATAATATAAAATGTTTTTAATTGTATCAAATTAATTCAAATTTCAAATTTAATATCAAATTTTTAAATTTTTAAAGCAAATCTAACAGTTAGGATTTAAATACATAATAGAAAACAATTAGAATAACGAGTTATAAACGTAGATATTTCTATTTTTTTAATTAAGTATTATTTTTCAAATTTATTGATATTATATTTTCAATTCTTCAGTGCAAAATATTTTTGCGAAGTATAAAGCTTTTTAGCAAATTGAACAAATCCACTCAATAGGTTTTGCATTTTGTGTCTGTGTGCTTGAGGTTGCTGTAATTAGCACATGTTCTTCTAGTGGATCTTTCTGGTTGATACGCCAGAAATGATTCTTTTAGTAAATATTTGACGTGCACAAAATATTTTTGTAATGTGGTTCGCAGTATGAACTATCATACTTTGAAAATATCCTTTCTTCATTAAATGGCTTTAAAAAAATTACCACGTATTGAATATTTAGCTATACAATATTCAGGAAATAAACCATCACGCTTGAAAGGGTGAAATGAATTCTTTCAAATCTCAAATTAAAAATATGTAAAAAAGAAAAGATGACAGTACTTTAGAAAGTTAACTGTTAGAAAATAACAAAAAGGATTACTTCAAACTTTATCGCTTAAAAACATATTTCAAATTAAATTCAGATAATTTTTATTTATTACAATTAAGTCTTGATGACCATATAGCGTTTGATGCGCATTATAGATCTGAATTCAAAAGGAGGGTGATATCCGATTTTCTATGCTAGCCATGACGATGTTTCGGTCGAATTCGAGGAGCAAATATTTCGATGGATATTTTCTGACTTGCGTAAAAATACCCGCCATCCATTTCGTAGTTTGAAAACAGGTTTTCGACGGGCAAATTTAGAGATTGCCCTTGCTCGCCTTTCGTAATTTCCCGAGTGTGCTAAGGCTCTTAAGCGGCTAGAACAGTGGGGAAAATTAAGAGGGCGAGCATGGGAGTGCAACTTCTCGTTTGATGTCACGGCAATGTCATGCCGGTGCTAAGGGGGGGGGGCGATCCAGTATTCAATATGACAACTCCAAATCGAAAGGCTCTCTATGTTTACTGCTTCTTGGAAAAAGCAATTCTGCAGTGCTTTTTTTTTTATTTGCTTCTGCATTTTTTTGGGTCTTTACTTTTCTTTTCCTGTTTTGGTTTGCAATTTTTGCTATCACATTTTAAATAAGATTATCTGTTCAGTTAACAAAATATTTTAGAAAGATATTCTGTACTTGTTGCAAAAGTATTGTTTCTGTTCCATAGTATGAAGATATATGCCTACATCACTAAATTTGATAATGCATATTAGATTATAAAATCAGTACTTATCTTGGTTGAGAAAAAAAAACATGTTGTATTAACCTGTAATAAAGTTAATTGTTGCGTACTTTTGTAATGAATATTACATCTAATTCACTTATGGCTTTGATAGTATTTTCTCCTATTTTATGTCTTAATAATATGTTTCATATTATGTAAAAAAATTTTCTTTACGCAGTTACATGATTTTATTTTGGAAGAAACTGAATTTCATTTAGCATTTTTGATTTAATGTTTACTTTTGGAGTTTGAAAAAATATATAAAACCATTGTAATATATTTTGTGTAGTAATAAGTTTCTGTTTGTTAGTTGAATAACCTATATTTTTCGTAGTTAGGATTGTTTTTTTTATTTGTATTCGAAGTTAATAACTTATAAGAGTTTATACAGCTAGAACTTTTACTCGCACATCTCTCTTTTTGTTAACTCTTTCAGATATAAGAATTTATTTAAAAATAATTACCTTGTTGAATATAAATAAAAATATTATAATGGTATTGTTATATTCCAAAAATTCATTATTTTTACACTCAAAAGCAACCTTTAACATAGCATTTAAAATTCAGGCAAAAACTTCTTTGTTATAATTTTAAGGGGTGGTACATATTTAGTACCCCAATGTTTTCTAGTTTTCTAATGCATAATATAAAATGTTTTTAATTGTATCAAATTAATCAACATTTCAGGATTTAATATCAAATTTTTAGAAAATAAATTTAACAGTTAGGATTTAAATAAAATGCAGAAACAGAACAATGAGTTACAACACTAAATAACTTTAATTTTTTTAATTACATGTCATTTTTCAAATGTGTTAAAATATTATTCTCAATTATTTTTGAGTAGTAAATATATATAAAAAAATTTGTACTGTATATAAAGGTACTGGACAAATTGAACAGATCCACTCATTACGTTTTGCATTTTTTTGTGTTGCAATTAGCATATCTTCTTCTAATGGATCTTAATTTTTTATTAAACTATATTTTCCTCTTTACGTTGTTTATATATTATTAACTAATGCTTGTTTTATTTATTGTTAATTAATGGTTATTTTTAATTTTTGTACAAAGTTCTCGAAATGTTTTCTGCTTTAAAAGAGGTTTCGAGTGTGAAGATTTAAAAAATTCTGAATTAGAGAATTCTTCAGTAGTAAAAAAAAATTAATAAAATATGAATATTTCAAAAGAAACCCTTTTTTTCTCTTATGATCTGTCATTTAATTACGCATGAAAAGAAAATCCTAGGACATAAAAGATTCATTTTTGCGTGCTTTGACTCAATTTATCATTTTTGTCAAACCTGCTAATTTATCTGAAACTTCAGGGATTTTCTGGTCACAAAGGTGTTCAAAAGAAATTAGATTAATTTTTGATTTGATGTTTTTATGGAGTGATAGCTTTTTTTTAAGACTATTATTCTTACATATGTCTTTTTACTAATGTTCATCAGTTTAAAAGAAAAGTATCACTTGGGAAATTTCACAAAAAAGTATTTTATGTTCAATACCAGTTTTAATTTTTTTATTGAAAAAATTATGCTAAATTCGATTTAAAAACAGAATTTAAATATTGACTAAATAAGAGTTAAGATGATTTCATTAAAGAAAAGGAAACAACTATGATTATCTATCAAATTGATTTAAAAATGAAGTAGGAGAACTTTAATAGATCCTTGATTCCAGTTAAACATGCTTTTTGTGCAGTCTTTATTGCGAAATAGAAAATCATAGTCTTTCTCATTTGAAAATAATACCTGTCCTTTTAAATATTGGTTACAATTATAATTTTATGATTATAGTTTTTTCCAATACAAATTATTAACTATTTTTCTATAAATTTTTTTATTGGATATGCTTTTCATTAAACAATGAAAATATTTAATTATGGCAGTGGTAAATAGGAATATTTTAATTTCATTGAAAATGAATAAGAATTTTATGAACAAATAAATTCTGAAGATGATATAATAATGAATATAGAAAGCATCATAGATGTATATTTAAAAAATGTAATTTACTGAAGCCACCGATGAAATGTATTATTTTGGTAATTTATTTAACATTGAAAAAAAATCATTAAATCTGTAGGTAATCTATATGAGCAGATGAAATAAATTGTTTCTCTTTCTTTTCAGATTTTCCTATTGTTGCAGTCTGGTACATCTATCTATTCTATGCAGTTATGTTATTGCTAAGATATCAAGGACACTGCTGTTTCACAGACATGATGTGACACTGGACTGATAGCAGAAGGCTGGATGATTAATCAGTATTATCATAACTCATCAACTAATCAAAGATGGCCTCAGCCTTGAGAAAGCTTTTTAAAGGTGCCGACCGTCACAGGTCTGGCGACAGAGCTGGTGGATGGAGACGTAAAAACAACAACAGTAACAAGAATGAATCACCAACTCATCACAACCATTCGGCAGCTATGCGGTTCTTCGGTCACTGTCCTAGTCCTAGAGTGTCGAAACGAGATACAAACAAAATCAGCCCTGAAGATGGTGCCAATAACGCAAAATCGGCAACAAATGGTGCATGTGGTGGTGATGCATTTAATGCCAATGTTGCCGACAAAGTATCTTCCAATGGTAACATTGCTTCTCCAAACCGCAGTGTCCGTTTTAAGTCGTCCAAATCGAAATCTTCTCCAAAAAAGACTGTTCCAGAAGGTCCTTCTTCAAAGCACACCCAAACTGTAAGAACACGTCGCTTAATGAAGGAATATCAGGAAATCACCAAGATTTCCAGAAGTATGGAAAAGCCACCATTTGTTGTCGAGCTTGTAGATGACAACTTGTACGAATGGAACGTGAAATTGTACCAGATTGACCCTGAATCTGATTTTTACCACGATATGCAAGATGCAGATATTGGACATGTCCTCCTCAACATGGTCTTCCCTGAGAATTTCCCTTTCTCCCCACCTTTTATGCGTGTCATTTCGCCACATGTTGAGAAAGGATTTGTGATGGAAGGAGGAGCTATCTGCATGGAACTCCTCACCCCAAGAGGCTGGGCGAGTGCTTACACCATAGAAGCAGTTGTCATGCAGTTTGCAGCCAGTCTTGTAAAGGGACAGGGCCGTATCGCTCGAAAATGCAAGAATGGGAAGGAGTTCAGCAAAAAATCTGCCGAGGCCTCATTTCGTAGTCTCGTCAAAACCCATGATAAATATGGATGGGTCACCCCACCTCTTGCTGATGGCTAATTATTGTCCATGTTGTGCAACTCACCAATAGGTAAGTGAAGATTAAGAACAACTTTTTAAATGTTAATTCTTATTAATATATCAGCTTTTAATCATTAAAGCTATACGAATCAAATAAGTCTTAATACAAGCAACATTTGTGAGTTATTTGTTGCTTATAATTCGTATTGTCTACCGCTAAAATGTATTTAGGAATAGAACAAGAGAGAGAGAGAGAGAGAGAGAGAAGGAGAGAGAGAAATATTTACAAAAGTAAACCTCAAAATTTAAAATTTTCTCATATTGTGTCAGAATTAATTTCGTTAGTAACTGATATTTGACTGGGAAGTTTGTCGAAGCTTTCTAATTTTGCTTTCTTCTTCATTCATTAAAAAGTTAATATTTGATATCGTTTTGTCACTATCTAAAGCAACTTTATTTTCTAATTAAATAAAGCAATAAATAACATGATTTTAATTTTGAAATAAAAATCAAAAGTTCTCATATAAATGTGTTCTTAAGGAGACAGTGGGCATTGAAATAATCAAAATTGGACGAAAACGGGCAACTTTATTTTTATCGTTTCATCCCCAAAATATATTTGGTGAAATCAAAGCACCAAAATAAATTTCAACTAAAACAGTGTTATAAAATGTATTGTTCAATAAAATAAATATTTGAAGGGTTAAGAGTGAAAAAAGTACATGTTAATGATTTTTTTTTCAAATGATATTGTAATTAGATTTAAATATCTTTGAAATGCACCAGGTATTTTAATGTTTGAAGAAATTAAATGAAACTGATAATAGAGATATCGATCAAACATTAAAAGAAAATGGGATATGTATTTTATGTTTCGAGTTTTTTTTAGCTAGTTAAAAGTCAATTTCAGTTCAGAAAAACATAAAATTCCTATGAAAATTCTGTAAATGTACAAAAGAATATTTAAAAAATTAGCATTTAATTGAAATTAAAAAAATCATACTTAGTTTTGCTCCAAATAAATTTACATTAGGTAATAAGAAAAAATAATAGAAAAAAATTCAAAATTAAGATGCCTGGAATATTTTGAAATTTTTAAAAATTATATATCTTTTAGATTTTTTAAAAATTATATATCTTTTAGATTTTTTAAAAATAATATATTTCGTTTTAAAATGCTTTTTTAAGAAATTTAACGTATTAATATTTTAATAAAAATGCATAAGAAATTTCATAACACTAATTGAATTATTCCAAAAAGTGTCTAATAGAGTCGACTGTCCCCTTAAAATGATTGTTAAATCATAGTTAAGCAATGAAAAATTTTAAAATCTTCAGTGGGTGAACAGATGATTTTTTTTTGTGAGATTTAAATTTAAATCAAAGGTTTACTGAGCTCCATAAAGTACATTTTTATGATTAGTGAATATTTCATGTGAACTCCATGTCAATATGGAAAAAAGGTTGCGCAAATACAGCATTTGATACTTTATGTGAATAAAATAAATTTTAAAAATTAGCCTTTATTTAACATACATTAAACAATGTATGCTTAAGGAATAAGCATAATAACTCAAGTATTTTCAACAAGAACGGTCCTTTATGAAAAATTCTGAAATTCCCACATATATTTTAAAAAATAGTTTAATATCGCATACAATTAGAGTAGATCTTAATTAATGTTTACTCCAAAGGTGACACTGGAGTTTTTTGTAATTAATTAATGATTTTTTTTCGCAACTTGTTCTTAATTTTTTATAATTAATTATAGTTTGAATAATTTAAATACTAATTTCAATAAAATTACTTACTTATATCTGATTTTATATTACGACCATAGTATGCGCCAACATGTTAGAAATGGCACCTATTGTTCAGGGTCTATCTTACGTTGTCCTGAATAATTCTAATAAAAAGATTTTCTTCTTTTACAATATTAAATTAATGCGATATTAATTGACGATAATAAGATAATAAATATGTTTCGATAGTAAGATAATAAATATGTTTCGATAGTAAGATAATAAATATGTTTCGATAGTAAGATAATAAATATGTTTCGAGTGTCTGGAAGCTATTTATGAATATAGGAAAATAATAATGAACTTTCAAAGTGAATAGTAAAACAATTAATTTTGAAAATAAATGTAAACCATAACGACTGAAGGGATCAAATCGAAACTTAGAGACTGACCTTGGCTATCTAGGCTACTTTAGGACGTCTAGTCATTTTACTATTGATATTAATGATGGTATGACTCCACTTTTGACAAGATAGTATTCAAAAGAATTACGGTACTGAATTACTTTTATTCAACCAAAATAAGATAATCATACTTTAATCAAACGAAGAAAATTTCCTTCATGTAACCTCTTTTGTAGTTTTCTTAACATGAATGATAAAAAAAAAAAAAAATAGTCACTTTATTCTACGTAACTGAAGCCCGGCACATTCTTTTCCAAGCCGGGATAAATAAAAATTCAAATTGTTCTGAGATTTCAATACGGCACTGTTTGGATGCAGATTATTATAGTAAAATTTGAGCATTTGATAGGGGAAAAAAAAAACGATTTTATATAAAAGAAAAGCAGGGATTTTCTGACGCATTATCTAGGAAATTTACATTTTCCTTTTAAATTTCCTTTAATTTTTATTTTTATTATAAATATTAAAGGAATATGATATAAATTTCCATTTATTTCCTTAATGCAGTTTATGAAATTTTTTATTAATTAACAGTTCTTCCAATGACTGCAAATAAAGTAAGACGAAAATGAAAGCGTATTATTTCATCTTCAGTCGACAAAAATACTATTCATTTTTTGCTGGGACGTCACTTGAAAAAAATTGTTTAACAAAATCGCTCAGAAAAATCAAAATTTTAAAATATTTACGGTGTTAAAAATAACCTTCAGGCCAAAAAAAAATAGTAAATATATCGATCTAATCGTTTGCTTATTTTTATTATTCCTTTTCATTTCATTGTTTTAAGCCTAAAAAATGGTCTTTACACACACACACACACACACACACACACACACACACACACACACACACACACACACAAAAAAAAAAAAACCTTCCCATCGAATTTAAAAAAAAAAATTATTTATCTTCTTAAGCAAACCAACCATAAAATGTAGCACTTAGCTGACACACTAAGCAATGCATTTTATTCCATCTAATAAAATATTTCTGTTTCTGAAAAGTAATTCGATAAAATACTTGCAACTGACTTTTGCCTTTTTTATTTATTCTTGAAACGTTGAAATGACGTTTTTATTCGCTGACAAGCTTTGCATGACATTTTCTTAAATACAATCCAATAAAGATATCATGAAATCGCTTAAGGGAATTTTCGAGCTGAAACAATCACGAAATTCCAGCGAAAATATAGCAGGACGAAGAAGAAAAATTATTGATTATTCTGAGCGACAGGAATAAATGGCCTTAAAAATAAATGGATGTGAAGCTATTATACGAAGAATATGAAATTATATGGAAAAAAAAAAGTAAAATGATCAATTTTTGGCGAAAAAAATTATCAAAATATTAGTTATATGAATTTTTTTACAATAAACTTTCGCTTTCATTTTTCCATCTTTGAAATTCTTCGGCAAAAACTTGCGCATAACATTAACATAAATGTTGAAAACTATGGATTACGACCCCATGTAGATAATTTAAGACTTCTCCTAACACAAACTTTTTGGATTTTTAAATACGTTGAACTTTTCAATGAATCTAAACTATTATTTTATATTACACACTAATGATTATACTTATTTTCTAATACACTTTCTATTACTATCAATATGAGAAATGTCTAAGTTTATTAGATCATACTGTCTGAAAAACTTGTTTTTAAGAATGCTTTTTCAATAAATTCAACTAAAGTGAAGTCACAATCAAATATCTATTCATATCATATAACCTCAGTGGTGGAAAGGGATCTGTTAAATCAGGATTCTATTAATTTATCATAAATTTCAATGTACCATTGTTTTCCTGTATGTCATGATTATAAAATTTGAATATTTGAAAGAAAAAATAAACACATTTAAAAAAAAATGAGGATAATCCATTGTCACATATTATCAAGATTATTTGCATTCCTAAAATTTAAAAAAATAATTAAATTTATGAAATGTAAAAAACACACTTCCTTCGATTGTAAATGAAATGATAAGAAACTGCAAAAGGGACTAAAACTTTTACTTCTCTTATGTAAAGTTTTACCAAGAAATTGCTTAATAAAATTTTAAAAAAAACACTCATAATTTTTAATGAATATTTAATATACAAATGGTCTTATAAAAACATATAGATCTTTTCTTATTGTGAATGTTTTTACATTATATCAAGCCTTTAAAAGCATTTTATATTTAAATTCTTTTAAGTAATTTAGTTATTAATTAATTTTTAATTTCATTTAGTCAAATTTAATCAAAGTAATTGTAATAGATAATTATTAATTACTAATTCATTAAAAATTTGATTTTAAAACGAATTCTGTTAAATTCATTTCCCAGTTTTCATACTTTTTCTTGTTTATAAAACATATGCAACTGTGGCTGAACAAAACAAAAAATTATGAAAATGTAATGTTAAAATAAATACATGTATATTGATTGTCGTATTTATCTAAAATAAATTCAACTAAAGTAAGTAACTACGAGTAAATTTTTATGGCTCAATTTTTAAATTAATTTTAATCATTAATTATCACTCATCCTTTAGTTATTATTACATTTTAGGATCTCAAAAAATTCTTCCTCAATGGCAAGATGCTTAAAATGTTATATTATTTTGGATTTACAGCAGATCTTTCTTTTTATTATAAACCGTGTCTTATAAACGGATGCCTTTCTTACATCGAGTTCCTGCTGCAAGAATTGAAATGGAGTTAAAACGCAGTACTTTCTGGAACGTTCTTTTTCCCTGCATGAATATAGTCTTAGTGTTTCTTCCTTGCATTTCCCCAGAAAATTGAAGGTTTCAGAAAGAAAACTGCGTTAAATTATTGAGGGATTTAACCTTCACCATCAATCAGTAATTATATTTATACACTGACAAATTTAGAGCTGCTGCATTTCCATAGTGTCTCGGTCATGCTTAATATCTGACTTCATGACGTCTTATTCAGAAATTAAAAGAAATGCACCAGCCCCTTAAAAATGCGCAAGGGATTCCAAAACTAATAGGCATTTGTAACAAATATAAATCATTCCAATTTTGTACCATGTTGAATGAAAAACATTTTTTCAGGGTTTTGTGTTTTGAAAGCTTCGACACTAGAAGTAATTACGAAAAAAAAAAAAAAAAAAAAAAAAAAAAAAGAACTGAAATAGAAGAAATTGTGTGACCATTTTGATTCAATTTGCATCACAGTGTGGATTGTAGATTGTAAATAATAGTCATTTCTTCTGACGTTTTTAATCTTATATAGCTATGAATTCTTAGAAAAAGGTATATAGTATATTCATATATATTAAAATGCTCTTTATCTAATCAAAAGGTTATTATAAAAAAGTGTTTTTATTATTATTTATATATAGATATGCTTCATACATAACGATTAGCTGGAAAGATTCATGAATATGCAAGAAAACATTATTAAATGCAATCGAGAACTGATGCAATTTCCTTTTGTGTCTGTGTTCTATGTTTCCTTTCTTTCCCTCAACAAGTGATGAAACTGGATTCTCGGAAAACATCAAAGCAGTTCGGTATTAACAGTTTGAAAACTTTTCCGGACGTGAGTAAAATAATTTACTTCCGTCCCGTTCTCTTTTTAAAGATAAAAATAAGGGGTCCGTAAACTTTCAGTTTCCTTCTTTTCTTGACGCATTTATTAGGATAGATGAACTAATAAAATGATAAAGGTTGACGATAAAGATAGGGGGAAAGCATTTTGTCCGAAATACCACCTAAAAATAAAACTTACAAAGAAACACGTAGAGAAAACAGAATAAAAGAAAGAAAGAAAAGACTGGTAGTAGAACTGTGTAACGATATTATCACATTCGTTTGGGTAGCTTTTTCACTTTCCAGTAGATTGCCTCCATCTGTATATTTCAAGCTCCACTGGAACTCATTGCATCACACGCGTAAGACAGAGCAGAAGGGGTCGAAAGAAAAAAGGTTGTGAAAGAAGATATATATATATATTCTATTTTCTCCTTTTATAGAACATCCATCATTTCTTAACAGAATTCTTTCCCAATATAATTTTAAAAGACGAGGAGAGCTATTTATACCTCTTTCAAAGAAAAATGATTTGAAAAAATTTCAGCTCTGATACTGAACCGGTAGTAATGGTTCTTTTCATTGAAAACGCCTTACAGAGGAAGTTATACGAATTCTTTTGTGATTTTATATGGACAAGGATCCATTTATTAGCGTTGCTAATTGATCTTCAGAGGATATACCAAGTGCAAAAATCGTAATAAGCTAACTTCTGAATAGACAGAAATCCGTGGTGGCCAAGTGGCGGAATCCCGCTTCTGAAAAAGTTTCGTGTTTTTATAGATATTGCATGCGTTAAATCCATCGTTGTCAAACATCCTCCTATAAATGTGCAGGAAAGTTTGGAACAGAAGGTTCGTACCATCCTCTGGACAAGATCTATAATCACGAGGTCAGTTCCAAAAATAGTCCCCGAAAAATGACTTTAATGAAACTGACTCATAATTTATAGAGTCAAGTGACATTCTCTACATGAACAGATATAATAATCAGTGTTTCAGATCATATTTTTCTAAGATTTTCGATTTCTATATATATATATATATATATATATATATATATATATATATATATCAGAATCTTTGTTATCTGGCATCCTGGCATCATTTACAAATGTGCTTACACATTTATGGTCCTTATATATATTATTCATTATATTTTCGGAATTTGATTTGCTGCTAAATAGAGCTTTCCAGTTGCTTCAATCGGAAACGCTATCTTTCGACTTAATGGAGTCGATTTTCTCCTTTCTTATTCTTCTTAGAACAGCCCTAGAAAGTCTATCTCTTTTCTATATGTAACAAAAAAGCGTCATTTTTTTTTTATCTCCATGCTTAGGAACTAAACACTGGGGGTTCCGCGTTATGCTGACCACCTAACCGGGACATATGTCTTGTACCCCAGGGTCCAAGGTCAAGAAAGCAGATATGGGTACTGTAGGCCTTGGCCCACATGGGCTGTCGTCCCACTGTTTATATACATACATACGCACACACACACACACACACACACATATATATATATGTGTGTGTGTGTGTGTGTGTCAATTACTTTAAGATATATCAGGACCATCTGCGGGATTATTTTAATGAACATACTTTGTTTTTATTGCCCTAAATCCAATTAAATTGCCATTGACAAGGAATGGAATAGACAACAATAAACCAACGTGTTAGCAGAATTCAACGTACAGTTAGCAGAATTCAGAGCAACAATAAATGAATAAAAAGCTATATAAATCCAGTGAGAGTATTCTTCCCTAAACTTGCTCGCATACTGTGTAATAAAAATGTTGTCCTCTTCCCCCATTCCCACATAAAATTGAGAATCTTAGGTAAGGGCAGAAACGCCACGAGTGCTCAGATTTTTATTTTCTGAGTTTATCGAATAAGAATTTTACTTTTTGAAGAAGAATGTAGTATTTGTTCATTAGCTACATGCCATTGGCAAACAATAGTTACGACAGGTCGATCTTTGGTGTTTTTATTGAAACTCGTGTGCGATCTTTGGCGATTTTCTGACAGTTAATCGCTCGCATGCAGTTTACACCAAAGTACCAGAAAATCGAATATGAATTTTGACATTTTTTTTCTGATCGACTGAAAACAAAATTTGGCATGGGATTACATTTATATTAACAAGATCACTGCCAAAATTCATTTACCTGAGTTGTGAAGATTCTGAATTATCGCATTTTAAATGCATGCACAAATACAAACCGACAGACCATTGATCATTTGACGGATTTTGTTTAAAATTTGATACATGTCTGCGTTATAGATGCTGAGCAAGTGTATTAAATTTTATCTTTCTAGGCCTTTACGTTTTGTAGTTATCTTGTTCACAGGTACTCAGACAGCCGGACAGAAAGATTTCTTCATCATGGATTTCGTTTAGAGTTTGATAGAAATCTTCAAATTTGGTGTAAAGACCCTATACCGAATTTCATTTGTCTAGCTCAATGCATTTTCGAGTGTCTTGCTCATAGCCAGACATAATTTTAAAAACGAATTTTTGGGACTCAAGGAAGTTTGAAATGAGAAGATTTCTTGAAATCCCAATTCGAATTTTTTGACGATTATACTATTTTCTTTTTGTATAATTTGCATACGTGAAAGTAAAAAGATGAATGAAAGTATAATTTTAAGAAATACGACTTCTGAATAATATTTTATAATTTTTACTTCCACATACTTTTCTAAATGTGTAGTTCTATCTTGATGATGATGTCGTATCCGCGTTACCGCGGAAAAGGGGTGCAGTATCTTCTGAGGGCAAAGACCCCTGAACACCCTAGGGCAGAAGTCTGACTTCTAGCCCATATGAAGATGACAATCCCACTCTCGCTTGTACAACCCCGTTTTACTGGGGGGCTCTTTCACACACACCTCACAGATAGAACAGATTGTGAAGAACAGCCATGCCCGAGCTAGGGACGCCCATATCACGAGGAAGACGCGCTACCCTTAAGCCAGGAGGCCGGCATACTTACGTCTTCATTGCTCTAATGAAATTACGAGTTTTCATTCTGTTTACTTAATTTCTTCTTCATTGTAACTTGCATTCTGACGCATTTAAAATCTCCAAAGTTTTATTAAGGTCGTTTTGGTCTTTAAATTTTATCCTAAATTATTAATATTGTTACACGTTTCTGAAAAACTTCGCTACAAAAAATCAGAGTAACCATTTTAAGGTATCTTTTGCTATCACGGTTTTACTGGTAAACATTTAAATCCAGTGATTCGTTTTGATATAATGTATACAACTGCTCTAACTTTAAATGTTCAGCTAGGAAAATGTTTAATTCACAAATTAATTGTAGATTTGTAAATGTTCATATAAGAGCTTCATCTGAAGTTATCTTTTTTTTTTTTTTCTGATTATAAAATCCTGTTGCAACATTTCACGTAAGTAATTTGTTGACTACAGCACATAATTTTTTATGCATTTTAAATGTAAATACGTAGCTAATAGAATGTAAATTAATTTGAAGCTTTTCAAAAACAAGTACTTAAAACACTTAATGTCTTATGCTGTGTTTTTTTTAAAAAAAGGCTTGTTCTAAACTCTGTAATTATTTTGACAAAAGAAAATCTCGAAAACAGAATTTTAGCGAAGGTGTTAATCTCTCTCTCTCCTACAGAACATGAAGGTGAAAATTATAAAGACTTCTCATTTTTTTTAAATCTTTGTTGGTGATATTTATGTTTTAATAAAAGATTCTTCACTTTATTAGAAATGGAAGTGAAAGTCGTCGGAAAAGATGACAGTTTCTGAGATAACTTTTAAAGAATAGCATAAGAAACAAATTAATCCGAGAGCTTTTTAGTGATAAGACACGTAATTTACTTTATCACTAACCACGATCGTCGCTTTGTGTTTCATGTTGGCTACTTGCCGACAGTAAAAACAATAATAAATGAATTCTTTGCCAAGAAAAATTATCCAAGAACTGTGGCTGAGATAACTGCATGTGTTGATGATAATTTTATTTTTTACAGGTAATGCGAATATTTTAAACACAGAATACGGGCAGATATTTGATTCAACCACTTACTATTTTATGAAAGATGTGTATTAATGATTTACTTTAATTAAATGACAACTTTTTTCCTTACAGGTAGTGCAGATACCATGCCAACAATTTTTTCATTCTTTGCACACATTTTAATATTTCTTTATCTCACCAAGCTATTAATCTTTTTTCTCCCCTTGCATAGCTAATCTGTGGGATTTCTTAACCAGCTTTCAGATTGCTTTATCCCGCTCCTTTTGTATCACCGTATGTGTGATGATTAGATTGATTGTTATTGAGTGATGAGAGGGTGTTTCACTTGGGAGCTGGAAAAAGAGAACAAATATGTTTTTCCGATGACTCGAAAAGGATAGAGAACATGATTTCAATTAAACTCTCCTCCTAATAGATGAGATTTTGTGAATGAACCGGTCGCAGTGTTTGTAGGATTTAACCTATAGAATTTAGCGGCGCATATGATAATTTGTAGTTCTCTGCTTTTTAGTTTTTATTAAAGTTAAAAATCTTAAAGAAGTGTTGTCTTATCCTTATCGTTGGTAATTGAAACAAATTGACTTATTATAAAGAACACCCTTATTTTCCCATGAACCAGGTTAATTATAAAACTGTAGAATAGTTTCAAATTAGGTTTATACTTTTAACCATATCACAACTAGTCCATGCAACTTTAAGCCAATTATATAATATGCAGATTTTTTATTTATTGATTGTTTTTAAAACCTCCTTTATACATATTGCTGAATTTTAGACCGAATATTATTAATTTTATCTACAAGTGAAGTATATGATTTTTTTTTTGAATTCAACAGTCTAATATTAGTTCATATACAAATTTCTTCTATTAAAAATGGGTAGTTTAGTAATAATTTAAAAGATTTCTTGACTTGGAGTAATGAATACTATTTATCTATATTACGTTTGGCTTAATGGACACTTGATGCTAGATCGGATGTAATAAATGCATTCGCCTGATCCAAAATATAAATTATGATAAAAATTATATTATTTATCCTGAAAAATAATCTTGAACGTCATTTTCTTGCTAGGTTATTCTCGGGGAAATACATTTTTGAAGTGCAGTGAAATTTCCTCGAAAAATCTTGGAATCTATCATTTCGGCCATCGTAGTTCTACACTATATGAAAGGGAGCATCATGTAGTCTCTTAAGAACATTCTATGTATATTTCAGCATGACCAGAAATCAAGTTTCTTGCAAACGAAATGGAAAGATTCTAAATTTGTGTGAAACATGAGTCGCATTTTTCTTGCTCAGTTCTCCGCTGTCTAGTTCTCTGTTCTAAAGTTTTCGTAAGAAATAATCTTCTTGTCCGGAGGAAAACGATTTCTGCCATTCTTAAAAAAAAAAAAAAAAAAAAAAAAACGCTTTCCAATATACTCTAATCCAAAATATAATAATGACGAATATATTGGCAGGGATGTCTATTCACGACAGGCGTGACTGCTCTTTTCCCATTTCCGCTTAAAATAAAATCAAGAGAAAGAAAGAAGTTCCAAAAGAAATCTCGAAATATGCGAAAAATTCCCTTTTTATCCAATAACGGCTTTTATCGATTTTTTTCACCGAACAAAAGATGAAGTCGCTCTATTAAACTGAAGAATCCTCCTTTATTCCAACAATTTTTGCAATTTTTATCCTATACTTATAGTCCTGCAAGGCTGCCCTGGGCATATTTTATGTAAGTACGTCGACGTGCTTTATCCTATGGTGTCAAACAGGAAAAGGTCACGAATAAAATCCAAGAATTCAATAAATGTGGAGATATGATTATTCCTAAAATGTAAAGAAGCAACGATTCTCCATCATCAACTTGCATTAACAATCAAAATTTCAAAGTCTGGATGATTTACGGATAATTTTAATTAATTCTCTAATAGACCCGAATGTATAAAACTAAACTGTTTAACTTTTTAAGTTATATTTGTGAAAGTACACAAAGATTTTCAAACAATATTATAGGGATGCTAACATTTTCCTGTTGTCTTCCTTTAGATAATTAAAAATTTTTATGCAAAGTGCATTAAAAATAATTTTGACTTGAATAATTTATTTCAAAAAGATCGAATAAATTTTATAAAAGTAATTTTTAAAAATTTATAATCAATTAAAGCTTCATTTCTCTGAAGGAATAGAGAACTTGATGGAAGAGGTAATAAATAAAAGCAATCCTGAGTTGATAAAAACTATTGCTTGAATATAAATTTAAGAAAAAACGAACAAGTTTCTGCCTTAACATAAGCAGCTAGTTTATCAATAAAAAATAATAAACTCTTCCTAGCAGATGTCGTATTTTCTGTAAAGATTTCCACAGTTTTATAGAATCGTAGTTGAACGAATTGTTACCCACATCAACTGGAAAATTCTCTCCAATCCTCTTCTTTTATACACACAGAAGAGTGATATTTTATTGATTCAGGAACGCGAAAGCTTAAGATTTTCATTAACTTCAGGGCATTCTTTTTCATTTATCAGAACCTTCTTCCGCCAGAAATTGCTTAAGCGTAGGTGGTTCTATTAGAAATTATTGATCCATTTGAAGGTTTTGCTTGCTTTTTGAGAAGAAAGTTGAGACCTGTGGACAGGAATGACGTCAGTGCTTAATACTTTTTTTTTTTTACAAAATAATCTTTTATTTTAGAAATATAAAAACTTGGAGTCTTTTAAATGATGTTAATGTTGAGACTTTTTAAACAATTCTTTTTCGTTCTCAGAGATCTAGAAACAGAGATGATTTTATGGATTACCAGCCGTTAAATTTGAAGATTGCTGTTTTTTATTTTCAAAATCTCCGGCAATTTATGAAATGAACTAATACATAATTAGTAATAATATAATAATTTTAGCCTTGTAACTTCAATGACTTTAGAAATGAGTTTGCAAAAATGAAAAAAAAAGTAACGTTTTGCTTACTGTTCTGCTCTCAAATGTGATTTTTAAAATACAAGAATACCTTTACAAAATTGCAAGATAACATTTTAAATAAGTTAATAAAAATAAAGGATTCGCATGTATATGAATTGTATTTTCATGAATATTTTTATAAAGCAAATGTCGATGAGCTTTTAAATATGTTAAACTAAGTGAACATTAATTTGTTTACTTATTCAATTAACTGATTGTTAGCGGGGTTTTTTTATATTCTTTTCATTTATTCTTAAGTTTTCTGCTTGCCATTAGTTATAAAAAAATCTTCTGTCTCTGAAAAATGTTGATAATGAGATTAATTTTGTTAAGAAAATACGAAAAATGATATTAAATTAAGATAAAGAACAGCTAAGCTGACAGCATGTAAAAAAAGTTTTTTTTTCTTTACTAAATATCATGTTAACTTCTATTTTTAAAAAAATGAGCTTCAAAACGCATTGAGAAAAATTAATGTGTGCCAAAAATGTACACATTTAAAAAGTTGCCGTTTGTATTTGTTTAAGAAATAGATAGTATGAAAGAATTAAAGTATGGTCGCACGAAGTAAATCATGTCAACTTTTTATGGCTTCTTTTAATCGTTAATAACCGTTTTTATATGGATACATTGTTTTAATAAAAAACTTCTAACCTTTCATGCTAAATTAAATCAATTAATAGCTTAAATAGATTACAATGTAAGCCTTATATAAGTTTAAAAAATAAAATTATGGCTTTGCTTTACTATAGGAAATCTTAAAAATGCTTGCTTTTAAAAGGCGAGATTACGTTTTTGATGCACTAAATATATATTTTTAAAATTACTTGATGGGAATGCGAAAATGAACTTCTGAGTAAAGCATATAAATATTTTAAAGGAAATATCATGTAGTTCTTTCAACATATTAGTGTCAAAAATTAATCAAACCGCAAATCCTTTCAGATATAAATTTTCATTGTCTTGAAAGAACTATTTGCAAATTTTAAAGAAAATTCCCGTCTTTTTTTTTTTTTTTTTTTTGCCTCTTACACAGCTGTAAAGATGCGTGTAGCTGATTATTCATTCCTTAAAATGAATCAATTTCGATAAAAGTAAAAATGCTTGATATTCTTAGCTAAGGTGCTTTTTTTTAACACTAGTCTCTTGCATTCATTCCTTAGAGTCGGATATGGCATATGCGCATTTTTTTTTTTCTTGTAACTGCAACATATTTTATTTGTGTGTTACGCCTCATCACTTCATAGGTTTTCTGTTATTGATTGTTATATAATACAATAATTTCTGCTCACGCCATTGGTTCAAAATGAATACCGAATCATTCCATTTCCACTCTGTTACTACCCCACCATTGATCCATCAGAAAAAGATTTATGTTGATCTATACTGCAGACGCTGGGGTAAAGATACCGGCAAACGATAAATAAATCATATTACAAAGCGAAGCGGGAAAAGAATCAGTATAAGTGTATTATTACACCTAGCTTGGAATTTGATGATCGTCTACCTAGACATAGTGCTATGGTGCGTATATACTTCATTCGCGTTTTGTCTTGTGAGTCAAAACTGTCTTTCCTTAAAAAAAAGTCCTTACTTAGAAATAAGCCTAATTTAAATGGGGCAATTCTTATTATTAACTTAACAAAATCATGTTATTTTAATAAATATATTTTAGCTACTTGGGTGAATCACATATTATTTCTAAGCGTTTTTTAAAAATAATTTATAAATCAGTAAAAAATATAAATCAGAAAGTAATCAGTAAAAATAAAATCAAAAAATAATCAGTAAATAATAAGTAAAAATAAATCAGTAAATAATAAGTAAAAATAAATCAGTAAATAATAAGTAAAAATAAATCAGTAAAAATAAAAATCAGAAAAAATATTTTTGATATATTTTTCTAATTATTAAAAATACTTCTATATTTTATATTATCAATTCATGAGTTATTGTTTTTTTTAAAAATTAAATTATTTTATTTTTCTATTCTCCTTATATTTATTCATAAAGTTCCATGGATAATAATGAGAAACTAAAAAGCATACTGTTCAATGTTATAGAAAAATTTTTTGGAAACGAATAAGTTGGATTTACATTTTATTTTCTAAACAGTTTTTAAACAATATTTTTAATTAGAGCAGTTTATGAAAATTTTTAAAAATTTTTGGATATTTATTTTTACTTCATATCATAAGAAATTGCATCTTCAGCTTTTATTTCACGCATGCAATATTTTAACGATAAATAACTTTATTATTTTTATTTTATAATCAAACTAATTTCTTTATATAATAAAACTTTTTTAAAAAACACAAATAATCTCTGTAAACGTTTCTATGAAAACCAGGTTTGTTAGTGCCTGTTTGAAATCGCCTCTTTTGTGGTATTTGTATAATGTTCCCTCCAACTTGCCAGTACACATTCCTCCCTCAGCGTTTTATTTATATTTTATTTTGGGAGGGGTTGTTTTTCGACCTGCCCTGTTGTGTAGCTGGATGCTTTGGGCCAGAGGAAATTTTTACTTATATTTTTCTTAAAACAGGATTTCTTTTAGTCACGACCCCGAGCTTTATTTTTAGTATTTACTGAATTTTTAGAATTAGAATTTTGGTATTAATCGATCAATTTGCAGAATCATTTTTAAATAAATATAATCGTTTTTTACTTGCCCATATATGAAATATTTATATGGAAATTATTGTAAACATCACAACATTTGATCTCAGATTTTAATGAATTTTGATCTTTTAGATCATTATAAGAAGAAATAATTAAAAAAATTACTTCAATCAGTAAGCTTGTACTTTAAGACAATAGCATACATATATTATGAGCAAGATGATTGAAATTAGACACTTGGCTTTTAAGCTAAAATAGTACATCTGTATCAAATGTTTGCACAATTCATCAGCCTGTGATGCTACCTCACCTAGTTAGAAAATAATAATAATAATAATAATAAAAAATCATTCATTTGTGTGCAAACTATTGACGCTAGAGTCGCAAATCAGTTTTCGAAAATTGTGGAAATCAAAATAAATAAATAATAAAAAATAAATAAATGAAATGAAATATAAAATAAAAAATAAAAATAAATAGATAATTAAATAAAATAAAAATAAATAGATAATTAAATAAAATAAAAAATAAAATAAATAAAAAATAAAATAATAATAATAAAATTGATATTGAAAAGATAATTTTTTTCGAAAATAAAGTTGCGCTTAAAATTTTTTTCTCCATTCATTTCAATCAAATGCCATGTCCGGAAAACAATTAAGTTGCGCATATTGAATATAATGATAATAATAATAAAAAAAAAAAGGATAAAGCGTCAATAGAAAAGAAATTTTGAATACTGTTTGGAAGATTTTAATGGATGCCATTTGGCTGAAATTACACCTAGATTTTTTTTTTTTTTACCTTATATTATAAGCGACATTCTTTTGTAAAAATATTCTTATCCTTACACTTATATAAAAATTTCAAGAGCGGAACACTCTATTTTTACTTTATTATACTCTCCATAACTATTTTTTTTACTGTTTTCAATACCCTGTGGTCGTTTCAAACAAAAATTGCATAGATTAATTGTAATAGTAATTATAGAGCAATAGTAAAAATTCAGTAACATTCTCTTCTACTGTGATGGCTGGAGTAATCCTAGGATGCGATTTCTTTATGCTTATTTGAATATGATAAACAAATGCCAATTGCTATGCCGAGAATTGATAACATTTGCTTATCTCCGAGTAAAATAGCTAACAATCTTGTATTAAATTTTCATTTATTTATCATTTTTATTGATCTATAAATTACACACAGGAATTTGATTTCTATTAGGTTTGGCGAAAATTACTTCATTTTTAACAAATACTTTCCAAAAATTTAGTGCTTTCATTAATCACTTGCGGTGGCAAGAAATTCACAATTGCGCGTGCCAAAACAGTCCACTGTAACTCACACAAAGTATTCGATACATATAGAAATCGAAAAAAGATTTATATATTCTGCATGAATTAAATTTAGATTTTCCTGTAAATTGTGTTCCGGCAAACAATCTCAATTGAAGGGTTCCGAACATCATTTTAATTTCTCTGTCGATTGGCTGCTGACATGTGTAGCACGTCGTTGGCGATTTTGTGACAAAAGCACCTTGACGTGCGTGGCACGTCTTTCCACCGCAAGTAGTTAAATAATCACTATTTGCATTTTTATGCTTGCATTTAAAAAGAATTTAAAATTAAAATTTATTGCTCACCAGCAATGGCCTCTGAAGACAAATTTGAGATCTCGAAAGTTTTAAAGGATCCTTCTTCTAACTGAAATATTAATATTTATAATACAATAAAATCCGGATGTAAAATATTTTGAAAAAATTTACTGAATTAATGCATTTATTTAAACATGCTTTTATTTATGAATATACTTCATTTGTTAATTTTTATTCTTTATGCCTGTATACACTTATGTATTTTTTAAAATTCAAATTTAATACTTCATTGTTTTCTTTTTTACATGATTCTGACATAAATCGCTTTTACACAAATTTCACTAATAGCAAATGATTATAACATGCTCATATTACGTTTAAAGTATTAAATTTTTTAATTTTCTGTACATTCTATTGAAGGTAAGGGAATTTTTTTTTCACATCCAGAAGAAGTTTTTTAAAAACATTTCAACAAGTTCATTATTAGTTCAACGATATCGGAGTGTCAGGAAGTAATCGTTATTTCAATTGTAAATGGTCCGAAATTTACGCCATGATTGTATTACAGATTTAAATTCAATAAAACTTGCACCATTTCCTGTGGTGATCCCACATTAATATCAGAATGCTAATTTCAATGATTTTATGTCATACAATGAAAAAAAAAAATTATCAAAATTATTTATTAAAAAAACTTTTATTCCTCATTTATTGATTTAAAAAACGTAAGCATATGTAAATATTTCAAGCCCCTACACATTATTTATTACAATTTGATGCCGATATTTTGAAGAGTTTTCTTTTGTCGAAAATTCATTCCCAAAATTCTGCCAGTTCTTGAACAAGTCTTGGTCGAGGCTCTGCTTTCTTTCATTCCAGAACAATTGTCGATCGATTGGTACGTCACGTTTTGAAGGGTCGATAGATTTATGGACCAATTTCTATGGCTTCATTCCTGATTGGAGTGTTCCGCAAATAGCGACTAGAGATGATTTTGCATCCGGTATTAGATTGGATTCCTCACACAGGTGGAATTGCATATTTCGGTTTTGCGAAAGAGCTTTTTCATATTTCTGCGAAATATTTACTGCTGTTGTTGAAGTTTGTTTACTTTCTGTCGAGCCAGAATAGAGCGAATAAGAATCGGAAAGAAAAGAATGTTTTGTAGGGGATATATCGAAGAAAATAATGTCGATTTTCAAACTTTTTTTCTTTTGTACTTATAAAATCAATGTGTAGGGGCTTTTTAGTTCATTTGGTTTTAAAATTCAATTTATGGATTTAATGCCCTTATGAATGAAATGTTTTTACTTACTACAAAATTGGGTTCAAAACTCTTTATTATTAAAATAATTGTTTGAAATACTGTTGCCTACATAATGTTTTACAGCATGTTCTACATAATTGTTTTAAAACTGTTTATTAATTTTCGTAAAAATATTAACATTTTTTTAATCAATTGCAGAATTATTATTAAAGTTGTGTGTTATCTAGGAGGTCGTACTCAAAATTAGGACCATAGTCTAAAGTTTTGATTTACGAAGTAAATTTAACCAAATCAGACTGTTATTATACTGTAAGAATTAGTTAAACACACTATTAAAAAGCTTTTCTAAATTGAGTCCTTTCTAAAAAATAGTTGACATTTTCCTTTCGAATTTCATGATTAAAACTTAAAAAAAATTATAAGAATTTGATTCTAAAATTGTTTATCATTTCCAGCTTTTTAAACTAATTTAATAATGCAGCAATTTAATAATTAATTTAATATTGTAAAAATTTTTCTTCTGATGCTAAGTATAATTTTGTTAACATTCTAATTCAATATGCAAACAAAATTAAAAACGTATAATTTTTTTTTTATCGAGTTTATAATGAAATTTCTTGGTGCCGTAGCATGCAAGAAAATGAGGAAAAATTGTTTGTTATATTTTATTTATCATTTGTTCAGTTATAAACAATTACTGACTTATTTATTTATGTATAATATGCAAATTATACATAAATAAATACGTTAAATATGATACTGCAAACGATTTTTCTCTATATATTTTATTTTAATATTCTTTATTGTGAATTATTATGATTGTTGAGCTTTCTCGAACATAAAAAATACGAGACAGAAAATCATAAATTTCTTTATGGGATTCATAAAAATTTTCTTCATAGGGTTCATAGCATATGCAAATAAGAATAATTTAAACTCCCAAAATCACAAATCACGTTCCGCGTATCACTCCGGTTACAAAGCTTTTAATTAAAATTGCATTTAATTTATTTTTGTGTAAGTAACCAGGCATCAAAATGTTAACGAATTCCAGATAACTAAACTTCTTAGTTAATTTAGTAAGTATAGAAAGTCAATGTGACGGGAAGGAAGGGAATTTTGAAATAAGCATGCATTAATAAAATTGATTAAGAATGCATTATAAATTAAATTAAATTAGGAGGGATATAACTTAATGACTTTTGCATCATAAAGTTGAATAACTTTACTACGAGTAAACTCAAGATAATTTATTCCTAAACAAAACGAATTTTATATCGACTGAACAAAATCCGCTATTAATCAAAGCGAACAGAAATTCAATATGCAGCTGCTACTTATGCTATGCACTATTCTTTCGTATTTAATTACAATAGTTTATTTATTATCACATTATTTTTAGGTTACATAACCTCAGTCTCAACTGTGTAGATTTATCAATATCTAGATTACAAGCGTATTTTTTTCCTTTATCAATTCATTTGTCTGTAAAAGATTGAATTCTTTCGTAAAAAATGGCAGACAGATATCTTTATCGAAAATGCTTTTAGCGAAATGAATTGAATGAAATCAAATTAATTCCTTAAATTTGATCCGAGAAATTTGATACTGACGAATAAATTTCGAATTTGATCATACAGCTCGATTGACACTGGCACCTACGATCTTATTTTCTTTTCCTGAAGAAATTGCCGTAAAATTTGAATTCCTTTAGGAAAAATGGCGTCATATTTTTTCAGCAAAAATGCTTTAAACGGGAATAAAATGAATTAAATCAAATTATTTCAAAGAAATTTAATCTATAACACTTGCGACTCATGATGAAAGAACTCAGAAAGTTGAACAATGTGTTGAACTTAATAAAAAGAAAAAAAAGCAATGTAAGAAAGCAAAATAAAATAGTGAAATGTCTAAGAAGAAATTTAAGAGATAAAAAAAAATTACACCATTTATTTGAACTTTTTTTTTTTTTTTTTTTTTTTGCTTCTGAAACAGCAAAAAGGATCAATATGAAAAAGTCTTTATTTGATTTTATTTGTTTAAATATTAGAGAAATTAAAGATTTTAATGGTATCCTTTCGATTCGCACTGATTGAGCAAGTCACACAATATTTAGCATCACGATATCCTACGTTGCTCTTTTTCCTCCTACAAAGTGCATAATAAGAATGGCGGGGTACAATTAACATGTTTTATAGAGACAGTTTGATTCCATTTTACTTTGAATATAAAACATGAAAACTATTCATGATAATTCCATTCCATAACTAGTAATTTCAATACGAAAATTTTACCTAGGAAGTAACTTTTAGTGATACTTTTGTGTATCAAAATAGCAAACTAAAAGCAACTCATCATTTTTTTTTTTCAAATTTCATTTTATTTTACATAGTAAATTTTTTTTAAAAATTATTTATATAAATATAATAACAGGTCGTTCTTTCATTAATTTATTCCAACATGAATAGAAAATAGAAATTTACTAAGAAATGTATCTTCAATTCCCGATGTTATGTTCACAGTAAAGAAAAGAGATAAAATCTTAAAAGAGAGAAAATTATTTTTTAAAGCAACAAATAACGCTTTGGATTAAATAAATTCTAAATTATCCAGCAATAAAAGGAGACTGAAAAAATGTAAAGATTTCAAATCTAAAGAGCAAATTTTGTTTAATCAAATAAATATCTAAATATCGATACAAGTTAAAAATAAGTGCTCTTTATTCTGAAAAAGTAACAATAATCTGAATAATTTGTCGAATAATTCTTTGTACCTGTAAATAACTTTTTTCCAGAATAAATTAAAACCTAATTTTTATAAAGAAATAAATTACTTAAATTATCAACGAGAAACATTAATTTTTTTTCTCTTTCAATACCTCATGAAGTATTTATAATCTTTTCATAGCATACAAATTATGTATATGTTTTTCAAGAAAGACAGAGCAAATATTTGCTGCTTTGAACTCTTTTCGGTATGTTGTATTTTGATAAGTAAATATTTGAAATTGCCGTGTTTTTTTTTTTTTTTCTTTTTTTTTTTCTTTCTTTTTTTAATGACTCGTGGTTTATGCAACTAAGTAAAGATAGATGAAAGTAAATTGTAACTTCGTGACATCGAAGTGTTTTCTTATACATTTCGATAAATTCGAAAGTTCAAAGAAAGTCTTTCTCTTCATTTGTAGACATTATTTATTTAAATGGAAGCAAATACACTCCGGCTTTGGTTGTGTCATTTTCGGTATTATGCATGTCGCAGCAGAGTTGAAAACTACAGATTATTACAAATAGTGTCTGTCTAACAGAAAGATTATAAAATATTTTCGGATCAACTTGATATTTTAAACTTAAGCTTTCATTTCTAGATATAAGTTGTAACCATGCTATGCTTATTATCAAAAACTGTTCTGTGAGCTTTGAATTAGACGTCAACTAAGAAATAGATGATTTTATAAAATGCACTCCAAACCGTCTGCATAATTTAAAAAATATTTTTTAAGTTGTTCAATGTTGATGATGGCAATGATGAAATAAAATCTCATAAAAAAACTAAGCGCAACGGAATGGCGTATAAAATCAAGGGGACTTTAATACTTTTATTCATAAATACGCTACGTGATCAAAAATATCCGCACACTCTCATATTTACATATTTTTTCGAATTTCTCCAGAAATGCTAGACGAAATATCCTTGAAATTCCAAAATGTAAAGGATATGCATTAACTCTCATTTTACAGTAAAGAGACAATATAAAGTTTCAATTTTAATAAGTAATAATTAGCTTCTGATTAATGAGAAGTATTCGGATATTTTTTAACGGACTGCTTAAGATAAAATATACCTTAATTGTCGGAACGAGAAACTTTAAAATGTTAAAAGCGGTTAGGAAAAGTTTTATAAACAGCATATTTTTTGATTAAAATTTACGATTATCGGTGACGATATATGTGTTAACCGTTTTAATTTCTATTTCTTAGGATACAGGCTTGATCACGTGGAATTAGGCAATAACAATAACAAATATGATTTTAAACAAATAAAAAATTAGTTATTTACCAATTAATAATTTTTCAACTCATGTATTTCTACGAAATCTCGATTCTCCCTTGGAATGAGATTCGAAGTTTCAACGCCTTACAAAGACATTTTGACTAATGAGCTGATTTACGTGAATTTTAATTTCGAATAATCAAAATATCAATAATTCGCATGTTTCTTCAAGACAAGCGAGTAAAGGAAAGCCAAAAGGCTTGTCACCACTGAATGATTAATCAGTTTTTCCTTCATCTCCAGCTTATCTTCACACATCTTTATATAAACATCATTAAGAGCTTAGCTTTAATGATATTTATATAAAGCTCCTTTGTCTGTCGCTGTCTAACAATTCAATTAACTAATTTGAGAAGTTCTAGGCGTCACGCCTTCCGGCTACATCAATCAGATTTTCTCTCCCGATTTTCGTAATATTAAATTAAAGCTCTTAAATTTACTAATGCTCTTTATGCTGGACGATTCTTCTTCCATCAAAGGAGTTGAGTGCCTGAAGAAATCGTTTTCCCGTTAATTTTCTAAATTTTGAGTTAGCGTCGGAACAATCTGTCTTGCATAGATTGTTATTGAATCGTGTTTGCAGGAGGGAATAACATCTCATCTCTTGTGTACTATAAAAGACGGCAGGCATTAAGTCAATTTTGAACTCTTCGTTTGTTCGTTGATTTAATGCATCTTTAATTTGCTCTGAAATAACTTGTTTCTCCACAACTTTAAGGTTTATACAAATATCATTAGGAGCAAAGTTTGTGAAATCACAACCCTTTGACTTTTCTTCCAAAGCAGCATGTTGTCTTTCTTGACATTATTTGAAAAATGCATGTATCTATTTATTCTATAGTCAGTTGTGAAAAGTTCTATTTGGTCTAGTAATAATTTACCAGGACTATAAGTCGAAAACTCGTGATAAAGGAAAGATGTGACAACTTCTTTTGGTCAAAAAGATCCCGAAGCAATTAGTATAATCTGATATTTAGCTGACTTTATTTCTAGTATAAGGGGGGGGGGGTAAATTGCCTCTCAGGGGCAACTGGCTTAAATTTAGTGTTTCGTTTGGAGGAAATCCAGGGAAATTATCAACAGCCAACCTATCCACAAGCGCACAATGATCCACCAGTATTTGAATAATGCTGGTTAAGAGCGAAGCCTCTCAAGAGAATTTACAACATTTCCATTGAAATTCCTCAACCATGCTTTGTCTTAACCCAATAAGTCACAAGTATGAGCGGGACATTTTCCAGTTTTCAAATCATACATGAATAATAGGCCTGCTGCCTACTTCGTTTTTTTTTATTTCTGGATAAAAATAAGAATACTTATCTCTTCATTGTTTATATCTATTTTTGCCCAATGTGAAAGTTTTCACGACAGTAGTATTGTTTTTACGAGGTCTCTTTCTTAGTTGTGACTCATTAAAAAAAATTAATGTAATATAAGTGGTATAATTCAAATACAGAAAGTTATGTTATAAAATAGAAAAAAAAGCAGAGACGAATATTTAAATATTTTAACTTAAAGCCAAATCTTTTCCAGTTAATTCAAAATTATTTAAACTGAAGTTTCAGTTGCTATAAATGTAATTAAGTTACTTCATATTGAAGTAAATTCGAACTAAACAGGGTGTATGCAAATTAAAGTTAACTTCGCTGAATGAATTTTAAAGTTTGAATATATACTACAGTTTATTACAAAATTCCGTCATGTGACAATTTTTGTAAATATTTTTTTAGCTACATGACTTTCGCATCCCTTGGTTAATTTACTAACTTTCAGATGAATAATAATGGATATACACAGCTCTGAAGTGAAATTGAATTATGAACACATCGCATAATTCTTTAATTAATGATTACTATTTAAAATATAGTTTAAATTTACACTATAAATAAACTAATAAAGTAACTTTTGACGAAAGAACAATATATTACATGAAATGAAACTTCCAGAATAACAGAGTTTCACGGTGTTTTGTAATTAAGAAAATTACCTTAATTAATTCTCAGATCCTTACATTCCACTGAAAAATAATAATTTTACCAAAATTAAAGTTATTTCGCCGAAATAGCAAAATTTCTAACTTCTACAAAAGAAAATGTTGAAATCTCAATTTAATCCTCGCTATTCGAGCAGAAAAATTAAATCCTTAAATGGAAAAAGGATTTGAAAATAATCCCACTTTTATATAATACAATTGAGCCTTCGCAATAAAGAAACAAATGCTTTCAAGAGATCTTTCCTGTTAAATGGGGGAAACAGTTCACAGAAACACTATATTTGTTTAATATAGCTTTAACAAAGGTGGGTGTGTTTCTATCGTCGGATAGCAGTAAATCCTAACAGTGTGTTAGGATTCTCTGTAACTGAGTAAAAGTCCTCAAATCCCATTCCGGGAAAAGAAAAAGAAAGAAAACGTTTCATAATCACCCCCCAGAGACTAAGCCCTTCGGAGTGCTGTTTCTTGGTACTGAAGTATTACTTCTATTTGTTCAAAAACTCCTGATGTAATATCCTAAAAATAGAAGTGGATCATAGGCTAGTCGCTACTAATGGATAAACAATAAATCCGTTATTTGAAAAATAGGAATAAACTTTATTAAAAATAGTTGTTTTCTATTTCAGAGAAAAAAAAGATTAAGTTTTTAAAAATGATAAGTGCTAATGCCATTTTATTTTCCACGAATTATATTTCGTATATTACTTATTTCGGTTGGAAGAATAAAAGTCAAAGTGAGACATAAGACACAACCTGATTTTTTCCCCAGCTAATCTACAACAGTTTCACTAAAATGATTTTTTTTTTTTAAAGTTTCACAGAAAATGTAATTTATTTCTATGTTTGTAGAATTAACTAAAAAAAGAGGCGAGTGCATTAAGTTTTCCAGGAATGGATTTTCCCATCATTTCCGAAATACTCCCTTTCTGAATCGTATATTAAAAAGTACTTTTTAAAATATTATTGAAAGAATTTCTTGAAATGAAATTTTCTGGAAAATAAATTTCTGGATGTGAATTTTTTTATCTTGTCTGTTAATAATCTTTCTAGATATTGCTATTTTTAAAAACTTAGTAGAGTATTATGTTTTTTAGCAGAAAACATCTTTGTTTTTAATAGAATCCCCTTTTTTATAGATAATTATAATAAACAACTCAATATTATTTTTTGCTTGCTATTGAATTAATTAAGAATGGAATCTGAAAATGTTTTAAATATTTCTCTCAGAGTACGTCGGTTTTGTTTAGAATTATTTTTATATATATTCAGAAAAAAAAATTAGATAATGTCGGTAGATATAATCAGCTTTTTAGATAAAAATTACAATAAATAAACTCAAAAATCTTCGAATTTTTTGAAACTCCTATTCAGATGCAAGTTTTTCCTTTCCTGAAACGGAACGAAATATTATTTATATGCAACGCTATAATTGTTTAATATGTAAGTCAATGCTATAATAACGATAGCTATAATAACTCCATGTTAACGCGTCATAAAGCACAGCAGGTAGCACAAAATTGTTTTAATTTTCAACTTTCATCAATTCTCGGGTACGTAGCTGGATGTTTAATTATTGCATTATGTTCATATTTTCAAAACATTCCATTTATTTTACAAATAAATATATTAGAATAAGCTATGCAAATTATTTTCAAACGAGTAGAGTCAGTTTAGAAAATAGCTGTGCTGTAATTTATCAAGAGAATGAATTAAAAAAAAAAACTATTTTACACATGTGAACCTAAGAATTTTTAAAGTAAAGTCAGATATGAAGTTCGTTGCATTTCATAAATATTAAATAACCAGTATATGATATAAACTCCCTGTAGTTTTGTCAATAAAAAGCTATTTGAACGAGGAAGTAATGATTCAGCAGTTAAAATTATCACAACACTTCTTCATTACCACCCACCCATTACTATCTTTGCCACACCGCTCGAAAGCAGTCCTTCAAAAATGAATTTCAAATAAGATGTGCAATAAATGATTTACAACGTTCATCATTTTTTTACTCGTAATGATTTATAATAATTGATATTTCCTTTTAAATGTATTTATCTGAATAACATTTTGGAAAATTATCCACATACTTTTTTTTCCTACAATAGAAAATGGATATCTAATAAACAAAATGTGTTTCGACCTAGACAGCAAAAATCGAAATTAAAATTCGTGAACGGCCAATGACAGGGGAAGACAAACCTTAGGAGAATAAAGGTAAACTTTGTGGATGTGGGAAAAAAAAAAAAAAAAAAAAAAAAAAGGAATCAGTTTGCTGAGCTCCAAGGTGGGGTTGGTCTGATTGCAGCTCTAGCACCTCTAAATGCAAAGGGAGAAAGGCTTTCTTTTCGTTTCCAAATCAATCAATGTACATAGTTTACTTCCATGAGCTCTTCGCAGGCCATTCTCAACCTGCGTTTCTCTTGCTTGTTGATTTCTCTCCTGTTTTATTCTCACTTTTTTACTGCTTATTTTCCTTTTCCATTGATCTTCGTATCCTCGAAGTGAAAAAGTAAGGCAACGGTCTCTCAGATTAGAAAAGCAAGAAAATTATATAGAAAACGAAAATTCAACTTTCCAAACCAATTCCAGAGGGTGCTGCAGCTCCACAGCATTTGTGAGCTTGCCGCCACTGTTTCAAGCATAATAAAGTTTCATTAACATGAATATTTTATCAACTTTATTCCATAATTCCATACTCAGATTTTTATTGTAGAGGTTTATTTGCATGCTTCTCTTTTTACCAGCTCTTAAAGCTATATATTCATTTGAATGAAGTTGCGTTAAATTGCTTTCTTTCTAAAAATAATCTTTTTTTCTTTACAGAATGGCCGACATCCAACTGTGGCTTGCATGTTCATCGTCCAGTGTCATTTATAGTTTTGGCGATCGTACATTGTGATCTCATTTTAGTTATTTATGTGACGGTATATTTTCTTAAATATGTAGCTCTTGATGTACTCCTATGAGCGCTTGACGTTCACCTTTTGAATTATTCTTTTCACATTTTACTCTAGTCCTGGAATATTTCGGGTACTATGATCTGAATGCCAAAGACACTCACTCATTTCACTCTATTGATGGAAAAACACCATTATCATTTCATGCCAATACCTTCATATTTCACATCGATGAAATAATGCGAAGATATGTGCCGATGGTGTGTTTTACAATTGTATTGGATTCAATGTTATGTGTAGTTTACAAATGTGTATAATTATTCATGCTAGTGAACTGCAATGGAACATCAATACAACGCCATCCCACTTAAAACGTCTTAATTTACAAATATTCAGTTAATTCAGACAACAATGTTTTTTGTAGCTTCTAATATTGTAGGGAATCTTGGAGTGAGAGGTGCTGGCTCAGGTATTAACCAACATCGTAGCCATTCATCAGGTTAAAATTCTAATTAAAATTAATGTTTTCCATATAATGAAAGGGCTTAGTTGTTGTAACTCAACTAATTAAATTAGATAAATTAATTGATTCATACATTTATAGACAAAATTTCGTCTTACTGTATGCAATACAGTTTTGTTTTATTGTATGTTAAAATTCAAGTGATATTTAAAAAGTCAAAATCATTTTTACTCAGTTTCCAAATGTGGATTTGCATTGTTTCATAAAGATGACTAAGACCAAGAATTCGGGTACGCGTTTTTATTATTAGAAGTTAGTTAATTTTTAAAAAATTAAAAGTTAATTTTTAATGTCAAAAAATTCAAGGTTAAATTAGTTTTGTTTTATTATATGTCAAGATTCAAGTGATATTTAAAAAGTCAAAATCCTTTTTACTCAGTTTCCAAATGTGGATTTGCATTACTTTATGATGATGAGTGAGACCAAGAATTATGTTACACATTTTTATTATTAGAAGTAACAGAGAAAAAAATCGAGAATGGCCAGTAATGTTCATAACATTCAAGGTTAAATTTTAAAGTGTTGCTTTGTATTGATGCTTGCCCTTAAAAATAATATTCACTTGCATTACAGGAGCAAAAATAATGGATTTCGGGGATTAAAATGTCGACGACAAAAACTGTCATTTTCTTTTTTTTTTTTTTTTTTCCTTTGAATAGGAACGTAAACCGTCATATATAAATACATTACAAAACCATTGAGAACCATAGAATAAATACTTTTCCTTTAAATAAAAAATATGCCTAATTTGAATACTCAAGGCATCCGATTAAAATGTTTGATGTTTCAATTTTATTGACCGGCACCTCTCCTCCATTTGCATGGTATAAAACGAATGTAAGGAAATATATGCCGAGATATATGAACGAATATAAAAAAAAATTCTTGCTGAGGAATATACATGAAATAATTAGCAAAAAATATTAATTTTGGAAATATGCTATCTAATATATAGTTTTATACACTAACTTACTGAATGACAATTTTTACAGAAAATTTAGAATAATACGAATTAGGAAGAAATACGAATTCTAAATTCATAGCTAAAATGTTTGCGGTTTTTTTGATGTTTTTTTGATTATTTTGATATAATTTTTGTAAAATGTTTGATGTTTTGTGATGCTTTATGATTTTGTTAAATGTGATGCTATGGTTCTGTTCAATGTCATGCTATGATTTTGTTTGTGATGTTTGTTTGTGATGTTCGTTGTGATGTTATGGTATTGTTTAATGTTTTGTGATTCTGCTTTGATATTGTTCGCATGTTTTACTTTCTTGCTTTGTTCTTGTACCTTTTCTATTATTATTATTCTGTTCAGATTGTTTTACTACTATTATTTATTTTATATATCTGTACATGTATGCTACGTGAAAAAAGTTTTTTTTTTTGTGTATGTATCAGTTATATTTACAAAGCATAGTCACGAAAAAATTCTAATTATTTTTCATTAATGGTTGACGTGATGTGTAAAGGCAAGTTTTTTATAGAAAATTTATAATAAGAACGAAATTTGAAAAAAATATAAGATTATGGCAAATAGTTTTAGTAATCATTTTATAAAATATATCAGTTTCTATTAATATCTATTTGTTAAAATAAAATACGTAAAAGAAATTATGTCGTAATTCATATTCTCCCTTCAATAATTTTCACTTATATTAACGCGTTAACTGTTTATTAGTTGTTTTTAATCTTTGATTCAATGCGTTTTCTTACTAAAAAATGAATTAGCTATTTAAAGAATTTAAAATGGTTTATTGAAAAAATGTTAGCATTTTGACTACGTCTTAGAAGTTGCTTATTGGAAGTTTCATACGAATTTGGATTTCCAAATCCTAGTTAGAGCAACAGTTCTGCTTAAAATCATTAAAACAATCGTTAAATCAGAAATTACTTAAATAAATTCTTGTTTTATGCAACACAGCTTATTATTATTATTATTTGAAATTCTATATTTTTCGTTGTACGCTGTTCAATTTAATTGATTTTGTAAAATCTGCTTGATGAAAATCAAATCCAGTTTACAGTATGACAGAATTTATATGTTATAAGTTTAAATTAGCAAAAAAATAATCTTTATAAACTACATTTATTTTCTCCCAGTATTTCTAGTGAAAAATGACAATGAGCATTTTCTACTAGCACCCAGTATTATAACAAAAAAGTACGAGACTGTGATATTATCAGATCAAATTCGAATAAAAATGATAGTTTAATTATTATTTATAGTTTTGTAGAAATAGTAGCACAGATATATTGTAAAGTATCGATTAAAATTGTACAGAATACACAATGTTGTACTGGGTAGTCCATGCGTCACACTAAAATACAAAGCTTTGCCTTTTTCTAATATTTCACTCGAGCTTCAAACAGTGAACTGCACTATTAAAAGTGTTTATTTTCTATAATTTAAAAAAACTTTAAGAATAATCTTATTCAGAAAGAGGTGTAATAATTCGAGCAATTTTAGCAATAAAACTTTAAAAATTAATAGGAAGTTATAAAAATATTATTTTTAAGAATATCATTAGTAAATTAACAGAGATTATTCTAAAATATATGCAGATTCTCGGCTTGTAGCTAATTATTTTGAATTCAAGGTATAATTTCATTTTAAAGTTGCCGTTAGTAGTTTGTCTCTTAAATTTACGCTTTAAGGGATTTGTATTTTCCTTTGAGAGATCAGTTGGTTTTCATTTCTAGTTTTGAAATGACACTAAGATAGTTTTAATTACATTTTCAAGGGTACTTTCGATCCGCATTTATCAAATAGGCAACTGATTAGGGGTCCCACAATTTTTTCTCCCCCCCCCACACACATTTTTTGGATACTTTCAAGAGACAGCAATTTTGTGCTTGCATTTAATTTATAATGGTCGCGATCGCGAAATTATTCAAATTAACGCACGGTTTAAAATTTAGAATACATTTCTAACAATATTCCCTAATTTAGTTTTCAAGGTTTTATATTACGTTGCTCTATAAAAGAATAAGTTGTTTTATAATTTAAAAAAAGAGTCAGTTTTTTAATTAATTAGTATTTATATTCAATTAAAATGTCTAATATTTTTTTTTTTTTTTTTTTTTTTTTTTTTTTTTTTGCTACGCTGTTTCGAATTACATTTAACTTCACATTTCAATACTTTTTTTTTTCTTATGCGCAAGATATTAAAAACTTTTTTCTTGAAAGTGATCCCCATTTAAATAAATGTTTTGTTGTCTCAGTCTGCCAAAACTTCGAATTAAAACTCCTAATATAGAAACTAAATTAAAAATCAATAAAATATATCTGATTTTGGAAGTTGGAGATGGGAAGATGTGCAAGATTTCATTGCATACGGGCCCCTAGAGGGCCTAATCCGGTATTATCTTCGGCGACTAACATGTTACAGCGATCGAATTTTTACATAATGAAGAAGCCAAGAATAATAAATATAATATGTTTGTTTCAGTTTTGCTTCAGGGTGCAAGAGGTGCTGCTTCAGAGCAATTAACATGAGCCACATTTAAGAGTATTCTGAGAGAAAGATGAGCTTCTAATTTCTCAAAATAGAATTTAACAGTTTTGATTCTTTTGCTTGCATAGGGTATTTTTATTCCAAATTTATAACTGCATATTTTCACTGCCGGAAATAGGGTTGTGTCTTTCTACAGGACCTGGTTTTGCTGTGTCAGGTTAGAAAGAATTCATACCGATAGCTGATTGTATCTGTCAGTTTTTTCTGTTACTTTTACTTCTAATACTGGCGATAATCGATCCCTTCCTGTTACGTACGTATTAAAGAATGTCTATTTATGGATATTAAAATTTTTTTAAATCTCAAATTACTTGTTTTTCGTTTTTTAAAGCTGTATTAAAAAGAAAGTACTTCTATTACGCTTAACGCTTAAAATAGAAATAGCTATAATTTTTTAAAGCATTTCGTATATTTATATTTAAAAATATTACTACTTCCTTGTTAAAGTATAATGTCAATTCAGAGCATTACCCGACCGTAAACGAACAAGGTCGAGGAGATTACCTATCAGTATCAATCGATTCTAAGAGCTGACACTGAATACCTGATATTTTTTGTCAGTATCAGTTTTGCATAACCTGTCACTTCTTGGCCCTAATACAAATTAGCAGGTTGATTCAGCCCCACCGAACCGTAATCGGAAGCAATCGAGGAAAAAGGCGGAACTCTAAATTTTTTATTGACTCTAAATGAATAATGACTTATGGGCTGCCTTGTATGAAGTTGCACAACGTTGTACTACATGTACGATGTACAATATTGTATAATTCTGTACAATATGGAACTACGATGCATAATACTGTATAACGACGATCCATACTATACTAACTTGTGCTACTTGAAAGCTTAATATATAGTTTATTACTGTGTGATAAAAAAATTAGCTACTTTGTGAAAGAAAAAGAACGAATTAAGATTGCGCAATGTTAATAATGCATTGGTTGGATTTAATTCTGAAGTTTCATTGGATAAAAGCATCTAGTTCTTTTTTATTTAGACGACTGTCCCCCTAATATGAAAGTTAAAAACGAAAAATAGAAACCTTGGCGATTCAAGAAATAGGAATCATTCAATATTTATTACTTTTTTTAATCTGATAGGTTGTCTCAAAACCGCAACAAAATTTTCTGGTTTCCAACCATTGCATAGAGAATCCCCCCCCCCCATTCCTTTCTGTAGTCTAGTTCATTTCTGTAGTATACTTTCATATTCAAAGTATTTACAAGTATTAACAATATGCCAAAGTCCGGAATTCCATTTAGTATCTCTAAATTTTATGATACGTAGGAAAAGGATGATTTTTTGAAAATTATTAATTTTTCATATACTTACCTAAGCGTTATTTCAATTTCACCTTGATGGTTATCCTAAGCGCTTTATAATTTTGTGCCAAATCTCTGAACTTGTGAAGCAGAATTCACGAACTGCTGTAAAATCTTTCATTAACGTGTTTAAAAATAAAACAGTTACTAGCGGAAATATCTCACTTTCCTTAATTATACGATGTGGGTTGTGTTTTTCCACTTCCGCTATTTTAAGCAATGTATTTAATTCAAGAATGAGATGCCTACTTTATACTATAAATTTTCCTAAAGAACATCCAACCAAAATTTTTTAGAATTCATATTATTACGTATTTATAATTTTGATTGTTATATAATTTGCTAGAGAATACCTTCATTGAAAGAGCGTGGACAACTTACATTACCTTAAATATTTTTATCTGTTCATATGAAATTCCATGAAAAGGTATCATGGTGATTATTTACTAAAGGAAGATTAAAAGAGATTAAAGGAATGAAAGCTTAACTATGTTTGATGAATACTGTCTATTAAACTGAATACTAATATTAAAATCGAAATCTTAAATAAATGTTAATTTAATTAATATTGGACCTAAAGCTGTCTAATCTACAAAACTACCTAGTTGAAAATGTAAGGTTTTCCTTTTTACCATTGTAGATACATCTAGAATGTTATTTGCTGTTAGATTTCAAAATTGTCTATACCATTAGCACATATAGTGTAAGCTATAAAAAATTGTAAACTAAAGGAAAAGTTCTTAGATTTTTAGAAAAACCATGTATCTCACCCGATGATCATGTTCAGCGGATGAAGGCTCAAACCCAAAGTACATTTTATTAATTAACAAACACTCTGAGAAGTACAAGGTGTACACGAAAGAAAAATGAGGTTTTTGGAATTGTTTAACATTTCCGTATTTGAACTTAAAATGATGAGTCATATATAAAACGATGAAATAACTCCATAATTTTTTGCCTCTCATTATTATTTACCATTAGACACTTTTGTCATAAGTACAATTCAGCTACTGGTTTTTTTCCATACTTAAATCAACAAGCTAGAGGTAATAAAAGTGATGATTGCTTCAATTCTATTCAATAATTCGGATTAGATAGAAAATAGCCAAGGTATTTCCACGAGATACTTTTAAAAGTTCAGCATAGCTTTAATAATAAATCCATGAAGAATATATTTTCAGACAGTTTATTTCTACAAACACTATGGCCCATTTTAGCCTAATCTGGCTCTTGTTCTATTAAACTCTAGTCAACTAATCTCTTCTGCCATTATTAGTTGTCTTTTACTTTTTCTGGTATACTGGCATCCAGTGACTATGAACTGATCTTAACAATGCTGAAAGTTATAATCATGAGTTTTTTTGTCGTCATCTTTGCTATTGGATGTGTTATGCAGCTAGATGATGAAACTGACAAACTTTATACACAGAGACAATACTAACGTCTTTGTTTTTTCATTCTTCTATGAATGTGGATCATTTACCTTATCTAAGAGATATTATAAATTAGGAACCCGATATTCTTACGTGCACACCTTGTACTATGTAATGTGACTTTGTATTGAAACTTTTATTCAATTTGTTTCAATTAAAGTTTATAAAATCGTAGCTATCAAAATTTGTATTTAGATTCTGATTACTTGTTCAGAATGTTCATGCACTGAATGGCCTGAATAAAAAAAAAAAGAACTTAACTTGAAATGCTTCTTGATGAACTTAAACATGAGAGTATATTAATGTAAACCAAAAACTGGCTTACAAAACTAGAGAACTGGAAGAAAAGTCTAGTTTTAATGTTCTCATGGCCAAGTAATTTTTTTGTTAGTCAGATTGTTAGTAGATCTTTATTAAATGTTTAGAATATTATCACTTGTAAACACTCTTTTATGATTCGTCGTTTCTAATGAAACTTTGTTTATATATGACTTTTAACACATCGTGAATCATGGAAGGAAGTTACAAAATTTATCATTTTGTATGAACTCCTCATCGTTATGTTAATTATTTTTGTGAGAATTAAAAAGAACGAATCGTTGATTTGAAATGTTTGATTTCAAAAATTTGATCTTACTCCATTTGAATTATTTAAGAAATGAAGTTTTAATTCAACCCCGCGCCCCATGTCTTTCAGAAAATATTTTAGGCTGTTGTTTTATCTATATACTAATCCATTAGTATATATACGTTTTCTAATATATAACAAAGACAATAGAAACCAGCAATAGTTCTAGTCTTTTCTTTTCGAGTAATACAAGAATTTATCCCATTTTTGGGGAGAAAACTTAATCGAATAGCCCACGAAGGGGTAAATATAGAAAATTCAGTGTTTGTGTTCAATTTATTTTGAACGCAAAAAAAAATTGTGTCACTGATTGTTTAATAAATCTCTATTCAATCCATCGCTAAATATAAAAGTATTTTTTAATCTATTACCTTTTATTAAATAATAAAAGGTAGAGTCTACTTTTTTCAATGTGAAACATTGCACAGTAGATGACCTCATGACTGAAATTCTTCTTCTTCGCACTTGCACATGAATCACGATGCTAACTTATGAAAGTCGCTGTGTTCTCGTTGTGTTAAAAGTACCCCTTGATTTTCTGAAGAAAAACATTGCGATGTATTCGTAGTTGTGTAGTAGTTAGTGTTGATTTTTGATGCTTTTCAAGTCCAACACTTGAGAACGATTGTAGACTATGTACTGTGATTTCCATCCAAACTTGATCTCATAACCTCATACAGGGAGTTATTTTTTCTGTCTCACACATTGTGTCACTTTCTTGTGGAAGGTGTCAAGCAAGTGCAAGTAGTGTTGCGCTAAAAGCCTCTCTTCTACTACTAGTTACCATGTTGTTTTCCCCTTGAAAGCATTTTATTGTATGCGAACTTCATTTCAATATGAGATAACATGCACTTTCTGAATAGTTTATGTTTGTTTTACGCACATTACTATGTTTATCATTATACTTATCTTAAAATACTCTTGGCTAGTTATGAAAATGTTATGTGTATTTAAAAATCATATTAATCTTTTCCTTGTTGGTGCTGTATGTCACTGTTATAAATATGTAATTAAAACTATAAAATAAATTATTGTGCAATAATAATTTACATGCATTTTTTCACACCATTAAAAGTATTTTCCACCACATATTTATTTAATTGATATTTTACTTTTAAAAAATTTTAATGCATGTGTAGATTATGTAGTTCAACCAGTTGTTATACCCTACTTTGTTCGGGATTAAAATCCTTCCAGGTATAATAAAGTAAGTAACGTATTTTAAAAATATATAACGTAGATATGTAGGTAACGTATTTACTTTTGTATGAAATATTATAGCATATAAAACCCTTTTCAAGACAGATGAATTAAAATAGCAAAAGAAAAACTAATAAATAAATAAATAAATAATGGTAGTGTAGTTCAAAACTTAACGTTACCAAGTAAAGGAGTACATATTAATTTCCTTATTTTAAGTTCATCTGCGTTAAATGCTCTAAACAATTAAAAGAAAATTTGCATAAAAATGATATTAGTATCGCAGAAAAAATAAAAATTTTTGATAATATCTCCCTCTGACGTTTCTAGGGAAAACACATATACATACACACACACACACACACACACACACACACACACACACACACACACACACACACACACACACACACACAAACAAACAAACAAACAAAATATTGATTAATTTCTCATACCCTGATGCTGTTGACGTAGCCAAACTCCTATTTAGTGAGATCTTAAGAGATTTACTTTCCTTTTTTTCGTTTGACTCGTTGATCTATGCTCACTTTTAGATAATTTGTTAAATCACTTGTGATGGAAAAAAATCGATCAATAAAAAAAAGTGAGAAAATTTACATTAAAATAAAAAAAGAAATATTAAAAAATAGTGTTTCAGAGTTAATTTAGTTCAAAATTAACACGAATTATGATAGGTTCAAATTTAATAAAAGGACATTTCAAAGAAATATTCTTCGGAAATGTAACTGATATCATTGAAAATGTCAATATTTTTAAGATGTCTTAAAAATATTTCTTCTGGAATGATTTCACTTGAAGTTATTGTGGAAAAAAGTGGAATTTCGACTAATTTTTAATTATTCGAATATTTGATAATTTTTTTAATTATGAAAGGCTAATAATATTCTTTATCTTGCCTTAAATGAAAAGCTTGAAAATTCAGTTGAATTCGAGCTAATTGCTTAGGAGGAGATGTGAAGCATACATACTGTTCAATTCAGGGCCCCGTGACTAGTATTTTTCGACGATTGTAATTTAATAAAGGGTGGTAAGCAAAAAGATGAGTGGGTTTTTATTTCCTAATATGAATGAAATTCCGTGATTAGATTTTTAAACATGCGTTTGTAAGATTAATTTTCCATGAATACTTTGCAGATAGCATGCAATTTAATCATAAAATAAGTGAAGATCAGATTAGCAAGTGAAAAATGATTTGTAAAGCATCTTCATTCCTTTCTGTTCATAATATTGTAATAGCAGCAAAAAAAAAAAAAGAGTTAATAATTGAAAGTTGAAATTAATTGAAAATTTTTGTCACAATTTTAAGATTCGTCACTAAAAATCCAATTTCGAAAGAATTCAAATTTTTTTCCTTCTAATTATGATTATGATAAATATACTAGTGAATGAAAAAAAGATCTGAAATAAAGCCGCTGTTACTTAGATATGGATAAAGACGTATTTTGTTTTTTTTTTATTATTATTTAACCTAATTATTTTCATTCTGTATACCTTTACAAGAGCATTCTGTTATGGTAGCTGATTATCTGTTAACTTCAACCCTTCCTTTTTCTATTTCTCTTACTATGAGAGTGTTCTGACTCTAGTTAAAACCTGGGCCACTTAAAAATCTAATATTTTTGATACTATCTAATATTTAAATGAAAGAACAAAAACTTTAGAGCTCACGAAAAAAGAACACAAATATGATAATAAAAACATTAAATCGAAAGTACTTAATGCCAATTATTTTAAGTGAAAATTTTTATTGAATGATAAAACTAAAAACCACAGTTTGTAGGACCCTGGGATAATTTTAAATATCGAGCATAATGTGGAAGTTTGGATAAAGAGTGAAGATTTCCTTTATTCAATTTTTAAAGTCATTTATCGTAACACTTGCAAAATATTTAGTATAAACATTCTAAAAGGAACCAGCGGGAGTAGTTTCCCTATAACTTTATAGCATATTTTATAATAAAAATGCTATCCTCACCCCCTGCAAAAAAATCGTGGACTTTGGCTAAGACAGAGAACGCTTTGTATGGCATTGGCTTATATTTATGAATTATTAACTTTTGGCATGAAATTAGCGTTTATGCTGAATATATCGTGTCATCCTTGACGTTTTGTTTGGTAATTAAACGTGGTATGCCGCAAATAGTATCCAAAAATCAAATTTGTGTTTTAAAAACGTTTTTTTTTTTTTTTTTTTTTTTTTTTCCCAACCTACTGAAACCAAAATTTGACACAGAACTAATTTGTAGTCACAAAATCACTTTCGATATTGGATATATTTAAATCATTGCAGTTTTGCGCTTTAGAGTTTACATGATTTTGTAAGTACGTATAGACAGGCGTTCAACCTATTATTGGATTTGGCTCAAAATTTGATAGGTGTCTAAAATATAGATGTTAAATCAGAGTACCGAATTTTATCCATCTAGTTCTCTTCGTTTGGCAGTAACCTTGTTAGCTTATTTTCGAACTGCCAGATAAGCAGATTTTTTCTGAACAGATTTTGTTCAAAATATAGAAATCTATGTTCTAGATAGAAATCTACAAATTTGGTGTAAAGATCATATATCAAATTTCATTTGTCTAGCTGGAAGCGTTTTTGAGTTATCTTAATCACAGACAGGCATTTTTTAATATTTTAATTTTTTTCATTTTCATTTAAATTTAATTTAATTCAATTTTAATTTCATTAAAATTTTTAAAATTAAAAAAAGAAGACATTTTTTAAACTTGGGCATCTCTGGTGAAAATCTCGATTTGGAATTTTTTGACGATTACAATACTTTTTTTATACAGGAGAAAGTAAGGACACAATTCTGAATTTGATCAGCATTTAATAAATGTTATGAATCTAATATTTCTTCCCTGCAAGTTACTAAAGAAGAAAGTTTTATAGACATTTTAATGGATGCTAGGTTACTGACCCCTGGTCTTGGTGACTTTGGTGACAAAAATGAAGGTTCGAGAAAATTAATGAATTAACGCAATATCTCTATTAGGATTCGATATTTGGAGATTCTTTTAGATTTTTTTCATACCCTGTCGACAAACTTATATAAGTCCATGAGGCTTTCAAATTAATTCTCCCTTTGGAGTGGTGATAGAGGCTTGAGTTCTCCAGCAATTTTACGCTGAGCGCTGTTGTGTTGTACTTCGATTTAATGAGCGATTTGATATCTGTTGTTTATTTCTGCAAATACCTTTGTGAACTGTTTCGTTGTGTTTTGCGTTTTCTTTTAGAATGATATGTCTTTATCAGTTACCCAGTTTGTTGGTAACTATACCGTAATGGTATATTATAAACAAAGTTTTTAACACCAGGTTTACAAATTACTTGAAGGAATAGGATGCGCCTAGACGACTCAGAATGACATAGTAATAAAGGGTCAGAAATGATGGTAGTAAGAAATACTAGAAAAGAAAGAGCACCATGTGAATGAGTAATTATTATGATAATAAATAGATTTTTTTTGGCGATTAATCTCTGGCATGCGGTTAATAACACCCGATAGCCGAATTTGTGTTTTAGATCGTTTTTTTCTTCCGATTGAAAACAAAATTTAACATATAACAACAATTGTAGTTGCAAAATCACCTAACAAATTTCATATGTTTAAGTTTTGGAGTTACCAAGTTTACGGATTGTAAACAGGCAGACGGTCAGACTCTTGAAGAATTTGGTTCCAAATTTGATATCTACAACTTCAGATGTTAAATCTGTCTAACAAAATTTATCCCTCTAGCTCCCTTTATTATTCCCTATCGTGTTAACTTATATTCTGACATACAGATTTCCTATGAATGGATTTTGCTAGAAATTTGGAAAATATACAAATTTAGTATAAAGACCATATACCAAATTTCACTTGTTCAGCTCAAACTGTTTTTGAGTTATCGTGTTCAGGATCAATTGACATTTTTTTTTAACTCAATGAGATCTGAAACGCGGATATCAGTCAAATTTTTTAACTTCGTTTGTCGATCTAAGGAAATCTTTCTAATCCTGAAAGTCCTCAAAGTGTACAGTAAACCGTATACAAAATTGGAAATCTGGTTCTCAAACACCCTGCATTTGTTAAGTAATAGACAGAAAATAGATCAAAATTTTATCTAAACTCATTATCGGACCTCTTTCAATAATTTCCATATTTTCCAAGATTGAAATATGCGTGCATGTATATGAAGTTATTTTTCTATAGTCAGAATCCTCAATAAAAAATTGGCCAAAGTTGCATCTCATTATAAGAATTTGGCATATTATTGAAATCGAAAAATAATAAAATTTCTCTAAAAATTGTTAGTGATAGCCGGTTATCTGGTTCTCATGGAGTCTCGGCCATTTTAGAAGATGAGGAAATTCTGTGTTAGAAGCACTAAAGGATTTTGCAAGGCTTTTTTTATGTGTATTAACGAATAACAAGAACACCAGTTTCTACACGCACTTTCTATTCTTTTCTGCGAATGTATAACGCAATAATATCATCTTATTTTCTGTGCGTTTATCTTTATTTGGTTACTTCTTAAATTGAGGTTGATTAATCTCCATATGATATGTGAAATATTTACTACTTTATATTATGCAGCGATAAAAATTATGCATTAAATAAAACTTACCTCATTGATTAGTAAATCTCTCAAGTTATTGAAGATCTTGTACCTCTTTTTTCTTTTCTATCAAATGTTAACCTGCAAAAATAATCACCTCCATCAAAATTTGGAAATTGACGTTAAAATTGTTAGCAATATATCATAGACTAAAACATCTGAAATAGATGATATAGAGAAAACAACACGGTATATCAATACTCTTGGTTAGATAATCCCAGATATGATGCTGATATATTTAGCGATTTTATTGGTATAGAATTTCTTTTTGAATATTAAAAATGGACGCCTTTGGGAAAATTTATCTTTATATTTAAAACTAAAACCTTTCATTTGAATAGAAATCTATCTACAGAATACAAATTCTGAAGAAAATTAAAATCGTGGCGATTAAAATAGTTTCTTTTGCCATAAAATAAAAAAATTCCCAAGATGAGTAGAAAACAAAATAAAATGCAAATTCTGGTCCATTGCTACTTTAAATATACAGAAGAAAAACTGAAAAAAAAAAAATAAGAAGACTTTCTGTAATATTGAACATATTCGTTATAAATAAAGATATCGAAAAATTCGAATGTGCATTTCAAAAGATATCCATGTACCTAATAAAATATAGAAAAGCAAAAAAGAATCTTTCTTAAGTGTTAATAAAATAGCATAGGCAAGTTAAAAAAGAAAGAATAAACATGCGCTACCACAGATGCAGCATGAAAGAAATACAAAATGAAACTACAACAGCTAGAATAAATCTTGAATATTCAGGAATAACCTGTGCACATATATATTGGCATAAAATATTAAGGTACTTGAGACTGTGGATGTTAGCAAATGCTTATTATTTTCTCTGGTGAACACTCTTTTTTTTTCTTCATATTTGCTTCCCTTCTTGACTGTGTAAACCCTCCAATGCCTCCCCCCCTGATTTGAGCATGTTGGAAGTTTGTCAGTTTTGTATTGAAACCTATGATTTCCCTGGACTAATAATGTACAGTTTGTTGCAGATATTGTTGCGAATTGAGATGAGCGAGGATAGAACCTGGGGCCTTATGGTTCGCAGTCCAGTAACATGACCATGATACAAAAGCAATTGCTCGGATAGCGTAGCTGTTAACTGGCTTATAAGCTATTCACTACAGACTCTCCCTCCAGTGAGTCGGAGGTGAGACGAACGATATGGCTGTTGAGTGGTGATGTATTAGTTGTTGATTCTAATGCGCCTGTACTCATTTGAGTAGCGCCAAGCGTTATGGCGAGCTTGTGTGGGTGAGTGGTTGCTGATGCTGTTGCTGCATCAAGTGAGTCTGACGACTTTGGGTTGTTGCGTCAATTGAATCTGACGACTTTGGCTTGCTGCGTTAATTGAATCTGACGACTTGGATTTGCTGTGGGTAGATGGCGCCACAACAGCTGTACGAAGGTTGAAGGTTCATCCCGAGGTCACCAATGTGGCGGATTGTAATGAGCGAGGATAGAACCTGGGACCTTGTTTTTCGCAGTTCAGTAACATGACCACGATACAAAAGCAATTGTTCGCGCAGCGTAGCTGTTAACTGGCTTATAAGCTATTCACTACAATATATAAATGTTATCTAAATAGAGCGCGGCTATTTTATTTACTTGGTCTCAAAATTAAAAACTTTAATTGTTGAAATTCTGCCGGGGCATTAGTCAAGCCGAATATCATTCTTTCGAATTGATTCACTTGTCTTTCTTTTAGCTTCCTCTCATAAGAGAATCTGTAAATACCCATGTTCCAAATCCAATGTTGTGAGCAGCGCGCTACCACTTAAACACTTAGTGTATCAATATATACTAAAGTGTTTTGCACTTAAGTCTTGATACACTTTAGTGGTAAAATACACTTCTGGTATAAGAGCATCATATACCAAATGATGTTCTTTGTTTTCTTTTCCACCAGCATTACTAGGCTTGCACGTGGGAATCAGTTTCTGTCTCTATCCTGTGGCCCTTCTATTTCTTAACAATTTGCTTTATTAATTCACATTATTGTTCATTCATTGTCATTTATCCGGAAAATCTGATCACCCATGGTCATTCATTTGAGAAGTTATTCTATCCCCTCGAACAGTTTTGTCTTCATTAAATTTATCGTCAACAGTTTTGGGTTATGAGCTTTTCCCACTCATCCGTAAAACATGCTGTAATTTCGTAATAAACTCTTCCTTTCAGTTGATTTATTAGTTTGTATTAAATTCGTTAAACCTTTAAAAGTCTTGATTAAACCAGTAATCACTCTTCCACTAATTTCTACAGCTGAAAAGAAAATTGGGAATCTATTGTTTTCTGGTGAACCATAAGCTTTTGTCGAAAATATTCGTGTATAATGTTTAATCCTTTAGCAATATCTTTTTTATCCGATAATAATATTTTATCTTTTCTTTCGATTATCTGTGTTAGTTTATATGTGAGCTATCCCAAAAGTCGTGACACCCAATCCTCTTTGTCAATATGAACTCATCTTATTTCTTTTCGAAAAGGAATTGAACAGTAGCCAATATCTCCTCCTTGAGCAATGAACTTGTGAAAAAGCATTTGTAAATCATAATCTACTTTATTTGTGATAAATTCCAAATTATTTTCTGCATTAGATATATTATTATATTTAATTCAAATATTTTTACAAGTTCTAGTTAAAATTTATTTGCTTTTTGAATTCGTTTGTTAGTAATTTCTTCTAATAATAACTGAAATCTTCTTCATAATCTTCAGGTTTCAGTATTAAAGATTTCAATTCAAAATTTTTCCATTATTAGTTAATGTTCTCATATATTTCATCTTAATCCGTTGACTTTTGATTCTTCGTAATCAGCTAAATGGTTTTGTAACTTTATTGAATAATAATATTAGTCCACTTTTTATTCGTTAATACTAAATAAAAAAACATCTTTGAAATTATAGGATATAGGTCAAAAATATAGAAATAACTACATTTCGATAAAATTTAAATAATTTTAATAAAATATAAATATAACATATTTACAAAAAATTACATCATTTACATAATACATCATCCTATTTCAGAAAAATTTTACCTTTCTAAATTTTTTAAATATAACTGCACAGGGTATGTAGAAACTTTGTTCATTCAACTTTGGAGTTGGACAAAATAACTTCTCTTTTAATTTCAATTTGATTCTTTTTATTTCTAATTTTTATTAAACTGTGGTCCATTTACAGAAATGTTGTTAAATTGTTTCACTTAATTGAAATGCTTTAAGAATTACGAAAGAAAATTGTTTATTAATTTGACTTGTATATTCAAAGCTTAATTTAATATGTTAATGGAAATAAAACAAATATTACACTTTAAAAATAAGAGCTGTTGACAAACACTTAAATCATCTTTGCTTTCAGTTCATGAAATATGCACATAATCAGTTAAAAAACACCCGTAACGAAAACGTATGATCCTCAGTATTATAGATTAATGGAGGGAAAAAAAGTTAGGAATTATTTCGGTATACCTTTTTTGTTCAGAATCATATGGTACAATCAGCACACACTTATTCCACAGATTCAAAATTCTCATTTAAAATTTTTCCACATACTTCAGGATATTCAGTTATGCTTAGCGATCTAGCAAGATTTAAAGCAACTGCATGAAGTATTTAATTGCAATTTCTTCAGGTATTTTTGACTAAACGACTCTCATACTAAGTGGTGATTTTAAATGGAAGAACGAGGTCAGTGGTTGAAATTGTCGTAGTTCTCTACAATTGTATGTTATTACAGCGCGTTTCAAATGGTGAAAACATCACCCTGAACAAGTGTACACTGCGGCTTATCAATCATTGCAGTTATTTTCGATAAAAGAAAGCTGATTTAAAATTAAATACATATTAACATGTTACTATTGAAATATTACATCTTTGTCGAATATTAGGACAATTTATACATTGAAAGTTCGTGTACATTCATCTTGAAAAAAATTGTATCCACTTTACATACGTGATCTCACTTTACATACATATGAACATAATTTAAAAAAAACTGTAAAGAAAAAAGCAATGAACGATTATGAAACCATTTTTAGTGAAAGGAAACACATGTTCTTTCAATAAAGAGTTTCATAAAAATTTCTTCAACATTATGAGAGTAACCAAATAGTACGGAGGGAAAAAAATGCAAAATAATGAAAAATTGATTCTCACGCGATAAAGAAAATATCTTCAAATGAATAATGTGTGGAAATTATTTAAAGTTCAACAATTATTCAATAATTAAACATGATAAAAACATCGAGTTCTTCCATGAATTTATCTGATAAATGTATCAAGATTTCAGCATATTTATTTCCCTCCCAACGGTTAATAATAGACCATAAGAAAGGAAAAAGTCGAGTTTGAAAATTAAGTCTCAATTTCCAGGCATCAGGTTGTAAGAAACACAATTCCTGCTTTAAGATAACAAAATTGAAATCATATTTTTATTTGTATTCTAAAAGAAAAGAAAAAGAATACAGTCAGATTTGCTTTAAATGTCTCAAGGAACATAAGATGGGATTTTAATTATTAAAGTATATTCCAAATTCTATATTTGTTATTAAACTATATCTGATCAGTTATCTTCTATGTAAACAAAAACAAACATGATACTATGTCATAGAGAAGGAAAATTTAAGGCAGAATGGTATAGATAATTTTAAAAGGGCTGTCCCAGTTTAATATAGGATATCCGTAAATGAAAGCCCTAAAGATTCTAGAAGCTCTCTTTGATTCGAATAAAATCACTAGTCATTTATCTATATGAGCAACGCAGAATTAATATTTAAAAAATGAGTGATTTCCCCCCCTTTTTTTGGATATTTTATAATGTTAAAAATGTGTCGATTTATGTACTCATTATATTTATAAATAATTTTCAAAAGCATGATATTTGTAATCGAAAAATATCTTCAATGATTTGTTAAATATAAATAAAAACTTAACTTAATAAGTGCAGAGAATTTTCAGAATACATCCAAGGATCCACACTTCTCGAATGCGAAAATGACAAAGTTAATATTTTCCTATTGAAGCTGACTATTCTAGAATGTATTTGACGTTTTCATATCTCTACAGGAATTCTAAATTTATGATGAGCTTCTTTAAGGTACTCTTCACATGTACCTCATTCAAATCGTCTGTCATTGTCTTAAGCGAGTAACGCACTATTAATTTTAAAATCTAAGTGATTGATTTTTTTATTTAATTACTCATTATGCTAAATATTTATCAATTTATACATGACTTATATTTCGAAATAAATACCATTAGTTCTTTCCACAATTACAAAAAATCAGCTACATTTTCCACACGATTGGTAATTTTTAATTCCATCTAAATGTCGGAATATGTCTTCATTTGTATTTGTTGCTTTCAATTTATAATTTAATGTTAACACAGATCAGATTTTCTGAGTACATTTAAATTTCAATACATATATATATATACACACACATTATATATTAGGCTAAAGATTTTCAATTAAATATTTAATGCTCTCTTTAAGTTTTTAAGTAAGTAATTCTTTAATTTGTAAGTAAATAATATTCAAGAGTTATTTCCACTTTTACATATAATCAGTTAAATTTATCAAGTAGTAAATAATTATTTGTTGTATCTAAATCTTGGATTATTGGTATTTAATAAAAATTGGTGTTGCTCTCGGAATTGACTTCTAGAAAACATCTAGGGACCCATACTTCTAGGAGTCTGATTCCAAAATGGGCTTAAATGTCAATTGTAAAGTTTAAGCACTTTATGGGACCAGCTCTCCTTGAAGATTCAGACGTCCTGTAATTCATTTGGAATCATATATTGATGGAATGCTGGTTGATGGTTCTTCATGTCTTAGAAGGCACAGAAGCGATTTTAGAAGGTGAAGACATGGCAACGAACATTTTTTAGAGCGTTTTTAGATAAACTCTTCTGGAAGATACTTTATATCTTGGTATTGACACAGGAATTCATATATGATGTCACGTTGGTTTCATATTCTTGAAGCATTCTTCATATCCAGTCGTATTCATGAGATTGAGTCAGGTGAGTAGCAAGAAATTAATTATTTTCCGCTATTTAACGATTACTCATAATGCAAAAAATGATTATTTTATGTACGAATTATGCTTGTCATTAATTGTTAATATTATTTCTTTCTTTAATATATATTGAGCTAAACTTTTGGAGGATTAATAATTTTTTTGTTAAATAAATATTTTGAATATATCTTTATTTATATTTTTTATATTTGATAAAAACCTGAATAAACGCTGAATTTCAGAATATATAAAGGGATTCATATATTTCAGAGCCTGATTTCAGGTTTCATGAAAATGACAGTTTTAAAATCTTAGAATACTTTGAGATCAAAAATTTTGGAAATTATTCTACGTTTCCACATTACTCCCTTGAACTCTAAAATGATACAATGCTGACGGACGGCTCTTCAAGCCTCATCACTTTAGAGAGCATTCGAGTGGTCTGTCGTTGACTATGTCAGCAACGTTATTAAAATTTCCACGAAATGAAACTATTTTATTTTTACCTGATACCTTATAACCTTAAAGATTTGTCCTTTAAAATCCGAATTATTCTTTTAAATAATTTTCAGGCCTGCTTTCTTTTTTCATTTTGATAATTGATTTTGATAATTTTTTTAAACTAAATTTTGGATAGTATTTCAATTTGAATTTGTTGCCTTCGATAAAACTTTGCTCTGCCAGAGATTTGACTTTCAGAATATATCAAGGAATCTACTCTTCATTGAACCTGAATTCAAATGGTAAGGAAATAGCAATGCTAAAATTTCAGCAACTCTTGAGACCTGTGGTTGGTTCTGGAAGCTATTCGACGTCTTGGAACTGCTCCTGGAACGCTTCTCTGATATCAAGTTGGTTTGAGACTTTCATTGTCATTGATTAAGGTGAGAATAATTGTATTAATTTCTAAAATGCAATATATTTCCCTTTTATTGGTATACGTTATTCTAAAATATTTTTATGTACTCTTTAAATTCATAAATACGTTTCACGAGTTCTTTGGATTTTTGATATATACAGCAAAAATTTCGCATGATTAATAATTTTTATATCTAACTTTCTTTAAAAGAGCTTCATTCTATTTTAGTTGCATTGAATTAAAACATTCATGTTCCCCACGGATTTGAATTTCTGAATGCATTGAGCTCAAGACTTCTTGAAACCTAATTTCAGATGCTGCTGAATTGGCATTAAAATTTTAGCACCATTTGATATTAGCATTTCCGGAAGCTATTCAGCATCCGCGCTTCTGTCTCTAGAAGAAATCAGGATGGAAGGTTTTCCAGATATTTTCACACTTATTCTAATTCCAGATGAATGGCACAGACTCAGGTAAACAACATAATATAAATTTGCAAAAGCCTAATATTTGTTATTTTCTTTTTGTCATCTAATTAAACTAAAGATTTTGTATTTTATGCATGTTTCCAGTTTGGAAATAATTTTAAATATTTCTTGGCACTTTTACATATATTCAGCTAAAGGTTTCTTGTGATTAACAATTTTTTATATCTAGATTTCTTTAAAATAAATTTATTTGATTTCATTGCCCTTTATAATTATGAGCCAAATCTCTGAAATTTTAAACATAACTCACGAACAGCTGTAAAATCCTTCATTACCGACCTTTCAATAAAAGAACTGGAAGTGTGCATATCTCACTTAATCTTAATTATGCAATATGGGTTGTATTTTTGGGCTTCCTCTATTTTAAGCTATGTATTTAATTCAAAAATGAGGTACCTACTTTGCATCGAAAATATTCTTAAGGATCTTCTAATGAAAAATTTTTAGAATTCACAATAATGTTAATTCTAAATGTAGTTATAATTTTGATTAATTTAAGCATATAGATTTTGCTAAAGAATACATTCATTGAAAGAGCATGGGCAAATTATATTATCTTAAATAATTTTATCTTTTCATATAAGGTTCTATGAAAAGGGTGGTTATTTATTAAATAAAGTTTAAGAAAGACCAACATGGTTAGTTAGTTAGTTGGTTAGGATTTTGTGGCACAAGAGACATATCTGGCTATGCTGCGCCAAACATATGGTTGAAGATAAAAAATATACAGTGAAGTAGAAAGACAAACATGCATACATACTGTTCATTTCAAGACCCCAAGACTCACCCCTTTCTGCACTTGTATTTCATGAAAGGGTGGTAAGAAAGAAGATTAGTGCTTATTATTCCTCTTAATTCCTTAACTAATCTGAGTTCAATTTATAGCTAAATGTAAACATCCCATCATTTTATCTTTATATCTGAGAATAAACAGTACAAACACACTCACAATAATTTTTATTTATAAGATAAGATAATAAGATGCATATTATTTTCTTTATCCTAAGAATGGATTATGGTGCAAATATCTTTTATTATCCTGAACAAAAGGAAAAAAAAAATCTATTGCGATTTATAAATCTTTGCAGTTTTATTTTTCATAAAAAAGTAGCTGATTTAAAATCAAATACACATTTAATAGCATGTTGCTATTGAAATATTACATATTTGTTGAATATGATGACAGCTTATACATTGAAAATTCGTGTACATTCAGCTTGAGAAAAAATTGCAGTCTCTTTACTTAAGTATAACCAGTAATTGATAATATAAAACTTAATCAAAATTTGGTGTCTTCTTTATGACAGTAATTTCTTGTAAAGATATTTTTTAAAAACAGTCAAGAGACAAATATGAAACATTTCAGTGAAAGGAAACGCATTTTCTTTCAATGAAAAGTTTCTTAAATTTAGAATTTTTAGACGGTTTTATTAATTGCTCCGTTAAGAAAAGTCCTCTGCAAATTATATCTCTGTTTTACTTAGATATATATGGTTATAGGAGTAGCTAAACAATATGGAGGAAAAAAATCTCTAGCATAGCGAAAAATTGATTCTTTAAGTGATAAAAAATATCTTCAAAGGGATAATTTGTCTAAATTATTAAAAGTTTTAACAATTAAAAACACGATTAAAACATCGTGTTCTTCCATGTATTACCTGAACAAAAAATATCAAAATTTCGGAATATTTTTTCCCGTTAGTGATTGATAAAAGAACATAAAAAAAGGAAAAGTTCGAGTTTGAGAATTAACGCTCAATTTCCAGGCATTAGTTGGTAAGAAACACAATTCCTGCTTTAAGATAACAAAATTGAAATCATATTTTTATTTGTATTCTCAAAGAAAAAAAAAAGAATACAATCAGATTTGCTTTAAATGCCGCAAGGAACATGAGATGGGATTTTATTTATTAAAGTATTTTCAAAATTCTAGTTTGATATTAAATTATATCTGATCAGTTATCTTCTATGTAAACAAAAACAAACAGAATACTGTGGCGTAGAGAAGAAGTAGAAATAGAAAGGCGAGGATAACTCATAAGAGAGCTGCATAGTATTAAAAATATATGTCCATAGCTTAAGTGGAAGTGGAAGCCATAGACAATCTGGAAGATCTTTTCCTTTTGATTCGAATGAAATCACTTGTCATTCATTTATAAGAGCAACGCAGAATAAATTTTAAAAAAAATAATGATTTTTTTTTCCTGTTTATGTATTTCATAATATTAAAAATTTGTTGATTTAAGTCCATATTATATTTCTTTTTGCCCATGTATTTCTCTCTTTTTATCAAAATTTCATTATGTTAAAAATTTGTCCATTTATGCATGCATTATAGTTCTATTTTTTTTTTTTTTGCGTTTTTTTTTGCGTTTTTTTCCCGATATTTCATAATGTTAAATATTTGTCAATTTATGCACTCATTATATTTCTATATAATTTTGAAAAGCATAATATTTGTGGTCGGAAAACACCTTTAATGAATTCTTCAATTTAATTAAAAACTTAATTTTTCCACAGAACGAACTTTTAAAATACGTGCAAGGATCCACACTTCCAGATCGGAAATGGAATTGTTAAAATTTTAGCATTGAATTTGGTGCTCCTGAAAGGTATTCGACGTTTTTATGTCTCTGCTGGAATTCTATACTGATGTTAAGCACATGCACCTCATACAAGCAGTCTGTCATTGTCTTAAGCTTGTAATACTGTCGATTTTATATCTAATGTTTTTTAATGTTTTATATTTTTAATTAATAACTCATCATACTAAAAACATTTATCAATTTATGTACGGCATATATTTGGATAATAATTTTCAATAGTTCTTTCCACACTTAAATTTTCCACTTGTTTAGTAATTTGTTTTAATATCTAAATGGAACATATCTTTATTTGAAATTGTTCCTTTGAATTTAAAACTTAATGTTGAACACTGATTTTCTGTATGCATTTAAACTTCAACATATCTTGGAGCCTGGTTTCGTATGGTGCAAAAATAGCAATACTAAAATTTTAGCAACCTTTGATTTCACAGCTTCATTAAGTTACTCGACGTTTGGACATCGGCCACTGGAAAGAAGGTTGGTTTGGGATATATCTTCCTTTGAATTATTTGCATTTAATAATTGGTGTTGCTCACGGGTTTGACTTCCAGAGAACATCTAGGGACCCATACTTCTTGGAGTCTGATTCCAGATTGAGCTTAAGTGCCATTTCTAAAATTTAAGCTCTTTATGGGACCAGATCTCCTGGAAGATTTTCGACGTCCTGTACTTCACTTGGAATTATAATTTGATTGAATGCTGGTTGATTGTTCTTCATGTTTCAGAAGACACATATGTAATTTTAAAAGGCCCAGAAATCCCAAAAGAAAAACTTCATCATTGCTTTAGATCAGTGATGTCACACTGGTTTCATATTGTTTAATCATTCTTCACATCCGGTTGTATTCATTAAGCTTAAGATTGAGTGAAGTGTGCAACAAAAGACTAAATATATTTCATTAGTTACTATTCCTGATAATGCAAATAAATAAATAAAAAACCCGACCATTTTATGTGCAAATTATGTTTCTCTTTAACCTAATAGTATTTCTCTCTTAAAAATATATTGAGCTAAATTTTCAATTAATTAATAATTTTAATTCATCAATAATTTGATTATATCTTTATTTTCATTTCTTAAATTAGATGAAACCTCAATTTTGAGCATTTATTTTCCTCTCAGAATATATTTAGGGCTTTACCCTTTTCGAAATCTTATTTCAGATCATGTCAAAAAGACAGCTTTAAAGTTTTCGAACATTTGGATTCAAAGAATTTGGAAGTATTTGATTTTCTGACTACATTTAAACTTCAGCATATCTTGGAGCCTGATTTCATATGGTGCAAAAATGGCAATACTAAAATTTTAATATCCTTTGATTTCACAGCTGCATCAAGTTACTCGACGTTTGGACATCGGTCACTGGAAAGAATACTGGTTTGGGATATATCTTCCTTTGAATTATTTGCATTTAATAATTGGTGTTGCTCACGGGTTTGACTTCCAGAGAACATCTAGGGACCCATACTTCTTGGAGTCTGATTCCAAATTGAGCTTAAATGCCAGTTCTAAAATTTAAGCTCTTTATGGGACCAGATCTCCTGGAAGATTTTCGACGTCCTGTACTTCACTTGGAATTATAAACTGATTGAAGGCTGGTTGATTGTTCTTCATGTTTCAGAAGACACATATGTAATTTTAAAAGGCCTAGAAATCCCAAAAGAAAAATTTCATCATTGTTTTAGATCAGTGATGTCACATTGGTTTCATATTGTTTAATCATTCTTCACATCCGGTTGTATTCATTGTGCTTAAGATTGAGTGAAGTGTGCAACAAAAGACTAGATATATTTCATTAGTTACAATTCCTGATAATGCAAAAAATCGACCATTTTATATGCAAATTATGTTTTTCTTTAACCTAATATTATTTCTCTCTTAAAAATATATTGAGCTAAATTTTCAATTAATTAATAATTTTTATTACATCAATAATTTGATTATATCTTTATTTTCATTTCTTAAATTAGATGAAACCCCAGTTTTGATCATTCATTTTCCTCTCAGAATATAATTAGGGCTTTACACTCTTTCGGAATCTTATTTCAGATCATGTCAAAACGACAGCTTTAAATTTTCGAACATTTGGATTCAAAGAATTTGGAAGTATTTGACTAAATGAATACATTTAAACTTCAACATATCTTGGAGCCTGATTTCATATGGTGCAAAAATGGCAATACTAAAATTTTAACAACCTTTGATTTCACAGCTTCATCAAGTTACTCGACGTTTGGACATCGGTCACTGGAAAGAATGCTGGTTTGGGATATATTTTTCTTTGAATTATTTGCATTTAATAACTAATTGGTGTTGCTCAGTGGTTTGACTTCTAGAGAACATCTAGGGACCTATACTTCTTGGAGTCTGATTCCAGATTGAGCTTTAATGCCAGTTCTAAAATTTAAGCTCTTTATGGGACCAGATCTCCTGGAAGATTTTCGACGTCCTTTACTTCACTTGGAATTATAAATTGATTGAATGCTGGTTGATTGTTCTTCATGTGTCTGAAGGAACAGATGTAATTTTAAAACGTTCAGAAATTCCCATAGAAAAATCTTTGCTACTACGAATTTGTAACTAAAACTTTGATTTTCAGAAGCCATCACAGAATCCATATTTTAAGGAAATAATTTCACATGCTACGGAAATGGTAATTCTAAAATTTTGGCAATTTTTGAGGTGAGTGCTTCTGGAATCAATTCGACGGCAAGTAATTAATTACTCCGGGAAATCTTCACTGACACACACACATATATATATGAATGTGTGTTTACTTTTTTTGATGTGCCGCGTTATGCGTTATTTTAAAGATTTGCTTTATGTTCGCAATAAGTTTGTAAATAATTTTCTTTTATTCTTCTGCTTTACAAATAAACTTTATATTTGTAATAAACTTTATATTTGATTTTTCCCATTATATTAAATACTACATATTCCCCATAGATTTGAATTTCTGACTGCATGGAAGGCTGTAGACAGCAGAGGCATGGGACTTCTTGGGCTCTGATTTCAGTGGGCGCTAAACTGGAAATAATAAGCTTTGAGCACCATTTGAAATCAGCGCTCACGAAGTTAATGGACATCTCCCAAATGACCTTTTGGATGGAAGATTTTGACGACGTCTTTATCTGGTTTGCTGTCGTATGTTACTGACTCTGGTGAATAAAATTTTTAATTAAAAATAATAATAATATTTTTCCCGCTTTTTGGTACCCAGTTATGTTATAGATTTAGTATTTAAAGCATGCTTTCTGTTTCGAAATCATTTTCGATAATTCTTTACAAATTTTTTGCATGATTAATAATTTTTTATACTAATTTTTAAAAAAATATATATTTGTTTCATTTAGTTTCCTTAAATGAAATACTTCATATTCCCCAAGGTTTTGAATTTCTGAAAACAATTGGAGAACACATGGTTCTCAATTAGCAATTTAAAAATGTTGACTCCAATTGGAATCAGAACTTCTGGAAGCTATTTGATATAGGACAATGGGCTGTACCGTTACGGTTGGTTGAAGGCGTTTTAAAGTTTTTTCATATTCATCTGCATTTATATCAACTCTCTTTGAATAATGTAAGCAACGTAATATTAATTTACTCAAGACAAAAAGTTTAAACTTGATTTTTGATCTTCCTTAATGCAGAAGATCTCTGAATATAAATAGGAAGTATTTTTTAAATAATTTTGAAAACTGTTAAGCAGATTTACATTTAAGAATTTTCGCATTACTGATTATTTTTTCTATTTAAAATTCGAATAATAATATATTGTAATGATACTCGATTTCCATTTGAATTTGTAGCGATTATTAAAACAATTATGTTGCATTGGATGTAGCTTTCAAAATAAATCTATTGATACATACTTCAGGTCCTATACCATACTTCTTGGAGTCTTATTTCAGATTGTGCTGAATTAGAAATTTTAAAATTTAAGCACTCTTTGGTATCAGAAATACTGGAAGATTTTCGACATACTACATTTCACACCGAATTATAAATTGATGAAATTCTGGTTGAAGGTTTTTATGTTTTCGAAGGCACAGAGGTTATTTTAGGAAGTGAATAAATGGTAAGTGAAAATTTCGGTATCTTTTTAAATCAGCCTTTTGGAAGTTATTTGGTATTTTGGTATTTTAAGTGATACCATATTTATTTCACACTCTTAAAGCAATCTTCACATCCAGTCATATTCAATACACATAAGATGGAGTGAGGTAAGCAACAAAAAACTAGATATTTTTCACTAGTTACCATTCCTTATGATGCAGAAAAATTATCATTTTATGTACCCATTTTGATTGTCCTTAATAATAATAATAATATTTAGCTCTTTAATAATTGATATTAATATCTTTTAGTTTCCAGATAATAAACAATTTTATGTTATATCTATGTTTTGACTATGTCTTCATTTATACCTCTTAAATGTAATTAAAAATTCGATTTCAAACGCTGATTTCGATCCCACAACACATCTAAGGGTTCACACCTTTAGAAACCTGATTTATGATCATGTGAAAACGGCTGCTGTAATATTTCAGAACATTTTGAGATCAATGCATCTGGAAGCTCCCCAACGTCTTCCATAAGCATTTTAAACTGTAAATTGCTCTAATGTTGGTGGAAAGATCATCAATCCTGCGATTGATAATAGTAAATAATGTAGTTAAAATTTACGTGAAACGAAACGTTTTTGCTTTTGTTTGATAACTCATGATGCTTAAAAGTGGCAATTAATATACTCATTATCCTTTCAAATAATTTTCGTGCTTCCCACTCTTCCTAGTTTCCGAGATAAGTTTTTCGCCTCGTTGGTAATTTTTTATAACTAAATTTCAGATAATATTTCCATTTGAATTTGTGGCGCTCAATAAAAACTTTCACTATAAGGACTTTGATCTTCAGAATGCATCAATGAATTCACACTTCAAAAAATGTATTTCAAATAGTACGGAAAAGGCAATGCTAAAATTTCAACAATTGTTTAGATGAGTTCTTCTGCAAATTATTCGACATATTGGATGCGGCCCTGAAAATCTTTACTGATGTCCCGCTGTTTTGAGGGTTTTTAAGAAATGTTCGAATCAAATCGTATTTAAGTCTTATATCATTGACTATAGTGAGGAAAAGTGTGTGTGTTATAGAGTTAGTTATATATATAAATGTATGAGTGTATGTTTCACTTTTTTCGGGTATTCCATTATAAAAAATTTGGTTTTCTTTATGTGCGCAACACGTTTGTAAATAATTTTCTTGAGTTCTTCGGCCTTTATATATATATTCAGCTAATTTTTTGGCATGATTAATGTTTTTTTTATATCTAAGTTTCTTTACAATAATTATATTTGATTATTTCGCATTGTATCAAATACATCATATTTTTCACAGATTTGAATTTCTGACTGCATCGAAGACTGTAGAATGCACAGGCATAAGGCTTCTTGGAGTTGGATTTCATTTGGCGCTAAATTGTAAATAATAAATTTGAGCACCATTTCAAATCTGAGCTCACGAAGCTATACTATCTTCTGAAAGACTATATCTTCCTTCTAAGTTCCTTTCCAATAATTATATTTAATTCTTTTGCATTGTATTAAATACTTCATATTCCCCACAGATTTGAATTTCTGGCTGCAACGAAGACTATAGGATGTACAGGCATAAGGCTTTTTGGAGTTGGATTTCATTTGGTGCTAAATTGAAAATAATAAATTTGAGCACCATTTCAAATCTGAGCTCACGAAGCTATACTATCTTCTGAAAGACTATATCTTCCTTCTAAGTTCTTTTGCAATAATTATATTTAATTCTTTTGCATTGTATTTACTTCATATTCCTCACAGATTTGAATTTCTGACTGCAATGAAGACTGTAGGATGCACAGGCATAAGGCTTTTTGGAGTTGGATTTCATTTGGTGCTAAATTGAAAATAATAAATTTGAGCACCATTTCAAATCTGAGCTCACGAAGCTATACTATCTTCTGAAAGACTATATCTTCCTTCTAAGTTCCTTTCCAATAATTATATTTAATTCTTTTGCATTATATTAAATACTTCATATTCCCCACAGATTTGAATTTCTGACTGCAACGAAGACTGTAGGATGCACAGGCATAAGGCTTTTTGGAGTTGGATTTCATTTGGTGCTAAATTGAAAATAATAAATTTGAGCACCATTTCAAATCTGAGCTCACGAAGCCATACTATCTTCTGGAAGATTATTTAGATGGAGGATTTTGAAGATTTCATTAGTTTTATTTAGTTTTAAGTCTTATATCACTGAATCTGATGAATAAGGTAGTATTAATTTCATATATATATATATATATATATATATATATATATATTTCCTTTTTTGGTTATAGTAAGGATTTGGTCTTTACAGTATGCTTTCAATTTGGAAATAATTTTCAATATTTTTTAACAATTTTACGCATATTTAGCTAAATTTTTCATGCATTTAATAAAATTAAAAATATTTCTTCAATTCCATTAAATGAAATATTTCATATTCACCAAGGTTTTAAATTTCTGAATACAACTAGATACCAACACTTCTTGCATTCTGAGTTCATATTTGTCTTATTTTTGTAAATTATTTTGAAGATTACCAGTGTTACATATAAGAATTTTCGCATGTTTTATAATTTTTGTAATTAAAATTCGAATAACAATATATTGTAGTAAAATACTTTTTCCATTTCTGTATGATGTATACGTTAAAGTATTTTTGTTGCCCCTTATGTAACGTTCGTTCAGATTGTGGTAAAATGGCAATTTTAAAATTCAAACAGTTTCTGAGATCATAGCTTCTGAAAGATTTTCGCCATCCTGCAATTCACTACAAATTATAAATAAATGAAATACAGGTTGAAGGTTCTTCATATCATGGAAAAAACAGAAGTTATTTTAGAAGACGAAGAAATAACAACATAAAAAATTTTAGCATCGCCATATATCAGATCTTCTGGAAGATACTTGATACCTTCGTATTGACCCAGAAGCTCTTAAGTGGTCACGTTGGTTTGACATATTTGAAGTACAGTTCACACCGAATCGTATTCAATAAACAGAGGACTGAGAAAAGTGTGCAACACACACACACACACACACACACACACACACACACACACACACACACACACACACACACACACACACAAACAAACAAAGCCTAAATATTTTTCACTATTTACGATTTCTTATAATGCAGAAAAATGACTATTTTAAGTATGCAATATGTTTGTCATTAATTATTAATTGTGTTTCTATCTTTAACATATATTGAGCTAAATTTTCGATTAAATACTAATTTTGAATAAACCTTAATTTTATTTTTTAAATTTGATTAAACTTTTATTTCGGACATCAAGTTTCTGATGAGAATATATATAGAGATTTACATTTTTCGGAATCTGGTTTCAGATACTGTGAAAATGGCAACATTAAGATTTTCAAAACTTGGGAGTCAAAACTTTTGGAAGCTATTCAATGTCTTTACATTACATCTTGAACTGTGAATTGCTAAAATATTGGAGGACATCTCTTTTAGCCTCCTCACTTTCAACATCATCAATAGTGTTTCTGACTACGCTAAACAAGGTAGTAAAAATTTTCATTAAAAGAAACGTTTTTACTTTTGCTTGATATCCCATAATGCTAAAGCTTTGTCGATTAACGCACTCATTGACTTTTTAAATAATTTCCGTTCCGCCTCTCACTCTTACGAATTTGGAGATATATTTTTCGCATTGTTAATAATTTTTTATAATAAAATTTTGGGTATAAAGTATATTTGAATTTTTGGCGTTTAATAGAAAAATTCCTCTGCTAGGACTTTAACTTTCAGACTATACAGGGAATCCACACTTCAAGGAACATAACTCAGATGATACGGAAATGGCAATGCTTTTGAGGTAAGTGCTTCTGTAATCTATTTAATGTCTTGTAATTGCTCATAGATATCTTCACGGACGATTGCTTATTTGAGAAATTTTAAGAACTCTTCCGCAAAAATTGTGTTTACATTGTATGTCATTGACTAAGGTGAGTATAATTGTATTAATAAATAAATATCTGTGTGATTGTGTGTTTCCTTTTTTTTCTGGCATCCCGTTGTAAATTATTTTCTTGAAATTTTCTGTCTTTTTAAATGCTTATCTAATTTTTTCGTATGATTAATAATTTTTACATACAATTCTTTTGTAATACCTTTAATTGGTTTTTTCCCATTATTTTACTTCATATTCCCCATAGGTTTGAATTTCGGACTACAAGGATGGATGGATGAGGCATAGGCACAGGGCTCCTTGGGCTCTGATTTCATTTGGCGCTGAATAGGAATTAATAAATTTTGAGCACCATTTGAAATCAGCGCTCACGAAGCTTTTCGACATCTAATGGAAAACCATTTGCATGGTGGATTTTGAAGATGTCTTTAGTTTTATCTTGTTTCAAGCCGTACACCACTGATTCTTGTGAATAAAATAGTAATAATTTCAGGAAAAAAAAAAAAATAATTTTTCGCATTTTTAGGTTCCTAGTTATGCTAAAGATTTGGTATTTAAACCAAGCTTTCAGTCTGGAAATTTTCAATATTTCTTTACAATTTTAAACAAGTTCAGTTAAACTTTTCGTATAATAAATAGTTTTTTATACCTAATTTTTTTTAAAAAAATATGTTTCATTTAGTTTTATAGAATTATATATAAATAATTCATATTCCCCGAGGTTTTTAATTTCTTTCACAACCAAGACTTTGATATTCAAAATACATCAGGAAACCCACTCTTGAAGGAGCTTATTTCACATGGTACTGAAATGGCAATGCTAAAATTTCAGTTACTATTGAGATGAGGGCATCTAGAAATTAATCGACATCCTGTAGTTACTTCTGGACGTCTTCACTGATGCTGTTTTTAAGTCGTATTTCAGTGACTATGGAGAGGAAAATTGTATTAATTTATAAATATATATGTGTGTGTGTTTGTGTGTCAGTTACCTTTGTTTTTTGGTATCTCCTTATTTTAAAATTTGGTTTTCATTAAGCATGCAATAAGTTCGTAAATAATTTTCTAGAGTTCTTCTACCTTTAAATATACTCGGCTAATTTTTTTATCATGATTTATATATTTTTATATCGACATTTTTTGGAATAATTTTATTTAATTTTTTCTCATTGTATTAAATACTTCAGATTCCCCTTAGATTTGAATAACGGACCACATGGAAAGCTGTAAGAGGCACAGGCACAGAGCTTCTTGGAGTCTGATTTCATGTGGCGCTGGATTGGAAAAAATAAACTTTGAGCTCCATATGAAATCAGCACTCACGTAGCTCTTCAACATCTGATGGAAAACTCTTTGGATGGAGTATTTTGATAATGACTTTAGATTTATCTGATTTCAAACAGTATATCACTGATTCTGGTGATTGGCATAGAAATAATTTCAGAAAAAATAACATATTTTTTTTACTAGTAATAATTTTTAATATAATATTATAGAAGTAATCATGTTTTTTTTTTCAATATTTCTCAGCATTTCTTAATAATTTTACGCATATTTTGATAAATTTTTCGCGTGCTTAATAAATTTTTATCCCTCAATTTTTTATAAATATTTTTATTTCATCTAGTTCCATTAAATGAATTGACATTTTTGTATTCTGAAAGTTTTCGATTTCTGAATAAAACTAGAAATCGACATTTATTGGATTCTGATATGACACGATACTGAATTAGCAATTTAAAAAAAAATCAGCACCATTTCGTATCAGAAATTCACGAAGCTATTTGTCATTATACATCAGGTTGTGGAAGTAATACTAGTTAAAGATGTTTGAAGGTCTTTTGGTCTTTTCACATTCAACCGCATTCATGTCATTTGTTTTTGAATAATATAAGCAACACAACATTAATTTACGTAAGAGAAAAAGTTTAAACCTCATCCTTGATTTTCCATAATGCAGAAGATTTCTGAATAAATGTATGCCTTAATTTTGTAAATAATTATAAAAATTTCTTACCAGCGTTACATATCAGAATTTTCGCATGTTTGATAGCTTTTTGTAACAACAATTCGAATACTTATATACATTCGAATTCTAACATTAATTTTGGTCTCAGGTCATCTAGGGAATTCGTACATTTAGGAGCCAGATTTATGATCATGTGAAAACAGCATCTTTAAAATTTTACAACATTTTGAGATCAAAGAATTTGGAAACTATTCAAAGTCTTCACATTGCGGCTTGAACTGTAAATTACAAAACTGTTGGCGGAGAGCTCTTCAGGCCTCCTCACTTTTAACCGCATTCAATACGCCTGTTTTTGACTAAGGAAACAAAGTAGTTAAAATATCCATGAAACGAAACACTTTGTTTTCTAATAATGCGGATATGGGAATATTAAGATTTTAGCAACTTTAGGTGAGGTGAGTGCTTCTGGAATCTATTCTAAAATTTATAATTACGCCTGGAAATCTTTACTGATTCTACGCTGATTTGAGGGTTTTGAAGAACTCTTTCCCAAAATGTGTGTTTATATTGTACGCTATTGACTAAGGTGAGTATTAATAAATAAATATCTGTGTGATTGTGTGTTCCCTTTTTTTCTGGCCTCCCAATGTAAATTATTTTCTTGAAATTTTCTGCCTTTTTAAATATTTAGCTAATTTTTTCGTATGATTAATCATTTTTTATATGTAAATTTCTTTGTAATATCTTTATCCCGTTATTTTACTTCATATTCCCTGTAGGTTTGAGTTTCAGACTACATGGATGGCTGCATGAGACACAGGCATGGGCTCCTTGGGCTCTGGTTTCATTTGGCGCTGAATTGAAAAAAAATAAATTTTGAGCACCATTTGAAATCAGCGCTCACGAAGTTACTTGACATCTCCTGGAAGACCTGTTGGATGGAGGATTTTGAAGCTTTCATTAGTTTTATCTAGTTTAAAGTCATATGTCACCAAATTTGATGAATAATATAGTATTAATTTGAGAAAAAATAAAATGTTTTTCTTTTTTTAGCAACTAGTCTTGATAAAAATATAGTATTTAAAGCATGTTTTCAATTTTTAAACAATTTTCAATATTCTATAAAAATTTTACATATATTTAAATTTTTACATCTCAATTTTTTAAAAAATATCTTCCTCTCTTTTAGTTTCATTTCCTGAAATACTTTGTATTCCCCAAGGTTTTGAATATCTGAATAGAAATAGAATTCAACACTTCTTGAATTGTTGATTAATATATGCATTGTACTTTTAAATAATTTCCTGCCTCTCACTCTTACGAATTCGGAGATATACTTTTCTCACTGTTCATGATTTTTTATAACCAAATCTCGGATATAAAATCCATTTGAATTTTTGGCGTTCAATCGAAAAACTTCTCTGCAAAGACTTTGATTTTCAGAATATAACAGGGAATCCACACCTCAAGGAATATATTTCACTTGGAACGGAAATGATAATGCTAAAATTTTAGCAACTTTTGAGGTGAGGGTTTCTGGAAAATATTCGACATCTTCCTGGATATCTTCTCTGATGAAACTCTGTTTTGAGGATTTTCAAATTTTCGCATCAAAACGTATTTAAGTCTCATGTCATTGACTAAGGTGAACATAATTATATAAATAAATAAATATATTTTTATGAGAAGTGTTTCCCTTTTTTTAGCATCTTTTATTTTAAAGATTTGTTTTTCTTGTGCTTGCAATAATTTTGTAAATAATTTTCTTGGTTTCTTGAACTTTTACATGTATTCAGCTATTTTTTTCGCATGATTGATAATTTTAATTTTTAAGTCATTTTACAATAATTTTATTTGATTTTTCTCATTGTATTAAATACTCCATATTCCGCATAGATTTGAATTTCGGACCACATGGAAGGCTGTGGGAGGCACATACATAGGGCTTCTTGGGCTCTGATTTCATTTGGTGCTGAATTGGAAACAATAAACTTTGAGCACCATTTGAAATCAGCGCTCACGTAGCTATCTGACATCTCCTTGAAGACCTTCTGGATGGAGGATTTTGAAGATTTCATTAGTTTTATCTAGTTTGAAGTCATATGTCACTGAATCTGATGAATTAAATACTTCATATCCCCATGGCTTTAATTTTTGAGTATAAATAGAGGTAAACACTTTTTGGACTTTGAATTCGCATGATGCTGAATTGGCAATTTAAAAAATCTGTCACCATACTGTATCATATTTTGAGGAAGTTATTTAACATCGGATATTGGGCCTTGGAAGTAATGCTGGCTGGAGGCTTCTGAAGGTCTTTTCACATTCAATGGCATCTGTCTTTGAATAATATAAGCAACATAGCATTAATTTACATAACAGAAAAGTCTTTTTCTTGATATTTTGTAATGCTAAAAATTTCTAAATATAAGTTTTTTTTTTTTTTTTTTTTTTTTTTGTAAATAATTTTGAAGAATCCTTACTAATCTTTCATATAAGAATTTTCGCTTGGTTTACAATTTTTTGTAACTAAAATTTGAATAATAATATATTATATTAAAATACTATTTCCATTTTAATTTCTTGCGTTCATTAAAATATATGTTGCTCCGGTTGTAGCTTTCAAAATATGCCAAAGTATCCATCCTTCTTGGAGTCTGATTTCAGATTGTGCTGAAATGGCAATTTTAAAATTCAAGCACCTTTTTGAAATCAGAACTACTCGTAGATTTTCGACTTCCTACAGTTCACTCCGAAATATAAATTGACGAAATGCTTGTTGCTCCATGTCTTGGAAGGCACAGAAGTTGTTTTAGAAGGTGAAAAAATGACAGCTTAAAAATTTCAGCATCTTTTTAAATCAGCACTTCTGGAAGCTGCTTGATATCTTGGTCCTGACCCGGGAATTTTTTAAGCGACGGTTGTTTGAACGTCTTCATGGAATTTCTGACTTCATGGAAGAAAGCACAGACATAAGGCTTCTTGGAGACTGACTTTATTTGGTGCTAAATTGGAAATAAATTTTGAGCACCATTTAAATTCAGCTCTTCATGAAGCTATTTGACATCTCTTAGAAGATATTTTGGATGGATGCTTTTGAAGATGTCCTTTGTTTGATCTGGTTTTAATCGTATGTCACTGATTCAGGTGAGTAAAATGGTAATATTTTCAGGAAAAAAAATTATATTTATTCCTCTTTTTTTTTTGTATTCCCGGGTCAAGACCAACATACCAAGCAGCTTCCAGATTTGGTATTTAAAAAATCCTTTTATTTTGGAAATAATTTTCAATATTTTTTAACAGTTTTACGGCGAAATTTCCCCCAAAAGTTTATCCAAGCTTTTATTTCCGAATGTTTTGAATACACCTGGAAATCAACACTTCTTGGATTCTATTTTCTCTTAATGCCGAAAAAGCAATTTAAAAATTTTGACACTATTTGATACAAAAATTTTGGAAGCTATCTGACATCGGACACTGGGGTATGGCAGTAATGCTGGTTGGAGGCGTTTGAAGCCTGTTCTCATTCAAACGCAGTTATGTTATGTCTTTGACTAATGCAAATAACACCATGTTAATCTACATAAGATAAAAAGTTTAAACCATTTTCTCGGTATTCCATAATTCTGAAAATTTCTGAATATAAGAATGCTTTAGTTTTTAAAAATATTTTGAATTATTTATTGAAATTCAAAATATTTTGAATTTTTATTTATTACTTACTGGTTTTACATATAAGAATTTTCACATGATTGATTTTTTTTTTCTAACTAAAAGTTGAATAATAATGCATTATAATAAAATGCTGTTTCCGTTTGATTTTGTTGTATTCTTTAACAATTTTATGTTAACGATTTGTACCCTTAGATGTAACGTTTAAAATACATATAGACACATACGTATATACACTTCTAATAAGTGTGTATATGTATACACTTATACATATATACACTTGTGTGTACTTTTAATAAGTGTATATAAAATACATATATACACTTCTCAGAATCTGATGTGAGGTAGTGCGGAAGTGTAAAATTTCATCAACTTTTGATTTGATTGTTTTTGTACTTAATCAATGTTTTTTAATTGCTCGTGGAACACTTCACTAATGCCTCCCTGGCATTAGTGAAGTATATATATATATATATTCCCCTTCCCTTTTATGGTATCATCTTATTCTAAAGTTTTAGGAGTTTTTAAATTAGGTTAAGGGTTAGAAGTTCATAAATAATTTCCATGATTTCATTCTCTTTTTCTTACATTCCACTAAATTTTTGCATGATTCATAATTTTTTATATCTAAATTTTCTGAATCTTCCTGAATATTCATTTGATTTACTTGGATTGAGTTATATATTTCATGTTCCTCACGGGTTTCAGTTTCTGAATACGTGCAGGGCTAAATGCTTCTTGGGGCCGGGTTTTATAGAGTGCTGAATTGGAAATATTAAACTTTTAGCACCCTTTAAAATCTGCGCTTCACGAAGCAATTCGGCATCTGCTTGGAGAAATTTTGGAAGAAAGCTCTGAAGAAGTCATCACTTTCATCTGCAGTCAAGTAGTATGTCACTGACTCAAGTGAGTAACATTGTATTAATTTCAGAAAAAGACATACTATTTTCCTTTATTTTTAGCATCTAGATATGATATATGTTTTTTTTTTATGCATACTTTCATTTTGCCTTTTTTTTTTCCACTGTTACATATTTTTATTTAAAGTTAAAGCACTATTATTAATTTTTCGCGGTATCAAAATTTCTTTGAAACATTTTCATTTGAAGAAATTGAGTTAAATTAAAATCTTCATGTGGCTCTCGAAATTCCCATAAGAAGGAATGCTGGTTGGAGGCTGCCAAAGATCTCAACACGATAAACCGCATTCGGTTTATCTGCAGTCGATTAAGGTGAGCAATGTAATATTTATTTACATAAAACTAAATGTTTTATACTTTTATTTTTTAATAAATCATTGTACTAAATATTTTAAAATATATGCACGCGTGACTTCATAAATAATTCCCTAACTGTTTGTTACTTTTACATGTCTTTGCCTATATTTTTAACGCTGGTAATTATTTTTTGGGGCATCTAAATATTAATAAAATACTTCGTTGAAATTGCATTAATAAGAAAGCATTTAATAAGAAACTAGGTTTTGCCCACTCATTTGAGTTCGGAATACAACGAGGGTTCCACACTTCTTGGAGTCTGATTACAGATGGTTCTAAATTGGCAACGCTAAAACTGTGCACATATTGAGATCAGTGATTCTGGGAAGATGTCTTGAAGACAACGAAATTATAAATTAATGGAATGCTAATTGCAGGGCTCTTATGTCCTTTTGTTTTTTAACCGTATTCAAGTCTTCAGAAGTTGACAAAATTCAGATATATAATATTAATTTCCAGAAACCTCAATCCTTTTTTTTTTTTTTTTTTTTTTTTACCTTACTCTGTTTGGGATTTGTTGGTTTATGTTCGCATTAAGTTTTTAAATGTATTTCAAGAACACTTACAGCTATCATATATAAGCAGCTACATTTTCCGCATAATTCATATATTTTTTCCTAAGTTTCAAATAATTAAAAAATTTTTAATTAATGTCGTTAATTTAACATCTGAGGTTGTACACAGATTAAAATTTCAGAATACATCTAATGATCTATATCCTCGGAACTTGATTACAGATTTTCCGAAAATGCAATATTTTAGGAGTTTTTGAGATTTTCGCTTCTGTAAGCAATTCAACGTGTTCGCATTGTCCTTTAACTTTACATTTGCAGAACATTTGCTAGAACGTTTTGAAGCTATTTTTAATTTTAATCGTATTGAAATCATCGGTCGTTAACTAATGAAAGCGTCGTAATATTAATTAACATAATGCTTAATCTCCAAACTTTTTTAAAGGCGCATGAAACTAATGATTTATCGATATAATATGAGTAATATTTGTAAAAAATTTCAAGAATGTCTGGCATTTACATATATAATCAACTAAAGCTTAAGCATGATTTTTAATTTTAGGTTGTATCTCAATTTATGAAAATCCACACTTCTTGGAGCCTGATATCTGAAGGTGCGAAAATGGATAATTTAAAATTTTGGCGCCTTTTGTTATCAGAGCTTCTGGAAGCTTTCAACGCCTTGGAACGCCGTATGTGGAATTCTAAACTGATGTCCCACTAGTTTGAGCCTCTTCAAGCAGTCTTCATATCTATCCTCATTCAAATCGTAGATTAATGACGTAAGTAGCAACATGGCATTACTTCCAATAAAAGTATATTTTCCTTTTTCTGCTATCTCGTTAAACTAGTGATTTGAGTATTTAATCTGCATTAAGATTAAGAATAGTTTTCAATAGCTCTTACTGTTTTTACTTATATTAAATTACATATTTCGTAAAATTAATAACTCTTTTCTGTATCTAATTCTTTAAAATGCTTTAATTTGATTTGAATGCATTTAATTAGAAATTTCCTACTGCCCTTGGATTTACATTTCTGAATGCTTCTAGGGATCAAAAATTTTTGAAATCCGATTTCAGTTGATGCAGATATTATATGTTGATATTTTAGCACTATTTCATGCCATCGATTCTGGATAGTAATTGAAGTTTTGATACTGCCCCTGGAATTAAAATTAATTTAATGCTTGTTGGAGGCTCTTAAATATGTTTTCACTTGTAGCTGCATTCAAGTCAAATATCATTGATTTAAACGAGCTTAATTTGTATTAATTTACGATAAACTGAGCTTTTAAATTTTTTAGATTCCTCATAATTCTAAAGAGTTTTGGATTTGTATATTCATTGCATGTGTAAATAAGTATCAAGTGTGCTTCCCTCATTTGCCAATATTAAGTTGAATTTTTCGCATGACTAATAATTTTGCATGAAATATCTTAATATGAATGACCAATTTCTTTTTGCCCACGAATTCTGTATACAGAGTTGTTAGAACTAAAGTTCACGTATTCAGAAGGCTCTAGAATCGGTTCCACGGCTACAAATGAAAGGAAATTTATCTAGTATGTAGTACAAGTAATGCTCTCTGCGAAAATCGAAATAAATAAAGTTTTAATTTTCGTTATTAGGTGATGCTGCTACAGTATCTCTAGCGATTTTCACATATTTTTATTTATTTATTTATTTTTTAAAAACAAAATAAGGAAAAATTTATTTTAATGGTTGGTACTCATCATAATATGATTACTCCGACCCACCCTGATAGGACCCCTTCTTAAACCCATTATGCAGATGGTGCCAATCGTATGCAATAAAAACATAAACAAATCGATTAACTGATAATGAAGCGCTGAAAATATACAAAATGGTACACTGTCATACCAAGTGCACAAAATTTTAAAACTCTAGTACATTAGGAAGTGAACGAAAATCCTATTACAATAATAAAATAGTTTTAAGTTTAAAAAAAAATATAGTATAACAAATGAAAGAATATTAGATATGCTACACATTCAAAATATCCGGAAATCATATTTCCTATTGGCTTTCTAAAAATATCTTCTCCATCACGAGCTGTCGTGGCCGAGTGGTTAAGGCGATGGACTTGAAATCCATTGGGGTTTCCCCGCGTAGGTTCGAATCCTACCGGCAGCGACTTTCATTTTGACGATGTTTGCCTCTCTTGTAAAATTGATGCAAAGAATGATTGGAAAGCGAATATTAGAAATAAAAAATTTCGGTTCTAAGGGGGAAAAAAAAACTGAACTGAAGCGAAATTAAAATGATGAATATTAATAGGAATAACCTAATAAAAGACCAATTATTCAATTCAAAATAGTTGTTTTTGAAATGCATGCCAGATGCAAGTTTTTATTTAAAAACAGTACTCAAAAGACTACGAACAAACTTAAGCAAAGACAAATTTAGTGGATTTTTTTATTATGAATGTCCATAATTTTATATTTCAAAATTGTTTACTTTTTGGATAATGTTTCGGGTGTTTAAGAAACTTTGCATATTTTAATAGCCACCAAAAAAATAAAAGAAGAAATTGACATTAGATACGATGAAATTTGAGAACGCTCAATTTATTAATTTGGATTTGTTATTGTAATATAAATAAAAGTATAAAAGCAATTATGAATTAAAGGAAAAGGTGGCACAAAAATAGACAACTTCATTATTGGTAAATTAGATTTCAAGTAAATTTAAATGCATTCTGATTGATTTTTGACAACTATTTGGCTCAATAGCTCTAAATCAGAATTTCCAATTTTTAACACTAAGGAATAAAATCCAGAATTTCTCTTGCTTTCCGTATATCGAATTTGTATGATGATTTTTATTTACTATGCAATTCATATGTAAGTAAAACAAACGCTTAAAAAAATTGCTAGCGTAAAGAATAATTTGAGATGTTTAAAATATAGAGACAAAAGTATTTTTACTCAAAAGTGCCTGTTTCAATATTTGGATTTAGCTATACAATGTCATTGAATTTAGGGGAGAATAAGTAAATGATTACATTTACTGACGGGACATGGCGCCATCTGTTGGAAATGTTAGCTATGCAAAAGGAAATGGTAGATATTTTATCTGTGATGAAATGTTGCAATGATAGTCATCGGGTAGTAAAGCAGGAATGTGGTAGAGTAATGGTAATGTTTTCACTTATTTCTTTTACAAATAATAAATGATAAAAAAAAAAAAAAACTTAAAACCACCCTTGAAACAGCGTGATATTAATCTTATCTTTATTATCGAAAATATGATTGGTATTTCAAATTAATAAAAGTAATAAGCACATTGGCAAGCTGTGGCAGGTGGAAGTTAGAAACCTCAAAGTTATAGTCATTTAAACTCATTTCACGTTTTGATACTGAAAACCCATGATATTTCCTATATTGTAGTCTGACTGTGTGGGTTGGCGGGTGGTATAAAACTACATGATAGAAGATGAATCTATTTTGGTAAATTAAGAGATGGACATGAATCAAAATTTCACAGACCTGGTGATTTCTCTCATGTTAAAAGTGTTCTGTAGAAGCAGAAAAAAAAATATATATATACTGCGTGAAAAACTATCATATTTTTTACTACCCAATTATTTTCTCTGTTTCAGCTAATACACTCCTATCTCTGAGGTAGAAAATTAGCCCCAATTCGTCCCAGCTGTACTACGATTTTATGTAGAAATTATTTCATTGCAGCATAGTCTGGAATTAACATGAATTTAACTAAGAATTAATTTAAATATTATAATTAACTAAAAAATATTCTTTAACACAATCATGTTTTGAGTTGCAATCCGTATTATTACATTAATTTTGATTAGAACTGAAATATGAAATAATAACGGCAAAACGAGCACTGTTTCATCAATGGCCTTTCGTTATTTAACGATTTCACTATCTAGATAAAATAAATAAAATTTTCAGATAAAAAAAATATTTTATTTTGAAAATATCCTCTGCTTTCCATCTTTCCCACCCATTTCATTCTGTCCTTCACTCACTCTTGGTAAAGCAACAAACCTTGAATTGCTTTCTCACAAATTCACTTAGATTAAAAAACAACTTAAAGCTACACACGGATGATATACAAAATGGATTTCATAATTTTGAGCGAAGATCAGGAGAAGAGGAAAACACCTAAGATAATGAAATTCCCTATAAATTTCTGTATCTTAACAGTATTAGGGTGTCCGACTCTAACAGAATCAAAAGAGCTGAAAGTCTCCGAACACGGTGGATCTTTGACAGGTTCGGATTTCGACACTATGGCACTCTGTCACAAAAACCCTGACTCAGAATCCAAGGCGGCTCTGAAAGCATAGTTCAAAAAACAGCTGAAAATAGAATGCAAAACTACTTGTAATTTGAATTAATTACTATTGTGGAAACAGTACAATGGTATCCAAAGATTAAGTTATAAACATAAAATATGTGATATCTCGAGTAATAATCAGTTTTTTCCAAAGACATTTTTTACTTATATATCTAATAGCATGGGACAGCTTTGAGGAAAATAACATTAAAAAAAGGAATAAAACTTTCTCAGATATTCAAAGGAAAATAAAATATGATATTTTCAAAATTTTTAGGCCAACAAAGAGTGCGACTACTCATCATCTGCGACTTGCTGAAATTGAGATTGCTGATCAAAGTTAGCGGCAACAAAGCCCATTCTTCAACAACCCTTTTTAAAGAATTCAAAATACAATCTATGAAATCGAAAGAGGTGATCTGGCTGGCCACACCCTTCTGATAACTGTCTCTTCCAGAAAATCATCCATGAGCCGAGTTCAAATCATCTGATTTCTATGCGACTTTGCGTCTTCGTCCAGGAAAACTAAAATCATTGTCAACAGTACCCGAGAAGGCCTCATAGAACTGTAATCATAGAGAGGAAATCCCCGTCCTACCCTAGCGTCTGGGATGAACTAACTAATCGAGCCATTATAAAACATAACATCGAACACTGTGACCGACATCTAACAGCTCCTATTACGGTCAGCATATGAGCTAACATAGGTTATAGAGGTATGCGCCGTCATCGGTGAAAGGCCAGGGGAGAACATCACTATTTTTGAATTCATCACAGAACCAACCACCACATCGGAAGTTACCCATTCCTTATTTGAGTCGCCTTCTGGTAGGATGAATCCTCATATAAGGCCTGAATCCGTATCAAGAAATGTAAAGAAATGCAGCAGTTCAACATGATTCCTCCTACCACAAAGATTTCACTTCCACCGAAGTGGCTGTGTTGGTTTTGCAAATGTTATTACTTATTGCAGCCAATAGCAGAATCTTATTTTTATATATCTTTGTTCATTTAAATTCTCTTGATTAGAATAAGAATTGGTGTATGTACTTCAATAAATTGCAATAAAGGAAAAAAATATCAAATTTCATTATTTTGTGCTTATTTATTTCCAAAATATGATTAAACAAAATTTAAATTCTATAATATTAAAAAAAAGTATTCAATACTTCATTTATATCATGAGACATAAAATATTTGTGGGTTTAATTTTTTTAAAAGTTATAGTAATTACTTCCTTACTCATAATTCGACTACGTTTTTGATATCAAAATAATTTTTAACATCAAATCTAACTTGTTACAATTGATTTTTAAAATCTGATAAATTCTGATTAATTTCATAGAACAATGATTAATTTCACAGAAGCTGATGGAGGTCATACAGCACATGACTGCGAGTAATTTAAAAGTTGCATTAAATTTTATGACGCATTCCCGATTTCAAAGGGAATTATTTTTGCTGATTTGCTATTCAAAGTAAATATTGAACCCTTTCTTCTAATAAAACACCTAATAATGATAAATTAATATCGCTAAATAAAATGCAATTTTCTTCTATTTCTTCTAGTACTGAAAAAAGTTAAACAGAAATAACATTTTATAAGACTTTATTTCGACATTTTCAATGAAAGGCTCTAAGTGTTTCAACTTTAATATGGGATTTCATGAAATGAAACTCCAAAACAATCAGCTTTTAGGGGAAAAATACTAAAAATATTTAAGACGGCAAATTTTATGATTTATAATTCTTTCGCTTTAGTGAGAAAAGAAGTAAAAATCATAAAAATAAAATCAAAATGCTTATATAATTCCAACTAGCAAGACGATATGGTCTCTAAATTTACGCCTATTTTTATATGAAATATGAATATAAATTACTTAATAAATCACATTTTAAATAAATATGATTGCCTAAAGATAAAATTATAACTTATACTCTCTTTTTATGGAATGAGACACATAGAGACGATACGAAATGGAATCGACATACAGATGATAGGAAATATATTGCTATTGTTATTTATAAAGATTTACTTAATTTGATTTAATAAAATTTACCAAATTAAAGAGAACCATCAAAATTTAAAAACTATCTGTAAAAGTAATTTTATGTATTTTATACAACATTTTAACTTAAATAAGCAAAATAATAAGATTATAGCTATTGTAATTTTACGAGAAGATCTATCCGTGTAGAAGGGTTGACATTCAGTTCACAATATCTCAGATATGATTAATGTAGCTTAATTAATAGTTGTAGAAAATATCACACATATTGGCACAGTGCTTAAGAAATATTAAAATATTATTATTTGAAGTATTCTTTAGATATAAAGGTATAATAACATGAGCAGTTTTGTTCCCTTGCAGTGGAATATTTTCTTTAACCTTTTAAAGGGTCATTTTTTTCTAGTCATATTATGTTAAAATATTTTTAGTCTTGAAATTAGAATAAGAAAAGGGATTCATTTAGCTTATTAGATAAATTTAATTTGATTAATTAATTAATTGGGTTAATTAATAATTAAGTAACAAATCAAGATACATCATTTTGTCTGAGATAAAGAACTGAAGCATCTAAGTTTCTGACTTACTAAAAAAATTTGCCAGAACTTATGCCAACCTACATAATTTCATACAAAGATTGATAAATTTGGTGGGAAGCATACTTCCCAGGCCCTAGAAAGGGTTAAAGAATGTTCATGAATACTCAAATCAAAACTAATCAAACTAATATCAAACTAAAGCCAAAATCAAACGGAAGCAAGCAATAATCCACTGACTGAAAAATATGTAATGACGAAACAAAAGTTAAAAAAAAAAGGGGGGGAGAAAATATTAGCAACAAGTTGGTCCATGAAAAGAGAATAGAATGAATCAACATCGCACATCAATAAATCAGTCATTTTAAACATTAAAAGAAAAAATCTCAATTGCTAGACGCCAAAACATTCAGAAGTTGAGATTTCGCTTCCAATAATGAAGCTGATCAAAATAACTAGAAATTTTTAACTCCTCTAGCATAGCAGATTGTGGTAGACAATTATAAATACTGATAAACCTACATAATCTTTTCTCGAAACAAATTACAAATATCTTGCAACTTCTTGCTCACGAGTGTACAGTCAAACCTTGGATCCACGATCAAAAATCTACCACTGTCAGCCACAATTATAACTTGTAGTCAATACTGTACAAATCAGACCTCATGTCTTAATAAATAAGAATTTAAAAAGAAAATCGTTTCTCGCATTGATTCATATTCTGTTAACATTCTCTGTGTACAAACTGGTGGGAAATTTTAATTCAAATTGTCTTCATTATTTTATATCATTTTATTTTGTGTCCTCGAAAACTGTTTCAGTGCCATTCTTCAAGATAAAAGTCAGTCATTACTAACCAAAATCAATAGTTAACTTGATCCTAATCTAAAATATTTAATTCTTTTAAGCATAACATAGGTATAGGTTCAGTTTCTTTTTATGAAATTCTTAATTTCATTCATCGAATATTTGGCAGTTTGTTTAAGTTATAACTTTTTTGTAACACAGAATATTAATTTTTTTAAGCATGCTAATATATTATTTTCATTTGTTTTACCAAATATGTATAATAATCTTGTTCATTATTTAACCTCTTAGAAAAATAATACTTTATAATGCGGTCGAAGTTTGAACGATGGAACCTATTATGTGAAAATACTTATTTCTTAAATTTCTAGTTTAGATACATATAAACCGACATGCACAAAATCTTTCCATTGCCAGATTTTATTCGAACTTTGCAAATCGTAGGACTGTAGCGACAGTAAATGGCGCTTGAGGCATAATGATATCCTTTAGCCCCCAGTCGTCTTTAGAATCTTAAGAAGTGCATGATTTAATTTATTTAATACTATATCTAAATTGGTGTTAAAGAATGTCACAAGAGCACTAAGGTTTCGTCCTCTCGATGCTTCCTAAGACTGGCAAAAAGACAGACACACGTGCAAAATTCGATTTATTATTATTTTTTTTTCTTTGGTCTTAAAGAGTTCTAAAAGTGGAGTATATTAAAATGTAAGAAAAAATACGTTTACAATATTTTCTCCCTGTATTCTTCATATAGCTAAGCCAAAGCCAATAGATAAAAACGCGAAACAAATTTTAGTTATATTAATATCAGTTTTGCAGCTTTTCTCGACTAAGAACAAGGCTAGAGTTGGCCCTCTCCAAGTCATTCCAGTGATGGCGTTTGCATCACGACGTCAGAATAAACACGCAGAATATTCACATATAGAAAGTTGAATCAAATTTTCTGTCTGAGGTTTTCCAGCCCTGAGACCGAGACATTTACTGATGAACCACATGTTCTTAAAACATAAAACAAAAAACTAAAGAAACAAAATAGAAAGAAAGAAATAGAAATACGACCAATTTAACTTGTAAAGAAAATCACAATACTTTAACAAGCTCTTATTCAATGATTGGTATTTGGAAGTCAAATTTGTCACTTTTTTAAAAAGTCCTTTATCTTTGTGAGCATTTTTTATACAATCGACACACAGTGGGGGATTTCAGCATAGGCGTTGAAGGCGGTCGCCTCTTGACTTGAGACCTGGGAGTCTCAAAACCTATATCGTAGTGCCGAATTAGCAGCAATTTTTTTTCATTGCAGATTTGCTTAGAATTTCCCCCCCCCTTTTTCTCAGAAAAAAAAGAAGAAAAAAAAGAGTAAACTAAACATAGGGGGAAATAACTATGAATGGAAAGACTAAAAATAAATAATTTCAAAAGTAGTGATATTCAAGAAATTTCTAAGATATAAAAAAATATAAAACCTTGGGAAAAAAACTCTGAAATATTGAAACCATTTGTTCTAAATAAATTGCAATATGATCAGCAAAATCATATGATATGAATATTCTTATTAACTGAGAGAGATATGGCATACCTGGATGAGGGACGATCTAAATGCATGCTTTCTTTTTTTTTTCGGGAACAAATGAGCAAATGAGATAGTGTACTCAAATGCATTATAATTAAAATGAACTTTCTGTCAAATTTCATAATATTTCTCTCATGATTTAATTCAAATTTCTTTGCAAATCCGTAGATCCCTTTTTCTATACGTTGGCTAACCGACTCACAAGTTAACAATTCTCAATTAATATAAGATAAAGGGGGGGGGGGCACTTTTACAAGAAATGTCAGTCCATTCCCTACACCGACAAAAGGGTGTGCCATTGACCTATCTTGATCTTAGGCAGAGGGGATGGCATTGTTTCGTAGAGATTTCTGTGTATTTTTTTAACCTGTCATCTACATTTCCATTAAAGTATTTCATTCTCACGAGATTTTCTTTTTGCTGAATTTTCGAGGATGTCAGCTTCTATGCACATTTTTCAAGTACCAAGACAAACAAACGCCGTTTTTTTAGAATAAAAAATTTAGTTTTTCTCAGCTTTCCTAAATCAGTGCCATTTTTTAATGATTTAAAGAGAATTCATTCTATAGTTTTCTTTATGTGTTAATTTTTTTTAAAAAATTTAACTTATTTGATAACAAAAAATAATAAAAAAATGAACTGATAATTTAATTTTGTAGCTTGCCATTTTCTTATTAATTTAATATTTTTAAATAAAAGGAAACAATTATGAATTTTTATTTAAAAATTTCAATAAAGAATATAACTATTTGAATTCTTCCAGTTGAAATTTTTAAAAAACATACTTAAAAAAAAAAAACTCTTGAGACACTATTTTTAGGATTTATTGCCAACATAGAAAAAAAAGCAATTAAAAATACTCTTCATGTAATAGCTTTCATCAAAATATATATTACAAAAAAATGTTGCAAAAATTTTATTATTTTGGTACAAAAATCACGCGAATGGTATTTATTAATCAATAGAATAAAACTTATTGTTAGCTAAATGGTGGAGTTTTTATTAAAATTAATTCATTCATGCGAATGCTACCATTTATTAAAGTCAAAGAGTTGATAATTAAAGTCTCTGATTTAATCTTTTCTCTGCTGTGCTTTTCTTAAAAATTCGTTAGTTTTTTTAAAATTTTAAATTAATGCTATATAACTCTATTAAAAATATATAGTTCTGACTCTCTTGTGTGTTCGTCCTCTTAAGTAAAACGTGCCACGTGCGCACGTGGCAAATAAAATATTTTTAATAATGTTCAGAAGCATTGGCAGTAAACGAAGCTGAGGCAACGTGATCATTTCTTCTGGTTACACAAGGGCACGTTTACGAGCTGGAAGAGTCTTGTAATTTGATGATGCCTCTACATCTGTGGAAAAGGGGGTTAAAGCAAGCTGACCCTTCTAAATTTATGTTCGAGGGAAGCAGTTATAAATATATATATATCGTGACAATTTCTTGTCTAATATAACAATTTTAACTGTCGGAAATAACAAGATTTTACTCTTTCTCGCACGATCATTTAAACAATTACTGCGATTTTGGTATAAATCAGCGAAATAATTATACATTAAGGGTACATTTGATACATATTAACTGTTTCTCTTTTTAATAAATTAATTTCCATGCATCTTTTAAAACGATTATTTTAATTATAAGTTTAATAACCAGAGCAGAATAGGTTGTGAATATGGAAATAATGAACTTACATTGGCATGAAATATTGTGCATTACAATTATATCATTTAAAACTTTATTAATGAAAACTTTATTAGCTTATCTTAAATTTTAAGTCTAATTTTAATTTTTAAAATTATGTTTTCCATTTGATAAATTTATAACTATAATTTACGAATTTTTCGGTGTTAAAACTATCATCAAAATAACATGTTGATTCAAATTAACATGCTTTTATTAGTTTAACTCTTGTAATGATAGCGGTAATTTATTTTAAACATTCTATTTTATTTTTAATTTTCTTGAATTGATAGCTGCATGATGCTCAACTCTCCTCAAATCCTTATCAGATTTCATATTGCAAGTCAGGAAAAACTTCCAAGATATTGAAACTGAAGACAATCAGATTACTGATACTAAAAAATATAAAAAAAGTAGAAAAATTAAGAGAAAGTACCACTTTGATGAAAAGAAAGGACAAGAAGCTTGCTTCGAGGAAAAACAACAATTCATAATTAATGTTCATAATGTAATACTCTTATTTCAGAAATTTCTCAAAAAAGTACTATATATAACATATTTTAAATGATTTTCAAATCTTTTTTGGCATAACGAACTTAACTACAAAATATGGCATTGATATTGAAAGACATTATTTCAAAAATGAAGTACAGGATTTTATTAAATATGCAAAAAACGAAAACATTTCAAACCCAACTGATATTTATAAATTGATTGTGGATGGCTGACAAACAATATTTCCTAACGTGGAAATAATTTTAAGAATTTTCCTCACCATGCCAATTTGCAATGCAAACGGAGAGATATCGTTTTCGGGTTTAAAATGCGTCAAGAACTATTTACGAAATACAATGAGTCAACCGCATTTAAATGAGCTTTCACTATGATTCATTGAAAATGAGGTAGTACAGGAATTAGATTATGAAAAACTTATCTACAAATTCTCCAAATTAAAAGCAAAAATAAATGATATTTAAAATTTTTTATGACTTTCAATACTTTTTTCTCTTTTTGTAGAAATTTCATTTCCATTATTTTTGGCGTCTGTTTCTTTTATTATCATTTTAATATTACTTATTATATATTTTTGTCCATTTCTCCTATTTTTCCCTAAAATTTACCCCATTTTTCCCTAAAATGTTCACAATTTTTTCCAGTGTTACACTAAAATTTTCCCTATTTCTCTCTAAAATTTCCTCCATGTTTCTTAACATTTCTCCCCATTTTTCCCAGCATTTCTCCTATTTTTCCCCAAAATTTCCCCTATTTTTCAATTAAATTTCACAATTTTTTCCAGTTTTACACTAAAATTTTCCCTATATTTCTCTATGTTTCTTAACATTTCTCCGCATTTTCCCCAGCATTTCTCCCATTTTTCCCTAAAATTGCCCCTATTTTTCCCTAACATTTTCACAATTTTTTTCAGTTTACACTAGAAATGGGGAGTTCTTGTTAATATTTAGCATTATAATTGTTATCATCACCGTCCAAAAATACAACCCTAATTTTACTTTCTATATCAGAAAATATATGAATAAACTGAATTTAGGATATCAATGCATTTTGTGATATATTTTTTCGTTATATTATTTTGGAGCACAATGCCTATATATATATATATATATATATATATATAATTTATATCATAACTTTTTAAGAACAGGACATTTTAAAAGAAAAGGTGGAAATGTTTTTAATGACCGGTTTTGTAAAGTTTCAACTAGATAATATTTTTAAGAACTATTTTAAAATTTCTTTAAATATTATTAAAAAAAAAATCTTAGAAGAGATAATCTTATTTCGTTTCTTTTTTCTTATCTGCATTGTTAATAGAAAATAACACTTAATTCTTCGGTCAAAGGATGTTGACATTGTTTATACCAATTCAAAGTTTTGAAGAAATATAAATAAGAATATTTTCTCCTTATAGTTACTGTATAGAACTGTCATTTTATCCTTTTATGTTAGCAATTTTTTTATATAAAAAAGGTGTAACTTTTTTCATCTATTTGGTATATACATTTAATGTAGAAATTGCTAAAAAGTAAGCGCAAAGTTAAGATTAAAAGCTAAAATAAGTTTAATTCATATTATTTTCTTGTTATAAATAGAATTTACCTAGAAGGGGGCCTCAAAGTAAATTAGCGACTGTGGCCTCATGTTGTCAAAATCAGCCACTGTTGACACATGAATATTTATTTCATTCTCAAAAAGCTACAATTACCAAGTTCATGTTTTTGAAGGCATTCAATATTCTTAGAAACAACAATAGGCATTGTTTAAACTTTACCACTATGTTTTCATTCTTTCCTTTCCTTTTTTGCTTTTTAAGTGTAATTAATTATACAACAGTAACAAAAATGACTAGCACCAACTTCGTAAAATTTTTCATGCCTGTGCTGCCATCTACATTAGGATTTCTAAAGTAGAAATTTCATGAAAGAATTTGATAAGCAAAATCAATTTAATTTACTTCAACCAATGTGAATATTTTGTTAAACAATTTTTTTCGTCGATACACCTCTAACTAATATAAAATACATAAGAGAAAAAATGAACAATTTTTCACTTTACTAATAGTTATTAATATCAAAAATTCTTTAACTAATAAATTTTGCACAAAAGTTAAGTTTAAATACACTTTCTATTCTTTTAATTTCTTGAAATTTCGAAGTTTTTCTTTTTTTAATTTATAATGACTTTGGAATTTTAAGCAGGGAAAAAACTCGGGAGCAATGAGGATAGTTTAAAGTAAACAATGAATTTAATAAATCAATCAATAAGATAAAAACAATAAATAAAATAAAGAGGACCAAAATCAATTTTAAGATTATAACACTAATGACATAACCATGCTTATCCCAAATTTCTTAAATTTATTTTCTTAATCAGGCAATAATAATTATATATTAAATAATATTAATGTGTTGTAACAAATATTTACCATAAGGTTCACTGCAACAACCTATGATTTAAGCTTTTTCCATCGTTTTTAGTAAATCCATCAGCATAAAAAAAAAAGAAACTAATGGCTGAAACTTCGTCCTTTAGAGTCAAAAAAAGTTTTTAAAAGTCACTTTTAAATAACATGAGGAAGAGATGAGAATTCCACCTTCAGATTAGATTTTTACAAAAAAAAAAAAAAAAAAAAAAAAAAAAAGTGATTTTTAAGGTGAGATTTTAAAAATTAACGATTTCTAATTTTCTTTTTAATCCATTAGGTGCCACGATCTCCATTTCGGAATTTCGGATTTTTATGTACACCACTCGGCTCCAAAAATATATTTTGTACTCTTGACAGTTTAATTTCATTCTATATTTATCAGTAAATATTGTGTGTAGCAGAAAGCTTCGTTTCTTTGCAACTAGGAAACAAATTTGAAATTCGTCTGTAAGTTGAACAGAACAGAATTGTCCTATTTGAAGCATTATTTATTTAGTTTGACTTTTACATTATAATGAAATATCGTACATAAATACACAATTTATACATCATAGTAAAGATATGTTATTTAATCAGTCTTTTGTTTTTCATTGAAATGATTATATTGGTATTTTTATAATGATACCCTTTTTCAAAAATATAATGAAAGAAGATATAATTACAAACAAATTATATTTTCAAAACAAGACATAATTTAAATATAATTATTACCGATAAAAACGTAGCAGCTAATGTGTTAAATGCAATAAAATATTTTGGAGTTCTAAATTTTCATATTAACTCAGAAAATTTTTCAAACTATACTGATAATCATTGATTTACACATGGGAACGATATATGTAATAATCATGCATAGTTATTTATAAATGGAACCTTTTGTGTCATTCGGTAAAAAATGTTATTTATTATTTTCCATCAATAAAAAAACAAAGGTTTTTTTCCCTTTTTTTACAACAAAAGCTACTCCAAAGCCCTTAATAATTTAATATTGTACAAGCATTTTCTCTTTTCAGACCAATAAAATAATAAGAAAAGTTGGGATAAGAGGCTACCGATTTTACAAAATCACAAATTGATTCTGGATTTCAACGTTTTTACTAACTATAATTTTCTTCTTTTACATTCTCGGAATGTACAAAACTATTTAATAGACTTTATTTTTCAAACTGATAAATAAAATTTCTTGAATCTAAATATTTGTTTGAGTGCAATATTTAATCTTTAAATAGGGAGTCTACGGCATTTTGTTCTCCATCTCGTGTTGATAAGTATTGTAGATTATTATAGATTGAAAATATTAATTAAGTTCAATGACAAGATCATAACACTTATCTTTCAGAGACTTAACTACTCTAATTAGGAAGAAAAGTTGGGATAAGAGGCTACCGATTTTACAAAATCACAAATTGATTCTGGATTTCAACGTTTTTACTAACTATAATTTTCTTCTTTTACATTCTCGGAATGTACAAAACTATTTAATAGACTTTATTTTTCAAACTGATAAATAAAATTTCTTGAATCTAAATATTTGTTTGAGTGCAATATTTAATCTTTAAATAGGGAGTCTACGGCATTTTGTTCTCCATCTCGTGTTGATAAGTATTGTAGATTATTATAGATTGAAAATATTAATTAAGTTCAATGACAAGATCATAACACTTATCTTTCAGAGACTTAACTACTCTAATTAGGAAGAAAAGTTGGGATAAGAGGCTACCGATTTTACAACATCACAAATTGATTCTGCATTTCAACGTTTTTACTAACTATAATTTTCTTCTTTTACATTCTCGGAATGTACAAAACTATTTAATAGACTTTATTTTTCAAACTGATAAATAAAATTTCTTGAATCTAAATATTTGTTTGAGTGCAATATTTAATCTTTAAATAGGGAGTCTACGGCATTTTGTTCTCCATCTCGTGTTGATAAGTATTGTAGATTATTATAGATTGAAAATATTAATTAAGTTCAATGACAAGATCATAACACTTATCTTTCAGAGACTTAACTACTCTAATTAGGAAGAAAAGTTGGGATAAGAGGCTACCGATTTTACAACATCACAAATTGATTCTGCATTTCAACGTTTTTACTAACTATAATTTTCTTCTTTTACATTCTCGGAATGTACAAAACTATTTAATAGACTTTATTTTTCAAACTGATAAATAAAATTTCTTGAATCTAAATATTTGTTTGAGTGCAATATTTAATCTTTAAATAGGGAGTCTACGGCATTTTGTTCTCCATCTCGTGTTGATAAGTATTGTAGATTATTATAGATTGAAAATATTAATTAAGTTCAATGACAAGATCATAACACTTATCTTTCAGAGACTTAACTACTCTAATTAGGAATTAAATTACTCTAAACAAGTTAAACATGAACGCTATTTAGAAAGATTAATATACTGAACATAAGGTATAAGTTAATAGTCCTTATAATAAAGATAAATCAGGAGCCTTATGTATCCCAATTTATTTAATTGCTTAGGAGACGGGATCATTTTAATTGTTTCAACATCGTTATTCAAAAACTGCACAAGCTGGCGACTCTAATATGCCTTACCCATTAAATACATGTCTTAATAAATATCTATATTACAAAACTTTTAATTTATTATTTACAATTTAGTTCCCAGGATATTTCTGATTGAACTCACAGTTAATACCATGAAATAGTCATTTGATACTACAGTAATGGTTTCAACACCGTTCTTTGAATTTTAAGACTCCGAACAGAAATAAAGATGGGTGATACTAATGAATAAAAAAAGCGAATAATTAAACAACTTTTCTAATTTTTAATATAAGAAAGGATTATATGGAATTTTTATTCATATCCATATAGTATTACCTAACTTTCTAGTCATTAATACTAGCATAAAAAATGAATATAACTTTCTCTTCAACAATTTTTTTTTAATCATTTGGTGAGGGCGATTTCTTAATGAAGAATGGTCAAGATATAAATTTAAGAATCATTCTTTCTCCCAGAAAAATAATTTTTTTATTCCTACACTAAGAAAACAATAATTCTTCTGACATCATTTGGTGTCTGCGTATTCCAAAATAATTTAGTATACAACGCATACATTTTCCATTTTGCAATCTGTTATTATATTAATACAACATTTATTTTTAATACAGGGATATACAATTTGTTATTACATCCTCTCTGTTTATTTGAGCACTTTATTTTCAAGTCCGATCAGTATTTGGTCCTATTTCAGAATATTTTCTGATCTACTGGTAAGGTAGTTCGGTGGGGAACCTTACGAGATCATGTTCATACCAGTCGAAGACTTAAGGAAGCTAGCGGGATATCTTTGACTGCTGAGCATCGGTTTAACCGTGAACATTAAAGTGTTCTTCACCCGCAGAGCTCTAGTTAGAAGAATATGAATGCTTTCTTCCTTTTTAACTTTCTCGTATGCGAAGTATACAAAGCGGAAGTATTGTAATCACCAAAAAATTCGATCTCTAGATTCTGATGAATCAACACGTTTCAAACTTCCTTGAGTCCGAAGAATACATTTTTGGAATTCTGTCTGTAATTCAATTAACTCATTCTATAATTCAAGTAATTCTGAAGCGTTTTGAGATAGGCGTATGAAATTTGAATATAGATTTAGAACAAAATTTGTACATTTCTATGAAATTTTGAATAATATACATTCAGTGACTGCCCAGATGTCCGAATATAAGTAAACACGATAAGTGCAACATGTAAAGATCTAGATAGATAAAATTTAGTATCTGTTAGTATGTAATTATTTGACTACCTGTTGGTTTGTAATTTCACAAGAATGTAAATGCGATAGCTGCAAAACACAATGACTTAAATATATGTAACTTGGTGTGTGATTTTGTTACTACAGTTGTAATTATTTGTCAAATTTTGGTTTGAATCGGTAGGAAACAAACTTGTCGATAACACACATTTGAAGTTTTAAGTAATGTGTATAAACCACATCCCAGTGATTGATCGCCAATGATCGCACACCAATAGGAGTTTTCGTAACTATTGCTCGCCAATGGCATGCGATTAATAATATGATAATACATTTATTAAACAGTATACGTGAAAGTTTCGGGAGACAATTCTCTCTAGACTTTTCTCACATTCAAAGTAGTCTTGTTTTGAACTTTAGTTAATTTCAAGCATTTCCTAAATTTTCTTTTAAATCCTTTTCCAATTTGATTATCTCCTTTCCCGCCCCCTTTTTTTGTCCTTTGTCCAATGGCGTAACTTGACTTTATAGATATCCAGTAAACGTTTGGAATTGACCCCATTTTTCAGTCATGGGGGATTGGAACAGTAACATTGTCTATGTGCATTTTTAATTGCGATATCTTGTAACGGGACTCAAGGTTGTCTTAACTAATTCGAACGCCTTGATCTAGAAAAATTTTGCATCCCATCATAACTTCAACTAGGAATTTGAAAGCAAGTGAGTTAAGAAAATATCTCCATCATAAAATAATTGTAGGAAAAAAAAAAAAAAAGACTGCTCTGCTATTAACGACTTTCAATTTTGTAAATTAGCATCTTTCTCTAATAGGATTTTGTAAGCTAAATTCCCTAACGTAGGTAACTTTTGTTACACGGATAATTAAGATTTTCCTACCGTTGGTTTCTATATAAGCATTTTTTTTTAAATATCCACGTTTATGTAGCATTACAAAGTTGTTGGTTGCCTAGTTACAAACCTTAAAATATTTTTATTTTTAACATATAAAAATTATAATAAAATAATTTTTTTCTTTAAAATTAAATAAAAACATTTTAGAAAATTTCTAGTGCCACTGAACAAATAACAATCCTAGACAACAGCTCACTAGTCTATCAGATAAAATGACTGTGTCGTTGCCTTCGGTACCAGGCGCTACTTAGAACTGTCTCCTATAATTCTGTTTAGGCGTTAAATGTTATTAAGTTAGAAACGATAATTTGAAAATTGAATGATACAAAATATATCAATTCCTGGAAATGACTATTGAATTGGGCAACAAAGTCTTGATTGTACCGTGTTTATCAAACTCCAGTACCCACTTGAGCCAAATCAGTTTTTAAAACAGAGAAACTAGGTATTCCCCTATGCCTCTTTGTATTCTATACTTATATAAAGCTCAATGTGTGTGTGTGTGTGTTGGCGCAATACAGGCCAGGCCGTTTGATCAACAGCTACCAAATTTGGTACATGTATACCTTTGAGGTCGGGAATGTGCACCTGGGGTCCCTTTTTTTGAATTTTTAATTAGAATTTTAATTATTAATTAAAAACTAACTTTCCCACCAAAAAAATCTTTTCATTTTCCCCACCGCCAAATGAGTAAGGCTTCAGTTTCTTTTCCCACGCTAATCAGGCTAGGCTTAAGATTTTTCGGCCGAATATTTCAAACGATTCTGTTTATTTTCTTAATGTTTGATGCATTTAAAATTAAACATTGTTAAGGAATCGATCTTTCAGATTCATTCTGAAGTACTTTTGAATTAAAATAAAACAGAATAAAGGAAATTAAAAATTTCTAATCTGCATAGCTTTACCCCAACTGGCGTAGAAAAATTCACGCATTTGTGTTACCGTAACTGACATTGAAAATTCACGCATGCGTATTGTGTTCTGATTGTTGACAAAAATTTTCAACGGATGTTGAAAATTAATTAATTGATTTAATTGACTTGATTTAAATTATTTTTAGGTCAGTTGTGTGCTTTTGTAATTAAATTGTATTTGTGTTACTTATATATTTTTTTGTATATGCTTTATATGCGGCTTTTTGTATATGCGGTTTTTAATTCGACCTGTTATCCTGTTTTCGACCGATTATTTTAAACGATTATGTTTATTTTCTGAGTGTTTGATGCATTTAAAATGAAACATTGTTAATTAATCGATCTGCTCATGATGAATCTGAGAAAATTTTGCTGACTAATTCTTGAGATATTACATAAATTAAGAAAGATATTCTTTAGTGCCCATAAGTTTTAAATGCTCAGTGACACTGTTTTCAGTAATCATATTATTAAAAAAATTCTTTGTTTTAGTAAAAAAATATTATTATATTAATTGCAGATTAATCGTTTCCACTTTAATTTAAAGCATAAATTCTACAGGAGCTAACAGAAAATTAGAGTGATACATATTACGTTATGGCTGAAGTCTTTTATATTATGAGTGAATTATATGACTATCAAAATTTGAAGTTTTAAAATATTTTGATGAGTAAGCTATTAAAGAAGGAATTACATAAAATATTTAATTATTAAAATTTTGACGAAGCATTAAGATTGGCGAACCGGCTGGTCGCCAAAGGCGGCTAGTAATCAATAAAGATGGAATTAAACGGTAATGAAATTTGCATAGCGTTATATTTAAAATAATCTGCTCATTTTTAATGTAATTATAAAATTACACTCGCCAGATTCCAGTAGTAGCTTGAACCGAGTACTGTTTCAGATTGTAAGCAGCCATTTTTTTTTTAAACCTTTCTTCTCAACTGCTTTAGTGCAAATAACGATCTATTCTTTGTTTTGAAGAGAAGAAATATCGAGTATTGCCAGTAATTTGGATATTTCTTTAATTAATATTTTTAAAAATACAATGGGGATACCCAAGTTTCCCCCTTTACACATTTACCTCGCCTGATTTTATATATAATGTTGAACATTAATTTATTAAAAACTTTTTTAAATGATTTAAAAACGATTTTGATATTTTTAAAAGATTAAATTTCTATATGTTTGAATAACTTTCGAACAACTTAAATTCTTTTTAATTTATCCATTATTCTTATTGTCACCATGGGAAAAAAAGCATTGGGTCTTTATATTTTTGTCAGTTATACACTAAAATCAAAGACTACAGAGGGTTATTTTTTATGTTACATTCGGATTTTTTTTTATTTCCAAATCTTCTTAGACTGTGTGTGACAAATAAATATAGGTGAAGAAACAGATAAGATACGAGCTACAATTTTTGTGTTTCGAACTGAGCCTCAAAATTTAAGCTTTGAAACCTCAGCAGGCTTCTAAAGAAGATATAATTCATTTATATTTATGTATTACTACAATAAAAGCTGTTATCCTGTTAACAATGTCTCAGATATAATTTCACAGATTGACTTATGCAATTTGGTGAAGGAAATTTCGAAACAATATTCACGAACATTTAAATAAAAAATCAGTTCTAAAATTAGCTTGATACCAGTAGTGATCCACTAACAGAAAGAAATCAGATTTGAAACAAGACTTGGGAAACAAGCTGAGCTCCATAAAATAATAGATTCTGGCAAACATAATTAGCTTGATACCAGTAGTGATCCTCTAACAGAAAGAAATCAGATTTGAAACAAGACTTGGGAAACAAGCTGAGCTCTATAAAATAATAGATTCTGGCAAACATAAGTATGATTACGGATTTTATATATGATTAATGAAAGTGAAATATGATTAAATTTATAGTAAAATAAATAAATTTATACAAAAAGCGCTTGAGACATTAAAAATATTGTAAAACTATTTTATACCAGAAAATTAATCGATCTCATGAATGATAAAATTCGATTTTGAAGATGCTGAAATCTACATTTCCGCGGTAATACAATGACAAATATAAAATAAAAATAGTGTTGAATGAAAATATTAGCAGAGTTAAGTTATTTACCTATACTACAATCCAGCATTAAAAATGTAAATAAAATGTAAAGTTTGCTACTCTATAATTACATAATGTTCAGGTACATTTAAATTAAAATCAGATGAAAACAAATTATGATTTAAAAAAAAAAAAAAAAAGACATTGCCAAATACAAAGTAAAAAAAAGCACTGCTAAATAGAATAAAAGAAATAATTTAATGTTATTATGTATATGCCCGTTCACAAACATTTCCATATTCGAAATGTAAGCTTATGTTAATAAAAACTAATTATTATTCATCCTTGCATTCTTATTCGTACACTTAAAAAAAGAGATGTCACAGAAATGTACGATAACGCTAAAATAGCGTTATCGTACATTTTTAATAATTTTTATATAAAGAGATATTCACACAAAATACAGTTGTGTTACATCACTAGAAAAGTATGAAACGCAAAAATTTAATACGACTTTGCTTTTGCCATCAAGGATTCTTATTAATACTTTGGAGTTAATACCTATACCCGAAATTCCATTAACCTCTTCGCACATAATGAAATGTCTGACACTCACATCGAATCATTGTATTCTCAGATTTAAGTCTGCAATTATAGGACAAAATTAAACATTTAAAATGGCAAAAATCATTTATAAATGCTTCAGTATTTCAAATGCCCCTTATATTATTATAAGAATCAAAATAACAATAAATGCCCAAAATAAGATGTGCTGTTACTAATATTGCATCTCTAATAAATTACGCAATTAGTGTGTCTACGAGTAATATGTTACACAAGATACCAATTACTACAAATTAAAACTAAATTCTTCTCAAGTATATCATAAACATAAGAATTATATCCATGACTATTGGATAATATATTAAGATAGATATTGTAACTTGACTCGTACGGTCAAATCAGTTTGTCTCTGCCTGTGAGCACTATACAATATAAAATATCTGATTCTCTTTTTGGAATTCCATGAAATCTCTTAAAAATATGCGGAGATTTCAAAATATTTTTTCTTAAAAAAACAAACAAACAAACAAACAAACAAAAAAAAAAAAAAAAACACGAGTAGTTGTAAAATATGACTTTATTTTACGTTATGCCGGTAACGCATGTCTCTGATATTATATATCCCACAAACCTTTCCTTATTCTTTCTTGAAGCACTACAAAAAAATAAACTCTCTCCATTGAACAAATAATTTACTCATTTGCAAAGATAAAGTAACATACGAGGAAAATAGACTAAACGCAATAAAAAATAATGTTTTTGCGCTTCCTTTCCTCGCATTATGTATAAGCATTCCCTTCAGCAATTTTCTTTTCAGACATTAAATATTATACCAGAGAACACTGATAAAAGATGCAAATGCAGATTCCAGGTTCACATCTCTGCAGAGAGAAATAACCCAAACTGTAACTTCCTGAGATCTTAATCTCAACATTACACGATTTTGCTTCTTCAGTGGTTCTCCCACCAACCGAAGAATTCTTCATACAATTTTTGAAAAGTTGATGCTCCATCTAATAATGCGAAGAATAATAACAGAAAAAAGTCGTTTCCTGTTCTGCTGACCATTTCCTTGCGATAGGCTCAATGATTCCACAGACAAGAGTAAAATACAATAGAACTAAAGCCGCCATTATCTCCTCTCACAATGTTACCAACGATAGGGAAGTAAGCTTCAATTATGTGTGGGCTGACAAAGCTACAAGATAACCTTTATGGCACACTAACAAATCTAAACTAAGTCTTGGGTATCGAATTCCGTTCTTTATCGTGATTCTTTTATGGAATGACGTCAGAGATGCCCTCGGATGTTACCTTTATTTATTTCCTGATTATATCTAAGACGCAGAGCATCTTTGATTGAAATAATAGAGTTTTAAATGGCTTTTAGAAGATTGCTATTGTTTTATTTTTCATTTATGGACTGCTGAAGAAATTAGAAGGATAGAACGAAGCAAAGATGGGGACTTATTGATACTTATGCTTGCTTTTGAGAAAATTAGCTTACACTTGCTTCAAAATATAGATCCAAATTAATAATTTATCTATCATTACTTGCTCGCATAGTCCATTTCCTCGGTTTTAAGATTCTAATCGAGGATATGTATCCATATCACTGGAGGAATGAAAAATTAATTGATTGATATCTCCCACTCACTCATGGGGCTTAAAGGTCACAAAAAAAGTGGCGAAAGTCGATTGATTTTTAATAATTTCAAATTTTTTTCTCTGCCTGTTTATTATAGCATTAGCTGTTTAGAATTCAACTTCTTAAAAGTAATAAAATTTATTTTATCAAAATTGGTTTGTAACTTCCAGTCGCTCCTTCTTTTCAAAATAAACAAACAAAAAACACATTACTTCATTATACAATTTTCAGGTTCTTATCATAAACATAACCTCCACGCACCACCTTAATGATGAACTACAATAATTGGATGTATATGCACAGTAGAAGTTGTTTAGGTGTAAATAAATATCACATTCATTTATTGCCTTTGTTTATGGTAATACATCGTAAAATGAAAGCCCAAAACAAGAGCATCATTTGTAAACAAAGAATGAAACTAAAAATGCAGGAAAGGACGAAAATTAAAAGATTTTTAAGAAAACACTTCAGCTGTTAAAATTCTTCATTTTTTGTATAGCATTTTATTTTAGCAATTTCATATTGATCAAACGTTCAGTAATGGTCAAAAGTATCTACTCAATATTTGATTTGATATAAAAGGGGTAACATGTAGAGGAAGTATTGGCAATCTATGATATTGGCAATTTTTCACATTTTAGTGATTAGTAGTAGTAAACCAAATAGCTCAAATGATACTAAAATTTAAAACACACACACACACATTTTGGAAACTTTTATGCAGCATTTGTCAAATATCAAAACCAGGAAATACTTCATAAAGCCCAAATCACATTGGAACAACTCTTATTTTTTTTAAAACTTACCAACAGCTATTGACACTGTTTACAAATAGTATGTATGCATTTTTTTTTGTTATTGATATTATAGATATTGATTAAGACACTGGTTGACAATAAACATTTCAGGTAACCAGACATTTGAGAAAATTTAAAGTTAAAAATGTCAGTCACAAAGAAAAAAAAATAACCGGACATTTTATGACATAATTATTTGAAATATTCTGAATGGGAATGCTGTCGAACCTATTCATATACTTTTTTAACAAGAGCTTTTATTGACTTAGCGTATATTTACTAAGTAATTTTCTCTTAAATAGAAGGTTGATTCATATATCGATCTCCAGATTTTTCTTCTTTAGTAGTAAATCATACTCACGGAACTACGTATATAAAAAAAGTCATTTTAGTGTGAAGGAGAAGGGGGGCTTCTCTCTATATTTGTACCCATGGTCATAAATTCCATGGTCATAATGCCGGTGCTAATTAAACAGTGGCGTAGTGTATATAATGGCAGTCAGGGCCTAATATGATTTCTTCGCCCCATCTCATCAAAAATTAGTTGAGTTTGGGCAAATGATGCATGAGGCGCAGTATTATTTTTCGCTATTCATCTTATTTAATATAAAAATAGGCATAGTCGCACTGATGCTTTATCTGCTCAAGGCCTCATAAGACTAACGCCTGGGGCATCTATACCACCTTTGAGGCTAGGTCGTTAGGTCGCTGTAATCAGATGCATCGTGTAAAGTTTCTGAAACTGAGCCTAAAAAAGATACTATTTTCTCATAAATCAAACTTTATAATACCATTCAGTGAAAAGAACCACTAAAATGCTCGGAAGAGATACAATCCTGCTCAAAAAATAAGCAACAAATGCAAAACTCGGAAAAAACAAAAATTATTTAATGGGTATGCGTGAAAGCTGTACGCGAGGTCGGTGTGTCATTACGAGGCCACATATCAAACAATAAAGCAAAGAAAAACAATATATATACCGGGTGTCCCATAAATTTGTAAATACTTTAAAAATTCATAAAAATTGAAGGACTGGGTATATTTGAATGTGATTTGCGAAACTATTATTCACATGAAGGGGGATTTTTTTTGATACAGAAAAAAAAATTGTCAATAGAGGGCGCTGCACACAAGCAAATCAGTGGAAATATGCAAATTAAAGTCTTATGAAAAGCAGAGTGAGCGATTGACACATCATTTCTAAAGGTTTGCATAAGGTTTGTATTAAGATGTTGACACTGGGGGATAAAGCACTATTGGTAAAGTTGTTTTATGTCAGCAACGAATCGGCGGTTGAAGCCTTACGAAAGTTTAGGACCCAGAAAAGATTGAAGAAAGGTTCAGGTCCGATCACTCCTGCTGGACTTGTTTCCCTAGTACGCCGTTTCGAAGAAACTGGAAGTTTGTGTCATCGGCCACGCAGTGGTGCACCTCGTTTAACAACAGTCCGTACCCCCGATGTCTCTTCGCAAATGGACACGCTAAGGGAACGGTCTACAAGTGCAGTCAGTAGCGCACGAGAAGTGGCACGAATAACTGGTATACCAAAGACTTCGGTGTACCGTATCCTTCATGGTGTATTGCAATTGTACCCATACAAATTGCAATCGCTACATCAGCTCTTACCAAATGATACAGCTAAGAGATTGGAATTCTCAAATTGGGCTTTGGCGAAAATTGAAGATGATCCGCGATGGCTGCTGAAAATATTGTGGACAGATGAGGCTCATTTTGCTTTGCATGGAGCAGTTAATACCCATAACTGTAGAATATGGGCACATGAGAATCCACATGCTTACACTGAGAAGCCCCTGCATTCACCACGGGTTTCTGTTTGGTGTGGTTTCACTGCATCCATTATTGCAGGCCCTTTTTTCTTTGAAAAGCCCAGTAAAAAAGCAGGATGGAAGACATGTTCAGTTAATGGAACAAGTTACTTGGAAATGTTACAGAAGGAAGTGATACCGTCCTTATTGGAACACGATGTCCTTGACACAGTGACATTCATGCAAGACGGGGCACCTCCTCACATCGACACCGAAGTGAAGGCATTTTTGAGAAGAACTTCTACTGAAGAACGGATAATCAGCCGTCACTTTACACATGAATGCCCCCCACGCTCACCAGATTTAACACCCCTTGATTTTTGGCCATGGGGTTACCTTAAGTCTCGGGTGTACCGCCATAGGCCAACTTCGTTGGTGCAGCTAAAGGAAGGCATTCGCCACGAAATCTCATGCATTCATCCGGATATGCTGTATGATGCAATTGCCAGTGTTGTCTCCCGCTTCCAAACTGTTATTTGTGGTGATGGCGGACACATAGAACAAGTACTGTAGTACTGGTGTGATACGCATGTAAACAATTGTTTGCATGCAAATAAAAGTATTTTTCCCGTAGAATTGTATGTTTTTCTTGTGTCTAGCGCCCTCTATCGACACATTTTTGAACTATTTCTTTTTTTTGTATGAAAAAATATCCCCCTTCATGAGAATAACAGTTTCGCAAACCGCATTAAAATATACTCATTCCTTCAATTTTTATGAATTTTTAAAGTATTTACAAATTTATGGGACACCCGGTATATATATATATATATATATATATATATATATATATATATATATATATATATATATATATATATATATATATATATATATAATGCCGATATGCGGCGCTACAGCCAAAATTGGTTGGCAGAATGTGCAAAGACTTGCCTCACGCTAATAACCTGTACGATACCCTCTAGCTGAAATGCATGCGTGACAACAGCGAATCACATTGGCAATAATGTCGTTGATCGCCTGTTGTGGTAGTAATGCCCATTCCTGTAATAATGCCTGCTGGAGCTTGTGGAGAGTGCCTGGAGGCACACTGCTACCTGCAATCCGTCTTTCCAACTAATCCCATACAGGCTCTATGGGATTCAGGTCCGGTGATCTAGCAGGTCATGCCATTTATGGAATGGTTTCACTCTCCAGATAACTCTGCACCAATCGTGCTCTATGAGGGCGGGCGTTATCGTCCATAAATATCGTGTCAGTAACCATTGCAGATATAAAAAGGCGCACAAGAATGTGTAGGATTGTGTCGCACAACTATGATACAACCCCCAGCGAAAACTTGGAAGCCTATTCGGGCGTTCATTGCTATGCCTGTTCAGACAAGTAAACCACCACCTCTATAATGGTGGAGCTCTCGCCATATTCCTTCGGGAATCTTTCTAGGTGTTGAATATAGACTAATCTGTAAAGAGGATGTGTCCCCACTGCTTTTGTGTCCAACTGTGATTTTCACGGGCCCAATGCAACCGCGCTTTGACATGCACAGGGAACAAAGACACACAAACGACAGAAATCATTAAAAAGATAATTTTCTAAATGTTAAGATGATGTAAAAATCATTTTTGTAATATCACATTTTTGAAGTTGTCGAGGCAAAACATCAAAATATTGTTCGATTTTTAATCACAATTAAATAAAAATTGCTCAGAGATGCACATTCCCATTCTCCAAAGTATATATATACCAAATTTAGTAATTCTTGATCAAACGGTAGTCTGCGAAGATCCACACACACACACACACACACACACACACACACACACACACACACACACACACACACACACACACTTATCCTTATTAAAAGTAAAGATAAAGATTAGTAACTAAAAATTGAATAGTATTTTTGTTTGGCGGGAATGTATGATCTGTGGTTATAGACCAATTTTAATAAAATCAAACCAGTTAAAATTTTAATTTTAGGATTTTTAAACTCCTGGCAGAAGCAAAAGATACCAATTAATTTCAATAATTTTTTCTAATTTGTAATTTTTTTGCTGCTCAGCTATTAATAATTTTTTTTCATCTCATTCTACTATGCAAAAATGTAATTGCACAGGGAAAAAAGTAATTTTGGTAGACTTGTTATGCTTAGTTTCTTCAAACCACTCTTCACAGACAATGTTTGAGGGATTTGATTCTTGACATGTCTACCGACGCAATTCTATAAAATAGTTTAAGGAGCATAACTATTTGGGGTTGGGAGTGCGATTTCTGCTTTTTCATTTCCATTCAAAAATCATTTAAATAACCATTACATCTACGAAAGAATTTTACAATTCAAAGATTAAATTAACAATGTAAGATTTTGAAAAATTTGGATTTTATTTGAAGGTGCTAATTAGAAACTGATGCCTGTGCATATTCGACATTTCTTTCATTACGTTCAGATTATTCGTATATATGCATCAAAGATACAAGGATTCTAATGACCTAATTAATGACTCGAATTCTTCTGATTTATTGCACTTTTAATAGCCTTACTTGGCAATAAATTTGTATTACTTTACTTATTTATTTACTTTAATACTTAAGAAAGAGGTATCCCCATTCATTAGAAGATTCTCTCAGGTCACTAACATTTGAAATGGCCTAAAGGCTTTGACCTTGCATCAATGCTTGACCTCACCACTATAGAGAGTTTCGCGAAACACTTTCGCTTTAAAAAGAAACATTAAAGCGTCTGCGTTGTAAACAATACCCACGGCAGAATCAAGAAAAGAAGATTTTTAATTTGTCTATGATGTTTTATAATGAATTGTAATTGGATTTAAATCTTATTATTTTTATTTTGCAGATTTTATTGTTATTTTTAATTTTTGGTCGCTTTTCTATTGTTCCTGTAATGTAGTAAGACTACAGGTGAAAGAGAAGCTACATCTGGCGTTTAAAAATGAGTCAGTTTGTTTGTGTGGATTTACTTCTCGCTTTAAAGCTACAGAAATGCTATTTTTTAATAGATCTAGTTAATCTCAGCCTTAAGCATATCATATGGACAACATTTAACCCAGCAAATTCCAAATTTTAAAGCCAAATTAATTTAAGGACATAGGAGAAATTGATGTAGGTTTTATACAAGCTGTCAAAAATAAATAAATAAATAAAAGAGCATTTTTATAACCTGCATATATTTTATGACACTTTACAAAATTGTCATTGATGGAAATGATTCAAGATGACATGTATAATCAAATGGACGAAGTTATTAACCGAGCTAATAAACTTAGTTAATTAACTGCTATCTTGAAATTTTCTTTTACATCAACGATTATTTTCTCTGGATCGTAATGAAATTAGCGAATGCTTTTCTTTATGAAATTACTCATGAACTTGTATGAAATTCTGAAAAAAATGTTTAGAATTGTAGGATTTTGAAAAATGCCGCTTCTAATGTTAAATGAGTCCTGCAATTCATTGACTATCTCTGAAACTATCATAGATTTTAAAAATATCTTAATGTTCACTAAAAGAACATAATCTTAATACTCAAAATAATAAATAAATTAATGAAGACAAAAATGCAATATTTTTCGCAAATTTTTAAATCTTACTTTATAAAAAATGAATTGTAATATAGTAAAATTGAATTGTAGTGAAATTGGATTGTAGGAATGTGACATAGTAAAATATTTATATGATAACAAAGTTCAGATGCTAATACGTTATAGTTTTCAAAATTTTAAGAAATGTTGACAAATTTTGACGGTCGGCCTCTAACGTATATTGTCTTTATTCCCTATTTATTGATCTACTCTTCGTGAATCGGCTGTTATAAAAACGTGGTTAGTTAAATATTGATCTTATTTTCAGATCAGATGATATCGATGTAAAATTGTAAAATGGGTTTTCTGTTCTTATCAAAAAATAACTTTTATGTTATGGATATGCATTATTTAACAAATAAATACATTTTATTCTTTCTTTTTTTCCTTTTCTCCTTATTTCCTCCCTTTTTTTAGCCAAGATTTAGTAATCAATGTTAGTCGCACAAATGATGTATATTTAACAACTCTTTAAATATAAATATTAATCATGTAAATTAGATACTTGAGATTTTGTTTGATTGCTCAAATAAAGATGTTGAATTTTCACTTTTTATTAATGAAAATCAAAGGTATTTTATGAATTTTCTTTCTCATTTTGAGAAGTAGTTTTTACTGATGCAAAATTAAAAATAATTCTAAATTATATTTATTTAACATACTAGATGGTTTGAATTATTTTCTTATGGTTCTTAAAATAGGATTTAATATCTTCTGAAAATATGTAAATTAAGATGGTGGAATCCAAAGTAACTTTTAATCACTAAACTTAAATAGTCCCCTACCAATTACCACACAGATTAATAAAAATAAAAATGTTTTTTTTTTTTTTTTTTTTTTTTTTTTGTCACGGCAATGGAAATCATAGATTCGAATTTGACCACATTCTTAAGTAGCTAAATTTTAGAAATCTGGAATATAGATTTATTAATTTTATATCCACCAGAGCTATTATGGATCGGTAAGTTGTGCAGTGATTTTATTAATTATCTTTCTCTCTTAACCTGAATGTAGACTCTTTTTGTTTTTAAGATATCTCCTTTAATATCTCTCTTGAGGCTTATTTAACCACTCATTTTGTTGCTTCCCATGTTTTATGTGACTATACAAATATATCTTTTATTTATTTGTATTGCATTGGTTAAATGCGGTTGGCAAACGAAACAAGAAATTGTTTATTGAAAACATCAGATTTAGATATTTTAAAACGAGACACATTTTTCAAAGAAGCAATATAAATCGCAGTAGTTTAGAGCAGTAATCTCTAGCAGAGGTATTTTATTCAAAACTGAATTTTTTTTTAATTGATAATTTTTTTCAAAATTTTTTATCTTCTGTTAAATACAAGGTAATCGCACAGTTTCGCGTAGCCTTACAACCGAATTTTTTTGTTTTTCTATTATAATATTGTCATTCCCTTCCCCCTTAAGTACTTTTTAATTTTAATGCGATTTATAAATGTAATTTTAGTATAATTACAGATTGTCAGAGAAATCTTGGACAGATTGCAAAACCATGCAAAATAAAAACTATAAAATATAGAAACAAAATGCCTTTCATTTTCTACTCTAGAATCTGATACATTTAATAAAGCTCAATCTGAGATCCTTTGATTGCGTATAGAATGTCCAAGCGAAAATAGATTTAACACTATATATTTGCAAGAACTCAAAGAGTTATAGATTGAATAACATCTGTGATACGCAGTTTTAAATCGTGCTAACTACTGTAAGATACTGGCGTACACTATATTTTCATAACTTCACAGGAAAGAATTCTAAGGAACTTAATTTTGAAAATCGCATGATATGATGAATTTTTTTCTTTCAATCATCGCCAGGTCAACACATAGAGCCATCTATCGGATTCTGAGAAATAACAGTGCTGTGAAATGAAACTATATGAACCATGTTAATCATATTTAGCATTAAAAAAATACCACCATTCCTAATTATTGTTACGAATCTGTGATGCTGCTTCCATCATCAGAGAGACTGTTTTACAGTCATCTGTATTGGACGTCCGTGTGTCGCGTCGGAGGTCCCAGAGCTTGGTGACAAACTTGGCGACCATTTGGTGACTTGGCGACGAATTTGGCGACTTTGGCGCCAAAATAGATTATACCCGAAACATCGAAAATTTTCCCGATCCGTCCATTGGGAACCGAGATACGCCTCGAAAGTTCCTGATTGGTTGAGAGGCTTCTAGCCCGGCCCCCTGAGGCCTATAAAAGGAGGCAGTCTGCAGTTGTCGGGAGGTAGTCGGAATCGACGATAAACAACGAGTCTTCCAGAGATTAGCAGAGCAGCGACGGAGGCAAGCTAGTGCTGAACTAAGCTGTGCGCTACTGTCTGCAGTCGAGTCTTGTTGTGTGCTGCTGTGTGCACGTCTCGGCTGAAGACAATTGTCTTCTCTATGCTGTATATAGTTGTCGTTCTTTGTGCTGTCCTGTGTGTCGTAGTGTCAATAAACGTGTTGTGTGTTCGTCTACTAAAAGGACTGATCATTGTGTTGTGTTATCTTCATACCATACACAACCACTAAATACACACAAGTAAACGAACCCGACGGATTGATAGTGATAGAGGAAAATCCGTAACATTATTAATTTACAGAATTTTCTCAGATGCTCAAGAATTCTAGGACACCTTGTATTTTCACTTTTTTTTTTGTTTTTTTTTTTTTGTTGTTGTTGGTGTTGATTCTCAAAGATTTGAGTATATTAATTTTTAATGAACGCTGAATTTATTTGCAAAGTATGGTATTGAAATAACGCTTATTATTTTATTGGAACATTCCGAATAACTAAATGGAAAACTTTAAAAGATATTTTCCTGACTGAAATTATATAGTAAATCACTTGTACCCATTTAAAAATATTATTGTGGAAGCAAAAATAAAATAATATTTTAAAAAGAATAAATGTTATAGTATTAACAAAAACGTATATTTAAAATAAACGGACAATATACTCTTGGTTTGTTTCTGATATAATCATGCTAATTGCATGTTTCGAGTTCAAAAGGAAAACTCGAATACATTGGAGTTTAGATATAATCGAATGGTTCTTGATGTTTATTCTGATTGTTTTGTTTTGTTTATTTGTTTACTTGTCTACACATCTGGTGTTAAAACTTCATAAAAATTTCAGTTACCTAATTTTTTATGAGAGTTATTACGTTATCGTAGCGAACAGATAGATATGCATCCTCATCGTAGAGGAACTATGTCCAAAATATGACATAAATATATAATATTGGTGTCAGCATCATATGCCTAATTTCATCTTATTGACTTTCACCATTTTGCTTTACTGCATTCGTAGAAAAGGGTCATAATACTGAATAAGAGTTTTCAGATTCAGAGACGTCAGAAATGTAAAGAACCATTGAGGTCAAATTAATTAATTATTACAATGATTTGTTTTACATGCTTCCTATACAAAAATTTTTAATGTTTTCTCCAAATACAGTTTCATCACAATAATTACAATTCGTATGAAAATCCTTCAACCAAAATAACGTCATTTCAGGTTTCTCCTGGAAATTTCGTACGTTAAAATATTATTATAATTTTATTATAAAAATATTTAAATATTTAATACATAGTATTCTATTGATATGTTTAAAATATTACCGAGCTCTATTCAAAACCAAACGCGTATTATCTGCATTATTAACAAAACAACAAGAACAACAACAAAAAACAGTTGGAAGGGTCTTCCCAAAACTTTCTTATATCCTCTAACAAAGACATTATCAAACTTCCCCCGCACAAAAATTTGGATCCTTGGGAAAGGCTGGAAATGTCTTGTGGGGTATTGGTGAACAATAGTTAGGAAATATCGATCTTTGAGTTGAATCTAGCGTTTTTAGTGAATCCGGCGAGCGATTTTGGACGATTAATCACGTTCACGGGTTAATACAAATATTGGAAAGTCGAAGATGTAATTTATTGCATGTAATAGTGATGTAAAAAATAATAATTTTTATCTTTCAAGTGGTTTCAAGCAGCTAGTGTTTCACAAAAATACGAACCATTAGAAAATCTTAGATTCCATCCTAGCTAACTCATTTCTGCATTTAAGTGCTTTTGATCCATATTAAGATTTGGTTTCGGTCGAATTGTCAAGGTTTCTTACAATTAAACGAATCTTGATCTTGCAGACAGAGGTTTGGAAAACATATTGAGAGAGATTGATTGGTTACGGACATTAAACTGAGATGTCTGTTTACAGACATCTGACAGAACGTTTAACCGACATGCTGTCTAGTGTTTGAACACTTCATTGTAAGGCAAATTTATGCAACATTTGAGTTTTTTTTATCAAATTTATCTTCAAAAAATACAATTGTTATGACTATTATAATTTCGTAATTAACAGTTATAATAATATATGTCATATTCAACATCCGTTAATTGTTATTATCTTTCCAGTTCCTAATTATATAAAAACTGAGCGCTCTTCTGACTTGAAGGCAATATTCATGGATGCCAGAAAGCTTGAATTTTGAAAACATTTGCGAAAAATTATAGTAATAGTTAATATAATTTTGTATATTATAATAACTATTTTTAATCATAATAATAATTATTATAATTTGCTAAAAATAGAAAAATAGTTATGCTAAAAATTATAATAATTTAGTCAGTATTAAAAGTTAAAAATGCATCGGTTATAAATTGTATTGTCAACAATAGTTATAAAAAATTGATCTTCGGCGATTTCAATTAATCGCTGGCATTGCGGCAAATTAACAAGTATAAAAAATTCGAATATGTATTTTAAAAGGCATTTTCCTAATTAATTGACACAAAAATGTGACATAGAATTGTAATTATAGTCACAAAATCATATATTGAATTTTATTTATTTAAATTACTCCGTTTTAGAGTTCTTGCCTTAGAGAAAGTACAGATTGATAGAAGGTTAATCCTTTATCGGATTTGGTTACAAATCCGATAAAGGATGAAGGTTTGATGTGCATCTGCATTTTAGATATTAAACATATATACAAAATTTTACCTATTTATCTTTTTACATTTTGTAATTATTGTGTTCACTTTTACTCAGGCAGCAAATACCCGGGGGGACACCTCGAAATGAGGATGAGATGCTTCCTGTATGGTGGTTGGATCTCGCCACCCTGGAGGGTACACAAAAAGGAGGGGGATCTAGCTCCTCCCATCGATGACGGGACGTACTTCCTTCTGGAAGGGTTGTACCGTGGCCGGTGATGGCCCTTAGGATTCAACCACAGTTCCCGCCAGTGTTGCTGTTGTGGCGGTCCGGTCATTCAGTATTTTATTCGTGTGCCTTCGAGCGGGTCGGTGAGTCAATGATACGACTTACTCGGACAGCAGGGCAGGCAGACCTCCTCTAAATATCGATTTAGTTCAAAATTTGAAAGAAATTATATAAATTTGTGATGCAAAATTTATATATCAAATTATATATATCCATTATTTTAAAGCATTTTTAAGATCAACAGACTTGATTCCAAAAATGTGTTTGTCGGATTCAGAAGAATCTGAAGTGTGGAGATTCTCCAAAATCTCTAGTTCGAATTTTTTGATGAATACAATACTTCCTCTTTATATAGTTTGTGTACAAGAAAGTAAACAGATTATCAAGTTTTATATACTTATTTAAGCAATTATCGGCTAAGTTAGCTAAATAACTGGTGGGCTAAGTATCTGGTTTTATGAACTTATTGCATTTATTTCTTAATTTTCATAATACGTCTTCTAAGCTGATATTGAAATCCAGAGAATACCGATGCGAGTTTGTTTGGAAACATACTTTTTATCATAAAAAGACTTCACTAAAGAATCTTTCATCAATTTATCACCTGACAATACTTGAAAATGCACATCACCACGTAATGTATTCTATGGTTATAAACAAATTTATTAGCTGATATTGAAGCTTATTTTAATGAATATACTAATCATATATCGATTCATAATTTGCAATAAATTCTATAAACAATTCTTAAAAACGGCATTGTCATTAATTTTTACTTCATCCTCTTTCAATATCCATTTACATGGCTTCATTCAATATCAAATGATAGCTGTTGAGTCTTATATCTGGTTTATTTCTCACAATTAATTGCTTGTTACAGGTTCAGTGCATCTACTTATGTCCGTACACATCTCATTTTCCTCTCTTGCCAAAGATATTAGTCTTTTCTCACGTTCTTTTACACTCTAATTCACAATAAGTTTCCTACTTATTATGAAAATAATCTAAATGTTACTTTTTTTCACTGTAATTGGAACAGCATAATTTTTCCATCTTATCATGAAGCATCAGATAATCGTTTCTTAATTGCGTAGTTTTACACTATGAGGAAAATTTTTGTAATTAATTTTGCATGGTATTTTATAATCAATTACTGTTTTTTCACAATGTATTTCATCAGATTGCGTATTCAATAGATTTAAGATAATTCACGATTATCAAATTGAAATGTAGCGAGAAGTCATTTATCATTAATTTATTTTACAATTAATAATTTTCGTAATTCTTTTTAGAGTATTTTTGAAACATGTATAGACTATTCCAAAGTAGATATCATTCGTTTGAACTCAGTGGTTGCCGAATTTCAGAGTAATATTATCTGACAACAGACATTTACGCAAGCGTTCAGTTCGTCTCATTAGCAAACAATTGAGCGGGTTACAAGGTTACTTGACTAAAGAAAATGATAAAAAAAAGAGCTTGAAAAAGTTCTGTAATTTCACCATATAGATTCATTTTACCAGCATGTATATAACAATTATTCAGTAGAGGTTTTCAAAAATCTTTTTTTACCTCTTAATTTACCTTAGCTATCACATAGTTTGTTTTGCCGCAAGCTAAAGACTTGAGTTACTCTGTTCATCATCGTTGGATAAAGATAAAAGGCACTAACAAATGTTCACAGCAACTTATGCTTTTATTCTCGACAGGGGTTTTAAGAGAATTAATGAAGGATAATTAATTTCCTCATTAGTAAAAATTTAAAGAACTCAATGAATATTCACCTGCCGACTTTAATATATTTCTCTTAATTTTGAAGTCAATTTATTCATGTTGTTACGAAATTTCGTTTGGTAGTGTGTATGGTGCAAGAAGCCCAATAGATTCTACAGCGCATAGCAATGCTTCATTTGACAAGCAAACACGAAACACAGGTCGCAAAACACAGCTGAAACATACAAAAAGCTTCGACAGTGTATACTTCGGCACACTTTCGAAAATCGATACACACACTTGCAGAAATCAACAACACATAAATCGTTAATTTGGCAACACAACAGCACAATAGCGCTCAGTACAACACCTCGCAATGCGATAATATACTAAATACAAATTTATATTCTCTTGTGAGTGCTTCGCACCTTATAATTCCCAAACAGGGTATGGAATTCTCTAGAAGGATCACCAGACTTCGGTTTCTCATCGAGAAACCAACATAATTCTCGTATTTCTCAAAACCTTCATTTTTGTGGCCAAAGTCACCAAAAATTCTCGCCAAAGTAGCAAGCATTAATAATATCTGTAAATCTCACTAAAGAAAATCTTGTCATGAAATTTTATTTTCACCTTGCTGTATTGACAATACATCGCTACATATTCTGTAAGTTCCCCATAATTTAGTTGAAAATTACATATTATAAGCAACAGCACGGAAAAAAATGGGATTTTTTAATAAAGCCTTTATATTTTCTTGAATCCTTGTGCTATTTTACAGAAATGCATATAAGTTTTTCGTACGACAAATAAAATCCTCGATGAAATTTGCAAAACATTATCAGATTTCTTCGAAACGGGGTGAGTCTAAATCATTTCTTTCACCATCGATTTTTCGTCTATCTCGAAATTTCCTTTTGATCGAATCCACTGTAAAATGTGGGTTCATCTATGTAGTAAGTTCGTAGAAATTCAAGGACATACTTTTTGGCCTTATAGTGTAAACAGTAATTCACTTGATTACAAAATGTTTGGACTTATTTATATATCCAGCATATAAACAGTGATTAAAAACAGAAATTTTCTTTGCAGAAAATGAAAAAAAAAAAAAAAAAAAAAAAAAAACTGCTTTAGGTTGATGGTTTAAGGGGTTCTTGGCCTTTTTAGGAATGAAATCATGTTAGTCGAAGATTTTCTTTTCTTTTTTTTTTTAGCTTAATATATTGAATTAGCAAAAACTGAGAATTTCAGACAGTAGTCAAACAAATACTGTATGTTCTATTTGAAAGCCCAGATATTTACAAGGGAAATAAATTATTTTCATTGTATACCTGTCCTTAAATTCTCAAGAGAAATAAATTATTATTCGATATTTTTCTGCTTCTTTATCCAGAACAAAATTCCATAAATGCAGAATCAGTGGAAAATATTTATATCAATTTTGCAGACCAGTTTTTTTTTTTTTTTTTTTTTTTTTTGAGTTAGTAGGTTTTTCTGAAATTTCAATAATAAAATTTCAATTATAAACATACCACATGGCGCCACAATTTTTTCGTAAATTAAAAAAAATCATGATATTTCTCATGACTTCAACTAATACATCCAGGGTATGGCTTTGTTTTTGAAATCGAAGAAGAATTAGCGACAATGAATGCTCTCTGCATTGTACTAATGATAGGTTTAAAAAACCACCAGACCAGAACATTACACAAATCAACAATTTTTTTTCAGAGTCACTTTTTTTTCTTTCGCTGAGAGTTCACAAAAATGTATAAAAAATATTTTGCTATTTCTTCGAATCTATAGCCGAGACAGATTCTAACAGCATGTTGACCATTTTTGTTTTTTCTTCTCAAAATAATTTAATGCTTTGATGAATGGATTTTCATCCAATATTTTTCATAGGTATATTATTAAAATGTGCAATTATTCTAAAATATACTGAATTTTTTTGGAACATATTAGTTCGTAAAGGTTTGTAAACTGCCAATTTTAGCATACGGTTATTATTATGTAAAATACCAGCCAGCCCCACACGGGGTTTCTGCTTCAGTGGGTAATTGTTCCCACAATTAACGATTTGATCCGGAACGGGGACTATTTTCATGTGATGTTTACTGCCGATTTGGATGGATAATTTTTGGAGTCCGATAAACTTCGATCAAAAAAGCTGAGCGGAAAGTTAAAGCATATCCATTTTTTTTTTCGTCACACTGAGTCATGCACTATAAACATTAATGGTGTTGGACATTGCAAACTTGTTCATTGTTTAATTATTGTAAAATTGTCCGATTTTTTTTAACAAGCTAGCGTACTTCTTTCTTTTAAATCTCATTAGACTACGCAACAAATCAAAAACAATTACTTTTTAAGGCAAGCAATTGTACTTTGGCTATGGAAATTAAATAGCCCAACTTCCTGCAATTCAGAACCTAAGTCCAAAGTTTATTTAAACCCACATCTAGATAAAAAGTGACTGTGCACTTTAGAAATAAGAAATAACGATTCGTTAATCGTTTCAATAACAATCAGCAAGTCTAAAATTTTCCGGTAAGTGTGGCAGAATGAGGAAGACCTGGGAAACTTCAGCCATAAATTTTGATTTCCTTTGGAGAGCCTTCTTCCTTTCCTACATACCTAAAAATACTTGATACAGAAAGAAGGAAACGTTTTTATTTATGGGGCCTAGAAACTTCTGCCGAAACCACTTTCTTTCCTTTGACTACGACCCGATCAAGTTCCGACTCTTGGATTCGTGTTCCGAACAACGTGAAAGATAGCAAGTGTGCCAAGGATTTATTGTAGCTCGTATAAAAGCAGTTTGCCCAACTGTACAAAACTACTGCTTAATACAACGACATGATGAACGAAAGCGAACTAACTGTAAAATCAATTGTCCTGATCTTCACATTATCCTCTTGGCACTCACTACTTGTTGAGCAACCATGTGCATCTGATCGCTGATGCGTCCCATATATTCACAAAAATGTCACCTGCTGGAGGAATTACCTTAATGGCAAGAGGAAATTGTCAGACAGTTTTTATTTCTATTATTGATGGAAAATAAATTAAATTATTCATTTTTATATCTGTTGAACGTAGGCAGTGTTTCCTCTAATGAATAATTGTCTTAATAATCACAAGAATTTGATAAGCATTTTTATACATAACTTTAAAATGAAAATTTTGGGATTCAAGATAAAAAAAATTTAAATATTCATTTTTTATCAATTTTTTAATTAGAATTTTCATTTCAAAAATAGTTCCGAAATGACGAATTAATTTACTGCCGAGAATAAAAGTATTTTTAATCTATAATCTTGATAAAGAATTTATCTTTGAATTGGGTTTTATGTAGGAAGTTAAGACAATACATATTCATAAAATGTTACAGATGGATTGTTTTAATGGAAAAAGAGAATTAATAAACAATTTTCTTATAGACAATACAAATGCTAAATTCAATTATTAAAAATTTATGTGGAGAAGATTTCAATTGAAAAGATTAATAATAGAAAAGAACCCTTTATTTAGTTATAGTGAATGCCTTTATAAACAATGCTTGTATATTGCAAATAAGTGATAAAAAGCAGTATTATTACGATACATTAACATTTAAGAGTTGCAAAAAGGAACGTAACAGAATGAATCTCATACGTAGTATAACATTTTAAGATTGAAAACTTACATATTTAAGATATTAAGCATCTATTTAAGAATATCAAATCTGTCGTAAATGGTTTTTTAAAAGATGGTTATAAGAAGATTGTTTTAAATTTATTTAATAAAGTACCTCTTAAAATTTAAAAAAAATATAATTGAAATGGAAAGATTTGAATGCTTTTTACTTTAATAATGCTAAAAGAAATCTTTGAAAAAAATAGCATAATTGCTATGTTTATCCGAATTACAAAATATGAAAAGCTATAATTAGTGTCTAACTTCTTTTAATAGTAATGTCAAAACATATGCCCCCTATCTAGAAAAAAACAAATATTCTTAAAAAATATATTTTCAGCATATATTATTGAATTTTTTTTTGATTAAAGATAAAAAAAAATTATAAAATGTCTTAATAATTATGAATAATGTTACATTTTTAAACATTAATATTTTCCTGAGATAAATATATATAATTAAATAATATTTATCTATTTCAGTTATTATTTTAATGAAAACACGCACAAACGATTTCAAATTATTAGTGTCTAAAGTCAGTTGCATATAGAAACGTTAAAATTTCAGACATTTAAAAACATGAAATTTTAATTTATTTATAATAAACAGATTACTTATAACAAACTGGTAAAAAACTTGTTGATACAAAATTAGTTTAAGACAAATATAAACTGCTAAGAAATTATTGTCTGCGCACTCATCCAGAACTGCATATGCTAATAAAAAAACCTACTATAAACTTCAACGTAGAACAATGAAATCATTCCCTGAAAAAAACTTTCTCCGAGTAAAGTGTCGACATATTATAAGAAAAAGAGTTTAGTTGAATTTGATTAATGGTCCATTCAGAAGTAAACATAATGAATTAACATAATATTAAGCTGCTTTCAGGTTACCAAAACTGAAGTCGGTAACCTAATCTGTAAAATTTTACATCACATCAGCGTGAGGACGTTTGTAGTCTGATGGCAGATTCAATGTATATATCACACCAGTATAATGACATAGCGATCTGGTGGCAAGATTTCGATTGTTGAATGTTTGAAACTCACTCGCCCTTGCATTCGAGCTATTGATTGTTATATTTAACTTCAAAGATCAATCATCCTCTTGCTTCTATGTCACAGAAGTTTAGAGATGGAGTTTCAGTGGCTGATTTAGGCATCGTGACTGGTCAATTTAATTTTGCATATTTAACTTAATCAACATGTTAATGATTCATTTTAGTTAATTTTTTTAGTAAATTTGTGGAAATAATTTTAATGAATTACATTTAATTAAAATTAATAATTATTTGATAATATTAATTAATAATTGTTTTAATTAATTAAATTTTAAGGGAAAATGATTAAATGTTTAAAGTAAAAAAAAATTCAGAATAATTGTTGTGACTTATGTCACCTTTCAAGTCCGCTGACAGTTATCCATCAGCGATTTAATCCGAGTGTACGTCTCCCGTTTTTTCAGCAGCGCCAACTAGGGCTAGGAGTACAACTTAGCTACTTCTTGCGTCACATTCACTTGCACAACCCTTTTTTACACGGGGGTACACTCACACACCTCACAGGTAAAGAGGAACAACCAAGCCCGAATCGGGACTCCAACGCGGGATGCCTAGATCACGGGGAAGACGCGCTACCCCTATGCCAGGACGCAGGCAAAGAATAAATAATCATAACTATTAGTTAGTACATTCCTTACATACAGATATAAGAATTTAATCATCATGAAAAATTATATAAAGAAATATTAAATTCAAAATAATTATTTTAAAAGGCTTGTCAAATGAAATTAATATAACTAATCATGAACAATAATAGATCAAATATTCCAATTTATTTTAAAAGAGTAATTACTTATGCTTTAATTCGATTGATGATTCATTGCTGTATTTATTTATTTATAAATTATTCAATGTAAACACACATTGTATTCTCACTGTTTCATAATTCATAGAACTTGTATTTTTTATAATTTTTTTTTGTGGCAACTAGGCAAAAACGTTTTTAATTGACTTGTCTCCGGTCCACTTCAGTCCAGTGTCATAGTCAGCTATCTATTCTACAAAGACGATAATCTGTCATTGGATCTTGTCATAGGAGTCACCTAAGTATGGTTCAAAATTACGAGATCCATCATAAAATATCACCATTATTGTTACGAAACGGGACGTAAATATAATCAATCTTAGCACATCAATGCGAGGAATTTAAAAACATAAATAATTTTTTCATCATTCTTTAGGCTTGAAGCCATTCAAAGTCAAATCATATTCCAAGGTTTACTTTTATGGCTGTAGAAAAGGTTTTTAAGTTGAAAATTTATTAATAGAATACAAATTAACATAAAACGTAGAATATATTAATTTTTAAATTTTTAACATTTCAAACAGATTTCATTCAAATTATATCCTTCAGTATGTTACATTTTCATTTGAAAAACTGCTAGTGTGAACATCTTGCTTATTTATTATACACATTTGCAAAATATAAGAAAATTTTTGTCTAGGTAAATATTTGAATAATATATATTAAATATAAATTTTATTAAATATGTACTTGTCATCGATGAAACAAAGTAATAAAAAATAAATAAATAAAATTGCCGATAAATTTGTTTTATATCACTTCGTAAATTCGACTTCTCAAATAAGGCCGTGATGGCCATTAAAAAATTCCCAATTTTAATATCAGGCTGCTATTCATAAAATAATTAGGTGAATCTATTCAAACAAAAACGAAAGTAACTTTCGAAATAGCTTTCGAACAGCAATCCATAGAAAGTGAAAACTTTCGTTTTCTTTAAACAAACACCATTGCGTGACTCGCGGTCATAAAGACAGATTCTATAAGGAATTAACCCTAATTAATTCTGTTTTTCAGAACGTCAGATGTTTCTTTTGAAATTAAACCGAACCATTCTTTATTTTTAAAATGACCAATATAATTCTTGTCCAGGAAATAAAAATTCCTCCTTTAGAAATAAAAATAAAGAAAATGTTTCGAAAAACAACTCAGCAAGTAAGCGGAAGAATTCTCATTTACTGGAATTCGATTTGCATATATAAAGCAAAACTAGTCGTACATCAAGAATCTCTGACAACATCTTGAAGGTAAACTCCTTGGGCAAGCGAACCCCTCGAAGTGCTCATCATCCATTGTTCGCCCCGCAATTGTGAAATTTCGCAATAACGAAATCGAAGGTGCTGCATCGTTCCTTTAATAACACCCAATGGGACCGGTCAGCCGAAACTAGATCTGGATCGGGCAGGGCCAAGAGAGTGACCTAAATTCTTTGAGGCAAATTTAGGTCACACAGCTTACTCCTTCCTCAAGTTTTCCCGATCTTCCTCCTCTGGAAATCACGTGAGAAATGCAACTAATGTGCATGTCAGCTACTGACGTTACGGTTTCGTCATCTTTTTGAACGGAACTGCGTGCTTGTTGTGACTGACGGTCGACGAATCGACTCGTGTCAGATCCTCTTTTAGAAATCGAAACCATCATGTGCGTGAGTTGATGAAATCACTTGCAGTTCTTGCAGTGCCATTACATGATTGTTCATATAGAGAGTTCTACGCGCTCAATTGTTGAGAATTTTTGTGATGAAATTCTTTGGGAATAGATTCAGTTTGACAAATTATTGCCTAGGTTGCCTTACCTGCTTATGGAAATTACTTATTATCCGAATCCATACTTACTACAAAATGATTCATAAAGAATCATTTTATGAAATCAGAGCATGTACGCGTGTGGTTTGATGCAGTCACCTGCATTTGTTGCATGGTTTTCTCTTTGGGCTAATTACATGACTGCCAAGGCAGTGTCTTTCATTCAACTGTTGAACTTCAGGAGATAGGTAGAGTTGACAGCAATTCAAGAAATATGCAATTTGGATTATGATAATAATTTTTTTTTTGAATTCAAACCCCCTGTAGGAGGTTTCAAATAGAATCGTGAGAAATAAATAGCTTTGAAGGATACTTTGCACAGTGCAGTGTCTTGTTTGACATCATAATATGACTGTAAATGCGATTATTAGAATTCATATTTGATCACCTGGCGCACCGATGTTATTTTGGAATCCACTATGCATTTTGTAGGAGGAAAAATGTGATATCACAACACAGCACACTTTTAAATATTTCATATGTGACAGTAATGTAACAAGAATAGATAATTTTGTTGCACTGCAAGTTAATCTTAAGGATGAAAGAAATTTAAGAAGCAATCATTTTAACAGTTTGCTATCTTGATAAAACTGAATCTTCCTAAGTCAAGAGTGCCACAAAATGATAGAAAAGAATCATCAGAAGAAATCAGAGGTTATACGGGACTGCAACGACCGTTGAACGACCAACGAATCTACTTTTGTAAGATTCACGAGATCACTACGCGTATGGAGTTTTTAAGTTCACTTGTAGTTGCTTCAATACAGTTGAATAATAGTAAAGGCACTAAATTTTTGCATTCGTTAATTTTCGAGTTAGTTAATGACTTGTGGCCATTAACGAATATCCTTAATGTACAACCAACATAAGAATAAAGAAAATTTTTGTCAGAAATTTAGCACATCAAGATTATTTTTTAAAAGTTATAATCATATTTATAAAACAAATAAATAAAGATTAAACTGTAAAATCTTAAACCATAAAATAGAACTGAAAAAAACAGTGCTGCGTTCTCGGGGTTTGGAAGAATTTTTTAATATAATTATATAGGACTCAAAAAATTCAAGAATATAAAATTAATTGGTATATAATGATTAGAATTTGAAATGAAAAATTCAATTAGATTGCAAAGCAAGAATTCACCATGTATAAGAAATCACACAATTTTAATTTATTTTATTTTAGGAACTACTTTGAGCTTTTATTTATTTATTGACAAGTTTTCTAGAAGCATATAGCGAGTTTGCAAAGATAAAAACTTTTATGAGAGGTGATACTTTAGAGATATTTGACGTTTTTTAAATTATTAATTTGTATTTTTCTTTAAAAAGTTTAAGGGATAATTTGAGTTAAAGCACATAATATAATTTTTTACAGATTACACTGCTTCGAAATATATTTCTGAATTGCATTATCATATTGTTCGGTGACACTTAAGCTCATAAAAAAAATCCGTCATATAAGCATCAAGTAAATCAGATAAATTAATTGTGAGTAAAAACAGTTTATTCAAGAATTTAAACTAATATCTTTAAAAAAATTTAAATATCCTTTAGAAAATAAATTTTCAACTATACACTCAAATAAAATTTTAATTTTAATTTTCATTTCATTCTTTATACCGACAAGAAGAGAAAATATTTTTAAGCGCCATTTTGAAAGGAAATAAATGTATGATAATTTTTTTGAGGGAATAATGAAGAAAAATTTTACAGGACAGAAATTCAAAATAAAAGTTAAAAAACTTCCGTATTGTTTTAAGTGAATTCACATTATTTTCTAGCACTTAAGTACAGCTTCAATATTTTAAACTGGATTGGAAATTATAAAGAAATTTTACAGAAAAATGTCTCTAAAATTTGAATTTCTTTTTCAGTAATCTAATTCTTTCTTTGTAAAAAATAAATTTTCGAAATCTATCATTTTTTAATAATACCACTGATATTTAAAGATTTTTTTAATGATGAGAATGTAAGTGTTGATCATTTCACGTTTTACAATTTTTATGACAGTTTTTTACAAGTATTAAGAAATTAATTTATTTGAAAGTTATTAAGTTAACTTCGATGTAATCTCTCCTTAAATGCAACATTTTCAATATATTTTAATCCAACAGGTTTGTTGAATAGATTTGTATTTTAAGTAACACATCAGTAAAAAAAAAAAGAAAAAGAAAAAAAAACCCCATCAGTTTAAAAAAAGAAAAAAACTTTTTATTGGGGAAAACCCGTTCTTTTCCAATAATCGAACATCAGTTTTTAATTTAAATATTTGACATAAATAACTGGTTAGTCTTAATAGATGTTTGCAGGAAATGTTCGCCCTTTTATAAACTGTCCAGCAATACAAATAGATTTTATTTATACAATTCATTTATCACAGGCGATGTGTTAAAGATCCTTTTGAAGTAACAAAAGAGCATTTCATTTTTTAACAATTTATTTCGCACTCGGATATTTTTCACAATTTTTTTCAAAATTTGATAGCATATACAGAGAAAAAAAGTAGATTACTGGGGGATTTAATGGTTTTGGAGGATGATACGAGTGGATACGAAGTATGCAAAACACGCATAGAAAATAGAAACAGCCTCCAAAACAAAACCTGTTTTCTCATAAGCGTCTTGAATTATTTCCAAGGCTGTTTACCATTTCCTGCTACATTAAATGGCTTCCCAAAGTAATATGAGGTCAAGTTGAGTGTTAGTTGATTATTTTGAATATACAAGAAAACAGCAAATTATAGAAAACGATACAATATATTCAAATTATAGGAAATTATTTCCACTTTGATCATAAATATAAATAAGCAGTTAGGGACTTTTACTAGAATAATATAATGAAGAAAAAGCTTATTAAGGTAAACTGAGTGTTTTTCGAACTCAAGAGTGTATAAATTTGTTTGAAATGTAGGAAATAAACCCTGAGACATGACGCAATGTAATCTCTAAAACGATTTATACCAATCTGAAAATATTACCGAATCTGTGAGGAAAGCTTGTTTTTCATAGAAATACTTGAACAGTATTTGTGCTTATATGAACGGTTTTTTTAATTTAAATTCACTATAATCACGAGGAAGATCGTAACCTTCCACGAGGATATACGAACAGGACAACCGTAAGCATTGCGAGCCAAGCAAAATGAACATAATTTAGGGCATCTCATGCATGGAATCCTCTCATATATCCTTAGCTAGCTATAAAATGATTAATGTGCCATCAATAAAGCTGGTATCTGATTTTTATATGTTAACTTCTCATCCTCGTACTTTAGGCGTCCTATGCTCAATGGTTTAAATACAGTGACAAAAAGAAGTTAATTTGTTTTATATTTTTCAGATAATTAATCCTTTAATCAAAAATTTTAATTAATTGCATAATTCATGTAACGAAATATTTATAAAGAATCAAAATGGCCGATAATCCAAATCTTCAAGGTAAAATACATTTATCAGTTCTGCAGAAGCGAAACTATCTTCAATGATCCATCTCCATATTATCCGATTATGAGAAATAATTTTTCTTAGAATATGTACATAAAAAATCTCGAGGCTAATTTCTCAAAATATCTAATCAGCTTAATAAATGTTTTTAATTACTCAGTTTTTTCCCTAATTTCTCTGAAATTTGAAAAACTTTTTAATAATCAAGTTTTACCTTAGTTTGTTCATGGTTTAAATAGAATTCTCTAATGTGCTTTAATCTTATAATTGTTTGTCTTGGTGTTTTTTTCTACTCTTTTACGTTCTGATATCTTTTTCGAATTCAAAAATAATTTTTAATTTTTTAACATTTGGCATAACGAAAGATTGTAATACGTCTTTAAAGTAAATAAAATATGAAAGAAAGGCGAAATGAATGACGATTTTTTTCTATGTAGATTCCTTCGAAGTGTGAAGTAAACATTCATTTTATAAACAAAAGCACATTTCGTTTACGACTCCTAGATGTTAAAAATTAACTATGTTTTTTATTATTTAAATTTCTTTTAATTGAATACAGTTTGCATTAACGTTTTCGGCAGAAATCGGTACATTGCGTTCCTTCAATTAATTAAGTTCATTACTTTTTGCGAGTGTTCACAGAATATCCTTCTCGGAATCTATATAAGTCAAACACCTTAAATTCTGTTCATATAGTTATTTTCTTGTCTTGACTATACTAAGTGATATAAAAAATTTTAATAATTGATACTATAAATTGATGCTCTTTTGCTGTTTTGATTATGAATTTCTAAACGAATCAAATATTCATCTTGCTTTAAAAATTGATGAGCATTTTATTTTGCTATTTTCAAGTGATAAAGCTGAATCCTGTTTCAAAAAACATATTGTAATGTAAAATTAAATCATTTCTATATTTTATGTACCAATATTTTTATTACATTACAATTTGGTAAGATCAGCTTCATCAAATGTCAAGAAATTGCAAAGCTACTTAAACTTAAAATCAACGAGTAACATAGTAAGAACAGTCTTTACTGGCAACGGGTAATAAACCGCTTTTAAGAGGTAACCGAGTAAAATTGCGATGTTTTTTTCTTTTTTATCCAGAAGTCCAATGTGGTTTTTATTTTCAATAGTTTTCCTACATTTGAAACAAAATCTTCTCAAATCTTTTCTTCGAAGTTCTCTGGACAGTTGACAACAGTTTCGTTTCTAGTGTCACCGAGAACATCTAATTAATAAATATCTTTAGAAAACCAATAAATGAACTTTGAATTGGATAAATGTTCTTAAAACAGATGTAATAATGGAAAAATTAAGGATTTTATGGAGCTAATTTATCATTTTATTAAGCGATAGAACTACGTTTAAATAGTAAATAAAATTAATTTATCTCATGTATAATATGCATTCTTTTTGATATTTTCTCCACCATCAACTGATTGCAAATCGAAAAACTGGCAAGCACCTTCTATTGTAAGAAACACATTCTTTCACGTCATAAAAGACTCTCTTCTAGTTTCTTCTAGTATCATGGCGATTTTTAGCAATTTCTACTTCACAGATAAAGCCGTTAACATCAATTAATTATCTTCTTAAAAGCACATCTCTATGAAAATTAATAAAATTTCACTAGCATGTCAAAAAATTAGCTAAACTATTCCCTTTAAACAACCTAATATCTACTATTCCAAATTCTGATAAAATAATTTCTAACAATTTTTCATATATTATGAAGTGTCCACCTCGCCTTCCCCTTGATCTGGGCGTCCCGGGTTCGAATCCTGATTCAGGCATGGTTGTTCTTTAGCCTTTTTTCTATCTATGAGGTGTGTGACCCCCCCCCCTGTAGAAAGGGGTTGTGCAAGCGAGTGTATAAGTGTCATCTTCATATGAGTTAAAGTCAGACTTCTGCCCTCGGGTGCTCAGGGGTCTTTGTCCTCAGAAGCTACTGCACCTCTCTTCCCCCGATCTCTTTGACTTGGTTTGAATTGGTGTTAAATCCAATGGGGATAAGCAACAAAAACAGTGCCCACATCAAACATTTAAATAAATATTTAACCCCCTAAGTCATTGATTTTTAAACATTTTTGTATAAAATTCTTTGCTGTATTTAATATCTACTTATACGAAATGTTAGAGTATTATTAAAACATTTAATCACTCATTACTTATTTATTAAAACATTTTATTTTTAAATGTATCTTATGTTTATTTGCAAAGCTATAGTACAATCGACACCAGAATTTGAGGAAAACTGAAAAGCTACTTCGAAGCTGACAGCAGGAAAAGCAGTAATAATAATTTAAAGCAGAAAAGCAATAAAATATTTGACCGAAAATTGATTCAGAATCATCGCTAAACTTAAAAGAGTTATACGTCTCAAAAATTATATGTCAAAAGTTATCAAATATTAGACCTATGTTCTCAAATTCTGTGTAGCACAACTGCTATTGAAAATTCTTTACACCGTGTTCTCCAAACTTCATAAAAAGTAAAACACAAAAACTAAGAAGCTCCTTATATAAAAAGGAAATTCCATCACGTAATACAAAATGGACATTCTTCCATGACGAAGTTTTACGATTATTGTACATTAGAGAGTGTCACTAACATCAATTAACGCTCTTCATAAAACACAAGCAACTTCAAAAAAAAAAAAAAAAAAAAAAAAAAAATCGGACAAAGAAGAAAGTATTGACCTCAAAATTTGAAGAATGCGAACCATCAGATAATAAAGCGAAGAAAAATATATGATAAAAAAAGTAACACTTCCTTCTCCGCATCTTGAGGAAAAAGTAAAAACTTCTCCTCAGAAAACGACGGGAGCCAAGAAAGGTCAAAAGCTCCCGCTCCGATGGAAGATCTTTTTAGCATAACAAGCAACATTTGGATAAAAGTGTTTACAGTGTCAAAAAAAAAAAAAATGATAATGGTTATGAGTGTAGGAAAAGTAGTGCGAAAGTTTTGTTTAAAAAATTTTTTTTTTTTATTTAGAATTATGTTGAAATGCATATTTGCTTTTTTTTCCTCTTTTACATATACAATTTTGTCTCTATTTACTTATCCCATTTTTGCGTTGAAGTAAGATTTGAATTATGAATTTACTGTTTTGCAAAGGAATTTTTTAAAAAAATAATCATCTACACATCTCGGGAAAAAAAGTTAAATTTCGAAAATAAAGAAAAAGTATTTAAATACACATCCTGCAGTTTGAATTTGTGCGCTTGTGATTTTTGTTTTAACTGAAAATTATTAAATTAAAGTAACAATAGCAAAAAGAAATAATGATTATAAAAATAATATTATTGCACCTGAAAGAAAGAAAAAGAAAAACATGAAAGAAACTGGCGGCTAGAGAAAGTTCAAATGAAATACAGGCAATTTTTTAAAAAGTAAAACCTTTTAATACAGGCTAGCACATTCAAGAATTACAGTGACCTCATTAGAGTTTCCACTCTGATTATAAATTGGATATGAATCTAAATGAGTAGTTGTAAAAATAAGTTGTTGGATCTAACTCGTTCATTAGTATTTTAATTCTTATTAATCCACGATTTCTGACTATGAATTGTGTTCAAATTTTTAGAGAATTTATATAGATGAAAAAATGATAGATTACAAATAGTTCATTAAAAATAGTTGCTTACATAGAAAATAGTTTGATGAATTTTAGAGAATATTGATGTCTAACACTCAAACATCAAGAATACCTACATTAAGGTGTTTAGGGAAGAAGGTAACATAATTTTATTCCCCTTGAAGTTACTGATAACATGGACCTCCTATCGAATTGTATAGATACAATATTGCATCCATCTCTGTGAAATCAGTCTGTAGTTACTCTTCTTTGTATACTATTTGCCTGATGCAGCATGACCAAATATGGCTCTCACGACGATAAACATCAGAAAACGCAACACGACACACATTCCCCTTTTTAATTGGTTAAATAATTTAGTGAAGGTAAAAATATGACAGAGTGAAAAAAGATCTCGAATAAATTGAAAGCAAAAATGATATTTTCCTTTTTTAGAATATCTTCAAATTTTTCTCGACTGAAATTCAGTTATTCCTCTCCGAACTTCATCTTTTTTCTGTTGAAAACTGGTGTCCCGATCTCGAGGTACCTACAGATCTTTTTCTATTCTCTTTTGGCTGGTGTTTGGGTAGATACCTCCCACTCGAGTGATTTCAAGCCTCATAATTAGTTCGAGAATATCTTTTTTAAGCCCACGTCAGTGGAAAATTGCTTTTAGTTGTGGGGTCTAGGATTGGTATTTCAGAATCTTGCTGTGAAGATAGCTGATGTGGATTTAAAGTTCTGCATAGGTCAAAAATGACGATCTTAGAACTTCTTGTGTAGTGTATAACACTTGATGTATGGTGTGATACCTTAGCGATTGTCTGCAGCTTACTGCACTAGTTCAACAAAAGCAGACTGTTTTATTAAGAGACAGAACACCCAGACTGGTCACTTGGATTAGTATGTTTCTGAAAGGCAGTTCATTTAGTAATTGTTCCGGAGCTTACTTTTCAGATAAGAAGTAAATATCGTAACATCTGAGTACTTTGATACCGGTAAAAACCGGTATCAGAGTACCGGTAATGACCGAACATGCGGTATGGGAGATTGAAACATCTGGCAACTGACAGATACTGGCAAAGTAGTGAGCAGGAGCCAGCCACTTGGTTGGCTTACAAGTCCCATAACGGATGGGAATAATTTCTCTTTTCCGAGTCAGTGGATTGCTGAGTATACGAGTGTTTGTCTTTTTTATTGTGAAGTTTCCAACGTCATGTTGGTTGATGGAAAAGGAGTGGAGAAAGCCGAAGTTATAAACCAATTCTGAGGATGAGCAGTGTTCGGAGTTTATATTGCTAATTTAATTCGGAGGGTGTATAGTGTTAGTCTGAAAATGGTGAGAAGCTAATACTTGGTTTAGAGTATTAAGATAGTGGGCAAGGAGTTTGTCCAGGAAAGGAGTTTGGGGACAGTGTCTGTTATATAGGTAAGTGCCTGGGTCTCGGTTTACTGGGACGCCATATGTTGGTGGAGATGTGGTGGTAGGGCTTTATGTATTATACACTCGTATTTTTCGTTAATATTATATTCATATACAAATTCATTAACTCCTTTTCATTTATGTGTCAAGTAGTGTAATTAATTCGTTGGCAAAATCCACCAACATCTATGTTTTGTCAGCGGAGGAAACGGGTTCGAAAAGATCTAATGTCTCTATGTTCCCTCCGGAAGATAATGCGAAAATTTGCCACGGAGAAACTTCGCATTCTTCCAGGAAGAGGGCGAAAGCAAATTATATTTTCCGATGTCGAAAATGTGGCAGCGTGGTCGTTGAAACCAGCAGCTAGTGGCTATGTAATAGTGTAAGAGTACCAATTGTTTGCCATGCATTGGATATGCTGTATTCCATTATACGAACTCTTTCAGCGGATTTTCCATTTTCATCCCTACAAGATCAAACTTCAGCACTTATTGCGGGATGGGAACTCAGAGGTTCGTAAAATTTTTGCACTACAGTCTCTTTTAGAATGGTGATTGACGTCACTTAACCATGGAACATTCTGCGGAGTAACGAAGCCTACTTTTGCCTGAATGGGCAAGTTAACCTTCACAATTGTCGAATTGGGAAGAAAAAAATCCGTACGCTATTAGTCAACATTTGCTTCCTGAAATAGTGACAGTATGATGTGGGTTTACAGCTACCTTTACTGTCGGACCATATTTTTTCGTTTGAAAAGATAACTGCAAATGGAATCTAAACCAATTCTTTCATAGGACAATTGCACAGTGATATGCTGAGAAATATTTTAATTCTAATATTTCAACAACTTGGATGCCTTCAGGACATTATTTTCATGAAGGATTGCGCACCTCCTAACATTGATAGTCATGTAAAGCAATTGCTAAGATAGCCTTTTACAAATATTGTCATTTTCCAATAGCATTGATTCCTCATTCGCCGAATATCACTCCTTTCGACTTTTGGTTGCGGAGTTTCCTGAACGACAATATTTACCGTTAAAGTTCAACATTTAGACCAGATCTGAACAGCATTCAGCGCCGTCTGCGTGATATTTCGGCATATGGCTCTGTGATTAGAGCACATTAGTGAGCATAAAGAGGGACGTATTGAGCAATTTTAATGCTACTTTTTTTTTAACATTATTGAACATTTATAAAACATATTAAATGCTGTCATGATTATTACAGCGCCATCTATTGCCAGATTTTTGTTCTAATTATTTTTATTTAATAAATGTCAGCGCATTATTTGAATTATTTATAGTTCAAATTTTATCTGATTTGACCAATAGAATATATTATAGAGCCCTCTGAATTGGGAAACTTATTTCTTGCTAAACCTATACATCAGCAATCAAATAAATGTATTACCGTCGAAAAAAGTAATTATGAATCAATCGTGTACTAACAGATCGCAACACTAAAATCTAGAATCATTTCAGTAAAACCCAAATATTAACAAACTAGCGTTTTTAGTTTATTCTAATATCCGAATTTTAAATTTAAAAAAAATTATCAGCTGTTAGTTGATAAAGTATAAAGTCATTTACAAAATATTAAACAACTTATATATAAAAACTGTAAGGCATGTTTTAATGTGAATATGAATTATATTCACACCAAGGTGTTAGAGATTGTAATGCTAAAGGTATTAAATTAACATCGAAATCTAATAAAGTGTGTATGCAAAGATGATTTTCATTGCTACATACATAATAAAAAGACTTTATTTGAAAATAATTTTTGATTTAATGTTTATTCAATGGTCTGTTATTGTATTTACCACCTTTTTTTTAAATTGCTTCAATTGAGTTGATGAGTGTTTTTATTTATGTGTGGGTGTATGATAAGAAAATATTTAGTCATATTCACTATAGAAAAGGAGCAGCTACGATAAATCACCTTGACAACTACCAATCCTTAAGAAAGATTCCACTCCTAGAAAGGAGTATTTCTGCTCTTTATCGTCAATTTATGTATTCTATTTCTAGACAGAAAGATGTTATGCATCATTAATAAAAAAAACTTTGAGTAAACATTGCTCATAATGGTGGATTTAAATATTTTACGGTTCCATGCAGTGCATATAATGAGACCTTTCTTTAACATAACTGAACAATATATCATAGAAAACGGAATTTTTCTAGAAATATCATGGAAAATAGATTAAGTAACAAAAGTTTTGAAAAATTAACCATAATTATTGATGATCATGATTTCCTTAACTTTAAACTTCAAATAAATGTAACAATAAAAATTATTATTTTGCAAATCATGTGGAATATGATACAAACAGCTAAAAGGATAATAGAATATATTATTGAAATATAAATATTTTTTTTGTTGTCTAAACTCCTTGTGGGCCAACAAGTATACCACGAGTACTGAATTACAAATGTAAGTCAGTACACAATTGATAGTAGAATAAATTTCAAATATAAGGACGTAGGCACAAATGCAAAGAAAAATGGCGGAAATAAGAAAATACGCAAATACAAACAAAAATAAAACAAAATTACTCACATACTAACAGAAACATGCAGTAAATGATAAAAAATAAAGATTTTAATGATTTAAAGTGAGCACACGTTGTAATCTTACAATTCTAAAATTAATAGAATTTACATTTATTTAAAAATTTATTTATTTGGAATTAAAGCTAATAATAGTTTTGAATCGATCTACTTACGGCTCTTCTCAATCCAGTGTCTCACGCAACTGTATAACTTTGCTTAATCGTAATTTCGCCTTGAAAAAGTGTAACAAAAATACGTACACTTTATCGTCATAAAAATCAAAAGAATTTGATTTTCAAAGAAATGCTTTCACAAATTGTTTGGCATTTTTCGTGTGATTTATTTATTTATTTTACTAAGCAGATATTTTATTCTAAATTTATTTGTTAGTTTACCCCGAAAGCACGATTTGTGTGCATTTTTTATATGAAAATATTAAAACGCCACCATTCATAAAATTAGATGCTTCTGGTTGATATTTATTTTGAGTTCCAACATCGGAAAAAGCGATAAAGTAACCAATAACAAATTCATGTTCCGATTATCGATTTAAATTGCAAGATTTAATTTCCACTCTGCCGTTTCATACAATGCTGTTAAATGACAGTTTAAGTAATTAAGAATCTTACCTTTTTCAAATTCTTTTTTCATTGATTTCAGATTCAAGATTAACCAAATCCCTTTTTATGACCTTATTAGAAAGCTTTCATTTTTTAACTAAATTATTCTTGTATAAATACATATCGATAAATCTTGTACTCTACAAATGCTAAGCCGCAATTTTTCGAATCATCGTAAGGATTATGCAAAACACAAACTTTCACCACACTTTTCATGAGTGTTCTATGACAATCTTTTGGCACAATCAAATTCTCAAACAGACGATTTCTTTCCCATATCTGGCGCGAATCGTATAATAGTTTGGTGTTCGACTTTTACATCTGCTCTTCAGAGCAAAACATAGAAATCGAGGCAGTGATTAAATAAACAAAAAACGATCGTTGGACATGTGCGTTATACAAAACAAGCATTATTATTATTTTTTTATTTTTGTTATTATTTTCTCAATCGAACGGTATTAAATGTTTGACATAGATTTTAATCGATGAAACGGTAATTTAGAAAGCAATTGTCTAGACGAATGACGCTATGAAATTCTTTTTATCACAAAGTTGAATCTTTCCGAGTTAACGCAGCTGAAACATTCTTACCCAATATAATTACAATGCCTTACTCAATTAGTTAAGAAGATTTAAGATTTAAAAAATCAGAAAATTAAGAAATTGGTGTGAATGTAGCAACGCAAATTATATAGTTCTAATGATTAGATGGATTGTCCCTCGTTTTAGATAATTTGTTGCCATTTTGGATAAAATATCTCTTTTGATCCGTTTGCTACTTTTAATTAAACAGTTCACAATAAAACTAGTTGAACTTATTTTATTGAATAATTGCTATTCAATATCATAATTCTTTTTAGCAATTTTCATAATTCTTTTAGATGTGATAACATGTGTGAATTCATGCCATCATTGTAGAAAATGGATGAGCCGAAGAAGTTACGATTTCTCCCTTGCTCCTCTAGTTTTAAATTCTTCCTCAACATTTATATTTTTCCTAATTATAAAGTCGGAAAATATGGTTTCTTAATATTATTAGTAAACATTTAACGTAATTAAAACCTTCTTTAAAGGAACAGAATTAAAAAAAATATTAAAATCGGTATAAAAGAATGATTAAGCCTACAAACAAATTATTTTCCATCTCATATACTACATAATTCTTCAGCCTCTAAAAAATGTTACAAGAGAGTTATTTTAAGAGGGAACAAGGTATTTTGAACGCTGGTTACAGAGCCCTGGCAATCTCTTTTTAAATTTCCACTTCACGCCGAAAGATGTGCAGTTTGTGACTTCAGTAATATAGTATATAATGAGTTTCATCTTTTTCTGATTGGTCAATTTAGTTTCAGATTTCAATACATTTTAAACTAAATTAGCATATTAATATTTATTTTATTTTTTAAAATTTGTGAAAATATATGTATGTTTTTATTTACAATTTTTTAAAAAAGAATGTCATGAAGAGACATGCTTGAAAAATTAACCTTAATAATTAGCTAAAGATTTCGTTAAGTGCAAATATAAGTATTTAATTATAATGAAAGATTTTAAAGAATTAATGAAGTTGAAACAATTATAATATTAAAAATATTTTTTCACAGGACATATCAAGTGCAATATAATGCATGCAGTCTTTTAATAAATAATTAATATTCCAATTTACTATAAAAATTACTTATACTTTAATTAACTATTTTAATAATTTATTAAGTATACGCCATATAGTTCTAATACTTTATAATTATAAAATTATATTTCTTACAAATTTATTTCATTGACAGCTAGGCTAATAATTTTTTTTAAATGAACTGCCTAAAGCGGTCAGTATAGTGGTCCTATACAGCTGCCTTAATTGGAAATCTGCCACTCATTGCTTAATGTCACTATCGTTTACTTCAAAGTTTGGCATTGTCTTTAACGACTGCTGCCTAGATATAGAAGCGAATATTTCTCAGATTTCAGCGACAGTAGTCTTTATAGTTCATATTTGGTTATAGCATCCTCTCTTCACACCCTGCCAAAAGAAACCACTTTTATGGCAATAAGTACTGAAAAAACATTAAGCAGAAGCATTATGTTTATATTAGATGAAGTAATTTTCTGGCCTAAAATCAATATTTGTTTAATTTTTTTTTAATTTTGTGAGATCTATAGGTTTCAAACTTTTAATTTTTACAACGTTTTGTGTCTAGTAATCTTCTGAAACGTTCTTCTGTCTGATGAAGAAATTACTAAAATAATAAGGACAACTAAATTTTAATTTCGTTTCTTCCTTTCATTTTTTCGTGTTTTATACGGAACATCAGTGTCCGAAATTTCATTGAATTAGAAACCTTGTAGTAACTGCATTTTTATATTCTCCGATGAATTTGAGAAGCCAGTTCTTAACCTTTGGATCTAAACTGGTATGAAAATGAGATAAATTTTGTAGGTATAATGTACCCCAAAGCAAAATGTATTTCACGTATAAATACACGTGGAATAATTGCAAATTTTTCTTCACAATTCTTTTCTAAAATTGCTTGCATCAATCTGAATTTTTTTTAATATCAATTGCATAAAAACCTAGCAATGGTAAAATCAAAACTTTTATGAAATCATTTATAGAATTAAAAACTGAAATACCAGAGAACAGATGAACTTGTCTGTAATATATAAATTACATGGAACCTCAGAAAGACAAAATGTCTTGACTCGTCATAAATTATACATTATGAAAGCAGTAACTGAAAATATTCTACTAAAAATGCATTATTTCAAAATATTTTCTTTGACAATAAAGGGCTTCCTTTCAAATTTTCACACTCTGATATTGTTTTTTAATAAACTATTACTCTTTGACTGCCATGGGACTCATTTTTGATTCAAACCTACTATTTAATAAGACGATACCTTATGTACTACAGTTTAGAGATTGCAAAGGGGGCATCTAATTAGAGAAGTTGTCCAAATTCACAGGCGTGATTTATGGCAGTGAACATGATAAATCAGTTAGAAAACTCAGCTTATGATCTATTTTTCTAATTTCTATGCAGTAGGAGCATGAGGATGCTTAAGCCAAGAGGATGAAGATAACTTCTTCCAGTCTCATTTATTAGGTGGATTTTCATTGAAAATGGGTATGTGGCTCTGATATTTGGAGAAGGAATGCCGTATCAGGTGCCTTCCTTGTCATCTAACTACGGTTTAAAATAACAGAATAAAATTATATTTACATTCGGTTCTACATCAAAATAGAATGTAAATGTTAATATGGGCAGGGAAAAAGTTCAAACTCGCGATCCATCAATTTTGAAATAGCGGATTTATCAACATGTTATTCTGACTGGTAGAGGGGTCTAAGGTCTAAGATTTTATGAATTGCATTTACTATCTTTTAACTAAATTAAAATTTGCAAAAAAAAAAAAAATCCAAAGATCCGAAAATTTATACTTAGCTACAATGACTTTCATTTCTATCAAAATACTTTCCACAATATTTTTTGGAAATATTTAATGCCTGCTTTGACGATCTAGACAAACTTCATATAAGGATCTGAGCTTCAAAAAATCAGGTTTAAGCTTGATTTTAAAACTACACGAGATTCATTTGGAGCAATTTTTGTAATTTTGAACTTGGTCAAGTGATGAATCTGATTTGGCACTCGCATCTTCAAACAACCATACCAGCTGAAAGAAAATCTTAGATATTTTTGCTAAGAATATATATTTTAACATGCATGTCTACAAATTAATCTTGCTATAAAAATTATGTCTAATTTTCTTCAATTATTAAATATTTATTCGGGGCTGTTTCAAAATTCTTGAGGATCTTCCCCAGTATCTTCTGTAATAAGTCAGAAATTCTCCTTTTTGGGAGCATAAATACAAAGAACATGAAATGACTAAAACGAAACCTAGATTTATTTTCATATTGCTATGATCAGTCAAAAGAAAGAAATCAATCCTTAAAACTAAAAATCGTCTGCACATTTTCAGTAGCTTATTTTATCTTATCCTTAATTAATGCACCAACTATAATATTCACAACTTGTACAGAAGTCTTAGAAGGTAGCCTCTTGAACTCTAAAATACTTTGAAATGGCAGTAAGAGTTTTCATCAGATGAAAGAGAGGAAAAAAAAAATCACTTAAGATAAAGAACTTCTGATATGAGTTGGGGAAAAAAACCTGTTCGACACTGCGTTTTCCTCCAAAAACAAAGATGTGAAAGATAAAACACTTCCTAAGGGTACTTAATGAATTAATTTCCTTTATCTTACACATTTCTAGGCGAAAGAAAGTTTTAGATTTATAAATGCATCACGAAAAAAGCGAATGTCTCATGAATGTGAATATGTCATAAGACGTTTAATGTGATTGCGCTTTTAATAGTCATTTCTTTACTGAATGTTAATGATTTTTCAGTGTATTATAACAGAGGAAATACAGCAAAGTCTTAGTTAGCAAAAATAGATTTTGCTAAAAATATTATTTACTTGCAAATGCTTCCATTGTTTATTTGTTGTAAAAAATAGAAAAGCATTTCACAAGCTACATTCTTCTTTTTTTTGTTACAAATGTGCCATTTTTTTGTTACTCTTATCATTTGTTCTAATGCTTTTAATTTTCATAAATAGAAACATTTTTTTATGGTGTTAGTGACTCGATGCCATCTGAAATACATGTTGTGAAAAATCAACAACTTCCGTCAAAATTTATGTCAGAGACAGTAAATGTTTAAATAAGAATTATCAGCCAACCACTATTATGGTAATCATTAGCAATCAGAGGTTGAAGCATTTTTTAATTGTTTTAAATATTTTTCATATTACGTGGCCCACCCATCGTTTCCAACCCAAATTTTTGGCTTTTCTTTGATATCGATAATCAACTAATTAGTGAATAATTTAAAAGCTTCTTCTGATAAGAAAATATGTCTTAAGTACAAATTAATTTTCTGAAACACTACTTTTCGTATTTCGATGAAAACACGCATTTTTCTGTAATTCAGATTTAATCTTTCGAGCCATAATATTAAAATGCTCATATTTTTAACAACTTAAGGACAGTTTTAGAGATAAAATGAAGTTTTTTTCATGAGTCATAATTTCCTATACGCATTTTCTCCGAACCCTGTTATATGCCCCGAAAGTTCTTTGTAAACAAATTTGATTCCTGAGACAAAAATCTCAATCGATTGATGAAAAGTGAACCCATTTATTTTAGAAAATATCGATGTGAGAATTCTGTTTTGTTTTAAAACTGAATGGTCATCACCTATTCAAGTTCATTGTTTCCTATAACATAAGCTCCATTTCACAGTGCATCATACATTAAATTCTTTGTTGAGGGAAGAAGGTTGAGACTAAAAAAAAAATAGCCTTTAGCTTGCCAGAGACCTTATAAATCGGCAACTTATGATTTGACTTCTCATCCTCGTACTCAATATTTTTCTCTAGGCGAGTTTTGAGGCTTATTAAAAGTGTCTCCAGCTTTCAGTTTTATATACTCATGATTTTTTTTTTTGCAAAACATGGTCCAAATATTTTTATAAGATGCCATACCATCTCATAGTTAATTATTTTTATTATTTTACTGATATTACTCTAAAAACATCACTGTAGGATAGCTTGTTCATTAACATTTAGAATGCAATAAAATTATTTATATGATGATTTAAAAATCTCTTTAAATTGATATTTATAAAAAAAGAGAATTTATAAAATTCATTGATATACATGTATAAAGAGTTTTAGTAGATCCATTCAAGAGAATATCTTCAAGATTATATCCAAACATACAGATTTGAAGTAATATTAACCTAATTTTGACATGCAGTTTATTGTTCATTAGGGTTTAATTCATGAAACAATGTCCAAATTATGAATTTTTTTTATTTATTGCTTCTGGAATATGTGAATCGGATGTAATTTATATGTGATATGTACTTCATTGATATAACTAATTCCATTAGGATACATGAAGGATGTAAGACAAAATGTGTCCATTATTTCAATCATTCAACACATTTAATATTTTATACAAGTTTAAAATTTATTCTTATATTTTTAAATATAAATGCTATTTGCATTACAATATAGAAACAATTTATTTCGTGACAGTAAATAATATCTAATTTTTTTTTAAATAAATGCATGCAAAAAATATTAATTTCTCAACGAAAATTTGTCACAGTTACTTAAAAAGTTTCTTTAAGGAGGTACAAATGCTACATAAGTATATTTCTGAGATTGCGTATGTGGTAAAATGTGCAAAATATGTATGTATATGCTTGTATGATGGTCAGATTTCACCCATATTATAATCGAAAAGATGAAGAATATACCCCTCCATTCTACCGTAGCGTCCGAAAGAACTAAATAACCGTCACAAATAGGAAATTCAGTCTCGACGCATAATAGAGCACATTACGAACGACACATGTGACAACCTCTCAAACAGAGATATGATCCGTCATCGGTGATAAGTTCGATAACCATGTAATGCCACAACGTTTACTTTTTTGAGCAACGAACAGCTACAAATTTATGCAGGATCTTGTCATTCTTGCATTTGAAGTGTTCCGCGGAAAATTTTAGTCTAAAGAATAACTTAGTGTACGTTATTTAAGGAAGGAAGCACAACGCTTTTATGTAACAGTCATTTTTGTTGTACAAGCAATACCTAATCTATCCATAAATAACCCTTGGTATTTCCTAGTAACGGTGTTTGGCGACCCGACAACAATATAGGCTTGTACTCTTTACCTAGGTAATTTTTTTGAGAAAGTATAGAAATGTTACTACTAAAATTAATAATAAAATAAAATAAATATTATTCAAGCCTCGATTTTACTCCATTTTTTTTCACCTAAGCTACCTCTGAGTCCCACTATCATTACTTAATCAGGTGAGCTAAACGCCTACATCAATGCCGGATTACCAAAAATCATTGCTCACAAATTCGAACTTTACTGACGTTTGTTTTAGAACAGCCTATACATTTGAGTTATAATTCAGTACAATGGTAACTGCCTGATGTTAGATGTTTCGTGAATTCTGGAATTACCCTTCAGAACCTTTAGCGCTACCTTTACCTCTATCATTAGCGCTAAACAAGGTAATTCCGTTACCTAGAAAAGATCTTTTGGATCTTTTTCAATACGCCACTTAATGATACTCGATTCAAACGTACAACGGCAAATTCCTTTATTGTTCTGAAGAAGATGAGTATGAATAAAATTATTTTATTTCTGTCTCTAAGAAAATACGTGAAAGAGACAATGAATATGTGTTTCTTTTCATACTCATCCTCCTCAAATGAGGTATGTTTAATGTAACTTTAGTTTCAGAAAAGATAAGTTTTAAAACTGGTTACATAATTCTATAGATATTCTTTGAAAAATTGTAAGAACTATGCACAAAACATAAGCCTTCAAAGAAAAAGAACTTAGAAGAAAGGACTGCCATTAGCGTTTCTTTATTCGTTTGGTATGGAGTTTTGTTTAAATATCAATTGTTTGAAACTGAATGAATAAACTAGAAGCCTCTCTTTTTGATTATTGGAAAACCTCGTTAGGTCAGTAGAGCGAAAATAATTAACGATGAGAAAGATGTTGCAGCAACTTTGATACTGCTATGTGGAGCGTAAGATAATTTTTGGCATCGCTCTCTTCAACATTTCTGTGTTTGGGATCCAAATTTCCATATCAATCAAATAAACTTCAAGAGAATTTTGGTGCATTCTTTCAAATAATACAGTTTTAACACAGCTTTTTAAATATATTTATCTTACGTTAATCTAATAACGCTCATACATATACAGGATGTCTACTCTTACCGTGGTCCTGTAGCTATATTCCAAATCACGAGATAGACTTGTAGTTCAAATTGGAAAAATGTTTTAAATTATAATTTATGTCATTTGATATGTCAGTCAATAAATATATTTTTCAAAATGTCACAAAATTTAACTTTATGTAAGAACTCTCGGTCCTAACAGTCTTATTTAGTAAAAGATTGTCGACATTCTAAAACATACGATCAAAAGGTTTTTAATTAATACTGATGGAGTTATTAGATGTTTTACCTAAGTAGGTAACATATAAAAATTTGTTTTAAAGAATAATTTGAGAAAAATTACACAACGGTGCATAATTTCAATAAAAACTTTAATTCTTAGAAAAATCCTAAACTCTTTTAAATCTTTATTTAATTTCTTAAAATGTTTTTCGGGGCAACGAAATTATCTGAAAAATTCGTCCAAAATAGTGATATCATAAGTCAGTCAATTTTAGTCGCAGAAGAAAGGATTCTTTTTTTGTTTAAAATGTTAATTGTTGAAAATGTATTACTGAATAAGACTGATAGAGCGTGGACTGCATAAAAAGTTAGATTTCGTAACTCTTTGAGAGATGCATTTATTGACTCAAATATCATAAAACATATATCTTCCCCTCATTTAAAGTATCCCCTCCCCAACTGGAATTCTATGTCTATTTTTAATGGTTTGGAAATTAGCTATTGAGCTACAATAAAAAAGGACATCTTATATAGTTTCATGATTTACTCAGCCGCATTTTTGAAATTAGCATTGAATAACTTAATAACTAAATAATTATTTAAATAAAATTCTGATATTTTTGACCCCAAGTATAAAAAACAAAAACCCAGAATTAAATAATTATAGTTTTTTTAATCAAATAGTATAAATAAAATGGAAGTTTGAAATTTATTTACTTTTCCCATATTTCTTTTCTTAATTTACTTGCATTTATAAAAGCGATAAAAAGAAAGCTCGAACAGCTTAGAGGTACACATTTATTTTTATAACGCATATTTATATTTCTTTAAGGTATCAGGTTATTTTGTAACTAGTTGGTGCAGTCATAATAACAGCCAATTTTGAAGGAAGATAGACTATTTTGAAAATAATTAGTAGTTTTAAACGGTAGCTAAACGATTATGATGATAGATAAGGAGGAAATCTTTTCCCAAACTTCAACGTTATGCTTGAGGGAGAATTTTTTTTACGTAACATCCGATTTTGTTTGTGCTGGGTCAACATGCATAGCAGACATAAGGAGGAATCATGTTTTGAAGTTGGAGTCCTCTAGTAATAGTCGAAACCTTACCACCAGTCCATCGCGACCACGTTTGCATTTACTGAGAACATCTTTTTCTATTTTGTTTTTAGTTATTGGATCTTTCAAAACACCTTGCTCCCATTGTCTTTTTTGACTCCTCTTAAAGTGAAATAACTCAAAAGTTCAGGGGAACTTCTGCCGCAATTTAGCATTTTTGACACAAATATATTTATTTTTATTGTATAAATATTTTTACCAGATTTTGTAAATCACGTTACCGCAAAACAATTTATAGATCGAAGTCGAATTTTAAACATCGAGTTCAAAATTTTCAAATTTGAAACATCAGTTTTATAAATTAATGTATAATTATGTGCAAGGAAATGGATGATGATTTGATCTAAAGTTTTTAATTATCGTAATTCAATTAAAAAGCATAAATGCTAGAAATTGAATATTATATAATAAATAAAATTTAATAAGTCTTAAAGAGAAATTTATGTGTAAGTAAATATTCTTGCTTCTTTTAAATATACAATAAGTAAAGCATTTTGTTAAATAATCCTTTATTTAATCAAAATTAGATTTGATTCGGCGAAAATATAGGAAATACAAATATGCATCTTTGTGCAGCGAATAAGCGAATAAATTATGCATTGAAATTGAAATGTTTCATATTTTGCAATCTTTACAATAGTTCAATACCTAAGATTTATGATTGCAAACTGTGTACGAGAATTCTTGCGTTGCAAGCAAAACTGTTATTTCAAAGAAAAATAATAAAATGTTACTGCTCAAAAGATGCTTGTAGCTTCTAACAAGTAACAATATGAAACCGATAAATAGACTGAAATAGTTCGAGACAATTGACTAGACAGTTATGATGAGAAACGGAAATACACTAGACCATTTAAGCGGATTTTTTTCAAAACGAACCCTTCGAACAACCAATTTAATGTAAATGCATCAGTAGTAATTTTCATATAAACCATACTTTTAAGGTTCAAAGAATTTGAAATTTCAGATCAACATATCACATTATCTCTTTTGTTTTATAAGTATGGAAAAAAAATATTTTCGCGTCGTCATCATCAAGTGAAATACTAAATTTTGCTCAAATGTTCTCGTTTCACCTTAAAGAGAACTTGCATAAAAGACGTTCAACTCTTTTGTTCCGGAAAACGTAGCATTTGACCTCTTGTCATTGTCTTTCCCGCCATTTGTCATGCCCTACCTGTTGCGCCACTCGCAACAGTAGTATCTCAAAGCTGAAATGACAGCCAAATGACTAATATGAGAATATTATTTCTTTGATATTTTTAGTTGAATTGAAGAAGCTGGATGCAATCATCGGGTCGATTTAAAATCAATCCATTTTAAATTCAGTTGTCACAAATTCAAGTACGTCATATAAAACAGGACATTTACAATTTATCCATACTTTAAATAAACTTTGATCTGAAAATTTAATACATTTCATTAAAATCTCGTTTTAAAAGGATTTTTTGTGTCAACTTGAAATTTGGCCTTTAAGGAGCGTAAGGAGCTGTCATGCCCTACCTGTTGGGCCACTCGCAACAATAGAATCTCAAACCTGAAATGACAGCCAAATGACTAATATGAGAATATTATGTTTTTGATATTTTTAGCTGAATTAAAGATAAGATAGAGTTTTCTGAAGAAGCTTAATGCTATCATCGGATTGATTTGAAATCAATCCATTTTGAATTCAGTTGCCACAAATTCAGGCACGTCATATAAAACCGTGAATTTACAATTCATCTCTACTTTGAAGAAATTTTCATCTGAAAATTTAATATATTTAAGTAACGTTTCATTTTAACCCTTATCGTGGCAAGATTGCTTTTTTGAAGAAAAGCAAAAAAAAAAAAAAAATGTATATAGCTAGCTTCTTTACGCTATAAAAAACATCAAAAAATAAATTTAAAAAAACGCCTAGAAATGTCATGTGTTTAATAAAACTAAGTTAAAAATAATTTTATAGTGGTAGTATATTTGTTATAAAGTTGTATGTATGGTATACTATACAAAATGAACATAAGGAATGAAACAACTCGAAATTTGGTCTTTAAGGAGCTGAAAAGATTAACACATCATTCTATGCCAGCGTTTTCAAAGTTACAATTAATCAGTTTCAATTTTATTAAGCTTTAATAAAAATTTCGAGGTATATAGGGCTTCCCCTATTGATATTTTTTGTGGAAATCCAATTTCTCTATGAAGTAAAGAACATCACTAAGACAACGGATCTTAAATTCCCTTTTTTAAAATCATTCCAGTGATTCTGCATGAATTGAGTAAATGGACAAGAAGGTGAAAAAGCGTGAGTGGTTTTCCACTTTCTGTAAGAAATTTACAAGGAAAAATATTTATGAGGCCCTTTGCCAATACGCAATTAAATATACACATGCATATTAAAACATGACAAGCACATTTTATGCATAAAATAAACTATGAAACATCTGAATTGAACAAAAAAATAAAGCACTTCTCCATAACTTTCATTATTTTGCATAATATTTTCGTTTAATAGTCAAGCGCCCATTATTGTGAGGCTCTTAACGTTACTTAATGATAGGAGTTTTGGAGTTGCACCAATTAGCTTATTAAGTAAATAAATATAGGATTTAGAGGTTTTGTGATGCTTGGACACACGTGCATTGGATATAGAGGAACCGCATCTGCAAAATAAATAAACAAAACAAAAGAACCGCCAAAATTAGTCAAATGCACCCTCTAGAGGATGAAAAGTAGAATCCTTGTAGTCTACACAGATGTAAGAATACAAGGATTTCACCACCTAGAGGATCTAGAACACTTCATTTTGGACTTTGTTAATGGTAAAGTCGGCCTTGGCGGTCTGTGTTGTATGTACTATTATAGAGAGTGTTCCGTCTTTAGCAATACCTACCTGTCTAACCTTTAATTTTCACCCTTAACAGAAATCCCTTAATATTTATGTACTGGAAGTGATTACTTATCGGAGACTAAATTGTACTAAAACTCACAATAAGTAATTATAACACATAGGTAATTCAACACACATAGGTAATTATATTTAAACTATAGCAAATTTGACTACATCGTTATAGTTTCACGATGTGCACTGTTTAACTGTCTCAGTTACATTATCCTCTTGTTTGTTTTATCAAATTAGCATAACTTATATCATATTTAAACTAATAGATTTGAATTGTAATCAGTCCACGAAATATCGTTCCAAACTTCCATACCACACAAGAATAAGGAAGTTTTAACCTTAAAGACAGATTTATAGATGTGCCAGACATACATACAAGACATTAAAATTGAAGTTCGAAATTATAATGGTTTGATTTTGAAACACAAGTTCTGCTATGAGATTTCAGTTCCCTACTTTTCTCATACAATTTGCATGTAGAAGTTTTTGGTAATGAATTCTTACAAAAATAAGTAAAGATGCTTTGGTAAGATCATTATTTATGGAGACATTCTAAAAAAACTGGCCCACATTTGTACAGAAGAAAGAATAGAAAAATTAATGATTCACATTCCATCCAATAATTTTCTTATAATAGTAGCAAGAGACACCGATATCCATTTTCTAACAGAGGAAAAAACTATTTTCTGTTTCTTTAGTTTCATTGATTCTTATAAACAATCACCGTATTCATTGATTGATCAATCAACATTGATACAAATCTTGATAAATATGGCAAATAAAAATATATAAGCTTTTAAGGGATCAAGTAACCCAAATGCTGTTTAATAAACGATTATTTATTGTAAATGTCATTATAGATGGAAAAAATTTGTTGGGACCTTAGCGTTAAATTTCTAGAGGGATCTCTGAAAGCATTGCTCATGTAAATCTGGGTTTTCCTGTTTTGATATTGTAAAATAATATAATTTTAATTCTTTCAATCATAATAACTATTTTTACCGATACTATGTGGATTTTATAATCCGTTTATAATAGCTTTAATGCTTGATTTAATAAACTTAATTGTTTGATTTGAATTAATTAATTGCTTAATTAATTTAATCACGTTTATTAAATATTCTAGAATTTAGTGTAATTTATCTCCTGAAACTATGTTATCTGTTCCTGATGCATTTTTATTTATTTCTGTTTCTTCATTAACGATCATTTAACATTCATATGTTTGAGTATGTAGTCTTAAATCTTATGCATACCATACTTTTAATTGTCCTTATTTTCTAAATTTAATTATTTTTTTTGCACTTGTTTGATATCCTCTTACGCTTTCGTAAATGCAACTAAAAATAAAGCATAAAAATTCTTTGTATAGCTAATGTTTTATTAATTAAATTTTTATAATTATTATGTTCAATAATTTAAGTTGCTGACTATGAGAAGAAAAAATAAACACTGGGATCTAACTTTCGCAAATATTGCTTTACGAACTTGAACCCTTTCTCTAAAAATATTCATGTATTCATATTATAAGTTTGATTCTTATAGAGTAAATTAATTAATTTTTAAAAAATCTAGGAAAGTAATTTCTATTTTCTTATTTTTTAATATGTATTTATTATTTCAATTTTTTCATCAAAACATAACATTAGTAGTATAACTAATGGAAAAATATTAAATCATGCAAATTTTCACAAGATAAATCATAATAGTGACAAGTTTTGTTAAAATAACTTCTGGAAAATTACAAAACATCTGGAAAATTACAAAATCAATTGCGTATTTCATTTAGATTAAAAGAACATGTTTATGCTTTATTGTTTTTTAAAATTTGTCTTGGTTTTTTCTGTGATTTACATTGAGTGCAGCAAAATATAATACAAACAATGCTTAATATGCCGGCGTTCAGACACAGGGGTAGCTCGCTTTCCCCTTGATTTGAGCGTCTTGGGTTCGAGTTCCGGTTTGGGCATGGTTGTTCTATCTGTGAGATATGTGAATGTGCCCTCCTGTAAAAAGGGGTTGTGCAAGCTAATGAGTGATGCTTGAGTAGCAAAGTCGTACTCTTGGCCCTAGTTGGCTTTACTAAAAAAACAAGAAACGCTCCCCCACAGTTTTAATTCGCTGTCTTCGTAATAGCGGGCTTGTCCATGGCTTCCATGGCAAGTGCCATAAGAAACAACAACAACAACATGCTTAATATAGGATTTACGAACTAAAATCAACGATTCATTGTTTTAAAAATGTATAATATCGTAGAACATTTATTGGGAATTTTTTTATAGAAAGCATTTCATTTAATACCGGTAAGTGGAGCTTAAATATATAAATGCTTGCTGCAAGTCTAAGCTTAAATAACTTTTCTATAAAATGGAGAAGATTCTTCTTTGATTTGATAAATATATTGAATTGAAAAATATAGAAATCCTTTTAAGAACATGTTTTTAAATTAATAAACATTTGAAAAACATGCACATTTTTTTAGAAAACTGTAATTAGCTTTTAGTAAAAGAAAATTAAACTAATCATTGGTTTTAAAATCTTTTTAGTTTGAAACTGTGTTGAAGTTTTTAATTTTGGAATATTTTCATGGGGAACTTTTTAGAGAATTGTTAATCACAGAAAATATACTTTACGAATGCAGAATTTTATTTCCCCCATTTCAATTATTGAACTATTTTCATTAAATCTACGAAAATAATTTAATAATCGAAAGCCGCAAACATTGAAAAGATGAAAAATTGGAATGCCGATTAAAACCTCTTCATGGTAAATAATATTATAAGAAATTTTACTGAGTATATTAGATTAAAAAAACTTTTTACTTTGAAATTTGTTGAAAACTTCAAAATTATTATGCTAAAATTTAATTTATTAAAACAAATATGTAGTGTTACAGTATATATATATGAAATATTTATCATTTTTTGGAAATTTGTACGTTTTTTCTTTTCTGGAATTCAATCAGCTTACGTAATTGAAAGAAGAAATCCCATTAAATATTTATTGTCAAGTACTATTCAGCACTGTTATGATACATTAAATAAACTTTTTACTTTATTATCTATACTTTTCAATGGAAAAATAATTCGTTTTTAAACAATTATGCAAAGAGCATAACTCTTTTTTTTTTCCTCCTGCAAAATCAGGCATTTTTTTTTTTTAAAGTTTAAAGTTTCGTTTTTTTTTAGATAAAAAAATTATTTTAAAGAAACTTAGTTTAAAGTTTATTTTATTTTATTTTTCTATTTATTAAACTTTATTTTTTATTCAAGTGGTTTGAACAGCTTCGAATATCTTTAGATCTTAAATGTATATATAGCTCCAGAAAACTGTAAACTTTCCCACGTTCACGCTATTTGACGCATGAGAATATTTTAATTTTAACGAAATTTCTTCTATTCAGGTGGCATGATCGTGACAATAAAACAATGGTTTACAAAGCTGTAAAATATTCTCCAATGGTGTTGAATGGGTTTCAACAAAAGTGTGAAAAAGCAATTGAAAGATACTGGAAATGTAGGATTTCCTAACCCCAAAATGACCAAATGAATTTCAGGGAAGAAAAGTCTTATCCATTGAACTGATCCTTTACTGCTAATGACTACTGATGATCATTGAAAAGAAAAGCTCTTCCTTCACTCTAATATTTGAAATGGCTGTTGCATGAGAAAATGTTTTCCTTGAAATGATTGAGTTTCTTACTCAAACTTGGTCAAAAGAATACTTGGTAATCTGGAATACTATATAAAGTAAAACTTTTATATCTATTTCTGAGGAAATAATTTATTCCTATATTAAAAATATATATAAAGACAATAGCTCCTCTTCGAGATCTTTTTTGAGCCAGGCATCCTTGGTGTGCGCTGTCCTTGGTGTACGCTTTTAGAGTTTCATGCTCTGTGTCATTCATTTATGAATGTGCACTTTTTACTAGCCAAGCATTAACAAAAATCAGAATTCCCCCATTTTCGGTTTCGATAGTGCCGTAATTTTTTCTATCGGTCACTTTTGGTAGTAATATTTCTTCTTTTGCGAAATTCATCTCCTCGTATTTTCCACAGCTGTTTATGTAATTTGATTTTATTGTGAACATTAGCTTTAACTGCCTTCGCCACTAAACATGGAGAATTGTTTTTTCACTATACTCATATCTGTTAATATAAAGTACTAATTCTAAGATAAAGAAGAATTTTTGATATTCGTGAGGTTTATGTCGAGCAAAAAAACAAACACTTTCTCTAATTTCACAATATAAAAAAATTCTAAGCATTTTAAAACTTTTCTTCGCAATTCAATTATAGGAAAATGAGATTTATAAAAATTATAGATATAGATATATAATAGAAAATTATAGCTGAGATAATAAAATTCCAAGCCATCTTCTTTTAAGTTAACTTTTATTGTTCTCAAGGTTTTACTAAGAAAATTGAGTAAGATAGAGGTATTAATAATATTTAGAAAGAAAATCAATGTAAAGTAATTCATTTTCCATGCATGAATTTTTATCGAAAGGGGCAAGATGATTTATTGTTGAAATTTATTGATACAAGAGCCCATTTGTTTCAAATATATAGTTGTCAAGTCTAAAAGCGCGCACAAAAATTCAGAAAAATAAAACGAACAAAAAATTACTTATTCATAGTCATAAACAAAATTGAAAACCACCAATTAACTTAAGTAATGCCATGAAAATCGATAAAAAAACAAGGATATTCAATAAAAAGTTGGCCGATTTATAAACCCATTTTCAATACATTATGGTCTACCACATGGTCTCATGCGTAATTGGTAATAAGCAATGCAGCAGTTATGATGCTAATTGGCAAATACTCAATTTTATGCAAATGTTTTATTTCAAGCAATATTCAGGTAAATAATAAACAAGTTTGAAAGAAGAAACTACTACTTCATTCCAAAAGATAATTTGAAAAAGTAGGCCGTATATTCTTGAATAACTTTCTTCCATCATTTTATTTTTAATCATGCATTTTTCATTATCCTTATTCCAACGAAACATCTTATCAGTAGAATCACAGCAGGAAATGTAAATAGCTAAATGATTGTTCTTCAGTTTAATCTGATAACTAATTATTCTATTGAGTGCTTCTCGTAATTCTAATTAACTTTCCTAGGAAAGGCCTCAGGTATTTGATTGCAGAAGATGTGAGAAGCTTCCGATATTTGCGTGATTAACAAAGAACTTCCCGAGGTCCTTTCTGTCTGCGAACTCGACCTGTTTGAACCCAGTACTGAGAGAGACAGGTTTCAATCGCCGTTGGACAGGAATAAATGACTTTTCTAGACATTGTGTCACTATGGATGGGATTGTTTCGATCAATGAAAGTAAAATCTTGTATGCAGATGTAATTAGAATAGTTCTGGAATAAATGGTTAGCTAACCCTAGTTATCTGTGAACACGAACAGTTTTTATAGTTCACTTTGGTCCATAATTAAATGGTTGATGGTAAGTCGTTGTTTGATTCGTGAATGGAAATCGTTATCATTATTGTTATTTACTTTTGCTCATGGATTGGTTTGATGGATGGTATTGATGAGAATAAAAGATCTGGCCATGTTGTACCAAAGGCATTGAATTAAGGATCATTTTGTTAAAAATCTGATTTTGTTAGAGAAAAGATGATTGACCCAAAGTTTTGAAATAAAGAATATTTTAAGTTTAAAGACATAATTCATAAAAAAAGTTGCATTGACCTGTTTGAACTTATCACCAAGAAACGCACTTCAATAAACTATTGAAGAAAAATCCAACAAAACTTTTCTAGTTATTTTATGACTATGGATAAGATTATTTCAATGAATTTAAGTAAGATCTTGTGCACAGATGTAAGAAGAATATCTTCATAATTAATGATCTTTTGTAATGATCTGTGATCATTATAAATGTTCATCACCAGTTTATACATCTTGATAAATTTAATCCGTGTTAAATTGCGACTTTGCTTAGATAATTGATCGTAAGTCATTGTTTAATTCGTGAATAAAAACACTGTGAACTTTTGTATAATTCATTTCCTTTTAACGTAAATTCGTATAACTTGACGAAACAAGTGTGATTAGTTCTCTTAATATTGCTCAATAAATAGTTTCGCGTTATGAATAAGATGAATTTAACAATTTCGTTATTTTTGGTTTCTTGTTTATAAAAATAAATATTTTACTCCCTTGTTGTTTGTATATAAACAGTAAAGTTTCCAGTTTTAAAAAATAACATCGCGTTAGCAATATGAATTGTAACAAATTGGAGCCATGTTTGAACTTGCACGCATTCGTCTTATAAAGCATCTCCCTTATTATGCGATTTCCTAGAACAATGAAAGTGTTTTCTCAATGTATCAAAATCCACCGTAATTAGTTTTTTTTAATAATTTAATTTTGCTTAAAGTTTGGTTCGGTGAATTTTTGCATTTGGCACAAGCGTCTATTTTTGTCGTGTTGTTAACTTGGTAATAAAAAAAAATCTCATTAAAAATTTGTCTTGCCTATGAACAAACATTACATTTGATACATCAGAATTCAAGCCTAAGCTAGACTCTAACGGTGTAAATGCTTATTTCTTATTTAAAATAGCCTTGAAAACCTGCTTTCAAAAAATGGCAACTATTTCTTCCTGTAGTCATTACGTTCCTGCTAAATATTATTTCAGATATGCTTAAAAAACTGGACTAGTAGATAAACACCTGATCTAATATTCAAATAAAGCGAGTCATCTTAAGCATGAAAGCGCATGAATTTTAAGCATGATTGAAGGGAAAATGTTTGTTTTTTTATTGCTGTTGACTTCTTTGGCCTCAGCGCATTTCACTCGCCATTAGGTAGGAGTAAATGTTTTTTCTAAGCATTCTATACATTGTAAGCAGGGATGCTTCTCTCAATGAAAATAAAATACCACACGCAGAGTTAATTAGAATAGCTTTTTGAATAAATTATTAGGTTCAGTAATTCCTGATCACAAGAATTTTTTTTGTTTGATTTTTGCTCTATTTAGTTCTTTGTCTAATGAATATGGTAGCTGTTACGGACCTCTTTGTCTTCCAGTTTGCACTACCCAGAAATTTTTAAGAAATTAAATCCCTTTGAGAAATTTTTTTAAAAAAAAGTTTAATTTTTTATAATCTATAATTTTAAATATATATAGGATTTCATTTTATTTATTTGGTTTTATCCAAATATTTCTTGCAAGTAAACTTCATTAAAACAATGAGTATTTAGTAAATTTTATATAACAATGTTTTAAAAAATTTCTCAAATTAGAAATTTTTTGTCTCATAATTGTATAAAAATTCTTATTTGATAAAAAAAAAAACTATTTTATTTTTAAAATCGGCATAACGATCATCATATTATTTATATAAACTTATATATTCAGAGAAGTCTTAATTGTCCCTTGCTTGTTAAAATTTAAGTAAAATCCAGGTAAAAATTTAAAATTTTATTTCAATGCTGTTAATTAAAACACTGTTAATTCTAAGTTTATTACAATACTTTAAACAATATTTCAAAAAGCATTAAAAAAAGATAACACTCAAAAACATAAAAGATGATTTTAATAACTGTAAAGTATATTATTAGGAATTGAAAAAATAATTAAACCAATTCGATGTTTTTTTAACAACACAAAAATAATAAAGTATCTGATATGACAATAATTAGGAATATTTCAGACTATTAGAATGAATATTTTAGAGTATTGAATAATTTATAAATAAAATTTTTGAGAAAAATTTACTTAAAAAAAACAAACATCTAATTTATAACATCAAATCTTCAAGAAGTTTATAAACCAGAAGTCGATCTCTGTAATAAAAATTACCGTCCTCGATAGCTCGAAGCAACAAGAGCTCGATTTTTGTTTTAAGTATAACAAAAAAAAATAAAATAATAATAATAATAATAATAATCTTAGTGATTCTCTGGAAATACATATGAGTTAAAAAAAAAAAGATACATTTTACGAATGCAGTGTTTAAACCACAATGTTTAGTTAATAACTTCCAATCTTTAAAAAGACTGCCAATTATCTTTTATGTTAAAATGTTTAAATTGCCTTTCGTGCCAACACAAAATAAGCAGAGCTTTCTTTTCATTAAAAGTCATATGACTAAACTGAACAGTGATTCATCCCCTGTAGTGATGCCGTAGTTAATTATTATCTCATCAAGAAAACATATTTCAAATATCATCCAGAGTCTCCCCCTTCACCTCAACACAATAGTTAGTTAAAAAAAAAAGATATAAGCTTTTTAATTCTTCATTTTTGTTTTTGCCTTCCGTACGTATGCCATCTAGTCTCCGTAGTATGTTTCGGATGACGCAGCATTACTGTATAAACAGCCGACAGGTCAAAATCGCGCAGGTCATCATCCTGGGTCAGGTCAGAAAGCGAATACAAAACTGGTTCTCCTAGGAGCAATACTCGGGCCTAAGAGTTCGAGTATTATGCGATATCTAAAGGGAAAAACACACATAAAATAAAATAACAGCTATAAAAATGAACACCCAGGAATCCATAGAAGTGTGGAACGAAAAAAAATAAAATAATAATAATAATCCCCCCCCCCTCCCTTAGGATTCGTATTTCATTCGAAAGTTCTATAATCTTGTTATTTGACTTTTTTTTTTTTTTTCTGCAACCTGATGCACTACAAAAGAAATGGAATTTCGAGAAATGTAGTGTTGCTTTTCTGACCACTGAAATTATATTTTTGCTTCACATAAGTAAATTCGTTTATCTAAATAAAAGTAATTTGCAGGAAACTTGCTCTGTGGTTCCGTGTGAAATTCTCCGTAGTTGTAAAGTTGGGTTTCTGTTGTTATTTTGCTGGCGCCGTGGCGCCGAGTCAAAGAAATAAACAGCATTTATGAAATGACGTTTGCGGCGTAATTAAAATCCATCAATGTTGTCTCTTCGAGGTGAAACATGTATAAGTGTTTCGATAAGGATTCGATAATCTAGCGTTTCTTAAACTGAGAGTCGCGATTCCGATTTTGTTCAGAATAAAAAATATTAGAGATACCAAATTTTTCACAGGGATATTATTTATTGACATTGAATTTTTGAAGTAAAATTTGTCAAGAAAACGGGGTTGGCATACATTACTTCGTTAAAATTTCTAAATGATTATTTTTTGTTGTATTTCTTCTTAGTTAATAATTAACGCACCATTTTCTTATTTATTTTGCATTTTTATGGTCGTAATAAAATAAAAATGTTCTAATAGAAATGGTGATGGTAATGGCAATAATTTTCTTCCCATTAAAAAGTCACAAGTAAAATGTACTATATTCCTTACAATAATTTACATGACTGAAATTTCATTTTTAAATTTTACTACAAAATTCTCTTTTGATTTATGTGAGGAGTTGTCTTAATGGTTATGTTTTAGCTCTTTTAAACTTATTTTAATAACTATCTCTTAAATATTAAATTAACATCAGTAAGAAAAGAAATGCGTGAATTTTTCCTTTTTAAGTCGTACAAAACGTTGAAAAAAATCTGATTTTGCTTCAAAAATAGAAAAATTATTAGTAATATCTCTATTCCCTCAGTTCTAATAAATAAATCTTATTTCGGAAATAGCTTGTCTGAAATTTTCGAAGTAAAATTGTATACAAAAACTAAAATTTTTAAAATTCTTTAAAAAGTACATGCAGATTCATATTCATGTGTTTTAAAATTAGTTGAATATTTTTTTTAAATGGTTTATTCCTTTTTACAAATTTTGTGAATGCATGTATATTTCGTTAAAAAATACTAAATTTATGTGAAATGAAAAAGTATGAAAAATTAGCAGCAATATTCATTATCTATGTAGTCATTTCCACACAGAAGTTTGACCTAATAATTAGATATTTTTGAAACTTTTGTATATCTTGAGAATTTTTAAGATAGATTGCTGCAAAATTTATAACCTTTTTTATAACTCTGCTTAAATTCATATTTATGTATTAATATTTTTATGGACGAAATAATTATAATGTATAAAAATAATTTTTTCAAAATTGTTTTAATTTTATGGTAAAAGCCAGAAAATATTTCGGGCGAAGAATTATGCTTTCATAAATTTTTCATAAAGGCAGGGAATAATTCTCAATTGAACAAAATGTTTTTAAAAGTTTTTAAAAAATATAAATATTTATAAATTTCTTACAAATAAAGGTATATGGTATTCATTATCAGATGTCCAGAAAAATATATCAATCATGATTACAATTTCGCCATATGGCATTGTTCATTGTAGTAAAAACATCAAAATTAATATTTAGAGAATATAAATGAATTTTAGGAGTTTCAATACTTGTATATCATTCAATTTAATGAATTTTTTTTCGATGATGACGAGTGAATTCATTAGAGAGCAAAGTATTTACTTAATTTGTTTAATTTAAAAAAAAACACCACACGTAAAGGGTTTGAGTAGGTGAACAGGAGAGAAATAGGGAAGTATCAAATACAACAATCAAACAAAGAAATTATTATACTGAAAATATTTTGTTTGAGACACATAAAACATTTTGATTCGAAAACAAATAACAAGGAATCTTAATTTATGCATTTTTCAGAAATAAATTACAGATGTTTATATTGAATTAAAAATTCACTAAACAAAGTCGATTCCTTTAACGATTCCAACTTTGTATATTCGGAAAGAGGTCATTTCACTGCTAAAATGCTTCCAGTAACCGTGCATTCACTGAAAATGTAAATGCGAAACTTGAAATTTGCTTTTTCAATTCCAGGAAATAATTCAAAAGTAAACGTAACTCCGCTTTCAGCAATAGAGGTTGCAGCATTTTTCTAATTATATTTTAAAATTTTGCATTCCATTGCAGTTTTGTGTTTAGAATATATTGCATGTTTCTAATAAATTAGCTTTACATGAATATTTTCAAGACCTAGATATAGCATTAGTGAATTACTAGCAGAAATATCGAATAACCGCAATTTTTATAAATCGGCGGAGATATTTGTAATTAAAATCATGAACTTTCCATGACTGAAAAAGGGCTCATCCTATATTGAAAAATGTATTCTCGACTATTATCATACATTTTTTTCCGAGGACAACAACGAAGTGAAATTTAAGCAACGAAGAAAATAAACAAAAATGATACAATGATATATTATTATGATATAATGTTTCTAATCGGACATTTTGACCAATATCCTTTATTTTTTGTTATTTTTCGTAACTTCCTTATTTCACCGTTAGGGAGGGCTGTAATCTGTCTCAATAAATTCAGCTTAGTCACTTTATTATAGCTAACGAGACGTCACTTTGAGGTTGAGAGTTTAAAAGGACCGTAACGACCCGCCTGTATAATAATTTATTTGTTATAAAAAAATTTGCAACACTGTCTTGCAGATTCGACAATAAAATACAACTAAAAGGTGTAAAGACATAAGGATGATTTTTTAAAAAAAATGGAAAATGTTACGAGTGTTGATTGGAAAAATAAATCACTTCTAGTATGAGACTGACCATCCTTCATTTTTTCATAAATAGCTTTAACATTTAGGTCTGGTTCAGGTTAGTATTTTGAAAGATGAATAGAACTCGAATGTTCTAAAATATCACTCGTATCTATGTCAGAAATGGTGAATTCTACAGGAAAAATTAATAAATGAGGTATTTTAGATTTTCGCTGATGATTCATCGCTACACACACACACACACACACACACACACACACACACACACACACACACACACACACACACACACACACATATATATATATATATATATATATATATATATATATATGTGTGTGTGTGTGTGTGTGTGTGTGTGTGTGTATGTGTGTGTATGTGTTAATAAAAGAAAACAAATTGTAATCAAGAATCGAAAAGTTCTAAGGAAAACCTGAATAAAAAATAAACTTTTATTGCTTTAGTTTAGAAAAATGCTATTATAAGCACGTTTGGCTAAATCTAACGTGACCTGCATTCATCTAAGAAGAAGCAAGTTTCTTACTCTTTACGACAATATATTGTTAAGGAAATGTTGTGACACATGATTCAGAATTTTTTTTCTAAATGTTCGATGTCTCTGTTATACTTCTCATTTCAGAAAATGAAAGTGAGATGGTAATATTCCCATCAACAGAGAACACAATGACCTTAAAACTAGTGCGTCCCTTTTTACCTTAATTTTTAATTCTGTAAATGAAGTGAATTAAAAATAAGGAGGAGGAAATAAAATAATCTATCATTTTCGAAGAAAAGTTTTCCTCTTTTTTTAGAAGATATAAATGTTGCTTTTTGTGTTAAATCTGTAATATTTCGCGGCATTTGCTTTTCTAAAACAAAATAAAGGAGGTTAGACTATATTAAATATTCGTTAGAAATTTCTTTTAAACATGTTTTTTCCTTCTTTTTTTTTCTACAATTTTGATTTTTATAAAATCTTTCGAAGAAGTTTACTGAATTAGGTATTTTAATCTGCTTAAAAATTATTTGCTTTTTGTTTGCCTAGGATAGTAACGTTTTAGGTAACCCAAAATCACTCGTTCTTTCAATACCTCTTTTTTTTTCAGATATGATTTTGCATTTTGTCTGTAAAATTGTATGAACAAAAATAAGGGCTTTCTAATAGTTTTCCTGGCTCTTGAAATATTCTTATAGAATGTAGGCAAAAAAAAAAAAAAAAAGAGTTTGAGACTTTGTTGAATTTTAGAATTTTAGAAGAGACTCTACAAAAACAAACAAATAAATAAAATAAAATAAAAATCGGATTGATATCTGTGAATGAGTATCTATCCATGTATAAGTGAAAAAGAAACTGAAATATACAATAAGCTAGACTGATGAAATTTGGGACAAGGCTCTTATATACTCATATTAATTTTTTAACCAATTGCATTATGGGAGGATGTAATTTTTTCAAAAGCAATTCTCTGTTTTCTGAATTTTAAGCGAAATTATTCATAGGAGAATAATATTTATAAAAATTATTTTAGTTTGCATATTTTTATTTCCCTTGAATGATATATTATACACAATTTAATTGTTACTCTGGTTTAACTACGCAAGTTCACTAATGTTAAAAAATATTATGCAAATTTTTAATCATTTACTTAATTTATTCATGTCTTCTCACTTTAGTTCAAGGGAAAAATTTATTTATATAATAATTTTCACTTCTTACATTCTCTTTGAGACCTTTCATTTGTTAGTATATAATCGTGGAAAGTATAAAAAATATTTTAAAAATTGTGGCAATCAGAGAAAAATGGCACTCTATTCAGTTTGTTAATATTAAATTAATAGTTTTCTTGACGTAATTATCACATCTGAAGTTATTCTTGGAAAACATAAAAATCTTAAATCTCAAATTAAAAAAAAAAAAAAAAAACTGTGAAAAAACGTCAGTGAAATAAGCAACTTTGATCAATTTTAGAGTACACTGTATTCATGTCTACAGACAAAATTTAGTCGTTTAACGCAAACGAAAATAATTTTTGATCGCATGTTATAAATGATATCTTTAGTAGAATTATACTGGAAATTTTAGGGGAAAACACTGGCATTCTTTTTTTTCTCAAAACATTCGTTCATTTAAACATATGTGTGTTTAAAAATTTCTTTTTTAAAGAATTAACTTGTTAGGTCAAGAATTTTTAACCGTTATTGTACAGTAAGCTGAACTGTGTACAGCACTGATATATAAAATCCCCAACAGTGATATATCCCACAGCGATCATTACTGTGGGACTTTGCCAATATGGGTGGCCAATGATGAATCCGATGCAACTTATTTATGCGCGTCATTACTTTGTGGCGGACATACAAGTGAGTGAAAAGAGCGGTAGGTGGGGGTGGGGAGTGACCGAATGTTATCTTTGTCATCTGGTCAAATACAAAACTACGACGTTCATATCAAAATAGCTCTCGTTTATATTCAAAAAAAAAATGTTAATGTAACGAAATAAACTGAGTCAGTCATTCGTAGTTTTGCTTATTTAAAAATAACTTTTAATATAATAGTTATTTAACCCTCCAGCTGCTTATCCCGCGATTTCAGTGGGTTGGCAATCAGTCCATTTTCTATTGCCTCCCGGGTTTTTCGAAGTTTAGAGTGTTTATTTTTACGATTACAGATTTTTCTTCTATCATATTATTATCGTGTAACGTATAGTATGAGTTCACTTTGTTTGAAAAATATTTGAACTTCTTAGCAAACATCGTATCTAAATAGTGATTTTAAAATATTACGCAGTCAAAGAGCTGATAAAATATTTTGCCTTTAAATAAAAATAGTATAAGTATTTTTAACAAAGTGATTTTAATTAAATAAATATGGTTTTTAACTGATGTATTTTACTTAAAAATTCGAGTCCGAAACGATTCAAAGATTATTTTTTCTATATATTAATTTCATTCGTCTATACAAATTTGCTCAGCCACTCTTTAAAAAAAATTGACACAGCAGAATGGAAGAGTATATTCTGAATTATGAAAACTAATAATAAAGAAAAATGTTTTTGAAAAAATAAAAAATTTCAATTTCAAGTTAATTTTATATTTGATATCTTCGCATTTCAAATATCTATGGCAAACTTTATTCATAAAAAAAGGAAGAACTTTTCTATAAATTTACTTAAGGTCCTCTTAAAATTTTCAAATGTAACTTTACAAAAAAAAAAAAAAAAAAAAGCAAAAAAGGCTTGGAGAAAAAAAAAAAAAAAAAAAAAAGGCTTGGAGAAAATAAATTTTGAAGCGGCCAAGAGCCTAGGATTCATAGAAACTTTTTATTCATATATTTTTAATTTATTTAGCATTAACTAAAATTATTAAAATATACGCTCCAATAAATTATTTAGCTGGTTTTCAGCAATTTGGTCCTTAGATTTATTCAGACAGGCAACTGAGTGATGTTTACGTGTGAACTTCTTTTTGGAGCTCTTTAAAACAACAAATTTCGCGCTGCTTTTCCTAGGTAGACAAGTGAAATTGTAACTGTACAACTAATAACTTACTGTATTTCAGCAATTAAATTTTATTTATTGTGTACAAAAATATCAATTGAACAGAATGAAATGTCAAGCAATTGAAGAAAGACATTTTGTCATTTGGAGTTTTCAGTTTTTATGAATTGCCTGCCATTTATAGCGAATTCTTGAATATGAAAAGAATAAAAGAAATGTATCAGGGTATAGTAGGTATTTTATATTCACAAAATATGATAATTAAATATCTAATCAAAAGTATTAAATTTATTTTTAGATGATGGTCTCTTGCTAGTTAATAAAGAGAATATAATGTTCGCCATCAAAATTACAGACGACTTTAAAATGCAATATGTTCTTTCTCATATTTGATGATTTTTCTAGAAGAATCCATAAAACAGGTCAACTACATTGGTTGACTTTAATAGCTGCTATTTGTTAAATTATTGATTAATTAAAAGATGATTTAATATTACGTTTTCTTTATATCTTCAAAACTGAAAAATATATTATAATTAAACGTAAGTATTAGATATTAATAATAATAAAAATGAAACGTCAGTTTAAACATTGATGTTTATCATTGGTTTTTATTTATAAATGCCCACCCTTTCAACAATATTTAGGAATTTTCTTAATATTGCTTTCAATAGCAAATAAATAAAGAGCAATATATAATTATTTAAATTCTCCCGGGAGGAAAATTATCAAAATATACACATAGTAAACCTTGAAAAATGCAAATCATTTTTTGAAAAATTCGTTTAATATATTAACTTTTATCATTATAAATATTTCGAAAATATTTAACCTTTTTATGAAAGTTTTATTAATTTGATGCTATTCGTTATACAACAGAGGAACAAATATTAACTCATTGTGAAAGAATTTCTTTAAAATTGTTATGAAGTTAGTATTTGTTTTAATTATTCAATTAATATTTATTAAAACCAACTGAATAGCACTTAAAAGTTGCTCATTTTGAGTTTTTGTCTGCTGAACTTATTTTAAAGATTTAATTTTTCCTCTCAATATTTATCATAAAAAAAAATTTCCTTAGCATTTTTTTAAATTTAGAAAGGAGCTTAACAAGCAGAAAAAGATCAGGAATTATACTGAAGCTTCTTCATTTCTGTGATTTAGAACTATTTTCCTCTTAAAATATTAAAGTCTTTACCTGTTAATAATTGTATTTTTCAAATCATAAATTATTTCAGAACTTTTAAGAAATCTTACAACCTGCCCTGTCACGCTAACATGAACAACTATCTATTTCTATAAGAAAGAAAAAAAGATTAGAAAACTTAAGATATGCGTTGCTTAGTTTTCATAAGTGTTAGATATTTAGTTCATAAAAAATTAAAATTTATAAGAAAGATTAAGCATTTTTGAACAATTACATATAATTTGCAACCTTTCTTTAATACCTTTTTAATTTTATCTCTTTTTTGATGTCTTTTTTAATACTAAAAAATGTATCTAGTTTTGACTTTTTATACTTTCTTCCTCTTAAATAAATCTAACAAAATCTTGATTACTATATTCAGAAAAACTGAAAATAAACCATTGAAGCAAGTATATAAAATTATTTCCTTCCCTAACCTGATAACATTTAGCAGTTTGTGTTTTGCCAATCTAACTTCTGCGAAAAGGGGTTGGAAACAAGGTGAGCCTAAAAGATTTATGGCAAGGGGAATTCAATCATTTTGACATCACAAAATCTCCCTAAATTCAGAATGGAAAAATATTATAAACTATTACCAAGGATGCAGGCAAAAGAAAAAAACAGCCTCCCTTTTTTTCAATTCATAAAGCGGCGTGGCGCTGAAAAAGAATATTGTGAATTAATTAAGTATTTCTATACTAAACCTGTTTTAAAAAGATTACAATTATAAAAACAATTTAAAAAACACTTTTTTCTGATTATTAAAAATAAAAAGAATTTAATCAGAATTCTAGAGCTCAAAACAAATTTTGTAAAAGCATGTGAGGCAGATAAAAAAACAAAGTAAAATGGAATTGTAATCATATTTATACGCATTTGATTTTTTTTATAGAATGAATTTATGTGATTTTTATTTGTTATGAAATTCACTGTGGCTTTCAAGCATTCTCCTATTGTTTTCTGCGTCTTTTGTCTTTTCAATTTTTATTTAAATCAGATTTTTAATAAATAATTCTTCCTTCTTAATACACTAATAAAAGCATTTTTTATATTTATTATTTTCTGGTATTAAACTTTTATTTCTCTTGATATTCAGTGTGAAATGCATGTGGGTGGTAAATTAATACCACAAAGAAACCTAATTTTTATATGGGGAATCAAACGTGGTGGTCGCTGCGCCGAATCGGCGGACTTTCTCTATATTTACATCGGTATTCTAAACAATTATATAAAATATTCAAAAAAATTATTTTCTGTTAAAATTCTATATTTCTAAGGAATAAAAGAATTCTAATTTAAACACAATTTTTATGTATATTTTTAACTAGAATAATCAATATTATAATTTACATCAATAATATTCTTATACAAAGAATTGTTTCTTAAATACTTATTTTTTATAAGATTATCAATTTCTTTTCTTTCTTCTTATTAATTAAATCTTCTTTTAGTATCTAAATTTCTTCTTTACAATATTATTACTGTTTCTTCTTTCTTTATTATTAATTTATTTAACTAATTCTTTATTCAAAAATAAAGTTGTTAAAATAAAGCTATGAATGTGAGTCTCTGATGGAAAAATTCCGACAAAAGTGGGATTTGGATGACATTCATAATATATTTTAATATATCTTGTGATTCTGTGTTTTAATTTCTTTATAAGTTGACTACAGCCGATTTTTGTAAAAAAATTATTGTTTCTTATTTTTCATTACACTAACAAAATGATGTTTAAATTTTTTTTTATTACTTTGTACTTTTAGTCTTTAACATATTTCCTAATTCAAGATCAAAAATAGTACAAAATTTTAAAATTAATATTTCTCAAAATAATTCCTAGATTTCAATCAATAAACAGTCAATAAACAGCTAAACTAATATATTAACTGATAAATAAGGAATCTAACAAAAATAAAACATACTAATGTCACTGAGCAAATAACGGCAAATTTTCCAAACTCTAGTTTGGCCGAAGTAATTGAAAAATCGATTATAAAATTCCGTCTGTACAAGCATTCGAAGTTAAGTAAAAGCGTATAAAAATATGAAAACATTTGAAATCAATATTATTACAGTAGAATATACCAAATTCGAACATTTTCTACTTGAATTCGTCGGAAACATGAATTTTTTTCACCGATCTCTTGATTTCTTTTTATTAACATAATTTTTAAATATCTTCTGAACTGCGAATTTGATTTGTTTAGTTCGAAGTCTAGATTAAAAATTATAAATTTTTTAATATAGTTTTGAATTGTTTTCATTTCTTAAACAGTCGTATTTTATGTTTTAAATGACCACGAATAAGAAACTTTTTAAGGCCTTAATTCGCTTGATAAATTGACTACTGAGCAATGAATTCAATATTAGCCTTTTTATTTTTTAAAATTGAAATACGTCTATTAAAATTATTATTTAAGCTTATTTGAAATTTCAACAATGAATATTATTACATTGTTTATTAGTATTTTATATTGTTCATTTATTCTTTATGAATTATTTTTTAACTTAAATACTAAGAATTAATCCTTTTGTCTATTCTTAAGATGAAATTTCTCTTTTTCTTTCCTCTCTCTTACTATGCTCATTTTTAATTAAGTTCTTCTTAATTCAAATTGTTTGATAAATTGAATTTTATTGTGATACCACAGCTTCGTATAAACCAAATTCTACTGTTTTTTTTAAATTATTATACTTTGTTTTGTTGCATTCATTATTTACTTATAAAATATTATTTGTTTTAATAAATCTAAGAAAGTTTTGCAAGCATATTCAAATATAAATTACCCCAGTAGATGTTCATGATACGATAAAAAGTAATAATATTTTTCAAATGTCCAGACCGAAATAAGAGTATTCTTTTGCCTTTCTTAAAAAAAAAAAAAAATCATAGCCATAATCATGAAAGGAGATTCGGTTTGAGTTGAACATCAGGACAATTATTTTTCTTTAATTCCTATTGCAATTTTGATTTTCTAAAATAACGCAATTTAATTAATTTTCTATATCATCATTTATATCACTGAAAATAATTAAAATAAAAAATTCCCTCTTTTATAACACCAATAAAGGTGTTTTTAAAAGTTTTTTTTATAAAATTTATTTCATATTCTCATGATTCTATAGACTTCCATGTAAATTAACCAGGGACTGGTGTTGACCGAAATTGTTTCAAATTGGGCCTTCACTCCTTGAGATTGTTCCTGCCAGTACCGTTCAATGTTTACTCACCAATAAATAATTTAATATTAAATGAAAAAAAATCTTTCAAAAATGAAAGAAATCATTCAGTTAAATCGAAGGCAAAATGACTTCTTGCTTTCATTATTCATTTATCGGAAAACCAATCTAAAGTTTTAAATCCTTACTTTTTCCACCATTTTCCACTCTGATGAGCAATTTCTTGTAAAAAAAGTGGATTGATATGATGTATGCCAGACTGAAACAAAAAGAAGGACTTGACTTAATTTCTTGAATTTACTTTTTCAATTCTTTGTAACTAGGCAACGATGACGTCAGCCAGCTGTACAACATTCTTCATTATTTTTGACTTCATTATGAAAACTCGAATTCAAGAAATAATCAGCTTCGTTTTCCTACAATAATTTTTAAATATTTCATATCAAAGTAAGTTTTTGTGTCTTACTTTACTTTAAGAATGGTATTCTTATTGCTTTATTGATTCGATGCATACAAAAGGATGAAAACAAAGACCTCGAGATTTCAAAGCATCTTTTTTTTCTAAGATTCAGAAAAAACATTAAAAATTTTTTTATATGTTTTTATGTGAACTTGAAGTGTTTATATGAGCTCAAAAAGCAGAATGATCTAGACGAATGAAATTGACCTTATGATCACCCTTGTAAATCACGCTTGTAAATATAAGTCAAATTTTGGATGAATTCTGACAATAGGAAGTCTATCTATTCATGTTCATGTGAATAGGATATTTTGAAATCACAACTAGATAGACAGATGATACTCGAGATATAATTTTATAGCTAGAATTATATAACTGTGTCATATTTTCGACTAACACAATTAACTAAATGGCTAACGATCTGCCATTTGTTATACATTTGAATATAATGATTCATAAAAATATCAAGCTTGGTGGATAAATCTTGTATGTGGTTTTTATTCAAAAAATGCAAATTTATGTTTAATTTTGAATTGCGTGAGTCAAAGAGAAGAAGTCCAAAATGCATACTCGATTTTCATTATAATTCAACAAATATAAACACAAAACATGCTATAATGTGTAATCATACGATAAATCGATAGATTATCGTATTTTAATCGCATTGCTGATTTATTAAAAGAATGCTGGACTCTGGATCAGACAAAAATTACTTTCAACAAATTTTATATTTTTATTGTACAATGAATATAAATGTCAAAGAGTTGCTAGTTTATTAAAAGAATGCTGACCACTGGCCCAGACGAAAAAATATTTTCTACAAATTTTTGTAGTTAGCTCAAAAAAATTAAAATTTTCAAAACATTCCACTTTTTCAATGAAATAAATATGGTAGATTGTACTTTAGCTTTATTCATAATTAGATCTCAATTAGAAGGAACTAAGGAAGGGGGAACGGACCAAAATTCTGTGTTGCAAAATTCTTCGAAAATTTCAAACCTAAATAGTGTCACATGAACTCACAAAAGATTTCATTTGACAAATATTACTCGTATCTTCGATGACTGATGGACAAATGACGCGAAAAATAACTTCTTAAATGATTAAAATTATTTATAAGCTTTTCATATCGTTTCAGGACCGGAAGTTTCAGGGCTCCTTTGAGAGTTCAGATGTAAAGAAGGGTCTGACGCTTCTCAGAGTTGTCAGAACAAGCGACCTCCCTTTGATGTGGTATGCAATTTCGGAGAGCGATTGTTGATGAAACAATAATCTAAACACGATTCTATCTTCATAATCTAAATCTGATTCTGAATTAAGTTGCCAGCCCCAAATGAACCCTCTGTCATTTCAAAATGAATTTATCAATCGAATTAAACTATAATTAAATTGTAAAATTTTACATTTAAATTATTTCGCAAAATTATTTAAAGAAACTATCCTAATTAAAATACAAATTAACTCTATAAGCTCGAGTTTATTAATTATTTCCCTATGAAGTTGCCTGATTTTAGAAATTTGTATTTATCCCATAACCGCCGAGTGTATATCTGGGCCCTGAATTTAGTTTTTTAATTTTAAAATTAAGACATTGACACCCCCTTTTTCTCTATACACATAAATTTGAAAATATGTGGTAGCGATGCTTTTTACACTTCTTGCCATATACGAACACAGTTTTGGAATACTGATTCCTAAGCACGTGGAAAGATCATCTCCGACATGACATTAAAATGCCCCCCCCCCGAAAAGGGCATAAAAAGGGAGGAAATCTGAAACCACTTGATCTGGAAACTTGTTATCAGAGATGACATGTTTTTCGTTTCAATTCCTCAGAAAAACAATGTCATTTTTTTAATCGATACCTCTAAATGGTTTTTAGGAATGGCACGTAGATCTCGAAATCTTGAAGGTGGACTAGTATATTTCGTAGGAGAAAAGAAAAATTACGCACAATATTTTACAACATCTATCAAACAATGAGCGAATTTTATGTAATTTTAGAAAGCATCTGTGCAAGAATCTAATAATTTGTAGCAAATGCTCTTTATTTCAATATTAAAAACGGCATACTTCGTCTTTTGATCTGTCATACTTCGCCCGCACCCTCCTAAGATATAAGAGTAGGAGGTTCTTTCAGGAGGGCGTGTCATTAATCGCTTCCGATAAAATTGTTTCAAAGATCCTTTGGAATGCAAATTTATCAAGCTAAGCATTGGCAAATGACAAGTTCTGCTATTCGTCATGGGTCGCAAGTAGGTATTATTATTATTATTTGACGAACATCGAAAGATTCAATATATTTTGTAATTTTATTTGATTTATCGCCTAAAAATTTGAATTTGGAAAATCCACTTTTAGTTAATTTTATAGTACGACATAAACTTGTGTATGTTTTCCTCTTATATGCAAGAATCAGATATAGACAAAACACACTTACTATTTCTTGAAATTTAGTTGTTGTGTTTGATTATTAATATTATTTATTTTCTTCCATCTTCATTATACATGTTTAGAAAACGTGAAAGCCCTTTCCTGAGAAAACAATAGAGCTAAATGTCGCAAAAAAAAGAGAATTCCCAAGAAAGGAATAGTGCACCAAGTATATTTGCTGTATTTGTTTCGGTTAAAGGAAATTTTAACCCAAGATACTTCTACATTAACTCTGTCACAATTCCATCAACTCCTTTGTCTTGTTGTGTAAATATAAGTTTTACCAGAAATTCCTTTTTTTTTTTTGCCGGATTTTTTTCATTTATTGAGTGTCGAATTTATCTCCTTTTTTACCCGGCAGGCGAGTAAATTATGGTGTTTAAAATAAATGAGTTTGCGCAATGAGTGAGAAACCATTGTTTGATAAGAATGAAAATAATAGATTCCTCGAAAAACAGCAATTCATTAGAATATATGAGAATTCATAGATATTTTTGTTTGTTTATAACTACTTTGAAATTAGCCGTGGTTTTATCAAAATTTTTTGGGTCAAAGCGCTTGAAATAATTACTCATAATAAAATTCCTTAAAGCAGCATTTTTTAACCTCTTAGTATTTGAAGCTCTGACTCTGAAAATCAATTTTTATCTAGCTCCTTCCCCTTTCCCGATGATGTTTGTTGAATTTTGTCTCCCTTAAACTCATAAATGTTTTCTCTCTATTTTTTTAAATTATTTTATCTTGTGATTTTAGTATTTGCAATTTTCAGTTGTGCCCCTTCCACTCTTTCAATGATTCTTTCTAAATTCCTCCCTCCCCCTTGGTAATGAATTTCAGAAAACGCGGCGCTTTTCTTTTTCGTCATTTTTATATTTTGTTTATGCATTAAAAAAATTCTTCTATATCAATTTTTAATTGCACTCCCATTCCTCTCACAAATATTTTTGTTGAATTTTATCTCCAAAGAATTTCTATAAAAGTAAAGAATTTTTGTTATTTTTTCTTTGCCTTTTTTCTTACTTTATTCATTCCTCATACAGTATAGTTTTTACAAACAAAATGGTCCTAAATCTATTTCAATCGGCTCTTCTCTCCTCTCTCAAAGAGTTTTGATGAATTTATTCTTTTCCACCAAAAACTATGGAAAATATATTACTTTTGTACTTTTGTTCTTAACATGTAATGCATTGTTTTTATTATCATTGTTATAGTTTATATTCATTAATGCTGGTTTTCTTTTATTATTTGCATAGCTAATTAAACCCATTTTTTATGAATACATTTTCAAAAATCTGCTTTAAATTGGCTAAGAGCCATAAAAACTCTAGAATCAGGGTTTAATGAGGTGCAACGAAGGCATGGAACTTCTATGCACCTCAGAAGTTCTATTTATTTTTGAAATGATAATTTTTTTTTAGTATTAAGGGAATGCATTTTTTCTTATTCTAGGTTCATTAGTTCTGACTTTTTAAATTTAACTTAATTTATTTATTCTTGCCGTTCTTGCAGATTCTTGCAGCTCATTCCTCTTTTTTTTTCTATCTTCACAGAATGGAAATCAGTACTCTGAAAAAGTCGTAAATTAAACTGTTTTAATGTATACTTTAAATGCATTGTAGTACAATCTGTCTAATCCGTCATTCACACATTCATAGTTCGATGCACCTCGATGTTCGATGAGCTCACACGGAAGTTCGATGAGCCCTTCTTTCTCCCATATGATTTTCTGTAGTCCGGGCCCTCTCTATAAAACCAGCAGGTTTCCCTACCCTATATGTCAGATTAGAGAGAGTCTATGGAATTATTAATTCTGGAAGACTCAGATTTAAAATTTGAAATTTTGTATAAAACTTAACTATAATGTAGCATATTTTCTTTAGCAAAATATAAAGTTTTATATTTACAAACATTTTCTTGTTGTCTTATATTGTTAGTCGCTCTTTGAAGAAAAATTCAATTGTTTTGATTAGGTGATTTAGAATTAAGTAAAGCAAATTTTATAAAGTTTTAAATACTCAGATGTATATACAATTGATTATTTGACATTTTTTGAAAACTTTTAATGTGTAATAAACGATATTCAGATAAGTAGTTATAACAAAGAAAAAAATCATATATCTGACATCTTGAGGTGAATAAGTCGAGAATTTGTATATTATATCTCAGAATTCGAGGCATCAAAGCAAAATTTAACTATAAAAAAGAAACTAAATACAAATTGAGTTTTCATGTAATTTAAATGATTATTTAAAATAACTTTCAATTTGTATGATAGTTTTTCAACTAATTAGTTTCATTTTTATATTTACATATTAAAAAGTGTGATTCCAGAAGTATTTGGTAAGCAAAAATATTTATTTGAGCAATTTATAAACTTTAAAATTAAATCTAGAAATGTACTCTTTTTGAAAAAGTATAATAACTTGGGAAAACATTAATATATAATTTTGGAAACTTATTTCATAAGATTAAAATAGATGATAAGTTTTAGACTCATTAATTCCACTAAGCAAATATAATAAATCTTCTTAAACACTTCATTATTATTCCAATTGTTTAAAAACTATCAGATGAATTCTTTCTTAACACATAGCACCGTGATTCATATTAATTGCAAAACCTAGGTGCTATCTTCAGGTAGGATCTGTAATATTTGATGAATCCTTCCATAAATAGATATAGGAAGTATCGGTACAAGGTCATATGAGTCATTTTTTGATAAATGTGGATTGCATTTAATCCTCTTAATTTTAAATAAACGAAATTAGAAAGAGTCATCTGAAAGAGGAAGGTCTGTTTTATTTAAAAAATTTTAATAACTGTTCTATCTTAAAAGTAAAGGGATCATTATTTTTATGAAATCATTTCGTCATTAAATCTCATTTAGATTTGAGAGTAAGATAGATGGATTTTAAAGATATATATCTTTGAAAAATTTCATGTTATATATATTCCATCTAATACCGTTAAGATGTTCAAGTGATTCAAATTCTTATATTACGTAAGGTTGACATCTCTAAATATCTTTCGAAACGTAGATATCAGTAATGAAATAGGAAATGGTTTCATCCCCTTTATATCTCATTAGAAATAATATGTGATTCATTTCAACCGTTCCTGTTGTCTTTACTTATGAATGTTATTTTCTTATGGACTTTATGACCGTTCACGTATTCTTTTCTTATGAACAATAAAGTTACTAATTCACTAGTGACCTAATGGATAAAAGCATGAAATGGCTTCGGAACATGGATCGGAGGAAGAAGAATATGAATTCTATCTTCTGTTTGTTCTGTTCAATAGTATTATTTCAAAACTGTTAGAGAGACACCGAATTGCTGGTTGAAATCAGGCTGGCTGGCTACTGAAGGGCTTTTCAATTTTCCTTGGAGTTATAAACGAATATGGACCAGTTTCTCCAGAAACTCCTCCAGGCTGGCAGCTTACCTCTATAAATTAATTACAGCTAAACTGACTTCTACATTAGATGCTTCCTGTTCACTTTTACCTATAGGAGATACTACATTTCTTCTATCATGGGATGTATCTTTCTTACATCATCATTTTTAACTTTATACATTTTTTAATCATGTCTCCCTGCTTTATGGTTTTCGCTAAATGTGGCTATTTTTTTTCGTATAATTTTCGCTAATTCTGATTACAGTCATTAAACATTAGAAAATATGTAATGTTGTGTAGATTTATGATGTCAAATCTTTTTCCTTCCAGTGAAATGCACATTGGATTTGGAAATTTAATTTATGTGGAGTCTGTAACATATATCCCTGGAACATTTATTGATTCCCTTTCGATTTTTAGCCCTCAGATCAGAGTAGGACGAAATCTTAAATTGCCCTTTTAGGAGAAAAAATTTTAAAGGAAATTAGGAAAAGGAAGTTAGTTTATAAAAAAAGTTCCTTTAAGAGTTTCTTCCTTCATGATATTATTTCAATTATCGCAGAGCCATAATTATTAAAGTTTTTATCAAGAAAAAAAAATCTAGTTTCTTTTTAACATTTGACCAATGGTGTAATATTGGGGGAATACAGAACAGAGCCGCTGATTCCCAGTGCTGCCATGATGAAGAAATAGTAGTGAATCTATTGCAGTATATTTACATTAGATTATCACGGGGACGAAAAAATTGTTACGCCACTACAGTCTAATTTTGTCTCTTCAGTTACAATGGATTTTTCATTTTGAAATTAATGGCACTCTTCTTCTTATAACATTCTTTCCTTTTTACGAACTGAATTTTCGTTACCAGACTGAAATTTATGACAACTTGTTTTAGTATTTCTATAATAAGTCTAAATAGAACTACACATATTAAGTATCCTATCGAACTTTTTCAAACACTTTTCCTCGTATATTAAGCATCCTTTTGCAATATCTATAAGGCATGCATGTGCAATTCAATTTTTAGTGGCTACCTTGGAAGAGTTATTTATTTCTAGGCCTAATCTTGTTTTGAAATCGAGATTAGCAAACCGTAATAATTCAGAACATTTTAATGCTTAATCAGTGCAACCAGATCAGAGATAATTATTCAAACCTAACATTCCATCTTAGTCGAAGTATATCTCGATGGCAGTTTCGATAAATTCACCAAGCGGTGGGTTTTAAACTGGTTTTTTGTAAGTTAAAATTGTGACATATCTGTTTCTGTTTTCAAATAACGAATACTAATTGGTTTGGTGTTTATTTTTGTAATTATTTCTTTACAAAATAAAACCATAACATAATAAAAATGTCAGTTTCAATGAAATTATTCATCCTAAACATTTCATATGAATTCGAGATCAGAAATTCAATCCTCTGCTTTTGGCAATGTAGAAATTAAAGGGTTTGCTGCAAAATGGATGCAGCTTCAACCTAGGGGAATTGGGAGTTACATGTACTATCATGTGGTAAAATAAAAACTTGTTCGTTTGGTGCCGGCACAGTTTCTACGACGAGATCAAAAGGCTCTGTATTCGGGCCTGGTCCCTTTACATCCATCAGGGTTAGAACAGGTGACATTTCCTCTAGTATAACTTCAAAATAGGACGTTATTCTATTTAATCAATGCTTTTGCATAAAAGAAAACGAGTTTATAGTCAATTAGTCAATATTTTTTATTTAGTCGTACAAATGAGCCTTCACCTATTCAAATTTCAAATTTAAATTAAAATGAAGCCTCATTCTTTATTTACTTTATTCTAAGGCATTATAAAAAGTTTCCTACTAATTATTAAGATAGTTGAAATGTATCAGATTGCATCTGTTTCCGAATTCAAATGTAATTTCTTATTTTTGATTGTTACCGAAAACCTAGATGAAATGCTTATTCCGGCGACATATCAATCTTTTGATATCGCTGTTTCGTCTGCGAGCAAACAATGGATGAGACATTGTTCTTATAGTTATTTCGCATCATTTCATTGTTCGCTACCCCAGTACTTGTTCAACTACTTAAAGAATCACGTGAAAACCCTACTTAAGTATATTTTTTGTTGCTAGAAGGCATTGTCTTCTCGTAGTCAGATGGTGGCATTTGAAGTCCAGCATTCTTTTACTGTTTTTAAAGAGTTGAACAGTGGACTCTCTAGCCTGTGGTCGAGAAATTTGGATTAAGAAGGGTGTTTTTGTCTACATGAATAGATAAGAACTACCGAAGGAATTCCATTTGTAACATTAGTATTAAATCAAGAATAGGGATTATTCCAATGTTTTCTTTTTCGTCTATAAGCCCATATGTCTCTTTTTAACGCGAATCATTGTTCGTCTTGGCTGTTCTATATCAAATTTTGAAGAAAATATTGCACATTCTAGTAGAATCAATAAGTATGTGAATGTTGTATAACGAATTGCGTAGTTTGAAAATCTAATTGCGGTTCGTTTTCATTTTTAAACAGAAACATGTATATTCATCAGATTCTCCATCTCAAATTGTAAATTATGAGCAATTACTCTCAGCTCTCTCTCATGTGCCCCTGAGATCTGAAAGGCTAATATTTTGTTCAATATAACAAATAACAAACCATATTTATATTTCCAATATCAATGGCAAATTACAGGTTCATATTTACAGTTTGCATGTAATGAATTTTTTTCTCTCAAATGGCATTTCTTGTAATCAAGCGTCTCCTGAGCAGCTCCAAGCTGCAATTATAAGGTGAAAAGAACAGAAATATAAATTTATTAACAACAGTAGGAAACAAATACGAAAGAAAGCACAATATTTGCAATTTGTGATGAATGCTTAAGAAGAGTTTTTACAAATATGTATATCATGCGTGTAACAATCATGTTCAGTGTCAAATGAATTAATGTGAAGTTCGGGCTCATACGAAGGGGAAAAGAAAAACCGAAATTAGATGCAACAAAGTAAAGAACAGTAAAAAAATACAACTTGCATCCCATCAAAATCTTCCCTCTACGCCATCTCTGAGAAAGGATTAGAATTGGAGAATTGCAATATTAAATGGAAATGAGCAATTCATCTAATGTATGACCGAAAGCAATTATTTTCAGTTTTTTACTTGCTCACTAATTTTATTTACAATTCTTTATCCCAACATATGTGTCGTCTTGAATCTTCATTCATTCTCTTGACTTACTTCCACTGGATTACCTTGTAAACTATATCTGGCTATAATAAACTTCACTTGAGAGCCGCTGTGGCTGTTCGTAAAATAGTTGCTTGTGAAATATTTTGCTTAAGAGTATACAATCTTCAGTGCTTTGCAGTTCTTTAAAAGAAAGTGTCGCATCTGAATTATTTTAACCTAATGTATAATGTGACATGTTAGAAATTAGTGAATTCTGAATTTTCAGGAGAGGTTTATTTAGTTAATAAAATTGATTAACAGAAAGAAATACATACACACAAAAGAAAAAAGTTTAAATTTAAGAAGAGATTTTTGTTATGCTTACAAATGCAGCACAATATTGTCACATTCTCTGAAGACCCTCAGTGTGGTACTGATTAAGTTTGCAACAACAAAGATTCGTGTGTCAAGGTCTTCCATAGAATTAAGTCCTAGATATCTCGTACATTAAAATTCCAATGGACCAAGTCAGATGCTTATAGCCTTTGGGGCGGCGGTATGTTGTTTTTAAGAAGTACATGACAGTTGTGGCACTAATGAACCCACAAATATAAGTTACATACCAAACTCCATCTTGAGTGGAGCACTGAAAGAGACCGAATAACAGCAAATGCTGAAATAACACTCGGTACAAAGCACCAGTCAGACATTCACACTAAAAATAAGGCCCTATCAGCCGATCGCTACATATATGTGACTTAATCTGCTATTTTTTCTAATAAAGAATTTTTTTGGTCGAATAATGTTACTTTCCTACATTTAAAAGTGAAATAAGCTTCGTGACAAATATTGTTCCTAAAATTTTATGACAAAAATTGCATCATTGTGAGTTCACATTTCTATTTTTTCGTTGAAATTCATTTATATCCTTTATATTATATCACAATTAGCTTCATGTTTATAATGAGCAGTGTCATGTGAATTCATCTTGGATCATTTTAAAATGCCATTAAATATTTTTATTATTGATACTATTATGAAAATTTTCTAGCTTGCCGGGATCCTGGCCTAGGAGTAGTGCGTCTTCTCCGTGATCTGGTTGCTTCGGGTTCGAACTCTGATTCGGGGATGGTTGTTCTCTACTCTGTGTTCTATCTGTGAGGCGTGTGAAGGAGCCTCCCCCCCCCCTCGTTGTAAAAAGGGGTTGTGAAAGCGAGTATGTGAGTTTCACCTTCATATGAGCAAAAATCAGACTTCTGCTCATGGGTACTAAGGGGGCCTTACCCTCAGACTATACTGCACCCTTTTTCTCCGATCTCTTACTTGATGTGAATTAGAGTTCAATCCAAGAGGAATAAGCAGCAACAACAAGTATTCTAATTTCAAAACTTGCAAGAACCTACTTATTAATAAAATCTATAGATAATTTTTTTTAAACATCTCCTGATATTTCAGTCCAATTACTCAGCTGAATATACTTCTAAGAAAGGTTTTGTGAAAAAACATTTATAGTTTTCATAAAGAGGGTTGCAATCTTTGAAAAATTAATTTTATGAAGTTTTTTTTGCTTATAATCATAGAATCGATTTAATATTTGTTCATGCTGAATGCACTTAACAAAACCCTTTTCGCTTTTTATTTCCTTTGATTAACACTGACACTTGCTCATATTATTCGTATTAAATTGTTCGCTTCCCTCTCAAGTGAAAGCTAGTTAGTGGGAAATGATTTGTATAGTAGTCCTGGGGAGAGGAATTTACATTTAGAATTTGTGAGCTCTGATCCCAAAATAAGAGAAGACCACAAGGCCACTATCATTTTAGTATAAAACAAAACAAAAAAATCTCACATTTTGTTGAATTTTTCAAAAAATACTGAGTTTTACACTTGTTGGTTGTATCTATGTAAAAATATTTATTTGAATAAATTCAAGAAATTAGAAAAGTGATACAGATGCCTACTAGGAAATGTTTCGGAAATACTCTTAGATACAAATATTTTTTTTCTGTTATTTTCCGGTACCGGAGGAAACGAATCGTTTTATTCGTTTTCCACAATTTTGAAAGGCTAATCGTATTCGATTCTTCAAAAAAAGGTCAAATCGATTCTATTTTTATATTTCAGTCAACCTTGGATGTGCCAGACAAGAATAATCCTGCAGTTATTCCAAAACAGAATCAACAAAAGCAAAAGAAGACAATAAACCCTTATGTGTTAATAAAACACCTTGAAAATAGAATGACTTCAAAATGATAAATAGGTATTGTTTCCATAACTCGGCTATAAATTGAAAAACGTGTGGAATTATATCCCATTGAACGAAATTGTACTTTACTGCTAGATGATTTTGGTGGGCAGAAGTGTAAGCAGCCTTTGTTTCTGAACAGTAGATTTACCTCTACCTAACACACATATCATGAACTTGTATTCTAGATTACAAAATGATTGCTTAAAATGGAATGACATTTTTTTTTACTGCACTTTGTCAACGGTTTTATATTTTGAAGGATCTTGAGCAAGACTGTTTGACAGCTGAATCGTGCGCTGGAAGTACATTTCACTCAAAAAGCGTCACAATGCAAAATATATTCCTACTATCAGGAGCGGAAAAAGAAATGAAGCCGGAAGTATATGAAATATGCCGTATTGGAATTTTCTACTTTAAATTTAAATTCGAGAATGTTTTGAGGATTGAGAAACAGAATATATTTTAAATTGTCATCAAAAGAACAAATCTATTCATACAACATGCATTTTTTTCATATCAAAATCATAATTCTACAGCTCGTGTTGAATGTTTAGAAGAAGCATGTACATACATGTAAAGCATCATTTTAAAAAACAGCAGAAGCTATAAAATAAAACAAATATAAAGATAAATTTAATGTTTTCTCCCAATTCTTAAACACCAACGCTCTGCTACCATCGTAAATGTAAATTTCGTCGCAAAGAAACACAAGGAATACTAATTTGTAAAACATGAAATACTACAGATTTCTTAATCTAATTGAAGCACTCTACACTTTTTGTCTTTCAGGCCGTAAAAGATATTCAGTGTTCAGTAGAAACAAATTAACTCTATTCTACAAAACTAGGTTGTTTCTAAAGAACATAGTGGCCTCTTTTAAACAATAACGAATAAATGCTAATTTTTTTAAAAAAATTTGGCAGAGACGTTTTTACTAATTTTTTTTATAACTAGTAAAATGACTGTGCAGCTGAGACGTTAGATGCAGTTCTTAAGGTTGATATACTTCATGCACAGTATTTATATTAAATGGTTCTGCCCTTTATATTTCTTCATTGTTTTTATCGCTGTGTGTCATTATTCCTATGAAGGTATAATAAAAATTTCTAATGTGACAGAAAACCATTCAAATTCTTAAACATAAAAATAACTAAAAATTTGTGTCAAATCATTCATAAAACAAAATAAATAAATTTAAAAAACGACATCACTTATAAACTAGAATATCTTTTTGTGGGATTTCAGATACAGGAGCAACAAAGTGTACATTACATTTTTGAATGTTCTCAGATTTATGTGTACATTTGGTGTCTACCTGCATAATTGCGAATACACTGAATTAGTGATAATACTTGGCTTTCGAATATTTTTGAGATTCGAATCTGAATTCTAGTACAGCCACGGTGCCTTAATGGTAATGTCTCGGCTTTGGATCTGGCGAGTTTCTGGTCTGAAATTCGGTTCTAATAAAAATCGTCGGACAGTAGGCCAGGGCTTGTTAAATCTGACTTATGGGTCAAATGTCCTTTTGTTGTTAAGGTGTGAAAGTTTGAAGTGGGTGCCAGTACAAGAAACGTCCTTGACTTCTGACAGTAGTTTTAAATAACGAAGTCCGTTTCAATATAGTCCTTGTATCGCTTACAAACGGAACATTAATATTTATAAACTAAACTTAATTCTACTGAAGATTAATTACCATCATCATTAAATTTCTTACATGAAGCTGAATTAAGAATAACTTATCCTTTATATTTTGGCTTTTTATGCGTGTTTTTTTTTTTGGCTTATTTTTGTTCTAAGAAAAATTATTTTATTTTCAACAACATGACAATATAATTAATGAGTTAATAGGAAATTGAAGTGTTCCTACTTTATAGGAAACAATTTTTTGATTCCCACGGTACGTAATATTTAATAAATGACTCGTAATAATACGTAATAATAAAAATGACTCGTGTCTTTTATTTCTCTTTATGTCAGTGCAAATCAGTGCATTTGATTCATTTACTAATGGGTAATAATTCACTTTATTGGTAAAATTCCACATAAAATGCGCTTAATTAGGAAAAAGCAAATTAAAAAATTCCATAAAACCAGTAGCAGAAAATTGGAAATTGAATAACTTGAACAATGCGTGGAACAAAGAAAATTTCCTTCAAAAGTTTGATAATGAATATTAATACAAAAGTGCGATTCTCTCCTGTTACTGTATTCCCTGAGATTTTCTTATCTTTAAGGATAATATTTATAAATTTATATAAAAAAATTTCTTTATCAGGAAGGCTTATTAGCAGATTACAATCTTAAACAAAGCACTGTATTAAGGCAATTATATATATATATATATATATATATATATATATATATATATATATATATATATATATATATATATATATATATATATATATATTAGATGATTTTCCAAAACTATTCTGTTTATTAAAAGTACAAAATAAATGTACTGTAAAACAAATAAATTACTCATTCATTAAAATCAAATAATGAATTAAATAATATCATCCAACGCCTCATGATGCTTGATTGAGAGACCAATGTGATTGTTGTTAGGGTCGCTGTTTCGAAATAGGAACATTGCAGATTCGAAATCTATTTTCCCCAATTTTCATCTTGCATGTGTGTCCTATTTCCAGGGAATCCTTATGAGCATGCGGAAAGGAAGGTTGGAGATTGAGGTACTCCTTTGGCATCCATCCCTGGTTCAAAAGGGCACCATCGGCCCGCAAACAACCTTGTATTGCTTCAAAACATGGCGTTAATCTAACTAAACTGAACTTTGCTTGAAAAATTAACATGCTGTTTACCAAGTAACCTGTGTCTATTTTTAGATGAACTTTGTAATTTTGAGCTACCTTCAGATGACGAGGCCAATACCTGAGCAAATCTCCAAGCCATCTGTCTAACACACGGTGGTATATTTAACTTGGACAAGACCCACAAGGCTTATTTTCCACGGAATGGGGTCTTGAATCGATCATCTGGAGACTTTGCTACCAGCTAACCGTTGCTCTCCTAAATATCTTGATAGCCTCAATATAAGTTATATTCTACAGCAGTGTAATAAATAGTCTACAAATCATTTTCATTCGTAATTATTTCCTATTGATGAAAATGATATCTTTGACCACTAAAGAAGCAGCGGGTGGGAAAAGTTAAAGCATAATGTTTATTTGCCTTGTCAGTTATTCTGAAATTTTTTAACAACTACAAAATATTACAATTTAGAAGAATGTGGCAAATAAATACAATTTGGGAAAGAAAAATAAATTTACTGTATTATAATATAAGAAAGAATACTATATTATGCGAAAGAAAAAAAACCAAGGCAGCAATTTGTAGGGAAAAAAATGTATTCTTAGTTTCCTCCCCCACCCACGAATATGTTTTCTAGATTATGTTAGTTATTTTTGTTTACTTTCTTCATTGCTTCACTTTGACTTGCATAACTTGGAACAATACCGGAAAATACTTTTTTCAGTTTTAGACGAACTCTTTTTCAAGTATTGAAAGTTCATCATTTTAATCGCAAATTTCTCTATTAATTCTGCAGATAGTTCGATAAAATTTTTTCCTGATTCTTATTAAGGTATAGCATACATTTTACTGACTGTACTTTTTCGCCTATAATTTTTCTAAGTTTTTTATTTCTCCACTAAGGGCGCTGTAACTTTTCCCAATAAATTCAGCATAACCACTAAAAATTATCGAAAATTTAAAAAATTTCAATTTGTCTCTCATTTTTTTAACCTTAACTTAAGCAAATAAATAACTTTACGCAAAAAGAATTAACTTTATACGCAAAAGAAATAAAATTATTTCAATATAAAATTAGGTTTAAACTTAGCGAAAACTAAATTCACGAAGGAAAACCAAGAAAAACTTGGATTTTAAAGATATTTTAAAATACTGCATAGTTTAAATACATAACTATCTAACAATGCACTTATGAAAACTATGCTCAAAACAGTAGAAAACATACAACAAAATGCAATTATTGCGCACTCTCAATCGTATAAATCAAGCGACGAAAATTGCGGAAGTGTAAAATAGATCTTATCTTATTATGTTTGTTTTCCTCATTTAATTGTTTTGAGTTGTGGTTTTAAATCATTAGAAATTAATTATACTAATGAGATTGTTATTGATTTTACAGTTAGGAATTAATGACGCATAAAATGATAAAGTTGATACGATATATCTCCTTCTTGTTACATGAATACAAGCTACACTGGAGAAAGGCGTGCTGTTATGTATTGCAACAACTTAACCGTAGATGGATAAAGAAAGATGATAGGTAAAATTGAAATCTACATCATTACAAGTGCGTTTTATTTGTACTGGAATCTACATCATCGTATTTTAAATGAGAAATGACATAACTTTTCCGTTATTTTTCGATGATGAAATCTGGAAATAGCTTTTAATTGGATATTTCTGAAAATCCTACGTAAAATGGATAAGAAAATGTTTAATATGTAAGACAGGAATCTAAACTATTATTTTAAGGATAATTAACATTATGTTGTTCATTTGATAAAACAGTCCGCTGACAATTTGTAATCAATTTAATTTTTAGAATTTGAAATCTCGCAGTTTGTTATATCATAACATTTTAGTTTCTTTCTTGAGACTGTAAACGTTGTTCTAAATTTTATAATAATGCTTAATTTATTGTAATTAATCTATAATTAGATGGATTTCAAATGTGAATAACATAAAGTATAATGTTTTTAAACTGTTGTATTTTTTTTCAGGTTTTGACAGTTTTAAGAATTTGTTGATCTTTCATGTGTCATAATCCGTTCCATTCTTTGGCAGTTGCGGGACTTTTTACTTATAAATGTTTTTTCGTAAGAACTAGAAAATGTACCAATCCTGACAGGTAGTTATCCTGCTGAGAGTATCTCATATTTGATTAAATGTCATTTGGCTTTGTTTCGCCTTCTAGCGTCAATTCTCTCTTTTGATAATCTTTGTCTCCTTACAGTAGAATTTTCTCTATACATAAATTTCATGAACACTCAAATCAAAACTAATCCCTAAAATCGAATTGTAACAAATAGTTATCACTATAGAAGAAGAATTCATTGCCAAATACAAAGTAGGAAAAAATAATGCTAAAAGAAAATATTAACACTAACTTCTAATTGGCCTGAAGTGAGGATTTAATGAATTAGTTTAAATTTGCAGAACTCAGGTAATTGGTCTTTGCTAAATCTAACATAAAAAATGGTAATAGAATGGAAATTTTGTGAATCCATAATTAAGTTTTATTCCTGCTTAGTTTTATTCGTACTTATATAAATAAGCTAATTTATACATTAAATAACTCATTCCTTTATCCTGAAAACAGATCCGATAATGCATTTCCGAGGATGACATTATCCGGGATTTGTATTTCCGATAATGGTGCTTACCAAATGACTGGGGAAATATTTTCAACTCCACCCAGCATTACAGAAGACGGTGGATGATTATATATACTGATTCTCCACATTGTATTTCTAGCTCTTCCAGGAGCTTTTTCCTTATTACAAACAACATTCATACAAGAAAAAATATTGATTCAGTCATCAATATTCGGAGTTTGAAAATGCTAGAGGTATTTAAATCTTGTTTACACTAGTTTTATTTGTGAATTATTAGTGGGGTCCTTAAGCTGTAATTTGTATTCCTTTTCATATCATTATGTTATGTTAAACCCCGGCTTGTTAAAGTACAAGCTGCAGCTTCAAGACTGATGCCACCCTCTTCCCCTTACAGGGCCCTCATCTTTCCGACTGTAGCTTTTGGTATAAAAAAATATTTAACAAAATCGTTTTCATTTATCCCTTTTAAATGAATTTATAATTTTTCAGTTACAAGTTTGTTTTCCATATTTATAAATTTCTGTTTCACTTCCTTGTTTATCATTTAATTTGGGTGGTAATATCTGTCAGAATTTTTTTGATGAAACTGGAATCACCAATTTTTTTTCCCCACACTTAAAAGTGAAAAAATCTATATAATGTCATGAATTAGGTATGTTTTAAAATTAAAATACGTATTTAGATTTATATTTTAAAAACATTAACTATCTAATGGAAATATAATATCTAATGATGAAAAAAATTAGATTTTTCACTTTAGACGAACTACGTATCTTTTAGTCCACCAAGTTCATATTTAAATTCAGAGCCTTTTAAGACCTCAAAATGAAAATCAAACAACAGATTTTCCTTTATAAGATGCAGTAGATTTCTCTATAATATGATTTAAATGCCATATACTGTAAAAATAAGCGTTATTGGAAAATCACAGGTACGATAAATTTATTTATAGGGCCCTTTTCGATAAATAAATTTCTCGTACTATGCTATTTTCCAAAGTATATTCTCATGAATTGTAAACATTTAATTGCATTGTATTCATTTTTTTTTTCCGATTCAATTTAAATAAAGCTCTCTATCACACCCCAAATATACAAATTTCATATCTAAATATGATAAAATATTGTACAACTATAAGTATACATTCTTTTAATATGATAAACATTTATTAAGAAATCTTTCAAAATTATTGTTATTGAAAGTAAATAATTTTTAAGAGTAAATATTTTTTTCTTTTATTGCGTAGTGTAAATTTTAATAATTACTATGAAAAAAAGCAACAATATTCTAATCAATTGTTGCAATATTTATTAGATGTCAATTTTGAGTTTCTCATATTTGTGACGCATTATAAATATTGAAAATAACGCCATCTTTCATTTCATGCTAAATATGCATATCTATTTACTTCAGTTTCATTGGAAAATAAAATAATTAAGAACAGAAAATGAAATATTATTATTTCTTTTAAAATTCACCAACGATAATTATCTTTGCAAAATTTATTTCTGAATTGTTTTATCAACACATTAACTGTGGAGAAAAGGATTGTTTTCAAGTTTGCAACTAAGCACTTATGTGTCATGAAAATTAAATAATTTGATATCCGTTTAAACAAACTCTTTTCTGATAGTTTATTTATAAGCAGAAAATCCATTCATGACAGATGCATTATATTCATAATAAATAATGTGGAATGTTTTTTTAAATCCAAAACAGGTAATTATATTTCCAGTATTTCAATAAAGCCCAGACAATGAATCGGAAATTCAAAAGAAAAAAAAATTACTTCTACTTCCTTGCATTTGAAAATTGAAAACTAAAATATTTTTTAATCCAAAAAAAAATCGAAATTTTTCTTGGAAGTCGGTACTTTCATTTCCGATCGCGAATCAGAAACTAAATTATGACGTAGACGCCGGCCTCCGACGTCATAGCGGAAGCATGCCCTCATTGGCCAATCATCGGAACACCTGAAACTCGGTCCGTTGACAGTCCATTGTTAACGGTGAAGGCGAACGGACGAGATTCGTACGAAGTTCTCTCAGGTTCTGTTTAGTTTTGTTCCTTGCGGCCGAAACTTGATTTGTTTATGTGCACAAAAACTTGCTAAAGTTCAGTGTCTGCAAAATATGTTACCTCGGAATACTGTGTATTCGTAGAAATGTTTTTATTTAAGCTAATGGATTATGTTGGAATATCTTCAAGTTGCGGGTAAGCCGAATATTTTTATTACGGGATGCAAAGGATTTTAAAAATTTTCTGAAATTAAAACATTTTTCTCAAAAAAAAGGACTTATTGCATTAAATTTTTTTTATGTGGGTGTGTGTGTGAAATTGGGTAAGTGAAATTTGACTTTTAAGTGAGGAAAAAAAGAATCAAGAAAAAATTCTAAAGAAGTTTGGATTTGATCGTCTTTCAGTAGTCTGTCTACCTTCGGTAAAAAAATAAAATAAGGTAAGTGTTTTAAATTATTTTATTTATTTATTTTTTATTAGTTTAAATTTTTCTGTGTTTTAAACAGTAAAATTTAACCAGTATGTTAACATTTATACCCCTTTTCTTCATAAAATCAATGAGAAAATTTATGCATATAATTTTTGCGTAAAGCTCTAAAATAATTTTAAAAAATTGACAGTTTTCGTCATTAATAATAATTTGTAATGAAATATTATCTTAAGAGATATATTAAAATAATTAAAGAAAAATCATTAAATAAATCCTTAAGATTAGCTAGCGATTCAAGATAGTATACGGTCAAGATAAAATAATTAAAATCATGGTTGAATCTTAAAGGATATACTTATTCAAAGGCAAGTATTTCTTGTTATTAATTATTTTTCATTGTCCGAGATATGGATTACTTTGGTCTTCAGGTAAGCATATTAAAGTGAGAAAAATCATGTCTGGTTCCAATAATAATAAAAAAGATTTGTTATAAAATGTTATTGCTTCATAATATTAAATCTTGAGTATGCTCATATTTCAAAAAATTTTAATAACAGTTTATGTTTATCTATAGTGCAAATATTCAGATTGATCAAATCCTAGTTAAAATTCCAATATTTTAGTTGGAAAAAAAGTGCTTTATTTTCGATTCTTAAAAAAATGTTGAAGAATTGTTTCTAGGATCGTAATTTCCGTTTGTTGATACCAAAATGCACGTGTCAATGCATATTTATTTTTGGTATGTTACGTGCCATCAACCCATTCCACTGACTCAAGTTAATGATTTGTTGCGTAAGTGAACAGATGCGATTGTTGACATGGATTTGTTGCATGCAACACGAAATATTTGTTCGTCTATCTCAGTAACTGTTTTAAGTTGAGTTTCTTATTATCTTTCCCAGGGATTTCTTTGTTGGGATTGCAATTGGATTCTATAAGTGTGAAACAGACAATCCAATTGTCTCAGTAGATTTGAATGCACGTGTCCAATCCATTTTAGTCTGAGGCTGCTTATGTGCTACCATCTATTTCACCCGTTCTCGTGTTAATGATTTGCTGCATGTCTTAAATGAGATTGATCTAATAAGCTTGTAGCATGCTACTTTGGAATATTGAACCTCACATTTCCTGTTAGTTAAGAGTGATTAGCATTCAGGAATTTCCGGTAATATGAAAACTGTTTTTAGAACTTAATCTGTTCCAGTTGTCCACAAGTGATATATTTCATTTTGTCAGTTTCTTAAATTTTAAACTGGCTTTTACAGAATTAAATTTAAATTGTTGGTCAATACTTTCTAGATAAATGAAAACAGCACATATTTTCAAATAAGATATTAAACCTTAGAGATATTTTTGCAAACTCATAGTTTGAAAAGAAGAAAATTTTCTAGCGGGCTTCTTGCGTCAGTCATGACTACTTTTAATAGAAGTAAGAAATTCAAGAAATCCTTTTCTCCAAGTTATTAATTTAAAAAATAAATATAATTTGAATGTCGTTAAGTAAATTTTATCGGGTAGTAAAACAAAATAATATTAATAGTAACCTTTTGACTCTCGTATTTTACAAACAAAAAGGATAATTAACAATTTTGCTTTTATCATTAAGCATGTATGTAGTAATTTCTATATTATATAATTTCATCTAATGAAATCATTTAAAAAAATTGTGACATAGCTTGGCCAGATCTGGTTCTTGTGCCATTAAACCACAATAAAACGACTATTAAAAATAAAATGAGTGGATTTATGGCGGCGATTGTCTTTGTATTTTTCACTTCGTGTTTGAAATCAGCTTTTCCTTCAAATATTGAACTCTTCTTCAGTTTTTGATGGTTTATGTGCATTTGAAATCGGGGTTGTCTGTTCTATTTAAAGTTCAGTTTAGTCATATTTGCCTTTCAGTGCGCAGTGATTCGTGTTTATATATATATTCTTTTCAAATGAGACTTAAATAAATTATATACTTACTACATTGTTACTTGAAGAAAAAAAATTTTGGTGAAAATATTTAGCTATTAATGTTTTAAATTTAGCTCAGAATTAAATTCCCAAATTATTTTTCCCGCATTCCTTTCATACTTTAATGCAGAGATATTCAACTTGTTCTGAGAAATAAAACAATCATTCGTGTATTATAAGGATAAGAAGAAAGAAAAATCGCGTTATTCAAGAGCCTTATTTTTGAAGTTCGAGGCGGAGGCCTAGCCTTTCTTTTCGACTCGAGTCGACCTAGAATACTTTAAAGCTCATTATTCTAACTCGAGCCCATCCCGCTTCTTTTTTTTTTACTTTCAAGCCTTTGTGAAAATATAAAAAGATGTAAAAGTAAAAAGAACGTATGCAAATAATTATATTCATCCATTAGACGAGTCTTTAAATATGAAGTATTCGAAGCTTTCAAAATTTTTCTATTTTATGGCTCTAATTAAATACATAGCATATTATTTCTTTATCCGGTTCAGGAGAAAAATTGAATGGATATTGAATGTAAAATATAAAGAAATCGTAGGTATTTCAGAAAAATATTTCAGTCTTGAACGTATTAAGACCTTTTCCTTAGTCGCTGAAGATATACAATGTAATTTTAAATAAGAAAATTAATGCAATGACTGTAAATTGATTTTACTTGAAACTTTTAATTTTATAATGGAAATTATTTCAACTATAATTGTGTAATTCTTTTACAAATTAGTTATAACTACTTAAATAGAAAAATTAATTTTTAGTTTAAATTTGAATTTTTTAATTAAAAAAGTTATTTATTCAAATTTATTACTTAAAAACAAAAATGATATGGGTAAATTATTTGATTATTTAACATTTTTTAAAAATAAAAATTGAAATGCATATCATTGCGCAGCGTTACATCATTCCAGAATTTTTTTTTAAAACATTGATAAATACTATTTCTAGAAAATAAAATAAATGCATTTATTGGAAAATGTTATAATAAATCTTAGAAATAAATAGAAAATATGTATTTTCCAGCGGTACAGTTTCCTTTGACGAATATGAAGAAGAAAAATGAATGGATATTTAAAATAAAATATAATGAAATCATAGGAATTTCAGAAGAATACTTCAATTTCTAATCTTTTTTTTTCTTTCCTCGCTTATTGTAGATAGTTATGCGAAGTGTAGATGGACCAGTATTGTTTTGTGTCGTCGATAAAATCGTGCAGAGATACTCTGGCTACGCAAAACCAGTATTTCCTTCCTTGGGCATTTTGATTGTATTTCTCACGAGATAGCAGAATAAGATCTAGATTTTCAATAACCGGTGTACAAGGCACCTGCCTCAAATTCAAATTGAAAGATCATAACTTCCCACGGATTCGTGCTCTTGGTTCGGGTTATCATTGTTTGTTTACACGTTTCTCAACTAAAAATATTTCTTTTATTTTTATTGAATATTCTACGAATATCATTGAATTTATCACGAGAATTCAGAAGAATGTTAACTTGATACCGTTCTTGTTTGATTACAGAGAAGTATTTGAAGTGAAACATTTTTAATTAACATTATGTTAAAAATCATAGAACTTTAGGCAAAGTTACTTAATTCCCAAACATAGAGGATTTCGATTCGGTAATAAATAGTGGGCTATTTTTAACCGAAATGTATACTTAACGCTACTTTTTGATCGTAATGCTATTTATATGCAACGCTATAACAGAATAGACCCCCAAATTGTATGAAATAATTGCAGTGCTATTTCAACGTTATTAGATGCAAAATGTATATTATTGCTTAAACGAAATGGGAGCTCTAAAGATAAGATTTAAAAAAATTATTCGAAGTATATTGTGCTTACAACCACATATAAATTAATCGTAAATTTATTTAAATTCCTTCCTATAAGCATATTCTATTAGCTTTAATTATATAATAAATATGAAAGCTGCTTTTAAATTAAGAATTAATATCTATTAGCATTAAATCAAGACAATCCCTTTTTTTTAATGGGCGCCTATTTATTTCATAAAACTTATTTTGCAAACGCCTTTCTTATAAAAAGTTTTAATTTTATGAAAGAAGGTTCACAATTTTTTAAAAATGTGAATGAATGTTTTAAATCGTTTTCTCCGATTTCGCAAACATATACAGTATGGCGCGTTTTTTTAATTTCATTCGATTGATTGGGCAGAAATTGTGATATAGATAAACAATTGGATGTCAGAACTACATGCAAAACTTCATTTCTCTTGACTGTGGTGTCGTAGAATAATCGTTTTCAAACAATCGGTATTTCGACAGGTTTGGTCTAGATTTATAATAAATCATTTCATTTATAGTATGTTTATTTAACGATTTCTGATACACGAATAGACAGATTGAAACAGTCAACACATTTACGGATTTGATCCAAAATTTCATATAGGCCTCCAAATCTTGAGAAAAAATATTCAATTTATAAACAAATCTTGAGAAGAATTTTAACCATCTAGCCTGCTACATCTTTGTTATGTTCACATGCACACGAATGTTGAGACATACAGACAGACTACCAGCCAACTGATGTTCTCTGATATTTGATCGGAAATCTAAAATTCTATTCGTTCAGCCAATTTCCATTTTTAGTCATTGGGTTCGTAGACATAGTTTCAGAAATAGTCTGTTCGGAGATCTTAAAGCATTGAATTTATTGAAAATCTCGAGATTGAATTTTACATACTTCCTATATGAAAAAGTAAACAGAAGCAACTGAAAATGGAAGATATGTAATTGAAATGTTTGATAATTAGTTAAAAATAATAAATCTCAAAAATGCAATCAGTAATCAGTCGCCATCGTTTAAAGGATTTCGGTTTTCCAAAATCAATATGTGACTGCAAATTTATTTGAAAACATTAATAAATTTCAACCTGTTTTCCAAAAAACTACTTTTAAAGCAATAATTCATTTTTTTTAAAATCCTGCATTCGAACTGTGTTCAGCAAAATTTAATAAAATCAGCTGTAATTTAGAAAGAGTAATTTGGAGATAGTTCCGATTGTATTATTTATTCAATTTCTCTCTCGTCAATGCGAAATCGTTTCATAAGTTAATCCATTTCACTATGGAAAAGATGGATTTAAAGATAGAAGGAAAGATATGCGGGAATTTTAAAATAGCTTTAAAAAGTTTAATAAACTAAGCCAGATTATTTTTTATCATTTAAGTAAGATTACTCCAAACTTAACGTTTAGATTCGTTATCAGAATAAGAATTTCTTTCTCATTATCGGCAATATCTTCAGTTTCTTTATGATTTAGAGTTATCTCTTTAAAATCAGCTTTCATTTAACTTGAAATAAAAGAATAGAATAAGGACAATAGTAGGTCGGTTTGAACAAATCTGTTTAAAGAAAAAAAAAATCTTTTCGCCATTTTCTTAGTGAATAGACATGAACAAATTGGTCAATGCGGAAAGTTCATCACTGAATTTTCACCGTTTATTATTATTATTATTATTATTAGATATTTGTATCAGTGGTACGAAAAATAATACAAAACTTTGATAATAAATTGGTTTAACTTCTGTAATATTTTAGGTATGCTTGCTCCTGCGTGGATAATTTCTTTTATTAAAATTTGTTTTAATTATCCACTCTTTCCGATTTTTATCTGAATATTTTATGATTACTCTAATTAAAATAAAAAATTATTATATATAGATGCATTTAGTCAAATGTCATGGTATATCCATTCTGATGATTTGATGATGAATATTTCTTTTCTTAAAATTTACAATGTAATGAAAGTACGTTCTTTAACTTGAGGGTAGAACATTATCTTAATATTTGGAAAAATTGCGACATTTAATGTAAACAACCATAATAAGCTGCAAAATAATTTTTTTGTATACATCCAGAAAATTGTACTTAAGCATACTTTATAAAAATATTCATACATGTGAAGTTAATGAATTCATGTGACTCGACTTTGCAATCACATGACAAACGTAATTGAGCGTATTTGTTAATATATAACTAAACTGCTTCACGCTGTTTTCTGATGTCAAATTTTTTTTCAGTTTCAAGAGCACAATGAATTCCGATATTGAATTGACGTGCGTAAATATACTAAATTTGAAGACACTGATACATCCTAAAACTCTAAATCCATATTTTAGGGATGCAGTAACCTTTTCTTAAAATAAAATTCTTCTATTCATTCCATTTTCTGTTTTCTCTGTGTTTTAGACCCTTCTGTTTTGAGGTTTGTTTTTATTGTTGAGTAATTTTATTATAGAGATTTGTACCTTGCTTGCATTTTTTCTTTTTTTACAGAAATGACAAATAATAATTATATCCAATTCATTTACATATGCATTTTTAGATTGATTTTCAAGAATATCACAGTTTTGCCTTGCAAGTCATGATAAATTCATTGCATCCAATTTATTGGAGTACATTTAACCAATGTGTGTAATTGCATTCCATTTGTGATCATTCCATTTGGATTGCTATAGCGAAAGCGAAATTTAACTACAAGAGTTTAAACTTTCATTGTTTTGTTGCTTTGGATAATTGCTAAAAAAGATATATGCACAATAGAATATAATAGATAATTGTATATTAGATTATGTATCAACTTCCAGTATTATCTTGCTTATGTTTCTGCTTGTATAAAGTTGTCTCGGGTAAACTTTTAACATTTTCTATTAATATTTAAAAGTCGGTAAATTTATTACTTGCTAAACATGACATAATTGTGAATCTTAGTTATTTGATGATATTAAACTGCTTACTAAACATGACATAGATTAACAGTTTTTGCAATTTATCAAATAATCTTTTTCTCAAGGCACACATCACGAATTTTGATCAAATTATTTTCGAAATTGAACTATTCACCTTATTGAACGTCTAATCTTCAGGTATGTTTTTACTAGATAATTTACAGAACTTTTAATTATTAAAAAGTGGAGGAATTTAAGTATATGCAATTACAAAAAATCACTGAACTGTATGATATTCAGGAAAACTAATCCATTTTAAATAATGCGCCATGAAATCAATAAACTTATTTTTAAAATATCAATGATTTTGCTATTTCTACTCATAATGCGAACTGTAAAACGTTAATTGTAAACACGTTTATATGTAGTAAAAATTCTATAGTTGGGTTATACTAATTGATAATCTCCAAAAAGTAGTATGAAAATTTCATTTATGCAATGCTCGACTTCTCATGTTTTTGGAACGAGACGAATAGAACCGTGTCTACCATCGCCGGGTTATGTAGCAGCTGTTATAATAAGTCAGCATTATCGTCATGAATTTTGAACGCAAACATTCTCTTCTTGTGTGAATTGCGTAATTGTCTGTTTCTTGTAAAGGTTAAAGAAACTGTCCAAATTACCGAATAAAGCAAAAATAATTGGTTGAAATCTTAATATTTTGCAAAATAATAGTTTTTGCTATTCACCGAGAAGTATTTAGATGTCTGTTTATATCTAAAAAAATTACACATCATTTTCTCAATCAAAATCAGCAAAACTGCACTGGCGTTGTCCCTGTAGCTGTAATGATTTCATTTTCTTTTGATTTAGTTGAAGGCAGTGGGGAAAGAATAGTACAGACGTCTGTGAAAGACAAAACAGTTCTGAGAATTTCGCTTGCCAAAGCTTAGTCAGTTAAAAAAAATGACGCAGAGCCATTTCTTATTACACAGCAATATCAATATTCGTTTAAAATGAATTTAATTGTAAATAATAAATATCCTCTAGACAGCAATAATAGCTTTCAAAAAGTATTTGAGAGTTAGTGTTTTGTGAGAATTCTTGCTTATATCTATTTAGGAATATAAACTAAAATGATATAAAACCATGGTATTTGCTGGACTTGAAAAATCCTTTTAACATTTTTAATAGCACATCTTGTAAATTTTATGTTTTAGGTTTTGAATGAAAACTTCTTTGTTTAGGATATGAAGAACATAGCACTAAACTTTATAAGTTTTCTTCCATTTAGATTTTTGATGTTAAATATATTAATAAAAAAAATTTAAAATTCATAGCATTTCCTATTTTTTCATTAAAAAAATTCTCCCTGCCCCACGAAAACCATTTTCAACAAAACAGTTTTGAAATTAGTAGTCATTTCTGATTTTGTTCTATGCTAATATAGATATTTCCTGTTGAATACTTTAATCATTATGTATTTTTAGTTCAAATTATTATACCACTTTTTTTTCTCATTTAAAAATAAAAGCTGTTATTCTCTTTTCTCTTTATAAACAATTTAGAGAAAATCCTTTTCTTAAAAACAATCAAATTCTCCTTTTTGAAATAATTTTATATACAATGCAGAAAAACAAAATCAATTTTAATTTTCCTTAACAGTTTTCAATTTCTTGACAGCCAAAGAATAACAGTAAAATTAAAGTAGGTGGACTGCATATTTGATTAGAAGCAGGTAAAGTATTTATCTTTTAAAAAGAATTGTTAATCGCACAGTTTGTTGAACCTGTACACTTGTAGCCTTTCTTTGGATACCTTAAAGGGCCAAGTAATGATACACGGGCTGCATGCAGTAGTGCGGAAAGATTCATGTTTAGCCTGTAGAAAATATGCTCTCATAAGCCTCAAATGCCATGCTTTCTTTTTATTTCCCTGCCAATATTCTCACGGAAAGTATCTATGACTGAAACAAAATAGATCATCACTGCTTTGAAATCTTTTCGCGTACCTCTTTTTTTTTTTTCCCCCTCTCTTTCGACTTCTTTCTTTTCATTTGTGTTTTTAAGCATGTCTAGGAGGAACGATTGTTTCCAGTTTTCACTCATAGCGAGGTGTTAGCCTTGGAATGTCATGGCTTTGTATCTGAGAAATAATCGTATATGTTTGAGATAAGTTTGTTGATGTATTTAAGGCAAGGGAGAATTTGACTTAATACACACAAAAAAGATGACGATTTAAATCATGGATAATTTTTTAATGAAAATTTCGCTTTCAGAATATTTTGGATCTTCTAAGTCCTTTGCACTCGGGGAAAGAAATAGAATCAAATCATGTTCAAGTGGATGCAATTCAAATCATCAATACAAATTCAATTTCGAAATTTTTTACGAGCCTTATAGGTGGAAAAAGAACATGACATCACATCAGCAGCATAAAGATAACGGGTTGTTAAATTTTTGATGACATTTTATTGCCGTATGTCTAGTACGAGCCCGGTTAGCCCAACTAAAGGGGAATGTTATTTCAGATGAAGATTTTTTTTTCTTCTTTCACTTAAACCGAGAATATTTAATACTATTTCGTATCAAATTACGATATGTAATTCTGAAATATTTTGAGTGGAAAAAAAAATCAAAAACTCTTTTTGTAAGCTATACTTATGTTCTTTATTGAAGTTAAAATTGCATTTTTAGCATTGCAGACATACTTTTTAGTGTTATAGCATATCAATTACTCATTCAAAAAACCCCCACTAATTTCGCAATTAATAATTATTCCTCTGCTTTATAGTACTTTTTTTTGTATTTGTACTTTCAGAGGCATTTTGTATAGCCCTGGAGTAATGGTTAATCTGGGTTTTGCTATATTGACATCATTAACGCACAGTTTTGGCGTGTATACATATACGCGTGTAATCGCCTAAAAGTTAATCTGTATTTTTCCCCTCAATTCACGATTTTATAATTATTGAAATGGATCAAGAATATCAAGCCTATACATTTTTAGTGAAGTAAAAAAAAAAAAAAATCTTAAAAATTTGGTCGCCACCATAAGCCTGACAAAATTTAAATTAAAAAAATAAAGAATTAATTAATAATAAGTAAGAAGAAATCTGTTAAAAATAATTAACTCAGCGAAATATAATAAAGTTTTTAAAAATATCTAATTAAAAATATAAATAAAATTGCAAATGGGCAAAAAAAGTTTTGTAAAGAGTTTTTGTAATCCAAATTTTAAAGTTTTGTGTTTGTTTCAGAAGCTTTTTATTCCTTTTGGGCTTTGATTAATAATTTTAAAAGGAGCACATGACTTCAAAGCACTAATTAAACTTTAACGCTTCACTTTTTATCTTGAAATTTTTTTTCAAAATTTACACTATGAATATATTAGTTTTTTTAAATACTTAAAAATATATACAACCATTTTGATTTTGAAGATGCTGTTTTTTTAAAGTATAATCCGTCTTTAAGAGTTAAAATATACTTTTTAAAAAAATTAATTTGACATTTTGAGATGTTTTGTAAGGAATTGTAGCATTTTTAATTATAGAATTCAAAGTGACGATTATCACCACATTATTTAACATTTGAATGTCGCAGGGATTAAATATTACATTTAGTTTATTTACTAGAAGCATTTTTTAAAAGAAATATCTAATTAAATTTTCTTCTTTTGTTTTTTAAGTAATTATAATTCAGAATTTAAAAAATGTTTCAAATTATTTTTCTATGTTATTTATACAAATTTATAAATTTGCATAGAGCTGTTCAAAAACAAGAATTGGATCACCATTCATAAAATCTGTAGTATAGTATTTTTTCACTTCGCCTCAGCTTTTTAATTTTTTACTTCATTGTATTAGAGCCTTTATACTCGTGATGAAGTAGTTATAAAGTAGTTTCGGAGAGCATAAAATCTAGTTAAAAAATGATTTCCCTACTCTTGTCCTTTGGCCCTTTTCATGCATGATTTTTTTTTTCATGCCTGAACATGTATTTCTTACTTTAGTTCACCCTGAATCAAACCCATACTATTTTGTCACCTATATTGACACGAACTTGACTAATTCCGATACAGAGATAATTTGATACTATAAGCTGTGTTCTGTCTTGGTATATTATTTTTTATTATGGAAAGTTGTTGTTCCTCTTTTTTTATTTTTATATTACTTGATCCCAGTTTATGATAAACTAGACTATATCAATCACTAGAATAAGTTTTTATTTTTAATTACCAAAATAAACATATTCTCAAAGACGAAATATCATTATTACTTTTGAATGTTTAAAACTAAAGGTCTGGATAAGTAACTCGTTATTTAAGAAAATAAGCAAAATTTTTATCAGTCTGTGATTCGTATTGTAAATTAATACATATTGAATAAATGAAAATACATCTAAAATTTCCATTTTGTGTGACTTTTTATGTAAACATATTTGTAAGACTATTATCGATATTGTATCCGAATTTGAAAGAAAACAATTTCAAAACTTTTTGGGCATGGCTTCATGTCACTTGCAAGGAAGCTAGTATAAAGAGATAAACTAAACGCTTAGCGCAAAGATTTTAATTAACAAATACACTATTTGGATGAAAATGGGTGCAAAGAAATGTGTAACTTTCTGTGTTAAAAAATAAAAATAAAATAAAAAATGGAGTAAATAGAAGGGTGTAACAAATACCATCAAACATGAAATCAAACTTGGAAGAGTTAAATCGTGTGCGGCAATGAGTTTCCAAATGAAATTTGATTGATTACTCGCCTCGAATTACATGACGAATCTGGTTTAACAGAACTGATTCATAATTCAATATATTAGTAGAAACAAAGGATAGAATTACTCCGTTTAACTTAGAAATGATTTATCACATATTGACAAAATTTGACACTGAAACATTATATTGTTTGTTTAAAAAATAAACCATTCAAAGATTTTTGAAATGTTTTTAGAGCATTTTTGAAATGTTTGATTGCAACTGCATTGGGATTTTAAAAATCATACAATTTTTATTGAAATTCTCTTCTATTAAACTTCGATAGCAGCGAAACACGCAAGGCCATTTCAAATTCTTAAATGTAACGTTATCGGATTCTTTGTCGAAAGACGAGAAATAATTCTCTTTCAGCCTTGTAATCCAGGCACGTCTAGTAGGTTTAGCCTTGATGTTAAGAAGAAAAAGAACGATTAACTTTAGTTTTAAATAAAACCCTTACGTTGTTTGTTATTTCAATTGTTTCTTTTTCCAGCAGTGATAAAACTTTTAAACGATTTTTATACAATCTATGTTTGAATGTAGTGAAATTTATCGAATCGCTAGAACCATTACTATTCTTTTTGATATTTCGTAAATGTTTTTTTGTCGAAAGTTAAGGAATTCACTTTCAAATCAAAGATACAATTTTTTTTCTTTAGATATTCCATTTAATCAAATGTCTTAAGTTAAATAAAGTTTATTTATATAAAAAGTTGAGCAATCTTCTGATAAAAAAAATAAATTGACCAAATTGGTTTTCAGAATAATAATTTGTTGTTTATAGGTTTTGTCATCATTTGGATAATAAGAACTGGGTAGTGCTTTAAAAAAATATGTATCAAGATAAAAATTTTGATCGTAATATGAGCTTCAGGAAAATGAATTCGAGTATTTTACTGTGATGATTCAAAATAAGCATAACAAAGGCAAATATTTGGAAATTTAACTTCACAGTTGAATTTCCAGCTGACTGAAATGAAAAAAGATGAATGTTTTAATTATTTCGATTTGATTCTGATGATATCCGACCCGATTCTGATGATTTTTCAATCTATTACAACAGAGGAAGAAGAAAGTTGAAATACCGTGATTACAGATTTCACATACTAAAACAAGTTGTATTTTTCTTTCAAATTAATACGTTCTGAATTTAAATTTTTCCTTATATATAATATGAATGCTCTAGTGATAATAAATACTGAAGTCGCTAGTCAAAATTTGTGAAATTTCAAAATACATATATGTTAAAAAATTGAACAAAATTAGAATATTATAAATAAAAAATAAAATTGCCCAAATCAAAATATATTTTCGAATTTTATGTAAAATTTTAAATTTCTTATTATAAGTATAATTAGTTTAAAGTAGCCTATATTCAATAAAGTCAATTCATGCTTGCGGACTAGATGACAGATGTCGTGCCTATTACATTTCGGAACACATTTTTGATCTTGCAATTAAAAAAAACGATCTTGTCAGATTAAATCATATAACAGCATGCTATTGGATGTTACGAAACCTACATTGTCCTATTACTGTGACATCATTGTTTTCCATTCTTTTTCATTTAATAGCAGTTAATAATTTTCTATGTCTATAATGAACAGGCAAGAAATTGCATTTTTCCTTTTATGGTATTTAAGAAACTTTTGCTTAATCATATAATTCCATATACCATTTAGAATTATATGATTAAGCAAATGTTTGCTTAATCATTAATTATAACATTTGCTATTATATATTTATTGCAAATAATATAATGGAAAGAGTGAAGTATTTTATTTTTACTTTAGAAATTTATAACGAAGAATTTGCAATAAATTTCAAGAAATCTGCTCAAATATGCAGGAATGCTATAAAATTACGCATATATCGAAAATATTTCTATGAATTTCAGTTCAGCAAATATATAAGTAGGCAAGTTAAAATAATATGAATAATTTATGCCGTAAATAAAAGCAGATAAATGCTGGTTAAGACAACTTTCTGGTGAAAATTCTGGAAATGTAGTATGTATAATTTAGAATACCTAGAATTCCTTTCACTTTTTTCTTTGAATAATTTCTGGAAAGAAGTCTATTCCTCAAATGAAATAATATTAAATCTGAGTAACAAATTTCAAGTAAATTTATTTAACAACAACTGTTGAATTTATTATAATACATATATGAATAAAATTATAAATATATAAGAATGTTTTTTTAAGAATGGTTTTGTGCTTTAAATCAAACTATAAATGAAAAAGAATTACTCTATTCAATACTGATTTTTACTACCAATAATTTTCCAGTGATTTCAGAGAAATTTCGTGATGCTGATTCCGAATGATGTTCGAGAGTTTGACTGGCTCTAATTTACGAGAAAAACTGGAAATTAAATTTCAAAAGTAATATATACACAGCACTAAAATTCTATGGAGACTGTCTCAAATGAAAATCAATAATAAACTTAAATCAGTGCAATTAATCAACTTAATCCTAAAGAGCAGTCACTATGAAAATAAAATTTGAATTAGTACTGAAATCAGAGTCAAATGTAAATTAAGTAAAATTTAAAACAATATCAATGAATGAAATAAAAAATAAATTTCTATTAATCAAAGTAGTCTAATAGTAATAGTGTGTTAAAAATGATGATAGTAAAGCAAGTTAAAAAAAATGAAAACTAAGTATAAGTTCATTCAATTAATTCATGAAAAAATATTTCTGCAGGATTTCCTTTCATCTTAGTGGAAACTTGTTTTGAAGGTTCCAGTAGTAATCTGCCTTTATATGCGGGCCCCACTTTTCTTGATATCTTTGTTCCATCACTTAAATATTCTAGTAGAACCTCTCTCCTTGTTTCTCACTAAAATGACCCAGATCGTTTTGAAATTTGTCCAAGTGATAATACAGAAAATGCAGCTTTAAGTTCATATTTGTACCCAGTTTTTCAAAACTTTGACACATTTCCCAATGATTTTTCATAGTTCTTTGCTTTGAGATTTTCCCCAAAAAATCTTAATAATTAAAATGATGTTGATGAAAGATCATGCTGAAGACTTAATAATGATCATGATGAAGGCTGTCAATCACAGAACCTGAACATTTTGGCATGCTTATGAATTTTTGATCATCAAAAATCGCTGCTTATAGTATTTTATTACCCGATTTTGTTTAATAATATATTGTTTAATAAATATATTTGAAGCAGACTCCTTCTATATGGAATGTCTAGCGTTCATTAGGTCAAGTTTGATATGGAATGGTTGAGAATGACAAGCATGAGATACTTATCTTATTTCCATCCCTGGCTAATAATGACTCCCTGATAATATTTGTTGTATCTATAATCACCGTTTCTTTTAAAGGACATTTCACCTTTTTCTAGGGGCTTCCATGTGCCCTTTCACCTCCTCAAGCAAATGAAATAGGAGTCTTTCGCTCATCTACTTTGTTATTGGAAGTTGGCTATTTAGATCGACACTAATGGTTCAGATAAGACCTCATGCAAGACCAGTTTAATATTCTTTCTGATGTTTTATGATATGAGCAATTGCCCGACGGGTATAATGATTACCGTTGTGCAGTAACACTCACTTCAGACTTCTGGTCTCGCCGATTATAAAAGGCCTCCAATCTTCTGCTTCATTCTCTGTTTCTAAGTGAAAAAATTGACAAATGTTATCGCTAGAAATAAACTCTTTATCTTAATTAAAATATGGGTGAAAAATAGAATAAATGTTTCCTTGCTATTTTGAGAGCTGTTATTTTAACATCCGACTTTAGTCCCGCTCCCCTTCCTTTAATCGATATCTTAAAAGTTCTGAATTTTGTTTTGATATGGTAAGATCTCATATCAAATTTCCAAGTTCTCTTTTAAAGAAGTTTTAGACAGTCTCTAACACGATATTAAACATGTAAATTAAATAAGAAAATAAATATAAGCAAATAGAAAAAATTTATAAAATTCAGTAGCATTCATGACTGGCTGCAGGCATTATTGAAGCATTGAGAAAATGTATTATTTTAGGAACTAAATCCAATTCGATAAAACTAAAATCAGTTTTGACATTAGCAGCCTCAAGGTACTCAAAATCGTTAAACTTGCTTGCCAATTGATTTTTTCTTTGAGCAGAGTTTTTTTCAACAATATTGAAATATATTTCAAAGTTAAATAATGGCGTAAAAGCTTTGTTCCCACTAGTTATGTAGTTTATAAATTCTACGTCAAAATCCTACTTTTATCGATTGAGAATTTTGATTTACATATTTACGAAAAAGAGAAATTTTTAAATGATTTATAAAATGCTAAATTTGTTTTTTTTGTTTTTTGCAAACTAATTTTAATAGAAATTCAACTATGTGTAAATATATATTGATGCTCTAATTATGCCAGATAGTGTTTTTCCCTTTAAAATGAAAGTTAAAGATACTAATATAATCACTGCAAAGCATCGTAGCAATGAACTTTCTCACATTTCATTTCATTTCATGTGATCAAACATTTTCTTTTACTATTTCCCAATTTTTTCCCCCTTCAAAACTCGCGTTTTAAAATCTTTTATCGGTATTTGAGGAATCCCATTTTTCTTTTGCAATTTTTTTAAACTTATTTTGGAGTGAGGTGAATTCGAGCAATTCTGACACTACTGGTAAACCAAAATGAAAAGAAAAAAAAAAAGCATTGTAATCTATAGCAATGGATGAAAAAATACCGCTTTTTATAGGATGATCCTCTTTCCCTTCCCCCTTCTTTTTATAAATGCAGTCGGTTCACGTCCTCTAGTTGTGAGAGCTGTAACAAAGAACATCTGTCGCTCGTTGTCCGGAAGTGGGGATGTACAGGTGTTATAGAAGAATAGCACGTGGAACTTGCAACAAAGCCCCTCATTTCCGTTTCCATGTATTTGGATTGTTTATTTCACGCACCGAATACCCGGAGATTTCCGGTCAAGTCTATTTCTTTAAAAACTGTTGCCTCACCTATATCGGTATACTAAAACCGATTTTATTTGGCGTATTGAATTAAAATCTATTTTCAATTCATATTAAAATGATAGTAGATAAATATTAAAAACAAAATCAGTTATAAAAATGCCCAAAAATAAATGCAGGCATTCTACGGTTCAATATTTTTTTTGACTTGGTGTGAAAGGTATTTAATTTTGTAAATCTTACCTCACACATTTTATACGAAATGAATGCAAGCTCAAGAAAAGGCGATAACGACTCGCTACAGATAAATTGCATATAGTAACGTATAACGTAATCTATAAAAACCTATAACGTAACGTATAACTTAACCTATAACAAATACCTATTAACGTGCCAAAATTTTTCTGAATTGATTTAGAAATAAAAGTTTTAAATCCAGACATGAATTGGTTTGTTAAATTAAAAATTTAAATAAAATGCATACATGCACATTAGGAATAAACTTTCTTTTTATTACATGAAAGTAATCCGGATAACTACATTTTGTAAACAGTTGCTTATAAGAATTATTGTTGATTACTTAATGTGTTCTTAAGTTATATCTGGTATATTTACTGATTGGTAGAAAAATTTTTAATAACCTAATACTTGTTTTAGTTCCATTTGTGAGCCAACACACTGTAAAAATCCATGAAAATGTTTTACCATTTCAAAACATTTGTTAAAAGTTCTATTATTTCTCATTTTATTTATCCTTATGTATACTTATTTCGGAATTTTTTCATCACATAGTTTTAAACTACTATTACCGCTCGCATTTTCAAACATTTCCTTCGAAAAGTGGCTTGCCTGGGGCATTCAAAATGCGAAAACCAGAGATGTCGGTAATTACTTGCCATTCCTCTAAACAACGATTTTAGATAAATAAAAGTATTATACACATAAACTTTTTTGTAATGAAATGTCATATGTATCCATTTTCCTTTTTTTTCTCCTTTCGAAATTTTATACCTGTCCAATTTTATTTTATTTTCCAATTCCAAAAGCATTTTAAAAAGGCTTCGAAATCCGTTCAAAAAATGCATTGGAATGAAAAGAAAACTTCAATTTCCAAACCATCCGGAACGGGTTGAAAAAAGATTCGTAAAAATCGGACTGGTTTTTTGTTCACCGAATAAACCGGTGGTCCTGAAGGTCTAATGTGTTTAGGACTGGACAGTCTCGTTTCACTCCAAGTTGCATGAATCAATATTAACTTTGCTCGCGGGGATTTAACACCTAAATGAATGCTTACGTCACGAGAAACCTACTTAAACTTGAATTTTAACCGTTACTTGTTTCCGTGGAATATGGGGTATTCAGCGGATGTTGGATGCAGTCACCCCGAAACTTTTCATCATCTTTCATGTCTGATTTCATCCCCCTAACTAAACAAGTCTGGAAACTGGAAATTATCATCAGTAGTTCATCTTTGGAAGTTGCTCCATTGTTCTAAAATGTCAATGTACATATATAATTTCTTGGGTGAAAAAAATCCTTTCTTTTGTGCATGTGTATAGGCGAGTCTGGACATAGTCATGTGATACTCTTTTTTTTTTTTTCGCAGTCTTTGATTTTCTCAATTTTTAAACTATCGAAACGAATGGAGTATCATTAGAAAGAGGAAGGCTTAAATCTGAGGAAAATTTGATTCTATCATGTTTGAAAATAATATATAGTTTCTCATTGGAGACAGCAAAGGACAACAAAAATGAAGCTATAGTCATTTTATTTTTGCCAATCGATTTAATATGTTGCAAAGTTAGTTTAAAATTTTATGCGTTTATTGTATTGTAAATGGGTCGCTGTACACATTGTTTATAAAGGGCATTTTTTTTATAACATTTGAATTTTTTTCTTCCTGCTCATAAAAATTAGATATCGAACAAAGTACAAATGAGCTGAAATGAATATTTGAATATTATGATTTTGTTAGTATAAAAGCAATTATTTTTTAGAATAAATTTGGTAATCCATTATTTTTGAAGCTGTTCATATAGCATTGATGGAAAAACATTACATCTTATGTGTGAAAATTTTGAATTGTTTTCTTTTATTGCTATAAAATAGGAAAAATCTTCTTATTAATAGTGTCCTAAATGATATTTACCAGAAAGTGTTTCAATTCAAAATAATTAGATGAAAATGCCAATGCTGAATACTTGAATAGCTATTTTTTCATAACTGTATTTTTATTCTTCTTTTACATTATAAATAGTATTTTTAAATGCTATAAAAAGATAGTAAATGATGTAATCGTCTTTTATAAATAAGGCTTTTTTTCTAAAGTCTTATGAACAATTTCTTCTAAAGAAAAGCCTTTTTTTTTTCGTATAGTATATTGGAACATAATTTTCATGATTATGTTTAAAACGCGGCACAATCCCAATTTTTTTAAAATCTTATTTTTTTTCTGAATAATAGTGTTATTTATATTAGGCAAGAATAAATAAATGCGATAACATCTGCTGGTAAAAAGAAATTGAGTAAAAGTATTATAGGAGAGGTATTGAGTAGAGTTAAAATAATTGACAAAGTTGTATTAAACATCAAACGGATAGCGAAATTATGCAATATCAAATGAACTAAAAATCGCATTTTATCAATTAATGGAGCAACTTCTGAAATTTTCTTGGCTTCAGTTTTTTATAATTTAAACTATTGATTTAAATTAAAACCAATTTTCTGCATAATCAAAGTATGGACATCATTTATTCATATTTCTACTATTGATTCGAAACCTTTTTTGTAGGTGAATGTAAGAATCAAATTTATATTAATTATATGGTATACAATAACATTGGTTATTGAATACCATATAATTTATATAGGTTTTTTTAATAAGTTGTTTACTGAAAAGGAAAAATATACTACAAAGGCTAATTTCAATAAAAAATCAGAGGATTATGAATAGTAATCATGTAAATTTAATTTACAAAGAATGTATAAATATTATTTGCTAATTATTTCTGTATATATAATATTGTTTTGCCAATATATAATCTACCTATATTAATACGATTAATTAATTCATATTCAGTTTTATGTAGATATTAGAAATATTAAGATTAATTCTTGTTTGACCAAGTCCTAGAAAGAAGTCTGATTGAATAAGCAAAAAAATTCATACGTTTATTGAAAACTGCATGATCAATATGCCAATGAATGTTTTTATGAAATAGAAAATAAAATCCGATTTTTATGAATATGATTAAACTGAATTTTAGGATTTGAATTTCAATACTTTATTATTTCTTCTCTAATATGGGAATGGAAAAACCATTAATATAAATTAACATAAATTCCTAAAAAATGGCTAATTACTTTGAGACGGATATTTTTTTAAAATTGTACCAAATAAAACAGTTGGCGTTGAATTTTTAATAAAATGCACAAAAATATTGATTTCGGTTTGTTGAAATTGATTTTCACACACAAATGGCATATTGACATATACCGAAATTTGCGGTGATATGCAGGCGATTGAAAAGTCGATAAAGGGCATATCATCTTGCTTTGATTTCACTTATTTAGTTTCTTTTGTAAAATATTTCCCCTTTAAATGTGTCAACATTTTTCATAATTTAATGAATCTCAAATGTATAAAATTCTCTAAATTCTTGCAGTATGAATGTCCTTCTGGCGGAACTGTTTTGTAACTCAAATTTATCGTTTCTTTTTAGTTTAAATACCTTCCGAGTCGAACTAGTTATTTCTGCCTTGCATTAAGCAACAGAAGGTGACATTTTGATGCTAATCAACAGATTCTAGAAAGCGAAGTATATCTTTAAATGAAACCTCGAATCTTTTGTAGGTTAACTGTGATAAGGTCCGTGTGCAAAAGATCATATCTTTTTTTTTATTATTTTTATTGTTTTAAATTCGTAAGGATCTTCCTCTTTCGAAATGCATTTTTATTATCGAAGTTTCTGAATAAATCTTTTCCTGCTTTTTGTTTTAATGCTGATGGATCAGGAAACAAATTATTGATGTTCACACTCATTTATTTCGTCAGCAATGGCAAAACTGGCCGTTTCCTACAGTTATTTTAATGACATTGGCTTAAGCAACGTCATTTATCTGAAACTCTCTTCATATATTCCATAGTTACGTGAAAAAAAAATTCAAAGCATATAGAACAGTCAAATCTATTTATGTGCTGTACTCTTTTTATTAGATTTTCTATGAATGCCGTCGTTATTGGCATTTATAAAACCGCTGTGATGTTTTCTATCAGTGCACTTATGTACACAAAGTATATGTTATCCCATGCATATATGCATACGCAGTATGTATATATGCATGCGCAGTATGCACATATGCTATATATGCATACTGCGTCAACCAATTACAATTTCCGAAATAAAATAAAATAAATAATATATTCCAAAAATAAATCAGCTCTAATATCTTTAGGTAACGAAAGCGATTTTGAACTAGTTCATCACAAAAGATGCGCGTTTTTGACTACGACGAGTGGTATTGAATTATATGCATTTTGAAAACTTCTCTGTCAAAAATGAGAATGAGAAATTTTTAAAAAATGTTACCATGTATAATTTATTTACTTTGTTTAGAAAGCACTTTCTCGCTATTTCGTAAATCACTGACATATTTTCTAAGTGATACTTTTTTTTATGCGGTCTCTTTCCACCGCAAATAAAAAAAAAAAAAACACCACTCTTTAATATGTTGTAAAAAATTATTTGATATAGCTATTTATGAAGTTTTTGAATTTCTTTTTGTGTGGTTTCTTTAATGGAGGACCCTATCTGCTGCACAAAAACAGGTTTGACTGTATATTGATCGACAAAATGTGAAAGGCATTTTTCATTATTCGCGACGGAAGATTACGGAAATCATTAAGCGCCAGCAGTTTTGCTCATACAATCTGTTTTATCTCCAGGAAACTCCAAATTTTTGAAAATCTTAAAGGTCTCCCCCCCCCAAAAAAAAATGTACATTTATATGGCAGATTCACCAACTGTCTGATACTGAAATTATTGCTAACACTTTGGGAAATTGTAAACAAATTATTAAATATAATGATCTTAAAAGTAAATAAAGCTGTAATAATATGTATTCTGCAAAATTCAATTTGATGCATTGATGGCTCAGTAAAAACTTATTTGTATGTCGAAAAGTGTCCAGGTTGCGATATATTTTATTTTAATCGAGCATTTGGCGATTAATCTAAATATATCGATTAGATTAATCTTATCTAATCGATAAAATAAAACTGAAGAATCGTTTTTTCTATTGCCAATGGGAATCCAAATTACTGAATAGACTTTCTTCAAATTTTTTCGCAGATACTATGCAATATTGCACCAACAAGCAATATGGTGGCATATAAGATCTCTTTAGTTAACGATATTTAAAGAATTGCATTTATGACATTAAAAATATTTACTTAATATTAGATCATGAATCATAGTAGAAAGTAAGAATTATGAGTCTCGCTACATTGAAATATTTCTAAAAAAATAGAACTTATTAGGAAACTTATTTATTAAGAATTTTTATCTTTCTACTTATTTAGGAAAGTTAGTGAAAGAAATTTTGGATTACTCAGAAAAAAGATGACTTAAAGTTTTTTTAAACTTCTTTACTTATGGTTTCATTTTTATGGTGTGGATTTGAGAATCATTCTAAATGATGGTTTCATTTAAAATCTGTTTACAAGTTTTCATTTTTCTCACAATGCCTTTAAATTTATTATTAATCTGATAAGTTTTCCACAATATTTATTTTGTGATAAATTTTCTATATTTTTCAACTTGTAATTGGTTTTTATCAACAGTTGCTTAATATTTGTCTTTCGTAGTCGCAGTTTTAATCCAGTATACGCAAGATATTTTTTTTAAAAAAATGAATAAAAACTTTTAATAATTTTTTACCATACCTGGAATCGCTATCACCTTTGATATACCGAACTTATTTACAACATCAAACGTTTATACAAATCATTGTTTTTGCAGAACTATTATTCCTCTAGTCGTGCGTAGATCATTATCAATTATCTAAGATCTTTCCAATTTGCCAGCCAGCTATTTTAAAACAAACATGACAATTTATTCTCTCATTATATACTTAATAATTCGGTTTCCTTTTATCAATTCAGTTCGTTGTTTTTCTGCAATTTTTTGAACCGCATTTAGAATGAAATAAAAACCAATAATATGAATTTAAGTTCTTAACAGATGGAATCTAGTAAGAGACACTTATTTTTTTTTCTGCTTTTAAAGCAACTGATTCTTTGCGGTCTGGTGGATTTTCAAAGTGTATGATAAATTAATTTGCTGATATTTTGACGTTCTAGAATGTAGTCCACTCGCATGTGACGCGGTTAATTGGATTTTTGCTGGCTCAAAATAGTTTTGCTGAAAATAAATACAAATACAGTCGACCACAGTTTACTAACTTATTTCGTTCTGAAGGCCGTTTTTAAATTGAAACTATTTCCTGCTGTTCCTATCTTCTAAAATTGATGTGAAATAGATTAATTTGTTCCAGATGATTGCTTATTTCAACTTTTACAACAGGTAGGGTTTGTACTTTTTACTCAGTACTGTTGTGGTTTGCGCTTTGTCGTAGATAATTCTATTTTCACTACTACTCTTAAAATTTTTTTCTTTTATCCATCTGTCCTTGAATGATAAGCCAATCAGGATGCTTTTTTACTTTATTTTGCTCTGCCAGCATATTCTCTGTTAAATAATTCTGCCAAGTTAAAAATGTATTGTATCTGAAAGTTAGAAGACAATGATTAAAACTTCTGTAATTTGTGTCGTCTTTTTGTGCTTCAAGTGCGCGTGAATGTAGTAAAGTAAACTGCAATACAAATTTTTAAAAAATGAATTGATTATTAATTTAAATAATATGCACATCACAAGGAGTTTATAGCAATCAGCTTGGGGTAGTTCTAAAAAATACATCTTTCCAAAATAAACAATCATATGGTATCATTTAAAATAAATTTTCTACAGTTGGAGTGTTCGTATATGAAGTATAAGTCATTTGAGATGTTTTGTGTTCGGCAAAATCTTTTCATAAAATGAAAATTCTTTTCGTGCATTTATTCGAAGCAATACATTAAACGTGTTGATATTGTTATTTACACTGTAATGGGAAAAAGTTTAGTAAAAATTATTTTATTTTTAGGTGCATCATAAGAACAATTTTATTACACAAATGCAAGGATGATTTTAAATCCTAAGACAAACACTAATTAATGGAACATTTAAATGAGATCCAGTGAAATTATCACTAGTTTTGTTCTAACTGAAATTAAGTAAAAAATCTTTAAAAAAAATTTGACTTTGCTTTTAAAAACTGTAGCAAGAATAAATATCTAAGAGCCTTCTTCAGAATCCCAATGATAACTAGCTTTAAAATACCGATAATAAGATTAAAAACTAGGTGTAAATATATGCAGAAATACGCGGAATTTATAATAATTGTGATGCATTTGTTCATACATTTTTGTTTTTGAAAGAAAATAACAGGTCCTTTTAGTCAAATAAAAAAATCACTTGTCAATTATGCTTAGTTGCTTAATAAGTCTAAGTGAGAACAGGAACGATTTAACTACAAAGAAAGTAAGATATTGAAGAATTCTACTGATCTGTAATTAGTTCATTTATATTTACATGCACTTTTCAAGCAACCCGAGGGACGAACACCTTAAATTTTACCCGTATTCAGATGGCAGATAGCCGAGGCAGTCCTCTCTTCAAAGTTCCACGCCGCTCTAACGAGATGCCATTTGATCTTGACGGATTTAGCGCTACTAGAGCCGCTTACACGGCAGATCTTCGGTGGATTCGGAATTTGGATGGATGTTTTCGAATCCGCAATACTATGTTCCGAAACAATATCTTGCCACCAACCACTGTGGTCTCATATGTCAGCGTTAATGTGAATGATTTTGTTACCGTGTGTAGAACTTCTGATGCATTCAAGGGATTTCCTAGAGTTTGTTGACAGACATAACAGAAGGCCTTCAAGATGGTACAATTTGCTTTTTTTTATTGAATTTCCTATTTCTATTAATTTTTTTTTAGAATTGCAGGAAAGTTATTTTTTAAAATGATTCCCACGAACATCTCTCTCTAAATTGTCGGTTCTAGAATTAAACATTTTCAATTTTAGATAATGAAACTTGCCCTGATTCCGTCGAACAATTATAAAATGAATCCATTGGATAAGGGAATCGGATTAAAAAATAATTGCTGTATAGTGCATTTTATCTTAAGTCCTTCACTTTTAATGTTTATTTTTTCCCCAATGCGGTTCATTCGGGGTTTTCTTTTTTGGAAGAGACTGGTGAAAGTTCAAAAGACAATACCTTGTTTGCAAAAAGTTATTTCGATGTCAACTAGCAGAAGGCGGAACCAAGCGGGGAAAAAATTATCCAATTGACAAATAACAATGGGTATAACCATGACCGTCGACTTTTTTTTTTTCTGCCTTTCGAAAGGCTACGCATTTTCTTTTTTATCTAGATTGAATAGGTTATTGCCGTCATAGTCATTAGCGAATGTGCAAATCATGAAAGAAATTTTTTCATGCGAACATAATTCACATATTTCAGGAAAATATGAGAAATTTACATTTTCTTCAGCTAATGTGCTTACCGGAAGCAAAGTTGTAAGGTAGTAGTAGTAGTGCAATTCATTCTTCATTTAGTCGGTTATCATCTGAAATATTGCGAAATTCTATTTTTCGACAAGACACTAATTCCCAAGGAAATTTTTTAAAATTAATTTTTTTCCTCCGTAAATTTTTAGATTTTTTAACTTGCATCTGATATATGCAAATATGAGAGTTACTCTCTTTCAAAACTCGTTACAATAGATTTTCTTTCACTTAAATATTTAACTTCACGATGTTACCTTTTATTCCACTTATGATTTTTATTCAGCGTTTTTATAAATAGAATTTCAATCGAAAAAACTGCACTTCTGTATATCTACAAAATAACGATGAATATTAAATATAAATTTTATTAAAATTACAAATACAAATTTTATCAAAGTAGCTGTTTTTAAAGCCATTTGAACCACGGTAAAGATTTTTTACATTAAGCTATCTTAACGAAGCAGTTTTTTTTCTTAGTATTCGTTGAAATTGATTTGATACGCGATTATAAAGATTTATTTTTCTTAAATTTCTATAAACTTTGAAACGTTAACTGCCGTTTTGTTTTGTTTAATACCTTCCCCATTATCTTTCGTTATATTTAAAACTTTACTCCATTGAACTGATATATTTATTTTTTACAATCCATAAAAATATTAATGAAGTCAAATTTCCCACTGCATTAATTAGGAAAAATCAGTGGGCTGGAAAATGAAAGTCGTGAAAGATTATAATATGGAATGACCGAAGGAAATTATCTTTATTCATAGAATTGCATTACGAAACGAGGGATGTTGAGAACTCCATATGGTGCTCTTATGGATTTGAATATATAATTAAACGAATTATTCTGAAATGGCTTCAAAAGTTATCGTAAAATAATTTGTTCATAGACATGATGCATATTAATTATACATTGTAAGTGGTGCGATAGTCATTTATATCTCCATGCTCTGAAATCCATGCCACCGAAGTTGGACATTCTTATGACCTTTGAATTTTTTTTCTCCAATATTTTGAATGGTGATATTTTAATTTTTATCCCTCTTTCAATAAGTCTGTGACTGCAAGCAGATGGATTGAATTCAAGTTTTGTCATTTTCACGATTTGATTTCTCTACACGGAATTTACATCGAAGCAGCTAGGAATGCGCTGTACACACAGGAAAATAACATGTATCGTGATGGAAGGGATGGCCACTGAGCAACGAGATATGTGTAGGTAATTTGAAGTACTGATATAAAAAATGATAGAATGATTTTAAGAAAGAGATCGCTGTTTTTGTATTACTGGTGAAAAGATAATAGAATATGACTTTATGCATGTATAATAGCTTTTTTTTCATGTTTATAATTTTTTTAAACATGCATTATTAATAATGATATCTAAAATTCTGTTTCTTTTTCCAAGAATCTTTCCTCAAATTTCAGAATCCAAATAAAGGTGTCACGTATTTGAAAGTGAAAACATTCCTTATTGTTCCCACTGACATCCAAACATTCCTTCACGAAAAGAATTTTATCCTATTTTCCTTGAATGCCAGATTATGTTAAACAATTCCAATTTGAATATCTAAACACAACAATTTTTATTTGAGAAATCTAACACCATGTGTATTGTGCATTGTTGTAAGGATCCTCGACAATTATATTTTGTTTGTTTATAGTTAAAGCGAGCTGTGGTTTCTCTTCCGCTTTTATTTTCTTTTGTTTCACTATAATTTTTGAGATTTTAACTCATAAATTTGTCTTTGAAAAATATCGAATGCTTGCTGATACAGCACTTGCATCTTTGAAAAAGTTTAAGCAAGTTGACGAAAATCTTTTTTGAGTATTGTGAACATTGCACATTTTTATATTATTTATCATTGATATAATTTTCAGTCCTGATTTAGAAATTGACCTGTATTTTCAGAATTTCTATGATAATCTCTCTAAAATGTCAACCTGTAATGATAAACATAGATTAGAATTGAAAACGTAAGTACGTTTTTAAATGTAGTGAAGGTGCATCGTCTCTTCAAACTTAGTTTTTAAGATCTCAATACAATATTTTTCTTTCAATAGAAAATATTGAAGGTTGATCACTTTAGTCAAAATCACACGTATTTAGCATATGCATGACAATTTGGGCAATATTTTTATTTACCTTGTCGCCTTAGGGATTAAAATATTTGAAGTTTCATTCTTGTCCTAACCAAAAATCATCTACAAATGCTACATCTATTTTCAACCTCATATTTTGTCATAGATTCTAAACGTTGTATAAATAACCCTAAAGAACCGTTATAGACTTTATTTTATATTAATCCAACATGTGAAGATTCAGCAATACAAACGTTTGTTCAACAGCAAATATTTGGTATAACAGATCTCTGCTATCTGTTGGAAATAAAATATTTCTCTGGAAATTTTTCGCATTTAAAATATTAAGTTTACAATATGTTAAGATTATTTTATATTAATGACTTTTCTCGAATGAAACATTCGATATTTGCGTACTTTGAATCGAAGGACCATTGAATTTGAAGTTTTATTTTTTAAAAACCACTGCAATAAATTAAAAGTTAATATTTAAAATCACTCAAAACATGGTTTTTTGATTCAATAGTTATTTTGAAACATTCTTTTTTCTATCGATTTCATTTTTATTTTATTCTTGGGGCAAAAATTATCCAATGATTCATTTTTGAAATCTTTAAAATTGGTTGCAAGCAAACGATTTTTTTTTTTTTTTTTTTTTTTTTTTTTGTTATTGTTCTCTGCTTTTTTTTTTTTTTTTTTCATTGAAATGTGTTTTTCTCTACTTCACAATAAAATGAATTTGCATCTTTCTAAGACTGTTTCCTCATTTGCTGGTACTTTTTTTTTTATTTAGAAAGATTTTAGTAAGCAACTCGGTTTTGCAAATAACACCGCATCTGTTTGTTTCATCCGCTGATTCATTTATTTTCATGAATCATCTCTCGATTTCTAATTTCCTTTGTTTATGGCGGCATTTTCATCATTAAAAAAACGCAAAATTCAGCATAAAAACTTATGCGGACATGTATAATTGAAAATATTCGGTTATTTTGCACCGCAAATTATAAGAGACCAAAATCAATTTTCGAAGCTTTTCGGATTTTGTTTATAGATTCTGCTGAGTTCATCCCCCCTTTTCCCCCTCCAAATCGATTCCTTGTATTTGATATTTCGAAAACTAGTTTTTGGTCCAAAAATGGCCAGTGGAGGAGTTATGAGGCGGTATTAATGTTTTGTTGCTATACTTGAAGAACTAGTTCATTTCAAAAATAAAATTTTTCACATAGACCGCACCATTTTTAATTTGCGACTTCAGTCTAAGGCGCAGCAGTTGAGGTTATTTTTACATGACTGGTTAGTCAGAATATAATAAATTTTTGCTTTTAAAAAAATTGTAATGCAATGTTTGTACATACCGAAAATCTTTTACTTCAATTGACCTTTTATTTATTACGCTGCATTATTTCTTCTAAATTTTTGAAGTTGGATTTAATTTTTTCTATTTTAAAACTGCTCATGTGGATTTCAAGAAATGCAAAATAAATTTTTTGAAGTTTACTTGCACGTTTATAATGAAATAAAGAGTAATGATAGCCGTTATTTAAATTTTAAAGAGGTTTTAAAAAGTTTTTTTTGTATTCCCTATCTGAACTAAAGGAAATGAAATTCATTTTAGCTAAACTTAAAATTACTTTTTGAATTCAGAAGAAATAACTTGATGTAATATCATTTATAAGAAATAACTTGAAAATTTTGAAATCAGGCTTGTAATTAAGATTTTCTCATGATCTATTGCAAATGAATGATCTTTTTTGATTCATTGTATCGCTTATTTTTACATTCTTATCTCTTTAATCAAGGCCATTATCTGTCAGTCCCGAAACGCGAGTGAAGATCTTAAGAAAACCGCCTCACCACCATTTTTCCTTTAGATTCATGATTATGTATTAACGAAAATTCTAAAATATATATAAAATATGAATCCAATAAAATTTTAGAAGCGATAGTTTTTAACCCTAAAAATCAAACTTCTTTATTAGGTAAGTGAATTTCAGTCAATGTAGTTTTACCTAAAGTTTCGAAACGAGTTACCTGATCATCCATTCAGAAAAGGATATCAATATAATAGTTATATTCTAACATCAAATTAAAATAATTATAGATGTTAATAGTAGAAAAAGTATCGAGAATCCCATTCCTTTTCAGAATCCTTGTTTTCACATGCTTCCGTTTCGCATTTCACATTTTCTTCTATAGAAATATAGAAAGAGAAAGCAATTGCAATTGTTTGCTGAATCTGCATATTTAGACTTTTGAGTTAAATAAAAACATTTTTGGAATTCTGTCTGTATTTAGGATATTGAAAAAAAAAATGTACCAACCAAAGGATAAAGTTTGATCTCTATAAAAAATTTGAAGTTTTCTTTTAAATTTTTAACAAATATTGACCAAAGGAATCTGTCTGCTCTTCCGTTTGCAGATTAACATGGTAACTCAAAAAGCTGCACGAATAAAATTTGTTTTATAGTTTTACCAACAGAATTGTAGATTTATATCAAATTTCGAATCTGATATAATAAAGGGTTGACCCTCTGTTGGATTGTATTTTCTGGTGTATCTGAATGCGATAAATTTAAGACTCGGCGAATGTAGATGCGATTAGCATCTGGTTTGCCACCAGAATAATAGATATCGATCAAACGTTGGATTCAGTCGGTTGAAAGGAAAACATTCAAATACGTTTTTATTATTATTCTACAAGACATACTTTAAGTATATCGGAAAGCCGAAGGAAGAATTCTTCTGCTGGTTTCAACTAATTTCATTTCGTTGCGCGAGACCTTCAGTTCTGAACTTAAAAGTTTAAAGTCAAGCATGGTTCTTGCGATTATAAACACCAAAACAAAATGTTCAGATTCCGAGTTCAGCTGTTAATTGTTCATCCAGAGAATTATGATCGAATTGCTACTTGAGCAAAATTATAGACTTGTGTTAATGATATTGATAGCTTCGAGACGTTGTAGATAGAAAATTTTTCAAGTCCATGTAAGGAGTTTCGTAATTCATCCTTTATTTTCATACAGATTTTAGTGTTTTACTGCTTTAAAACAGTTAACATTACATAAAGAAATGAAATAGAACGAATTCTGATTAACAGTTTTACTTCTAATGCGAAACTCTAAAATTCAAAAGGGAAAGCCGGCACGAGTTTGTTCCGGAAACCAGATGTAGAATTAGCATAACTCGGAAAACAAACATCTTTGTTTTATTTCATTAAATTCCCAAACCGACTATTTTTACCACCTACAGTAGTTGAGAGATCAGTATGGTTTAACGGTTCCGGACCACTCGAACAAGTTTCTGTTGTTCTAGCGCAGCCATCGTACGTCGAGTGGATCTTCAGATAAATTCTGAACTCTTCCTGATTCGCCCACAAGTCGGGTTTCAGTTCATTGCCTTTTTGCTACTATGCTTGGGTTACACTGGTTTCCGATTCACCTAGGAACCTCTACCAATATTACTTTGCGTAACTTTAATTGCAATTATTATCGCTCACGCATGCCGTAATGCGCATTTGCCAGACGAAATGCGGGTTAATATCCGAAATAAATCGTATTTTAAACTCGGTCATCAAATTTTTATTGAAGAAATGATCTTTTTCATCTTCTAGATCATTTAATTTGATTTCATTATGCAATATCTGAGAATTCGTTTCGATATTTTAAATCAATTTGTTTTACGCTATTTTTAGTAGAATCTGGATTCTTTCCTTTAGTCGAAATACCACTTCTTCTTGTTGCGTACAGCCGACCACAACGCCACCACTGTACGTAGCAGTATCGACAGGATAGTCGAAATACCACTACGTGGAAAAACAATAGGCGTTAGTTAATGAATTTACTTTTCCTTCGTAGTTTCACTGAATGTTTGCACATTTAGAATCGAACAATTTTAATTGAAAGGTTAATTGATTTTCCTTCATTATTTTGCTTTCCAACATAAATAATAAACGGCATTTTGTCAAAGTTATATGTTTCCGTTGAAAGAAAATTAAAATTCCTGACATGAAATTAAAATGTATCATTTGTTTCGCTCTCTAAATATGCAGAGTGGGAAAGCAATCATAAGATCCATTTTTGACTGGAATATTTCCAGCGACATTTTTCGCTTTGTCTCCAATTTAATCGTCGGGTTTTCGATTGCGCCACATATTAAACAGACGAAGAAACAAATTTTAGAGCAATGAACAAGTAATAATCCTGTAATTTGACGCATCTTTCCAAAGTTATTTATATAATAAGTGAAGGTAGGTGTCAGGAGTCTAAAATAAATTTTAAACCAAATTTATTATTATTATTTTTTTTTTTTTAGAAATCGAGCGATTTTCTTTTTATAATATAATTTCAGCATTTTGTATACCTTCTGTCAGTGATCTTGACACTTATATTTCTATGATGGTAGACTAGACGTGTGGAATGAATAACTTGATAGAATTTTGGAGAGTATTTAAAAAAATACTGTAGTTTTGTAATTCTATAAAATGGACATGCAGTGTTAGAATAAATGTTACCAATCTGTGTCCAAAAACATAGGCATTTTAAAGCTTTTTAAAAATTATTAAAGAATTAACTTAATGAAAAGATTTACTAATATTCTTTAAATTTCTCGGATGCTAAAAGAAAAAAAACATTCAAACAAAATATGTATATAGAAGTTGATTTGTAAATGTGTAACTATTCCGTTCTTTTCTGACTTTGACGGTATAAACATTTTAGTTGAAAGTGTACAGAAACGAAGATTCATTGCAGAAATATTATCCAAAGTTTACCTTATGACGCAATGGATTACCTTTACCTAAAGATGACTTCGATTTTATACAGAAGCAAATATATACTTTTCGTGACTGCTAGTTGAATCCACGTAAAAATATAAAATACTTTCATTAAATGATTAGATTTGCTTACTTTTGTATGTCGTAAGACCAAAATTCTTAGATTCTATGGCCAAGGTTGAACGTTTCTTTCATAAAAATCAGTTGTAAGACAGATCGTTAACTTCAATTAACCAGTTTATTTTTAAATGAGCTGCTTTAATTTAAAATGAATTGTTTTCCAGGAGGGTCATTTGTGTTTTCGTTAAGACAAAATTGGTTAATGTGAAATCTGTTATTCTGATTCTTTCTTTCCCGTTATCTTTAGTGGGTTTTCGCAATTCAGAAGTTAATGACTCCAGCAACTGAGTTGCCAATGCGTGGCAAAAGGTTTTTCCTCTTCCTAGATATCTCCTCTTGCAGCGAAATGGCTATGGCCTTGGATGGTCAGCTGTTGTCAAATCACGTGGCTGGTTTCTCAACATCTTTTGGGCTAGTCCAAATAATACCGTTATTTCGCTGCCATACTGACGGCGAGGAAGAAATTCACCTGCTCCAGCTTACCGTCACGTACCCAGAAGATGACAAATAGCTTCTGACTTGTTTGCCAATTTAGTGAAAAATAATCATGAAGATTATTCTCACGTGTCGCACGACCAGAAAATAGATAATTCAAGTTGAATATTTTATGTTTTTTTTAATCGGATAAGGAATTTTCGATTCTAAAAATTCTTGATCTAATGGTTAAATTTATTCTCTATTTTTTTTTCACCAATAAATATGATTGCAAAGATTATCAATCAAGAATTTGAGTGCGTGTGTGAAAATTTAACACTTGGGGTCACGAATATTTGATGTTTTACTGCAATAATTCATTCTTAATATCCATTTTATTCAACACAGCTTTCGAAAATATTTTCTATTGACAATTCTATTTGATTCTATTTCCTATTCTTTCGTGCTAATTTAGTATCATGTTTTTTATGTGTACAGTATTTTATCTGATTTTAAAGAATCGTTGGCAAAAGTAATTTTCAGCTGCAAGGGGGTGAAATTTTCATCTATAAATTCTCTAGTTTCTTTTATTTTAAATCATGTTTGTATACCTATATTTTTGAGCTTGATTTTGAGAAGAAAAAGCCTTTCGTTTCTTTGGAAAATATATTCAATTGTTTTTCTTCACTGAATTATATTGTTTCTGCGTCAGATATTTGAAAATTAGAAATTAAAATTTAGAAATAAAAGAAATTTCGTAGCTCATTATTTGTAATTGCAGTATATCTTTTCCAGTAACGTTCTTTAACAAAGTAAAGAATTTCTAGAATATCTTACTGTTCAACTTCAGATGTGTTTTCCTTGATAAGTTCCTTTAAAATCCAATACAACTTGAGAGATACTTCAATCTTCTTTTCAGAACTTATACTTTATTATTAATATCAAAAATTACCGATCTTCTTTCGGAATCCTGTAAAATTAAGAAAATCAGCTTTATTTCCAAGGGTTTAAGAAATTTTCTAAATATTTTTTTACCTAAATTTCTCTTTATTAATCTTAGAACAGTTTATTATTTTTCTGCTTATCTGTAAAACTGCATTGCAAAAATATTTTGTCTAAAATTAGATTGGCATATCTTTTCCTACTAAATTCGGGGATGTAAATGAAAAAAATTCAGATCTTACACTAATTATATTGAAAAACCGTGATTTAAGAAATGTTTTCTTCTATAACATTCTTATTCTTAGAAATTATAGTATATGTAATAAAATCTGATTTCATAAACCATATTTTTTCAAACAGAAGCATTTCAAATTAAATGGTCATTAAATATTCTCATTTTTAATGAAATCATGCAACTATCGAGTAAATTAATTGATGACTGCATCTTTCATTTACGAATTTATTTGCATACTATGCTACTATTAGTGCATTATGGAAAATAATGGGGGATGGAAAGCAGTGGAGCATTATTACGGAAGTGTATTTATTAATGTGAACTGAAGCAGCCACTGTACTTCTTTTCTACTCTTCTCAATAACAAGGAGATAAGAAATGATAAGTTATGAAAGAATGTTAAACTTTTTCAAAAGTAATATTATTATACTGCTATTAAAAAAATTGAATAATCAACAATTTGATTTTTTGACAAATTTTTTGAAAATAAAAGCACTCATGGTTGTTTGTAGAAAATATACTGTTATCATCTGTTGATGCAGTATATTGCCTGATACCATATTTTCTACCAATTCTAGCACTGAGACCGATTTTGTAATTTTATATTATTATTATTTTGAGGGAAGGTGCAATGGCTAAAAAGAATGGGATATGTAATGATAAAATATAATATTTCGCCATATTAATTGTTGACATATAACATAATCCTTATATTTCTGCCATATTGCTTAATTATTTAATAATGTGCAGCTTTGTACTGAATTATTGCAACTAAAATGAAAAAAAAAATATTCTAAATAAAAAGCAAAACATCGAAAATAGGTTGTTATTCATTATTGTTGATAACATATTTTTTCATTTAACGTCCCATGAATCACAATAATTTTGATCCATCAGTGATCATAATGTACCTAACAGATATAAATTCTAATCTGTGATATGTTCATCCGATTTTGATAATCTTATCTTTAAAATAATAACCTCCATTGAGAATGTAACTGCATTTTGTGTAAGAAAAATTCAGATTGCAATGTGGGAAAAACAGCTAATAGATGCAGATTACATGTGCATCTATTACATATTGCGACTAATGAAGATTAATATATATGAAAAAGTTAGTAATTTGATGAAAATCCATCTAATCTGAAACAAGTCTAAACTTTCATTTACTTCGGCATTCATTTTATCTATTTAACCTGGAACATCAATCGCAGTTTAAAACCCCTTAAAATCTTTAAAATTTTAACCGTATTGAAACAAATGAAGAAATTGCGGATGTATATCAAAGATCCAAATGCATTTCATATGCATTTATGACATAAATTTCGAACTACAAGAGTTTTCTTTCACTCAGAAGTTTCTCGAAAACATTAAACTCTTGTCATTCTTATGATCAGGAACAATAGTTTAAATATAAATCGAATGAGTTATATTGCTGTTAGCCATCGCATAGCTCTGTTCAAGTGACAAACGTTATCATATGCTGTTAGTATTATTTTTTAAAGTAAAAAAGAATATCGAAGGTTTTACGACTTCACAAATTATTCTTGCTTGACAATGGTAGTGCTAGTCTGCATTCGCAACCATTTTTATATATGCAATTTCCATGAATTACTTTGAAAAAACGAAGCTTCTGTAAAAAATATTAACCCTTCAGTTTCGGGACATTTTTTAAAATTTTTTCTGCCGGCATTGGTATGCTATTTTAAATCGCTATTATTATGCGATATTTCTGCATGAGTCCAAATATTTTCGCAGCGAAGACATAGCCATAACGTTATTTACTTAATTGTGTAGCATAAGAGACGCAATTCGAACATAGGCCCAAGGCAAGAAGATTAATGAATGCATATTCATTTCAATTGATACACTCTAGCAAATGATTACTTTCTGAATGCTGCTCAAATTCAAATCTCAATCGCCTTATTTTTTTTTCTACTTCTCAATTCTTTAAATGTAGGAAATGTAGGTAAAGATAGTGAAAAATTCATGAAACGGTTTTTCACTTCATTCTTTTTCTTCCTTCCAACTGGGCAGTTACCAGTTCTTTTATTCTTTTTTTTTTTTTTTTTTTTTTTTTCGTGACAGATTTGCAGGCTTTTCTTTTTCAGTAGCAATATTGCACTTATAAGTCTATTTCCGCAAACACTGTTAACTATGACTTGAAGCTAATTCATGCCATTCTCATCTAGTAAAAATCAAAGAAAGAAAGAAAAAAAAAAAAAAAAGGAAACAAAGTTTCGATGCTTTTCTTCTCTCTTATTAATGTTTTTAGGTCATCGAGCTAATTCATATCAGCTCAAAAGAGAAAGCAAAAACATTATTCGACTTTAAAAACTTGCTGTATCTCTTTTTCTTTTGAAAATGGAATAAGCGTTCTCTATAGAAAGGTTTCGCTTGACCCGTTGACCATTCAACCGCATCACTTTGATTTGAATTCCGAAAGAATTAAAAGATTGAAATAATTCTGAAGATAAAATATGGTATTTATAGTATTTTAGAAGAAAAAAAAAATGGATGTCACTCCTATTTAGAGAAAATCCTTTGATGCGCTTGTGTTAAGAATGACGTATTTTAATCCATTCTTGTTTTCCATGGATTAAATGTGAATTCATTGGATGGATGCCAAAACATAGATTTTGAAACGTTGACGATAAAATAGACAAGTCCCGATTGCCTTTATTTTTTCCAAGTCCTTACTTTTTCCGTATTACTAAGAATTTTTTGCTTAAAAATTCATACCTCTTATGTGATTCATTTAGACATATTATATCGAAACTTAGAAATAATTTATATAATGCGTTTTGTGTTTCAACAAAAATCGTCTGGAAGAAACGTATAAATAATGCAAACAGAAAGAAAAGAGCTTCGCTTTATATGGGAACCGTGTTATCAGAATATTGTTTTGCAAGAGGTTAGTATACATAATGCTTGCTTCACATTTTTTGAAACGAATTAAGAATTTTTGGTGGAAAATAGGACGACTTTTCTTTAATAAAAAACTTTCTGGGCTCCTTTTTGTTTTCAGGAAAAAAAATCTTAAACCAAGATTTAGTAATTGACAAATTTTAAGTACACAAGGAATGTTTAAATCTAAACCATTTTATGTGAAAATTTGACTGTCAGAACAGATTTGTCGTCATTTTTTTAACCGTATTATCAGAATTATGACTCTGAGAATTTGACTTTGACGGTATTATGAAGAAGGATTATCTACAGATTACACTGATTTTCCATCTGAATCATACTAATTTCAAGGTTATATTATTTTTATTTTGCACAACATGAGATGAGATTCGAAAACATGTCAGGTCTATTTATCGTCTTTATGTTTATTCATCGGATTATTTAAGCTTTCATGTCTGTGTTTGTTTTGAAACTTTCAAGCACGGCTTAAAGTAAGTTGTACTCTTTTGCGATTCTCGAACAATTCCAAGATAACAGCTAAAAAGATCTTTAAGATTGCAAAATGTACATGAGTAAACTTTTTCCGTTCATTTTATTATTGTAAAAATAAAGGCTTTTGAAACATCATATTTGGTAACTTTTTCGTATATCAATAATGTTTTTCTGATGAAGAATTGTTTATTTGCAATTTTACCATAAAATTCCCAGAAATCCACAACGAACCAATGCTGTTTATAATCAATATACATAAATTAGATCCCGGAAATCTTGGAATCCAGTAACTTAGAGAATAATTTTGGCTCTTTTCGGACAACTTCAAATTTAAATTGTATTATAAAAAAATTGAGCAATATATTTTATTTTTTAATATTTAAATTGAATTATTTGTGAAGGGCTAAATATGTTTGTTATTGCATAAATGTTACATCAATAAGTATATTTTTGCAATGCATTTATTTTTTTTAAAGAGTTTTGATAAATTTAAAAATAAATCAGTTTTAACTAGTCTTTTCTGATGCATAAATTTATTGGAAATCAATGTTTTAAGCATATAATCTTAACTTAATGAAATTAAGAAAATTAAGAATTTTATGTAGTATATACAGTGGTTATTAAATATTTCCTAAATATGATTTGTTTTTAAGCAGAAAAATGATTGCGTATCATTTAAAATTAAGCATTATTGAGGAATAAAAAGAAATATAGTTTCAAATAGTGAATCCGCAAATTTCAAAGAGATTTCTTCACCTTTTTAGCTCACAAACACTGGAAATTCTGAAAGAAGAAATTTATTATACGAGTTTTTCTGACATTCAATATTGATTTACGAAACCCTACGGAGGAACCAGACCCGAAGCTTTAGATGTCATACATTAGTATAAAGTAAAATAAAATCTGCCCCTAAAAATGAATGTATCGGAGATTATTCTGTGTTAACTCTGCAGAATAATTTCACTATGGATATTGTTTTTTCTTTCTTAATTCCTCACTGAATGTTGAAATTCTATTAGGAACTTAGTGATGGCTTGAACAATCGTTGTAAAGCTGAGTGTTTTCTGGACATTTACATTCAGTGCTGTACAGAAATTCAACCGATCATTTTAATTAAAATTTATTCCTCTTCTGCTGAATGGATGGCTGACATTCTTTAGGAATTATGTGTGATATTTGTTTGGAAGCTATTTTGAGATAGATATATTTTCTATCAAAACAAACAGCTTCCTGCACTTTTTTTCCGAAGTAAAAAAAAGTTTATTTTTTAAATTAATATATTTTTTAAAAATAGTTTTTTCATAATGTGGGGAGAATTTCATTCAACTCAGAAATAGAAACGCGATTTCTGTCAGTAGCTAATCGGATATTTTGAGAGAATATTTGAAAAAAATATTACATTATATGCGTTTATTTGAAATATGAAATTAATATTTATATAAGTATACATCTCTTTTAGGTACTTGCCTGAACCAGATTCGCTAACTTTCTCAAAGCCAATGAACGTCCAATTGTCAATAGATTAATTCAGGTAAGGAATTTATTTTTCTCTGAAAAACTTTGATTCATTTCTATAAGCATTTTTATATTGCTAAACACTTTAAGTTATATAAATGCTAAAAAAGGGGGAAATTATTAATAATTTTTATTCTAAAACAATGTTAAAAAATATATTAGAAATTTAAATAGTTATATAATTATTGGATTTTCACGTTGTTGTAGAAATAGCTCTTTTTTGATTAAATCAAATAAGGCTTTAGAGCGATAATTCTTGATTTAATTATTCAAAAGATCTATTCACTCATTTTTCGTAATCACGAGGACTACGATGGCTTAATAAATCTCGGTAAAAGAGGACAGTGAGCTCGAAACCCTATTCTATCAAAGATCCATCGTGTATGAAATTCCGATGCACGTTATATCTGCTTCCATGCTATTGGTGACTGGGGATTTTGAGTATGGGAATTAAGCTCTTGTGTCACCTTCACGATTTACTTCAATTCAAAATTGCATGGCCAGTACTTTTGATTGTTCTCATGTAACCTCAAAATGAGTTATTTATATAACAAATCAAGTCAGTTATATTTCTGTGCTATGGATAAAAAGAACCGTCTAGTAAACATCAATTCAGCCATTTTCCAGAAGCTAGTGAGAAAACAATTTATTCTCTATGGAACCTTGACAATATTGACAGTTTTGCCAATCTTTATCGATAGATTTGAACTTGTTTGTTTCAAAACTTATATAACACAGGCATGTTGTTTTCGTGGACATCTTACTCACTCTAGAATAAATTGACTTAGTCTTGTTCAAAAGTTTTGATTAAACATTTGAAATATTTAAATCTGTAATATTTAGAATGAGATATACAGAAATTATTGGTTTATTTCCTTTGTACCTTAAAAGCTCTTTTGAAATTAATTAAAAATACCGAAAGTCTTTAAACTAGGTCTATGATATTATTTTAGCCAAAATAATTTCAAAATTATAACTTAGATCTTTACATGTATTAAATTTATAATTCTTTTTTATTCAATCACTATTCAAATTAGTTTCACTAAGAGAGGAGATTTGTACTGGATGCTTGTCTTGGGTTAAGACAAAATATTAAAGTGTGCGTTTATTTCACTTCTTAAAACAAAATGTAAAGAGCCGAGGTGGAAAAGAGTGCTGTATTGACAAGGAAATTTAGTTATTAGGAAATTATAAAGATGTTTTTTCTTATAGACGAGTTAAGTTCCAATCAACATTGCAAATCCCAAACATTTCTTAAAATTTAAGATAGTTTATTTAAAAGTAAATTTTAATCACATTTATTGAGTATTTTCATTCGATGCCTCGAGCATTTCATAATTTTGTTTTTAAGTCTATATTTTTCGTGAAAATGTATTTTTCTTCATTTTAATGAACATGTTTTTAAAGACTCTTATTTTTATTTGTGACAGTGTTCGAATTCTGATGTATGACAATTATAAAAAAATGCATTTATTTGCTTCATAATTTATATTTATACTATGGATTAGTTAAAAGTACACTTTGAATTAGATTAATGTTTCTTCATTTGATTCTACATCAATAAATACAATATCAAATATAAAATAAATCCAATATCATTGCTTAGATATTTGTCTAACATTTCATACAACTGAAAAACATAAAATTTTGGTAACTGCAGTAAAGTTTTATTTATTTGTGCTGTGCTCTCATTTAGATCTTTGAACGATTTAAATGCTTCCTAGAAATTCTTTTTATTTGTTCATTTCCTGGTTTGTAAAATGAACTTTTAATTTGGAGCACTCAGTTTTCCTCGATTTCTTTTCTTTTACCGCCCTTTTTTTTTCCAGTTCTCATCAAACCGTAGATTCCCCCTTGTTTTTTTTAACTTTTCATTCCTTGTTAAACTGTTTTTTAAAATGCAAGTAAGCGAAATGAAATTTTGCTTTTGGCGCATTTTTTTCATTGAAATATTTTCTTAATTGAAGAAAATTGTTATAGATTCATATCCAAAGGGAATTCAAGCGAGTTGAAAGTATTCAATTCATACGATGCTTAAAGACCACAGTTCTATACATTTTTTTCTCTGCTTTGACTATGTGGTGTTATGCTTTCTATTTTCAAATTTTCATCTAAATTTTTTTATGTGTAGCAGTTAATGTTTTCCCTAATATGACAGCGATAGCATTAAGAATTTTTTTCTGACTTTCAGAATATTCGAAACAGTTTTCACAAATTAAAAATAAAATGTAGAAAATCGTAGTTTACTTAAGTAAATTTAAAATTTATCACATTGCAATTTTCTTTTTCATAAACAACTACATAAAATTTCTATTCAATTTTTCCTATTTTCTTTCTAGAGGTTTCACATCAAGAGTTACATTATTCCATTATCAAAGTGGTTTTAATTGTCTATTTTGCTCTTATTAATTTTTTTATGAATTTTTGAAATTTAGTTCATCCGGATGAATTCAAATTCTGTGTCTAATGATTGGTGTATGAATTGCTAAAACGGATTGCCGCCTTCTTATAGTCTAAGCCTAACAAGACAGAAAATGCCTTATCACAGCTTCAGGTAATGCAGATATTTGAAGAGGGATAATATTCTTCACAAAGTTTGCATTAACCCTGCATGTATTGTTTCAAGTAAGGTACTTGAAATAAATATTATCTTTGAGTGTTAATTCACTTTACAGATGTCGGTGAAGATACGACTTCCAAAATATATACTTTCCAAGAAGAGGGAAGTTAATCTCTAAAAGTTCATGTTACAAGTGTAAAAACAATGAATTTCTTCAGCAGATGCGACTTGCTCCGTTAACGACGGCACGAAGATCGTCAGTCGTAAAGTTAAAAAAAAAATTCATTGTCGTAGACTATTGTTGGTTTGCAGCGATGCAGTTGTATCATTTACATATCAGCACTGCAGAAGTATATATACAGTGTAGTTTTACGTTGTGCTTGGTTGCCGAACTGACCTTTGTTGAACAAACGAGTAGGCGCTGAAGCGTTCAAGACTAATGTCCGGGTACTGATGTGTGCATCAAGGTTATAAGATCTTTAAATTGAGTCTTAGGCAACCTCTATATTATATTATATGATCAGGGTTATCAGCAGCCTAATGATTGCGTTGATACACGCTTGCTTTTTTCCCCTAACTATTGTTTAAGCATTCACTGAGCCATGTCTCGAGTCTCTTCCACCGAGTCGGAAGTCTGCTTTTTCATGTTTTGGTTTCAGAATTAAAAGGTTATTTGCTTCCATTAGTCTTTTGAACTCAATTGCATTTATTTATCTGCAGGAACTATTTTTTAAGAGATGCATTTTGATCTTTGTTTAGGGCTTTCTTTTTTGTTTATAACTCTGAAATGTACTGGTAGAACACGCGTCACGCATTTGACCTTTTTATTACCTATAATATAAAACAATCGTTAAGCCTTAGAAATATAATAAATGGTTTAAAATTATCTCACTAGATCATTCGTAGTCCGTTTTACTGTAATAAAGGTTAAAGGTTTTGATCTGGTTTATATTAATTAATTAATGGTCAAAGTTTGCTTTTATTTTTATTAATAAGAAATCACTCGAGGTGAATCCTTTTTAATTGAGAGTAATATTAATGATTATTATTATAAATAAACCTCAGTATTAACTTTATTTATCACCTCAATATCGTATTTGATATTAATAAATCTTAAGTATTAAATATGATTTATTAAATAGCCTATTCCTAAAAGAAGTCAACACTTGAGTGATTAGAGTAAGACCATTTAGTTTTTTTAAATAAAATATTTTATTCAAAAGCAAAAGCAATGCAAAATTTTTAGTATATTTCGATGACAGAGTTTTAAGCATGGTTTTTATGTATTCTTTATTATCAGACGTGCCATAATAAATTGTTTAACAATAAAGATCTACAAAATATATCTGTAAAATTGTCGGTCAGTAACAAATTATTCAAATGACAGTTTATTTTCAGAAATTTAATGACAAGATCCATTTAATATTAAACTTTATTTTTGTTTGCTTTGACTTTTTCGTTTAAAAAAAAGGATCATAGGAGCCTTTTCTAAAACACGGTAGGTTGGAATACAAAAATTTTTAAATTCAGTGCAAAATGAAATGAGGGGGCTTATCACACTTCACCTATGAAAATCAAACGCCTTTTATGGCTTTTGATCGAATTATAAAATTTCTCTTTCAACAAGATGTCAACGACAGAAAGCAAATTGGAGTAATATCAAAAGAACTAGATAAATAGGTATAAACGATAAGCCGATAAGTAACTTGATAGATCAATTTTAAAGTTTTTATTGCGGCAATGCACATAGAAATTACTTCTCCATCATTCCATACAATTTATATGGATACATTGTCAAAACGTTGGATTGGAGTAGCGATTAAAAGCTGTCAAAAAGAGAGACGTATTTAGTTGAAGAGTAAAATATCAGATCAAATGAAGGTATCAAAATCAGGGGAATAAAAACGTTCTTTTTTCAAAAAAAGAAGAAAAAAAAAAACGCTTGTAAATGCGATGAATTATTTAATAAGAATCTAATGATTTCGCTTACAAACTTTACAGAGTATTCAGATAATTAAATTACAATTTTCCAATTATTTGAATTATTTTATTTAATAAAAAATTCGAACATTGGCTTTTTGCTCAGAAAGTGAACAATCGTGAATCCGAGGTTTAAATCCTCTAAGAATCGGTTTTCTGTACGGGCCGGGTAATTTAAATGTAGTCTTTAGGTTACTGAGCAGAGCTTAGATAGTCTAGTGTTATTTCTATTAATGTGCGATTTATATTTGTGGTGGCACATGTAAATTAAAACCCTCGTCCTATTCTGACAGAATGAAAATAAAGTAGAGATTTTCTCCTGCACTATGATGTCTCTAGGGTACTTCACTGTCTGAAGACTCTTTTCAAAAATCAACAATAAGGCTAAAATTGCATAAGCATTCAAGAGAAAACGTTCATGTCGTTGGAAGTTGACAAAGCATTTCTTATGCTATCTAGGAATTGGACAAACGCATTTATCAACATATGAGGTGAGATGACAAGCAACATTTTTTTTTAAATTAAAAAAAAAAACATATATTGTTGCTGAAAAATAAAACTCAATCATGGTATCAATTACAATGAAAATTAAACGTAAACTTATTAATAGATAATCATAAATCTGTAATTTTCTTTTGTTTTTTATGGTATGTGAAAAAGAAAAGTGATGATATTTAATTGGTAATTTTGAAAAAAACTCATTATGTAAGTTGATTGAAAGTAGAAAGAAAAATTTCGGAATGAAGTCACACAACAAATGCAACTGTCATCAGATTGTATTTTGTCTTGTAATGTGTTGTGACGTCACGTGTTTTTCCTCTTACAAGATTCTAAATCTAGTGCACTTCACGTTAGTCACACGAGCATCAATTGGCACAATGTATTTTTTTGCAAATATCTGTTTTTTCGAAATTTCTCTTTTAAACTCTTTGCGAAAAGAAGAAATTAATTAACATTCAATTAAAACTAATCAAAATACCTCAATTCGTTAATGCAGTGCCATGTTGAACCTTTCCACAAAAAACATTCCTGGTTGTTTTTTCAAAGATTTTTCAACTTTGCAGGTTATTATATGCGGCATGTTATTCAAAATATTGTGCAATTGCGTGATCTAAAAGAATACAGAAAACTGAACACGGCTAGTTTCCGGGTGGGGGGCAGGAATGACCCTAACACTCATTCGACAATTACAACGCCTTAGTGAGAGCGGAAGGGGGTGGGGGAGGATAGTTGGTCCAGGTCATTGTACGTAACACGATGGAGTTGGATTTCTTTGCTAACGCCTATTTATACATGATGTGTATGGTGTGGTTATGAAAGGCGCTGGCTTTTCTTCAACTTAAAGAGAGGAAAAAAAATCTTGATTTCCTTCCCCCTTTTTATTTAGGTTGATAAAATATGGTTTTCCTAACCTTGAAGATTTTCATTACGATACGGCTGAAGACATGTTTACCTTTTGTGTTGTTACTTTTTTGTTTCCGTTGCCCTTCATATCTTTCTTCGATTTTTGTTTTTAAGAATTGCATTTTTTTGTTGTTGTTGTTCTTATAAACTTGTTTTTCACTTAATGGGTAATTCTCAAGAAGAGATCTTCAATGTTTTAAAAGAAACTTTTTTTAAGGTGTTCAGAAGATCAATAAACGGTCATGAACACCTACAGACGTTGAGAAAGATTTGTTTTATTGGAATAAACATAGCAGTAGTTTGAATTGGCGAGTTTCATTGCCTACATATTAAAAACAACTTTGCTCGTAAAAAAAAGTATATGAGCGATATATAGTGGATATTGTAGTGGTTTCGAAATGCACTGGGGAATATTATTTATAACATTTATTTAAATGCTTTTATTTTGATTGTATAATCTTGAGAGAACTAAAGATATATTTTGTAACATTCTGAGCGTATACAAAACACTTAGATCATTTATTTTTATGAAAGCGAATGTAGATAATTTATTTATAACTGTGCTATCTATATTTCAGCAGTTGTTTTTCTCTATTTTTTTTTCTATTGATCAATATGGGGTAGCTGAAAATTCGTTTAATTTAAACAAACAAAAATAAAATATCTCGCAAATGAAATGAAAATTCAAGCATATCCGCATTCAGGTTGTTTTCTCCAAATTTTAAAGACAATTCTGTCAACAAAAAAATATTTTAATTTACTTCACATATCTATTTCAACTAAATGGAAAAGATCTGAAAAAATTGAACTTAAATGCAATATCGCAACCAGAAAAGTTCACCAGATTTATTTACATATAATGTATAATAACGCATGACTGAAAGTATTTTAGAAAGTTTTTGTTCATCTAATGTCAATACTTTTTAAAATGAATCACTTCCACTTATTGATACTAAGAAATTTTCAATTTAGCAATATTTCAAACTCGTTTTTTATATCAGAAACAATAAATGAAAGAACACGATCTTCAAATTAGACCCGATGTTTCTTCATATAAATGATTGATCTATCGCAGTGGTTTAAATAAATTATGTTTAGAATATTTAATCAAATATATCTTTATAATTATTTTAAGAGGAATATGTTAAAATGAAATGAGTTTGTGTGTCTAAGTATTTTCAGGAAACTATAATTGACATTGGCGTTTCGATGAAAACGGTTTTAACAGATTGTCCGAATTCTAATCTTATGTCTAGTCTCCAAGAGAATCCCCCTTTTTCATAGCCTTAAATCTTACTTTTTAACGTCAAATATGAAGAAAAGGGCGAAAATACTATGAAGTAGACGCCTCTTTACTTTATTACACCAAAGAGAGTTGCTGTTGAAAAATTAGTGTTACCTTATCAGTATTAATCATTGATAATAATAATAATAAAAAAAAGTAGATTCAAATAAGAAAACAGTATTAGCTTTGTACTAGTTGGCCTGAGTCCTTTACATATACAAGTTTCTAAAAAAATATAGTGGGGACTGAGGCATTTTTACATTTAGCTCCTATTTCATAAAAAGTAAATAAATAAATAAAAGAAAGGCCTCTAATAGTTTTGCACTTTGTGTGTGTATATAAATAAGCTTTTTATTTCCCTGGAACGGATAACTTCCGTTTGTTGCTGGAAACTAAAGCTACAAAACGACTTCAATTTCCTTATTCCAAGTAAGGTTTCAGGAAGAGAATTTTTTTTTTAGAGTACGCATCACTGGACGAAGTGACACCGATCTCGATAATTACATGTGATAGGACAGGGAAACGAAAATGCGATAAATAAATATTCTGGAAAAGTCATAAGTTAAAGCATTATGCTCCGAACTATGGAACTATAAACGAAATATAATCTGGTATGAAAAAAATGAAACTGTCATCCCATTTGGCCTCTGACCTTTTACTTCAGTTCAACGACTTCGCTTCTAAATAGCTGGGAGACATAGATGAGTTTTAGGAGTCCCATTGTTGGAAAGCTAATCGACGTCTTTTTTTTTTTTTTCCTTCCTTTTTTTTTTTATTTCTCGTAGTAGCTTAAGCGCATACTACAACTTTTGTGGCTTGTCTGATTACTTAATTGCAAACTCGTAGATCCAAAGGCGGAATTGTTAAGTAGTAATTTATTGAAGAATCTGCTTGTTGATCTGTTTGGATTGTGTTTTATTAGCGTCAGGGCCGCTATTTTCACTAATGCCACATTTTGCGAAATTTGTATTTGTTGCAGTAAAATAAAGCTAATATGTTTTGAAAAGGTTGAAAATGAAGTAATCGTATTTTCTCAGTTTCACCTCAGAGTATTCAAGTCATTTTGCACCGAAAAGAATGGACGGGAAATCGGAAAAGTAATTCCTTTTTTAAAGGAAGGCGTTTGGCTGCTTAATCATATATCTTAACAGCAACGAACTCGTGCAAAGTAGAAATTCTAATGAATTACAATACAGAATTGTTAAGAATTTTTACTAAAGTAATGTCTGTCTAATGACATTTAAAAATTAGTTTAAATACTAATTGCTAATTACTACCATTTCTTCTTACGAATCATATAAGCTAGAAGGAAGAAATCTTCAGAAATGAATTTGGTCAGTTTTGCTATTTATGAAGAAATTAGTTTTTTAAAACAAATTTTGAAATTAAAGGCTGAACAAGAAACGGAGAAATTTTATTTCAAACCACACGCTAGGATTGTCCATATAATGCTGGACACCTGTTACTTTAATTAAAATATTTATGAATATGATTAACTACATCTTTAATGGCTAATTATTGTAAAATTGATTCAATGTGTGCAGTTATATTTGAATGAATGATTTAAATATTATAGATTTTAAAATAAGATGAAAGAAAAAATGAAGATGCGAGTTATTATCAAGTAATATGTAAAATGTAGTTGATATTATTTGTGAAATTAGTTTAGGCCTAGAGAATTGATAAATGGAAATTCTGTCCCCTCTTGTGCTCTAAGGTGTAACTAAAAACCTTGTCGGAGAGTCCCAAACAGCACTGTAGCATTTTATTTTTGTAGATAAGCGCCACTATTGCACGTTTCATCTTTCATGGCATTTGTCTGGTTGCTTCAAATTAAGAAGAATTCAGACCACTAATTGCTTCAGCAAAACCTAATTAGAGGTCTGCTGTGCGCATAGCCCAACAACAACAAAACATCGCATCGATATTTATGCATGGCGATAAAGGCAGTAACTCTTTTTGGCATGAAACCGAACAGCGGGGTTGCGCAACTTGGATTCTGTGGATCAGACTCAATTTAGAGATTTTTATAAATTATTCCTTTGTCTCTTAATGGTATTACTTTTCTAATAAATAACAATTTTCTTTCTTTTTATGAATTGAAAGGTAAGGTTCCTAATGTCTAACATTATGTTTTATAAATGCCTCTATTTTTCAGGGAAAAAACTAGCCAAAAAATATTAAGGAATTTGTATGATGTCAATTCATAATTACGAAGAATTTCTGGATTCTTTTCTAGTAACAGATGAATAATAGATTCAAATATCTAAACATAAAGTACATGAAAAAATTGGCCCACTTTTCAATAATTGTTTTTGTTCATATAATTTTGATGTGTGTAATTATTTTTTCCGATAACCTTAAATAATGACTAACATTTTCAATCAATGCCATAACAAACCAAATTATCTTCATCAATTTCAACATGATTAATTCATGCTGGTAGCTGAACACATGTAGAATACCTTGAAAACCTGATCCTGCAGATGCTTCGAAAGTATGCTGTTTTACCATCTAGGAGATGCTTATCTAATTATGTTTGGATGTGGAGAGATGTTTTCTTTCGTTTTCAACAACAGTTTGATTTGATATGTCATTTTAGCATCTTGCTTTTTCCAGTATTAGGTGACAAGTTTAAAAGAGCGGAATAAATGATTTACATTAAAACATACATCGATTAAGAGTACAAAAATGGATTTGCGCTTTAGCCATCACTATAAAAGAACATTAATATATACAATCATTTAATAAACATTTAAAATATTAACTAACTTTTTTGTGCTTCTCAAATTTCTAATAACATTACATGTAATTTTAGATCATTAAGTATATATTAAATGAGCATTAAGGTATACATACACACTTGAAGATTTTTTTTTTAATTTTAACTTTAAAAATCCAGTTTTTTTACATTAGGTTATTAATATATGTTTAAACTCATTTTAGTGAGAAAAAACCATATTACACTAATTATTAATTAAATAATATTTAATGAGATAATTAACCTATTTTTTGAAACATGATATCTTAATTTCTAATTTGTACAGACACACAATTCTAGTTGGAAATGATGCCTAATATTAGTCTTCATGTTGTCTGCCTCAATCAAGTTATAAAAATGTATAGTTTTTTTAAAACAATTTTTTCACCAACGATGAATAGAAAAAGCGAGATTTTTTATGTCATTTTAACATTTAAACAGCTATTAAAAATTTATTTCTATAAATATAACGCTATTTCATACAGATTTTGATATATAAATAACTTTATTTGGTTAATTTCTTGTTGAGTTATGATTGTTTGAATGAAGCAACATAGTGGAAAAATATCATTCTTCATAAAATAAGTTTTAAAAACACCGTAACTAGAGTTTTTAATGAAAGCACCACAAGAAAAATAATTATAACTCGAGAAATATTTCGAATATTGACAACATCTTGGTACCGTTTGAAAGCTAAAGGATCAGAGAACATTATTAAGCAATAAAAAAAAATATTCGATATTTTGAACGATTTTCGAAGTATTTGTATGTGAGCATAGTGAGATATAGCAGTTGTTAATATATATACTATATTTACAAAAACGTGCGTTATGCAAAAATCATCATCATAAAGTCCGAAAATTATTAATGACTATAACATGATTAAATTGCATATTTTGAGAGATGCCAGGATTTTTTGAGAGCTACTATTTAAAACTGCTATAACATTCCATAATATTCACACTAAATTTTCCATGCGTTTTTTGGTTTGTCACTTATTTAGTTTAGGGGACATTTTAATGCATCTAAGTTGCTATTAATTATGTAATTGACTATTCATATTAGAAGAATGGAATACACTCTTGAAAAAGGTGTTGTTTGACAGCTGAAATTATTAATTATTGAATTGAGGTTTTTAAATCAGCTCTTCATGCTTTATTGAATCCATTCGATTCTGTTCTCTTTATGTAGTATCAAACAATCATTATAGTAATGGTCCTGTTCCAACAACAGAATTCGAAATTGCTATTATACAATACAATGAGTGTCACATTAATAATTATATGAAGTGAATAGTGTTTGGAAAACCCAGTCTATCGCGCATGGAACATCATCTTGAAATGAAAGTGTTTTTTCTTCATTAGTATCATGGAATTGCCGCTTTACTTGCATTTCTCTTCAACAGAATCATTAGAATCTTACGAAACGCTACTGTTTAACTTCTTTTCCATTTCTTAGCGATGTAGTCAATAATCTTGTATGTATTAAGTTACTAGAAAGAAAGAAAAATGAAACGATGCTTTAAGTATTGTTTTTATTTTCTGGTTTAAGAAACATACAGAAAAAATTTACTGTAATTATCAGAAAATTCGACCTTGAGATCTGAATGAATTCTTTAAACTTCTCCGAATTAAAAAAAAAAAAACGATTCTGGTTTTGTTGTCTGTAAGTCTGACTGTTGGTCTGTAAGAGAAGCATGAAGCTCAAGACAGGAGGATAAAATGTAGGGTTCGCTTTTTACCCCAAAACGACCGATTTACATTAAATGTCTGAAGAAATTCGTTTAATGGCACTCTGTCACTTTATCCATTTTCATATGAATACAATAACTAAAAAAACGCAAAGAACTTGATAGAGGAAATTCAGCATATAATTTTATTACTAAATTTGTAAATTTTTACCAAATTTCATATGAAATCAATCAAATAGTTGATTTTCTATCTCTCTATCCATCCGTGTGCACTTGAACATGATAACTTAAAATCGCAACTAGCCTATTAAATGAGATTTTTATGTACTATTGGCACTCAAATTGGGCTTCTGAGTCACATTTTGAATCCAAAAGATCCAAAAACATATTTAATTTTCTGCGCAGTTCCAAGAAGTTAAAAACAAAACGTGCCATGCTGTGTAAATAAAGGAGAAAATAGATGGAAAAAACTCTCCCTAGTGTACAATTATATGATAACTGCCGCTCTTTTTCTTGTTAAAGTAACAATTTCTCTCTTCATTAAACTATCATATTTGCACTCTTTCGTCCTCATAGTGAATGAACGCCTCATCTAAAAGACATCAGACCTAATTGAAAACTTGTGCTTGTTGTGTACCCCATTTTATCATCTTTTTTGTTACGTTTGTAAAAAAAGAATCACTCGTTAAAAGCATGAAGTGAAATGCGGAAATCTAATTAGAGTATCGTTTTCTTTCGAAGAAAATCTTTCATGCGTCGGAAACATCCCCCCCCCTCATCCTACGGTCTGATTGGATGTTTCCTCATCGCTTAGAATCGACGGTCTACTTCTATTATCTAATTAAAATCAGTGAACCTTCCTCCTTATTCCAGCAAAACCTTTTCCTTTCAGATCGTTTTATTGTGGAGAGAAGGATTTCCCACTCGAATGCATTTCTCTGCATCATCCCTGCTGCTTCATTAATTGAAGATTTTTTTTCCCGCTAACACGCAACATAAGGGTCCATCTGATGTTACAAAATAGATCTCGAATGCATAGTATGTTGTCTCGGCGTACAGATGACTTAGTAGCGTGAGTAGAGATCTTACTGGTCTCGCTCGGTTAAACACGTTTGAAATTCTTTAAATATTGTCGTAGCTCGTATCTGCGGGTGTTGGTCCTCTAAACGATGTGCCTGGGAAAATTCTTGGCCAATATTTTCACATGTTTATCGTTGAAGAAAAAGGTTGTTTAGAAGAATGCATTGCACCAAAATTTTTTTTTTTAAACTCAAAATCCTGTAAATCCGGTGAATCTTTAAACCGGATTTTGCCATTCTACATTAAAAAAAAAATACATGTTGGGCCCTAAATTCCGTATATAGGAAAAATAAATATTTTCTTTTAGAAATCAATTTGTAGGATTCCATGCAAGCGTTGAGAATATCAGTGCTGTTGTGCTTTTATCGGTAGCTATGCTTCATCGACTACATATCTGTTGATTTGTAATACTTCGTGTTTTTTTTTTTTTTTCTTCTTTTTTTTTTAACATTCTAATCAAGTTTGCTATAGAGTCATCAGCAAAATTAGCTAAATTTTATTTTATTTATTAATTTCACACCAAGTTTTCTGTTAAATTTGATTATAACCGTGCGGCTACTCTTGATCAGGCTATCCGTATGTTTTATTTAAATTTTGTTTAGCTATATGAAAAGTTAAAAAACTAATACTGAAAAATCATCTGTATGGAAACTTATAGTGTACCTGTAATGCTGAAAATTTTTTTAATTAATTATGTTAAAAACCTCATTTTTTAATCTAAAAATTTTCTTATTTAAGAGTAAGTTGCTTATTTAATAATAAATTATTCAAATTTATTTTGAAAAAAATGCATCGATGCATTGTGTGTAGGGCTAACTCAAAAAAACTTTGCTAAATTTAGTAGAGTTTCGGAGAATCGCATATTTTAAGGACTAATTACATTAAAAATCCGTCGTTTATGTTGACTCATCGAACAGTAAATCCGTGGTCGTTGTTAAACGTCTTCATGTTGGTGTTTGATATGTCTTCGGGTGCCTAACGTCCTTTCTGTTGTATTCAATTCTTGTGAGAAAGGTTCTGATCTCGGTATCATATTCTTGATCCGACCTCTATTTAGAATTACGAAATCCGTTCCAAATTAGTCACTGGGTAAGCATCAATGTGAATGTAGGATGTGAATCTAACAAATCGATTTTATTATTATTATTGCTCAAAAAGGTGATTTAGTAGATTGAATCCGCATATGTAGAATTATTTCAGAAAGTGAAAAAAAAATCTATTTGTCATAGTTACTATAAAATATGCATGTTTTTATGAAATCGATTATCCATTGCTGTATAGCTGCTGCTGTATCTATTGCTGTATTTCATACTTATAAGGCAGTTTACGTACGTTGGTTCCAGAGATTTTATAAAATTCTTTTTAAAGGAGGGTTTAAGATACTTCGATTTTGCATCTCCTTTAAAATAAGTAAGAGGATTTCAATTGAAATCTTCAGAATTTTGGAAGCTGGGGATCTAATTGGGAGGATTTCCAATATATTATATGGTTATTGAAATTAAATCATGAAAATTGTTTAAATATCTTCATTATGATTTATGTTCTTGAAAATTGCCTTAATAAGTATGAAACTTAAATAAAGGTCTCGTGTGTTTACGCTCTTTTTCCTCTTTGAAGATACGTCAAGTAATTCCAAAACTATATCATATGAACCTCATTTGACAATGAATGATTTAACTCGAGTTTGCCCAAAGATGCGTTCCATTAACGATGGCTGGTACCACCATTATTTGTTATCTATATGGCTCAAATGTTTTGCATTTAAATCAGTGAAACAAAAAATCAAAAGGAAAAGATATAGTTAAATTAGAAGTAAAATTTCTCTTCATGCGATGTCGTCTTTCTAATTTTAAGTAAATGCTGACATTTTCCTTGTACAGAGATTTCAAAACTGGTTTCGCTTTTTTCTCTGAAACAAAAAGATATCTCGCTTCATAGACTATTCCTCGCAGTGTTATCATTAATCTTCACAATAAATCTTGAGCAAGCAGCTTTAATTTGTTTCGATCAAGTCCGTTATATTTTCTTGCAATTTTGCTGAGTTTTCAATCATGTCTTGCGGTTATTATTACACAAGGCCATTCGCTTCGAGTTAAGTTTTCCTTATTATTAATTGGAAGGTATTTTTTTCCATGAAATTGCAATCTATTCTGAGAGTATTTTACTAGTTTAAAAACCTGTCTTGAATTGAAACCTGAAACCTGTCTTCATTAAAGGAGTGAATTTGGCTTTTGGCTCGTGCAATTTTCACAAGCATTTTTATCATTTTTTTTAATTAACTTTCTCATGATGTTCTTCTCGGTTAACTTAAAAATAAACTTTTTATTATAGAATTGTTTAAATGCTTTACATTTAATTTTTTTATAAAAGGGGTTATTTCCTATGGAGTTAAAAAATATCAGAAAGATAATGAAGTTTTCTTCTAGAAATTCCAAACTTTTTACTCTAAATAGTTGAACAAAGATTTTTCAAATTATGTTTTAATAAGAGAGATCAGTATCTTATGCCATATTCCAGTTTTTCATTAGTTTTTTTTTATCATTAGTTTAGTTATGGAGCATTTTAATTTTTAAATTATACCAATTTACCTCGAATTTCTAGCATGCAAGAATAGAAATTCTCATTAAAATGTTAAGCACAATCGTATTTTTATGATGAAATGTCTACCTGAAACACTTAAAGCAAGCTTGTCAAATTGAAAGGCCGGCGTGGGATGTACGAACAATTTGAGTTTAGAAAGATGCATCGCAAAAATATTTTTAATAGGCATAAAGATTTACTTCAAAATAACAATATAAAAACTAGCATCTGCAACGACGAAATTATATTTTTTCTTAGCACGTGACTTCTTTTCTCCATCATCATTTCTTTTACTTCGAGACGAAAATGAAAAAATGGTTGTTCCGAGTTCGTTAAGATAGACCAATTTAGCAATTAATTAAAGGTATGAAATTTTCACTAAAATTTTTGTCATATATTTTAATTTTGTTTGAACCTGAAACGTATTCCACTTCAGCTGCAAATTTGAAATGTCTGGTTTGAAAATAAGAACACATTTATGCTTAATTTCAATGCCTGAAATGAAATTTTGAGATTGGCAGTCGGTGAAGATTCCGTCTTGAACCAAACAATTAAACCTGAACCTGTTTAATCATGTAGCCTATTACTCATTCTTCTTTCTTCATACATTGAAGGCCTGCTGAACTTTACCTGTAACAGCAGATTTATTCCTAATGACAAAGTGATCCTGGATTTTATCACATTCCCGGTGTGTCGTGCTTCGTTGAACATGGAGATCTTTAATTGCAGCTCCTGAGGCTTCGGTCATAGTTCGAGATCCCGTTCGTCTTCTGATAAGGGATCCAAAGGATGGCTAGTGTCCATTGGACCGAAAAACTAGATGCGCCGGCCAGTCTCCATTCTTTTACGCTTCGCCAGTTCTTGAATCAAATAATGAAAGGAGCTCATTCAAGGTTAAATCCACCCCGTTCCAGGCGCAAAATTTCATCTTTTGTCTCTAGTACTGAAAATAATGAGAAAATTCATATTTTGTAAAATTTTCTAAAAAATGGTTAGTTTAAAATCTGTTAAAAATGCTATATGGATTGTGTTTTGAACCAAAGCTTCTAAATGGATTGCATTTAATTATATTTTTATTATAGAGATATAGTTACTATCCTATGATATAAATATGGAAATGAAGTATAAATTGATTTTAAAAGAAGAAAAAAGTTCATTTCTAAATAGCTGTTGAGAAAATTTTTAATAAAAAGATTTTACGTTATAAAGTGATTTTCATATGAAATTTTGACTGCAAGCATTAGAGCAATTAAAAGACACTGTAAATCCATTATACATTGGTGACCTAAGCATACATTTACTCTATCCCCTTTGGGATTAAGATTTACTATTTAAAAGTTTTTATTAGCTCGAATAATACATTAATAAATTAACTTTCTAATAATAGCACTTCTTATTACTTTTTTTCACATGCTCATTTTCATACGTTATTACTAACGTATAACGTATGAACTATTACGTAGTATGATTACTAACGTATAACTTCATACACTATTACTAAAATTTGTTCCGCAAATTAATTTTTCATTACTTTATAAATCTTGCACAATGTAGGGTTAGTAATTAGTTCGTTCAACTTAGGCAATATATAGTAGTTTTGTTCGTTAAATGTTAATTTGTAATTTGTTAATGCAAATAATTCAACTATTTAATCGAGAAAATTATAGCATAAATTAATTCCAAAAAAAAACCGGTTTAACCAATTATTTATTTAAAATGATTAAATTTAAGATAGCTCAAAGTCTTTAAATATTAATATAAAGGCACTTACAGCTAGAAAACATTAAGTAGTTAGTGATTAAGAGTAAAGATTTATTTTTATAAAGGATAATCAAGCATTGAATTAAAAATAGATTTTTATGTTGCCCCAATCTATATCAAAAATTCAGTTGGTACGAAATTTAGTAAAAAATAAGAATTAACTACATGAACTAAACATTATAGCTGATCATTATCGTAAATTTTCAATTAAAGTAGATTATTCTAATGCATGCATATGAAGATTATTCTAATAATATATTATTATTCTATTAATAAATTATTATGTTTATAAATAAAAAAACAATTTTATGACTTCGAGTTATTGAATATGGATACTTTTTTTTTTTTCAATTTTTATACTGAATTAATGAATGAAGAAAATTGTGTGTCACCTTTACGATTATTTTCGAAAAGTTTTGCAAATTGTATAATGTCGAATGTATTTAGCATAAAAATAATTTCTCTTAAATTTAGTATGAATTTTGAATTTTTCGATTACATAACTTGCTTCATCTCTTTTCAGTGTTTGCACGGTTTTAACTTTTCAGTGTCTAATGCGGTTAGTCAAACTTTCATTCCATCAATAAAAGCATAAACAGATTTTGAATTTTTACCAAGTCATTTTTTTTTTTTTTTTCGTAACTGCGCCTTTATATATCCATCATTGTGCTACCGTACTATGATGATATACTTAAATATTCTTTCCATTATACTTTATTTGTAAATATTAACTAAACAGAATGCACTTCTCTAGGAAATATATTTGAAAAATACAATATTTTAAGGTGATTTGTTTAGTACAGTTACAGTTTACTCAATTTAATTTTGTACAACTTACCTTTCAGTTGTCGAGTTTGAAGAAAAAATATTCATTATAGTTTCCATTGACAAATTTTCCACGACGAAGAATTAATAAAAAATAAGAAAATATCTCAATTAATAAAATTTAATACACCTAAGTTATTTAAAAAGAATTAAAATGATTAATTATTTATGAAAATTAAATTAATTTAAATGATCAAATTTGAATGAAATGGTTCTCGTCAAGATAATTTAGCTAAATTATCTTACAAATATCGAAGACTTTGCAAATACATTTTGTGTGTAATTTTTGTACTCCATTTAAGGGCGTAATAAATGAAAACCTAGTTTATGAAAGGAATTTAGATTTCCATTGTTTATAAAATCTGGATAATTTCTAAAATTATTTCATCTTACATCTTCACCTATTATGTTTATTATTAAAATAAAACTTTTTAAAAAAAATTTTACGAAATTATATTACCAATATATTATTTCCTACTATAATTCCTATTCCTACCAATATATTAATTCCTTTCCTATTTTGTAGCCTATTGAATCAGCAATGTTTATTTCGGGTATGTACCCTAGAAACTCATTACTATGCATGTACAGGCATGGCAAATAATACCCGAGTTTTATCACTGAGTTGTTACCCGGTAGGCTACATCTAGAGAGAGTATTATTAGTGAAGCGAAACAGTTATCCCTCGATGTACAGCCGTTGGTGATTTCGCATAATTCATCTCGACTAGAGGAATGCAAACAAGCATCTGCGTTGCACGCATAAACTACTAACAGCTTCTTAGGTAACGCTTTTGAAAAACCGTACCTAATGGAATAGAGGTCCTTGTTTAAGAGTAAATAAACATAGTTGCAACTTTTTTGATCTTATATATTGATTAACTGAGGTAAAAAGTGTCTGATAAACCTTATTTGTCTTTAACACAATCATTATTTGATATCGCTTTCAATGAAATATCCATTGTAAACATACAAGATAGTCAGAATAGGGTCAATTCACGTTAGTGGCAGTCATGTATAACTAACGTAATTATGCATGTAATGAATCCATTCCAAACGAGTTGCAATCACATGACTAACGTAACTGTGCATGCAACAAATGAACGCTGCGCTTTGACATGACGTCTTTTCTTATCTGCAGTTCTTTGAGTTGCCTTGACTTTAAGTCTAGCCATTCGATATAAAGAGATTTGTAGTTTAAAACAAGATTCGTTTCAGAAAATGTAGGCGATTGATCTTTTATACAATAGTTATAGAGAAAACAAGGAAAATCGGTTCTTTTCTTTCACAGAGTTTATAAAAGAATTCAACGATAGATTCAAAGCAATTTACTGTCAGCTTATTGAGCAATTTTACTACTTTTGAAGCAATTTTATTTTTAAGAAATTTGTAACGAATATCATCATATTTTTGTAAAATGAATCAAACTAGTTTACTCTTTTAGAACCTAATTTGATTTTTTTATATATTGTATAATTTTTCATAGAAGAATGACTTAAAATATGACTTTTACGTTTAATGTTTTGTGTATCAATGCACAAATATTTAGTCAACCGTATTTATCTATCAATTTAAGAAGAAAATTTTTCCCGTAATTATCGATAATGAAACACCATGAAGCACATTTAAAGAAGTTTGTTTGGTCACTTAACAAGCAACATCACCAATCTCATTTTTTCAAGTTTTGTAAGAGGAAGATAAAACTGCTTTTTTTCGTAATCAATAAGGAATAAGGCGTGGTTTTTTTCTCATCTTTAAACATTTGTACAGCCATGTTCTTGATGTGAAAAAAAATCCTCTATATTCGTTATTAATTGTGAAAACTTCAGCTTTGTTCCTTTTGTAAAAGCTGGAAATTGAGATAATAGGTGTATCTTGTTAAATGATAATTTATCTTAATCTGTTTGAATTCCTGGCTATTATTTTACAGAATCATACATTTATGCAACTCAACAAAGAAGTTAATCATACTTATTGTATTCGGATATGCAAATTTAAAAATATTCATGGCTACACTTCTGCCTTATTAGATTAAATATTCTGATTAGCATAATATGTTTTAAAAAATTCAGACATTATCCTATCTTTTCAAAACTGATTTTTAAATGGGGTAATTCTTAAATCTCTTTAAAAATCTGCAATCTTGCATTGTTGTTTTAAACGCAGAACCAAAAAAGTTTCTTCGGTTTTTTTCACATTTTTTTTAATTCTAAAGTAATTTACGAACTACTTAAAGCTGTCTGCTTGATAACAAAGCAGACGTTACAGTACTTCCCCATACATTGTAAACTTTTCAAAGGAAAGAACTCGCTTGGAACACACACCGATGTCTCATCATTCCCTCGATCCCCTCCACCCTGTTGCTACATTAAAGACACCCATCAAATTGCTGCGCTTACAAGTTTTTCTTGTTATTCGTATGACGGGTGCATCTAGCTATGACTCCCTTCGCACAAATGGATTTCTTACTTTTCTCTTAGACTATTTTTATCTGATGCCGACACGCGGGTGGTGAAAAATTCCTAAGTGGCTGAGGTCTAATGTCTGAAAAATTCAGCGTTTGCCTTTTGTAGATTTTCCCCATCTTAGCAGAAGTTACAGATATTAGTTATTTCAAATCACGTTTTCAATTCTTTTGGGCCCTTTTTCTTCACTGAATTACTTTTTAGTTTATCTTGGTTTTGTTAGATTATTTTTATTCGAACATTTTAGTCTTTTGCTTTGTCTTATCTAAGAAAAAGGGATAATTGGTGGTTTTACATCACTGAATTTGCTTATGATTCAGTGATAGTTTTTAGTTTTCTTTGTCTAGTGTTTTTTAGTTTCTGTTTTTCTTCTTTTTTGCGAAGTTCTATTCTTAAACATGTGTTTCCTGACATCAAGCTGGTTTTATCTTAGTTTAAATAAATATTCCTCTGTGACTTTTTAAAAAAAAAATTATTAAATTACATAAAAATAAAAAATATCATTATTCATAAAAATCATTAATAAAATTTACTGAAAGTTGTATATCTTGTATACGTAAAATGTAATGTTGGTTTTTCGTAAATTCTTTTTTTTTCAGTGCAGCGAAAAAGTATATTTCCACATAATTAGTTATTGCGCATGATGATTTCAGCGCTTATGAACTATTTTCTTTCTCAAGGTACCTTTTTCATGAAACAGCCTAAAGAAACTGAACCCCAATGGCAAAGATTAATTTTCCTTTCCTTATATATTATTTAAAGAAAGAAATTATTCATAATTTTATAATAGCTGAATATGATTATGCTCATTTTCATCGACATGAAGCAAATGTTGTTAATTTTTTGAGGTTCTCCGTAAACTGTAGATTCTAGTAATGCGAGACATAACATCTGTATCTTAGAAGGTGGCTTTATGTTCAAAATATTTGTTTCGTTTTGAAGTTCTCCCTTTTAAATTGGGATGTAATTCAAGAATATCCAAATTATAAAACTTCAAAAAAAAATTCATCCTTTTCTTCAGAACAACATAATCTGTTATGTAATTAAAATTATAAGTTAATCGGGATTAGATTTAATGAAAACTAGAAATCTAGAATGTTTAATTTACTTCGTTTTGTTAAAGTTCAATTTGAAGGATATATTCTTCGAACTTTTGGATTGGCACTAGGTTAAAATAATTGCAGGTTTCTCAAATAAAAAACATAACTACCTTTTTCAATGTTTTCAAGGTCTTGCGAATTATTCCATTTGATATTAATTATCTGATACTTAAGCCTTATTTTTGATGCAAGTTACATACAATGTTATTTAAAGCTGTTTTTATGATGTGCGAAAAAAAAATCATTTACTTTTTTAATTTTTTACAAAAGGGGAAAGACTGTTGATGATTGTAAAGAGATATGCCGAGTTTGTTGTTGATAAGCAATATAACTCACTTGAGCAATACAATTCAATTTCCTTTTTTGCCGATTTAATTCCGAAGGTAATCAACTTACGCTGATGATTATATAAGTATCATAAATCGTTCGAATCTTCATATTTCCATAAGATTAGATTATAAGAATAAAAAAAGCCACAAGCTCATTTTTCAACTATCAACAGACATTTGCAAAATTGAATTAATTGAAGGACAAAAAATTCAATCAACACAGCATATCAAATCTGTATTTAATATCGCAGAAGCTTGGAGAGGATCCCGTTTTAAAACGTAAGGTAAATGGCAATGAAAAATGGATTGTTTGTCATAACATTAATTGAAAAAATAATTTCAGAAATGTGACAAACTAGCACATTTCTTTGTGAAAACTGCCATCATTCGCAGGTAGATTATGCATTTAATTTAGGGGATTTAAGAATTTACTATGCATTTTTAATTGCTTCCATTGTGTGTTGCTTAAAACTAGTGAAATTAGATACAGTAATCATAGAAAACTGCCCTGAATCGGCAAATTATTTTGAAGTCTTGTTTCTAAATGAAAGAGGAAGATTATGCACACCTTTTATGGCTTGTAAAAATTATTGGCACGAAGCCTGGACTCCGCGTTACCAAATAATAATAAGTTCATAAAACTTTTTAAATGATGAAAGTCACAAGGATATTTATGCAATGAGATCACATTTGGTTCAGTTTTTTGCGGATGAGGACCCTAATTGATATGAATGTGGGATAAAGAACTTGTAAATAAAATTGTAAATTGTTAACCGACATATTAGAAAGTGTGTAAGTTCTTAACTTTATTCGTTGATTCAAAATTAATGCGTTATTTTGTAAAGAAAAATGCAATTATTTTTGCACAAACCTAATATTTCTTTCTTGCATGTTGCCTTGTTAAAGTTGAAAAATTATTAATGCCAACAGCAGAATTCATTTTACTGCATCCTTTCAGAGTCCTCCATTAATCATACATTGCTCTGCCTTTTGGAGTCCAAAAATTTGCTTTCGGTTTAGCCCAGTCTGGGAGTGAAACATTTTTGGACTTGATTACGCCCTCCTGCTTAAGGTTTTACATTAATTTTTTTCTGATTAAATCGTAATTCATATTTTGCGGTTTTGAATGTGTTCCTATCTCTCTTGATATACTATAATATTTTATTATTATTTTACATTATTTGATATTTAATGAGATTCAAAAATTATCATATTATTTAAAGTTATTTTAAGGCTCTTATACAAAATGCATTTCAACCATGTCTTCTAATTTTTGAATAATTTTATTGAACTCTTTTAATTTTTTTATATATGCAAGTGCTAATTTGATGCTATATCGACTAAAAATATTTTCAGTGCTGAGACTGCAAAGTTTGTTTATAATAAAGCGCTTTTCTGAAATTTTAATTGTAAATCTTTATTTATGACTAAGAACACTTTTGATGCTTTATACACTGTTGTAAGGTAAAAGTTAAATAATTCAAATCATGGTGCTTCATCGATAAAATTTAAATCATATTGATATAAAGTCTATAGCATCATTTTAATGCAATTTCAAGCATTTGTTGTATTTCTTTCCTCACACATTTCTGAAATATAGAATAGGCTTTCAAGAATTTTTTATCCATGCGATTTCTGTTTTGTTGTTTTCTCTTATGCTATTTTAGTTTCTTTTTACAGTAAATTAAATACGATATATCAATAGTTGAATAAGAAAGTTTAATAATAAGAATTGTTTAAAAGATAATTTAATAAGAAAGATATATCAATAAATTTCTAGTTATACTTCTGGAATTGATTCAGCCTTTCTGGTATTTATCGTTTTAATTTTATCGTCTGGTTTTGTTTAGTTTTGAACCCTTAATTACACTGATTTTCTGTTGGCATTTTTTAAAAAAAATTAACAGTATGTAGTTTAACAAAGTTTCGTACTAAAAACCCTTGCATAACGCCCGTTCCAAATAATTACTAACATGCAAATGAAATAATAAACTTACTTTGTTTATGTATTAAAATTTAAATTATGTTTAGCTACTATGATTTTAAATAGTTTCCACCAAAAATACATTTGCACCAAACTTTGATGCATGTGAATTTTATCATGCTTATAATTTTTATTTATTATATAATTAATTTTTATATTATATTAATTTTTATTTCTAGAAACGTCGTTTAATTTTCATGGTAGCGTTTCTGGAGGTTATTTTGAATAACGTAATTCAGTGTTAAAATTTCAGCTTAATTGTTTTTAAACTAAATTCTGAATTATTCTAATCACTTAAATAATATTTTCCATTGTTTCATTTTCGGAAATGATGAATAGCTGTCCATTTTATTCTTATCCATTTATTCATCTTGAATTTCATCCTTATACTTGATGAATGATTTTTTTTTTTGATGTTGTCTTTTATTGGTTCGTCCATCAGCCTCGTTCATTGCCGTTTAAGTAAAGTATAAACTTTAAGTAAATCATTTATTCCTTAAGATATGATCTCTATTTCAAAGTGTCATCATAATGGTCTTTGAATGGCCTTTGTCTGATCTGTTATTACATAAAGATCCGATGTCTAATTCTATTGATCAAAAGTTTTTGCCCTTTTACGCGACTTAAGTTCAGAGTCCCTTCTTTGATCTACTGATACTACTGGCTCATCATTAACGGTGTCAACGGCCATATTTCTGAATTCGATAACGTGCCGCTGGTATCTTCTTGGTCTTCAAAAGACGTTCAACTGCAGGTAATGCTCTTCTGAAAGAGATTTCATATTGTTCTAGTGAGTATTCAATGTCGTGTGAAAAACCTTTGCGCTTCTTTGTTCAACTGGAGAGCTCAGTGGAGCATAGCGCCGGTGTTTGTGAGGAGTGATTCGGGCTACGCCATAGTAATTACTGGACACGTCAGTGTTAGAGGTTGCACAGGAGCTTGAACACAGTTTTCAGAGAAATCAACGAACCAACTTTAGATTTTTTAAATTGAAATGAGAGAGAAAGAGATTCTTTTTCATTGTTTGTTTTAACTTTTCAGCAAACATATTATTAATTAATATACAACAGAAAAACGGGCCACCTGATATATTAAAATATTTTAAAAGTAGGGTGTCTTTACTGCATTATATAATTATGTAAAAAAATAGAATATAAAGAAATATATATTTGCAAACTTGTGATAAAACCTTAAAAGCTAATACATCTCTATAGATCTCTTGAATGGGCGTAATATGTCGAACTGATACTTGATTTCGCATTATGTACTTATCAGCATCCGAGAATTTATGGATTGAATAGTAAATGTAATAAGTTACTTCATTTCCTATAAATCAGTACAAGATGTCTGACATATATAATTTTACATAACATCAAATGAAAAAATAATCTGAAAGATCTGGAATTCGCCTTCTGCCATAACGATAGCCTGCTCATAGCTGGTATTCTTTCGCTAAACTTTCACCACACATCGACCGACATTTTACAATTCGCACGCAAAATTACTTCTGGGAGAAAAAAAAAAAAAAAAAGCTTTTGAACTAATTTGTTAATTTGTAGAAATCGACTTTTGTCATCTCCCGCGTTTTGATAACGATATGCACAAGACGAGTTTTGTTGTTTCTCGCTTAAGATGTGTAAATTGAAATGTCTCATACAGTTTTAATCAGAATATATCTAGCTCCATCTATTTAATTTCGGGGATAACAATACTATGATACAAAAGTTTTATAATCGTGTAAGTAACACATGACAGCAAAAGAATGCCTTTGTTCCCAATTATTTTTTCACATACATTGATATTGTATCTAATAAATTCGCATAGACTGTATTTATATATCAAAGAGAAAAATCATAGAACCTCACTTTTTCATGCCATTGCTCTGAAACAGTGAAATGATACTGTTGTAGTCAACTTATTTTCAATGAGTTCTTTCCATCGTTACACTCGAAAACTAAGCTGACGATAACATTTAAAAGTTGTTCGAATTCTGATATAATTTCGCAATCTCCTAACATCTGAACTAAGGTTTACATTCTTACTTTCAAATGGCACAATATCTTGGATACTTAAATCAATTTCAGATGTCATATGTCCACATTTAAAACTTGCTATTTTTTCCCACAAAATCCTGCTCTATAAATATACATTGAAGACTATACTTCAACGATTGGTTGTTTGTACCTCGACGAATAAATTATTTTTGCATAATATCATTAAATTATGTCAAATCGAAACTTACCATGTACGAAAATTTGCAGCAAAATTACAGCAAAATATAAGGAAGGACTTAGAGCTGAAATCCATATAAATGCAAAAAGAATTAAAACTGCCTTTAATGACACGAAAATTGACTTCACTTATGATATCAATCTCTTACAGATTAGATATTCTAATTCATCCAATAATCTCAATATGGATCGCCAGAAAAGTAATTTTTGTAGAGATTTTGAAAGATATAATATTGCGCGTTCAGTTGATTGATTTACGATTCTCTTTTTTTCCTTGTTTGCGAGTCATATCAGTTTGTTCTTAAGACAGATATAATTTTTAAAATTAAACTTTTCTACGAAATATGATCGAATTTGCTTATGCATCGAAACTTTTTCAAAGTAAATTTTATTCGATTGCATCATCTTTTATGATTAAATAATTGCTGAAATAATAATATTAGATACTTGTTGAAATATTTATATTACTAGTATATAGAACATGCTGGTACTAATATTAAATACATAATAAAATAATATAGATACTAATTACTATTACTCAAATACCATACTTCAAAACATAAATTTATATTTTTTCCGATATCATTCAATATATTTCTGTAGAACATTTCGTCCAAACTTATTGGTAAAAATTTTTAGAATAATTTTATATGCAAGAATTGCACAATTATTTTCTAAATGAAAAAGGGGGTCTTTGCATAGTTGCTGTAAAATACTTGATAATTAATATTGATTTGCTTAACTAGTGTCATTTCTTCAGCTCCTTTACTTCGGTATCATGATTTTCAAGCTAAATATAAAATTTTGAATTTTACACGTCCATGCAGAATTGGTGTCATGTAATGACTCCACCTATCTGACATCCGCAGATAAAAAAAACTGACTGGTCTATTTAAATCAACTTAAATAAATTGCCCTAACAAGTTTTTCTGACTCTCTATTCCAGTTAGGAAAACTCCTAAGATAAATATATTACGCAAAGATAAACCGAGTCAATCGGCTCAAGGTTCGGTGACAATTGCTTATCTTGATAAATTGAGTATGTATGTCTCAATATAAAACAATCTATACGAATACGAGTGTAAGTGATGTTTTGCATTTAACTTTGTGATGTATAACATGAATGCAGAGGATGGATAGACATATAAATAATACGGATAAAAATAAAAAATGATTTTAGAATAGTTAATGCATTTTGAATTTAACTATGTTACATTTAGTACATGTACTTGGAAAAATTTTCCTGCATTTTGTATTGTATCGTTTGTATGAATCGTTTCTGATAAGTCATTCAGTTCTTTTATTGCGATGTTCCAGATAAAGAAGAATTGCCGCTCACTAAAAGCATGTACTCGTTGTAAAGTCACGACTTTTTCTTAAAAGCTCATTTTCTCAGACTTTTGTGAAGTTCTGCTCCCATTGTTCTCTACCGACCTCGTGAATCTGCCTCTGTATCATAATCCTCTAAAATGGAGAACAAGCAACTCAAGAACAGCATTAAAAAAAGTCTGTTCGATTCTGCCAAGAAACAATGCTGCACTTCGCGATCTGCTAGTGAATCTGGAATGAATTAGAATGGTCTGTTCGACCGCAATCTGGACCAGGAAACACCAGAATTTAATAAACGAAACAATTGTGATAATCATTTCGTCTTAACTTTCTCTTCTGTTGTTCTTTCATAGAAAATAAAAGTACTAACATTTTCAACTAAAATGAGAGCCACCCTAATCTGTCATTAGGTCACAAAATGGCAAATGCATTTTCCATAGCTTCTAATTAGAAGCAGTATTTATTTTTTTTAAATTCACTATGGAAATGTGAATTTTTTCATCCTGCAGAATTAAATATAGCATGTTCGAGTTCTATTTATGCTATTGAATAAGAGTTTAAGTTCTATTTTGAAGGAAATGGCGCTTTAAATTATTCGTGTCTTTTGGCCATCAGAGAGAGGAGTTTTAGATTATTCACTGTATGACGAGAATGTACCATGAGTATCAATATATTCTTGTCATACTGTTCATACGATGTGCAGAGTTATGCATCATGAATGTATTGAACCCAATCGATGACGCAACATCTTATTACTCTGTATAAATTTATGTAATTCAGTCCCTGTCTTATCATTTGTATACAAGGTTGATTTTATTTAATTCAAATACTTTTTATTGGAATTTATCAGCACTAAAAACTTTTCTCTGATCCTTTGTAATTTTTGTTAATATAAAAATATCGTTTGCAATTCAAATTTATTTCACTTAATTGGAAGTCGAAACTAAATTTTTATTTTTGAATTATTAACATTAAGCTGTTTGCCCGTATTTTGTATTCTCTAAGATAGACAAATAATTCAAGCTTAATGCTCTTAATTCAGTCTAGTATTTTATTATAATGTAAAGTATTCAATAAAAAAACAAAAAGAAATTTCTTTCTCTTTAAAAACTTTGAACATGTTAGAATGAGAACTGTACTATTTGTTGTTTTAATGAACAGTTATTGTACTCAAGTACTGCATATTATTTATCAAAAATACCTACTTTTTAATGAAATTTTCATTTTTAATATGATTACAATTAATTGTAGCTCTTATTTTATATATTAAAATTATTTTAAAAAATTAATTATGGCTATCTATTATTGGTTAATGCAATGAAATGTCTGTTTATATAAATTGGGCTATATTATTTATTGAAACTGTTAAATATTAAAAATAAATACTTACTGACATTTTTAGTTTACAATGTGATGTTTTCTCTTACTGTACTTGTTTCAGAGCGAATTTTCATTCTGAGCTTGTCAATGTTAAATCAGCCAAATTCTTCTGCATTTTCTTGATGACCGCCTGCAATAATATTGAATTTTCTAATAGATAATAAATGATTTCGGATTCTTTTTCTCTGTCACAGTTTTTATTGTTAAATTTTTAAGGGATTACCTGTTTCAACTTGGGAAAATTCAGATACATTTTTGAATTCTAATTTCTTCTTTTCTCATGGTCCTTAAATAATACGTAAAATCTTGGCATTTTAAATATTCATCAAAATGACTATGGATTTCCGTTTTTTAAAGAAAACATATTCAGATGAAATTGTAGAGTTGAGTAGTGGAAAATTCTTGCGAATATCGTTTTTATTAGTGAGTGGTTTAGTCACTGAAATTGGTCGAAATCATCAAATAGTTCGATTTCCTCTGAATTTTCGAATGAAAATCATTGTCACTTTAATCTAATTACCATCGCTATTTTAAAAATTACTATGTATCATAATTTTTTACATATTGGCAATTTCTTAAAAAATGACCATAAGTTTTATGCACAGAAGGCATTCTTTTGAATATAGAAGATCTGATAAATTCAATACACGTTCGACTATGATGCCGAAAAGGTGATTTTGCAATTTCTTTTTCAGTTTCTCTCCTCTGTATCTCTTAAAAATATTACATATTTACCCTGCCTTAAATATTCTAAGGTCATGGCAAAATTTCTAGCAACATAAGCATTAACTTGCCACTCCTAATGATATTACATTGGAACTAGGGGTTAAAAATACCTAATATATTTTGAATTATTTTTTTCTAAATTTAAATTAGTCATAGGTCATTCATTTTACTTTTCTCCTTTCAACACTTTTGACACCCCCAAAATTAATTCTAGTCAAACACTCTTTCAGAATTTAAAAAAACAGTCCTTAAGTGAATGAATGAAACTCATACTGTTTATGAAGTCTACAGTAACCTATTGAAAGACGCTACATGAACAGAAAGATATTTATTGGGCAATTAAGAACCAAATAATAGGTAGAACAGACCCTCCTGGTTCCGATGCCAAAGTATCTCTTGTCAGCAAGGGCTGGGCTGGTTCTCAGGATGCCATATAACGAGCAGACGTTCTTCTTTTTACCTACTGTTAAGTGCCAATCGTGATCTGAATTCATTAATGAGACACTTCGTTATGTTTGACTCACTGAAAGATGACAGCTCCACCGGAAGTCTGACAGTATTATTTTTGTCTCTACTAAGGCTCCAGGCTAAATCTTCAGCGGTTCCCTTATCAAAGAGGCCTAAACAGGTTGGCCACCTCGACTCATGCTCCTTGTTTCTCTGTGCCAGGAGTCGGATGACCCAGGTTTCAGTTGAAGCCTTTGGTCAACATTCCAACCAAGATTATGCAATCATGATGTGTGTGCATAGGGAATTATTCTTAATTTGGTCATGCTCTGGTCTGAAAGTGGATGATCAAATTTATTTATCATCGAGCTTCTGTTGGTTGATCGGTTGTGATGATTTTAGTGGCACAAAGACCATATTTTTTCTTCTTTTTACCAAACTGTGACAAGTCATTTCACATTTTTAATTGAGAAATTTCAAATTATATTTTTAAACGTCAAAATTCATTATTTAAAGTATGAATGTAAATATTGATAGAAATATTAAATTTTGATTTTTTTTTTCTTTTTAAATGTATTTTAGGATTATTTCAAAGTTGCTTTTATCTATAATTTTTCTACTTGGACTTTATATACATATATATATACACGTTTATGCTTCTCATTGTAACTGAGTACGAATTAACTGAACCGTCTTAATCAATGGGCTAATTAGGTTTCTGACCTTGAGATGCTGATCAAAGTGCAACTGAAAATTTACCAATACATGCCTTTACAGTTTTATAGATTAAATTGAGCCTATTTAGATCAATCAAATATTTAAAAAAAAGAAAATCAGTTGATTGCAGAGCGTTATATACATGTATGCACATATAATTATATTAATAAGGATATTATCTAAATATATAGGATTCGATGACTTGAATACGGTTTTTTGTATTTTATTAAATAATTGTAATAAAACTGTTAATTAAAAACTTTAGTTATGTTTTATTCTAATAATTTAAATCTTAAATTTATTCGTCCATTTTTTAAAAAAAATAATTTGTAGAATAAACTAGAAAGAATACTTTATAACATAATAGTTTAATCGTGTATATAACTAATAGTGGTGAGAGCTAGATTTAAAAATCCTATTTCGGAAAGGCACCGATTTGAGAAATTGAAATTTGGTATTAAGTTATCTTTTTCCTTTCTCAACTATTAGTCAGATATTTTTGTTGGACCATGGGCTCTCAAATTCTTAGATACAGTTCGGATGAGAGGCCGAATTATTCCATCTCAAGGCTTTCAAATTTAAGACAGTCGATTATTTTAAGTTTAACCCATTTTTGGCTGTAATTTTTTAAAAACTGAAAATGTTTAAGAATATTGTTTAAGCAAAAATATTTAAGTATTCGTTAAATTTTAAAAATGCTAAATAGCTTTAAATTTTGCGTTTTCTACTTAAAAATAAATACGAAAATGCGATCTGTTTTGTTAATCAAAACTATTCATAACTGAGAAGAAAATGATGCAATAAACGAACCTCAAAGATGCACTTTCGATAAAAAAAAATGTATATAAATTAATAAAATAATTAATTAAATGTATGTAATTAAGGAAATCTACAGCTATTGTTCTAACGGATTCCCACTACACTTTTGCACATGCTTTTTTTTTCGTCGAAAAGTGGTCGTCTCAGGATGCTAAAACAGATAGTACCTTATGATTTGATTAAAAATTTTAACTTCCTACTTTGTTTCTTATGATAAAGTTTTTATCAGTTCTATATTTATGGAACAAAATTTAATTGAATTGATCACTGCAGATATGAAACATATTACCAAATAATAATTTTTAACATAAAAGACTATTTAATACATTCCTGATGTAGCAAAATTTAATTAAAAATTATCTGAATTGTGAGAACGTCTCCTAATAAAATTTCAAATACATTTCTAATTTTAAAAATTTAACCATCCGCCTTTAAAAGTATTTTCTGTTTTAGCATGTTTTGGTCGAAGAGTTGGACCCAACATAATCAACTTTTCTATATCCTGACCAGTTTTATTTCGAATGTACCACTGAATTATTGAACAAAACTCCGTTAGACGTCAACTTTCTGGTACACAAAACACATATTTTTAAAGTCTCCATATTACAAATGCGAAAAATTTAACGATTGACTCCCGAAAATAATCAGTATCTGAACAGGTATGCAAACCGAAGAAACATTTGAAATAAAATTAATACTAATACCAATAATTACTTTGTCATTCTTTACAGAGCTCCTTAGCTTAGCTAAAAGTCGGGGCATGTTCTGCAAACTTGGAACGAATTTTTTCCTGATCTACAGTAAATACTAATTTTAATCCAACCCCATAACAATACCATTGTTTGAATACGTTTTTTTTTTCCTACAGTAAACGATTTGTCTACCCCCCCCCCTTCCTTAACCAGCTTTCTACAAAAAAAAAAATATTTCTAGTTTGGGGCCCTGCTTTTTTTCTGTAATGAGCCGTTCAATAATAGCTTCTGCTCTTTGTTTGCGAAATTTGATAGAAAGTATAAAAGGTGCTTAGTTGCCAAAGAATTCTCTAAACATTATACTGTCCTTTCTTATCAGTCAAACAAATCTTATATCAAACCAAAAATAAGAAAGTGTTTTTTTCTTCTTTTTAATTTGAAAGACCAGCCATTGGAACTCGGAAAACTTGATGCATTACATGGCTTCTCTGTTGTAAATCGCCAGCCTTATCGATAAAGACTATGCAAAAAAAGCCGAGACAAAGCTTCCAGTCCATCCTACTCTCTGTAAGACAATTAGTAATGGTGATGCTGCGTTGACCCGTGGCATCTGACCCACAGAGCCGGTGACCTGAAGCTGCGGCAAACGGAGTGGAACTGCCCGTGGGATACTGGTAGTCACCGACCTTGGATAATCCTTACCACCCCAACCATATGTTTCTACTGCTCGACTTTCAATAAAGAGGAAACAATAGAGAAACTAAAAACAGTAAGGCTAAAATTTCACCCTTAAAGCATGTCCATTGGTTTCGAATGTCAAACAACCTGTCGTGCGGTGAATGAGCCAACTATAAAGACAATGCGGAAAAGCAACTTGTGGCGTATTGTCTTCTTTCATATTAAAATTTTAGTTCACGCAAAGACCGCTCAATTTGGGTGATAAGACTAGTGCAGTCTGTCATAAGTAGGAGCATGTTTCGTGTCTACTAATATAAATCTAAGAACAGATAATGTGCATTGTTGGTTTCTATATTTGTCGATAGTACCCATTGTTTCTCTAATACCTTCTACGCAATTGAATTTTGTTTCCAGAACATCAATTTTCTGGGTCTTCGAAACACTCTGAGGTTCAAGTTAGCCACGATTTTAACCTAACCTAAACTTTTTTGGAACTTCAAATGAAGAGCAGTTTTTTGTTCATTATTTCAAAAAGTTTTCTTTGAATTTCAGGATACTTAACCGTAACAAAATTAAAAAGCAGTTGATATGCTCAGTTCATAAGGACTCTATTAATAGTAATATCACGCTTATTATTCCTACTATTTGTGGTTTTTAGTATAATGCAAGTACTCAATAATTTGTAAGTCTCAGAGATAACTAGTTTGTTTCAACATTTTGTATTATTTTAAATACCAAAATTGCATATTCACTATTAATGAACGTATTTCGAAGCTGCATAGTATGAATAATATTTCTAATGTTCTACCGTCTTATTTTCCAACTTGTTCTTTCAAATATATGCATTAGTTTGGCGATAATTACACCATAATACGCTAAACATTTTCAGTTGAAGAGAATAAATTAATATCCTCTATTTATTGGGAGCTCGGGGAGAAATTTTATTATGTGAAAAAACAAAGACCATGAAAGCTTGATTACCCTGACGTTTTCTCACCATTTAGAATTAAAGGCGAATACAAATTCATTTGCCGTAAATTCTAATAACTATTTAACGTTTTGGAATAATTTTTATTATTTTCAATGAAATACTGATATTTATTTTAGCTATAATGTAAATAAACGAGATGGAGAAGCTAATAAATAAATTTAAAAAAAAAACCTTATCTTTGCAAAACTTTTGCGTTTCATTGCGTCGCTATACCAACAAGTTTTGATAAATATATTGATACGCTTGCATATAAGATTTCTGTGGCAAATAGAATCATCATTATTTTGATTGCTTGATTTAAGCAAATTAAGAGTTAAATATGAATGGACTATAAACTTTTAGCATTTTAGTTTTGAAAATTCATTCAGTAAATGTGCAGAATTGTTTTTCCTCTAATAATCATAAACAAGAAATTTCTTGCTTTAGTTTAGTTATATTAATGCCCTGTTTTAAAGCAACACTAGGGCTATTTTGGGACGGACCTCACTGTTTCGAACCGCAATCAGATGCTCAGAACAGCATTTGAGCTGGCACCCTTTTCAAACTTTCACACCACATTAAGGGAGTACGTTTGTCTCTGATAAATTTAACGAGCACTTGAACAAGGCGGTTCTTCGATGGAATCGGGTCTCGAACCTGGATCCCTTTAGTCCTAAGGCTGAGACCATTGACGGCATTTCGGAAACGTGCTGCTTTACTGATTCATTTAAAAATTTTGAGATTTTGTAAATGATGTATAGTTTTGATATCGTATTATAGCATTGTTGAATGTTTTAATGCCTAAGTTTGAGAAGCGATAATGCGATGCCCGTTTGACACACGTCTATGATGTTTAATGTGTTATCACATCATGAAAATTATAAAAGGCCATCTGGAATTCAAAGGCCTCAGGCCTCGTATGAAAATTCCCAGTAGTTTACATTTACAGTTTTTGAAGGCTTCCAAGTATCTGCATTAATAATAAGATTAAAAAGATGTAAATTTCAGCAAAATGAAGTGAAAATTGGATATTTACATTTTTCCGTACCAAGAATTTTTGAAAGAATTTAACATATCATTCTGCTTATTTTTTGAAATACACTTAATGAAAAGAAAATCGATCTAAGCTATCATTTCCCCCTCGTTATTCATTATTAATTAATTAATTTATTTTTTTGCAGAATGTAGAACTCGATGGAAGGTATCCGTTATCAGGTTGAGACGTCGATATCTCGAAATCGGGATTTAATGATGGAAGATCGCTACCGACGTCTCCACTACGAGGGGGCGCCACCACAGTTCTGGACTCAGACCCCACCAAAAGCTGTTGCCCTGACTCGTTTCAAGCGCCATCTACCGGCCATTCCAAAGAAAAAGAGCAAGGAGTCCAGTAAAAAGGGGGAACATTTTGACATTTCTACATATGCCAAGCATTATAAGGATAAATATGGATCAGTTTCGGCCCATTCAACTAGCGCAATATATGGAGCTCTGAGAGCCCCGCATTATCACGCTATTTATGGACCATCCAACATGTGGTATGCTTCTGTAAGAAGTCTGAATCGGGGATGCCCCCGAGAAGTGATGTATCCACCAGAAGCTTACGAGTGGAGAGAGACCCTTTATGAAGACGTTACCAAAGAAGGTAAATGCCTAGTTTTACTTTACAGTGATGTTTGATAATAAAAGGAATAAAGTCAGCTTTAATAGCTACGACTTTATTAACCCTTATCCATAATGTTGCTTAGACCTAAAATAGCAATCCCCATATATTAAGATATGTCTAGCATACGGAGGGAATTATGCAGGGTGAGTATAATGTCTTGCCCAGATTGTAAAAAATTATTACGCAATAAATATTATACTTACACTTATTTCCTTTAGAAATCTGATTATTTCTCAGTTAAATTTGTAATTATACTAATTAGCTTATAAAATTTTAACGTGTGCTCCATTTGTAGCTCGAAAAATGAAATGTGCTATTCTGGTTCTTATTAAAGATTTTTCAACGTTTATTTGTTGTGTAACAAGAGACACAGCATGTGTTATGCGCTTGATTATCACAAAATAGTGTGGCAATCATCCATATCAATATTTAAATTCCCTTTGAGCATCAATAGTTGATTTCCTTTCATGGAATAACAAAACCCATTCTGCTTTTTCTCTCATCTTCATTTATCTAAAAAATACAATTTCATTTACTCGTATAGATTAGATGTGCAATTTATTAAATAAAGAAAAAAAAAAAAAAAAACATTGAGAACACGACAATGTAGTGGCAAAAAATTGTATATTTCTATCTTCAACGATTATTTCATACCAACCCTTTGTAATCAGGATATGATTTTATACTCACCATGTATTAACTATTTAACAATATTATTTTATCTTGTAGGTTATGGCGCGAAAATCTTAAATATAAATGAATGAAAATTTCGCCACAGTCAGAGTAGTTACGTACAGTTTATCTTTAATGAACATATCTTTTGTTCTTAAGTTTTAGCAAAAATTGGAAGAAAGTCTAAAGTGTGAATTTTTGCCTACATATTTAACAGCATTCCAAGAATCTATGATTTTTCTTCTCAAAGCAACTGGAGGTTTGGGCGAAGCCTTTGCTATCCAATAACCAGCTGGGTCATTTTTTTTTCCTCCTATGAGAATTAGATGACTAATAATTTATCTATATGTGTATTTGAGCATCTTAATATACGGAATCTCTACCCGAAATGCGATTTTTTGATAAGAAATTATCATTCAACTTTGTAAATTTATCATCTTCATGAATAATTAATAGCTCATTTTTGCATTTCAGTTAATCTATAATTATGTAAATTATTAAATTAATCTACAATTATGTAATTAATTATATAAATCTACAATTGTGTTCGTAAACATTTTTGGACCAAAAAGAATTCCTGATTGAAAAAAAAATTATAAAGCCGTGTGATTGACAAATTTTTGTTTCTTAAAATATGATTCTCTTTAAATCATAAAATTGCCTAAAAGTGAAGTTTCTGTTTTTTCAACAACTACAAAAACTTACGAAATTGAATTTAATAGTAATAATATGTAGCCATACTTGAATAAGATAAATATACCAAAAAAGGCGACATTCATTCTTCCGGAAAAAAAGCACTAAATCCTTCATAATAACACTTTTGAATGGACGAAATAAGAACTTATTTCAATTTTCAAGCAGAAAAGAAAATTGCTGCTTTTTCTTCCAATTATTCGACATGTTTTTCCGCGGTTTCCATTTTCCATTCGTGCAATCCATTCATGTGTGTGATTTTTTTTTTCTTTTGCAGTTGAAAATATGCGACGTTTTCCATTGCATGTTTATTTAGCTTACAGAAAAAATTTGAGGCTAGAAACGTATCATTTGAAAAAAAATTACAGTATTCTAAGAATGCTAGCTTGAAATCTTGAATATGATTTATGAGATTTTAATCTTGATAAATTTCTCAAATTTCGATAGACTTGACAAATATTGCATAAATTGAAAAAATGTGAATTATTCTATTCACAAGGCTGACTGAAATATTTGAAATCTGTTTAACCTTACACTTTTCAATTTTTTTTTTTATACATCAACTAAATTTTATGAAAATGGGTGTAAGAAAATATTTGATATTTTTAAAGTAATTTCAAGATTCTGTATGCATATCTCAAAAAATAATATATAATTTATTTCGCTTATTAACAATCCTGTATATTCCTTGCATTCATAAACAGAAATTTAGAGCATTTACAAAAACGAGTCTTATAATTAAAGATATATATAAAAATAAACGCACAAAACCACAAAATGAAAAACAAAAAGGAAAGAATATCGCGGTATATTGTACGTTAGGTGGAGAAATATCCCGTTGATATTCAAACGGTGTTTTTCCGTCATAATGACCAACAAATTAACGTTAAACAATGGGCTATTATCGCCCAAAAAGCGCCGCCAAAAGGAAATGAACAATCCTAAATTAGAGGATATATAATACAAAGAGAGAGAGAGAGAGAGAGAGAGAGAGAAATATACATATTTATACAGAAAATTTAATGGTATGAAATATTTATAAATAAAATTTTTTACTATATTATTTCATTCTATTAATCATTTCGCAAATAAAAATGTACCTTTACCCTCTTACAACATGAGATATACGCGTAGCGGAAAGAAAATATCTATTAAAATTCTACTCTTTCTACCTGAAAATAGGTTATGCATTAGTTCATGGGAAAATACTATTATAATGAAAATTCGTAAAATGTAGATTTTAATCCACAATCTACTTTAAAAATTAGATTGTGGATTAGAGTTTAATAAAACGAGTTATGCATAAATGAATCTCTGCCTGATGAAGGGTTAATACAAAATCCGATTGTGAATATTTTCTGGCATCCATTAAGTGTTCTGATGCACGCGAGGAAGCTTTTGGGTTAATTATATTGTAAATCAGTTCATTATTATTTAATGAGAGAGACACTGATCTATTTTTTCTATTGCTATTAATTTCTAAAGTTAGCTTCATTTCATTCTTTGCTTTTGTATTCGCAATGGACCAGTAAGAATTTTTATTATTATTATTAATAATCCTTTTGCAATTATTTCTCAAGGGATCATTAAAGATCGTTTTAATGATTGGACTTAACGAACTATATTAGTAATTATGCCTTAAATGAATCTGAAAAATTAGCGTTAATTTACCGTATGGTGTCATCCATGTGCAACATTTAGAGCGTTCTTATCACCAATTTAACTGCTTCATCTTACAAATTCTGTTATGTGCTGTTATGGTTTAAAAGTAAAATAAATGAGAATGAACATTTGTACTCAATCATTGAATGATGGAATTTTTGAATATTTTTTAAAACAAACGTGTGTTAATGTCGTTTTGTTATTTTCTCGAAAACGAAGGAAGCAAAAAGAAAATATTGTAATCTTCAAAAATTTGAACCTCGAGATTTTGCCGAATTTCTACATATCGGACCTCTCCTAACACAAAGTTTTTGGAATTATGTGTCTGATTGTGCAAATTATGGAATTATGTGTGCGATTGCTTAAAATTGCTAAAAACTTGACAATTGAAATGTGATATGTAATCTCTAAACCAAAATTGTGGATTTTTACAATTTTTGATGAAATCTATCAACTGAAGCCTGTTGAATTCTCATGTAGAAAGAAGGGCAGACTGACACATTAAAAAAAAAGAACATGCGTGAGATGGTCGAAATTTAACATACAGCTTTATCACCAAAGTTATAAAAGTGCATCAGATTTTAACTTAAATCCGTCAATATATTAAATGTCCTTCGATTTGTTTGCCCAGCTTGTGAACACTGTAAACTCACTTAGATAAATAAAATACGTTATGTGGTCTTATCTTCAAAATTGTAAATTTGTACCAAATTTTGGACTCAACTAGAAATCTTATTTTGTACGCATTCGTGAAACTTGAAGGGAAAACATTTCCTGTAATTAAATTTTATTTTAATATTTTTAAAATTGCTAAAAAATCGATTTCCTTAGGGTATGAAATCGATAATTGTAGGGTTTCTATGTCTTGGTAAAACAGCATCGTTTTCATTGGTTTGATCCGCGATTCCGCTGAATCTGGGTCAAATGTCTTCACTTTGATGGGGTGGAAGTTTGGAAATTAGAGTATAAGCTCAGTTGCTCGTCCTCGTTATCTGACTACGCTTTGAAATTGCAAGATTCATTCCAAAACAAATTTCATGGAACTTCAAAACAAGACAGGTATCTAAACAAATAAGTTACAAACCAAATCAAATCATCATCGTTGTTACATATTTTATTGAATAATCACCATTAATAATTATATCATAAAAAAAAAAAACTGGCATAGGTCTCGAATGTGCGGAATCGAGCTATTTCTTTGTTTCCCTTCCTGAAAACATGTGCAAGTTTTTGTACAAAATAATCAATTGAAACTTTACTTTTAATTATAAAAGTGCCCTTTTCTTAGTCGTACATAAATACACATTTCTTTAAAAATGAATTTTATCCTTCAGATATTATCTTAGTTTTGAAGAACTATTTTAAACTGTAATAAATTCCTTTTAAGCAAATTCCCTTATTATCCCATATAGATATTATGAAAATCCAGCTCCATAGGCCGTTAACTTTCTAACCAAAATAACATTTGAATAAATGTTTATTTAGGATGTACTTGGGAAGTATAATGACAAATATTCCAGTCAGAGAATTAATATTATTTTTAACTGCTCTCATTTTCGTCAAAGCATTATTTTCATTTATTAAAGAATTTCTAATTTATAATCAGCACCGATATTTATAAATGTGACCTCTATATGTATAAAATGATTGCATACAATTTTTTTTATCTCACTAGTTTCATCAAAATGTGGATTTAAACCTCTTACATCAAATAAATTGTAATCCATAAGAAATAAATTTATCAGATAACTTGAATATTAATTTAAGAATTCCCATTTATTCGCTTTGTATTGATTTCTTTTCTTGGTGAAATGATACAGATAGTTTTAAATGTTTAAGAACTAACAAACTGGGTACCAGAGGAAAAAGAAATCTATTTTTAAAATAATTGTTAACTTATATGTTTATACAATTTAGTTGTATTTAATCTTTTAACAGTAATACAAAGGTTGATTATGTTATTTAATTGTTGTAATTGATTGGAGTGGGTTTCTACCAAATACTGTGAAAATATTTTGTGAAACGTAGCAATTTTTCATTTATTACATGATATTTTCTTTGCAATGAAATAAAAAAGGGCATATAAGATGCATTTAATGCTTCATAAATTTTCATTTTGCATAAAGCACTAAATTTCTATCACAGTAGCAACTGCTTTATTCAAAAAAAGGTTTTTTCACGTGTTTTTCTTGCAGTTTAAGCTCTTTTTGTTGTTGAGTTTACATTTGTTTCAATTAAAAGAAATTTTTTTAATTTTATCTATAATTTTTATAACAATTCAGTCCTTGATTAAATTTTTTATCATGTTTTTGCATTGTATTTTGAATGTTCTGGTTTTCGAGTTTAATTATAAAGTTCTTTTTTGTTTTTGTCCTTCATATAGAGATTCAATTAATTTTTGTACCATTTTCTATGCTGTCGCTTGCAAATATTTAGGTTTCAAACTATTTGACTAATTCTCTGTTTCTTTCAGTGTTTTCAGTTCCTCCTCCTCCACCTGTGGAGATAATTCCTGGGCCAGCTTGTGCTTGTATGGTGAGAAGACGGCCGGGACATGAAGGATCTTCATCTTCCCACATAAAATCTTCCCGTAATCAAACACGTTGCAAATATTGTGCTTCTGCTTTTCCTACTAATGGGTCCCCAAATGGTGGATTACCCATGAAAACACCTGCAAATTCCGAAAAAATGAAATCTCCTTTAGTAACAGATGACAAAACTGATAATAAACCTGAATCTACGAGTAGAATGTCCGGTTATAAAAAGTGTGTAACTGGAAGCTCTAAATATAAGAGCTCAGGATACAAAGGTTCTGGAGTGAATGATTCCGGAATGATATCTAGGAAATCTATACTTGAGTGCGATGTCACTGCTTACGATCTAATCAAAAAAGTTGTCAAAACCCCATCTATTTCTGAAATAGACGACAGTGATATCGATGACAACCTTAGTGATAATGCAATAGCTAAAATGAACAAAGCCAGATGGTTAAAGCTTCAAAATAAATCTAAATTATCACCGGCTAGTGGATCACCAAGACAAATAGCGAACAAAAAATTTGGCAATAAATTTAAGAAGCCGCAAAGTGATAACACTATCTACAGTGACTCGCATAGCGTTTTAGTGGGAGGACAAAGAATTTTCACAGATAATCATAGAGCTAAGTCTCCCGATTTGGATCTTGACTGTGATCCTTCAGATGATTTAGAAGTTAACTGTGATTCTGGTAAGGCTAGGTGGAGAAAGCTGTCAGTTTCAGATGAATCTATCTGTATACCTGATCCTGATTATGATTACAGTGATGAAAGTGATGAAGGAACTGTAATCAGTTCCAAGTTGAGGGATCCCAAGTTTACCTATTCACCTCCTCCTATGCGCAAGTCATCCAACTCGCCACATAATGGTTTAGGTTATGCTTCTAGAGAAATTTCTAAGTCGATGTCGTCCTTACTTTCAGATGACACATATATTCCTAATATTAATGTAAATAATTCCGTTCATTCATCCTTGAAATCTGAAAGCATGTTCATGCCATCTGACTGTGATAACTATGAAAACCCATTACAGCGGGATGACATTTACGATGACAATGATGATTACGGAGAGTCCAGATACGAATCTGAATACCATTCATCAATTCCTTGTACGAATTCTGTGAATTCAAAACAGGAATCGAAATATGAGTCATCAAGTGATTGCAGTAGTAGTGGAGGAACATTGTCCTCGGAATATCCGACATGGACCTCATCGTCATCAAATGAGTTAAAATCAATTTTGAAAAAGAAGCGCAGGCGTGATAATGCCATACAGGAGCCTGAAGATGCCTCTCGCGTTTTTCAAAATTGTAAAGAATCTAAAGATTCGCAAAGAAAGAAACAAGTTCAGTTCCTTCCAGGCTGTGACGAAGCTTTCTTTGATAATGTATCTGTGCAAGATATAGAGTCAAACTTTTTAGATTATAATGAGGATCTCAAAACTGGAAAGGAATATTCGCCTGTAGTAAATCAGAATACTTACGAAACATTACCCGATGTTGAAGGCGATATAAATGAAGATGAATCTTCAAGATACGAGTACATTTCTAATAAAGGTAAGTTTTTGTTTGTGATTATGTTAAACCATTTTTAAATTGAGTAATTGTTTTGCGTTTTAATAAAAATGAATGAAGCCATTGACAAAAATATATTTGTGAAATAATGATTATTATTTTCATTTATTCTGAATGCCAAAAATGGATATTTATCTTTTGCACGTTCATTTTCGTAGAACACATGTATTTGCGACAAAACTTATTCTCATTTCTCATCACAGACAACGGGTAAAAAATTATTTGAAAATATTAAGCTGATTGATTAAATAAATTTTACTTAATTTGATGATTCAGCATGAGTATAAACTTTCGAAAAGCACAGTCCTGAAAATTCATTGTGTTACATTATTGGATTGAAATGTTTTTCTTATCCAATAAGGTTTTTCTTTTCGCATTTGGACCGGTAACTGTTTGTTTAAAAAAAAAAGAAAAAGGACAGAAATGCCTATAACAACAGACGCAAGGATTCGGTCACATAAACAAGTTATTTTTTCTTCGAAAAACTGCAAAAAGTCTGAAACATTTTGGGAACTTCTCGAATAGAAATAAAAATTGCTTCGAGATAGCATTGCCGCGATCACCGGTTTTTGTTTTTCAGTTTGACCCGCATTTAAGTCGGAATAGCTTTCTGCTCCACAGCTTTCTTGGTATGAAGGCTATCGACAAGATTGAAGAGATTTGGGTAGAGATGGTGGAATCTGTTCTTTTGTGCAGGTCTCAAATGAAGGATTGAGCTCGCTGGATTGAATATTTGCATACTTCGCAATTTGGAATCAAAACTACTCGTTTCTTTTATCTTCTATTCTTTGAGAAATGTAGTATTAGGTTTAACGAAATATATAGCATTCTTGAAAATGCGAAAATATAAACCCTTATAGTTTTGTTTTTTTTAAATATTTTCCTCTTTAATTATCATATATAAAAACAATAACCCTGTGTCTTTACTAAAACAAAGTTGAGGAACAAATTTTACGATTTTTTTTTTTTTTTTTTGCGCCTGCTATTGTTAAACCTTCACATGAAAAGTTTATAGAAATCTGTTTCCACCCTCCTAAAAACTATTTAATATTTAAATACTATTGTAAAAATATCTTAAATGTTTAAATATTGTTAAAACCAAACAATATCGTTGTATTTGTTTTGATAAGAAAAGAACTTTTTGTTTAAAAAAATTCAAATACCTTGCGTTTCGGTATTAAGATACAATGAGAAATTAAATATTTAAAGCATACACCTTTTTTTTCCCTCTGGATACTAGAATGTATTTATAAATTGATATTTTTAAAGTGTTTCCTTTTAATTTCTTCGGAAATTAGATTTTTTTTAAGAAACATTTTTTTAAACTTAAAATGATATTTAAAAATCTATTTTGCTTTAAATTTGAAAACATTTCCATTATTTTAAGAAGTCGTATTTGTCTTCTAACTCCTGCTTTAATATGGCATTTTTTTTTCAGCATACACCTTTTTTTATACTTCGTCAGTTTGATTATGTCTGACACTTTTATTGCTATATATATATATTCTAATTTATCCATTCTTTTATAGCTGAATTGGTTTATAAGTGAGAAGATGATTTGAATATATCATTATATCCATCCCATACCTTTAGTGTTATGGGTTTAGTTGTTATTTAAAATTCAAATACGTCAATGATTCTTTTTCAAACGAAATATGGCACTCATTTAAAAAATTATGATCAAATATCATAAACGAGAATATCTTGAATGTCTTTTACAGATTTAAGTTATTTACATCAAGAATCATTAGATCAATGACTTCTATATTTGAATGCTCTTCTACGTATGAAACAAAAAAAATATCAAATTATTATAAATACTTCTCAAATATAATATATCAGTACTAAATTTTAAACGCTTTCGTTGTTTTATTTTGACTCCACAAAACTGATATAAAAAGGTATCATTCGCGATTTTGATCAGAACATAGTTTTCAGAAGTAAGCTCTGGGTCATAATAAGATCTGGCTTTTCATCATATGGTGCAATTTTGAAACAAAAATTGTGTAATATGGATAATTATTGTATTATATACATGTAGGTTTATCGTGTAGTTTACATAGTTTATATAAAAAATAGTTGATAAAAAAATCATTTTAAAGAATATAAGTTCATAAGGCGCATTTGGCCACATAAGGCTCAGTAGAAGCACATAGTCTTGTATATGATTTGGATATATGCATGGTCATTGATTTTACAAAGGAATTGTGTACTGAATTTTAAAAACAATAATTGCGTTTAATATAACTTTTTATAAATGCTTTACACTTATTTACTCTGAATTACATGAGTGATAATTGTTAAAGAAATCGTGCAGCGTGGGATTAAAATGAATTTGGCATTCAGGGCAAGAAACCATTCTCAATTCAATCTTTCAAGCCGGTGGGTTTGAGAAATACGAAAACATGTCGTTCATCTTCGGCTTCTACAAATGCAAATACCTCATTTCACATTATTAACTCTCAGAATGAGAGATTTAAAGCAAAAACCAGATTCCAAGTAATCGGAAGGGAAGGTTCATTGACTTTGAGTGGTATCTCTCCCCTGTCCTGCGTAATAATCCACTGGAAGCGATACTCGTCAGGATTAGCCTGGCCTATCGTCCAACTCTCGGCAAATCGCGGTTAATCACAGGCAAAGAAAAAGCATTTCGTTGCAAGCGACCCATTTCGTTTCAGTCCGCTATGCAACAAGTGCTATTTGACAGTTGAGTTGCTAAGCGAGAAGGACGGGAGGAGGGAACAAACTGATCTGAATTTGGAATTCAGTTCAGCTCCGTATTTATTTCTGATTTGGTTGGTTTGTGTGACCTTTACAAACCCAACATCATGTTAATTTGTCTCATGTTTAGGCCAAACGATGCTTTTTGGGAGAATGCGTTTTAATACATTATTTATTTCGAGCTTGTGCCGATTTTGCGAATTGGATACATTGCAAATTATGTCATTTCGACTTATTCGATAAATTCTGGGGGGGAAACTACGAGAAATTCATTGAAAATGTTTGAATATCTGTCACATTCGATGCTTTTTTTTTTTTTCTTGCTTTGTGATTTGGTGATTCCAGCTACTGAATATTATATGTTGTTTAGATCGAAGGAGGTTTTGAAGAGAGTGTAGTTTAATTTATTATTTTATGTATGAGCCAAATTTAAATATTTGAAGTATTTTGGGTATTTAAGAAAAGATTTAATCTTATAATGAAACATTTCAAATCTTAATTTTGCATTTATATATAAAGAATGCAAACAATTTTAACATCATGCGCAAAATTTTAAAAATCCATCTATAAAAATTTTTTAGTTGTCATGCATAACTTATTTACTTTTAATAAAAGAGTAGTTAGCCTATAAATATTTCTTTTTCCCTCCTAAACTAAGAAATTCTTAAAATTATGTTTTTAATTTTTTTTCAGATAGATTCTTCTCCGAAAAATAAAATGAGATATATTGCTAAAATCCAATACATTCTTTGAAGTTGCTCGTTTCCTTATTAGCTAGAAAATTTGTATAATGAATTGGAATTTTATACTTGGCATAGAATTGTAAAAGTTTTTAGTTAGCAATGATCATTGATGGTAGAACATCTGTTTGCTAAGACTCGTCAGGTTTTGGAAAAATGAGCTAACTTGACAAAAATGAACAATTTTCGTTTATTCCTTCATTACAAAAAGAAAATTCTATTTATGCGCATTTTGAAATTATAAAAATATTATTTTTATTATCTTTCATCTTAATATTTTTAAATGGAATAATTTCCCTTTCAACATCTAATTTACTTGCTTTGAAAGAAGAAAATGAAGTTTGACAGTTTCAGCTTTTAAACGGATTTTCCGTAAAAGTTTATTGTTTTGACAAAACATTCGAATTTGGAATTCTCTTCCAGATCCACATTTATTTTTCTTTCATTCAGTCTGAGTGTTCTTTGCATACTTTATTTAATGGGCATCTCTCGCCAGTTTAAACGAAGCACGTTTTGGAAAAACTTGTTTTATATAAAATATGCAGGTAATTATTGAAATCGGCTACCTTTTGCTCAAAATAATAGATGATATTTGTTGCTCATTTTTATAGGTTATAAAAAGATTATAACCTTCAAAACAAGATTAAAAAAATTTCAACAGTAGAAATGGGTAAATCCTTTTAAATGACTGTAAGGAATATAATAAAAATTATTTAAACGATCTCAATTTGAAATTAGTTTTTAATTAAAATTAATCCTAAGAAGAACATTAATTAAAAATGTTTTTACAAAAAGTTTTTTCTTACAAGACAAAATTTGAAGCAAATAATTTTATAAATCATAAATTTATTCAAAATGAATTTACAAACAATAAAAATTGTATCAATTCAGATATCAATTATTGCGCCGTGCAAGTTTAAACTTTAAATGCTATTATGCATAGTACTTTATATATATTATTGGGTATCTAGCTATTATGGAGATTTATTGGAGAATAATTATCTATAAAGGTAAATTTTCCTGTTACACCCTTAAAATGATATCTGTCAGAAGTTAAAACTTAATTAAATAAAATTTCTATCGTTGATAGTAATGCTCGTCATTTGAAAATTTTTTTGGGGTTATCCTTTGTTGAATTCTTGTTGTGTAGCAAAAATGTCTCAGCAAGTTCATTAAAAAAAAGTTTGTGAGCGTGAATGAATGAACTAGTCAGCTCTATTTCCTATTCCACAGAATTCATAATACGGGTGTTGTATATTCTTTTGTTATGGTAGTTTTTTCATTTTCTATAATAATGTGGTTTTCTGAGGTGAAGGACTTAAAACAAGAATTGTTTTGGAAACAAACATTCTTTTTTTCACAATGTCTCTCATGGTCATTCATTGTGACCGAATTAGCTCCTGTCGCCCTCTGTTGGAGAAGAATGGAACTCGCCTTCAGAACACTGGGTTTGGTTATACAGATGCCTCATATTTGATTGAAGCCATTACTGCGAATAGAAAAAGTTGTTAAATTGTTACACTTCTTTACAAAATGTTATATTTTCATAATGTGGCTTATATAAAAAGCACAAGCTTTTCTTAGTTATGCGATTCTTAAAGTTGAGATAATTGATATTTCCTAGGCACTTTTATTTTCGTTCATCAGGTATATAAGTTTTCAATTTATAGCAGCCACAGCGTAGCTCATGGTAATGAATTTCTAAATTGAAGCAGGAACTTATGTATTACTTATGCGTCTGTCAGACAAACTTTCGTGCATGAGTAAACTCGAACTACATATTTGTTTCCGTAGTCGTTTGTAGATTTCATGCGTAATTGAAGAGCGATACGAAAAACTGCGTGCTCGATTTTGGGAGTTCCGAAATAATGAGCTCGAAATAAATACAGAAGATTGTTAGCACAGTCGACGAATAAAGAAAATAAAATCTGTTTCAATTCATTAGCCGACAAGCATATTATTAAAGAATTCTCTTTTAATGTGAAAGCTATTCTCGAAATCAACGAAGAATTTATTATTAGTATACCAATAACTGAAAGGAAGTATCGTACTATTTTCATCAATATCTAAGTCAAATTTATTTTTGTAATTTCTTTTTGTGTGTGAAATTTGTTTGATACAATAGTGCAATTGTCATTCACCATTTTGACATATTTGGTATAAAATTATCAATTTTCAATCAATAAGAGAAGTATAATTTATTTCAACAATGTTAGCGAATTTCTTAACCCTTAATACACCATTGACACCACTACAGTGACATGGGATTCAATGCATACTACAGGCTCAAAACACATATAATTCATTTTTTTATTTCAACTATGTAAACACATTTATTGAGAGCACAATTATTGATTTTGGTTGCTAATCAAAGTAATTGTATCGTGATAAGGAAAAAATGTAATCATACATGCCGTAGCGAAATTACTGAAGTGCTAAGGGCAAAATTTATAGAAGAAACTATGTCAAATGCTATAATTAATCCTCTATTCAACTTATTTCGGGGTGTTTTAAGTTGCAGAGCCATAATCTGAGCATTTTAATTGAAAGTTTGCGAATTTGATTCCAAGATGCTCAATCGAATGGTTAAAAGTTCCGGCAATTAAGAAAACTACAGGGTATTTGCAATTGAAGATTCCAATTTAGTAGGGCTATTAAAAGAAAAAATCAAAGCACAACCTTGTTGTTCGTCAGAAATTGCAAATAACAGTTGAAAATTTAACTTCAACGTAGTTATAAATGTTCATTGCAAGCCCCCCCCCCAAAAAAAATATGAAAGATATCAAGTTGATACGATAATTCATGCCATACTTTTTCAGTATCTCTGATGTGACGCTTTGAAAGCTTGCAGATATTCATGTGTTAATCTTGTCAACATCTGTTGCTAACGGTGGAACAAACACTTGCTATTTAATGTATACACACAAAAAAAATCAAATATTGCTATATATATATGTGCAAATATTACTAAACTCACTTCACACTAGACATATAGAAAAAAATTGTTGAATAAGTTATCCTATCACATCGCTATCCTTTGCATTTCTAGAGAGGCTCACATTGAATTCGTATAACTGTGTTGAAATTTCAGCTGTTATTTTTGATTTCCGATGAACAACAAGGCTGTACTTTGTTTAGTGTTCTTTTAATAGACCTTCAAAGTTGGGATATTCATTTATAAAATCCTTATATTTTATATTGTGTAAAAGTTTCCATTGATGGAATTTGGCTTCAGGATTGGAAGTTTGAGGTTCGAAAACTACCAAAGTTCCTTTTGTAAAAGGACTTTATGCGCGTACGTACATATATAATATAAAGAACTATTCATCAAAATTCCATAACATGAGAAAGGAAAGTAACCAGAAAGAAACAAAGTATTTCTACAAGAATAATAATTAAATGCATAAAATATATGGGTTATGGTAGGTTATTTAAACTTCAAAAAATATTTATAATGAAAAATATAACATTTGTGTTACATGAGAAAGAAATCAGAAAGCAGTACACTCTGCATCAGCTTGCTAAATTACACTGTCTAATCTTTAAACCCGCGGTGAATTTTCATTTTTTCCAAGTAAAAGTTTTTACTCATTACTTTCTTTCTCCTAAGTTTCAATAGTTGTTTCCATATAGCGCTTGCAGATAAATCTAAATTCTTTTGGAGTGAAATATTTATATGCAAAGCTATAATAATGTAACCTGCTAAATTAATAATGTTGGGAGTAATTTCTACGTTGTCCAACATAAATAGGGTAACTGCCAAACTAGATTAGAACCTGTGACCTTTTCGAAAGGAACTGGATAATTGTCGATCAGTAATCGAATTAAGCAGGGTTGACATTAAGGCAGTAAAATAATACATGCGCAGAAAGAGCGATCAATAAAAGTTACATCTCCCAACGAGTACTTCACCTACTGTTGTGCCGTTTCTGAGCTTATATGATCTTGCTGGATTGACAATAATGACTTAATGTAAACTTTGTTTTCAGAGCATTATTGTTACAAATATCGCTGAAGTAACTCTTTCAGGCTTGCTTTCTAATAAACATAAATCTAATGAGTAGTTCTCAAATAGGGGAAATGATAATCTAATAGCAAAGTCTCGGCTTTAAAATGAGAGGAATTGCACTGTTCTCACTGAATAATCACTTTTTGCGCTTAATATTTCTAATCTTCAAGCTGTTCAGATCTTCAGAAAAAATTCTCGGAAACTCCATATTGGATTAATTCCGTAGTCAAAACAGATGCACTACAATTAGAAATACCATTATTATTCAAACTATGACAAAACTAGTGAATGAATTCACTCGATGTTTCATTGAGCAATAAGCACTTGACGTCATTGGGGAGGTGCTTGAAATGTGGTCCGCACTGGGTGACACCATTAATAGGAGCAAATCTAAGTTACTGGTTTAAATTGTTAGGCTTTGAAATAATTATCCTGTTTACCATTTTTTTTCTCATTCTAACCACATGAAACAATGTAAAATGTATTCAAGCTTCCAGGATTTTAACTCTTTGCAAGGGAGCATTTTGTATGTAATTATGATCATTCCGTAATGCATAAAGATAAAAACACGTATTTATATATATGCATATATAATATTAATTGTAGACATTCATGAGCCTGATATTGATTTTATTTTCTTCATATATTGAATATCCAATTTTTGACCAGCCACTTATATTTACATTTATTTAGCTTTTCTAGTATGAATGAATTTTCGGATGACATTCAAAATGATAGATAAGCAAATGATTTTTTTCGCATGTTAGAGGAATTATAAAAGAATTAAAATAGAATTTTTTTAAAAAAAAGTCAAGTTTAGACTAGAACAGGTCACATGTCTTTCAAAACAACTGGTAACCATCTACGATTGGGTTACGTATTGTATCTTCGGAAGCATAAAAACTTTCACAGCGTGTTTTGTCTCCTTATATTCCTCTCTATTATAATTCAAAAAATTATTTAGAAGCGATCCTTAATTAGGTATTTAATTATAATTTATCGGACATCTTTACGCAAATAAAATTTAAAAAAGCATTATTTATCTTTAATTGTTAACTTTACTTGCATGGTTTTTTGCCTTATTTAAAAAGATATTTCGCTTAAAAAATTATTCTGAGGTTAGGGGAGGAGTGTCACCATCAAAAAGTATTGGCAGGTAGGAGAAATCTAAGATTCCAATTGAGAAGTTTTTGAATTCGTCTTTTCTTATATGAATCTAGGAAATTTCGGATCACCCTTTTTTTTATTGAAACACTATTCAGAATTTTCTAAAATTTTAGGAAATTGAAATGAAGGAGGTGTTGACTGAAAACTAAGGGTCAAATTTCAATATGACAAAACTCGCATCCACATGAATCATCTATATCAAAGTAAATAAGTTTTCCTTTGAAAAATCTTAATTTGGTTTGAGAAATGGATATAGCACTGCATATTAACCCTTTGAATTAAGAAAAGTAATTATATGCATAATTATTCCTCTAATATAAGGACTTGTTTATTATTCCCAAAAAAGATGCATATATAATTGTTGTATGTGTATTTATTTTTCGTATATTATATTTAGCTTAAATATATATAAAAATAAATACATATTTAAAGTGCAGATTAATTTTTCAGGGAAATTCATCTTCTTACTACTCTGTAGGTATTTTTAATAATCAAGATTAAATAAATTTAACTCGCCAAATGATGCATCATCTTGAATAATGCTTGAAAGAAGACATGATATACTATATACTATTATTATAATGATTGTAACAGACATGTAACATCATAACATAGCTTAATATGATATACTATAATTATACAGAATTGACATGAAATGAATGCAGCCTCACTCTTGTATAAAAGATTTCTGTCTCAAATAGGCATCGATATCTTTCTTAGACCTCTCCCGACAGTAAAGGTCGACTTTATTTTAACTGCTGCTTAGTTAAATGTGATGTAAGTCGATTGTTAATATGTGTTTCTTATCGTGTAATAATTACTTATATTTTTTGAAATGAAATCTTATTTTTCTTCTTACAGATGTTTTTTTCAATCTTACTCATTGTACATTAACGATGTATTTATGATAGTGCATGGAAACTGCGCTTTGTTGACGCAGATGTTTTTGCTGAGATTTCGTGACATATATTTTTTTCTTTCGATGTTATAATATTTGATTGTTTCGGGAAAAGAATCTTTTTCAACTTTCAAGAGTCGAATCATTGAATTTCGAAGCTTTTCAAGGAAAATAAAATTCTGCATGTCCTTCCTGTTGTTTATAGGAAATGTTCTTTAATATAAGAGATTTTTTTGACCCGCTAGATTTTCGATTGTCTTAAACTAAGAATAAAACTAGTTTGAACAGTCTAATAACATAGAAATGTGTCCTTAGCGAAATTCTTCATACAGTTACCGGACTTTAATTTCTGTGGGATATCTAACAAAAACATTCCGTAAAAGTTATTTTCTTTTATCTGTGGATGAACAATCACAGAAATCAAACTTTAAATAGGAAAAATGGAACAGACATTTTAAATTTATGACGATCGATTCTTTTGGATATCCTTTCATTCTTTCCAATTTAGTACTTACTGCCGTTCTACATGTTTCATTATTTTTGATTCCCCATTTTAAATAAAATCGCAGTTAGGCTAGAAATAAGCGTTGCGATTCGAAGTTTTATTTTGAGAGAAGCGTATTGCATTAAAAAAACTATGGATAAAAATCACTGTGTATCCGCTTAGCATTTTGGATTTTAAAAAAATTACAGTAGACTCCTGATTATCCGCGGGCTAATTATCTGCGCCTGCCGCACTTTTTTTTTTTTTTTTTTTTTTTTTTTTTTGCTTCCAAGCAAAGAAAAAATGCTTCCAAAGCAAGAAGCAAACACAAATGACTGATTTCTTCAAAAAGGTGTAGTTTTACAGTTATGCTTTTGTAATTACATAATACATTACAGTATTAAAACAGTACATATGTATTAATTTTTCTGTGTATCCTTGACGCCTCTCGTAAGTACAAAGCACTTTTCTGTTTTCATTAACAAATGCATTTTAGGTTAGTTTTGAGTGATATACTAAAATATTAAGCGTTAGTTAAACATTTTCTGCTGTTTATTTTACGTTTCATTGTACATAAAACGATTTTTCAAAGTTGGAATGACTGTTTTCTCTTTTGCTATACCCGTTTTTAGCTTTTTTCGGATTATCCGCGATTTTTGTTATCCATGGCAGCCGCGCCACCCAATTCCGCGGATAATCGGGAGTGTACTGTAAAAGTACAATCTAGTATGGTTTCTCCTCTATATTAACAATAAAATTTTACTCACAAAAGCGTTGATTTTAGAAATTTGTGATTATATTGAGATGACGCATTTTCATGATTATCTCCATCGCATTAGATATTATATGCACTTTATAGTGTTGACGGATTTTGCTCAATACAGATCTTAAATGATCATAGAAGTAATTTTCAAATTTTCTTCATATATCTTTTTATGTTTCTGAATACAAATAGACAATGAATCTTTTACAGACTAGCTGGTTCAATTTTTTAATTACCTCGTTCCCAAAACCTTACACGAGCAAACACATACACTTACATGATTTCAAAAATGCGTTTTTCGAACTCCGGAATCGATCTAAAACCCGATTGATATTTTCACTCTGTATACTGCTCTTACGAAAATGAATGCTTATGTAAACATTTAATAATGAAAAGTGTTTTCCTTTGAATAGAAAATGGGAGTGCATGTTTTGTGAAATAAGTTTCATAATATATTTCTGAGGAAATTATTATTATTATTATTTTTTTTAGTTCTTCGCATATAAGAGTCTGTAATAGATACAAAGAAGCAACTTTTGTCCTGGAACTTAAAAATGGATGTATTATAGACTTATGTATTTGGCTTAATGTTTTGATGAAACAGATGCTTTAGTATTGAATTTCGTTACATACTCGGCTTCATGTGAATAATTTTGTTCAGAATTAGAAAAGTTTACAGAAAAGTACTGAAGCGTTTCTTTGAAAAAACATAAATAATTGTATTTCATGATTAAGAATGTCGGAAATTAAATAAAAATCTTGATGAAGCAAATATGCATGTATTGAAATATGATTATGCAGAATTCATATGCCGTGCATTAGTATAAGGCATTTAGTCCCATGATAGCATGAGATTTAATTTTAAATGCTTTTATTTATTTAACTTGATTTGTTTCGTGTTTATAACAATGGAATTTTATCGACTTTTTTTTTCATTTTTTGTTGCATTAGCGGTCTGCAGTTTTGTATGGTTGTGTGTTAATGCTGACTATGCAATGTTTTGATATTTTCAAATCCTAATTGGGATTTAATCAATTTTTTTTATCAAATTTTAATTCCATATGAATAACCGTCTGATAGTGAATTTGAAAAAAAAAATTGATTTTGAGATTCAGTAATATTTATAATAATTAAGAAATACATTAAAGATACAAAAAAAGTTATTAAGATTACATAATATGTATGGAGAAGTATACTCCTAAATAAGATTAGAAAAATGTAGCATATAAATTAGCTGTTTGCTAGATTTGGTAAATATTTCAAACTGAGGAATGGACTGGAGAACGCATTTATTTAAAATAGTTAGTAGCTGAAATTGTTTTATCAAGTAATTGTATGTGATTTTATACTCATTTCAAACTTCTAATAGAACAATTTAAGTTCACAGTTCACGAGAGGCCAGAAGAGACAGAATAAAAGTTGAATATCATATGAAATTAAAATGTTCTGTAGTCTATAAATAGTATTCCTGGAAATGAAAAAAATTAATATAATTTTGTTACTTTTGCATTTTCTCCCGGGTACAATGAAAACTAACTACTTATGATATTTCAAATCTGCGTAGCCAGATTTTAAGTTATATTTCGTCTTTTGTTCCTATCATAAAATCTTTTTTAATGTTCTCAAATTTTCTCGAACCATAACTAATAATCGTGTATATATAATCAAACTAAAAATTTAATCATTTGCTTTTGTTATTTTCTCCATGCCGTTAGACTCAGATCCGTTGTCCATCCCTATTTTTAAAGCATCACCAACAATGAATTTTATCATCTTTCAATTTGCATACGAGCTACTATTTTTGGTGATAAATGCGAGTTCACTGTTCGAAATAAATAAAAAGAACCCAAAGAGGAACTGACAATCGAAGCAGCGCGTTTTTCCGATTTCTGGATTAGGTTAGAATAAAATTGAATCATGCATTATACATGAAAGCTTCACGCCATTGCAGTAAAAATTGACTTCGGTGCATAATATATCCGTCTGAAACACGCACTTCTCTGTCGCGACCACTTTTCCTAAACATTTCCCTAAATAATTCATCTGAATAGTTCCGCTTTGCGTTCGGGTTTGTGGCACGTGCTCTTTGTAGTCCGAGTTTTCCCATTTTATGACATGTCATGTGCCACAAACATATTCATGTCAATCTTCCAACTTTTTTTTAAAATCCGTATTCCCTGTTCAGCTTGAATGGGGGGGGGGGAATTTAATTTTCTCTGCCATTATATATTCACCATCGACGAATTTGCTGACAGTTATTGACAATCAGTTGAATACTTAATAGAATTTCTTATGAAGTTTTTCCAGAAAAATGTGCTAATGCATGACTAATATGATGTTTCGGTTTAGTTGAGCGAAAAGTGAGGTCAGACAGAGTGCATTTTCAAAGGTATGCCGTTTGGGTATCCAAATTATTATGATTAAACTACTTTCTGTATTTGAAGTTAATATTGCGAAATATTTCTTGTATCTAATGATTTGATGTTATATTTATGACATTAAGTTTCTCAGGTCATTAGCAGGATTTTTGTTTAAACTTATCCAAATTAATTTTATCAGCATCAGTATGATTTAATAATGCTCATTTTTAAGTATATAAACCCTGATGAAATATCTATTTTGAGTATTATTTAGCTTCCCTTATTTTGAAATAATCAAAAAGTTTGGCTAATAATCTAAGCATATCCGAGGGATCTTGATTGTTGATTTCAGATCTTGTTTTCACATTGAAGACCAGAATATTGCGACTTCAAGATCTAATTTCTTTAAAAAATACATCTGCCTCATATATAGGCCTAATGAAAATTAAATCTAGAAATCAAATAACAACCCCTGAAGAGGCGTGGAATTTTAGACGAGGAGGGAGAGTAGTACCACATTAGTTTTGTCTTACTCAACCACGTTTCTAGAACTACAAACTCTGTCCTTAAGCAGCCATCATGTAGCTTCAAAGCAAGGCATTAATTTTATTAATCTAAACCAGTATGTCCACAGTATGATTTAAAATATTATTTAAACTTTCAATTGATAATTTTACCAATTTTAAGGATACTTTCATGATACCAACTGGATGTTCTAAATGCCAAAAAAATATTTTCAATATGAACAATATTTAAAAATTGTTGTTGCAATCCAATTCTCCTTTTAATGTGCAATTTCAAAATGCTTTGCTGTTGGTAAGAAAAGAAAATAATAAAAGAAACATCAAGTAGACACGACCGTTTTCCACCAGTCATTCATTTAATTTAACACTTAGATTATGATAAAAATTGTTATTATCTATTGCATTAAACTTGTAAGTACAATTTTCATTTATAAACTTCGATCTAAAATTACAAAATCCGTCACCAATTTGCGTTTCTGTAAATTCAGAACGGGATATTAACCAGTCATATAAAATATGTGGGTGTACCGTATATATCCGTCAATGTCGGATGCTGCGATGCCGTATATCCGCCACTTTGGCTGTCGGTGCATTTGTCCTGGGTAGATACTTTAAAGTTTCACTTGGCTGCCATCAATATTTTCTCAAAGCTGCTGTGCTAAAAGGATGGGCATTTTTCTAGTTTAATAATCGCCATAGATTGGATTAGGGAGAATTTAAAAATTTAGATATCTTGTTAATCTACTTAACTGATTTATCACAACTTAGGCAATAGATCTAATTTATTGAATATATTTGAAAGCTAATTTCTTGAGGGTTTATCTGCCGAGTTTGAAATAAATCAGCTTATATTTTTTCGTTTAATTTATCATATCGATAAAAGATTGTTGCAGTTCATTGGCTTTCAACTGCATTTCAGGGAAAATGATAAAGTGTGTGATGACCATGAATTCCATGGAATCTCTTTTAATTCCGTCAAGACATTGTTGACCTTTTTCATTTTAGAACGAACCACGCATTTTTTATTACATTTTATTATGTATTTTAGTAATTTCCTCAGTCTGTTAACAGGCTCTTTCTTCAAGATAAAAACATAGTATTATTATGCGAATTTTTTAAGTTAATTTTCTGCTTCAAGAAAACTGATTACATGCACATGTATTATGTAAAAGTACAGGTCTACTGCTATTATGATTGTTCTTCCTACTGATGAAATTCATCCAAAAACACGTTTATTTTAATAAAATGTACTTTAATCGTAGACAAAAGCAAACATAACATTAAAGATATAATTTATAAAATGATGTAATATATACATATTTTATATAATCAGTAGGTATATTATCAATTGATAACTAATGAAAAATAAATTTAATTCACGAAACACAAGAAATTTAACTAATATCATTTTCATTAAGCCTAGTTACCTAAGCCTTTCGTTATCTCTTCTTTTTTACTTTAATCTTATTACTGGTAATTTTCAATTACCGAAAAAATGGATAAAAATTTTTAGTATAATTATAATTCGGTAATTAATCAATGCTTATAAAATGTTCATTTCTTCCTTTTAAAATTTTTAAATCTTGATTTTTTTTTTCCTTTAGATGACAGTGTTCCGACATCAAATCACTCTTCAACTATTCCTTCCAGTCCAGAACCTAAAGAAACTGCCAGTAATGAACAACAAAACTCTAATGCATCCAAGACAACCAGCGCTGCAGATTCGGTCAAAGCAGATGCTGTCCATCCTTTCCAACTTTTCCCCTCCAATGCCCCTCCTAGTTTACCTTCATCACCACCTCCTAAATTACCTGTACGTTCTTCATCTTTAGAAGATGTTAGAGGAAGACTATCAGAGGCCAATGTGGCTATACTAGAACTCAAAGAAAAAGGCAATCGACGAAGACGAAGGACTACACTTCCTAAACGCAGATTTTCCGACCTTAATTTGCATATCCTGCTTTGTCCTAAATCCTCCCTCTGTGGTGACGGAAGCAGTAGTGATGACGTACCTCTTACAGCATCTTCGCAGAGAGCTCACAGGTCGTTGCCAGATTCACCTAGCGAACTGGACGAAGTTTCGTCATTCTGTTTCGATTTCTTGGAGAAAAATTCAAAAGAAAAGGTAACTATATATGTGCATAACATATTTCACTTTATCTAGAAGAGTCTTCTACGTGCATTGATAAATCTTTTTCGGATCCTTAATGTCTATGTTAAGTCCAATTCACACACACCCTTATTTTCCTTTAAATCCTGGGGGGGGGGGCATCTGTGGCATGGTAATAAGACCTCAGTTTCTCGACCGGATGACTCCTAGTTCGAAATCCTTTTCTATTGAATATCCGTTGTGCAAAAGGACTTGGTGCATACTAAATCCGATGTCGAAAGGTTAAATGAACTGATCCATAAACGCTTGAAGAGAGAGAAGGAGATTCGGTTCAGGTATTGTTCTTAGCATCTGACCACAATTTAAAATTAAAAAATCCTTTTCAAACTAGCTCCCATGTTGATTAAAAACACTTCGTTAATTTAGCTAAACTAAATTCAGAATATTTATAAGGACCTTTTACTGCATGCATCCATAAATCTATTACGAACGCAGCTGTTCAATGTCTGAATTATGCCCAATTATATTTTAATTTTCCTCCTTATTTTTTGGATTACTGAAAGTGAGCTATGAAAAACAGTATCACAAGGAACAATTTGAGAAGATTTTAATATAACAAATTAGACACAATGATACATTTCATCTAAAATTTTACTGATGATTAACGAATAGCACTACAACCTCCTCTTCCTTGAATTCGATCAAGATGCATATGTTTTTGCTTTCTATTTATTATGTCTGTGGCTGAATTTTAAGCATATTTTTTAATTGAAACAAGGAAAATTTCTAAGCAAAGAGCAGTGAGTAATAAAAATAATAACAAATGCAATTTAGAACCCTGGATTCTCCTTATTGAAATAATCTGAGATGAAACGACACTTGAATTAAATGTGGCTTTTTTTAAAGCAAACAATTTAATGTATCATTAATATTTATTTCAATACCCCTTTTTCCAATGTTTCGCTTAAACGCAGCACCTATAAGTAAACAAAAAAATTCCTCACTAATAGCGTGTAAGATAATTATAAAACTTTTGTGCTTTCCAGTCTTTTAATTTGGCTTTGAAAGCTTTGCCAATAGAAACAATTGACAGTGATATACTACATGGGTCGTTTGAATCTTCAAATATATAAAATTTTCTCTTTTCGCTTTAAGCTGTGGTAAATGTAACTTATCCAGATTTCTATAAATTTTTCAGATCGTAACATGACTTTGTTTCTTGGGCATGAGTAAAGATTGGAAAGAAACTATTTATGTGAGGACATATTTTAACTATGATTAATGAGTCAAAATTGTTTTAACTCCTGTAGCAATAAAGATTTTGATTGAAATTCTGATTTATATTCACCATCTAGTATACTAATGTTTGACAATATTGCATAATAATTCTCAGTAAAAGTGTTTAGGAAACAATAATTAAACATTGTGTCAAAAGATCCAAATTACATAATGGTCTACATTTAATTCTTATTGACTACGAAATGAAACAAAAAAATATAATATTAGAACAAAAATTTTATAAACATCCGAGACTTTTGACAGCTACCTTTTTATATAAGAAAATCACTACTTCCAACAAAAAAAATTATAATAGCTTATTTGTCCTTGAAATATATTGGTCGAATCTGAAATCTAATTTATCTCGTCTCTAAAGAAGCTGATCTCTTATCGCTAACCTCCAAATAATCATTCTGCGTGCTAATCATGATTACCCTGTTCCTCATTGCATTTTATGGATAACATGATTCAAAATTATGCCAAGATATGCTTGAGTAATTCAATCTTCATTCTTATTTCATAAATACTTCAAAATAACACGTTGAGATTTTTAGCTGAAGTAAAACAGGAGTTATTACTCTAGAAAATCTTTTGACAGACACTACTTAAGAGCTTATTTAGCCTTTAATTCAGAAGATGTCATTTCTGCTTTTACTTGCTTGACATTCAATTTAGGTCTTAGATTTAAGATTAATTTTTGTAGATTTTTTTTAGCTTTTTACCTTGTTAGAGATAAAAATAAGGATAATACTTAAAAGCTTGGATGATAAAATAAGCATTGAAAGTAGATGTCTTTTGCAGAGTGAGAAATGATATCAAATTATTTCTAAAAATTCATTTGAATTGATTCGTATATTTAAAGCCATGGTCATAAATTAATTCATGTCTGAATTAAGTACTGTTAAAACTTTTCCATATTGGAATCAGTTTGCTTAAACTCATTATTAAATGAGAATGGTAACTGTCTATACCATCTTAAGTCGTTAAGTTTACAATCTTCTCTTTGTAAGATGCAAATTTAATTCAAAATTAAAATGTCTTTGCTACAGAGGCTCCGAAATATAAATATTGATAAATTCTGTTTTCCTTGAATGTCTCAAAGTTTAATTCCAGCTAATGAAATGTAGTAGCCTAGTTCAAATTAACAAGACTTTCGTTCAATTCCATACGATCAGGTATTCAATATCCTTTCTTGAGGAAAAAAGACAATCTTTATAAATAAAATTTTTGTCATTTTAGCTATTAGAGTAAAGAATAAACTTTAATTTTCTATGATTGCCGAAGGCATCAGTATTCTTTAGTTGCAATAGATAAGTTAGTACAGAAAACTGATATTTTTCAAACAGCTACCTACATTCAATAGTTGGTTTTGGAACGTAGTGGCGTCTTGAATAGGGTCATAATTTCCCCCTCACTATATTGTTGAAAGTATGTTAAATGTGCCATATAAGAATACTCATTACCTCTTTACTCAAACTCAAAGCACCATGACATACCCATATCATTACTTATACCATTAAAGAGTGAAATATTTCAATAAATCTGGATAATGTTAGTATGGAAAAGTTTAGTGCTTATTAGACTTTTATAACAGACGCGCTATTCGAAGTTACTTGAACCGCAATATGGCAAAGTATTTTGATGAACTTTCATAAAAAGGAAATTCTGTTAATCTTTACAAAATTCTGTGAAATGTATTCTTATTTGGCTAATGGTATATTTGGACTCAAGAATCTAGCTCATTTTAAAATTTTTTGAAAGATTTATTGAGTATATCATTTTATTGTTCCATGGTATTTTTTAGCAAATATTTCATTGTGCCATTGTCTATAATTACAAGCTCATTGAGCTATAGAAAAGAATTGAAACGGTACAAATTTCATAAATTTCGAAAAATGTTCTGATATTGAAGTTTCGAACGGCAGTGCGGAAGTTCGGAGAGGGGTTTGCCATCTCAGGTGTCAGGTCATCTAATCGGGGTTCAACATTACGAGGTCCTTTCCAAAATATCCTTAATATTGCTTTCAAAAGGGAGGTTATTATAACTCAGCCAAACTAATCGAAATGCATTGAAAGTCTTATTAATAAAATGCGAAAAAATTATGCATTATCTGCCTATTTAATTTAACAGTAATATTTTTAAATTAAAAAATTAATTTCTTAGAATTCATATTCAACACAAAACAAGAATTTTAATCAACATTCTGTTCTTGGTAATAATTGCGGCACTCAACTATTTAATTATTTCCATAAATGTAATTCAATAAAAAATAAGAATTGAAATTTTGAGGAATACTTTCTTTTATACCAACTTATCTGAATTACTGCTATAAAAGCATACCTCAATTTATAATCTTCAACTAAATTTTAAAGCAAAAAAGAATGAGATTTCGATAACTAACCTAACTCTTTGGAGTCCACTGTCCAGTGCCACTGGACATAAAACTATTTTAGTTTAATGGACAGCGAAGAGTTAAATTTTGATGCTACAACAGCTTGAGTTTCAAGAAAATATATTTTAAAATATTTATTTAAAAAACTTCCTCATAAACAAAATTCCTTATGATTTCATTTTGATTATTAAAATCGAGAAAATAATTTGTCAGAAAAAGTGTTAAGATATGTCAAAGAATTTGTGTCACCATTTAGCATTTAACATATCCGGTTAAACAAATGGTAATATAATCCGTGGAAAAAAAATTATAAAATTATATTAGAGAGTAGTTTATAAACAGTTATAACTATCTTCTTCCAAGGTGTATTGCTCATGAATTTTGTTTATTTTTAAAGTTTACTGGTTTTTATTGCATTTACCAAGCATGGAGTATTTTAAAAATTAAAAAAAAAATAATCTTTCAAAATTAATAGGGTTATTTCCTTTTCTTTTGATAGAGAATTGTAGTAGTTAATAATGAAAATAGTCAACATGCTTGTATTTCTTAATCCACTTGTTTTTCTTAAAGTTCCTTTTATATTCAAGCGGTTACTGAGATTCCAATAGTTAAATTTTCAATTTTATTAAGAATAACAATTGCCAGTCCAGTTCAGCTGTAAAAATTGCTCGCATAAATATCTTTTAAACAATGCTTTCAGAAACTAAAATGCAGTGCTTACTCAACACTTTAGCAACTTATTGTAAGTTAATCTCTTTTTAAGATAAAATGTTGCAGAGGTTTTGTTCCGATTTTCAGGATTTAGCGAGAAGTTTATATCTTAACGCCAACACATCCTACATGTACGGAAAAAAGACGAATAACATAGAACCATTTATTAAATATAGAAAAATATAAATCAGTTTCCTTTTTAAATTTTAATAACTATCTGTGTTGAAATATTAGTATACAAATTTGGTTTTTCTCCTTAAGAATGTAATTTTTCTCTAATTTTTCTTCTAATACTATGTATTGCTTCCCGTGCTTATGATTTTTAATATTCCATAAGAATAAAGACTGCATCTTACTGAAATGAAAGAAATTGTTTCGAGTTCGTATTAAAATAAAATAATTTAAAAATAAAAAGAAATTTTTCTATAAGAAGTAGCTAATTAGAAACAATAGGAGTGATTTCTATCCCTTAAATTCACCCTATTTTTTAATATTTCAATAAAACTTTCCTTTGTAAATTTTCAGGTTCTTTCTTCATCTCGGTCCGTATTCTATGTACCTGTAGAGGCCAAAAGTGAAGTGACTGAAGTTCCTGAATCTAATGATCATGCAAACAGTACCTCCAAATTGGATCAGCAGAATTCGCCGCCTGTGTCGCCATCTGTTGATAGAAAGTGTAATACTTCAACGGAAAACGATGAGTTGACGGATAATTGCGATCTCGATGACAATCTTTCTCCAGATCAATACGATACGGACGAGGATAATTTGGAAAATGATTATGAAAATTTAGATCCAATTTATGAGGAACTTTCAGATGTAACCAATTCTTCGAAAAGTATGTATTATAAGTGTCTTAATAACTGTTGATACAATTATTTTTTTCATTCTTTGATAATTAATTATAATAGGTGAAAAAATTTTTGATATTTATTAAGGCGTGTAGCACATAAAATAAATAAATCGAAATAGCTTTAAATTAATTATTAATTATATGAAATAATTTTTTAAAGTATATATGTAGTAGCTAAAATACATGCTGCTGATATTTTAGATATTTAAAGATTCTTAATTTTTTAAAGTCAAATTTTGATTTATATCTGAATACTGATATTCGTTAATTTGATAATTAAGTATATTTAGATTTAAACCGAAATGATAATCCAATAAATCGATTTTAGATTTTATGGGGGTTTTCCTCTGAATTCGAAAAAATATAATACAATAGTTTAGAAAGTGTTTACAATTTATTGATAATAATTTGCACTTGCATATGCCCATATTGATAAAAAAAATATAGATATTTTAATTCTCAAACATCATTTTAGCCCGCCATTACACTAATAAAATAACTTAAAATTTTCACAAGAGATTTTCAGTTCACAAAATTTTCGGTGTTTATTTAAAGTACAAAGTTGTTCGATATATTTTAAAATCCTATAACAAACTATTCACTTTCCATCTAGAATATTTCTGACAATATTTTTCTGGTCTTAGAGACATGCGTATTTGATGGTAATTTATATGAGAATTTATATTTGTTACTGGATCATTATTTCCGTCTTTACCTATCCTAGACATTGGTTTATTCTTTGAATTTTGACTCATGGTTTTCATATTATTTAAATTCAAAAACTATTTAACTGCTATTCAGATGATTTCATTACTTGTATTATTTACGCCTCTTTTATAGAGGGAATTCAAATTATAAAATTGACGAGTTGTTTTCAATTTCCTAAAGGTTATTATGCATTTTTTTACAATTGAAGAATTGCGAGCTTAAATACGAATCTAAAATTTCAAATTTTTCCTCATTGGAAAAAGATTTTTAACATGAAAATCATTATTTTTCTTATATTTCTAAATATTGAAAAGATAAGACAGTGACTAAAGCCCGACGATTGGAAAGAATAATTCTTCCGAAATCCCACCGACTCAGCAGTAGCTACAGATACTTGCTACGAAGAAACATGAAGCTAACGGTAAATTTAGCGCATTGACTACCATATGATTCACCAGTGAATCAAACTTCTGATTGTACCAAGCCATGTATTTAATTAAATTACTTCTTTCCTATTATAGTTTAGAGAGAGCAAAGAAAGGGTCATGTAATTAGATAGATAATCCGCATATCAGATGTGAGTAATGGCAGTAAACGTGTTAAATGAACCAATCGGAGATAATCAGCAGAAACAGAGAGATCGTAATATCACATAGAGAGAAAAAAAATTAAAACTCAAGTGGAATGAATAATTACACAACCAATTAGAAATCTGCTTGCATCTGTATATAATTACAATTCGAAATATATAAATAAACAATAAAAAAATTCAAATAATATTTATGTTCTAAAATATAGAAATCTTATTAGAAATCTTTAATCATCTTTAATAAAAAAATTATTGATTACGCAATGTAAACATGGGTACTTAGAACACAGTGTTTTTAAGATTTTAAAACACTTCATCTATCAAAAATGAATTATCCCTTTTCCTAATTTATCATATATTTATTTTCTGTAATCCTTTCCTTTGAACCCTTTTCAATTATTCCGAATTGTAGGGCCGCACTGGCCTGGTAGTAAGATCTTGACCTTGGGGCAGAAATTTCTAGGTTGGAAACCCTGTTTCACCAAAAACCCATGGTGTAAGCAAGTCTGGTAAGCATTAAATTCATCGGGACCAAATACCCTCCTACTGATGTTGCGAATGGCTGCCAGCTAATGTGTGGTCCTCGTCATCTAACCACAGTTAAAGTACGAAATTCTCCCCAAATAGCCCCTTTGTTTTAAAACGGGACTTAAATATAATTAAACTAAATTATAACTTTTCTGAAGAGTATTCGCTTTGTTATCAAGAGAATGATTTAAAACTCTGTTTAAAACTTATTGCGCTTTCAGCGTAAAAAATAATGCTTCAATTATTCCCCCTGTTTCTAGAACTACGTTATTGGTTTAATTAATTGGCGAAGGAGCTCTTTCATTACATTTATTCGAGGATGCCCGATTTCGAACCCGAATAGCATTTCACTTAATAAAGCACAAATAAAATTGCATTTAAGAAACAGAAAACATTTATTGCATAAAAACACTGTACATAAAATACAAATATCACTTTTAAAATTAAGCATATAAAAATATTTTAAGCATGAAGTCATTTAAAGAATTTTGGGAGTTACTGCTCTTTAAAAGCTCAGAAATAAGACTTACTTTGAAATCTTTATTTATTGATAAAGAAAGAATTTTATATTTCTAAATTCGAAATAGTAAAACTTAGCTGTTACCTTCCTCTAAACAGCCCCTTATCAAAATGCGAGTGAGCGCATAGGTTTTCTAAGATAAGAAAACGGATGGGGGAGGGGTTCCCGCAATATCTGCAATCGGTTTTTAAATAATCTTGAATGCAATTAATGTGAAACTAAAGTTTTTAAACTGGAAAATTGATTTGCTGCATTACATTTTTAAAGACCTAAGGCCTCGGAGATCCGATGCAGGTTTTCTCTGGTTAAATGAATTATAGTGCATAGTATGCATTGGATTACATTATATGCTGTTATAGTGTTGGATTACATTATATTATTAAATGTTGCATATAAGTATAAATTAGTTATAAAGTGTCTACCCATTAAGAAAGGTGATATATAAAGAGTGATTAAAAGTAGAGGACGTTGGTGAGCTAAATTCCTTTAAAAGAAAATATATTCCTTAAGCCATAAAAACGCAATTAGAAGTGATTTTACTTCAAAAACCACCTATATAAAAATGAAAATCTATATATACATGAGATTTTTATATTATTTGCTAATCCTGTTATTTAAAATTAATTTATTCTTACTCTTCACTTCTTGTTATAAACATTCTAAATGTTTCCGTTAAAAGTTATTCTCAACAGGCACTAGTTTTACATGTCACTCTTGTTTCTAATTAGGACTGACGTCACTGGAATCGAACCAGAAGTCATTTTTTGAGGGTGCGTCTAAAATCGACATTCTGAGCTACCTGGAGGATGCTAAAGAGCGTGGGATATCGGAAGGTCTCTCGGAGGATGAGAAAGTGATTATCGAGGAAGAAGATGAAGACCCCAAAGTACTTAGTGGAGAAGAAGATGATGTCGGGGAAAAGGTATGGAAATAACCCTCTTTTTATAATATGAATAATTCTAAGAAGTTCAATATTTTTGTGCAATTAAATTTGCCAAGAATTAAGCAGTAATTAAAATTTGTATCACTCCCATTTTTACAATTTTTGTTTAATATTGATTTATAAAAAAATTCATTTTCTTCATTCAGATTAATAAAATTCATTCATTCATATTAATAAAATTTATTCATTAGTTTTTAATTCGAAGAATAAATGGTTTTAATAAAGAAGCATTATTTAAATCAATTAATATTTTTAAATTGATATTAAAATAAAAGATTGATTTTCAAATGTATAATAATAATTTGATTCTTTTATTCAAAAATTGAGATGTATAATTATAGTTTTTTATGCGCATTGCATGCAAAAATCTATCATGGACTGCAGTGAGTAAACAGGTATCCTAATTATATTAATTTATTTAGATGTTAAGCTATTTTCGGATATAAAAAGGTTTTTGGAAGAAAAAAAAATTAAAATAATATAATTGATGGAATTTATATTAAATATTTTTATTTTGAGAACTTATTTCAATGAATTATATTGTAAAAGTAGAAACAATCAAATTCAGTTTGAAATTTGCATCAAAATTTACAAATATGAAAACGCCAAATTTATTAAGATAAAATGCATGCCCCACCCAAGCAAACACGTAAAAATTGATATCTACTAATTTTATTTAATTCTATTATGCTTGGATCAGTATTTATCGGTACTCTTCTGCTTGCGTTCTTTCTGCCTCTCTGAGTACGTTAAAAATGAAATCGATGTATTTTTTTAAAAAAGCGTATATACAATTTCATTTCTTTAGTTAAGTACCCCTATTAAAAATTCTTTTCTCTTCCAGAACCGAGTGATTACAAATAATAATTTTAATCATAAGGAAGTGTTACTCAAAATTGAAGAAGATGCGGAAAAGGAGGAGAATGTGGAAATAGAACATATGGTGGCTGACACATCCAAGGTTTGTATTCCTTTTCAGATTTATCGATCCATATGCGCAGTGCAGTGATGTCGATAAACTTTCACTCCCGTGTGGGTGTAAGCTTTATCATGCGTTCACAATATGACTTCATATTTTTCTAAAGAACTATTATTTCGTTTTCAGGATTAGATAAAAGAAATAACTTCTGATATTGGTATATTTTCCTTTCGTGCAAATAAAATGTAAAAAATGATGTTTAAAAAGAATTGAGTTAAAAGTGAGGCACGTGTTACGGCGAGATCAATTTATGAAATTAGAATCGCTCCGATCCGACTTTTTAATTATACCTTAATTCTTTAATTATAATTAAGTTAAGTGTATAATGAGACAACTTCGTGGCAAACAAGCTACAAATTCGGCCTAAGCAAAATGAAAACTTGGAACCTCGATAGACTAGTAGAAAAAATTTTCTCAGAAATATAAGGTTCACGGATTCGAGTCTGAATTCCACTTAAATTCTGCCATGTATATAGCTTCCATACATATTAAATCTGTAGTTAAAATTCCTCCCACTGGCGGATATGGAAATGTGGAGTTAATAATTCTGGATCGGTTGTCACCCTCGTTATCGGACAACAGTTCAAAATTACAAGATCTATTTCCAATCAGCCCTAGCATAACAAAATGAGATTTGAGTACAATGAATCATTTTTTCAAGGGTGTTATTTACATTTTATATTAGTAGTAAAATATTACCTTCTGCGTGTAAGCTGCTACAATTGTTGCGTCACTGTATCAGAAATTTTATTTCCGGCACGGAACTGATCGGTATTTTCTCTAATCTTGCTGCTGGTGGATTGATGGTTCTTCCTTATTGTATCAATCCAATTTATGATGGCTTGATTGATCTTTAATAAGGGAAAACAAGAATATGCAGAACAAAAGGGATACTAACTTTATAATCTATTGAATATTATCAATTAATATCTAGATTAGGAAAAAAGAACTCTCTCTTAAATCATCCACAATCTCCGTGTGAAAAGCTGCACATTTCACCCACCCTAACATAATTGTTACATAATTTAAAAGTTTGCTTTCAAAATTCAGCAACTAACAATTTAGGAATGTTTAAAGGGAAGTGGTCCTAATTTAATCTTTATTCGTTAGAATTATTTCTGCTTTAAATTTATAGGAAATGTTTTACATTGCGCAATATATGGATGCCATCCTCATCATTTAAACATAGTTTAAGAAAATAATTTTCTCCGCTTATGTTCCATCACCGAATTCTAAATGCGCAGTCGATTAAACAATTCTATATATTGCCTGTTTCTTAGATGATCAAAGAAGCATTTTTAATTATTTACTTCCTTTTACACATAAAAATAATCACACTCCTCGTAATTATTTTTATAACTCTTATAAAAATAATGCACGATTGAAAAACTTTTGCATGTAAAAAAGGACACTTATAAATTGGCAATTAAAGCATCCGAGTCCAAACTCGCTTCCACCAGATATATGTATTTTAGTGTTTAGATAATATTATGAAGATAGCTAATTCTAGATATCAATAAAATTATTTGCAGATCATCTATCGTACAGGCATCTTTCGTGTCTTTTACTATTAAACAGTCATTTAAGAATGGTTTCAAATATACTGGTTTGAGTACCTATTTTGTTAAAGATACATTATTTGTGTAGATATAATGTATTTTTAGTGTGTGGAGAATAAAGAATAAAGAAAGGTCTTTACTTCGGTGTGATATGCAGTCTGAATACTGTGGTAGCTGTTCAGTAATTCATTTTTCTCATCTGATCATAATTCAAATGTCCACGATACGTCATTGACAATTCTCATGAAGCTTCAAAATGTAAGTTTATTTAACGACTCTAAGCATGCATTTCTGTCGTACATCTCATTAATATTTTTTTTCCATTAAAAAGTTTCAGATAAAAATCTGAAGCATTTTAATGACAAAAAGAATGGCAAGCTATTATTACATCTTTAATATTATATTTCTTCAGGAGAAACCACCAAAATCGGCTTTTAGCTATCTCAAAAAGCGTATAAACGATCCTCATTAAATATTTGAACTGCATAGCTTACAACATAATGTTTCTGCTCCATAGCATTCAAAATAGGCAGAATTTATTAGCTATGAATAACTAAAAATAATGAACAGCTCTTATCTGAAAGATTTTTTCAGATAAAATTTATGCATGACCTACCTAACTTATGTAGGTCATGAACACGTTACAGGTGACAGCAGTACTGTTAATAATAGTAACGGTAATCATTAGCAGCAGTAAAAGCTTGTCTGCAGTCAGATCTAATAAACCATTTACACTACTGTTTATATATTTTATGGGCTGTTTGGTTGATGAATTGCGGCAATTCATATGAGCGTTACAAAAACCTGTAAATCTCTTTTAGTAAGTGCGAATCCAACGTAAACAGCCTTCATTCCTGCAGAACATAAACTTAGAAAATAAGTCGTCACTGAAATGAACAGAAGAAGAAAATCCATAATGTTTACTATTTTACCCGGAAGAAAGTTGGTTTTATTTACTTCCCTGCTGTCTTTTCTTCCTATCAGGAAGCTCGGCCTTCAAGTAAGGAATTTCTAAGGGGATAACTGCTTCAAATATTTATTTGGAAGTGAATGCTCAACAGATTTACTATCATTTAACCTTCCCCCAAATATTATTAACCCAAATATATTTGGGTCTCTTAAAGGGAATCTCCTTATTTCTCTAAAAATTGTTTTCAAACATTTATGTAAGAGTTTTGTTTATTAGAGATTACACTCTTCAAATGGTGAAAGTAATAATCATTTGTCAAAGAGTGTAAAAAGAAAATTTCAACCACTTGTAGCAGGGTAGTAGAGAGAATATTTCAATGGAGGAAATTTATTTATATTCATTTTATACAGAAACCAAGTACCTCATCATATCACATCCAGCAGAAGCGTACATATTTGTATAAATACTCAATCAAAATGGCCCTGAAGAACATGGCCTGAATTGAATTCATGACCTTCACCTCCTAGTCCGCAGTCCGTAATGGATTAGCAGCAGTATCTCTTTTACGATCGGGTAATCAAATTCGGGATGCGATCTCCTAAAAATCCGTTGTGTAAATAGGCTCCGTGCATATTAACTCTGTTGTTATGAGTCATACTTTTTCACGCTGGATGCGCTAGTGTGGAAACTCAGAAAGTGCTAAGCCTGCTCCGGCTTCACCTGTAATAGCTCCCAAATATAACGTTAATCTTACAAATCAATGCGTCTTCCCTTTTTAGTTTATGGATTTTTTTTTTTTTTTTTTTTTGCGCTATAATTTACCTAACCAGCTCGGCCATTTTTAAAATTTAATTTTCTGCAACAGCATCATTAAGTAATATAAATACTGATTGTGTGAAATTATCGTATTTTTTTTTTAATTTGAAGGCTAAAATTGAATTTTTAATAGGTATTATCGCATATAAAAAGTACGATAAATCCATAAAAATCTGGCTTAATTTATATAATGTTAGACTAATCAAAGCTACAAGATATTTTTCAAACTTGAGGTGCCCTTTAATTAAATGCCAGAGAAAATTAAACGGTTAAGTAGGTAAAACATCGTTAAGATTCATTTCTGAAGCAGGTAACGGTGGTAGAAACTCGGGGCCGAGATCCGATTCCTAAGTCTACTGCTTAGGTAGCCTGGTGCGCCTTAAACCAGTCGAGTTTCAACATCTTACTGAGGGGTGAACGTTTGGAAAAGGGTTTACCACTTAGGTATCATAATTATATTCTGACCACTATTCAGAATTACGAAATATGTCCTCAAGAAACTAATGAAGCTGCAAAATGGTATGTTAACCTAACTAAACCAGATTTAAAATAATTTATCTGAATTCAGTTTTTCAATGCCCTTTTCTCCCTTTCAGAGCTCCCGTATCTCAGAAGTGGAGAGGAATGACAGCGGCGTGGGAACCGAGACTAGTAAACCGACTCGCATGAAACAATTGCCGACAACTGACTGGGAAGAGCAATTGTGCGCAGACTGTGACCACCAGGTCGAACCTATAGAAGAAGAAGATTCGGGCCTGCTCTTTAGTCCGTTGGTGTGTCGCAAGTGCGAATTCCGCAGGTGCGAGAGAAAGGAGATTATCATAGAGTTTGTGGATACCGAACTCAAGTATGGAAGGGATTTGCGAATTATAAAAGAAGTAAGTTCCTCCATTGAGGCTGCACGTGATCATTAAGAGTCCCTTAAATTATTTCGAGCTTATTTTTCACTATGCTCAAAACTGGTATATATATAATATTACAGTTAACTCACTTCTCACAGTTTACCCATAAATACACTTTTTTAATTTATATTAATAAAAGCTCGCAGGCTGGTTAGAGCCGTCATTTGCTTACTTATCGCCATTAATTTGACAGTCATAGCCGTCGCTTGCGGCAGTGTATTATAAACTATGAAACTATGTTTGTGGCAGATTGATGGTATTTCATATGAAAGTAGAGAGAAATTTTGAAGATGTGGAATATACATCTCCTCCTATCTGACTAGATAAAAACATATGTTTTATTGATATTCAAATTAGGGCCAAAGGCAAATGATTATGTATATATTTATTTTCAAATGGCTGTAAATAATGTATTAAAAAGGAATAATTATCATATATTCTATAAGAGGAAAATATTATTTTTTAGTAATGCTTGGCACATAATACGAATATTTTGGATTATCTTTTCAAGTCAACTTGTTGCTTACAAAGTTGTTTTTATTCCTTGTAACAGCTGCATAATAAAATGCATAAAATAACTGCACCAATTTTTTAATGTTTTTATTTTTTTCACATGGGCTCCATAAGTAATTTAAAAATTATATTTGGGATTGAAGAATATTAGACTCTTAAAGAGGGGAACAAATAAATGCCAGCAGATGGTTTGTCTAAACAATTCAATATTTAAAAAAAAATCTAAAATAAGGTTTGTGAATATATCTGTCCTGAAGTAAAACCCAATTACGTGTAGAAGTTGTACAGAAGTACTACAAATTTGACAGAGAAATCTCTATGTAAAAAGTAAATTAAAAGAAAATTTTATAAAAGATGGCATCTTTCTTGTATATGCAGTAAAAAATATATTGGAAAATTACACCATAATGTGGTTTTCAAACCATGTCAAACCATAAATCGAAGTTCAATTATAAATTTAACAGAAAGAGTTAATAAAATGGCTTTGCCCATGATGCCTATAATGGAGATATTGAATATCATTAACCATATTACGTGCCTTTATTAAATCGTTTCGTCTAAAATACTTACTTTGAAAATCCTGCACTTTTTCATTTCCATTTCTTTTCAAAAACAGAAGAATGTTTTTTAACTCTTTAACAACCCTCTTTTTGAAAAATTAGTGATTTTTCCCCCCATTAAGTTTTTAAAAATTTGGGAAATTATTTTTAAATGGCAAATAACAAATCCACTTATTTCTCTAGACTTATTAAAAATGAAGTATTTAATGAGGATTAATGTTTGATATTTGGATGAAAGAAAATAAAGAAATAATGCATATTTTTTTGAAGAAAACTTTTCAACTAAATTTAGTAACATTTATTCTTATAAAGAATAAGAAATGTATATTAAAATATAAATTCTGTTTAAACAAGGTGTACTGAGAGTCTCTAACTGTATATTTCAATTTTTATTTGATTATAAATTCATATTAAATTTTAATTACAAAATAATTCCCATTTTAATATTTATGATATTTAAAGAATTTGATAAAAGAATCTAACATATCTACATTGTCATTAATTCATTTCTTTAGCCATTATTACACTGTCATTAATTCATTCCCTGATCACTCACTGTCATTTCATTCTTACAGGAATTTTATCGTCCTATGGAAATAGCTGGTCTTTTGGCAAGAGATCAGTTGGTTAGCATATTTCTAAACTTAGATGAGCTAATTTCCGCTAACACAAAATTCTCTGAAAAGCTTCAAGATGCCCTGGACATTGCTATGGAACATGGTGATGAGGTGAGTGAAGAAAAAGGAATTATTATAATTTTTAGAGCATTACAGTTTTTAGAAATACCTTTCGATTTTAACAGAAGGACGATTTTAGAACAGTATATCATAAAATTCACTCTTAAGATTCTTCATGTTCATGATTTCTATGGATACAAATGTCAGTTTTGATGTCGTCTTTAAATATATATCAAGTTCACATAATTTCTTTATCAAAATCTGCATTTTTATATTCATAATTGTTTCCGTTTTCATGTAATATAAATACTATATAACTATAGTGCAAACTGATGTTACATATTCTACAAGCTCCAGTTTTAACTAATTTGGATTTAATTATCTCTTTTTTGTCTTATCAGATGATTAGAATTAAGGTATTTGTATTCAGGGTAAAATGAAAATAGAATTCGTAAGTGCATCATTTCTGAATAGTACACGCTATCAGGAAATGAGGAGGCAGAAGTGCATGCACAGATAAGTTCAGAAATGAAAATAGTGGAAGGTAAGCAAACAGCCCCTTGAGATAATATAATCTAATAGTAGTTACATACTGATGGTTAAAGTCATTATTCCTATTAATTGCTGATGCTAAATGACATACGATTACAAAAGATGATAAAAATCGATCCCAACATCCAAATGTCAATGTGATTATTGAAAATATTAAAAAAAAAATCGCTGTTATTAGATACGCATTTATATCTTTTTTGCATAGTTACCCATGTTCTAAAATTTATTGTTCTTAAAAACCACCTTTTCATCTCCGAGAATGCTCGAAGCAGAGTTACTTGACTTTTAATCCCTTAGCATGTAGATATGAATGCAGTTAAATTGTACTAAGCTTGAAGCTCTACTCTGGGATAAATTATTGTATTTCTGTCATTGATTTTGGGATTCACCCTCTGATTTAGAAATTTTAATTGTCGATGCTTGAAGATTCTTTGAGTACTTAAAGTCTTTGAGAATACATTGCTAATAACTAGCAAATTACCAGACAATGGACAAATTACGCATGTAGAACATCTATCATACTTGGAAAGTTAGTACTCAAACCTTCTCCTCATTGATTATGGGCATAGGGAATTACAAAATGGCTTACTGCTTTGAAAAAAATTCCTCTCTCATACTAAAATGTCTTGAATTTTCTTGGAATTGCTTAATAAAACCAACAATTTAAAAAATTTAAAAAATTAATCATCTTTCATGATATTGCTGATATTTGGTTTTGAGATGTCTTTGAAAATCTTCAATTTTAAACTGTCGCATCATTATAATTGTCCATTCAGATTGGAAACTTGAAGCATATGTTCATACAAGAAAAATGCTACATGAAGCTACTCTCTTGTTTTTTTTCAGGATTACAGCACCGTAAATCTTGGTAAAATCTTTTTGGAATCATCTTCGATGTTGCATGCTTTTGAAACCTACTGTGTGAAACAGGTGAGCTCTAAATATTTTCTCTTTGCTTAGATACATAAAATTCAATAAAATCATATCTGCGGATATACCGTTCTTAGTGGAACTAATTCCTTTCCTCAATAAATCAGTGCTATTTTAGCTTATTTTATGCATTTAAATTAGCAACTGTAATGTCTGCCATTTACTTGACTGAAATTTAACTTTAAAAATAGTAGTAAATAAGAGAGATAAATTGCTGTTCAAAAAAACTTTTGCTCATTTGCGGTGGGAAAACATCATGAAACAGCTATGAAGACAGGGTCAATTGATTACCAATGATAATACTGGAACTGAATCATCAATAATCTTATTACTGTGCAATCCAATTTATTTCCATCTTGTAAGAAGCCATAAGACCCACATTTGAGCTTTCTGTGACTCCGGTTTAATGGAAAAATGGAATAGCGAGCATAATTTGTACCCGTAGCATATAACTTCATGAGGATATATGGTATCCTGACTGTGTTATTCTTCCTTATAATGGCCTGAAAAAGTAGCATATACATAATAAAAGCTTGTTTCGGGGCACCCTGTAAGACTGTTACACTGCCAATCTACATCTCATTTGCCTCCTTCCATAATTATGCATCTGTACAAATCTTAACCTTACTATCTCTAGTTATTTCATTCATCTTCTATTAATTCATACGTACACATTTATCAAAAATAAAGGAAAAGTAAAAAAATTGAATTTCTAATTAATTTCATATTTATATAAAATTAATTAAAAATATTTTTTATTAAAAATTATTATATTAGTTTTAGAAATTTCCTAATAACAATTTAATAAATTTCTTTAATTTTTAAATTACTGGAAAATAATTACTGAATGTATTTTTAAAACAAATAGTTTTGCGTAGAAACAGGAAAGAGCCTTCCTCGCTTTTCAGACTGTACGGCTCTGGTCTATTTCGTCTCCATTTGGGTTCACCAGCCTTCTTCCTCAATAGCAAAAAACATACTTCTTCATACAGGGTGACACAATGGAACTGGAGAGAAAACTATCTGTTGAGTAATTAGAGAATAGAAAGATTAGACCAGCAGGGAATTGAAATCCTAATGATTTGGTGCTACAACATCCTTTCCAGTTTGCATTTAAAGAAAAATTTCTGCTGATACGTCTTTTTGTACCTCCATTAAGAAAGAAAATAAAAGAAAAAAAAATCATTGCTCATTTTTTTTTTAAAGAAACATGGAGAAAGAAGTTTCTTGAAAATTTTTGGAAAATATAAAATAGGAACCCCAGAGGAATATTTCGTTTACTTAAAGAAATCTCGTTTTAAGGAATTCTTGAGGATCAGCAGTTTTTTTTTAATTCTGGAATTCTTGCTATTCCCAAATATCTGCCTTACTCTTTATTTTAGTAAGAAAAACGGAAGCTAAAAATAGACTGTCTGAGAAATTGATTTTATAAATATTTTTTACTACCAGAGAAGCATGATGGAGTTTAAAATAGTCGCAGATATATATTTATAGATTGCAATTACTGCTGGTATTTGAGTGGCGTCAACTATGGCACGTAATAGTGCTTTCTCTTGTTTACTTTAAAGGTTGTTAATGTCCTAACAACGATCCGTTTTAGAGGTTCAGTGCCAAGAAACGATGTTTCATAATCTAAGTAACGAGTCGTAGATTATAACTGATGCCAAAAGACAAGTTAGAATATTATTTGTACGATATTTACTGTGTTTTATTGCTTTTTATTGCTAGTTTGAAGTCCGTAATTCCATCAGAGTTCAAAGTCTTTCAAAGGCTAGTTATCTTTAACTGTAAGTAAAGATAACTTATAAGGGATGCATTCTTTCGTTTATTTTGTATTTCAAAAAGTAATTTATAAATTTATTTTTGGCATTACAGTACCAGTTTAAAAATGTTGTTTGATTACAACCAACTATAACTTTCATGTAAGGAATAATTTTTGATATATAATTTTGAAGTTAAAATAAAATTTTGGGGGAAGAGTGTGTAATAATTGTTCTGACAATTTTGGTCATTTGGGTAATAACCAAGCGTTGTAAGTTATTTCATTATTACGCGAAGCAATCTCTAACATACTGCTTCGCATGGTGGCAATTTAAACGATTAGCTCGTTGTTGCAAGCAAAAGAGGCATTGAGGCAGAGTCTTCAGCAGATGCCCTTGAAATGAAAACGCATGAAGTCATTTTAGAAGATTTGGAATATCGGAAATCTGCGGTTTCTAATGTCGCTAGATACACTCGAAACAAAATCTTAACATTTGTATTTCAAAGATTTGCAAAAGCTAGTATTTTTTATGAAAAAAATTGAAACAGTCTTTTTTTATTTCTATTTCAACGTGTTGAATATTTATCAGAATGTTCCAATATACATATATCGGTTCTGAAGCTCACACTATCAAATGATATTTTTTTAAAATTTCATTCAACTTCTTTGTTACAGCTCAGATAAAAATTAAAACATAAAAATGATGAATATAAAGAAGCATTGTTTTATATTTTTCTCCTGAAAATTGAGTCAAAAACATAAAAACCGTTATTAATTCATATGCAAGCGAAGAATTGTGGCGAAGGTACCTTTTTTCCCTTTTCAGAGTATCAGAGTTGGATCAGATTTACGTTTTCAACTGACGCTCAATTTAGCAAGCTTCAGCTCACTGCTAAATAAAATATATCTTATGATGTAAGTGACATGGCGAACTGGCAGTATACAGTTTCAGCTTCCGGATTCGAGTAACATGAGTCTGATAATCGATTCCACCTCAGAGCCGCTGTAATAGTAAATTTTGAATACTTTAAATCTGCCATTGTAAGCCAAAATCTTGTATTAATAATGTCAAAAAGTTTGGGCAATTATCTCGCTTTGTTTTCTGACAATGATTCAAAAATATAACGTCCATATTAAAATACCTTCTAGATGAGACATTAATGCAACAAATCAAGTATCTTGCTGTATATATGCAATGTATCATAAAATGACTCTTAATAGTTACGTAGAATAATATTAATGTGCATCTACATTTTCAAAAATACATGACGTATAATTGCAACGCTGTAAGCTTTGGTAACGATTCTCTTCAAAAGCCTTCAAATCTAATCGGTTCCATTAAACTTAATTTAGAATAAAAATTTACTTTTGTTATCATATTTTTCACAGAAAAATCCTGTCCACTGGAGTAGTAAAAACCTCGAATTTAAATGCTGAAATATATGCACGATTTCTTGTTTATTGGAACAGCGATGGCCTGCTTACAGTATTTATTCCTGATTCTAAAATCTCATGAGTACTAGGATGATCGATATCAAATTTGGGAGAACTCATCTTTCCTGTATTATGGAAGTTTGGAGACTATATGGTCAGATATCAGATCCATATGGTCAGATGAACATGATTCAAAATTGTGAGATTCATCCTAATAGTTCAATTATAACTTCACAGTGGAAAGTTAATGTAATGAATTAGACTCATTCGCATATTTTAAATTGGATATAGCATATCAAACTGGACAAATTAACTGAATTCCATAGTTGTCATGAGTTCCTGATTTATCTTTAATGTTTTAATAACATTATTGAAGTAATTTGTAGTCAAACTATTTACCAATTTGGGAATGTAATAAAAAGCTTTTTTTTCTTAGTTCAAAATAGTGTGAGTATTATTAATCTCTTTTTATTTACTTTCTTTCATGCGAAGTATATACAAAGTATTGTAATTGCCAAAAAATTCACATTCCAGATTTTGACGAATCTCCAAGCTTCCTATCTACTGAGACTTGAAAGCACATTATTTTGGCATTATGTCCTAGAGTCTATCTTGAACACGATAACTCAAAAGACGTGTGCTAGACGTATGAAATTTGGTATATAGTATTTAAACTATATTTGATGGTTTCCATCAAATTTTGAACGAAATCCATTTAGAAGGTCGTCTACCCGGCTCTCTGAGTGCAAGTAAACACAATAACTACAAAACGAAACTAGACAGATAAAATTTAGTGGACGGATTTAACATCTTATGTGTAGATACCTTTCAAATTTCGAATCAAATTCATCAAGGAGTTGACCATCTGTCGCCCTGTACTTTCAGAAGAATGTATATATTCACAATCATGTATATAACTCAAAAAAGCAATGATCTGAATATATGAAATTTTGTATGTGATTGTGTGACTACAATTGTAGTTCTGTGTCTAATTTTGGTTCAACGCTGTTGGTGTGATTCGGAAATAACCCGCCTAAAACATAAATTCGATTTTCGATACTATTAACCGCATGTCAGGGATTGCTCCCTGACCGCATGTCAGGGATATAAGATGGCCAAGGATCATATAATAGATTCAATAAAAATGCTAAATTCAAGCCAAAGATTAATATTTTGTAATTTATTCATTAATGGTATTCAAGGTAATTCATGGCTTTTCCTAAGATCCTAAATTTTATTCGCGTAAGGGAGATAACACCTTTATTAAAGAGTATACGAGAAAGTTTTAGAAAGACCACTCCTGCTCAAAAATAAAATTAACATTTTTAATTATGATATCTGAATTAAAACACCTATTTTCGAACTGATTCTACATAGTGCTACCTTCGAAAAAATTATTCTACAGACCATATTTACAGTATTGCTATTTAAGTACCTATTTTATGGCTTTAAATATTTTTAAAAAATGATACAATTAAGATTATTTGTTGCTTCAAATATAGTTTATAGTCCTCAGTTTATTATTTATAAACATTATATAATAAAGAAAATATTATCTTTATAATATTTATATTGCATTTCTATATGAACTTTTAAATGTTATCTATTACTGATATTTTAATCAACGAATGCAATTTTTTATAGGCTTCTGCTTCGGTACTCCTCAGCAGTTTGGAGAAAGAAAAAGAATTATTGCGAATATTTTTAAGGGTATCACAAATGGAAAATACTCTGTTAAGACGAATGAATCTACCAGCCTTTCTGATGGTGCCAGTTCAACGAGTCACAAGGTATATTTCTAGAAAAAAAATAGCTTAGAAAATCAATATTTTAAATTTCTTATAAATGATTCGATAATATATTATGAGAAAAAAACTGGCCATGAAATTTTTTCTTTCATGTATTTTATCATACATTCTTAAATTTTGCAACCACTACAATTTTTCTGAATTGATATTCAGTAGTTTCTTTAACGACTATAGTAACTAACTCAAAAAAGTAGTAAACAAATTAGTTTAATAAGTATTTACATGTTGATCTTTTGAGAATTATTTTTTACTACCTAAAAAAGTTTTTTTAGAAAAAAAAGATATTAATAGTATTAATGTAATACTTTTTATGTCTTTAAATGAAAACCAAATGCTATATTGAGCAAAACTTAGGAAGTTCTTTAATCTGTTTTATTCAAATACATGCAACGAGTGAAGAAAATTGTTTTATCATACATTTTCAATTTCAACCAATTTTCCGCATACCTAAGTTTTTATTTAAATGTGAATTTAATTCTCGAAAAGTTAATTTTCCATTAAATGAAAAAATAATTCCTTTAGTATCTGTAGGCGTAAAGTAGGATTAATGGAAATGCATCGACTTCCTACTTCGATGCATTTAATAAGTTTAAATGAAATATAATATAGTGAATTAATTTTGTATAATGAACCAGTTACGATTCTAAATTATTCATGGGAATATTTTTCCTTTCATCAAAATATTAGGGTTGTTTTCATCAAAAAGGTCCTATATATAATGACATTTTAAAAATGGTTATTTACTTTAATTCTGTCCGAAAGTAATCTGCTTTCATTTACAAGTAGAAGTATTAAATCGAAACTAGTACTAATAATGCTACTTATTTTGCACTGTTTTGTTAAAGAGGTATGAATGAAACATTTAAATTCTGAAAACAATGTTGCTAAAATTTAAACCGGAAATATTTCTGCGTGCGTAAATTTCCTCTTATCTCCATGTTTCGTTATGTAGCGTCCTGGTTCCTTTCATCATTATTTTTTCTTGGGTTTCCCACGAACTTCCGAAAGGCCAGACACCGGAACTAATTAAGATTACTATTTCTAGGTATCCACTGCTCCTCAGCCGTTTGCATAAGGTAACGCCAATTCATCACAAAGACAGGAATGCTTTAAAGGAAGCCCAGCAGAAAGTGGAGCTGCATCTTGAACATATAAATCAAGTATGAAATTTTTATATCGTTTTCTTCTTTATTATAATCTTTGTATTTACAGGCCAATTTTGGCAGCAAAAACATTTTAATCCTCTCATCTATGAACAAGAAATTTTTTACATCCAAAAGAGTACGAAAGCATAATAATAAAATAGGCATTAATTCATGATAAAAAAATTTAATTAAATACCGATTGTTAATAATTAGATTATACATATTTAGAACACTGTAGAGTCAAACATTTACGGCTATAAGAATGCCCAGTCACGGTTATATGAATTTCAGAACGTGGAAAAACGAACTGCAATAATAATAATAATAATTTATCTTTGGGACAAGATAGGTGATGCAAATCATATGCATATCATAATGGATTGTAAAGGGTATAAGACAGCAGCAGATTCTCATAATTGTTATAAACATCTAAATATCGATTTAATTAGTGTATACAAGGTAAAGAATTTTACAATTAAAAAATGGCCATATTTAGATAATTTTTCTTAATTTCACATCGTGTCACTTTTTTTCCTTCATTCGTTTTTCAAAATTCTGTCGTACTTGTCGCCAAAATATGGTGATATTTCCATTTCGCTTTTTTCCCCTCTGTTATTTAAACGTATAATTAAATTCAAATAGTTTGTTGGCGTATTGAAATCGAATAGTTATATTGATAGACATTAAACTGATGTAATTGTAATACATTGTACACTGTCTTCCATTATTCATAATTTTAAAAGCTTTATTGAACGTAAAGCTATATCAAGTAATATGAAGGAAATTTCAAATTTCTTTGAATATTAATGAAACATATTATTTTAACTTTTAATACGCTGTATGATTTTAACTATGATCAGTTGTAAATCTTCTGGTTACATTTTTATGCATTAACTGAGAAAAACGAGATGCAGTTAGGAACATAATTTGGGACAGCTGAATGAAGTCTGATTTTATAACCAGAACTTGAATTTATAACTCCTCTATCGATATTATCTAAACTTGATTTTATGTAAATAACTTCCTACCCAGATTTTCTGTTTTCGATCTCTAAAGTTATTCACAAAGTAAAAAAGAGTGATTAATAGATCTAAGTCTGCTGACTAAGAAGTAAATTTTTCATTGTATTCATTTGTCAGAAAAGTTTCAATAGAAGATTAAAAACCTATCCGTATATATCAAGAAGAAAATATTCAGACCAACCTGAAATTTTAACAAAAGGAAAATTTATCCCAGCATTAACCAATTTTTAAAATTAGGGAAATTAATTAGGGAAAAAATGCTTACAATATTGTAAATGATCTCAGTTAAACTCTTAACTAACACATGAACTTTGTTGTCTAGTGTTACAGGGAAGAAATAACAATAAAAATAAATTCTGAATGTCAGGGGCTAATAATATCAAGTAATATTGGCCGGATAAATCTTAAAACAATTTTTTTTGGGGGGGGGGCAATCATTAAAGCTTTCTTTCGGAGTTTTTTCAAATTGAAGTAATTTTTTGCTGTTGTTTAAAAAAGTCTTTTTGATAAATCATCCTATTAAAATATATTGATTAACTAAAGTAAATTATAATTCATTTTTATAACTAATTAGCGTTGCACTTTCTTTTCTACAATTCCAATTCAAGGATCACCAACCAAATTTTAGAGAAGAAAATGGCGCCTTAAAATTTCTTTTCCCGCTAAACGAAGGTGCGTGAGTTTAAAAGAAAGATTTTAAGAACACCTGGAATATAAGAATGTTTTCTGGGCAGTGTGAAACTCTTCCACGAACACAATCTGCCACTTTAACCCGCGGCGTCTTTTGTATCAAATCTCTAAGAAGGACCGGCAGTAAAAGTTGCGTCACGCTAAAAATTCCTCGTACTTACGAACTGCGTGGGAAAGGCTGGCGACAGTGGCTTGGCTTTTAGAAAACCCTTTTTTTTTATTTGGAGTTGAAGCCAAAAATCTTGAGGCATCATCCAGATATTTCCCGTAGCTTCCTTATTGTTTACATCATTAAGACCAGGCTAATAGTCTTGGTTTTACACGTGCCCCGAGAGTTAACAATTTTTTCGAATGAGCTCTTGACCTACATTTCGAAGAATTCATTTTTACAGTGAACCGCATCAGTCTGAAAGGTGTTAGGACGAAAGTTGTTGCCAAAGTAAACTCACTTTCTTGGCGAGCAGGTGGATAACCAATTAATAGGCTTAACGAGTAAACTTTTGTATACGCTTTTAAAAAGTTGTTAATATCTTCGAATATAATGACATCGAATACATGCCTCAAATTATATGTTGTTTGATTGTAAATAATAAACAATCAGGCGAAAACACGTACTCATGCAACCTTTATTATCTTAAATGAATTGATTTAACAATAAATATCTTAATAGTATATGTCATTTAAAAAAGAGACTGCACTCTTTTATTAAAATGTTATAATCTTTCCTAAAGATACATGTAATGATCCTAACATTAACTTTCGCTTTCCTCTTGATAACATCTAAAAGGGAGTGTGATGTTCCTTCAATCTTATTGGTCATCTGCCAGCTGAAGTAGCTTCAAAGAATTCGTAAGAATTAATAGAAAGAACATAAATTCGTGTAAACAACAGCATGAAATCGTGAATGAATAATAAATATGGGAAAATATATTTATTCGTATGAAATATTGAAACATGAGTCAATATGTATTATATAAACGCAATTGAATATTATATTTAAAAAACAGGGAATAATTTTAAACGTAAAAGAAAAGCTATAATTTGAAAAATAAAGATAATTAAATATACTAATACATTACTGAAAATATTTAGATTAAGAGATAAAAAAAGCATCAAAAGTTATCCACACATATATAAACAAAAACAAAAAGTTTACTTAAAATATAATTCTCGAGTATTTTAAAGATTGGCCATTTATCTTTCATATCTAATCGAAACAATTTGCTTGGGAATCGGGAAGGTCTAATTATTAGGGCACTTCATGAAGTTCAGCGCAAAAAATGACTGAATGAACCAAAAAGTAAAATCTAAGAAAACTTTGGGGACAAAAGCGGTATGAGGAAAATAATTTCTTAAAGAAGAAATTTAATAAAAAGATCCCTTCTAACATGATTCACGTTCAAATTATTTATGTTGACCAAAATATTTTATCGAATATTTCTAATTTTATATGAAAATAAATATCAAATTATTTGGGATTTTCGTATATATTGAAAATTTATCATCTTCAGTTATAGTTACACTATTTTGCACTTTTAAATACATATATCTATTTAAAACTGCATATGATAGCTAATATTTAGTGATGAATGTTGTGACCCTTTCCTCATAAAAAGTATAAATGTTTAAAGGCGTTGCTAAAATAATAATAAAAAAAAAGGGCTGACAGGGAAAATACCTTGGTATAAAATTATATATAATGAAGTAATTTTTTAGAGTTCTACATTTAATAAACCAGTTATTTCGAAGATGGAACGGGATTAATATTTCAAATATTTTTTAATATATGGTGAGGTTTCATCGGAGAGCAACAAGAGGAACAGTGCTTGACATACTCTCTTAAGCAATTCGTATGTTTTTAAATCCTAAATAAAAAGTTAAAAATCCATTTTCAACTCTATAATAACTATCTACTCTTTTACATAAAAGTTACTTAATTTTAAAACAAACTGTTCCATTCCGCGAAAATTGAAAGTGTCCTATCAAACCTGAAATTCTCAGAGTACTGAAATTCTATTACCTTTAATAGATGAAAGTTTGCACATTAACAATAGTATTGCTTAGGTAAAATCTCTCAGCGATTAATTAATAATATGTATTAAACCATAATAATAATAGAGGTAATAATAAGCCATCATTTATGTCAATATTTTTACACATAACCATTTTTTGAACACGGTTTTCATTCAACACGGTGCCAACGTTATAATAATCCCATCTGCAATAATTCGATTTAAAACAGATTTTCACATAATACGAAGTAAAATTACGACAGTCTTCTACACAGGGCCGTAATTACCACCTTGATCCCTACTAAGAAAATAAAATATATTTACTTTATATTGGAGATTTTATTTTAGGAAATTGTAAAATGAAACTTCCTAACGATATTTATTACTGTTCAAGTAAAGTTATTTCAAATTAAATAAAAAAAATAATAACACCTGTGACTACATTGATGAAAAATTAGATTAGACAACATTTTTTTCATATTTATCATTTTTTGCAATGGGATTAAGCAAGAAACAAAAATAACATATAGCAACACATCAACAAGACATTTATGGAGAAATTTTCATTTTATTAAAGTATATAAAGCTACTTCAATAATTATGAAATTTATCAACCACGAATAGGAGAGAGCTATTGAATTTATGAGAAAAAGTAAAGAGACTCCATTATCACTTACAGCGCTGGGGTCCCCAAATCTTTAATTAAGGCTCTTCACCTACAACATGGTTTCAATGCAATCCGAAAGGAAATGGCCATGTATAAAATTTTGATTATAATTCACAGAAAAAAACTGTTCCTCTTTTTCTTCATCTAACTATTGAAACTAATTTAAATTCTGAGTTATCTGCATAGTTTATACAATGTATCCTTGTATACTGAACGTACATAAAATTCTTGACCTTCGGTATTTATCCGTTTTGGGGCTGTTTAAAACAAATTCTGGCGTCTGCAAAAAGTGTTTCTTGGTGAAAAACAAGTGATAAATTAGATTTTACCCAAATATGCGCGAGAACAGCCTTCTAGTCGGAAGTTTACTGCTGAAAGTTTTGCATCGAAGTTTATTATGTGCTAAAGGAACTACGTCGTCTATATTGCTTTTGTAAATAGTGATTTCTTCCCGTTTTTCAATGCTTAAATGTTTTCTTTCTTCGTTAATTTGCTTCGAAATTGGAACTGTTTCAAGATTTATTTCCATCTTTCTTCTCCTAAGTGCTGAACTCTTATCTGATGGTGAGAGATTTAACCCTTTAACTTTTTTATTTTCTTCACTATCTAATAAGATGACACCTTCTATTTTGAGAATATTTTCTTATTTTGATTCAAATGGAAATCCATTGAATACTTGACTTTTCGATGTATTCGAAGTAATTTTAATATTGAATTAATCGTTATGAATGGTTTATTTTTTGCTTACAACTATCAAAATTCGATAAATTGAAGTACATATGGCTCTCGGCCAAAACAGTTAAGCGGTTAATGGGAGAAGATAATGGCAGCCTGAAGAGATTTCATAGCGCTCTTTTATCTGTATTTAAGAAGTGACAATCTAATTATTGTTTTGATGGAAATGAATATTATAGGTCATGGACTGGAAACATTGAAGGAAAGAGTTAATTGAATGTGGGGACATGAACCGTATTTATATATATAACAAAATTAGGCTTTTAATTTTTATCACAGTTTAAACATGTGTAATTCTTTATGTTTGCAATCGATTGACATTCGAAATTGTAAATTAGCTTACATAAATTTCAATGACTTTGATAGAATTAAAAGAAATATTATTCATACAGTTTGACTTTTTGTATCTCTTCTTTTAAACTTTATCCCATCTTATATTTCTATATTACGTCGCTATATCACTTTCACATTGAACTGAAATTTATTGAAAGACATTTCAGAAAAATAAAAAGACATTTGACCCACTTATAATTTAAGACCCTTGGGAATCAGTTTAAATTTTGCTTAAAATGTTTTAATATTTAGTCTCAAGGTTTTCAAAAAGTCAATAGTTCATTTCGATGTATTAATGACTGTTTTGATGGAATTACTATACGATCTACGAAATAAATTTTTAAACGATATATTCGCCTCGTGTGATTTGTAATATTACCTTTGAAGACTTAAGAAATATTTACCCATAAAATAGAAGAAAAATATGTGTTTTTGAATAAGCAAACCAGGAAAAACTGGTTCAGCCTCTTGGATTAATACATTTTCAATCAGTATTGTAAAGCTGCGCTTTACTGAAATCTATATTATTCAGCTGATATTAGAAATCACGATATACCCATATTTATTTATTTTTAATAAATAAATATGGGTATAATGTTTTAATATTTAGTCTCAAGGTTTTCAAAAAGTCAATAGTTCATTTCGATGTATTAATGACTGTTTTGATGGAATTACTATACGATCTACGAAATAAATTTTTAAACGATATATTCGCCTCGTGTGATTTGTAATATTACCTTTGAAGACTTAAGAAATATTTACCCATAAAATAGAAGAAAAATATGTGTTTTTGAATAAGCAAACCAGGAAAAACTGGTTCAGCCTCTTGGATTAATACATTTTCAATCAGTATTGTAAAGCTGCGCTTTACTGAAATCTATATTATTCAGCTGATATTAGAAATCACGATATACCCATATTTATTTATTTTTAATAAATAAATATGGGTTTAAAAATGCGTTATATATTTATTTTTAGAATAGGCAGGGATGATGCATGTTAAAAAAATTCTGAGGAAATGCAGTTTAATAAACAACAATAATTTATTAAAAGAATTAAATATTCTTATTTCTTTTTTAATGTGATTCACTTCTTAAATTACCAAATCTTTCTGCATATTTTGTTGCATTAAATTCACATTATAAGCGGGGTTTTTTTTTCATATAATTTGTACTTTTCGATGAAACTGAATTTTCCTGAATATGCCTAATATTATACATGCATCAATGTCGCTTTACGGAGTTAAAAATTGAAAAAATTATGGACGCAATATGTTTGCCAAAAAATTGTTGTATACGGCCGTGTTACGGAACTTCCTGTACTGATGTGCAGAAGTATGAAAAGACTCAATCGAAATAGTTAATTACGTCGTAGCATTAGTCGGAAATGATACAAAAGACGAGATCGAAATAAGATGAGGATAAATTAAGTTAAAAGAAGAATTAGCCGCACATTTAGATTAGCATTACCACTTTCTATTTTCAACTCTTTGCGGTGGTATAAAAGAATGCGGTTTGTTTGTTTATTGGCGTCGTTACTGGTTGGAATTCTTATTCTTGTACCAAGAAGCATGATTCATGAACTAAAACTCAAATTTGTTTCTCACTAATTTTATCTTTTATTATACGGAGAAAACCAGAAATATTTTGCTGTTTTGACATTCGCTTTATTTTACATTAAAATAGGAATTTGAACTTGGCCCGTTTAGTCGTTACCATGATAAAAAAAAAAAGCCAACACAGATTTTCTCATTGAAATATAAGTTCATGGTTCATTTTTTTTCTCTGTAAAGCTGAAACGGCTCTACTTCACTTTTTTTTTTCTTTCAGTATTTTTTTTATTGCTTTAAAAATACTTTTTGTCATGCCACAATTTTAATTGACATATGATCTGATAGTTGATATCTTTCTTAAACTAGAATTTTGCTGGATAAAAAGTAAACTGATTTCTCCACTTTTCAAATTCAATTAAACATAAGTTCTATCTTATCTTTCAATCCCTATATCGTTATCTATTCTTTTGTCCCTTATTAACATTATTCCGATTATTGGAGAATGGAGAAACAAGATTATTTATAATGTAATCGGAGCTATTTACAAATCTGTATCGCTATGTAAGTGAAATCTTAATGCGTTAGTGCAGACATTTTTAAAGGATTCTTATTAGAAGGGGGAGGAATTCATTTGTTATATCCCCTGTGCGGTTCATTTGCGCGTGTATTCTATTACAATATAATTAGGTATTGTACAACGTTATGGATACTGAGCAACATCGCTAAAATGTAGTATAATACCTTTGTGTTACTAGAGAAGATTAACACTTAAATGTTAGCGACTCACTAAAAAACAGTCAAGAAGATCACTGTTCTTTATCATTGAAATGTTGGCCTTGAAAAACTAGAAACTTTTTGCCCTCTTCGACAAAAGATTTATACTTCGAAAGATTTATTTAAAGTTCCCAAAATGGCTTTTAGTTAACAACATCCAGATGCTTCGCTTCTTCGAGCGGATGTTGTCAAACACCATTTCGCTCTGCTCCAAATCTATGAATGAGTTCCGAAAGGAAGTAAACCTTAGCTCTACTTCTAGGTCGTAAATGAAATAGTCTCACTACGAATGAAGTCAACAGAAAAAAAAAAAAAAAAAAAACATTCTTCTTCGTAAGAGGCCAGAAATCCTGAGACGCGACTCATCCTGGTACCTACAACCTTCACGAAACGCGCCAATCCCAATATGGATCGCTACGTCACGAGGTATTTTCTCTGCCTTCTCGGTTATTCATTCTATTGTCGAAAAAAACCATCGTCGCCAAATACGTGACTTTTTCGCCAAAAAAATCGAAAACCGAAATAAGTTACTTGGACTTAAATTTTTTTTAGATTATTTGAAGCAAATAGATTTATTTTTTCATATTTTATTTAAAAATTGTTTAGAAAAATTGTGTGTTTTATAATTTATTTAATAGATTCAGTTGGTAATGGTAATATCCCTAAGTATGGAATTATACATGTTTACTTCATTTGTATTTTTGTCGTATAAGGATTTATTTTCAGCATTTTAATAATGAATAGGCAAATAATTTAATTATGGTATTTTAAGCTGAAAAAGGAAAGTTTTAAATAAAGAAATTTTAACTAAACAGTTTTTAATTTTTAAATAAAATTTGAGATCAGAACTAATCTTTAGTTATTTCTTATATTCTTAGGATTCATTTTCATAGATTAAAGCAGTTATCTTAGAAAGGAAATATTATGCTATGCAAAGTTAATAATAAACGATTATTTTCTTCAGTGTCAACAACTATGCATAATTACATTCCTGGCAAATGGCATTAATAATAACTAATGAATATACAATAACCAATTAAAATTGTTGTATTTGAAAAAATCTTATTTTATGCCATTTATTACTTTTATTTATAAGATTCTATTAAATTTTTATCATAATAATTAGCAGGTCTCGAATTAAATGGATTCTGAAAGTCATTTTATTAATAATTTATAAATACGTGTTAAAAATAATCATCGGCTTAAGCAATAAACTCTAATCAATTGTCACTTAAATTTTGTAGTTATTATTAGCTGTTTCTTATTAGTGTCGCATGCCAATCCCTTTGAAAGTGGCATGTGAATAAAATGAATTTTTTGAATCTTATGAAGAAGTCTAATTTAAAATTTCCAATTATTCTCGAAATTTCCAAATTCTTTTTTTATTTTAAAAATTATAACAATCCACTGTTTTATGGAATAAAATATGTTTTCATTTGGATAAAATGAAATCAAATTTATTAATATTTTCAAACTACATTTAATCTTAATAATCTCAAGTAGTGAATTTGTAAGAAAATTATCATTTTGTAGAGGTATAACAGTGTTTACTTTCTACAGTAATCATCACTTCCTTGATGTCTACGCAAAATATTTTTGTATTTTTGATTTCAATTGTAGTAGAGATATAAATTATGTATAATTGATATTTATAGAAACTGAACTCTTCATTTAAATGAATAATTATAAAATTTAATCTTCCATAATAAATAATTTAAAACTGTTAAAACAGTTTAAACCTTATAAATCTTAGAGTTTAAAAACAATATTAAATTTTGATAGAAACATATTTAAAAGAACTCAAACAAATTTGAACAATATATTTTTGATGTCTTGAGTACAGTTTAAAAAGGAGCATATTAGAGGATAAAATTATAGTAAAAATTTATATAAATAATCGTAATTTCAGAAAACATTCTCTAAGTATACAAATTATACCTATACTAAAATTTACATAAAAGTTTAGGCCATGCAATAGGGTAATGAAAATTTCTAGATTTATTTCTATCTTATTATTTTATTTTTTTCGTCACAAATTACATATATCGGTTATTTTTCTGCTTTTTAAGAAAACTGTAAAAAGCAGCTGATTTTCTGGAAACTCTCATTTAAATCTTTTAAGTAAGAAGCATTGATTTATAAATCAAAATTGCCTTTATCTTGAAACTTATAATGTTCATCTATAAGGAATTTTTCTGAAAAATTACTTCTAAAATCAAATTTATCATTTCAAATTAGAACAAAGCTGAAGTCTTACTGATGTTTAAAATGAATTGCCTAGTAAATAAAAATATATTCCAATGTTTTCTTGAATGAAACATCAATTATTACTTTGGAAATTAGATTTGCTATCTTAGTCTATTTTTTAAGTCTATTAAGTCTATTTGAGCTATCTAGTCTATTATTTAATTTAGCATGAAATATTTACTAAAAGGAATACTCGATCGTTATTTTTATCCACTGTCTCTATCTAGTTGAGTATTTTCATTATCACATATGAGCCGTTGGTTACCAGTGTAACAGAAGTTTTCATTTGTCAGTATGCTTTGTAAAATGATCAGGATCTGACAGCCTACGATTTCGGTTGCTTTAGAGTGAGTAAAATATCAAATGTTATCAGGAGTTCTTTTATAAAATCCTGCACGTTCTTGTAGTTCTTCGGGGGACTTTGAAGAAATTTACTCTATTTAATTCTTTAAAATTTAATATTTAATTGATATTATTTTATTCTAGAAATTAAAAAACATTCGGTTCTCGATTATTCAAATCTTTATTCTAATTTTTTCCTAAATTTCCTATTAAATTAAAATGAAAATATTGTTGATTATTCGAATCTATGTTCATTAATTCGACGATAAGCCTTAAAAAATGCCAATAATTGTTTTTATGTCTGAATTATTTTAGAAAGTTAACTCGCCTTGACTAGTGTCATAAGTGTCATATGACTAGTGTCATATTTTAAGGCTTCTGATTCATTCGAGATCTTTACTGCTGAATAATGTATTCAATCAAAAGAGAAATAGATTTTTTTTGATGCTTTGATTCAATACTCTTAAAGAAAAACACTCTTAAAAAGAATTTGATTGTAAATTGTAATTTTTATCTTGAATTATTGTGCAGTTGTATTTAAAATTTGGTATACTGTTGATCAAAACTATTGACATAATTATATAAATTATCTTTAAAATTAAAATATTTCATTACAAGAGTTAATGAAATTATTTACTATTATCAATCATGTATCATTTGATAAAGATGTTAAATTTAAAAAATAAATCCTTATAAAAATTTTTGATCAAAAGTACACGTTTTTGTTTCTTTTTTCTGCTGTACTCACTTTTAGACCTAATTTTTCTTAATTGGAATATTTGGATAAATCGAATAATTTTTATTACAGTTTTCTTCAGTCTTGAATTAGTCAAGCTGTACTGTACTTTCGGGCTATTGGAATTCTTATCTATTTTTAATTAATACCCAGAAGTACTAAAAGGATTTTTCTAAATTTTTATTGATTAATGTATTTAATTTCAAGAAAAAGACATTTGTTTCCTTAATTGGCCTATTAAAATTGAATTCAATTTATCGATGTGTCCAGTTTATTTCATATAATTTAATTACACTTTCATAACCTACATTATTAATGCAGATCAGAACAATACAAGTATTCAGCATGTGAACCATGTTGTTGCAGAAAATTATTGTGCAACAACAAAATAGTTAATAAATTAACATTTTCGCTTCCATGCATTGCACTTGTCATTAATGCTTTCTATCTAATTTCATGACATCCTTCTCTGGTATTTTTTAACTATAGTAGGGAATTGATCATCTGATTAATTAGTTGGTATAAATCGCATGCGTTAGTCAAATGGCGCAGTATCAGTCAACATGTTAACGAATGAATCACCTTCCACTTACATAAAGAAATATGACATTTTCCTTTGAATCAATAAGTCAATTTTTCAATCAATTTTTTGTTTCTACTTTGAGACATTTATTTACTCTCTGAATCTCTATATGTAAAATATACTTCAAAAAAAGTAATTAAGATAAAAAGAATAAAAACAGCTTTTAAAAATTACATTCTTATTAGTGTTCTATAATCATATTGAAAAGTAATGAATTTTTTTTTATTTTGATTATTTGCAACTTTTTGATTTTTAATTTGCTTTATTGCAAATTTTATGTTATCAAAATTTTTTCACAAATTCATTGCCAGGAATTGCCATTCGTCAAGAATAAAATTTTAATGAAAATAGTTGATTAACCGATAATTAAATTTAAAAAATATTAAAAACGCGTGTTTTCATCGAGAAAATACAAATGTGCATAGTTTCAAAACTGATACATCAGGAAGTAAACAGCAAATCAATTACAAAATTTTATATTTGCGAGCATGAAAAAAGTCAAGTGAAATAAGAGTGTAAAAAACAACTTGATTCAAAAAATTTCACTAAATTAAATTAAATAACCGATTTTAATCAATTCCACTGTTATAATTAAAGCTTCATTATCTTATTTTGGAACTTAAAGGCCGTGGTAAAAAGCATTTGGATGGAAAAATGTAAAGGCTCTTGTTAACACCAGAATAGATGCACTTAATGGACTTACCCATTGGAGTAAGTTGTAGATTGTGTGTTAACACCCCAAATTACAGGAGCCCGGAAACTTCTTTTTGTCTTAAATTGATTGATTGATGAGTTACGTGGAACAAGGATTGTAGCAATGTTGCATACCTTTCCGTAACTTTTTCGAAGTAAGCTAGCCAAACGTAGGATAAACCGCCAAGTTATTCAAGGCTTTCGCTGGAAGATTCACCTCTCGTATATATATGCACACCCCCTAAACACTCATTCACAATCTTTCTTGTTCTACGTAACCCTGTTGTCTTGTTTTAGAGACTGCACTTTTCAACTCATTGGCACAAGGTAACGTTCTTACTTCATTTAATCCGCATGTTTACTGCTAGTCTCCGGGTAGAAATCCTTGTTTGACTATTTGCGTGATACTTGATATATTTGAAACTAATGGTGAAATTATAATATATCCATTGAGCATATATAAGAATTTATTTTGGACTTTTCAGTAAATATAATTTTATTTCTTTGCTTCCTGTTAGTTATTTTGATATAGAATTTTACATTTCATTAGTACAAAGTAATATTTTTTACTTCATTTAGCTAATCTGCTGTATTTACTATTAGAAATGGGATACAGTCCTTGCTTAACTGGTTTGCATTTTACCCAAAATATTTTAAGATAGTGGAATTATCAAATATCCTGGAATATTTATAACAATATATTTATTTTCGTGGATATTTTAGAAAATATAATAATTTATTTGGATACTTTAATTAGTGGTATTTATAAAAATGCTTTTCATTTCAATGAAGTTTTAATAATTTTGTTATGGCGATTTCAGTAAATAAATCTTGTATTTTTAGAAATATAAATAATTATTTGCTCAATTTTAAAAAATATAATCGAAAAAGTTCGTTTGATCTTTCATGTCTATGAAAACTTCCTGCACTGAAAATATTTACTCAACTGAAAACTGTATTTTTATTTTATAATTTTTACAGATAATTTTTTTTCATACTTTTGAGAATTGCATTTGATTATACAACAGAAACTATAACATTTATTATATAAATTGAAAAATATGAAATTAAGTGCCTTTACACAAACAAAATCTTATGAATTGCATGCATAACACATTCCTGCGAAAACGCGAATTCCGGAGTCAAATTTTATCATTCGTGAGATCGATTATTTTCTTTTATGAAATAATTCTACAATATTTTTAATGCTTCCAGTTATTCGCATAAATTTATTCTTTCTAATGTTAAATTAGTCTTATTTATTTGACTTCTCAGTGTTTGTGTTTGGAACAGTTAATTATTCTATGAAACTCAGGTTCTTTTTGTTACAAGCCTGTGGCATGTCTGATGTTTAAATTGAATTTTTTTTTTTAGATAAATAGCATTTTGCTTTGAAAATAAAACTGAATTTAAATAATGATTTTTAATTTAATATCAAAATATCTTTAAATTCATTCCTTCATAATCACCTAATTGTTTTGGATTATTATTAATGAAATTAGCATGCTATTTTGGAACGACATTAAAATTATTTCAGTTAGGATCTCTTAAGTTTAAGGCAAGATTAGATGACTAAAGCATTATCTGAACCGGTGTTCTGCCTTCTTTAAAACTCCACACAACATTAACGGTAGAACGTTTGAGTGCAACGGATTTAATAATGAGGAGTAATGAGTAATAATTTAATAAGTAAGGATTAATGATTTAATGAGTAATGAGTATCTGAAGGATCTTTTGTGGAATCGGGTCTCGAACTTAAGACCCGAATTCCAGATTAACCGATATGGTCCTGAATATCTCAACTAGATTTTGTAAAGAGAAATATAATATTTTCTCAACAGTATCTAATATACTGATCAGAAAATATTACATTTTTTTAAATCTTAACTAGTGCTGAATAATTATCTGAACCAAGTTTAAATTGAGGAAGTCAATCTGCAACTTTGTAATATATAGTTTAAAAAGGAAAATTAATCAAAAAAATTCAAAATGTTGAAATAAATTGACAAATTCTACTCTACTACTCTGTATTTTAAAACATTATGATTGGTATTTAGATTTCAAGTAATTGTTGAAATAAATCTGTTTCCTTAATTTTGATTTATGAAAAATGTATTTATATATATTATGTATTTATTTCGTTCAGCAAACGAAAGGAGTTGGTGGCACAAAAATTTGGAGAAGGATTTCAAACATTTCGGCTTCTCATCGTCGACTTGGAAAAGACATTGGAAGTATTAAACTTCGAAAGGTAAACAAATTTGAGAAATTTATATGCAATTAAAAATAGTTTGAAAATTCTTACTATTAGCTTTCAACATCTTTTAATTCGATTTTCTATTTAAAAATTCAAAAATTTTGTTTTGCCTGTAATAAATTAACAAAAACCCTTTTTGAACAATCGATTTTACTTACAAAGGTAACTTACTTTTAAAAATTTGTACTATCTTGGGAATTAATAAGTCATTTTTTAATATAGATGACTTTCACAATGGTAAAACTGCACTTAAATAATTTTTGTGAAAGCCTTTATGTACATTATTTTAGATTAATTAAAAAATTTGAGACATTGTATTCATCAGTTTTTGTTAGAAATTTATTCAACACCACTTGCCACTTTTTTTAATTCAATGATAAATAAAACAGGAAAGATTTTTAATTAAGTAAATTTAAGTAAGCTTATAGCTACAATTCATGTATATAGAATTCATTGAACGGTATGAAAACGATAATATTCTAAAACTCTGACGTCACGTGAATTAAATTTAAGATAAAAATTAAGATTTTATATTTTTCTCACATATCTTATACTCATTTGCATGTTTTTATATAAATGTAGTTGAAAAACAAATTATAATGCAACGTAAAGTTGAATTTTTTGTATAATCGTTCTATCATGTAAAGTTACAGTTTGACAGTTGTATTTCATACTTTTTTTATAGATGGCGCTTGAGGTGTTAAATTGGAAGCAGGATGAAACCAGATTTGTGATGGCCGGTAAACTATTATTCACCCAAATCACAGACTATCCTTGGAACAAAAAGAGCAAGACAATAAAATTCGCACCAGTTCATGCCTTGCTAATAGCTCTTGGAAAACCCAATTCCAATTACAGACCAGAAAGTTCCTCAATAGACAATCCAGTTCTATTTCCAAAAAATACAGGCATTCGAGATGCAAGCTTGGTTCTTATGAAAGAAAAGAATGGTCGCTTTGTAACTGTTAGAGTAAGTTATATTTTAAATTTTATTGCTATTCATATTTTCAGACTCTTAGAAAATTAATTTAGATTCATTGTTTTAAATTTTAAAGTTGATAGTCAATTAAAGCTACCACATTTGGGTCATGTCTCAAAATTTAAGAAATCTTGAATAATAATGAAACTCGGATAAAAAAGGAGCTAAAATATTTTAAAATTAAATCATATCACTTTTCTTAAATTTTAAAAACTGTATTCTTATGTACATTTAAAAAATTCTATAAAATTAACAGTTTGAATGGAAATTCATATTGAAGAGAAATAAAAACAAGGCGCCGAAACTTAAGCTTTAAAATTAAAATTGTCAAAAATTAAAATACATCTCAAGTATATGATTCTTTCAGATTCTGACGCAATCAATATAATCTTTTTATTTACAGGACCCTTTGTATCTTGGAAATTGCGTCATCAGCTGCGACTCAGACAGTGAAGATGTCTTCGAAATCCAAGAATACACAACAAAAGAAGCCTATTTATTAAAAGTAAGAAAAAAGTTCGCTGAAGATTAAAAATAATATTTTAACCAAAAATAAGGAAAATTTCATTGATTATAAAATATAATCTGATACATTTACTTATTACATTTTAAAATAAGTGTTAGAAATCTACAAGCATTATGTACGCTTTTACTAACAAAATAGATATTTTGTAAGAATAAATTCAAATAACGTCATAACATGTCATTTAGATGCATCTTGCGCAAATCTACTGTTATTTGAGTTTCTGTAAATTATGTTTGAATGAGTAAGATGCTGCTTACTAATGATTCCAAAATTTTATTTAAAATAGTTTACTGTAAAAGCAATAAAAATATTTTACTATTTTTCTGTAAATTTTCGGTCATTACGCATATCGTAGACTTAACCTGTGTTTCTTAATTTAGTAAAATGTTTCTTAGTTTAGAAATAGTCAGTTTAGTTTTTGTAACAAGTTTAAGGAAATTTAATTAAATATATTTTGATGATATTTCAACCGTTTAATTAGTGTAACTGCATTTGTCCTTTAGCATCTAAATTTATTATTTTGCACGGATGGCGTCATGTATTACAAGATGGCAGTGGGTTCCAAAATTAATTGGACTCGGCACCTTTCACTTAATTTCGCGGTATATTAGAATAATTAGGGTTATTTATTTCGAAATGAATTTTTAATTCATAATATTTTAAAGAATTGTCTTTATAAAATGTTTAAAAAACAAAGAACTTCCTAATGATTGTCTTCCTTATGGAAAAAAAATAAATGTATTTCTTAAATCATTCGTCATTGATTTTTAAATATTCGCGAATAGTTCTCCGCTTAAGCACCCGGACTGCGAATTTTTTTATTCAGTTTCTTCCCGCAAGAACAACTGAAATAAACTTCATCCTAAGATTCAACGCTGTGATACTTGTTTTTGAGTTTTTCATCAGTGTCAGAATGTTTCCCTCTCCCATACTTTCGGCCTCAGTTGCAGGAGAATTTCTCTGGATTGTCCGCGATAACCCTGAAATTTTTGACGACTTTCCAAAATACCTGCTTGTATTGGGGGGAAAAAGCTTTTCTACTTCATTTTAAAAATAAATGGAGAAATCTTTTGGAAAGTGTAGAAACTGAATTCAGACGGCAGATCTCAACTATTACATGTGCCAAAATTCGTAAATGGCATTCAATGTCTTTATTTTCACTAAAAATTGTAATGATACGATTCCTGTTTAATTAAAACTAGTACCTTATAACTTTTCGTATATTGATAATTTATTTTTAAGTAATTTTCTTCGTGAATATATCTGTTTAGTATTCAATTTTAGCCTTTTTCTTACGGAACCATGAATGTGGCCCCACAGAATTTTTCTTTGAATGTAGGCTCTACAGATAGATATAATTAATTCGTAACAGACGAAAACAGTTAAGCTAATTATTCTTCTTATGAAAAAAAGGGAGCTGAAATATTGTGGTCATATTTAAGATAATTGCTAAATATTTTTACTCACTTTTATATAATTTGAATAGTTTCAGATTTCTGAAAATAGAATTTTGGGATCTGATTTCTCATTAACTTCTTGATTTACACAGCTTTAAAATTCTGTGCACTTGTTTATTCTCAATGAAAATGTATTATTTTTATATTTTCAAAACGTTATTGGCAGTTAATCGATATTAATCGCCAATTTTATCAGCATTTTATATAATTAAATGCTGATATAATGCCAGTGGCGCCATCTGGTATAGAATTTAAAATTTTGTTTCGAAATTTCGTACTATTTATTTTAAATTAAATACTAAAAAGTTTAAAATAATTAAAATAAAAATAGTTAATATTACACTAAAATTTTTTTTAATTATTTGAATTTATTATTTTTTTAGGGTGAGACAAATAAAGATACAAAGGAATGGCTGCGTCAATTAAGATATCATGCTAAGGATCTGGGATCCTGGAGGAAGCGTAGAAATGCTTTAGCAAATATCATGATAAATGGAATGATACGTCAGTGAACTGCACTTTTTTCACAAGTATTATAAAAAAGACAGATCTGCTCTTTGGCTGGAAATGTGATATAAAAACTTTCTTCGAACGTACTTTGCAATGTGCAAGCACCTTTGAATCTGTTAGTGAACTGCTTAGATTGAAAGTATTAGTAATTTTTTTTTACAAACTGTGGATTTTTTTTACGAAAATGTGGACTTGTATACAATAGAAAAGGATGGATGAAGCCATGAATATTTTTATTGTTCCTGTTCATACAGTTTTCAAATCAATCTCATTTACTGTTAAGTCCTTCCTATCTGTGATGTTAACATTCCATGATTTTAGAGGCAGTGAGGCTTGATCTTTGATAGCAGTTGATGAAGAAACTCTATAATCTTGGATCTAGTCTTTTCTTTTGATTTATACTTTGTAAATGTTTTGAACTAGTTATTGGCCCAGTGTGTTTATAGATACATATTTACATAAGTGCATAAAGAACATGAATTAGATTTGGAAATAAATACTTAATGTATAAGCTAAAGTATTCAGATTACTCATGCATTTCAATGTGAATAAACTTTCATGAGTCTTTATTTCATTTTGTGTCGGCTTAATAAATGTTTCATTTCAAAACTGAATATCATGAGATAAGTTTAATTTTCTAAATCTTGTTGATGAATGAATATTAAATATGTGTCAATTAAATAAAAATGCATATCCTTCAGTAAGTTATTTGTTTTAGAAGAATGATATATATTGCTTCTGTATACCTTTTGATAAAGTTATTTATTTTATATACGACTAAAACTAATAATAATAATTATTATTTATAATTAAGATTGAACATTTGAAAATTTTGAGTGATCGAGTACTAAAAGATTTTCTTCGTTGATAATTGAAATATACTAGAATAAAATACCCAGGAATTAATCATATATGCATTATATAATAAGAGAAATTGTTTGTAAGTAGCTTTCATTAGTATATAATTCATAAGTCAAGGTACATTAAATTACATATTTTGCACACATACTTTCACATTATCTTTAAAAAGACGTACTTTTAAAAATGACTAAAAAGATGGCTACCATGTAATGTTGCCTTCATGCTCATTTTTTACTGCACGAAATCTTCAATTTAAAGTAATGTCTATTACTGTTTCAACAATGATAACTCGAAATTTCATGATTTTCGAAGTGGATTGACTCTTACCATTCGATTTACATTAAGTTCTTAATGCACTTTTAGTAAACACTGCATCTGATTTTGGGCAGTAAATTTGCAAACATTTTTGTATAGTTTTTAACTGGATTTCAGAAATAAAGTAATATGTTGTATCCTTTCACTCCCATCTTCCAAAACACAGCAAATTATTCCTGAATGGAAACAAGAGACTGAGAAATGTAAATGTAAGCCATTGTAAAGTTTGATTCAAAATAGCACTGTGAAAATGAAAAGAAAAATCAGGACTACTTAAACAAAACTAATATAGAAATATAAAGTCGATAATGCTTTACAGAAACATTTTATCCCTTTAAGGAAATGCATAATGTAAGTACGATAAGTAATATTCAATAAATAAAAATTCATTTCACGCAAATTACACGTCTAGAACAACTCAAGGTTGGTTCATAACTTTTGTCACAAATATCGACTCACGCAAAAAAACTAGGTTGCATCGAATACAAGCATGATTATAGTTATAAAAATCATAATAAATTAAAAGGCTTTTTTGAATTATTCTGGATCAATCTTTATTTTACTGCATTTTTTTATATTTATAACATTTCTAAAAGCTTCTTTTTTTTTGGGGGGGGGGGTATGAAATTGAGGCTGCAATGTTTTTTTTTCCAGTCTGAAACTGATTTATGAGTAGAAATATATTAAGAAGTCTTGGCTCAGGTAAAGAAATCGGAAATAGCCGAATTTAAGAAAAATATTTTGTTAACCGGTACAATTATTCAGAATGATCTAGTTGAAAACTAAGATAAAAAAAATGTACCGAAAGTATGACAGTTTATCATTTTCTTATCACTTCCCTTAATTAATCTTTAAATATAATTGAAATACTTTCTTTTAAATTGGTGCTATATATTTGGAGAATTTCAATGTTCAAATTTCAATCCACTTACCTTTAAATTGAATAAGTTTTCTTCTAAAAGACTATTGTAACACAAAAGTGAACTGAGGAAATAATATATATTAAGAATCCTGTACAGACATATTCACGATTTATAAAGGCATTGCTTTTCACATCGATCACTAATAGACAAATAGGCGAGTGAACAATGATTACGAATAACAATTTTACAGAAAGCAAAACAAATCCTTTTGAACCCAGTAAAAATTGCTGGTAAAAGCAGTGAAAACCTTTTTCTATATCGGAATAAAGAAAACTAATTTAAACAAGTGTCAAACATTTTTACAAAAATATTACTCCATGTTGAAATAAATATCACGCACTTTCCGATTCGAATATAAAAGAGAAACGAGCAAATAACAAAAAAAAAAAAAAAAAAACTCACATATACTAAATTATCATTTGAGATGTATCAATTATTCATATTGACTGATGTAACTAAAATATACCAGCATTTTTAATTTGTGTCTAATAAACTTTAAAGAAAAGGATTGGGTGTATAAAATTCGGTTATTTATACTTCTATCAGAGAAAAAATTAAAATAAAAGTTAAATTAAAAACATAATAAAGAGAATCATTTTAAAGAGCAACTTTAAGAATACGATTTGAAAAATTACAGAGAAAGTAGCAGGTTGAAACCATTAAATCAGCCTGATACTTTTAATGTTATTTTTTTCAACTTGTAATTCGTTCAGATTTTTTTTTAATGTGACCTGAATTTTCGGTGTGACATTATATAAGTAAAAAAAGAACACAGTCTTGGCATATTAAAGGAATTAAATCCATTTAACATCCCTAACGTAATGTCGAGTTGTATAGTGTTAAATTAAAATGCAATTTTTAAACATGGAATAGAAGCGCCATCTACCGAGTTGATAAGTAACTTCCAAAAGTTACTGATGAAATCATTTCCACAAGACTTTTTGAACATAGCGTAGCATAAGAAAATTCTTGTACTTTAAAATCCATTCAGCCAGTTGATAAAATAATTTGAGTTGATGTGCAGCTTTTTTTTAAAGCTGAAAATCAACTCATCTAAATTTATTTTCTTCTTTTTAATGTTGTTTCAACTTTACAGAAATAAATGTTTTAATTTGAAATAATCAAACTGAATGTGAAATATAAAAACACGGAAAGTAGCAATTAAAGTGCAATTTTATGTGTGAAATGATTGATTTGTTATGTTAATGTTTTGCTTTGGATTGCCACGAGAGCTATTTCGGGATGGATCGTTTAATTTAAAACATTAGTGAAATGAGTACCTGGACATCAAATGGGATTTTATATGTGACCAAACTTAAACAAAATATGCATTATAGCTCAAAGCTTGAATATGATGAAAATGTTGTTGACTATTTTTTTTAATTTGTTAATTTTAAATTATATTTAAACTAAAAATCACGACAGAAGTAAATATATTGTGGCTATTTTCTACCTCAGAAAAATGAGACAAAGCAAGAACATTCATTACCACAACAGTATAATCGACTTAAAGACTACAGGAATAGATAACAATAGTCACTCTAAGTCGTGTTGTACACACGACTTAGAGTGACTATTGTACATCGGACACGATTTGATCGATGATCAAGTGTGTACTCGATTGTACACACTATGTTTTGATCATAAGGAAAAATATCGTATAATTTTTTACTTTGTTTCTAAACAGCATGATTTTTTCTTCTTGTATAGTACAATGGAGTAACAAGCTACCGCTAAGTTATTGATGCACCATCATTTCAAGCCTTCTAAAGTTAAACGATTTTTAGGATTCATTCAAACAGAAAAAAGTATCCGAACTTCAGATATTGACGCACTACAATTAATGAATTCAAAATACACGTAATGAAACTACTAAACACATTTTTAGATTTATAATTTTTTATTAATTCAGAACAGATAACATGGACTCTAATGTAAGTATAAATTTGCACTCTGCACCCGAAAAACTACCTGCCATATAATTTGCACTTTTCTCCATGAATAAAAACTGTTTTAATTTATTTTTCATCGAAGAGATTAGAAAAAACTCATTAAAGATTGACTTACTAAGTGATAAATATAAAGAATAAATAATACATATTATAGTATAATACCATACAGTTTAATTCAGTTGCCTCAACGCTCTGTCTTCAATCAAAACAAGGGCTGTCTTAGCGTGGACCTCTTAATTTTGAACCCCAATCAGATGATGAATACGACACTTGAATTGGCAACCGCTCTTCACACTTTCGCACCACACCGGCAGAAGAGCGTTTGGTTCATGTTGTCAGATTTAACATGCACCTATTCCACATTCACAGCAGATCGTACAGTGGAATCGGGATTCGGAACTAAAATCCTCCTGCCACCGAAACCAATTCTAACTGCTAGGTCACCATGATATTACACTACTCTAATATTTTGTAAAGATTTTTGTTCCCAATTTTATATATATATTTTTTATAACTATGGCTGTTTGGTTACGTTGTTTCGTGAAAGAAGGAATATGGGTTCGAGAAAAGGTTCTACTGAATATTACTCTATGTGTTATGCTAGCAGTTAAATATGTTGTTGGGGTTCAAATAAAAGCAGCTTAAATACAAAAGACTATGGTGATGGTTTTTAAGTAAATAGTCGGACTTTTTGCCGTATCAAAATATTGATTGTCTCCAGGCAACTTATCTTATATCTGTCACAGCATAAAAATCGAACTGTTTATGATATATATATAAAAAGAAAGAAAGAAAGAAACTTAGTGCCGTGAAAGATTAGTTAAGAAACGTTGACCAAACATCTTTGTGGTAATATAGAAAATGGAATGCTATTTTTGGCCGTATCATCGCCATTTGACCACGCTGGAGACTGTGAGATCTGTAAGTAACTTCAGTGTGGGACTTTAACAATGTAGCATATGCTATTAACCATGACTTAACTCGTGACTTTCACTGATTGCTAGCGCCACCTAGATCTGGCTGAGAGTTGGACAACAATGTATTCGCGCGTGGACTTCCTGTATTGTAATCTAAATGTTACATGTAGATAATAAGTGTACAAAGTCATCCTCCGTGCTGTGCTGATATCGCAACAAACGAACAGAAATAGGAATAGCAGTCATTGACACTTAAAGCTACCAAAAAGTGCTAGAAAGTGATGGTCAAAAGTCGAGACCAGTCAGACGAAGAAATATGCATCGCAGCGCTCATGGAAACGATAAGTCTTATTTTTTCTATTAAATTTGAATATAAGTATACATAATAATGACCTCTCTGATCTATTTACATTTTGAATCATTAATAAAACCAAATCACCCTGAATGGAAATGTTTGATCATCCTCACCAATATATTCTTATAATTTATCCATTATTTCCTTAAACACTAGTATTTATTGAGTAATATATTATTATAAATGTAAATCTTCACATATTCATTTATTAATAACCTGGTTGTCGCATTATAGTAAGATGTGAACTATCAGATTCATTGGTCTATGTAGTAAATCATTACTGTTTCTGAAAAAGAAATGCGTTTTATTTTAGAAATTACACAGTGCTTGAATAGCGTTAGTAATAAGCTCTGAAATGCCAAATGAGATCGTTTTTTTTTTTTTTTAAATTCAATATTTAGTGTGTTATGCAAAAGCTGAAACACATTAAAATGAAAATATCATTGTCGAGTATTCACCAAACGGAATATTATTTTCATTAGTCAAAAGAGGGGTTGCAAATCTTCATGTGATTAGAAATTTGCATTTTGCTACTTGCCAATTTCACTGAATACGTCTGTAAACCGAAAGAATTGCTTGTTTACATTTTTTTATTGAGCAAACATGAAATTTAGAAAAGGCTGTTTGGTTAGAAAGTTACGCCATAAGAATTTAAGCCCTGTGCTCTAATCAAAAGTATTGACTTAACAAGATCAATTACGCTGAATGTTAATATCTAATTGTAAGTGTTTATTTCTTACGATGTGCATTGCATCCTAATATTTTTATCTGGTTATTTTTCCTTCTTGCTTACATTATAATTTATGGTGAGATCCGAAGCAAAACAGGATTCGTTTAAGTCATTTTGCTTTTAATGTGTCTAATTTAGAATAATTAATTTAGATTATGACAAATTTTAACTTTATTTAATTAAATTTGTCGTTAAAAGATTGAGTTTTTGAAAATAAATTGATTTTGAAAACCTGAAGATTTTATGCAATGTAAATTTATAAACCGAATTATTGAAAAGTTTTTTTTTTTCTGACTGATTGTAACTATGTGATATTAAGTTTATTTTAGCAATTTTGAACGCACAACATTTATTCGTAAAACTTTTATGGGTACCAAAATAACATAAGGAAAATTAAAATCTTTCTGAAAATTGTTTTAATTTGGATACCTGATTTCATATGATTTTCAGTGCTGATTCCAAAAATGAAATTCGTTTTTTAACCCTCTATTGCGTAAGAATTTTTCAGAAAACTATGTTGTATTTCGGGGGAAATAATCAAAATCAATTTTATTACCTCATAAATAAATAGATAAATGTGTATTTTAGTGTGTCCCTTGCTACGCCAAGGATGCCAAGTCGCCAATAAAGATGGCGGATAAAATAAACAAATACTTTCTGCAAAACAGTTACGGTTACTACTTTCTGCATTAAAATTATGATCTTTATTGATAAGTATTGTTTAATCTGAAATTTTTAATTTTTTAACTTTTGGGATCAATATCGCTGCTTATCTTAACGATTTTGAAATAAAGAAGTTTATCAAACCGGCTGCTTGGGTGTGTTGAATAGAGATAAAAATTTAGTGCATGTTATGCCTTCGGCATCTGAAGAAGGCACCGGGCCGAATTTTTTAACTTAAAAAAAGCATCCTTCGGCTTCGCTAGCCCGCGGGAGCGGGATACTAGTAGCTTCGCTAGTTCATTGAACATAAGGACTGTGTGGATAACAGGAATAGTATATAATCAAAAGAAAAGTAAGAAAGAAGCAATCAAACCATTCTCATTACAAAATTGCAAGCATCCTTTTTCCAGCTTCATCAACTCTTAAATATATATATTCCACTCACCCTTCATCCATTTTTCAGGTTCAAAATATTTCCTGCCATCTCATTCACCACACATCCGCTCGTGAACAATTGGTGACATAAGAATTATCAAGAAAACCGTCAGATAAGAAAAAGAATTGCAAAAAGTGCAAGGAATTCCATTGCAGACGATTTCTTAAATTAATAATTCAGACGATTTCTAAAATGCATAATTGCAAATAATTAAATATTGCTAAATATTGCAAAATTACTTACTTACAAAATTAATTACAAACTTAAATATTGCAAAAGAATAAAAATTTTCTGTTCTTATTCACAGTAAAAATAACATTATAGTGCCTTATTAGCAATGAAAAACTTTTAATTATAATATAAAATTAAAATCTTTAATTGATATTTTTTGTAATTTTAATTTAACATTTTTCATAAAATAGTTGTAGTTCATGTACAACTCAACCACTGTAAAAAGTAGTAAACAAAAAATAGCATTAGGGTTGCTAGAAGATCGTTTCGTTGGGTTACCATATTGGCGACAAACTCGGTGGCACACTACACTTCAACCAATAGATGTTTCGCATTTATATACTAATTTTCAGTTTCCGAAGTCATAACGGATTCACAGTTTCAAAAGTCACTTCGGTGTGATTTAAGACGCTTGAAAATTTTTCAATAAAAAATTCAACTGATAATATTATAAAAATGATTTAATAATAGTAAACTTATAAACATAAACTATGTCCTATAAATAATATTAGATGTAAATTGCTAGTAGCTAAAATTTCTGCTATATGATTATGCAACTCTTGTAAATTAAATTTAATGAATACATTTGTTTAAAAAAAATACATTTTCTGTGAAATAATATAATCCTCAGTAAAGTTGTAGAAGTAGTAAATTCTGCAATTTTATTTCCCTCCAAAATGCTTTTGTTGGCAATTTTTTTTTTAATTATTATTACAGGCTCTTTAAATAATAACTGACATAAATTTGCAGTTCATCTTGTTTTCAGAAAATCAGCATAGACTACAATAATTAAATCGAGAAAGCTGATTTTAAAAAACATGAGCAATACGATTCGTTGTTAGAAGATCGAGGCGTACTAATATTCAAGACATAATATCAATAATTTTTTTTATTGATTACTATTATTATTACTGCAGTTAGGTTACAATAATTTTGAATAATGCAATAAATTATTAAGCTAACAAAAAATTAGAAATAAACTAAAGATACACTACTAACGATTTATAAGAACGATTTGTCTTAAACTATTTTTAAGAAAGCGTTTAAAAATTTTATGATAATGATCCTCCATGTTTACTGATAATCTTAAAAGCTCTGTTTTTCATCGAAATAAGTAGTTAAGTTCACTTTCAGACATATTGTGTTATTCTTTTATAGTGGTTAAGCCCAGATCATTGACTGATGTAAACGCTTTCTTATTAGCATAAACGTTTTGACATAATACACGCAATAGGGTTTCCATGGGGTTCACGTATGGATTTCGATTTTTTATAAACTATAACTGAGTGGATTTAGATGTATAATAAAAAGTATTGCCCTGTTGAAATATCCAATTAAATCTCATAATAAAATCAAAATGGTATCAGATGGTCATAGAGCATAGCTCGATATTATTCAAAATACACAGTCCGGAAACTCGCTTAAATCGTTCAGTCTATGATGACTAAGACGCTTTCTAAAACCATTACTGTTTCTCAAGGCCGAATTAAGCTCTCTTGAACAATGCAAGTCTTTGCCTCCCTCCCGACTTCCAAAACGAACTGTTTTTTTATATAAATTTTTAATTTTTATATATGCTGTTTTAAGTGGTAAATTTTGACAAACTAAAATAACAAAATATTTAATTTCCGGTTACTTTCAAGAAACTTTATTTCATTATTTCGCCTATAAAAAAATTAAAAGTACATAGTAATTTTAAACAAAACAGTGAAAATAATGGCAAAGCTTTTTAAAACAATCCAATACTATTTGTTTACATGATCTAGCTGTTTTAAAGTCATAAAACAAAATGCCCTGTTATAATTATAATATAAAACTTGGAAAACAAAGTTATTGAGGAATACTATTAAGGCAATGTTCCTATGTTTAAATGATAATTCATTTTTCAGAGAGTAATTTACTCGAACTTGATTAAATTTTTATTATCACATAAATTAAATTTGCTCGAACAGTTTCAAATAAAATGAAGTATCGTTTAAATATCAGAGGACTTTTCTAATATAATACTTTAAAAAAAGTAATAATAAACCTGGAGACTTCGCCTTCCCCCCCCCCATACCGTGTGGCCTTTGGTCAGTTGGCTACTTGGTCTATTTATTTATCCGTCCGACCTTGCTGGTGCTGAAGCATTCTTTCAGTTCCTTTCTCTAGTCATGCCACTAGCGTTTGAAACCATCAAGGTTAAATTTCTTTTAATCAGAAAGTATAATTTGTTTCTACTCATGTTCTATGCCATAATATTTATCATTCATTTCAGTGTCTCTTCTGGATGATGTTTCAATAACTTTGGCGCTTTCTTCATTTTCATAATCTTTTATATTAGAATTTAAAATGCTTTAAAATTACTGTTCTTTCAATTTTACTGAAATTTTACGAGTCAAAAGACCTTTGTTTGATGGTTTTTGTCGACCATTCCGGTGGACAAAATCTTTTTTTTTCCCGGTTCGTTTTATTTTGTTTGAATAATCTTTTCTAATTACGACATTATGAATAGCAGTTATAGAACGCTTCATTAACCTGGTTATATCTCTTTCAGATTTACCCGCATTCTTATCAAATTGTTCTTACTTTGCCCTAATATAGCCTTTTACCCCTCGGTATCTTCAAATAAATCATGAAAAACGCAATCAAAGCTGCATCTTTGTTTCTCCAGTATTGTCTGAATATTCGAAAATGCGGAATACTAACACTGATTTTATAATGATTCTGATGCGATCTATAAAATGCTAATTTTCTCAGAGGATCTTATAATATCTTAATAGAAACCTTATTTAATTTTTAAAATAATGAACATATTTTAAATTAATAAATTTAAATTTAAGTTAATTCTTAAAATTGGGATTAATACAGAAAGCGTTTCATGATCAATTATAAATACGTATCATTTCTTTTTTTAGAAATGTACCAACCATCAGTGATCTTAATTTTTAATGCACCGTATTTCACACCATGAAAATCCAAAAGTAATAGGATAAAAGAATGGTCTCATTCAGACTTAAGTTTAATATAGAGTGGTAGATGACTATATAATTACACTTATTACATGTACGGAAGTAAAATGGGAAGTTTTGGAAGTTTGAATCCACACCGTCTATCATTTTTAGTAGCAATGCAAATATTTTCTAAGTTTAGCTTTAAACTATATTTATTAATAATTTCAAATAATAATAAAAGGAAAGAAAAAAATCTGACGAATATTTTAAATTTCTTCTTGTTTCAACGAGTAATATGCTGTAGAAAGGGTAAAAATCACTGCCGAGTTCGTCGTTGTGCCATTCAGCTGAGAACAGGTGGAAATGATGAGGGTTAAAATATAAACTTCTGCTCAAAAAAAAAAAAAAAAGTAAGCAACAAATGCAAAACTCGAAATAAAACAAAACTATTTAATGGTTAAGGTTGTATACGAGGTAGATGTGGCATTACTAGACCACATATCAAACAATAAAGCAAAGAAAAACAAAAATACCTATATTACGTCGGCGCGGCGCGGCAGCCCAAATTGGTAGGTAGAATGTGCAATGGGAACCCCATGCTAATAACAGGTATGATACTGTCTAGCTGAAATGCATGCCTGACAACCGTGAGGAGGGTGCGTGGCGACGCACTGAAACTTGCAATCCATCTTCCCAACATGTTCTACACACGCTCTATAGGATTCAGATCCTGTGATATAGCAGATCACGCCATCTGTGGAATGGTTTCTCTCTCCAAATAACTCTGCACCAATTGGGCTTTATGCGGGCGGGCGGGCGTTTTCGTCCATAAATATTGCATTAGTACTCATTCCCATAAAAAAGGGCGCGTAAAAGGGTGTAGGATTTTGCCGCGGTATCGACCAGCTGTGATGGAACTCCCAGCGAACACGTGGAGATCGGTTCGTGCGTTCATTTCTGTGCCTGCCGAGACAAGTAAACCGATGCCTCTGTAATAGTCCTTTTCGACAATGTTCGTAGCCCGATAGGGTGCCCTGGCTCTCGCCACATCCTTGCCTTTTGGTAATCGTTCTGAAAGTTATTTAGGGAAAGTGGGACCTATACTCATTCGTAAAGAGTACTGCTGCCCATGGCTAGTGTCCAAATGCGATGCTCACGGGCCAAATGCAGCCGCGCTTTGACGTGCGTTGGGGGCAAAAACACACAAACGACAGGTCGTTGTGCGAACAGTCCTTCTTTATGCAGTCTGCGAGACAGAGTTTAGCTGGATATGGGCCTTCCTGAAGTAGTTGAGAGTTGCAGTGCCATCTGTCGTGCTGTTAGTGTCCTCCGGCGTCTGGCACATTGCAACTCGTAGCGATCGTTTGACGATGTGGTGATTCTCCGGCGTCCAGACCCATGTCTTCTATTGGAATTTTGATACCCTGTTAGACTGTGAAACTATTATAAAAATAAGTTTCACAGTATATGAATGGCACTACGAGGCACATTCAGGTCTCTGGAAGTAGCAGATTATCTTGCACCAGTTTACAACATACCTAGAGCCCTCCAGCGCATCTCATGGAGCGAATAATTTCTTCTACTATGCTTTCTGCTTTGGCTATCGCGGATTTCACGGAATTACCGCTGCTTGTGGATTGAAGCATATTTCAAGTACTGTTTGTCCACGACAAGAACACTGCTAGACAATCGTCTATGTTTACGGCGGGCGTTATAGAAACAGGTTCCGGTAGGGACGATCCATTTTGAATGGGTGGAATAGGACAGAAAGTCTGGGGGTATTCTTTTTCTTGCCGTCAATGTGAAGCGATAAAAGAAAACCTGTTGCTCATTCGTGTTCTCGCTTTTGTCGCAGTTGCACGTATCTTTATATTCGCTTAGCTTACTTCTTTTATATTTTATTAATCTTTTCTTTGGTTAATATTAACTGCATTTCATTATTTAATATATATATATATATATATTATATATATATTTGTCTCTTAAATTTTGACATCCTTTAAAATGCCTTTTCGATTTAAGAAAGGAGAGACTTTAAAATCACAAGCACGTTACTAAGGGCTAAATGAAGATAAAACCTTCGGAATTAATTAAATTGAAATTAGAGTTTAAAATATCATTGCATATATATATATATATATACAGGGTGGTCCAAAAAAACTTCCCCTATATATGAAACCCTAGCGGCCTATCCGCTCAACCAATCGAACCAAAATTTCAGACATGGTTGTTTCAAGGTATGCGCTGGAGATTGTGATGATTCTAAACAACGCAGAGCTCACGGTTACGGTTACAGTGAGAGAATTTCGAAATTTTCGAATGGCAACACCCACTTTTTCCTTGCGCAAATTGATCAGCGTATTAAAAAACCACAAATGGCGTTGGTACGATTAGCGTGAGACGAAAATTGCCGCCGTAAAGCATATGCAAAAAAGAGCATAATAAAGGAATAATAACAACACAGAGAGGAAAGAGAAAAAAAGTTTTTATTGGAATGGAAAGTTATGATTACAGGTTTTCAACGTGTTCATCTTCGCAGGCGACAACGCATTGCATTCGGGAGGTTGTGGACAACAATGCCGAACGTAACATGAAAGGAAGAATCTGCATAACTTTACGTGTTATCGCATCTTGCAATTCTGACACAGTTGCAGAATTCCATTATTCCTGAATTGCAGCAACGAAATGTCATTAAGGACATTGTATGGATGCAAGATGGGGCTCCTCTACACGTCGCCCAATGTGTTCGACCAGTGCTGCAACAACACTTTGGTGATAGTGTCATCTCTAGTAACTTTGCAGTTTCGTGGCCACTGCGATCCCCCGACTCACTCCTATGGATTTCTGGTTCTGGGGTTATCCGAAATTTAAGGTGTATACGCCTGGTCCACGAGATGTGTCAGAATTGCAAGATGTCATAACACGTGGAGTTGTGCGGATTCCTCCTTTCATGTTACGTTCGGCATTGTTGTCCACAATCTCCCCAATGCAATGCGTTGTCGCCTGCGAAGATGAACACGTTGAAAAGCTGTAAGTATAACTTTCCATTCCAATAAAAACTTTTTTTCTCTTTCCTCTCTGTGTTATCATTATTCCTTTATAATACTCTTCTTTGCATATGCTTTACGGCGGCAATTTTCGTCACACGCTAATCGTTCCAACGCCATTTGTGGTTTTTCAATACGCTGATCAATTTGCGAAAGGAAAAAGTGGGTGTTGCCATCCGAAAATCTCTCACTGTAACCGTAACCGTGAGTTCTGCGTTGTTTAGAATCATCACAATCTCCAGCGCATACCTTGAAACAACCATGTCTGAAATTTTTGTTCGATTGGTTGAACGGATAGGCCGCTAGGGTTTCATATATAGGGGAAGCTTTTTCTGGATCAAAACACTTTTATTTAATGTTAAAAACTGAAATTTAATAAAATAATTGTCGTAAATTAGAATTTAACTTTTTAACATAAATAAGATCACCTTTTGAATTGATCGATATATGGAACTGGAAAATTATAGAAATCCATTTCAGATCATATTTATAAAAAAATGAACAATTGAAACTTCTAAAGCAAATTATACTCAGCTGTTTGTAAAAGTAAAATTAATTGATTATTGATTTTGAAATTTTTATTTGAAAATTTATTAAAAAAAGTTCTTGCAGGGAGCTTTGAATTTCATTATTTTTTAAAGTATATATTACAATTCAGTATTTTATTTTCATCGAAATTATTAAATAATTTCATTAAATCTACAGGTATAATTAATTCAGTTATCTCCTATGACAATCATTGTCAAGATAAAAAGATGAGAAGAAAATAAATAAATAAAACGTTGTTTTAACCTTTTGCTCTTAGTGTTAATTAATAATTATGAGAAATTGTACTTATAGTTTTAAAATAAAAAAGAATTACTTAGAAATTAAAAATAGTGATTCTATTATGCTATATGAAAATATTTAGAGATTAAAACGATTTAATTTCTTTTCTAGAATTGAATGAGTATATGCAATTGTTAAGAAGTAATTCTATTAAATTTTTATTGCGAAATATTATTTAAATAGATAATGATATGAAGAAAATATTATATTATAGGTAGCGCATTACTGTTTTTTCAATAAAATAAAGAAAAATAATCATTTATTCAGGCTTGTTTTCTCGCCTCCCTGTTGTTTCAATATCTTTCCTTCTTAACTATGATTCTAAGAATCTAAAAATTTATGCACGTTAATGTGAGTTTAGAAGGATTAAAGTATTTAACGAGATTCCTTTCTACTCAGGTGCACTGATTGTGATAATAAAACGATAGCAGATAAGTATTCTCAAACGACATTAATGGGCTTTGAATAGAAATGTGAAGAACATTGGGAGTGAAGAATTTTCAATCCCGAAATGATAAAATGCATGCAGGAATTTGGATCCTTTATTGCTCATGACTACTGATATACATTGAAAGGAAAAGCTCATTTATCACTCCATTACTTGAATTGACAGTTCGTGAGAAAATTTTTTCTTTGAAATAATTGTAATTCTTTTTCAAGCCGGGGAAAATAAATAAATGGTAATCTGGAATACAAAAACAAACTTTTACAGCGTTTTTCGTAGAATAATGTAAAGCGATGTTGGGCTTATTTAGTTCGGTTCCTTTAAGTTCGGGACATCTGGCACGTGCATGAATGAACACTTGAATAATCTTCAAATTCAGAATACTTTTACAAATAAACTTTGCGAAATTAATTATGCTGTAAAAAGCTTATGCATATTGAAAATAATTTCATTTGACAAATTGAAGTTTGATTTTTAAAAATCTGAAAATTGATTGTATGGTAATCGTTAATTTTGTGTTTCGGGAAATAGTATATACATCAGAAAAATAAATCAATATAAATTTGGGAAGGTTTCAAGCATATTTAACAATGAACATTTTACTTTATAACAGAATAAAAGCAACCTTTAGTAAAAATTATGAAATAATTAGGATTAATAATGTTATAGCTTTTATGTTAAATTAGACAAATTACCTCGCGTTTGCTGCGGAGAATTTGATATTAATAACTTGAATACATTTAAAACAAATGAAATGAAGACGATTAATGTACATACAAATTTTTCTATTTAATTTGTTTTGTTCTTTGCATACATATGACAGGAATATCAGATATTTTCAATATTCCGAGTGTGCAAATGATTTTCAGCTTAGTGAATTGTTTTTTAAATTTGTTTTCAAGAATGAAATGCAATAATACCAAATATCGGCAATTTGGCGCTAAACGTGCCAATGAAAGAAACTTGAATTAATTTCCACCTCTGCGAAATGAACTCTTCCTACAGTAACCTGTTTCTATAACGGCCGCCGTAAACATAGACGATTGTCTAGCAGTGTTCTTGTCGTGGACAGATAGTAGAAATAACAGCAAGTTCGTTACGCGACTTCGAAACAAACAGCTCTTTGGGGCATTTGTTCCAGATACAACTTTCATTCCGATTTTTTGAGTTTTATCAGAAATGCATTTTTGAAAAATTTGTTGATACCAACCTTTGGTAAGCTGGTATGATCTTTACCACAAGACTGGACAAAGGTGTCTTCATCGTGGAATGGCTATTCGTTCTTTGCCAATGCCCTCTGGTAAAAGCGCCATGAATTTTTTTCCAGAAGGGTATTTACTGTGATGTGAGTTTTTGTCAGTAGACATGCAATGTGGCAAAAATGGATTATTTCATTTTTTTCCACATTTGGCGAACTTTTAATTATCGCTTTGCAATAAAAATTCGGAAATATTTAATCTCTTATTTCAGACTGTTATGTCACTCTTGAAGTCAAGAAACGTATCCCCCCCCCCCAATGCTGCATAGTATTTCTCAATCCGGTGTCAATTCTTTAAACATGATTTATATATTTCTTTTTCTTGATGGTGATATTGTAACCAATTTTACATGAAAAGTTAACTTTTTTTCTCCATAATTGTTGCAAGAAATTTCTTTTAGTAATAATAACCAATATTCTGATCCATTATTGTGTAGATAGGAGATGGAACACTCAACAGGCTACTGGATGGAGTTTGTATAACAGCAGAATTGTCAATTATAGCAACTTGAGTAGAATGTCTCTTTGAAGATCGCCCTTTAGGTATGTGGTACCTTTTAATTAAAACATCCATGATAAGTTGTACTATTGAGAGAAAACAATCTGAATCACTAAACAAGAGAAAAACGCCATATGACAGTAAATAAATACTGGAAAGTAGAAGTTGTAAAAAATATGCTTGCAACTCCTAAAACTAAAAGTAACTGTTTAAAAAAATATTCTGAAAGACTTGGTATTCAAAAAGTGGTGAACAGTTTCGTTTAAGTTTCGAGAGCTGGAAAAAAGGGAGCGTAGCAACTCTCTTTACAAATTTCAATTGCTCATAACTTCTGTAAAAAATATTCAAACGGAACTTGAAACATTAGTAGGCATCAACAACTAAAAAAGTTTGTTTTTTTTAAAATTCAAAATTGATTTTTGCACCCAAAAACGGTCTAGTAAATGTCCCTTAAATGACTCAATGAGACTAATAAGCTTAAACAGTTTAGAATGTATAACCTTCCTTATTTTGGGAAGAAAGGGCATTTTTTTTTGTATAAACAATAAAATAAGTGGATAAAAGTTTCAAAATAATATTTTTATTACGTTCTGCATATTCTTCAATAACAATAAAATGCCAATGATTTTAGAACACACATTTAATAAGATTCAATTCACATTTTTAAGTGTTCCTCTTCACAACACCAATTAAAAGTACAAATCAAAAACGCATTTAAATGAAAACTCAAATTTCATTTGCTCTTTATTTTCCAATTCTGAAATATTCACTTTTACACTTATGAGACACTTACTAGTTGCTGATATAAATTTATTATCACATGGCAGTTTATAAATATGAAATTTAGAAATCACTAATAAATTTATTTCTATTTACATTCAAATACAACTAGCAAAACATTTATGCAACAGTTTTTAATAACATTAATGTAAAGCATTTGGCATTAAATGATGTTTAAATTAGCAGTAGATAATTAAAATTAGATGCATCATAAAAATGTCTAAAAATTACTAAAATATATAAATATGAAAATTTATAAATATTTCATCTAAAACATATACATAATACTAGCATTTGTTTCTGAAATTAGTAATAATATTCATATAAACTCATAAAAAAATAACAAATATGTAGCTTTTTGTACATAAATATACTTAGAAACAATAAAGACTCAAACAATGTAAAAGTAATCTATAAAGTCTATGTCCAATAATTAAGATTCGAAAATAATGAAAAAAATAATTTACGACGTCCATGTCCTTGAAACCATTTTCATATGGTATATAAAATTTGTGATGATGATGATATAATACATGAAAATAAAATGATTTTAAAAATGTAATTTGGCTTCATGATGGTTCAACATTCAATATTACATAAAGCTCCAGATTTTAACAGAACCAAATATCTTGAATAGAAGCAAGTAAATTTATGATGATGAAATATAGCAGAATGCTATGTATATTCACTATTTACATTTATGAGAGACTCAGTCTGTTCATAATCAATGTCATGTACTCTGCAATAAAAAAAATAAAGCAATATTACTAGCAAGTATATATTTATACAGTGAAGATAAATTTTCGTCAAAGTATTAAATAAAAGGAGAAACATTACCATCATAAAATCTACAACAAATGACAAGATAGCTCCTTCACTATAAATCCGTAATGTTCCTTAAAATTTCAAATACTGACCTTTGCGTTTTTTTGCAGAAATTGACTAGCTTTTTCACACCAACTAATACTGGATCCCAATTTTCGTAATGTGTCAGTAAAGCCACAGCAAAAAATGATACAAACATAGGAAGTGTACCCAAGAAAAACTGCAATGGATAGTCAACCTACATTAAAAGTAACAATTCAAAGTCATTATGTATTAGAAAAGAATTAGCTGGCAAGAAAGGAAAAACACGATAAGCAAAGCAACTGATAAATAATTACTTCAAGACTGATAATGAATTATAATTTTTTTTTGGGGGGGGGGGGAGATTTCAAACAAGTGATTAAAAGTTTAAAACCAATATAAATATTTCATAGGAGTAAATAATATTGGCATTTTATTCATTACCAAGAACAGAATGAAAATGAAAATTCAATAATAAAATAGCAAAACCATGTGACATTTCACGGCTTCAAGGCCACATTTATTCTTAAAATGGTCTCTGCAAAATGGCTGAAAATATTTCTTAACCCAAAATTAGGCAATATATTTTATAAAATACAGAACGAATTTCTCAAATATCAAACTTGATCTACAGATGGAATCAAGATTTTATTATCTAAGCAATTTTTGTAACCACACCAAAGACTAGGCTCTATTTTTAAACATTAAGAATAAAATACATTCTAAGATATCAGGAAAAGCTATATATATTAGTATATATAAAAGTAATAGAATTGTATTGTAAGATCTGCCAGGTTATGACGACTGACCACTTGAAGTATGAGCCGCAATTATAGTATTTTAAAACATCGGGGGAACACTGTTTATGGATAAGTAAATGTCCAGAATCCTCTATTTTGAAACAATTGTAATGAGGCAATTAAGATTTTCATATTATTTTCGTAATAAGAAGCAATACTAAAGTGATTTTTTTTTTAAATCAAACGAATAAGTTTTTAAGTACCCAGTTGAAATTATATAATTTCATAAAAGCTATTTAAGCTTTCAATAAATATTCTGATATAAAAAAATTACCTTTTTTAGAAAAATGTCGAAGAAAATGGTTAAAGGAATGGTCAGTGAAACTGATAATGTTGCTATTAAAGATGAAGTGAGAAAACAGCCCCTAAAAATAAAAGAGCAATTCATAACTTTTAAATGTAAAATATTACAAAAAATAGCAATGTGTACAAACAAAAGTTTTAAATTTTCTTTTCAGTCAATATGCAAATACATCTAACTATAAATTTGTAGTTGAAGGGATTAAACACCTAATTAGATGAACATTCACTGTTAATTCTATTCATATAAAAACAGAAAGGACACCTAAGAAATTCAAGATTGTCCCAGCTATTTTCGTCTTTTAAATTAGGATCATTAGTATTAGGTTAATATAAATTACACATAAATAAAGATTCCCAACTTTGCAAATATGAAACATTACTTACTATCAATTCTTTAACACAAGAGCAAATTTTAAAATCAAGCTTTCCAAAAAACATGTCAAAGTAACAACTCTTACATTCAGATTGTGCTAACATGATCAAACAATTTTTGATATAAATTGGGACTTAAAACAATTTATTCCACTTTTGGTTTTTCCAGTATTGTGAACGACATTTTTTCTAACTTACTATCGGTATTAAAATTAGCTGACATGGTAAGGAAGTATTAAGCTATGATATTCTCAGAGAAGAATTAAAGGAACTAATATAGTTTCTACAGCCAATACTAAATTTAAAACAAAACAAAAAAAAAAAAAAATCTGAAAACGGATAGAATCTCATTTCTGTATGAAACCTGAGCAAAAACATTTTTTATTAATGTAAAAAGAAGACACGATTTCCAAAGCCTTCTTCCTTTTGACTTCTGATTGCAATAGATTAAATAACAGGGACTGTAAGAAATATGGATAGTAATAAAGTCTGAATTAAATCAGTTACAAAATAACAGTTGGATAGATTTGTTGGTAACTTTTACTATTAACACATTTATGGGCAGAACAGCTGTAGAAAAATATTTATAACAGTCATAAATACAAATGACGACTATAAACGTCAAAAATAAATGTTGGTTTTCTTTCTTAATTCTTTCACCCACTAGTTTTAGTTCTTCTCACATTTTAAAACTGTCCATGAACGTATTAGCTGAAAACTGATAGTCAACGTAAATGTATTCTTTTAAAAATTGCTAAGAACAATTAGAGAAGTATAATGGAGACAGTAAAATATTGCCTTAAAACTTACATGCATTTTTCACTCATTCAAAAAATTTAATGTTAATTCATCAGTTACCTTTATATATTGATTAAAAGTTCACATAAAAAGCTTCTGTTCCAGCCATGAATTACAGAAAAAAATATATATTCCCATATTTTCTTTCCAAAACCATTTGCCTTTGTTGTTTAGATACACAGTTATTTTATGAAGAGGAATGGATCTTGATGTAAACACTTTATATCAAGAATGATATATGATAAAAAGTTGCTTTATTTTCATTGTAAAAACTTATTTAAATTAGTAAAGACAGTGAGACATTTTTTAATAGTAAAATTATTATAATATTCGGTAGATTTCTTGTTCCTAACCATATAGAAAAGAACATTTCACTATTTCTGCATGCTACTTGTTATTTAGACTGGCTCCTTTCTTGGGTACCATTAAAAAGTTCATCTAAGAAATGGTTTTATTTTCCTACATTGGGTAAATGGGAGTACCCTAAAAGACTAAATTATGCATAGAAGTTTTAATAAAACTAATTTCAACAAGGACATAATGAAAAATCTTCATATTTTTGACTATAAGACAAAGGAAACGATTTTTATTAACTAAAAATATGCAAGTGTATAGTTTCATTCAAAGCGTTTTCGACATTTACCACTATATGATAATTAATAAGCAGAATATATTGGAAAATTAATATTTTATAAATAACATTTTACAATGTAAATAATTATTTGAAATATTAATAATGCATACTTACCATAACCAAAGCAATTCAGAAAACACTGTAGCCACCAGGCCATTGCACAATAAAAGTAGCCACTGGTGTCGAGAAGGCCATTGGAATTCTTCGACTTTGGTGTAATGCAAGAATACAAAACCTGGCCACATGAAAAGAAGGTTGAAAAGTCCTACAAAACCTGTAATCATAAAAATATTTTTAAAAAAAACACAATTTGCAAAAGATTTTTGCCATAAGAATCAGCATGTATACGTCTAATCAAATCATAAGTTTTTACATAATTTATTTGTAATTCTTTTTGAAAAAGAAGCAAAAAGACAATTTATCACAAAATTCTAAGTTTAAAACAATATAAAAACTTTGAATAATGTAATTTTCATACCAAAAAACATTGGAATATCCAGCATTTCTTCATTATCAACTTTCCGTCGAAGGAGAACAACATAGGCTGCATAAAAGAATGCTCCAAGAATAGACCACACGGCGCCAGGTGGGAAATAATTCTGAACTCCTTTATCGGCATTTGAAATTATTGCAACACCAATAATACTAAACAGATGAATAATAATTGTTGTATACAAACCATAAACCAAAGATTAATGGTTTACATAATATAATAATATTCTATTATACATTTATAAAAATTCCATATTACATTTTACAAGAAGTTATTTTTAGTTATCTTGCGAGCTTATACTGCTATTATTAGCCTTTAAAAATAATCAATTTAGTTTTCAAACTGCAAGTAACAAATCTATTGCTTAATGAAACTCAAATTCTAAGGGAAGGAGTAGATCTTCACTTAATAACCTAGAAAACTTAACTAAACAATGCTGAATTTATTACTGAAATTTAAATTCAATTATCTTAATTTTCATTTAACCCACTTCAAATGTTTGTAAATGTTTTGACAATTCCAAGGTCCTGGAGTTCAAAAGATTTGCCAGACACACACTTTCCTGAAAAATTTCCTGATTCACATCAAGAAATCAGATATGTCATGAAAGGCATCTTATAATAAAAATTGATTAATGTACTGTTTTAGTCAAATAGTGACTTTTTTGTTAGAAATAGCAGAAAATTAACATACTGTAAAGATATACTTTTCATTTCCTTTTAATTTATGTTCAGTTTTTTTTTTTTATTCCGTTGTCAAAATTCCCAGAGAAATATTCCAAAATAAAAAATGTTCAAGACAGGTATATTAAAAAGGTAGATATATAATTCCTTAAAATTATAGCAAATTAAGATTAAATCAGATTAACCAATTAAAATAATATCTGGCATTAAAATCACACAATAGCACTGTCCACAATGATGCAAATATTTGTTGAACCAAGAATCATATACCTTAAAAATGAACTCCCCTCATATATAATAGTATCCAAAAAACAAAAAAATTATGCAACCATGCAGGTAAAATTTTATTTCAAGCCAAGATTTAAGTATTACAATTAGAAAGTATGTTGCAGGGTTTGATTAGTTTACATAGATAATCAAACTCTGCAATATATTTTCTATTTGACAATTTAAAAAAATTTCACTGAAATTCTTATGATATTAAATATATTTATAATACACTGCTAAAAATATTATTCACTTCTCTGAAAACGTGCTAGATTTCAAGCATTTTTTTAAAAAATTGAAATGGATGTTTTTATAAAATTTTTACAGATGGAAATTTGGATTACATTAGGAAATTCTGGTTAACAAAATTAATTTTAATTAGTTTAACAAAAACAGCTTCAACACATTTGGCAGTAAAAATTTTAAAACTTTTCTTCTCTGGGAATTCATACAATTGCACCAGGGTGTTAGGTTTCCCCCAAATAACTAAAATGGGTGAATATTGACTTGGCATGGATATTTATCCAAAGATTGAAGGAATCTGTACTTTATTCTTAGGCAAGCAGCAACTCATCTCGCAAGTTGGATAGCCATGTTGTTATTCCATATGCTCAATAGCCTCCAAAAGCATGTTTCTAATAAGAATTTTATAACACTGAGTGTTCTTGTCTATTACAAAAAATTTTTTTTTAAAAAATTGGTGGTTTCAGCATGTAGTAAAGTAAAAAGTTCTTTTACCCAAGAAATTAAAATTATGGGTGATATACGGTCTATACATCCACCTCCATTTATTTCTGGCCAAACCATCAGCCCACAAATATGATTGATTGATTTTGGATATAAAATCAAATGTTTTTCATATGAAATACTCTCCAGATCAAAATACAATGATTAACTGGTATCAGACAGAGTCTAGACATGACCTTGAACTACCCTAACAATTAGTTTTTCCTTACACTAATGTTTTAAGGTAAAGAAAATGTTAAAAAAAAAAAAAAAAAAAAGATTTAGAAGCATACTGAGATGAAGGATATTTTCAGAGTTAAGAGTTGTCATGTCTTGTAGCAGGAAAAAGGTCCCTTTGCAGATTAAAGGCTTTTCTTGGACTATTATGGATAGTTGGACAGAGAATTATCTCTGACTTAAGCTGTTGCATATATATGACCATGATATAACTACCTACAAGGATCTCCAGTACTTTGGAATCTGTTCCAAAGTTAAATATTCAGATACACAAAAGAAATTGGTCACTTTTAATTGCAATATATTTCCTGAACAGTCAACACACTATCTGACAAGCCACTGATTTCAGTAAATCATGGTACTGAAACATAGGTCAAAATCATTCTATAAAAAAAATTCAACTAAACTTAATATTGTACAAACAATATAATCTGGAATTCCCAATTAACAAATGGCTTTCTTGAAATTTAACAATTATGTATTTTGACATTTTTAATACTAACTTAAATAAATAATCGTTTTTTATTCAATATTTTTAAAACATTACATATAAATTCTATAGATTTTACATACTGGATGTGAATACTATTGAGAAAACTGGCTGATCCATGGATTTTCTACGACCGAATATTTTAGGGTAGATTCCTTGTATTTTTTAAAAATAAACTATTTAGACAGAAGAGCTATCATGGTTAGTTTTCTTCTCTTTAGTAAACTTTTCCACATTTTAATAAACAAATTTATAATTTTAAGCATACTTATGTTTCATCCTTAAATCAATTCACAATTTTCTCTTTGTTATTTAACAGAAACTTTAATACTCCTAACAACATTTTAACTCACATCTGTTCTAATCTATTCTGTAAATAATTCTTCAAATGTTACAGATGAAAGGTAATTAAGACTTCTTGATTACCTGGAAGTGATTAATAATAGTTGCAAAAAACAAAGTATTTATATATAATTTATGCTTCATTACTCTAGAAAATAATATAAAACAAGAACGAGTCTTAAAAAATAAGACCAAAATACAAACTAACCTCAATAAAACTGCCAAGAATTTTGATAATGTAAGACGATCGCCACTGTTTGCAGGGAACACAGAAGCCAGTATTAAAGTGAATAAACCAGATGAACATGATAATATGTTAACAACACCTGCTTCAGTATTGGATAAAGCTTCTTGATATGAAAGATTACCTAAAAACCACTGAAATAACAAAAATCCCGAGTATAATAATTGTTTTGCATTGAAAAACATTTACTTAAATTACATATAAAATCTCAGATGCCATTTATAATACCACAAATTAATGGAATTGAACATTTTTCAATAAAAATTAAAAACTCTTTATTAAGGACCTGGAATCAAAAACAAATATACACAATAAAAGTGCATTTCAAAGAAAATAAAGTTAAAAATACAGTTAATATCTAACAAATCTAAAAGAAAAATCTTTAAAAATTCTTGAACAGAATGGACACTTACCAACACACAAAAAAGCAGAGCTATTCTTGCTACTTGTTTCATAGGCAATTTATTTGCAGCTTTCAAAGCATTTTCCTGAGCTCGAAGTGAAGCAGAATAAGATAACCGGGCTAATAAAGCATCATCTGCTTGCGATTCTAAGTTTCATAAAAAAAAAAAAAAAAAAAAAAAAAATTATAATCTTAAGTTAAGACATTTTTACGTATCTTAATCTTAAGACATTTTTACGTATAATCTTAAGTTATCAAACCATCTTACAAAATATTTTAGAACAGCAACTTACCAGATAAATGCCTTACTTCAGTAACTTGATTAAAATGCACGGATTTCACACCTATGAAATAAAATCATAAAAATCAATAAATATTAAATTACTCTTAATAATACATTTGAAAAATGATTAATTTAATAAAAATGAAAATAAGTACTTGATCTTGAAACAGAGTCATCAGATTCATTACCACTGCTTTTTTCGCCACTACCATCGTGGTACTTGATTGGTATCCAAATAGATTCACTCTAAAAAAATTAAAGCCACATTACATAAGAGGCGAATTTCAAAACCTATTAAAAATTGAAAAACGAAATAATGTAAAAATCCTAAACCGGTAAAAAATATAAAATTGCTACAATATCAAAAACAACACATAAGTCAAATAATTTCATGTTCATCTTACAATAAACTGTCCCAACTGCAAAATAATAGTAATATCATAAACAGAACTACTTGTTTCTGAACTTCATGGTAAGGGAGAAAATAGTAAAAATAACAGAGGGTTTGAACTTTATTTGTTTAAAAACATTAGAAACACCTTTAGCATATTTAAAAAATTGTCTGAATCAATCTGCCTATAATGCTAGATGATGATTTTCACTTAGAACTATTTTTGATAATTAACAATATTTTCTCACAGTTAAAAAAAAAAACTATCCAAAGTTAAAAAAAAATATTCAATGTCAGCTTTCCAGATTTTTAATAATAGAAAGCATACATGAAGGATACTTTCATGTGATGATTCAAAAAGCGAATTTGTAATCCTAAATTTTTTACTCTGATTGCAAGTAAACCCAGTTCCTTTTAATTTACATGATTCGAACAAACATAAATTCTTGTCATATTTTCTTTTATTACTGCATCTACAAACGTCCTACTAGTAAATATGGAATAACCAAAGTCAACTGTCTTCCAATAATAATTTTTAAAAAAAGTAAGATAGCATTAAGTGAACTTTCTGAAAAATTGTAAGCATTTAGCCAAATATTAATTTGTTAATAAAGAATGTGATAAACTGAATCTAAAAGAAATTTGTGAAAAAAAATTATAATTAAAAACAAATAAATGAATATAATAATGATTTTAAAATCAAAATTATAAATGAAGTAAAAAGAATTTTCAAACAGAGGATTCAAAAACCGGTCAAGATTCTGTATCTTATGTCGGCAAAGGACTAAAAAGTTAGATACAACATTTTAAAAAACTTTATTAACAACGCCAATAACAGTAATACTAAATTCGATATAATATAATTGGCAAAAGCAAAGCATTGATCCCCCAGCTTAAATAACAGGTTGGATTTCATTAACTTTTATTTTATCTAAGGGTCATCAGCTTTCATATATGTCATAAGTATTCTATTCCATCACCCTTTCAAAAGAAATCTGAAAAACATTATTTCACTGTATATTCTCTAGAGTGAAAAATATTGATAGAGACTCTAGCTATAATACCGATTTTGTCCAATTTTATAATCAGTACAGCGGCTAGGGAAATTACTAAAGCTGACCACAACACTCCAGTTTCGAAAAATATTACAAAAAAAAAAGTTTTGATAGAGTTCCAAACCTCAATCAATTAGGCCCATTTTGCTACTCTGGAAACGTAGCTACACAGAAATTGTCGATGTTTATTTTGCAAGTATAATTTAAAATAGTACTTCCTTCAAGTGGTGATTAATTGAAGTAATTAGTTGGTTTCGATTGTAAGAGATGGCGACACCAATTGTGTCAAGTCGGATATGGCTGGATTTCGGCATCCAATGAGAGAGGATCGCGCATGTGTGACGTCAAAAGAAAAAACGGAAGCAAACCTTTTTATAGGCTTGACCATGTTTGGCATCCCTATCTCACAGGTAATCCTACCCTCCCCCCCTCGTAATTAAACTGTCATATCTCATTTCTGTAAATGATGTAAATATTGAGATGTTTAATATTGTTATTCCTTTTTCCAAAAAAATTTGCTGTACCCCTAGACACCACCCTACATTAATATTAAAATTAGACATAATATTGATACTGCCAACTGATCTAGCTATCAAACAAAAATGGTTTACCAAGTTAATTTCAATAAAAAAGTTTGCTTACCAATAAAGGTTCTGCTTCAACATAAGTACCATCATTTTCTTCAGGTTCAGCAGTGACAGGATCCACAAGCTGCAATGGTGTTAGATAAAACTCAAAATATAGAAGAAATGCAAAACATTAATGAAAGCATAAAATTCTACTCACTGTATACATAGGTTTGGTAGAACATTGATGTCGCCATGGTTTCCAAAATACAAATCCAAGTAAGTAGAGAATAAACATGGTTGTCTTTACATATGTACTAAAAAAAGGCTTACTGAAGTTTTCATCTTTGAAAATGTACTAAAAGAAAAAGAAGGAATTTAAAATATGTTAAATTAATATAGAGTTGGTATTAGACTGAACATGAATAAAAAACAGATATTAAGTAAAAGAAAGATGTAAAAAAATAGAATGATTGATGATAGACGAAGTGTGGTTTCCCATTTCATTTATTAACTTATATATGTTCCAAATAAAATAGATTTTAAAAAATAAGAATTTTTTTTTAACAGTACAAGTGCAAGAAACATAAAGAGAATACTGCAATAACAATTACCAATATCATTTGCATTTAGTTCATTGCTTTCTACAGAATAATTCAGACTGTTATATAAGGGCATTTTTAATTATTTGAGGCAGTACAGTACAGGATAAGTAGCATGTAAGACAAAAATATAAGATAACACCCATTATTATATAAAAATACCGTTTCTGAAGTTTATGAGGGTATAATTTTATAAAGCAGTTAAACAAAGGCTAGAGTACCGAAAACACATTGACTTATTATTTTAAAATTAAAAATGACAAAAAGATTTATTTTTTATATTCAATAACTTGAATAAAATAATAAAAATATAAAAAATAAATAGGAAATCTTAACAAATAAAGTTACAGCATCAAAAAATTCAGTAAATTTGAAAACACTTTGAAATACATTAATGCATCATTTTAAAAGTTATCAGCATACTTCATTTGAAGTATTCTTTTTCCAATTACACTATAAAATTCTGAAATAAAATATACAAATCACATCTAATGTATTCAAAGTATTTTTTCAAAAAGTAGGATTTTTTTTAATTGATTGCATTTTACAGAAATAAAATTCTTCTCTGTATTAAAGATCTGAAAAGATTTCATTTATGATCTCTGAGTACACAGTGCAAGAAAGAATTTAATTAATGGAAATATTTCAGAATAACAAATTATTTGTTTTAACTTCATTTTTGTTATTGTTAACCACAATAAATTTAAATTATGGACAAAAATTAATGATTCTTCTTAGGCACTATTTTAAATGTTGCACCATTTTTCACATTTTTTTTTTTTATTTAGATAGTTAAGAAACATAATCCAAAGTTTGAAGTTATTATATTTTCTTATTCCTCTGAAATAACACAAGGGCTATTTTGGGATAATAATAATAATAATTTTGAACCAAAGATGAAGAAAACACATTAGCAGACATTCTCCTTGCAAATTTTTATACTGCAACAGTGCAATGGATTTAACAATTACTAGACCTTCTTAGAAAGTGGTTCTTTGGAGAGTAGGGTTTTGAGATGGGACTTCTGTGGCACTGAAATCTAAACTCTACCATCAGTTGATAACTACAATTCAAAGTTGTAAGAAATAGCAAACTGATATATTTTATTCCAATATTCCAGAGCAATTTTTATTTAATGTAAGGGGCATAAACATTAAATTATGAAGAATAAATGAAAAATTTGTTTTAAAATTTGGTAATTACTTTTTTGCAAAAGAATAATGATCTTTTTTATGTTAAAATTATTCTTTTTCATATGTTATTAAATTTTTTCGGCAATATTTTAATTTCCCGTTTTCTGCTTCTTGGTCACAATATTTAATGATATTATGTAAAATTTTCTTCGTACCACTCTTGAAAGCTTTTTTACCACTTGAACTAGCCCTATCAATATGAAATTTTGAGTTAAACTAAAATGCGATCAGAAATAACAAACATTCACATACACATAAAACAAAATTGAACTAAAATGTATCTAATTGGGAGAAAATCAAGGTCAAAGGCGAATACTGGAAATGCACTCATCGTTCTGCGTCTCATTCCTTAATAGGATGTAATCGTTGAAATGTGGTCGTCTCCGAATCCGTTGACAAACAGTGTTGATAATTACATAAAATTTTTTATTAATCTCTTTTTAAATTTTAAGGGTTTTTTAAGTGATAAAAGTTCTATTGCCTTTTTGATTTTAGCATTGTACAAGTTCCTGACTAAATTACAGGTTTTAAAATTATTCATTTATTATCAATGAGTACAAACAAATTTAACAACAGTATCAAAGTACAAACAAATTTAATTAAAGAGAACAATTCAATAATATTTTTTAGTACTGTATATGAAACAAGCAAAAAAACACAAGGTATGTCAGTGATATTTTTAGAAAATTCAAGGGGCAAGAGAAAAGTTTGAACTACATAAATTAAAATTAAAATAATTTGAATTAATCTATTTCCAAATTTCTTGCTGCTTTAATTCAATATAGCAACTTGCTGGCAACAAAAATCATTGAGTAGTTATGTACCAATTCAATAAATTTCCATCAATTTCTTTAAAAATTTAAACAATCAAGTGGCACTAGTGAGATTGTATCAATTTTTATGCCTTAGTCGAAAGTGTTAAGAATTGATGCACAACAATGTATTGAAAGAGCACAATTTCTGTGGCCCAAATTTTAAGAAACTAACAGCAATTTTCAAGAAGACATTGAAAACTAGGAAGTTTAAAACTTCAGCATAATTAGTGACACAGAAGAAAATAAAAACATTGTCATAAACGCAAAACACATATAACAAATAGCAGCATTTCAGGCATATCTAAAGATGAATGAGAATGAAGATTTAATTAAGCTGGAGGAACCAAGAAGAATTGAACAAGAATGTAAAAAAAAATTCATATATCCATTAAAAAATATTGAAAGCCATGGTGAATTTTTAATTTTAATTTAAAAATTGCTATAACTAAATTTTTTAGAAAATTTTCTTTGGTGGTGAGGCAAATATCAACATTTATAGCTATAATCCCAACAGGTTTAACTCATCATGCTTTTAAGAAGTGAATATGTAGCTAGATGTCATCCACCATCATGAGGATAAAAAATTTAAAAATCATTTTGATATTTTTTTAAAGCTTGGTTTTCAAATGTTCCATATTATTAAAAATAAGTTAATTCTATATGGAAAAGCTTATAAAAAACAGATTTGATGAATACTGATCCAACTTCAGAATATAGTAATATAATTTTTAAAAAAATATTAAGAAAATGTCAAATTCCTTATATTAAGAAATACAGAAAAATTAAAATCACTTTCTTGATTTGCACTCTGATGAGCAAATCAAAAACTTTAAGCATAAATAACAATTTTGAATAACTTTTTATTTTTCAGTCTCACTATAATATGCAATGTCAATGGAAAATAAAGACTTTGAATGTCATGCAGAAAATTAAGAAGGAAAAAATAATAAATATAAAATATACATCCCTATAATCTTAATAAATCAAGAAAAATAATAATTTAAAAAACATATATCAGTATGAAACATTATAGTGATTACCAATATTATACATACTTCAGTTAATTCAGATGATGCAACCCAGATGATATCCACAATAAGTAATACCAAGGTACCACATAATAAACGATGAGCATTAAGTTTTGCCATTAGTTGAGAAGTACTTCAGATGCCTGCTTTGGAAATGCTTTACAGAAAGAAACTTCATGTTCTCTTGGTATAAATAAACAATGCTGCTATCATTGTTTTGAGAGTAAGTATTTCGGAAAGCTAAAAAATTATGAGAAAAACATATATGAAATAAAAATTCCAGAAAAAGTAAAATTCTCTATAAAAATATCACATGAAATAGAATATCAAGTAAGATAAAGGCAATACTTATTTACTATATATAATCTTGTTTCAAGCATTATACAAAAAAAAATAAAAATCTCATCATGACACCGAATAGAGATGGTCACTTACATTTAGGGCCAGCTCATCCAGTAGGCTAAATGGGCCCCACAGATGTATAGATCCAAATGCATTTTAAATTTTTTTTTTAATTATGAGTCAAAAAATATATTTATAGTTTTAATTACATTAAAAGTAAAAATATGACTACAACTTATATGCAAACAACCATCAATTCTGGGATGTCACATAAATATAGACATCCATTAAAAAATATTACAGAAAGAAAATGAGGGCGGGGGGATCTTAAACTAAGCATTACACATTATGAATTACTGATGACAAAATTCTAACCCTACGCTTAATATAATAGTAATGAATCAAATTTAGTTCTTTAATTACATTATAAAGTATTTTATAACAAATTATTATGTTACATCATAACTGGAAACTGTAGCACATTAATTAAAAAAAATTGCATTATATATATATATATATATATATATATATATATATATATATATATATATATATATATAGTAAGCACACACAACATTCTGAATTAATATGAATTTAATATATTTTCATACAAAAAATGCAAAATAAGAAATTCAATAATTGTCAAGAATAAAATCATTTACTTAATTAATGCTTCTCTTAACAATTTTTTTGAAAAAAAAAATTGCCAAAAAATTAGTATATATCTTATTTCATTATTAATTATAAGTAGCTGAAACAAAACATAATAAACAGGTTTTAAGTTGAATTTTTAATTTTTTTTAAATATGAAAAATATAGTTTTATTATTAATTAACTTCCCTAAATTATCTCAGGCAAATGAAAAAAATTAAAAATTCACTATATTTAAAATCGATCTCTTCATAATCACTATCAGAGAAGTTATCTGCATTATTTTTGCTTTCGTGTGCAATCACCCTTTTTTTACACTTTTTCAACATAACTATCCTAACTTATCCAGCAGCCACTATTAATAAAATGGGGAAAAACTAAAGCTGATATCTGTCATCCAACAATAAATGTTTTCAACAAAACTTGGCAACCTGTTAAACAAAGCAGATTATATCCTTTCTTTTTAACATTTAGACTGAGTAAAAATATAATAATACAAATCATATTAACAAATTCTGCTGTGCCTAAGTTTTCTCAGGATATCAGAAAAGCAACTGATTCAGGAAATTTTATACATTTCTGTTCCTTTATTATTACTGACATCCATTCTAAAATTATTGATAAAACTGTGTAAAAACCAATAATAAATATATTATATGCATAAAAATACTGTGAAATAAATATAAAAGCTATTAGTTCAAATTTCACATTTTATTGAGAATGGAAAAACTATAAAATTTTTACTAGAACTTTTTGGAAAATAATCTAAATGCCATATGCTTTGGAGTATTGTGAATGTTTTTCTTCTTGGTTTTAAACCAAGAATTTATTTACTTTTAATTACATTCTGCAGTTTGGTACAGTCTTAAAGTTAGACCTTCTAATGTGGACACTTGTATTGTAGTATAACATTTTAAGCCTCTTCCCTTATTAAGCAACCTTTGAGGGAGTTTTTATAAAAATCCCCTGGCTGAAAGTATGAAATAAGTCTAATGGAAGTGTATACAAATTTTAGAATAGATATAAAATATACTAATGTCTTAAACAAAGGGGTAATTTTAAGAGGACTTCCATGAAGAATTAAACTATAAAATGAGTAAGTCATTTATGTATCATGCACTGCTAATTCTTAAATTATGATTGCAGAATGTGCAGCTAATTTGTTTAGAAGCCACAATTTTTTTTTTTTTTTTTTTTTTTATGCTGTGTTGTTTCTAACGGCACTTGTCATAGACAAGCCCACCGACTTTAAAAGTCAATGATTTTAAGCCAAGGGTGCATCTCTTGTTTTTTCAGCAGCACCATCTAGGGCCAAGAGTATGACTTAGCTACACACATGTCACAACCCTTTCTATGGGGAGGACTTCATTCATGCATTTCATTCACTCATCCACAAATCGTAATTTAGACCTGAATCAGAGAACGATAACCCCTGATCCAATACCCCCGGTGGTATTACTTTCGACATGGAGGACTTTGTGACCACGACAGATTCATATGTGCACCAGCCACCACAAACGGACAGTCTTCAGCCGGCGGAGTTCGAACTCACAACCAAAGAGACGCAAATTCAACGCCCTATCAACCAGGCTATCCCGGCCCTATCTTTTATGTAAATACATGTATTTTTTCAGTACATATATGCACACACACATTCAGCTTAGCAAATACAAGAAATAAAAAAATTTCGTATAAAAACAATGTTAATTAATGGATGTAATTCTCTTAGTTTAGTTTCATTTATGTCCTATTTGAAGCAAATAATTCATTCAAAGCTAGATAATTCTCTTCTGCAGTTTCAAAAAAAAAAAAAAAAAAATGCATTATACAACTATAAGATTTAGTAACATCTACAGGCTTGATCACATGATTTTCTTTTCAAAACAGAAACGCATGAAAGCTTAGATTTAAGTCACTTGACTGTTTTCCATTATTATTTAAACATAAATCTCATTTGTGCTTTAAAGTATTATCAAAATATGGAAGAAAACAAATTCAAAGAGAAATGAATCAATTGAAGAAAATTTTAAAACACATTGAGAAAGAGGGGATATATTATTTCAAAGTGCTCAGTATGCTTATGTATATGTAACGGATCAGAATGTTGATGTTTAAGAGTACGACAGAAATTTGTGTGAACATTCATATATATTTTATGAGATGCCTCAGTATGTGGTTACATTTTAACCTGAGACTGATTAATTTTTTAAATGTCTCTCAGTTGTTTCAGGGAATTCCAAGAGATATCAATGCATTGATTATTTACCACTACTAGAAAGCAACTCTACACTTTTGTAGTTTTCTTAGATAGTTTCATTAGCTTGTTGAATTTGTCTTCATAATATTATTATCAAACATAAACAGCACTTTCTAGGACCAAAAAGTTTAATTCTGTATTGATAAAATTAAAGACATTAAAAGGAAATAAATTTACAATTTTCAATTTAGGAATAAGTTTACAAAATTGGACACTTTTTTACAATTGCGCTATCTCACAACAATTTCTTTATTGTTAAATCTAAATGTTTTTCAGAGTTTCTCTTTAAATAATCTTCAAACTTTTTATCTCCTTTATTTTGCACTTTCATTATTTTCTTTGTTGATTTCATTAGTCTTCTAAGTGCTTACAAATTTTTTTTAAAACAAGACCTTTTCAACGGCAAAATGTTTTATTCTGTTATGAATTGAATCAAGGCATTATAAGTAAATAAATTAAGTTCAACCCTTATTATATTTACAATATTTGTGCTAAGACACAGTATCTCTATTTAATGACCAAAAGGAACAATCCTCCAAGGTCTGGGCCCCTTTCTTACACATTATTTCAAAAGATGAAACACTATAAGACTGACTGCTAAAAGTTGGGAAAAGTCTTCCTTATACTGTTAATGAGTTATATTTCATTTTTGAGTAATATTTTGAAAATAACCGATAAGTAATACAGAAGTTTACAAAACATCAACATAGAAATAGAAACAACGGAAAGTTATTTATATTATTGCAAATATATCTTCAAGACCAAGGCAATATGCAAACATATAATCATTACTTAACACTTTCATCGCGGGGGACAAGATAACTTGTCTTCCAGGAATATTTGCTATGCACGAGGGATGCGATAACTCGTTCTCTACTCAAAGTTTTTCTAAATTATCTATATTTTCAATTTTTCTATATTAGTCTCGCCCTCTGCACTAAGAGTCTGCTGAGAGCGGCACAGACTCTTAGTGCAGAGGGTGGGACAAAGGTATGTCATTGCCACAATGAAAGTATTAAGAGATGCGAAATATTATCAAATTGAATTTAAAACTGTGGGAAGAATGAAAAGTAAAATGTAAATTCAAATTTTTGTATTAATACTTTTATGTAATAATTGATCAGCTTTTAAAAGAAATATGTAAAAAAAAATTGAATTATAATCTAATATCCTTCAAGTCTGATATGATAATAAATTTTAAAAAATATATAACAAAATAATCTGATACAAAGGAATAACTTTAATTACCTATGTCAAGCCTGAATTTAAGTTAATGGTTAAAAGCCTAGTCAATTCAGCTGAGCATATTAAGGGGTTAAAGAATATTCAATTGATTCTGAAAGCGAATTGATTGAAGAATGTTTTCATTTTGAATACTTAAGTTTAATTTGGAATTCAAAAGAGTCATGGAAAGCTAAACCCATTTCAAAACACAAAAGTGAATAAAAAATATAATGTATATTCTCCAGCATAACTATTATGAATGAACCAATGAATTTCTTTTTCAAATTGTTACGAAGTTTGAATGATATATTAGAAACTATAAATCAAACCAAGATTATTGATAGCCACAAAGAAATGTTTTTAAAATTTTATATTCTGAAATGAACATATTTATATCAAATAAATAATCTTGAAAGTTATAAATGAATAATTTTAAAAACGTTAAATAAGGTTAAGACCATTTATATACAAATATCCACAAATTGTAGATAGTGAAATTCTTTTGAAACATATAACATTAATTTAGTTCAATAATACTTTCCATTTATTATAAATTAAAATGCCTATTTTTGCATTAAATAATTAATAATTTTTTAAAATGTTAAATGAAAAGTTTATTTATGTTTTATTACACAAATTTCAGTGTTAAGTACATTATTGTATTTTTGCATTAAATAGGTATATAAAATAAAGTAGAAAAATATTTCTTTAATAATATAACAGATAAAAATTGATTATGGATATGATCAGATATAGCAGAAGCTAATTTGCAAAATCCTACTTAAAAAAAGAGTTGATTTTCAAGATCCTATTTAAAAGCAGTGTCAATTTTCAAGATTGTAAGATGTTAATTAGAGAAAATGTCATATTATATGTATATATATATATAGATAGATTGCTTCCCATTTATATTATCAGCATTAATGTTTCACTGGAAGCAGAAACTCAAATTACTAGTAGAAATTCTGCTGGTCACAAGATTACTCTAAGCCAGGGCATTTGAATTTGCTTGCTTGTATAAACATAATTTGAATAATATTCTAAAGATCTTCAAAACAGTAAATTTTTCTGTTAATTTAGTAACATTATTTTTAAAATAAATGTTGATATCAGCCATATGCACAATTGTAAGCAATATTAGAAAAATTCTTCAAACCTTCAAATAGACAAATTGGCATTTTTCATTAATCATGTTCATTTCTCCAACACCCAACACATTTATATATAATTCTTCCAAAATTCCTCATACAGTGTTTATTGTATATATATATAAAAAAAAGCTAACTTGTTTAGATTAAAACTGATTATTTGAAGCTGAAAATTATTAGATTGAAATAATTGGCTACTAAAAGAGTTAGTTATTATCGTAAATATATTCCAAATAAAAAAGGAAAAACAAAGAAGAAGGATATCTTTTTTCTTAGGAAAACTTTAACAAGGTTTATTTCTAAGTATAATTTAAATACTCAAAAATCCATTTATTTAGTTGCTTCATAATGTTTAACTGATTGCTTCTATAACATCACATAAAAATAATCCAGAGGAACACTACACCTGTTCTAAAATGAAATAATAAAAACAAATTTAGTTTAAGCTGCTAACTATGTTATTAAATACCAAGTATATTAATATCTTATAAGGGAATTTTAAACAAATAGTTTATGAATTATAATTTTAAAAAATCAAACATATCCTAAGAATTTTCATCATCTTTCAAAAATTGATACAAAAAATAAGTTCCACAATATTTATTTATTCTTAAAGTTTATATACAAGATTCTAATACACTTCCAATTTAAAAGTATATCAATCATGAGCAATAAAAATAAATGGGATTTCCTACAGGAATTTTATACACAGGCAGTATAAAAGAGTCATTTTTCAACACTTAAATGAAAAAATCTTGGTCTAAATTTTGCTTGCAATTATGGCAAATGAATACGTTATGCAGAGAGAGATCTATTCTTCTCAGTAAAATTACAATAAACTCAATTTATTTACATACACCTGATAGATACTATTAAAAATCGTGGCTATACAAAATAAAAACAAAGTCTTTCCACAGATCTTACATAAACAATATGCACAGTAGTTAATAATATGTAAAGATTCCTCGCACGAAGATCAAACAGAAAGTTTTAAAACATTTTTAATAGTCTAGTAATTTATTAATTATTTAAACTATTCTTATAAAATTAATAACAGACATATGGTCATTTTAATAGCAAATCAGATATGAAAATTTTATTTTCTTTGGTTTGGTTCATAATAAAGACACTATTGAATCATCCAAAGAACAAAATAGAAAAACATATCGCCAGATAGTAAATGAGTAATTTCGTGGTAACACACCCATTATACTAGACAGCAATTCTACAAGTAATAAAATAAACAATCAAACAAAACTAATGAAAACATTTATGAATATTTCTATGAAAACAAGTGCTACTTACGGTAAGTAATCACATTTCGAAACTTAACAAAATTCTTCTGTCATAAGAAATATTTTAAACATTAGTCGGTCTGTAAGAGCAACAACAATAGCTAATCTTCTTCTTGAAAGCAATCGAAAAGCTCTTGCATAGGAATTTTTAAGTAGTTCAAGCTTTAATAAATAATTCCAGCGAAATGATATCAAAGATTATTAAAGCATTGAAAAATCATATATTTAAGATTTTTAAAATTATATTGAAAGATATAATCGTAAAAATAAAGAGTAACGATATTTGCATTTCTATCTTGTAATCAGATGATATTTGGCATTTCAGTAAAATTTCCTGAGGCTTTATATCACGTGATAACAGCAGAAAATAGAACTTTTTTTATATGTAACAAATTCTAAGGAGTTTGTTAATTTTTTAGTTTAATACAATTTTAAGTATCCCAACGACTGTCAAATGCAGATTTTCAATATTCTTCAGACCAGATTATACAGAGTTTTAATTCAAAATCGATTACTCAATGTTTAAAAGCAGTTTTTTCTGTTAGAAGTGTTAGCCAGCACCATTAAAAACATGAAGTTTATGTTTGAAACCCCAAATCTCTTACCGAATAAATGAATGCTTAAGTAAAGGAGGAAAAGCTTTCTTAATTTCGTTTTACTGGTTAATAGGATAGACTTCATTAGTTACAATATTAAATAAAATCGGAATCCCCAGACATACCTAATAATTTAAAAATGCACTTTAAAGCCTTGGAAAAGACAGGATTAATTTTCTGTAAGTCACTTTTGTCAAAATTTTGCATCTTTTGGATGATTTGGCTGAACTGATATACATATTTTTGAAAAATATGAAAAAAAAAAAAAAAAAAAAAAAGATTCTTCTATGAGGAATATATTTTTTATTTTTTAAAAAAAATTGATATCTTCGAATCATTTTTCTCCATTGCCGTGTGGAAGATAATTACTTTTATTTTTTTGTTGCATGACTTCAAATAAATTTCCATTTTATAGAAGAAAATGCCTCATGTCTCGCAGCCTCCTTAATTTTGTTCTACCATTTTCCCGAATTTCTGGTTCGATAATCATTTTAAAACTGGGCATGAGTTTTTATAAAAGCGCTTTATGTTTGTAGAGTACAATAACTGGTGTGGAACTGTAGTGTTACCAACTTTCTTGAGTTTTTAAATACTCACTAGGTTATTTTATTTTATATGTATTAATCTCAGGTACTTGTCTTTTTAACAGCTTTCAACCTCCAGGAAGTATATAGAAAAAAAAAAAAAGAAAGAAAAAAACCGAGGAAGAAAACTGATTTCCATAGAATTATTTTTCCCTGCTCAAAGGGAAACATTTATTTGCGGAGGTGAAACTTTTTAATAATAGCATTTTTCTTCCTTTTCCTTCTTCATGCATCGAGTATTTTCTGCCATAGCTTTGAATTAAAAAAAAAATTGATGCAAAAGAGTGAAATGTCAAAAAATTTAGAGATAACGATTTTTTTTAATGTTTTCTCACCGCTTTCTTATGACCCCAAATTTTAAAATAAATAAGAAAATGAAGAATAATTTAAGATAGATAACAAAATTAATTTAAGGTAGCTTTCAGTGCAGTTAAATTTGAATAAAATTTTGTTATCCAAGTTATTTTTTCCCGATAACTTTTTCTTGCGGATATTGAGGAAACAGGAAAAAAAAAAACCTTTTAAATTTCTGCGAACTATCCTCAGATCTTTACATCTAATTTATCCCATATTGTCCATAGTTTAAAAAGTTGAGACTTGTAACAAAACACGAGTAATATCAAAAAATAGTTTTTCTTAAAAATTTCAATAATTTTATACCCATTTTAAAATTTTATCGTACACCAAAAAATGTAATGGTATAAAATAATAAATATATTTTTTTTATGTTGACCATTCCTGTAAGTTCAATATCAAGAATAGGTAGCAGGAGGACAAGAGAGACAATTGCCCTCTATCGGCAACCCCTCTCCTTCCCTCGTCGGCGACAGAGTGAGAATTTAATTGACAAAAGTCTTCACCACTTCAGAATGGTTATGGAAAGCTGCACATTCTGGACTATGATAATTTGAAAACCATCTTAAAGTTAATATCTCGTAAACAGCCGAAATATCCAAGTAATGGTTAAAGCGATTTGATTATATTTGGCAAAATAATTGATAGGGTGACAGGTCAATAAGATGCCACATTTTGAGAACAATTTTTGATCTTATCCCCTGTAAATCTATAAGGGGGAAACCAGTTTTCAAACCAGTATATGTGCAATCAATTCCTACACCAAACCAGTCAGAGTATTTCGAAGTCCCTTTTCACAAATAAGGCATCTTTAAATGACACCAGTGCGGGCTGGCTAGTTCGCCATCGACGGCAAGGAGGTCTTCTTATACTTAAGTCAGCATGTCCACTGCCCCAAATTGTGTGTGCGTGAGAGAGAAAGGGAAGAATTTGCTCTGGCAGAGAATTGCTAGAGCATTCCTTGTCTTTTCTCGATTAAATAAACAAAATTGCAATAAATTTTATGTAAAGAGCATGCAACCTCTTCTGTGCAAGGTCAGATCTTTTATGGATGCTAAGGACCATTTCTAGGCGGAAAGGAAATTTTTCTATATAGGAAGTGATGATTTCTGCAAAATTTTACGATTTTTTCAATTCACTATCGGAAAACAAATGGTTATAAAAATCAATTTAAAACATAAAAAATCCTAAAATTAATTATCTAAAAGGATATCTGTATTTGATTTTATTTTGAATGAGTCCGAGCATATTTTTGTAGTACTCTGGCATCGGGCCTCGTTTGGAAGAAATCGATCGAATTGACTAAAAGCTATACTTGATATCAATCTTTAACGAATGTTTCAATAGACAGTAATACTTTGGTTCAAGGTATGAAGTCAAAATTTGTGTGCTTTAAATTATTGAAAGCAATAAGGAGATATTTCAAGAATTGAGCATTTAAATTTATTATGAAATACAAAGGAATCCCGCAAATCTGAACTAATCGGGGCTGACTTTTGTTCGGATTTCAGATAATTCAGTAAAATACTCTTTCGAAATTCAGTAAACTACTCTTGATATATCCATGCATGAGCAAACTACTGCTTGATACGTCCACACATTGTATCCTCTTTCATAATAACCATGAAAGAGTATTTGAGTATCAACTTTGGAGGCTTTGTGAAAGAGCACGGAAAAGTCTAGTGGCGATTTGTACGATATAGTGCAGCTGTAAACAAATTCCAAGGCTTTGATGAAGATGGAGGAACGGTTATTATGACAACTGGTTACCGGGTACTGACAACGTGCTTATTGGGTTAAAAGTGAAGAGGTTGATTTTACCTGCTATCTAGTTCGCCCGAGGCAACACAATGTTCACTTGACTAATTTTGCAAAGGTTGCCCTATCGATGCCCTTTTATGTTGTGTCGAAGTGTTGATCGTGTTGAAATGTGTTTCGATTGACTGAATTAATTATTGTTGAAATATAGTATCACTGTTTTCACATGACACTGTTTCCATGATAAAGATTAAAATAATCTCGAAGAAAGTAAAACATAACCCATCTTGCCAAATCTTGTATCATACGCAGATTCTACTAGTGTATTTTGTACTAGCTCTAAGCTATGTAGAACTGCATGTGGCCTTTACAAAGATCAACATAATGTTAATGCGGCACTCGGATGGCATCGCATCGTCAAGCAAGCTTTGTTTTTACGACAGAAGATAACCAATTCATTTTCTATTAATTAAGATGAAGTATTAATTCTTAAATACTAATTAAAATGCATCTTAAGTTTGAAATAAACATTACCTTTGTGTCTGATTCGTGTTTGCTATTTCCCTTCCATTTTTTAATAGAAATTTTTTAGAAAATTTAAAAAAGATGTTCGGATAGTTCGAAATATCGAATTCATGGGGTTTGAATTATTGAGGTTCTTTGTATTATATGTAAATTTTTTTTCCTATTATTCTGAGGCCTAATCTTTTTTTTTTTTTTCTTTTCATATCTTGCAGGAAATTTTCAGTAATGTGAAAAATTTCTCGAATATAACCCATAAGAATTCAGAGTATAAAATTAATAAATACATTTTAAAGCTTCCATTTTAGTCGAAAATCAATTTTTAAATTCTTTCCAACAGTAAAATTTGGAAGATTTTGAATAACCTAAGAAATAATATTTATATTAAAATACAAATTTGCCCATATTTGAGGGAGAAAGTTATTATGTCCAGATTCAACCGATATCTCTCTAAAATGACTGTCCACAAATTAACCCTCTGTGTAGTTATTTTCCATTTTTCATTCTCAATTAAAAAGAAAAAAAAATGTTCACATATATATTTTCTTAAAATATCACATATAAAATATTCTTGCAATTCCAGAGATTTTATTTAATGCCAAAATTTCCGCAATTCACATTAAAATGTAATTTTTCAGACTTTAAATCTATTAAACCAATAAATTGAACGTTTAGAGGATTCAAGTAACCATAAATTGTGTAGAATATTGCTTAATTTAATCTCTTATTTATTTAACAATTCTCAGAGGAAAGTTTTAATTAAAATAAGTCAGATATGACAAATTTTTATACTGTACCCCTAACAGATATCGACAAAAATTGGTATTTCTTCTATATGAAACATTTTCTATAAAAAAATAAAGATTTCTTTGTTAAGACCAAAAAGTTTTTACTTCTTTGCACTCGGGAAAGTAATTCGACGCATAATTATTCATCTAATATAAAGACTTGTTTATTGCTCTGAAATATATTAAATTGTTTTAAGTTCAATTTACCCGAAAAATTAATCTACATCTTACTACTATGTAAATATTTTTAACAATCAAATTTAAAAAAAAAATGTCAAAATGATGCACCGTTTTAAAGGTACTTGAGAAGAGATATCCGAGTGCGAAGGGGGAGTTTTACAGTTATATACCTTTAATTAGAGAGTTTTCATCTAAGCCTCAATTAAAGAAGTCCCACGATTTTTTTTGATGCATCTATGTGCATAAAGATGTATTGAAAATTTTGATTAACTAGATTTTTCAAGTACTTAAGCAAAACTTGAAATGTGGCAAAACCAACCAAAAATATATTCGTGTTTGATACTAATAACTAATGGATGATTTTACAAAACAAAAAAAGTCTTTAAAAATAATAAATTTATTTTATATTAAGTAAAGCTTTGCAATTGAAGAAACAAATATGCTCTTTGTAAAGCAGGTTATTAAATAGCATACTGTCCTGATTATATTTACGAAACTTTCTACATAGTGACAAAAGAACATTGCTTAATTGTACAAAGCTCGTCTGATTATTGAGATAAATTTTAAAAAAATATTGATCAGATATAAAAGATAAATGAAGTGTACCTATAGCTGATTAAACCGAGAATTTATATATAATTATGTCATCTGTTTTTCTAGTTAAAATTGCTGAATGAAATCTGAATTGTATCTCATGCTACTAATTAACTACGACAAAAACTGTTTACCAATTGGTAAATTTTAAATTATTAGCAAATTATTCAGTATCAATAATTACTATACCAATTTATTGTCGAATTTTCAGCATATTACGAAGACACATAGTAGGGTGTAGATGCAGTGTAATTTTGCATATTTAGAGTAATAGAAAACTTAACAAACCATTAAGGTTTAATTGAGATATTAATTTATTTAGTTAAGTTTCTAAAAAAAGCACTGAATGTGAGTGTGATATATAGGGTGATTAAAAACTCAGCTTCCAAACTGTCCGGGTGGTGGAAAAGATGAAAATGAGACAATTAAACAGAAATTTACGACCGGAGACGCCATTCAGATGAATTGAGAATTCGCAATAGTGCAAAAATGACAATCTAATAACTGAAAACATCCTTTATGTGGAGATATTTTACTATTGACAGTACGTGTTCATGCATGTGTTGCAGAAGGTCTGGATGTGAAAATATATGATGATGTTTTTGATTACATGAATGATTTCATATAGTTCCACATATAATCAAGGCCCCAGAGCCTGACTTAAGACAGAGGCATACGGGGTAGTTGCTCCGGGCCCCCACATCAGAAGAGGGGGGCACCAAATTGAATAGTTTATTTTAGATTTCTTTCTTTAACAAACTTTTTTTAAACAAAATATCAATACAGTGTAAAATTCGTCAGTTTTATGTTAGCTTCTTCATTAATCTATCGTATGAACATAAAAAGATCTATATTTTATAGATTTATTAGGAAAATAGATATTTCGTAAATATAGGGAGGGGCAAAGAAGTTCTTGTCCTGGGCCCCAATTAGGCTAAGTCGGGCCCTGCAAGCCCTCTCAACTACTGAATAAACAAGGTGCATTCGTCTACCATCTTGTAATTGTTCTATGTTCCCCTAAGCCATCAGAGCTTTAATTTGAATAGCATTAAACTATAATTGCGTAGTTGTTAAGCAGTATCCTCTAGCTCATACGATGGTGTTTTCGGCAATTTTGTGATTTTGGCTAGTTTTGTATTTTCTACTTCCCCTAACAGTTTATACGTTGAATTCCGAATTTCTCCGTGAGAAACTCCTTGAACAAACCTATGTCTTATTCATTGAAATAAAATCATAGAAATTGAGAGAAAGTATATGTGTATGTGTAATAAACATTTCTTTGTTAACTCGCTGTTGTATTGATTCTGATATGAAATGAGAACAAAAGGCGTTATCACACAGAACAAACATTTTATTATCTCGGAGATTCCAGTCGAGATATTAGACCATCGTAATACTTCGTTTTCTTTTCAATAACGGTGCCACTGAAAGAGAAAACTATGTATGAGAATTTCATATATAATGTATATAGATAATTCTAAGATTTTTACCTGTTTCTTCCTTGTAAGAAAACACATTTAAATTTCTTAAGTTTTGTTATAATGTATCGGTATTAATCACAGTAATAATTATCTAAACTAGAAACTTTGATAGGTTAGAAAGAATAAGAAAATAATTTTTCACTCTTTAATAATCAATGAAGCTTTAAATAAATGGATATGAACATTTTGCTATTTTTACTTTTTTAAGCGTGATTTGGTTTTCCGTGCTACTTTAACCAAGTGGTAAAGGGGGAAAAAATTAAAAACTGAAAAAACATTAGTAAAGAAACTTTAAAAAAATAACAAAAATTGAAATAATAAGTAACGGAGTTTAATTTAAGACTATAATTACTTAGATATATTGCTCATACGCGCATAATGAAGTTCGTTCACGCTCGTGCGATGCGTGTAAAATGTGTGTACTAATTTAAATTTGAAATAGATCGCACACCGTGCAGTAGAATATTGCTATCATTATGAAAACCATGGTTTTTATAAATAATTAAATATATTTTAAAACCATTTTCATTCTCAAAATAAGTTCAAAATACTCTTTCTTTTCTGGAAAAACAAGAGGGAGAGGTCTAAATGAAACTTTCTCGCACACTCCCTAATAAAGATATCATTCCCTCACCCCTCGTAAAAAGAGTAGAACCTATGGCAAGGTTATCCAAGGTATCTCAGATTTTTATTTTCAGAGTTCCGTATATGAGCATTTTGTGCTTCGTTGTGCTAAAAAAACGAAATCATTTTGGCGACAGACTAAAAACAAAATTTGACATAAAATTACAACTTTAATTACAAATTAACATACCAAATTTCATTTATCTAAGTCGTTGCCTATTTGAGTTATCGCGTTTGCTTGCTTGAAATGATAAAGTCCAATAAGGTAGATAGGCAATAGAGGTCAATCCTGCGATAGATCTATACCTTAACTTCTAAATCTGCTAAATCTGTATACCACATTCTATCCACCTAGCTCTCTAAATTTTTTAGTTACTATGTTCACTTGTACTCGAACAGACAAACAAATTTTCTGTGACTGGATTTCGTACAAAACTTGACTCAAATATACAATTTGGTGTTAAAAACACATACCAAGTTTCATTCACCTCGTTCAATATAATGCTGAGTTATTGTGTTTAAAGACAATAGAATATTTTACATACTTCGGAAACAAGAGTGAAAAGCAGATGCAAAGATGGGATAGATAACCAGTCATATTAATACTTCAATTTTTTTTTTTATGATGAATTTAGACACGAATTTTTTCACTTCTTTGTCCGAAAAGAATGATAATTTACAAGATGCCACCAAAAACTCTCTCTCTCTCTCTTTTTTTTTGTGATTAGTGCATGGCCTTGATAATTATTTTATAGATAAATGTTCTCACTGCAAAAAATGAGTTATAAGCGAATTCAACAATATCCACATTCTACTAAAATTTGCAAATGAAATTAAAAAAAACTTTTAAACTATTTGTAAAAATGGAATTGATTAAAAAAAAACTCACTCTTCATTGAAGCTTAGAAAATAAATGGCTATTCAAAGAACAATTTATTATTTGTTCTGTAGAGAACAAATTGATTATTTCCGTATAGGAAAGGGAAACTTAATTGTTTAGTTGTGTAACATCTGCAAGACTCTCCAGGAAAAAGATAATAATTAAAACCATAGAAATTAAAAGTTATTTCATGGAGAATTTTACAAATTAAGTTCTGAAAATTTTTATAATATTTAAACAATTGCCTAAATATATGAAATATTTTTAAAAAGTTCTTTGATTTTTATTGAGCTATCAGTATATTAATATTCAATCGCCCTCTATAGGTTGCTCAAAAATTCAATATAATCTGTAAAGGAAGATAGGAAACTTAAAACAAACCAAAATTATACAGGAAAGCATGGTTGGAAACGCTAACTAGAGCAGCTAGAAGGTGCTAAGTCAACACAATTTAGGTGGCGTTGGCTGAGTAAATTCAGTGACCCTCTAGCAACTTCAGCAAGAATCTCCATCATCGCTGAAAGTGTCATCGGAATGCCAGGTATTTTTGATATTTTTCGTCAATTCATGCACTCAGTGAATCGTGTATAATTGCGAATGGTAAGTATATAAAATAGTTGCTGGAAAATTGGAACACAAGCATACAGTTCTGTTCACGGAAAAAATACTATCAAGGGAATTTTTACCAATAGTTGACTTGTCATTACTGCATCTGCATGTATTCTCTAGTTCATAGCAGTTCCTATGTGGTTCTGGATTACTTTTGCAGTTTCTACTTTTACTCAGAATTTGAGCGTTGAATGTTTCGTAGAGCAAAATGCACTTTTGATTATTAAAGGGAATATTTCTGAATATTCTGTTTCACTAGTATATATACATAATCACTATTTACACATCTCTGAACAATTAAACATTTAACGTAAAAAGTGAACATTCATTACTTACGGTGTTGAGTTGCCTGGTTTATTTTCATGTCTTTGTGTTTCAATTACGAAGGATAAACATACCACTTGTTCAATTTTATTAAATAAAAAAAGTTTTATTGACAAGGCATCAATATGAAAGTTTTATGAGTTTTATGAATTTTTTTAACAAACTGAAAGACAAATATTACCCCCCCCACCCACCTAAACTTATCAACTGATTTCGAATCGCTTCTTTTAGAATGCTTTGCAGAGTGCATTTTTCAAGGTCCTCAAAACACTCACAGACACAAAATCTATCACGACTTATGCAATCCATTCACAAACAAATAAGATATTGAATAATTAAATAAATAAATAAACGAAATAAAATACACTGCGCTATACTGTAACTGATATTTATTGAAGATAAGTGCAAGGTTAATCGGTTTTTGAAGTACTTGCATTTCCTTAGCAACCGCGATAGTAAAATCGTTTCCAATAAAACTCTAAATAACGATAGCGCTATGATGTTAATACGCAATAAAGTCCTAGGTTAATTTCTGGTATTTTTCTGGCTTAAATAGTTATATTTAATTAACACGAAAAATTTAATATATGAACCCGACTTTAAATTGTTAAGTATTTTTGTTAAAGTGAGTGACGGTATTTTGCTTGATATTAGGCTGTACCTCTACAGCAAAAGGTATGAAGTGTGCCATAATAGGGGGTGCATTTTGCTAGATGTTTCTTTAATTAAATACTCTATTACCAGATTTCAGAAAATGAATCATAGGAACAAATACTGCAAAGTAATAATCGATTGATTTTCAGTTTTAAATATGTAGGATATACTTGAAAGAGGTAATATTGTTTTATTCCGATGTCAAAGAAATTATTATGTTATTAAAAAGGGTGAAAAAATGTTAATTTATATAATGATGATTGTAGTTATTAACTGTGGACATGAAATAAGCATAGAGAAAATAAGTGAAATGCCTACACAACTTAAAATTTGTTATTTAATATTGTTTTTGTTTTTTAAATATCAGTTTTTTAGCATTAGCTATAAGTGTCGTATTTTATTCATACTGTGCAGCAATTAGTAAAACATTCTATCACTAGATGGCGGCACGTCTTCCATGCATGAAGAGAATAAGCAGCTGGCTTGCATAATATGAGAACTGATGGTCGGCGCAACAATGGCAACTAGTTTCATTGTTTAAAAATATTAAATTTGAGAGTGATCAAAGTTGTAAATAAATGTATAATAATTATTATAGTAAAGATGCAGATTATTTTTAGGTTACGGTTATTATACAACACCTAACCCACTACATCTGGAATGCCAACTTCTGCAACTTCCAACTTCTTAGGTTTTAAAAACATCCAGAATATATATATTACTCCAAAACAATGGTTAAGCAAAAAAAAAAAAAAAAAAACTCACTTTTTTATTTATTAGCTTATAGGATAAAGTATGTTCCCCCGAAAAAAGACTAGATCTATTTTTAAAAAAATTGGCTGTAAGATAAAATTTAATAAACTCATACAACTTATTATTTTAATTATTTCTCTTGCTGAATAATTAAATATAAATCTTTATGAATACGGATGCAGTATTTTCTATGGGCTTCAGAACTTTTTGTTTTTTATAGCTATTTTATTAATCTTTTGATTGATAAAATAAGTTATGTCTCATTAAACATTACATGGGGCTATTGAGAACAAGTTACGATGGTTGGAGCACAGATAAAAATATTTCTGGCTCTCACCTGCGATAGGGAAGTTTTAAAAAATTGATTAAAATTTATTCATAAAAATAATAAAAATTTATTGTTGTTAAATCTTCTAGATTGAAAATTAATTATTTTATCAAAAACATAAAGGTGCTACAAAAGTCGTACATGTGTGAGGAAAATTGTAAAATAATCTATATCATATATCTCGCACGACAAATACTTTTATCTTCCACTCCTACTGCATTTATGTTTTTGTTTGTTTGTTTTAGAAATAAAAAAATGTTTTTGTTTTAGAAATAATGTTCTTTGTAATTCCAAGTGTCATTTTAGTAATCCTTGTTGTAACAAATGCTTTTAGGGCACGTTTCCATAAATACCATTTATACGCTGCATAAATTAGATAAATTGCTTTCTTTTTCATTTTAATTGTCTATCATTAGTTTAATTTCATTTTAGATAAATTCTTTATTTTACACTTTAACTGTCTCTCATTAGTTAATTTATAGAATACCTAGTTATTTCATAGAATAACTAGTTAAAGTGTCAGATTAATAACATATTACACACTTTAACGGACACGATCAGTTATTTCATGGAATAACTAGGTATTCTATGAAATAACTACATTATATACTTTAACGGTAACATTCTAACAATAGGGGTTTTTTAAATTACTAAACACTTACTATTTTTTGAGCTCAAAATTATTATGATTAATATGAAATTTTATAATAATTTTTTTCTCAAATTTTTATTCAAGATTATTCCTGGCATGGAATGAGAATTTAATGAAAATTAATTGATTAATTAATAATTAAGTATTAAAATATTATATATAATTAAGTATTATAATTAAGTTTTGAAAACATTAAAATATTGCATTACCACCGCAGTTTTTTTTTCAAACACATTTATACAGATTTTCAAAGCTCTAGTTCTCTAGCAAATAAGTCAAAAATTGATCACTAAATTCAATCTTTACCGTCAGGAAACTTACAAATACGAAAGAAGTTGAATAAATTAAAGACGTGTTAGCTATAAGAAATGGTCTGATCAAACAGATATGTACAAACATAACTTTTTCTTCTGAATTAAAAAGACAATATTATTTTTAAAAGAAATTATTACAGATCTCATTAAAATTGCTTCAAAAACTTCTTACCGAAATATTACATCACCACGTTGATTTAATGGTGCCACCCAGGCCAGCTGGACATTTGCTTTTGATTTGCTGTCATTCTGCATTACAGCAGAACATTCGTCAAGGAGATGAAGACCTTCGGCATCCAAAAACCTTCCAACAAATCTTCCAGATATTTTATCAATCGCTTGGACCATGAAACCTTCGAATGTAGAATCCGGATCCACTCGTTGTATGCTCACTATTGGGAAATAAGTCACATTAGTAATATATGATGTTACAACAATACATGAGAAAAAAAGATTAAGAATCTTACAAAATGTAGAAGGTTATAAAAAAGTCGAATTTTCAAATATCAAACAAAAACTATTGTAATTCTATAAACTCATTTTACGAAAAAACAGTGTTTTTGAAGTTCAAATTTCCAATGTTTTTGCTGTAGTGGTTGTTACGTATCGAGTTAATATCTGCGGACACCTCAGATATGGGAATGAGACGCTAATGGTATTTTGGTTGGTTCTCGCTTCCCTTGTAGATACATTAATGTTGTAGGATCCATTTACCTTCACTTCCATGACGGATTGTAACTTCTACAAGACGGGTTGTACAATAATCGGTGATACTCATTAAGAGTCAGTCTCAGTTCTCGCCTTTCTTGTGATCACGAAAACTGTCATTCAAATAATCTATGTGCTAAATCGTGATAATTTACGATTTTGATTATGTAGCAATTTGCTATAATAGATTTCTGTAGAAAATATTACTTTTTACTTTCTCGTATTCGAAATACGCAAAAAGAAATTGCAATCGTCAAAAAATTCGAACTCCGGATTTTTACGAATGTCTACGTTTCAGACACCTTCAACTCTCCAACATTATTTTTGGAATTATGTCAGTCTGTTTGTGCAAGCGATGATTTGAAGAGGTTTTGAAATATATAGATGAAATTTGGTATAGAGACTTAATATCAAATTTAAAACTTTCTATCAAATTTCGAACGGAATCCGCAAAAGGAAATTTGTCTGTCCGAATGTTAATTAACACGATAACTACTACATAATCAGAGCTAGATAGATAATTTTGAAAAACAGATTAAACATCTAAATTGTAGATATGCATTAAATTTGGAACCAAATCCACCAAAAGATTGTAAATATGCAAGCATATAAATGCAATGACTTAAATAAATATATAGAATTTTGTATACACTTGTAATTCTGTATCAAATTTTGATTTTAATCGGACAGTAAAAAAGCCGTCCAAAATATACGCTTGGTTTTTTGGTATTTTCCATTAACCGTTTCTCAGCAATAAATTGTCAAACATTGCATTTTAATAGGCTCTTTCCTAACTATTGTTTCCCATTGGCATACGGTTAATATTACACAAGTACATTTATTAGAGAGTATGCGAGAAAGTTTTGTGGAGATCCCCCTGTTCCATTACGTAATTTAATTAATTCATGATCTGTGATTAAGGATGATTGCAACCTTATTTCAAAAATCTTACGATCTGCTATGAAATAATCTAATATAATTTATATTAGATCTAATATAATTTATTATTAGATCTAATATAATTTATATTAGATCTAATATAATTTATTATTAGATCTAATATAATTTAATTATTATTATTATTAGATCTAATATAATTTATAAAAATTCAGAATATTAATGGAATACTCATACATATTTGTATGTACAGATATTTTCAAATTATTTCATATAAATATTAAAAAATATGTCAATCAATGCATTTTTTTCTATGTTATTCTACAAAGTTATTCTTTTTTTTGTTTCCTTTAAAGGCTCAGCATTTAAAAAATAATTGCTACGTTCGGTTTCAATTTTTTGGGGCGAGCTGAAGGGGTGGGAAATTAAATAATGTGAATTACTTTTCTTTGCTAACTACTAACAACACTACATGATTATCAAGATATTCTTATGTAGAAAATGGTATTTCGCTTAACCGTTTAACTATTAGAATAGAATTCGAAGAATGCGTAATAACAAGTTTAGGATATAAAGAACTATTAACAGGAAGAGATTGGTTCATGGAATATAAAGAATTTCGGTATGCTTCTTAACTATTTAATAAATATTCTCGAAAATCTTTATCTAAGCCAACAAGGTTGATTTTCTGAAATAAGGAATTCAGTGTCTCTATCTTAGAGAGAAGGAATTATATTTCATAATCTGCTCATCATTTGGGTTATCAGCATTCAAGTTTGTTCTATTTTCTGTCTTTACAGTAATATGATTAGTCTCTAAATGATATATTTGTTCCAAAAAAATTTAAAAGGGGACAATGAGTCTAGATTTAACAAAATATAAAAACACCAGATTTGAGAAACAAAAAACTGAGACAACCGGCCACGACACACCTGCATGAAGTGTATAGAGCCAATTTAATTTGGGCTCTTTTCCATTACTTATAGGATGGAAAAGAAAGGAGATGACATTATATTCCAGTTTCAGATGACTAAAATTCGATGACTAGCCGTACAACTGTGACGTCAGTGGAGTTAAATAATACGATTTTTGTATTATTTAATGTTATCAAGTATGATTCAGATATTTCAATACTATGGTTAAGTTCAAATTTTAGGATATTGGTTTTAACAGGCACAGAATTAAAACATGAAATATTAGTTAAAATCGTTATTTCACTGGTCTAAAACCTATAGTCAAACAATGAAGTTTCATTTTCTCACGGTTTTCTTTGTTTCTAGTTTTTAAGAATGATATTTAAAACGTCGAAAATGAATCAGCTAGGGGTGATTAAAGAAGAAAGTTGCTACTTTCACTTTTCTTTTTTTTCTTTTTGAATTTCGAAGCTTTGAATGGTGAGAAAGATGTTTGATTTAAAGTCATGCTAAATCAATAAGAATTAAACTGACAACCACTTATAATTATATGAATAAGCAATAATCTAAATTTATAAACTATAAGTTTTTAGGATCCTTGCTGAAATGGAAGTGAGTTTTTTCTCCTATAAAATAATAGATGGGCAAATAGCTCGCCAGTCAGGAATGGAGATTTTAAAAGAGAAAAATGTAGTTCAAAATTTCACCAATAGAGGGCGGTAGCCTCACTAAATCTACTAGAATTATTCAGCAGAGGATTAAAAAAGAACCGAGATTATATTGTAACTTATTTTTGATGGTTGAATCGCTTGGGAGTGATAGTAATCATTTAAACAAATACTCTTCTTTATTTACATTTATTTAAAGCATTTGATTTATTTACACAGATAAAATTATAAAATGTGGGATAGTAAATAAATTGTTCAAATAATCCGTTACATTTTAAAAATTGCAGATTAAACAGAAAATTACAAAGAAAAAAAAAGACCTTGACATTTTGCTTCTTTATTTAGGAATTTCGAGGCATGAATAATTTACAAGATAAGATATTTGTATTACTTTTCAATTAAAATTCTCATATCAATTCTAAGTTTACATTACCCTGTGCATTGAGTCATTACCATTTGCCTTTTTAATTAATTTAGAAATCAATTAATAGCATTATTCAATTTTTACACATTTGCTTTGTAGGAGAGTTTTTGACTGAGAGGTTTTAGTTAAAAAAGAAATATTTTATAACTAATTGATTTTAATTAATCAGGCAATTTGATTTATTGAATTATTTTTCCTGCATTCATTATACTCTTTATATAGATTTACTAAAGTTTTATTTAAAAAAAATTATGCAGCATAGGATTAAATTTGTAAAACAACAACAACAACAGCAAAAAAACTTTAATCTGAAGAAATAGATTTAAATCAGTTAATCACTTCTGTGATGAATATTCAGGTTTTTCTATCGCTTCTTTTTCTATTATTATGTTAATTTTTTTTTTATTTAGTTTTCTAGTCATCATAAAAAGAGATTTGTTCATAATTTTTTTTTTAATGCAGAGAAAAGAAAGAAGCTCACAAATATGTCTATCCGATTAAACGAACTAACTCATTAAGAGTTAAAACAAGAGCATACTGAGAAATGAATAATTTATGATAAAATAGAAAAAAGAATATTTTTCACCAAGCGACTAATTACAATCCTAAAAACTCATCTGCCAATGCTTCTATCATAAGCTGGCATAATACGCTTAATGAGTGTTTGCAATCCAGGATTTCTTTAATTAGCATCTAAAAAAAAAGAAATGGTTATGTTAGAACAGAAGATTATTTATCAAAAGCTGTTTAATTAATTCGTTCAAAAACTATTTTATCCTTGTACTTTCATTTAAAAATAGAATTTTTATTTTCCATCAGAATAAAGTCAAGGTATTATTATTTTGTCCTTTCGAAATTTTTTTTGTGAGGTTAAATCCCATAAACATTCTTAAGTGATTTCAAATGTTTTATCCTGGTTCATTCATTTAACTGCAAAGTTAATTTGAGTTTTTTTTTAAGATTCCCCCTCCCCTCCCCCTCCCAAATCTCAATTATTTCCAATTTTTAAATCTTATCATATTTATCCTAAATATCAAGGTTCAACATACCTTTACAAAAGCTCACCCTTTAAGTTTCAGTTAGAAACGATCTTAAATATGTTTTCCAGACATAAATTTTGAAGAAGAACAACAAAATCCTTCCTTAGCCTCTTTTTCGTATCATTCTCAGAAACGATTCTTTTTTTTTTTTAATTTTAAAAGCCTGCTCTCGTTTTTGCCATTGCAGAAATCAATCCATTCTTCAAATGCAGGGAGGTATAATTTGGCAATAGTGTAAAACTATCTACACTAAGATTAGGATGCCCAAAGATTAGGAACACGAGGGCACTAAGACATCAGTGATTTAGTGGTGAAAACAGGGCATAAATGTACTGTGTTTTACTTTGCATATTTTTTTTTAACTGTGTTTAACTGTTTTTTTTTTTTTTTTACTGTGTCTAACTCTGCATATTTTTTTTTTTTTTCGCAATCACAAAGGAACATTTTTTTAGAACTACTTGAGAAGACTTAGATATTTTTCTTTGGAATTTGTGAATCAGAACTTAATAAAAAAACCTTGGACTGAAAAAACATTTTTTTCTGTAAAGTCAAATTGGATCTTAATACGAAATCAAAAGAGATGATATTCAAAGCTAGAATTTGGAGTATCCGAGGATAACTTTACTCCAATATGTGTATTATTCAATTTGGCGAGGAAAACTTGAGACAACAAAAGAATTAAACAATTATATCTCTACATCAAAATTATTCTAGACTTTAATATTTCAGTTTAATCATCCGAATATGACTACATCAAGCACCAGTTAAAGTTTTCTATACAATGAAATAAGATGAATAAGAAAAATACGATGATCACCAATAAGACAATAGTTTTATTTTCATTTACGGAATTTCTTCTTTTATATTAGAATTAAGGAAAAAAATTAGATCATTCCTATTTTCGAAGCTCATACTGTGAGTGAAAATGCAAGCCTCTTCAGTGCGCAATGTGCTTACTATAATAAACAACTGGAATGACCTCTTCAAAACATTCTCGGATACTATCTAATAAAGAAGTTATTCCCTATCCTTGCATAAAAAAGGTGACCCTGGGAAAATCTGTAAATGCCACGAGTGCTCAGATATTTATTTTCAGAGACCCACACGTGAGAATTGTGTACTTCATAGTATAGTAAAGAATATCGATGCTTGTCATTAGCGAACAATAGTTACGAAAGGGTCTTTTGGAGAACAATCTTTGCTGATTAAACGCCGTCATGCGGTTAATATACAAATAATAGAAAATTGAATATGTTCTTTGGATACGTTTTTCCAAACCGTTCGAGACCAAAATGTAACTACAGTAGTTGTTCTGTTTTAGAAGATCACATATCAAATTCCATTTATGAAAGTCTGCGTTTAAGAATTATCATATTTACATGCATGCGAAACTACAGACCGACAAACAGTTAACTACTTGATTGATTTAAATTTCAAATTTAATACGGATATACATTTTAGATACCTTACCTGCATACAAAATTTTTACTATCCCTTTATGTTTTCTGGTTATTGTGTTCATTTTTGTCAGAAAGCTGAACACACAGACTTCCTGTGTACGGATTTTGTTCAAAATTTGAACAAAATCTACAAATATAGTGCAAAGTCTATATACCAAATTTTATCAGTCTAGCTTAAAGCGTTTTTGAACTATGTTTATGCCTGGAACGAGGAGATTCATCAAAATCTCGAGTTCGAAATTTTTGACGATTACAATACTTTTTCTTTTTATATTTCGTTTATGAGAAATAAAAAGACAATGTGATAAAAAGCAAAATGGGACGAAAGTATCTAGATTGTTTTCTACCTAACAAAGGATTGTATCTAGTGTAATATGCTTGTGGGGGACACATATTATGTACCTGTAGATTGTTTTTCTCTTCTTTTTTGCAGTACCTTCCTAGTCCTGTCATTCTATTAAAAGGTTAGAGTTTCAATCAACCCATGTATCTAATTTATGCGATATTTAATTACCGTACAGATAGTTTTGACTATTGTTTCGCCACATATGTTAAGTCTAAATTGATTGCTAATGAAGAAGCAGAAGAGAGTGGTCAAAACTGGCGATATGCTTTTTATTCCAGTGGCTTGAAAGCACTTTTCAGAATCTTCACCATAATTCCTATTTTTGATATTTCATCTTCCCACAATTTAATTCATGGTTCCGAGGGGAAATAGAGTTAAAAATAAAAAGCCCAGTAAAACAATGAGATTGTGATAGTAAAAATGTATTATTTTTGTTGGTATTCAGAAATACTGGAAAACAAATTAAATCAAAACAAATATATTATTCGACACATTTTAAAATGATATTTGATTCAGTATTTACTATTTCACCCTCCAGCGTACTTCTTTCAAGAGAGAGCATGTAGAAATAAATCAATTTTCACCAAAAGACCAAAACTATATATTTAACTGACAGAATTCCCAAAACTTCTAGATATTTGGAGGGTGGTCCAGAGAGTAAAAAGATGGGTTGTCCCTGCCAATCCTGGGGATCTACCCACTTTACTATTAAGATTAATGATATCAAGAGCCGACAAATAAAGGAAATTAATAAGAGTGTAGGTAATGAAAGGAATTGCGATACTGAGTTGCGAGTGTTCACTAAAACGGAATGATCGTATTCCGGGAATCGTAAAACGTTTTTGATTTACTTTTTAAATTTTTTAAAATTAAATATCTTTAGGAGAATTCTCCAGAAGATATATTTTTGTAAAAGAAATCTCTAAAAGGATGTTTATCTTATTTATTACGGAGTATTTAATTATAAAAAAAGGAAAATCTCTATAATTCAATATAATTTATTAAAAATCGATTTTTTTTCAATCTGGAGTAAGATACCAAGATGGGAATTGTTAAGACTAATGTGAGATGTATGGATAATTTTTGCATAATTTAATATAGCGTTGCTCAAACGCACTTCCTATTCTCAAGACTTGATTTCTTGTGAATAATTTCTATTAAATTTATCTCGAAATTACTTAATTATACTTATAAAAATAATCTACATATTATTTAGAGTCAATTCAAAACTAGAGTCAATACAAACTTCTTCAACAGTAATCGGATTGTGATACTGTTTACATAGAGTCATTCATAACAATTGCACCGATTACAAACAATGCACCGGTTATAACTTATTTGAAAATAACGATAAAAAAATAAGTTTGAACACAATTTTTCTTTCGAAAGCAATAATTTCCCAGTGTGATTTCTCTTGGTCGCATAACCAACATCTATGCGGTAGATTCGATGCCAGACAACGTGAAACATGTTAGTAGTCATTAATACGCGCTCGATTGCCACATACATATTTTCCATGTGGTTATCTAAATCTTCTGAAATTATTTTTTGCATCTTTATTTCATTTTGATATTTCGTAGACTCTGTCTTAATGCCTACTTTGTTTATAACAGTCAACAAATTGAATGTACACCTAGATAAAGCTTCGGATGGTAATGAAATAGACTACGAACGGATGTTACGCGATTGACCAAGGAAAATCACATAGAACAATAATTAAGTAAGCAAATTTTTAAGTTTTCTTCTTATTGGGTTCAAAATTTTGTTTCCATAGCTATTTATGAGGAAATTGTAGTCATTTGGAATCGGTACAACTGATGTGAATAACTATGCATAACATTAGGAATTGGCGTAATTGTTTTGAATGCTTATGTACATGATTCGGAATTGGCGTAATTGTTTTGAATGCCTATGCACATCATTCGGAATTGGCGCAATTGTTTTGAATGCCTATGCACATCATTCGGAATTGGCGTAATTGTTTTGAATGCCTATGCACATCATTGGGAATTGGCGTAATTGTTTTGAATGCCTATGCACATCATTCGGAATTGGCGCAATTGTTTTGAATGCCTATGCACATCCTTCGGAATTGGCGCAATTGTTTTGAATGCCTATGCACATCATTCGGAATTGGCGTAATTGTTTTGAATGCCTATGTACATCATTCGGAATTGGCGTAATTGTTTTGAATGCCTATGCACATCATTCGGAATTGGCGCAATTGTTTTGAATAACTATGAATATCAATATAAAGGAATTGTTCATAAATGAATATACATGAGTATTACTCCTAAGCCATTTATAATTGCATTGATTAAATCCATTAATAGAGCTGTATCATGTGACATCATAATAAAAGATAACTGGTACTGTGCAAATCATCTAACATCTAAACGTGTGCAATTTTCTTTGGCGTGATGTCTAATTGCACTTCGTTTCACGTTTGCTTTGAAGTAGCAGCCCTTTCCCTCCTACAAGATGTGCAATGGATTACAATTTCAAGTGGTGCTGCTCGTTGGACGTGTATCACATGAGCATGAGTTCATTCTATTACTAATGTATTTATTTATTAAAACAAACATTGAAATTATTTCAGTTTATATATTTGTTTTAAAAGTTTATTCCAAAAAATAAAAGCGTTTGAAGCGTTTTAATTTACAATAAATTGTTCCACAGCTTCATCGTTTGATGCAAATCTAATAACAAATTTTGAATAAAAATGAATATGAAACAGAAGATAGCAGAAATTAAAATCTCATTGCTTCAATACAGGAGATTTATTATATTGCAATGAGAAATTATTCATCCTCAATATTTGCCTTGTCTTTTAAATGAATTTCTGTTTTCCTTTTTAATTTTTCCATGTCAGTTTTCCAATTTTTAAGCATTTTGACATGCAAGAAATTCAATTAATTAAAGTTGAAAAAATGTATGTTCTTCTTAATTATAACACAAAAATTTCACAAAAAGAAAAAAAAAAGTCATTGAACATTCTCTTTCGCGTTGAGAGTAATATTTACCCAGTATTTTTGTTTTTATTACAGCATGATGATTACAGGGCAAAATCAAATTAAGATCATAAATATATTAAGGCGACAGTTTATCATTGGGTTTTAAACTTTCGATGGAATTATGTAGCTTACCAGAGAATAGAATTTCTTACTCATTAAAAACGTGGTCACGTTCATTCCAGAAATCATCGAACCCTAAAATTAAGCATGTTATTTATTATCTCCGCTGTCTTTTTAAAGCATTCTTTTATTAACGAGAGAAAAAAAAAAGCTTTTGAACAATGTTTTTGATTATGTGGAGCCCAGCATAATGAAAGGACAAGAATTACTTCTTATCTTTCGAAGAAATTCGACATATTGGAAGTTTTATTGCACTCTGAAGAATGATTATGTTGATCTTCATGATGATGGAAGCAAAATATGTCTTTTTTTTCCTTTGGTTAGATGTCTTGTACGTTGAAAATAATATTGAGATAAACTAAGATTAATTTAAAGAAATTATAAAACTCCCATAGTGGCTTAAATTTCTCTCTGGTCAGAAATGCTTGATTTTATGTTACTTTTAAATAAAATATTTTTTTAAAATAAAGATTTAAATTTAAATAAAATAATATTTTTAGTCAATCCGAATTTTTTAAAATCTAATCTTTTATATCTTCCATTACGGTAATGTTTAAATATCGTCTGTAATTCGAATTTATTTGAGTTAATTTGAAGTGATGACTAAAAACTTTAAAAAAATTCTGTTTTTATTTCTAAAATGTTTGTTTGTTAAATATATCTGCACTTTTAATCATCAATTTTATTAAGACACTTGATTTACTTTAAGATATTACTATCTATTCAGTCAATAAATAAATAATTTTTTTTCATAATCGAAAAAATTTTGAACCCATTAGATAAGAATTTTGTATAACATAATGTTGATTTTGAAGTTTTGATTATATAATTTTTATAATGACAATGTTCTATGTTGTTTGTTAATTAAAATTAGTTACTTATTGAAATTAATGCTTTTCAAATTATAATCTTATTATTATATCAAATTTCTATTAAAATGTCTTATTGCTTATTTACTAATTATGTAAATAAACTTCCACTTATCTTATGCTTCAAAACAATTATAATAGCTATTATAAATTATAATAAAGGTTAAAGTTATCACATATCAACGCTGCTGTTGAAGGCTATGTATTATAACATCGAAAGGAAGAGAGTAAACAATATATTTAATAATAGCACTCGCAAGAATCATAAGTCGCCAGGAAAAATAATTCTTTTTAAATATATATAACATTTTTAATGTAATAGATTCTTTCATATAAAACACAAGCAAAATCTTTTTTTATTGTCTACAACCTTATTTTTAATGCGAAAGATTATTTTATATAAAATGTTTCAATATAGAAATCTTCTCATCGTCTGCAACTTTATTTATTTATTAAAATAAAAAAAAAATGTTTTTCGTCTTAAGTTAGAAATAAAGATCTTACATATTTCTTCCGCTTATGAGAATTTTTTTTTATTTTTAGCATTTGAACTTATACTATATTAATATTACATGTTAATTGCCAAATAATTGTTGGATTTTGAAATGATATAAATTTAAAAACATAAATTGAATTCTTAAATGCTAATTGGGAGAAGAAGAAATATAATTTAAAATTTTGCTTCCATACGTCTTCTTTTCTTCTTGAGCGACCTGATGAAAAGTAAACGCATTCGCAAATTAAGCAACGAAAGGAAAGAGGAACTTTATTTTCGTCATTGCACAACTTAAAATGGCAGCTAACGAGCAGAACATTTTAGAATACCAGAAATTTTCATCGCTTGTCTCTGACGAAAATAGAAGCAGAAAAGCCTGGCCCATTAGAGCATTCTGCAGTCAACGACCTTGGCTGTTAGTGTCAATCAAGGAGATCAAACATTATGCTGAATGTAATGAAAAGAAACTGAACAAAGATATAAACATATCAACCTAATTATAAATTAAATATTGCACAACCAATTTTTTAGAAGATTTTACATAGTTGATTATGTTTAAACATTACATTTATTTCAAAAAAATAAAAGTCTCGGAACAATCACTTGTTCCAGCGTCTCGGTGGAGAATGGACAATTCCGTAAATGTGTCACAAAAAGACATGCTTTAGAACTTCCCTAACTGCTCGAAAAGAACATAGAAATGTTTCCATTTTTATGACGTATTGTTCATTTTCATATTTTTGAAATATAGTAAGTTTAAAAATAATTATTATTAGTTATTTTGAAATTACCCAGTATATCCCTTATGAAACAAAAAAACCGTCTATAAGAAAGAAATCGTTACTAAGCATGACTATAGTCTTTTGCGCTATAGATTTTAACCACACTTATATTCATCTAGATTGTAAGTCCTTTTATAAATTGAAATTGCAAATTTTCTTTCTAAGTCAAAAATATAGATATATTTCTTCTGTTGACGAAACGTCTTTTGTCATAGAGTTAGCATTTTAAATCATACCGCATAAATGATGCATTCCATATAAAAAAAAGAACAAAACATTCTGCAAGCGAATTACATAAGAAAATTATAGTGATATACCAATAAATCCTAACCAGACATATATTTGACTAGATCGTGTAGCTGCATCAGCAAAAAGCATAAACGAAGCGAAAAATGAGATAAAATATTCCTTCTTAAAAAGTAGCGCGCAAAAGTAAAAAACCCCAAAGAACTGACCAATAAAGGAATAAATCTCAAGAATAGAGTTATAAAAAGAAAGGCCACCACACAGAAAAAAAAATCACTTGCATAGCTCTAACGCAGTTTCAATCATTCATTTGAAACAATACGCTTAAGTATCTTCTTTCTTTCTAAAACAAAAAACAGGAAAGTAGAACTAAAAATAAATAAATAAATCTATGTTTTCTTTCTCCCTTTTTCGAGAAAATCTTGTACAGTTTGGAAGAGTAAAACCTGCTGCAGTAATGTATTGAATAGGGAAACAGTTCTTGGCCATTTACAAAGATGGATATGGGTGGACTCTTCCTGCCGTATGTCGGCCATCCTTTTGCGCGTACGAAATCACAACATCTGTCTATTTGTCCGAAAAAACTGAAACGGGAAAGAAGAAAACACAATACAGAGTAATGCACCCAGTTGGCTCAGTCCGCCATATTTGAAAGAATATTTTTCTCGGAATTTTAAAATGTTTTTATTTTTTTTTTGTCAGGGATTCGAATGAGCCCGTATAGACAAAATTTAGACAGCAAAAATTAGTAATTAATGTATTTTGCGGTAATTTTGTGCTGCAGAATAAAGAATCATGTTCATTCACTATTATGCTAATTAAAAGAATTTATATAAATAATTTTTGAAATGCTTTCATTTAGATACGGTGTGAGCAGAATTTAGAAAGAAAATAATGATATTCAGTATATTTTGATTTGGTTATCTTGGTGTCTATTAACGAGTTAAATTTGTTCAGTTCATTCTATTTGACCAGGAAACTTTTTCTAAGCTACTGGGAAACTTGAAAGCAGTGACTCCTTTCCAGGATTTTGTCTGGACAAAATTTATCTAAGGTCTTATTTTACTTTATGTTATTGTTGAATAATTAACTAAGATTGTTGAGTCAATCATATTTGATAAGTCTATTTTAATTTTAGGTTTATTTTTCAAGGCTTTTGGCAGAGTATGGGTATGTATAGGATGTAGAGAGAAGTAAATCAATTTTAATTCAACTTTATTGTCACCAAGTTTAGTTTAGTTTAGTTATATTAACGTACCGTTTGAAGCAACGCTAAGGCTATTTTGGGACGGACCTCGTAATTTTGAACCCTGGTCAGATGACGAGGACGACACCGGAGCTGGCACCCCCCTCACCACACCACACCAGCGGCAGGACGTTTGGTCATGACGGATTTAACGTGCAACAGACCCCCTTACACGACGGTTCTTCGGTGGAATCGGGTCTCGAACCTGAAACCTTCCGGTTCCTAAGCCGAGACCTTACCACCAGGCCACCGCGGCTTATTGTCACCAAATAATGAATCAAGTTTATTCACTCCACTACATTTAAGATTCTTCACCTTTTGTGTTCTTTAAATATTAAAATATTTCATTTAAGAGTTTATATGGACATGTGGATAAATTTAAATGAAAAAAAAAAATAACTGCACATGAATTTTATTCCCTTTTAAAAAGGGAAATTTCACAATTATAGATCAGATAGTGCATCGTTTGTTTATTTCACCATAGTAAAAAGATTTTTTTTTTTTTTTTAACTTTCAAATATCATAAAAAACGCTCTTATCTTTACTCTTTAAACATATGGTATTTCGAGAATGTAGAATAAATGATTCATAAAGTCTATTTAGTTTAACCTAATATAACATTTTCCCTTCAATTAAAGAAAATTTCTTTTTCTAGACTTAATTTGCAAACAGGGCGAATAAATTTTAGACGATAAAAACTAGTAAATGATGCATCATTTTTTCTTCTTGTCACTTAACAGATTTCAGAATTACAGAACAAGAGATGAACCATAATTATTTCGCCCATTATATTTGAAATAATATTTTCTTTTAATTTTAAAATGCATTCTCATAATGCTGTTAGTCTAGAAACGCCATGGATACAAATGAGAGCGAAAAATGAACCATGGATGGATTTTGACTCGTTTAGCGCACAATATGTAAAAAAAAGTAGAAAAATTAACGAACAAAGTTTGTTCCTCAAACCAAATTTGATTTTTTTTTTACTTTCTTTATAAGGAGTATACAGAAAGTATTGTAATTGTTAAAAAAAAAAAAAAAAAAAAAAAAAAAACATGCACTCGAGATTTTGAGGAATCTCCACGTTTCAGAACTCCTTGAGTTAAAAAAACACATATCTGAAACTATGTATATCTGTTTGTCTGTGAATACAATAACTCAAAATTATTTTAATCTAGATGGATAAAATTTGGTACATGAACTTCAATTCAAATTTGTATATTCCTATCAAATTTTGAATGGAATCCATTTTAAGAAAGTCTGACTGAATGGAACAAGTGAACTCGAAAACTACAAAACATAAAGAGTTACATATATAAAATTTTGTACACAGGTTAATCATCAAAAATATAGAACCGTATTCAATTTGGAACCAAATCTGTCGAGGAGTTGATCTTCTGTTAGACTATAATTTTGCATGCATGTAAACACTATCACTCAAAAACGAACGACTACATCCAATAAAACTCGGTATGTGATCTTATACTGATAAATATAGTTCTGTGTGAAATTTTCATTTCAATTGATCGGAAAAAAAAAGGCGTACAGAAACATATTCACACATTTGATTCAGTAAAAATAATACATTCGCGCCAATAATTTATATTTCGTAGCTATTATTTGCCAATGTCAAGCAAGTCATTTGCGGAATTTCGCAAGATTACAATTTTATGGGAGAGGGAATAAGACCTTTATTAGAGGGTATGCCAGAAAGTTTCGTGGAAATTACTCAACCGGGATGAGTGGCCTTAATGTGCGTTTTAATTCTAAAGAGCATTTGACAAGGTTTTGGGCTGAGTTTAAACAGCAAATATTAGCTTTTGGTGTCTTATGCACTCCTTTATAATATTTTAACCATTGGCAGAGATCTACCCCCAGCTTACTGAGTATAGCACATTTCGTATTTAGTTTTGTCATATAGTGAAGGGAAAGATTATAAATTTGAGTTGATTGATTTGGAAAAAAAAATGCAACATATCTATAATTTTGATGTTATAATCATATATCAAATTTCATTTAAGCAGCGATTTTGAATCATTGAGTTCATATATACACGAATAAGCAAACAGACAGAGAGTCGATGAATGATTTGTTTAAAAATTTTATACACATTTAAAATCCGGGTGTTAAAACTGTGTGGACCTATTGGCATCCATCTAGCTTGCTGCGCATTGTACTTATAACGATCATCTGTATGCGAACGATTATACAGACTTATTTTGTACAGTTTTGATAGTAGTTATGGATTGCGAACAAAATTTGACAGAAATTGGTAATTTTAATATAAAGACGACATGCCACATTTTATCCCTCTAGCTTATTTTACTTTTAAGTTATCGTGCTCGTAGGCTTAAGTTTAAATTTAGTTATATTAACGTCCAGTTTTAAGGCAAAAGTAAGGTTGTTTTAGGACGGACCTCGCCATTTTGAACCGCGGTCAGGTGACAAGGACGACACCTGAGCTGGAACCACCTCTCTAAGCTTCCACACCACACTAACGGGAGGACATTTCACCCGACTGGCACCAGACCCGCTTACACGAGTTCTTCGGTGGAATCGGGTTTCGAACCTGAAACCCTCCAGTTCCGAAACCTAGATTTACTACCAGGCTACTACTGCCCGTGCCCTCTGGCAGAAACATCATTCCAAAAACGGTGTTTTCGAACTCAGAGAGGTCAAAAGGTGAAGGTCCTTAAAAATTTCGATATCGAATTTTTTGACGATTAAATACTTTCTTTTTGTAAGCTTCATATACGAGAAACTAAAATTGCAAAAGAAATGTAGATATAGAATTTTGGGTTAATGTGGATTCTTTTTAATAAAAACCATTTATTGTTACTGAATAAAAATGATCTTATACTTTAATTTAACTCTTGAGTCTGAAAAATCAACTGCTCAACAGAGCACGAAAATGTTACACATTCTTTATTTGCTGAGAGAATCAGTTCTTCATTAATTTGAAAACAATGAATATTACTCAAAATCTTAATTTCAAAAACAAACTAACGTTCTGAATATAAATTAAATTAATTTCACTCTTAATATGAAAACTAATCTTAATTTTTGTTCCCTTTCACATGGGATTTCTTTCATTTCGTAAGATACATGAAGGTTTCCACAGATTTACTATAACTATGCAAATAAATATATCAGTTATTTGAATTCTAAGAATAATTTAAAAGCGGTAATATAGAAAATTTAAAAAATAAATGTTAATCATGTGATGGGATCCTAAGTGAAGGTTAAAACCATCATTAAAAATGGAGCTCTTTTTGCCTCATGTCCACATTTTGAATTATCAATGTTTGATTTTATTTGTACTACATTTTGTTAATAAACATAATTATATTTTCTTATATTATTTCTCAAAGAAAAATGTCTATTTTTCTCAGTTAGATAAGTCTCAGTTTTTACGAGAACTGAAAAATAATTTATTTGAACCGTTGATTTAACGATATTCAAATGCATTTTCATTATTTTACAGTGAATAAAAAGAAAAGTATGGATTGCATTAACGAAAATTTGAGCCTTTTTTTTGACAATGCGTAATTGCTACACATTTTCTTTTTATTTAAATAGATTTCCTTTTCCCTCACTTTACATCAGCTCTGTAATCCTGAACATAAGGATGTACAAGGGGTGTTCAAATGAAAAGGTACGAAACGACACTGTGGGTATAAATGAAGACTTTATTCAATGTATACACCATAGGCCTGAGCACAACGATCCCATTGATTAACGAGCCAAAGGATTCCTTGTTCCCAGAATTCCTGTGGGCGTGATGAGACCCAGTCCTTCATAGCGTCCTTGAGTTCGCCATCCGAGTTGAAGCACTTCACTTTCAGATGATTTTCAGAACCATTAACTCCGATGTGTACTGTGAGGCACTCCGAAGACTACGCAGGTCCATCAAGAACAGAAGACCGGAGCCATTCAGGGCGTGGCTCTGCTCTATGATAACGAGCGTCCATACGTCTCCAGGGTCACACACGCGGAACTGACCAAGTTCAAGTGGGAGCAGCTCGACTATCCGCCCTACAGCCCGGACATGTCTCCCTGCGATTTTCATTTCTTTGTTCCCCTGAAAAAACATTTGAAAGGGAAGTGCTTCAACTCGGACTGCGAACACAAGGACATTGGGAAGGACTGGGTCTCGTCACGGCCACAAGAATTCTGGGAACAAGGAATCCTTCGGCTCGTTAATCAATGGGATCGTTGTGCTCAGGCCTATGGTGTATACTTTGAATAAGGTCTTCATTTATACCCACAGTGTCGTTTCGTACCTTTTCATTTGAATACTCCTCGTAGTAAGTTGAGTTTTTTTATGGTTTCCAATTTACTTTGGAAAAATTTTGGCATATTCAAGTGATGGTATGTAACAGCGAAACTTTGAGATATGAGCTTTAAAAGTTTTTTTTTTTTAAATTTTCGTGCTCTCTTTCTATCTGCATCGTAATATTCAAGTGAAGAGACAAAAAAATATATATATATAGTTTATCGCAGGCATTTTTAAAATATTCGCTATTTTTGAAAATACTCAAAAATTCAATTTTAATAAATTTCAGTCAATAATTTGTTTCTCATCATCAATAAAATTTATTTCCGATAGCGCTGAAGTATCAAATCAACGAACCTAGGATAAGAATTATATTACATTTTTTGTTGCTTGAATAATTACAGCGGCATTCCGTTGGAAAGAATCATCAGGGTTAGTTTGGAATGAAACCTTAAGATTTGAATCCCTATCAGAGGACGAGGACAATACTCAGGAGTCGGGTGAATCCCCTCTCTATAAATTTTTCTTATCACATTAACGAGAGGAAGTTTAACGGACGATGCTGGATTTAATGCGCACCCGGTTTCACTAAAGAGCCGTTGTGTAAGCTCGAACCTAGAATTTTCCAGTCTCGGAACCGAAACCTTATCTCAAGACCACTGGGACTACAAGATTATATTTTTTAATAATAATACAAAGCTAACTCTAAAAAAAGCTCCTGAAAGAAACATATTTCCAATTCATTTAAATTATTATTTAAAATCACAAAGTATAATAACGCGATTTTATTTTAAATGTGACTATACTACAAAAAGCCACTTGAAAAGACTCCTATATGAAAATAATTTAACTTTTCAATACCATGGGAACATTGTTACAGACACTCAAAAATATAGACAATCTTCCTCTGAATGAATTTCTACCAAAATTTACTAGAGCTCTACGAATTTGATGTTAAAACAAGATGCCAAATTTCATCAGCCTACCTCAATTTGTTTTTGAGTTTATCATGTTCACGGACAGACAATCATAATTAAAAAACATGTTTTTCAGTCTCAAAAAAGATCCGAAATGGATATTCCTCAAGATTTCGAATCGTTTTAAAGATTATATTATTTTCTCGTATATGAAGTATACAGAAAGGAAGTATAAAAGCGCTGATATATATAATTAAAAAAATATCTCGGCACCCTTTTATGCGCGCCTCAACATTTCAGCGAAGATAAAATCTAATTTTTCTTGAATCATTTAAAAATATTCACTCATTTTACGAATATAACAATGGCAATAAAATTTTCAAACGGTGCTCCTGATGATCAATAAAGGTTTATTGTACCGATAGGCCCAAAATGGAGGAGCCCCGTTTTTCAATTCTATTGTCGGATTAGATGAATCAACTAAGGAAGAGATCCCTCCTCAAGACTGTCTTGTATTTCTATTATTCTGCGCTGCATTTGAAAGCTGAGCCTTCTTTTCCTTGACATTTATGAAGGAATGAAAAATGAAATCTTGCCTTATGAAGGACAGGGAATAGGTATTTCCTCCGACCTAATCAGCCCTCTGGGAGGTTGATCCTCAGATTAGATGGCAGTTCAATGCTTTCATCTTCGGAACAGTTTTCATGTTTTACAAGGGATGTTGGATGTCAAATATGCCTTGGAGGTAAGCAGTTGAAAGCAGAGATTAGTGTAGTTGGGTCTTAAAAGGCTATTTGTCTAGGGTAGAAGCATGGAAATAATCTTGTATTTTTAGCATTAAAGGCAAATTTTGCATAAAAAAGAGCTTTTTAAAAGACATTCTATGCAATATTCAAATATTGGTTAGCACATTTTATAGGTTATAACTGTATAATATACAAATTTGAATAACAGTTTCTTTTTTATTATCAAGCCAGCCAAATGAAAGTATAAGTTCTTAAACATGAAAACATTTTCCAAATTTAGTTTCTATAGTAGACAGAAAAAGATGATGGCAAATTTATTTTATTTGGGAAATAATTTATTCCTAATCCAATTATGTTCATTTCCAAAAGGTATGAAAAGAAAAAAATGAATTGAAACGATCGATAATCAATTATAAAATATGCATGATAGTTCTAGAACATTTGAAAATGAATATACATAAACATAAACGGTTAAAGGATTTTTTAATATGAAACTGTAAAATGCATGCAAGACTATTAAATAAAAAGAATGAAAATTACGACAACAAATATGAAACAAAAAGAATTTATTTAATATCTTAAAAGATAATAAAAAAAGAATAATTAATAAGAGCAATGAAAAAATTCAAATAAAACCTTAAAGTGTACCTAAAAATCCTAATAATTGTTAATACAGTACACTCCCGATTATCCGCGGAATTGGGTGGCGCGGCCGCCGCGGATAACAAAAATCGCGGATAATCCGAAAAAAGCTAAAAACGGGTATAGCAAAAGAGAAAACAGTCATTCCAACTTTGAAAAATCGTTTTATGTACAATAAAACGTAAAATAAATAGCAGGAAATGTTTAACTAACGCTTACTATTTTAGTATATCACTCAAAACTAACCTAAAATGCATTTTGTTAATGAAAACAGAAAAGTGCTTTGTACTTACGAAAGGCGTCAAGGATACACAGAAAAATTAATACATATGTACTGTTTTAATACTGTAATGTATTATGTAATTACAAAAGCATAACTGTAAAACTACTGTTTTTTGAAGAAATCAGTCATTTGTGTTTACTTCTTGCTTTGGAAGCATTTTCTCTTTGCTTGGAAGCAAAAAAAAAAAAAAAAAAAAAAAACTTAGTGCTACAGGCGCTGATAACCCGCCCGCGGATAATCGGGAGTCTACTGTATCAGGAAAAAGAAACGTAAGAGTGCCCATAAAATTTGTGTAGAGCAAGTATATTGAAATGACCATTGTATTCTTTATTTTATATTCTGATAAAGTAAATTTGTTGCCATGACTTATTTATCAATTTTCTGATCCAGTTTTAAAATACAATTAAATGAATTTATATTACTCTTGTGCGATTGAATGGCAAAGTTTCCTACATTTGACATGATAAAAATTTGTATATTTGAATAGTGGCGCAGTAATTAATTTCTAAACCGGCGTATACTTCTAACTTCAAAGATGTTTAAATTGATGTAAAGAATTTGAGCCGCTACATATATCGATGAAAAAAATTATAAACGCTACATTTTTAACTTCCTGATACTATTAATCATATTTGATAAAATATTTTTGACACTTTAATATTTTGATGAAAAAAAGTTCTACTCTTTTGTGACTAAAACTATAAAGTTTCTTAATTTCATTGATTTAAACCAATCAACAGCAAACTCGAGCAAGTAATACCCATTTATTGGCGGATATTCCTGTATGCGTGCATTGAAAAAGTATAAAATCAACTTAATGTTCAGAATTTTATAACTCAAGCAGGTTTGGTCGTAGAAGAGTATAATATTTTATTTAAATGTTGGTGTCTCAAGAATATTTTTTCAAAATGTGATTGATAGGGTTATAATATATAAAAAAAATCATACTTTGTAAATATAAAAATTTTGATTTTGTAATTTTTTAACAATACATTTGTTGATTCAAACAACATAAGTGTAATTCCATACATTGTTTAAAATATCTTTTCAATTGGAAGTATATGCCTATCTCTAGAAGGCTAGAAATTAGCTTTTAAACCATGATTAGAGTGGAAACTTTTCCTCGTGTAATCTCATTTCAATCCAAAGGTGGTGGTATCACTGTAGTTTTGAAATTCTTTATAATTATTGAAGAACCACAGTTTAGAAAACTCAAATCAATAAAAATTCATCCACATATGTGAGTCTGCTGCACCCTATATTTGCTACCACGAGTCAAAAATTCCTCACGTTAGTGTATTAAGAAATTCGGAAAGAGTGGTTTCTTCTGAGGTTTGTCCTTAACATCTGACAACGGATCAAAATCACGTGGTCTATTCATATCGTAGTTTTACATATCCAATAGAAAACCATTGGCGTTGTCAATAATAATGAAAATAATAATAAAAAAACATGCTTTTATTAGATCATCAAAAAGCAGAACATAAAATTTTTTATCAAAAATATGGAGGTCAAAACAAAGGCATAAATAAGAGCCTGACTGAAATACTCTAATTGAAATTTGAATCACATTTATAATGTATTGTTATTTTTTCATGAATGTTGAGGAATTATTTTTAAAGTTCTTTAACTTGACTTAGTTTTCTTATAACATTATTTTTAGTACCTAACAATTTTATGATTTTGTTTGACCAACAGATTTTTAATAAAACATTTGTTTTCTAACTTTAAGTACACTAATAAAAGAAATTAAAAAAAAACCCTTTCTTTATTTTATTTATTTTCTGTTCCGTAGCCTTTAACATATTTATAATTTATCATAATAGACGATATGACATTTTAAAATCGATTTTCTCTGAATTCCACTATAAGGCAATGCCTTGAGTATAAAATCAAAATTTAATTAAAATTAAGTCTAAAAAATATTATAATAGTATATTGTCATTGAAAACGCATAGCTATATAAAATTTCTGAGAGGCAGCATATAAACAAACGAGTGAAAAATTGACTCAAAATTCCATCTTCACAAACCTAATTAAACCAAGGTAAATATAAATGTATAATAAAAGATGCATGAAAAAGAAACGAAATTTGAATAGCCACTATAAAATGCAATTAATTCTAACTATTATGAAAATAAAAATATTAAAAATAGTGATAATAATAACGTGCCTTAATATAAAAGTACACGTACTGTCATTAAAAATGGCTAGATGAATGAAAACAACTCTTTTACCATTTCAAGTAAGGGAAACCTTAAACTCTGTCAGTACTTTGAAAAATTTCCAAACTTTTAATGACTTTTACCATTGCTTTATAAAGGAATACAAATCTTAAAATGTCAGGAAAAATAAATAAAAATCTTCTCTCATTCACCGAAAGTAAAATTCAGGCGGACGAATTTTTATCTCGCTTCTAAACAAAAGTAGCTTCTACGCTTAAAAAAAAAAAATTTTTTTTATTGATACACTTCCTTTTGTGATTCCGATGCTTTTCAATCCAGCTCATATTCAAGGTAGTATTGAGCAATTTCGCCGGGGTTTTTTCTTTATCGATGTAACACTTTTATTTGTAGAGTTCTTAGTAATTTCTTTGACAGAAAACTATTGATATGATATCAAAAATTTAGAAATACATGTTTCAAAAGTCGATGTAAAAGCGGCGAAGTATTTTTTTTTCGCGGTCAAGTGTGTTTTTAGTAAGTACTAAGCTCAAGAAGTGATTTTCTTTTGAAGACTTCTAAAGGTAAAGTCCCTAAAAAGGAAAAAAAAAAAAAAAATTGAGATAAAAGAGACTTGGAAGGAAGAAAGTTCGCGAGAATAAAAGCCCGGCGAATCTATTTGAGCAACTTATTAAGAACTTGTTAAGAAGAGCTAAGAAAGCTTATATAAAGATTAGCTAAGTAGCTAGTGCGTAGGCGTATCATTTGTGAAAGGATAAGAAGTGCTTTCTAGAGCAAGGATTTAAGTAGAAGAATTTTGGGCGCTTAAACTAAAGTTTAGAAAATCTTAAACATTTCTAAGACTTAAACATTTGTCATAAAGTAAATGGCTCTTAAAATATTTAGCTAACTATGCTCTTTATATACCTTCGCTAGCAACTGTCGCTGATGTGCTTATGGAAGTTAAAAATGGCGAGTTGATGAATGATGAACGGAATTTTCTCATCTATCTTATATTCATTTTTATTTCATAGAATATAAGTGAAATTTTAGAGATGGAGCTATGTTTTTTCTCTGATGTCTTTTGAAAAATATTTAATCCTTAGGGAAATAACCATCGAAATGATTAAAAGATACTTGATTTTTTTAAAAAAGAAATCTATTATTTTCTGAAAGAGTATTTGAAGAAGAATTGTAGAAAACAACTGTTTTGAGTTATTTCTGATTCATATCTCTAACATTTAATAAAATAGTTTTTCTACATAAATAAATATTCATTCTCTTTTTAATATAGTTTATTAAGTGCATTTGCTTTTATTTTTGTGTCCAAATGAATATTGTTCTTTTATTTTTAGCGTAGGTATACTAATTTCAATATCTTAGAATTGCTTTTTTCCTCTAGGGATTAAGAAATGATAAAATGTTTGAATCAAATGAGTTTAAAAAATACTAAAAGATTACCGACTGTTTTTCATAAGTAGATTTTAAACATACCAAATAATTAGATAATGTATAATATTAGATAAACAAAAAAGAAAGCAAATTTAAAAAAATGTTCCTTTATAGAACTGAGATACAACATAAATAAAGCACTTTCATACATATTTCTAGGATTCTGATTTAATTGATAATTTCTAAATAGTAAACCTTTCCATTTCCTTTCCGAAATCTGATATTAAAACGAATAAAAAGTTAGTTGCCCATTTCTCAACTCTTTCAGAAGAGCCAACAGCACCCTAGCCAAAAACCAAGAAGACCCAACAACCACCTCATTAGAATTAAAATTTGGCGAGATAATTGCAAAAACTCAGAAAAGGAGAAGCATGATAGCGGCTTCTTTCGATTTGTGGGTTTTAAACTAATAATTACTACAAATTCGGCAAGTATTTGTAGTCAGTCGAGCAACAACCTTCCACTTTTTGTTTGCATAATTTTACTATGTTTACCTCCCCATTATGAATTTGTAATTTAGCAGTTAAGAGGTTTAGTTTAGTTTTATTAACGTTCCGTTTTAAAGCAAAACTAGGGCTATTTTGGGATGAACCTCGTAATTTTGAACCGTAGTTAGATGACGAGGACGACATCTGAGCTGGAACCCCCTACAAACTAGCGGGTGGTCGTTTGGCCCCGACGAATTTAACACGTACCAGACCTGCTTACGCGACGGTTTTCCGGTGGAATCGGATCTCGAACCTGAAACACCTCGTTTCCGAAGCCGAGACCTTATCACCAGGCCACCGCGGTCCTAGCTGGTAAGAGGATATATTGTATTTGATTGCTTTCACATCACCTAAATAAACTGGCTAACGAATTGAAGAAAGAAGGTTTATTCAAAAACAAATAAACAATTTTTAAACAGCAGCACACAATCAAAACCATTGACAGGACTTTTGATGAACTGTATCGATGTGGAACATAGACCTTTATTATAAATGGCTAATAATAATTTTACATTTTTTGTTTTCGAACTTTTACATGGTTAGGGTCATTTATCAAATTTATTGCAGAATATTCATGATACATCGTTTTTGATTTGGATATAATTGCAATTTTCAGTTATTTTAATACAAATAAAATATAAATTAGTAATTTGTAACCTATTTATAGTTAATATTGTTTTTTCATATCTGAATCTATGCTTTGATCAAATGGTGCTGTAATTCATGAATTAAGAAATTTTATTTTGATTTTATGAGATGTATATTTTATTTAGAAATATATTTAGATATATGTTTCATTTAGTTAGCTCGCTGCGAGTCATTGAGATACTGTGACAAACAGAATGGTCCAGAATTTGATACATATCGACTGTTTTGAAATAAAGGTCACTTAATAAATTTTATCCCTCACACTTTATGCGTTCTTGAATTATTATGGTTATATGCAAGCAAATGGACAGACAGAGAGATAGACAACTCATTGGTGGATTTGATCCAAGATTTGAAATACATTTTTACAAACCTGTAATGTTTCTTCCCAGCACGGTTAGTTCAATCACTGGAAATACCGTTTTACGATCGCTCTGTCGGGTGCTGATCAGGTGTCGCGTCAGTGACCTCAGAGCTTGGCAACGAATCTGGCGACAAAATAGATATGACTGGAAACTTCCAGAATTTTAACGATTCAGCCAATAGAAACCGAGATACGTCTGATTGGTCCAGAACCTACTAGGCCCATCTCCGTGAATTATAAAACGCCAATAGTCTCAAGCCGAAATCAATCGTGGAAAGAGTCTAGGGCATATAGTTGGATCAGTCCAGTGAAGAGAAGTGTTTTGTGGAGCTCAAGCGATTGCTGAATTGAGCTGTGTGCCGAGTCCTGGTGTTTATCATGGAAGCAGCATCGAGTCGTGTGTGGAGTAGCCAGTCGTGTCGGCAGTTCGATACAGCTAAAGGGAGGAGACAGTGAAGAATTGCAGACGTTTGGAGAGATCGTAGAGTGAAGCTACACAGTTTCCTCCTTCTACTGAATTCTCTCTGGCCGCTTTGTGTACTGTGGTTGTCTTTACTACAGAATACTACTTGTGGGACATTGTTTGTTGTAGTGTGCTACTGTGTGGTTCCTTTGTTCATCTCGGCTGTATATTTGTCATCTTCGTGTTTACAAAAGTCGTCGTCTGTCACTAAAGGACTGTTTATTTCATCGACCAATGAATCGCAAAAGAACCCCGGCGGTGTTAATTCCGTAACAATATTTACATTCCAGGGGCAAAACATTTATCATATTTCGTTTATCAACCTGATGCCGAATTTGAGCCACCGCTTTCACAAGTATACGGAAGCACAGACAGATTTCCCGGACACAAGTTACAACCCAAAATTTGATAAAGATAACGGTGACATTCCAAACTTCATTCGTCCAACTCATCACTTTTTGAGTTTGTGTTAGTAAGTTACAAACCGACTAATAGACAGACGGATAATTCTAAAAAGATCTTTTTCTAGCAGTCGGCTATCTGAAATGGGAAGATGGAATTGGTGATGATTATAATGAATGTATGTAGTATTGTATTTTTATTGTAATTTCTTATTATTAATTATTTGTAATTTCTTCGTATATTTAGCAAATTAATTAGCAAAAAAGTAGCGTTTTAACCATTTCAGTGAACCGGATATGAATAATACTGAACACATTCATTCACCATTAAATCAAAATAAATATTTAATTCTTAGTAAAATAATATGCCATTTAATGGGCTACTAATGGTTAAATTATATTAATTTGGGTTTGTATAGGGAAATCGCGGGTCTTTGTATATTAATCTGCGGCTGCAGCAAATGAACTTCTCTCCTTTTTGGTAAGTGGAACTCGTCAAAAGTCCATTAAACTGTAGTTAAGAGGTTCCAAAGTTCTTCAGTTAGAACATTTAACCCATATAATTTCTATTTTTAAAGTTCGTATAAAATATAATGTTTATTCTTATATAATAATATAGGTTCTAAGAAGAGGTTTTATACAGGTTTTTATTTTTGTGTTTTTTCTCATTAAAAACAGACAGAGCATTGAAAATTAATTTCTGGAATATCACGCATAAACAATTTGTCAAAAAGCTTTTTAAAATGAAACTAAGCAGAAAATATGATAGTTTTATAGTTAAAAATTCTAAGTAGTGTACGAAAAAATAATAATTGTATTCTATCATGTATAGTTATATTAACGTTCCGTTTTTGAAACAACACTAATGCTATTTTGTTACGGACTTCGTAAGTTTGAACTGCGGTCAGATGACGAGGACGACACCTGAGCTGGCATCCCCCTCTTCCAAACCTTCTTACCCTTCTCACAAACTTCTACACCACATCAACGGGAGGATGCTTGGCCCCGATAGATTTACCGTACACCAGATCCGCTTACATAGTGGTTCTTCTGTGGAATGGGGTCTCGAGCATGAAATCTCCCGGTTCCGAAGCCGAACCTTACCACCAGACCACCGCGGTCCTTTACTATCATGTGTCATGAAATCATCAGGGCATCAAAATTCTATCAGAAGAGTTTTGAATGAATTTTCTCTTTTACTTACAACCCTTGCCTCACGCTAATTATACTCATTGCTAATCATAAGATAAAATGTATCATTTTTTATTTAAAGTTGAAACATTTTTATGTTTTAACTTATTAATCTTGTTTAACATTCAATATTTGATTCCAATTGGGAAATCTTTTATTTTCTTCCTTCTTTTATCTTAGTGACAAATAAATTAGAACAATTAAAGTATATGACTTCAATTTCAAAAGCACTAAGCCAGTTTTTTAAAATATATGTTTTATTCCTATGTTGCTTTCTCTTGAAAAAAAGATTGTATATTGAAAATCATTTTTAAGATGTTATGCATCAGTAAATGATTAAAAAATTTAAAATAAAAACACAAAACAGTTGCTAATTTTATAATTAGAAATTCTAAATTTTCAACAAGAATTGCTATCGAATGTCTTGAAGTAAACAGCACTTCAGAAATCTACGGGGAGGAAATTCATTCAGAAAATAGCATTATTTTTGAGGTAGTTTTGAATGAATTTTCCCTGCTACTGATTATCCTTGTTTCACGTAATTAACATTGTTTCGTATTAAAAGTTACATCTTTTTCATGAATTTACTTTTAAAGCTTGTTTTACATTCAATATTTGATTCCATTCGGAAAATGTAAAGCTTTCTGAAATGAGATTTTTCATTCTCTTCAAATAATCTTAAATAGGACAATAGCATTATTTTAATACATGCTCCAGATAATTATCTAGATAAATTATCGTAGTTAACAATAAAAGGCGTTTAATTAGCGCTTCGAAAAAAAAAAGATGCAAAACTTTTAGCGTCGATATTCAAATATTTACGCTTTGCTCCTCAAATGAAATTTAAAATCAACACCGAACAATAGAGCGTCGAATCCTTAGAAATTGTTCTCTTCATTCAAATAAGAGGAAAAAAAAGTGTGATGCACTGCAACTGGAATAAAAACGAAAACTATACTTTGAATAAATAACAAACAGTGTTGCCGTTTCACTTTACACATAAAAGAGACTACTTTAAGAGGTTTTGTCACTTTTTTTAAAGGAAGTGTTCTGACAATTGTTAAGAATTCAATAAACATAACATGCTCAAGGCTACAAGTATTTTACTTTTTAGAAAGGCGGTAACTCTTTTCTTTTCTTGTTTGGGGAGTATTTTTGGATCCACTTTTGTTAGATAAAAATATTTGTCATTACAATTCACCTTAATTATTTCAAAAGATTTTTTTTCAAAAATTCTGTCCCTTTCAACAGTTTTCGGCTTCCAGCTAATGCAAGTGTTAAGTATCTGCCTTTCGATACTTGGATTTATTTCAAATTAATATAATTACTTTTGAAAAATATTTTTTCAAAAATGAAATATTTAATTGAATGGAAAGAAAATATATTAAGAAGATTTTTTAAAATTATTTTGGGATTCATTGCAGCATCTTAATTAAGCCATTTCAAAGCAAACAATGTCACCCTAATCCTTTTATCTTGCATATTATTTGAAATTCTAAAATATTTGGAAAATAAAAATAATTTCAGGAAGTCATTCATTCTATGATACTTTTGATTTATGATTAGCAATAATATTAATTAATGCAAATTTCTATAAATACTATATTAATTGGGGATGTATTATATTAAATATTTTTAAAAATATAGCAAAATTAATAAATTCAATATTATTCAAAATAGTATGAATAGTTAATTTTTAATAGTTAGCTTGTAATATTAATATTTAGAGTTCATTAATATTAAAATCAGTGGACTCCCGCGCTGCGGAAGCAGGTAATATCAAAGGAAAAAAGCATCTTTTAAAATTTCTTAATATACATTTATTTACATAGAGGCAGCCTAACTTTATTTTGCTTGGATTGCAACTTAAAAGAAAATGTCAGATTTAGGGTGCCAAATAAAAAGGAAGACAAGAAAATACAGTGCATACTTTAGTAGCATTGTAAGTCGGTTACACTTAACAAAATCTTTATCTCAACGATTGGCTGGACTTAAAATTATGGTATGGTTTCGTAGCCAAGCTCAAGGAATGTTACCAAACTGCCATCAGCATGAATAATAGTATAAAATGAAGTTTAGCTTTGAAGGGTTGTAATGAAATTTTGTGGATTACTATATTTAGCGAGTTATCGCTTGAAAAAAAATAATAGTACACTGCAGTATGAATTTATATTGCAATTAAGGAAGGGTTAACAAAACATTTATGTTTGTAATATATTAAAAAAATAACACACTTGAAAACAGAATTGAAATATTTTAAAGAAACCACTTAAGAATTACAAATGATTTAAGCAAATTTGATTGTTTTCAAAATATTATTCTGATAGATTTCCGAATACAAAATTTGGATAAATATATTTTATTAATGACTTCCATTCTTATTGACCTTAAATAAAAAACGCCATAAATACGAGGATAAGGCGAAGTATATATTACGAGTTCTAGGTATAATAAAAGAAGGGCTCCAACTGGTTAGAGGTCTCTTCTCCAGGTCAGTATAGTAATTCTCTCTATAGTTACAGTTGGCAATATAATTGCAGGTAATAATTTCAATCGATTTTTATTTCATGTAATCGTAAATTATGTTTGATTCGTTGAAACACATGACAATTATTCTATTTAAGTTATTTAGTTCCATATAGTTTACTACTGGTACCATACTACTTGGTACATACAAGCGTTGTTCCATGAAACAATGTATAAGAGTTTTAAATTGGAATTACTAGATAATGCTATCTCGAAATGAGATTTAATTTTGTTTAAAAAAAACCCAAGAAAATACTCTCTTTATACCCAAAATTTATTTTTTAATTTTTCTATGATTAGTTTGTCAAAATTATTGTAAGAAAAATTCGCACATGCATAAATTGTTTGCTTTCAAACAAAATATGTTCAGACAGACAAAATATAGAAATACTAGACTTGGATTAACTTGTTTTTATTATCAATACTTTTCTGTTTACTCTTTTGAAGAACCAATAACTTATTTTGAAACAAACAAAGAAAAATAGGAATACTTTCAAAGAGAATGCATATTACAAGACTCGTATTTGAAAGTATCATATTCATATTATTGAAGAAAAACCCAAAAATTCTTACACATTCTGGGAAATGAGTTCATAAATATCTCATAAAATATGTGAAACTTTATCAGCAATATTTAATATACGCAGTGTATTTTCAAACAGTAAAGATGAAAAGATCTTGAATTATATTATTTGAAAAGTCTTTTAGTTCTTTGCTTTTATCATAGTTTAAAGAAGATATAAATCTCTCCATCTTCAAACATCATCTAAAAATAGTGCTGAAAGTTTGAAAAAGCACAGAAAGTCTTTGAAGTTCCAAATATTTTGCGCAAAACATCACAGCAAGATTTCTAGTTTGTGTTAGAAAAGCAAATAACCTAATGAGCGAATGGCTGTTTACTTCAGTTTCTGACAAAGTTTCGCAATCGTTCCTATTTCGGTTCTGTTCTATTTCCGAATTTCATCATTAGTTCAATATATACTTCAAGAATTTTGCTAAATAAAAGTTCAAAAGTCATTTTGTATTGATTCTATGCTTAGAGTTGGAGAAGTTATAATTTCGAAATATTTTATATTGGAAGATGAATTTCGCGCACAATGCAGTCTTTTTTGTTTGTTTTAATTCCTTCAATGAAGTCCTTTTAATTACCGTCCTGTTGTTTTTCTAGTTTCCAAAATCATTTTAAGGGAATTTTTAATACAATTTTTTATTAAGTGAAAAAACAGTAGTTTATTATTATAACATACATTTTATTATATTATTTACCCCCCCCCCCCCAGATAGCCCCAAGCTTCAAAGGGAAACGTTAATATAACTGAACTAATCTTAGTATCGTTTGTTGTTTTGTCATAAAAAAATTGAATTTTGTTATAGATTTTTCACCTGCATTCAATTTAAGAAAATTTTTACATTTTCTTTTCTTGAAATTTTTCTACGCTTTTTAATGCTGCCTTTTTGATAACAGTACACTATTTAAATATTTTTAGAATTTAATTACCTTTTAAATGATTAGTTTTTGTTAAATTTTGATTCCGTACAATAGATGCAACCTGGTAGTAAACAATTAATATTCCACAATACTTGTAATAATGAATTATGATAATAATAAATTATAAATGATTAAAATAAAAAGGTTTCTACTTTTTAGTGCTCTAAAAAGTATGGTTTTATTATGTTTATTTGGTTTTCAGCCTGTTATGATAGCTGGTAAACTTAAGTATAAGTATTTAACATTTGACGATTTAGAAAGTTTTGAATGTACTAATGTGAAATCACCTACGTTTTAATATTTTTATAATTAATAATTGTGATTACAAGTATCTGCTGTTTTTCATATTAGTCTCAAAACTGTTTAGTGCGATGTTCCTGATTTTTTTTTCCCCTTTTTTTTCAATTCTTCGCAACTTAAAACAAAGAATCTCGTAGCTTTATATTAAAAACAAGAATTCAAGTTCCCTTTTCATTTCTTTTCTTGCAGACGAAATCGGTTTTATTTCGTATACTCAATGATGTCTCTCCTGAAATAATAAAATCTTAAAAAAGAAAGGGGAAAAAAGGAAGAGAATAGAAAAAAGCAAATAAGAAAAGTCTAGGCACATCGTTTAGGGAAATGAGACAACATGAATCGAGAGGCAAATAACGCTAAGCGAATGCAGTTTCTGTAATAAATTACGAAAAGAAACCATAAAAAGAAGAGGAAAAAAGAAAGGAAATCAGAGTGAAAAAAATGAAAAACCGCTTCCAGTTTATTACCACAATGCCAGTTAATCGTCCCCAATCAGACATAGGAATGAAGGCTCGGACCAAATGGACAAGACTGTGATTAAGTCAGGTACAAAAGTCCGTTTTAAATAGGAAATGGTCGTTAAGAACACGCTAATGGATTTCCACGACTCGACTCGACTTTTTTTTTCTCCTGGAAAAAGATTTATAAAGGAGGAATGCAAATTGGGATTAATGTTGTCATGTATTATTTATTCGCGAAAGTGGATGTGATTTTGCTTTCGAAAGAAATAAATATGGGCTGTGAGATTTCTCCTTTTGTGAAGCCTTATTCGAGATGAGATGCATGCATTCGCAGGGTGGAAATTCAAAATTGGATCTTCCCTTCTAGGTTGAATATTTTTTTCATTCTCCCGAAATATTCAGAAACGGTTGGAAGTTTCATTGTGAGATTGTATAGCATCTAATAACAGGGGGTGTTATTTTTTCTTTCATGAACTGTAGAATTCAAGAGGGCATAGTAAATTGATAATTTAAAGTTATTTGTATCTGAAGAATAAAGTATATTTATGCAAATCTATAGAGTCAACTGGAACTTAAAGGCCTTTGGTATACCTTCTGAAAACTTTATTCATTATTTTTTTCGCTTAAAGAATAAAAATATAAAAGCGTTAAGAAATATGTTTTTATTAGAGAACTGTTTAAATAAAAAATATGAACATAAAAGCGTGACGCGCTGATAGGGAAATTTTAAGTAAGCTGAAATTTTAGTCATAATTTATTTCAATTTTTAATTGATGGTTAAAATTTTGTATTTAATATTTTATATATTTTTAGTCTCTAATGTATTTCATAATTCAGTATTATAAATATTAATGAATCTTAAAATCAATTTTTCTTAAATTTATTATCAAGCGACTCCACTAATATGGAATCAATATTTGATTAAAATTATTCGACAAATGAATGATTAAATTCTGAAAATGTTATATTAATATTTGGCATTCCATAGTAATTTCATTTCAATCCCATTTGGACTCCTTTCTAGAGTGCTCCCTCCCAACAGCTCTCTCTCCCCATTCGCATTCAGAGAGCCTCCATTCCAAATTGCACGACGAAAATGGGTTGAAAGGAAATTAAGACGTGTGAGATATTCCATTTCCCAATTCATGGCATGCCAATTCTGATATTTTTCGTCCTGACGTTAGATTCTAGAGTGGCACCACTCAACTGGCGTGGCGTTGAATGATCGTGAATGTCTGGCTTTAAAGGTATTGGATGACGGGATTGCTATAGAGAAAAACTGGACTGTTAAAGATTGTTTATTTATTGTTACTCCGCTTGAGTCAAAGATCGCTGATATCTTAAGAAATATAAATCTGTAAGAATGTTGGAATAAAAAGACATAATTCCAATGGACTTAAAAACCTTCACAGTTATTCCCACTTACTTTTAAGTAAACATTTCCTGCCTGTTTTACTATTGGAGGAAACTGTTTCTACTCCGAGAATATGCATAGGCAGTCAATATTTTGTGCTTAGCACGTTTTCAAAGTCCTCATAAATGTTTTGTCAAGTGACTTTATATGATATAAAGAATGTGGAGGAAGACATTAAAAAGCGATAGAATTTTCGGGTTCAAAATCGATCATATCTATGTTGCTTGGGTGTGTGGTGGAGGATGAAACCCATCCATTAGTTCGTTTTTCATTCATTTTCTGAAAACATAAATATCGTTGTTGCAAAGTTAAGAGAACCTGGCATGCAACGATGGTTATTAGAAGACCAAATCCTGCTGCAGATAGTTCAAGTTTTCCTTTCAAAGAAACAACTTTCACACTCTTTTGTTGACCACTCCAGTCTTACCAATGTTGAAAATCTGAATTGAAAGACATTTCTTCTGCTCTAATTCAAATTTTTAAAAAGTTTTTTTTTCTTTTTTTACATAATAGATGAGAATCTCTCAGTCCGTACCGAAGAAAGCATTAAGATTTCCTTAGAGGCAAAGCAAAGAGACCTTTGGAAATATCAGTGGGAAACGTTCTCGTACATTCTGTAATAAATGTATTAGTGTATTATTAATCGCATGTCATTGCGATCTATAGTTATAAAAGATCCCATTAGCATACGCTCTTTGGCGATTAATCGCTGGAATGCGGTTAAAGCGCAAGTACAGAAAAATCAATGTATAGTTTGGATACCTTTTTTTCAGACCGATTGAAAGCCAAATTTGACACAGAATTACAATTGTTACATACATATTCACAAAATCATATACCAAATTTCAAATATTTAAGTCGTTACTTCTTTTAGCTATCATGCTTACATGCTTACGAAAGTACAAGCTGACAGACGAACAACCCCTTGACGAATTTGGTTAAAACAAGAACCCTACCTACACTTTAGATGTAAAATCTGTGTACCAAATTTTATCCATACATCTCTCTTCGTTTTGCAGTTTCTTGTGAACTTATATTCGAACAGATAGATTTCTTTTGAATGTATTAAGTTCGAAAGGTGAATCTACAAGTTTGGTGTAAAGACTTATACCGATTTTCATTAGCCTAGCTCAAAGCATTTTTGAACTATATTCACAGACAGTCATAATTCAAACATAATCTTTTCGTGCTCAGAGAAGTTTAAAACAGACATTCGTCAATGTTTCGAATTTTTTGACAATTACAATATTTTCTCTTGGTTTATTTTGTATACACGAAAGGGAAAAAAGACGAGACAACGTCTTCTGTAATTTTGATTTTTCAAGAAATAGGCTGTATTAATTATTTCTAAGTTGAACTACTATCCCTTTTATATCTTTTCTTTTAAGTCTATAATAATTTTATCCATTTATATAAAAAAAAATGTTAACCAGTTGATCTTCTACATCAAAAGGTAAACATAAGCTTTCTTCTTAAAAGGCACATCAACTTTCGAAATTTATGTTTCTTTTACGTAATTTTTTAATGTGCATGTAAAGCTTTCGACAGCCCTTCTTTGTTTTTACTGCTATTACAGTCAGTTTTATTTTAATTTCCCCCTTTTTCTATGTGACATCTGAAAAATAACAACAACTTCTACTTAGAAAACATTCCTAATATAGCCTTAGGAGATATGCGAAAATTCAAATAAGCGATAAGGGGAACAATTTAACTCCCAAATATAACAGCCTAGAATTCAGCAACTGGAAAGCAAAGCAACGAAAAAACTATATAACAATGAAACTCATCATCGCTGCCATCACTGTTTCAAATGGCATGATATTATCACTTGAACCTTATTAAATATATTAAAAGAAATAAAAGCTATTTATTAACTCACAATATAAAAAATAAGCAAAGTCTGGCTTTTACAAACTAGTACTGAAGATGCAAGTTTTGTATTTTCAAAAGAAGCCGCCACGAACTAGCAATAATAAAGATTTAACCGTGGTAGACGACATTAGGAACACAAGCGATATATGCGCCCTTTATCTTGCATGTTGTGTATTTTATACATTTTTTTTTCTTTTTTGCTTCAACGACTTCGTAATAAAATATCCTTATACCACCTTACTTTACTAAGAAAAGAGACGGAATAATTTTGAAAATTTCCTTTTAATATCCCAAGGTTTCATTTTATTCTCAGTACCATTAAAATGCACTAGGAAGCCTTTCATCCATTCTATAGATCTGAATTTGACAAGTTGTTTGCTCAACGGCTTCTTATTCATGAAAACAAGCATTATATTTCGCAAGATTTAAAACATATTTCACATGCAATGCTTTTCAAAAAGTATTTTGAAAAGATTATAAAGAGCGAGAAGGTGAAATATAATTTTAACTTCTTTCATAGAATTCAGTCAATATACAAAGCAGAACCATTAAAATCAGAGCAGAAATATTTTTAGAAATTTTATTTTTAACTTCTTATAATTTTATTTTATTCTCAGTTCAGTACCTTTCACATTTTCTGAGGAAGTCTTTCATGTATTCTACATATCAGAATTTCTCAAGTTCTTTATTCAATAGTTGCAGATGCTAAAAAATTATTTTAAAAAGCCCTCGAAATATCTTTTATAAGCAATATTTTTCATAAAGGGTAATAAAAAGATTAGACAAAAAAAAAAAAAAAAAGGATTGGAAATTGTGACATCTTTTCACTTCTTTCGTAGAATCTAATAAAGAAATTAAATATAGACTTATCAATAAATGAATATGAAGCAACATGAAGTTTATACTAGAAACTAAAAGAAAATAAGATTTTTACTGAATTGTTTATATATTATATAAATAGCATAAAGATAGATTTCAAAAGAATTTTAATCGTAAGAATGCAGAAAAAAAAATTTGAATTTATGCAGAAACTAATTTTGTTTCTTTAATCTTCAATTCTTAAATTTTCTTAAAATTTTATTCTATGTCTTTGTGGTATTAAAGCACTTCGAAATTTTTCGTATTCCACAAATATTGTTTAAACTAATTATATTACAGAAATTCAAACATCAATGAGTTTGAGAACCTAATTTTTGTCTCAATTTAAAATTCTGAAACATTTATTCTATATATTTTTAAAAATTATTTTTATCCATTTAAATTATAACGTTCGCTCCTTTGAAAACTAAGAAGAGTTGAAAAAATTCCATCCGTTAGTTCCCCCCCCCCTCAAAATGAAACTTATTAATGTTGGCACTGTCTACACCTAATCTTTATGAGCACTATAAAAGTAATTGTAATATCCTCCTCTAAATACTTCTCTGTTTCGTAATATTTACTTTGGAAATTTACATTAGAATCAAGTTGTGATAAATAAACATGCATACAGAACAAGTTCCCTCTCCTATTGCACAGCGATATAAATTTGAAAACAAAAAATGCAAAATGCAATCTAGTTGAAAAATTTTATATTTAATTAACAGAAGAATTTGCTTATCACAATTCTAATTTGAGGTAAACTAATTTTCTGCAAAGAAATTTGAACTAATCAATTGAAATTTCTCTAAATAATTAATTTTCAGAGAAACTTCAAAGGAGCTCAATTTCAAAGTAATTTTTTCTTTCTTTTTTATTCATATTTATTTAGTTTTTCCAACTTTAATTAAAAAAATAGTGTAGCTTAGAATTAAATTAGTAGCATTATCAGTATATTCAAAAATCATGTGAATGTTACTCGGGGACCTGTGAAACTCAAAACAAAAGACAACGTGCAGAATTCTTATTTCTTTTTTATATTTTACGAAATATGTCTTATGAAGAAATGCCTTCAATTCAAGCCTTTTTCAAAAAAATTCGAAATATTCATATCCTTTCTATTTGGCAATATTTACTTTGATTAGTTGCTTTATTGTAAAGTTATGAGAATGAATTATTCACATAAAGCGAGTTTAAAACAATCATATCCGATTGCTGTGAATTGCTCTGAATAGTTAATAAAGAGCATCATGCGATCTAGAGTCAATTCGTGAATTTTAATAAAATGCGTCTGATGAAACAGAGTTTATATTAACCCTTTAAAGGGCCATTTTTTTTCTAGTCATATTATGTAAAAATATTTTTAGGCTTGAAATTAGAATAAGAAAAGGTATTCATTTAGTTTATTAGATAAATTTAATTTGATTAATTAATTAATTTGGTTAATTAATAATTAAGTAACAAATCAAGACACATCATTTTGTCTGAGATAAAGAACTGAAGCATCTAAGTTTCTGACTTACTAAAAAAATTTGTCAGAACTTATGCCAACCTACATAATTTCATACAAAGATTGATAAATTTGGTGGGAAGCATACTTCCCACGGCCCTAGAAAGGGTTAACTTTATTTCTAACTTTTAGGTGGAAATTAATTTAAATACAAGAACAGGTTAATTATATATAAATGCTTATTATGTATTATTTAAAAATATATTGCTTTGACAAGAAACTTTAAAATGGAGTTATAAGAATAAAGCATTTACAGTAAGTTAGAGTAAGTTCTATTTGCATCAGAAATATTTAACATTTACAAACCGCCGTAACATTATATTTACTTTGATAAGCCTCTTCACAATTAAATTTTAAATAACCTTATCCGATCGCTGATAATATTTCCATGTATATAAAAGAGATCGCCCTGTTTGAAAGCAGGGATATTGCATAGCAAAGTTTCTTTTATTCTCCCTGAAATGCATCTGATGAAGGAGTCTGAAAACTGTTGAGCTCTGCTTGATCACCATTTACATCAAAAGTTTTCTTCTCATTTAAACCCCGCCGTCATATCCAGAAACTAACCAAACAAAGCCAGTGGGAAACAAGCTCCGCATTTTCGACGAGAAGTCGATTTAAATGACAAGGCAAGTTGCTTTTTGAAATCTTGCAGTAATGATGTTCTTTGAAATTCCGCAAAGCTACTTGATTGCTATCGGCAATAATTACGAAACGGGATTTACCGCGGAGGTTTCAGGGACTTAGAGGAGATAAAAGCCCTACGAAGAAAATTCTATTGATCTATCGATGATTAAATTACAACAGAACTTGTCTTTTTAGAAGGTCCTGGTCTCCAGATTAAAAGCGCTGACGACGTTTTCCTTTTTAGAAGCAGTTTTTCTTGGAGGGAGAAAAGGGAAAGAAGTTATTTTTCTCCAAGAGGAGGGAACGAGTCGTTACAATTGTCGAAAATGAAAACTTTCCCCCTCCCTCCTTGATGGACTTTTTTACGCTCAGCACATTCGTTAAGTGAAGTTAATCATAGATGCAGAGTTTTTCCTTTTCTTCTAGACATTTATTCCTTAAGATTTTCTTGATAGAAGATTTTACACAAATGATATTTTTTCTTATCTTTTATCAAATTAGTTTTAAATTAATCTCATTATTAATAATTCACTGTTCCATTCTTATTTCTCTTTACATTTACTCAAAGTGAACAACATCTCAGCAGAAGGGTTTTTTTAGCTCTCAGAAAATAAATAGCTCTAATCTGTCTTGACAGAACAAGACGACGAATCATATTTTTTAATATCTCATTAAACTATTTTTAACATCAAATTCTCTTTTTACATCCTCATAAGCTGTTGTAATGTTAGGTTAAATATGCCAATTTCTTACATATTTCATTTAATAGGGTTTTTAAGAAGACATAAATGCATATAAGAAAATTTATAATTATGGGGAATTTTTTCATCATATTTTTATCTGGATATCGATAAAAGAATGCAGAAAATAATGCAATAAATTAAAAAAAATTATGAAGAATATAGAAAATAAGGCGATTGAAAGATCTCGCTGTTAATTCTGTGTTTATGTGCATTTTTTGAGAAGTATAAACAAGAAAGTAATTAACTTATGCTCTTTTGAGGCTGGTTGGTCCATGGTCACATGTCACCTATCAGGCGATCCACTTTCCAAGCTTCCAAGCAAAAGTAATAACATATATCACCGATAGATGGCGCTAGGCCGATATTTATGGCGGATATTTGAGGGAATCTTTTATTGATCCCATCATGCTCCACTCTGGTAGAGGAAAGCGTAGGTATTTCCTTTTATATGCAATCAAGATATGTTCCAATAGAAAGAGATGCATTATTTATTTAATTATTCTTTCAAGAAACAATTTTTAAAAGATATTTCTATAAAGCCTAATTAATGCACAAAAAACAACGGAGAACAGGTGAATATATAGACGAATGAATTAAATAATTTAATATAAAAACAACGCTTTATTAAATGCCATTAACAAGTAAAGAATTAAGAGCAGTGAAAAAGAGTATTAGAAAGGTACTTTACTATTATATTTGTTTATTGTACAGGGTATTTTTTTAAAACTGACGGTACTCAGAGACCTCTGTAGCTTGAACTATCATCCGCAAAGCCACCAAATTTTGTACGGAGACTATTGATGACATGGGAAAAAGGAATCCGCGCAAAAAATAGTTCCAAAAGTTGCCCATAGGCGAAAATGTGGCGCTTTACACTTTAAGACAGCTAAAATTTTGCATAAAACACGGGGGAAAATTGCAAAATGCAAAATCCCAATTATTTAGTCGACACCAGAGTCAGTATTTTGAGTTATAAAAAGAAGCGGGGCATTGAAAATCATTTCAAGTATCAGCGTGCATTAATTGTGAAGCTCTTTTATCTTAATCAATCCAATGCAGGGGCCGCTCTTCGCGAGTTTAGAAGTCGAAATAATTTACGTAAAGAACCTCTATCAATTAATGCAGTGAAAGCAATGATTAACAAATTTGAAAAAATAGGTTCTCTCGCAACTCGGCCTGTAGAGGACGGAAACCGGTATCGGAGGATGCGATCACAGATGTTGCGACTGCAATCATTGAAAGAAATCAGACGAGTACTGCTGGTAATAGCAGCACACTTGGAATTCCTCGACATCTGGATGTTAGTGCTTCAACAGTATGGAAAGTTTTAAGAAAAATTCTTCAATTTTATCCATATAAAATTAGCCTTTTGCATGAACTAAAATCTACAGATTATAATCTTCGAATAACCTTTGCTTTGACATTTCTTGCCAGGATGGAGGTCGACGAGGCTTGGCCTTGGACAATTCTCTGGAGTGATGAGGGCCATTTTTATTTGAGTGGGACTGTTAACACTCAGAATTCTAAAATTTGGGCATCTGAACAACCCCGTGCATTACAAGAAATCCCACTCCATTCTCAGAAAGTAACTATTTGGTGTGGTTTTACAGCAGATTTTATCATCGGACCATACTTTTTTGAGACTATTACCCAAGCAGGACCGCAGACCTGTTCCGTAAACGCTCAAAGATGATATGCTGAGTAGTTTTGTTATCCCAAAACTTCAGCAAAGGCAATGCTAAGATAAAATTGTCTTTATGCAGGATGGAGCACCACCACATATAGGTACATCCGTACAGAAACTGTTGCGCCGTCACTTTACAGAAGAAAGAGACATTAGTCGCCGTTTTCGTGTTGAATGGAGACATCGCTCCCCAGATATAACCCCATGTGACTTTTTTTCTATGGGGTTATTTAAAATCGAAGGTTTATTTTGGTGGAGTCTCGAACTTATCAGTTTTAAAGTAAAACATAACAGTGATTATTATGAACATGCCTCCTGAAATGTTACATTCAGCTGTAAAGAGTAAGGTGTACAGAATGCAATGCTTAGCCAAAGAAAATGGAGGTCATATTGAAAATAGCCGATGTCTTCCACGGGAAAGAGATTCTACTGAATAAAAACAAAAGAACAAAAAATAAAAAGGAAGTCGAGTAATACCTCCTCTTTTTTGCAATTTGTAACCATTTACAGAAGTTATTTTTTCGAATAAAGTACATTTGTGGAAAAATTAATTCTTTGTTATTCATTTATCTGTTTACTGTAGCTTTTTTAAAATTTTATCATGCAGTTAAACTTAAAATTTTGATCAAAAGTTCCCCCTATCCCAACTTTTCAAACTAATTTTTTTTTCCGGCGGAATCTTTTTTCCCATGCCGTCAATAGTCCTCGTACAAAATTTGGTGACTTTGCGGCGGATAGTTCGAGCTACAGAGGTCTCTCAGTACCGTCAGTTAAAAAAAAACACCCTGTACTTACATTTAATATCTCTTTTATATGAACTATTATAGTTTCAGGAAATTATTTCTAATTTATAAGAAGCACTATCACATAAACTAGAATTTCTTACTATAATTATTAATTGAGATGCTAAAACATGCGTTTCATGCTTTTTTCTACTTAATAACTAGCAGCTTTTAATCCTTACTTTAAATAATTTTCATGAATTAATAATAAATTGTTAATATGAGATTCATCCATTTATAATGTTTACAATATCTTCTTTAATAAGAAGCTTGTTTCAATTAACCTTTCCTAGTAGCCTAGCGACTACTAAGAAATGCTACTTTATAAATTATTATCCATTTGTTTCCGTGCAGTTTTAATTATACAGTAATACTGAAATTCTAGCTCTTTAATGATATTTATTCCTAAAAGGCTGCTACAGCAAATGAGCTATATTCTGTATATATGCAGAGACATATATTGTTTATTTATTCTTTTGAAGAAATGCTCCTTGAAAGCTATTTCTGCGAAGTAATAATTTAAAGTTTCTCAATTTAAGTTAAAAATAACTTTCTAAATTAGAATTTCAAAGATAAATGGGCAAAGTGCATTAATCTTTAAACTGATTTTTCTTTTAATTTTACAGAATAATTCTGAAATTATCATTACTCATGAAATTATATTGCTACATTTGAAATAATCATAATGCTGCTACTCTCATCTTCATAAAGGAAGCAAAATCTCAGAGATAGATGAAATGAGTTGATTTTTCAGTTATCTTTCTTTTAAAAAGAAATATGATGTTTTATTCATTAAATCCTCCTGTAGAATAATATGAATTTTTTATTATGTTAAATCATATATTTGGAGTTGGCTATGTAACGATTCATTTCTACTTATTAATTGATAATTTTTTTAATAAAATTTTGTAGATTATTATTTGTTAAAGCAAAGCATTGTGCATTGAGATTTTAGTAGTTTTGGATTATCGTGCTTTATTATAATTACGATTAATAAATTTTTAAAAATAACGCAATTATCGAAATTTTGATTCACCATACTTTTATTACCACTGCCATCAATTTTTTTTACGTTTTAAGTTAACACACACACACACACACACACACACACACACACACACACACACACACACACACACACACACACACACACACACACACACACACACACACACACACACACACACACACTTTCGTCTTAAAATTGCTCTGATTCTTTCTTCGATGTGTGTTTAACTTATTCTGTTAAAAAGAATCCTAGGCACTTTACATCAAAATATTTGATTTGTTATTGCATAATTGATTTTGCTCTGCACGATAATGCGTGTATACACATAATTACCACATGCTTGTCTTGCAACTCAAAAACTACCAATTATAAAATATGCACTGAGGCACTCTCAGCATTAATCAAGTTATTGTTTATTACTTTAAAGATAAATAAACCAGTACAAATAAGTCGGTTTACCCATTAACTGATGCCTTTTGAAACAGGAAATATATTAAATATTTAATTGTTTCATTTTCCTTCCCTTCTAATACGATGACATCTTCTGTTTCGAAAATATGTCATTGTTTTGATTTAACTAAGATTCCACAGATCATTTGAGATATTTATGAATTCAACGTTATTTTTTTTAACGAATTATAACTTTCATTTTTGACTTGAAAGTTACAAAATTGGATCCACGTAGATCGTATGGGCAAATCAGTTAAGTGGTTAATTTAATTGACGATGTATTTAAGCCACCACTAACGTGTCTCGTGCTGAGCTTCTAAGCCAGTAAAGACGTGCTTTGATTCACTCCCTCTGTCCCATAATAATAGTAACGAGTGACTAGTTAAATGGGAATTATTGGCGAATACAACTCTAAAGTGTAGAGCAACATGCGAAATCTTCAATTAAAATCAATATTTCATGACATCTGTTATTTATTTTGATAGATATCATGGAAACATTGTATTGGAACATCCGAAAATTATCTTTCAATTGTTAAGATAATCTAACAATTACAAATTCTAACGATTTTTCTAATTTCATCAGATGATCAAAATCAAATGTTTTATTTCAGGTAAATATCAACCCATTGAAAAATTTAGATGAAAAAAGAGAGTTTTCAACAAAGGTCGAGCTGCAATTGTTCAATTATTCTTGCATCAAAAAATGGACCCCCCCCCTTCCAAAAGATTGTAGGAATGTGCAATTACAATAGCTGCAGAATAATTTAAGTACAAAAGAATGACTATATCGAACATTTGAAACGTACTTCTGAAAATAACTGTCAGGATTAATCTTATACTAATGTCGATTCTTTTAAAAAACCAAACTGCTGATGTAAATGTAAAGATTATGAAAGAAAACTTAAAACAAACATATTCCTTTTAGCAGAAGAGGTGCCATAAGATCAGTAGCTCGCACCACTGGAGTTTCTAAATCTACGTTATTCCGAAATTTGAAAAAAAAATGAAAATGAAAATCCATTATTCGAGTTAAAAGCGCCATCAAACTATTTCTTACAGAAAAGAATGAGAAAGCAAAACTTCGCAGCCAAGGGATTCAACGTACAAGTTTAAAATTCAGTAAAAAATTATTGCAAAATTCAAAAACTGTCAAACACTAAAAATAAAATTTAGAAGTAATATTTTGAATTGATTGTTTAATTTAATAAATGTTACTTTCTATATTTACTTTTTCTTCCTATTATTATTACGGGATAAATTAAATTCATTAACTCCCATTATCATTATGGATTAAAGGGAGTATGAAATAATATTTAGAAATGAATGAAGTTGGTGTAAATTTATTAAAAATTTTTCTTCGAATATAAGATTTATTTTAATAGAAGAATAAGGTTGTTTTTAATGCATGCGAAAGTCAAAATTTATTTTTCTTTAACTCCTTGCATTCATTCGAATAGAATAAAATAATTTATATTTAAAAATAAAAACACTGTACTGTTTCGCATTAAGATATAATTTTCCATCATGAAAAATTGAAATATATTTACCATTTATGACTTGTCCTGGTTTGTAGGAGATCGCTGTTTGCAGGAGCACGTATGGGGCATCGTTCATTTGAAGAGGCAAACTTTGAGTTCTCATAGGACTAATTGTATCACAAAGATCCGTAGGTGCTCCATAAGGATAACCTTTAACTCGAGAGTTTAACAAAATTAGAGCAGTCAATAGAAGTTTATTTTTTGCGTCCATTTCAACGGCTGTCGAAAAGAGACTGCCGACGGAATTCTGACGCTTCCAGTTTGAAGGTCAAGGATGATCCCAAACATTTCTTGCGTCTATTGGAATTTGCTTTTTGAACTATATTGGATTGTCCTGACCCACTTTTTGCAGGTGCAGTAACCTTAACGCAAAACCAGTCTTGTTTATCTTTTCAGATTTAAGTCTCGACTTCCGCTCTGACAGTCTTACAGGCGAATTTTGTTACCGGTCATTCGGTTTTTATTTTGGTTTGTATCAATGACGGGGCAAAAAAAATGTCGTTCTATTTTCAGTGCACGTGCACTCACTTGTTGTGACGATTATTTTTGTTTCTAGAATCTAGAGCCAAGAACGTTTGAAATACCCGCATTGATTCGAGGAACTGAAAGAAATAAGACAGCTAGGTTGAGACTCATTGATTAAGAAGTTAAAATTTTATCAAAATGATGGAATTTAACAAAAATGTTATACGAAATTTTCTATAATTACCATACATTTTATTGGTAGTAATCCGTTTTTATAAAAATTTTATATATACTAAAAACACAAAAGAAAGTTAATTTTATATCTGAATGATTGGAAAAATTTGAAACTAACTAATATAAAATAACCAAGTGTCTCAAATTAAGCAGGACAGTTTTGACTTTTCATTCGTTGCCCCAGCTGGTAAATACATTACAGATAATCCTATTTTTTACTTATTTTCGAATAGTTCTAAACAGAAACGAAAAATATTCATTCATTGAATTGAATTTTTTAAAGTTAGCTTCTGAAGATTTTTTTCTCCAGAACTTTAGTAGCACATAGATTAGAATTATTTTATTTCAGAATATATTGGATTATTAGCCTAGTGACACTTTGGATATTATTAACTTAGTTATTAGCTTAGTCAAGTTTCGACCAATGATATCTAATGCCAATAGCAAGGTGATCAGAACTCTGGATATGATAGGACATACTGCTTCTTTTTTTTAATCCCATCTCCAATTAAATTTACAATGCCACGAGTTGAACTTCAGAAAAATTGGATAGTTTATTTATTTAGAAAGTTACATTTGCTATTAAGTTTATGTTTAGTTTTTCAGAGCGAAATAAAAAATAATTAAATTTCTGTTACTATGAATTTGACTTTAAATCCTTACTAAATCTACCTAATTAATTATCTTACTCAATAAAAATAGTTATACTTAATACTTAGGAACTACACAGATATTTATAGATGGACTCCATTTTTAATAGTGCACATAGCTGAGATGAATATAAGTTGACAACTGCGATATTGTAAAGTTTTTAAGAAAAGGAATGATTTAAAAAACAAACAGAAAAAAAACCCGAAAGAAAGATTAAAAACAAACAGAAGTAATATCCTTTATCATAGAATCATTTTACTTTTAAAACATCCTCACAAGCTTACATTAATTCCTTTTTCTGGAAACATTTAGAGGATTAGAGGATCTGTCGACATATCTATCCTTTAATTGATAATTACGAAAGCAAGCATTAAAATAACAATTTTTAGTTAAAATATAATTAATACACTATTATTCTTATTTAATAATCAAAAATTTCAAAAACAATCATTAGTTTATATCAAGTATGTGCGTTTTCTTATAAAGGTGGCAAAAAATTTGTAAAATTAAAGCATCTCCCAAATTTCCATAAATTCACTTTGAAATGGAAGTCAGTTATTTCCATTTACACTTGGTTAGATATTTAAGAGGTTATTATTAGTTATTTATTACATTTTCTTTCCTTTTAGACTTTTATTAATCTGTCAATATAATAGTTATTAGTTGTAATTAGTTAGATACACATTACATAAAAACACATTATATATATATATATATATACACAATAAAGCTGATAGATTATTTGAATAGATTTAATTTTAAAATTTACGGAATACTATATATATATATATATATATATATATATATATATGCAAGTCACTAACAGTAAGACACGTCGATCAAATGTGCTTTTGGCAAAATGTCTGCAGTAAAATATTTAAGTTCAAAATGGTTTTTGATTAAAAAAGATCAGTTTATTTCATTAAAAACCATCTAATGTATCCGGAGTTGCTTCTAATTAGAATCCTTATATATACAATGTTTTTTTATACAGAAACCCCTTTTGTGTAAAATAATATACAAATCTATTTTTAAGATGCATATATTGTATGAAAAGAGAAATTTAAAGAAATAGTGGTAGTGGTTAAGTTCGAAGTCTTAAAATTGCATAGTAAAAGAATGCCTACATTTATTTCTAAATCATTTGCGTTATTACACAAAAAAACCAAATTGGCCTTGTTAGAAAGGTAACATTTTTTATTTATTTTATGATAATATAAATTTTTGAGTAATTTCCTCTGAATCTAGATGGAAGAAAGTCAAAATATTGGTTAATTTCTCACAACCTAAAGAGGACACTATCGAATATATGTTTGTGGGGTGTAGTGTGGAGCACACAGGGCAAGTGCCTTGGCCCCCATTGCCAGGGGGCGCAAAATTGCGGAATAAATTAGTTGCATTTAAGAGAAAAAATATTATTTATTTTTAATATTATAGTTCATTAAATTCTCAAAAATTAAAGCTGGTTTTTCTCTCCTATCAACACTTCGAAATATTCCATTTATCTCGAAGTTCAGCGAATTTAAATAATTCTTTAAATTCCGTACCCTAACAATGTCTTTCACTTTGGCAATCGAACATGTAAGTTTGAAGTCATTAATAATAATAATAAGCAGCTTCAGATATATCTCCACATTATAAACGATTTGTGAAAATAGTATTCGGTAAAACTAGATTTTCCAAGTTCTGTAATTAGAGGGTACAGGAAAAAATCAACATGACATCGAACTTGATATAAAGAAGCTCATTAGGGCTTATTTTCATTCATCGAATCTTCCCATTAGTCAGCAGAAAATGAATAGTGTTTTAAAAAACTAATTGATTGCTTAGAAATCGTATATAAAAAACAATCAGAAGAACCGAAAATAATGTTCGTAAAAAATAAAAACGTTGGTGTGATGAAATACTCAATTTGAAAGTATTAAACGGATGAAATGAGGAACTAATAATCAGATATTTTTATTACTTCTTTCGTCTGGATTGAATATATTTTGCAAACAATTTGAATTGCAGACTAACAAAGACAGAAATGTTAACAATTTTTGATCATCTTTCCCAAAATCAGTTAGAGCTGTATATGAAAGCAATCCTTCGCCGGGAATTCAGCTCTGTCTTATAAATGGATCAAGTCTGAGCACTTTTTATTGCCAAAAATGTAAGATTTATTTCTTATATCATTTAAATACTGCACCACATTATAAACGAATAATAAATCTAATAACTTCTACGTAGTTGCATAAGCTCTCTGAAACCCGAAACACAAATAAAAAGTATAAAATTCATAAAAATTAGAAATATTTATCAGTATTGAGGTAGAATGCCGACGTTACTTTTATTTTGTTAAAAAAATACAGCATTTTTATTTTATTGTTTTCATTTAATTTTAAAATAGTATTTGAGAATTTTTTAAGAATTAATATTTTAGTAAAAATTTTTATTATTCAGTATAAAAAGTAAATACTTTGATCACTATCCTGCACTCATTTTTTTAAAAAATTCTTCCAATGATTGTGACATCGACTTCTGAATTATTATTAAAGATTTAAATTCGGTGAATGGAAAAGATACAAATTCTTGTTGTATATTTTGTGCAAAGTTTGGTTGAAATCGTCGTTTAAGAGAAGATGTGGAATGTATAATTATACAAGTAAATATACATAAATACTTATACAGCCACAATGACTTATTTATATTCAGATTGTAATTCTCAATCGATTTGAAATAGCTTAGTCAGAGGAAAGAATGCACATGGGTTATGTTTGTGAAAAAGCTTGCTATATTGTACAGGCGATTTTGTATGATCTATCCTGTAAAAAGTCATAAAATTATGTGCGTTAAAAATCGAACTCTAAAAAAAGATCATTTCAGTTTTGCAAAATGGCGTAAATTTCGATAAAATTAAATTTACTTTGAATAACCTTTGAAAATTTAAATTATTGAGGAATTTAGATCCAAATTCAGATATTCATTTTTATCATTAGCAAGTTGCTTATTTACAATGAAATAATTATAATTATGAAAGTAAAAAACAGAATACAGGAATCCTTACTGTATAATATTTGATTATTCATGGATTATGGAATGGAAATTAAAAAAATAATCAACTGAAACAAACATTAAGAGTTATTTACTACTGTAGATTTAAATGTTAATATTATTTTAAAAAATCCTATTATTTACTTAAAATAAATAGTTTTATTAATTTTTTCCCCTTTTCTTAGGCTGAACCATTACATTATGAAAAAGAAAATTGCTTATGAATGTAAAATTAAAAAAAAAATGTGTATTACATTCTGAAATTTTTTCCTAAATATTCCAAAGAGGAAAATTCAAAAGGTCATTATAAATATTATAAATGGTCATTATCAAATGGTCAATTGCCATCGCTACTGCATCTCCAAGCTCGTGTTAACTCTAGTCTGCTGAGTTATTCCCAACTAAATTTCACTCATCGATCATTAGACCTGACAATGAATTCGCTACTAAAAGGTACGAATTCAAATAGCTACTGCCACTCGCTCGACTACTCATTTAAAATAAAATGCAAATTTACTCCACAATTTTGTGTCATCATGAAGAGTGATAATCCATTACAGACCATGGCTTTGTAATCATAATCATATCGATTATAATTATATTAGCGAACAATATTAACTCATTCTTCCGTTAGCAAGAGAAATCACAATGCGCATTCACTGTTCACATTACATTTTTACGAATAAGTTTTTTACAATGTAAGCCCTTATTAATCTAGCTAACGTGGAAGAAACAAGAGGAAATACTAAAAAATTACCAATGACTTATTTTTTAAAGGAATATTTAATCAAAATGAACTGCTATAACATAAAATATGTATTAAAAACTAATTTTGTGATTACACATTACACAACTAAGTAATCTATTTTCCTTTTTGTTTGTTTAGCAACTGCATCATTAATTTCATAAAGAACAAAAATATCAGTTTATTTCTGCAATTAAAATGCTTCTTGCAAATAAAAGGTTATCTTGAATATCTTATTTTTGGTAATTTGTAAAAATTTCGTCAGATATAAAGTTGGGAATGATATACGGTGTTTAATAGCCAATCTTGTTTTTACATCTTTATAAAGTAATTAAAAACTTTTTAAGGTAATGAGAAATAAATTACTGAAAAATAAAAAAAAATCCTACTATCAATTTTTATAATTCTTTTCATTATCTTTTTTTTATATATATATTTTTGCTTTTTTCTAGGCGATATAACAAACTCTCTATATTTTTTCGATATAAATTGTTTTTGAGGTACATTTACTTAAAAATACACTTTTTGAAATAAAAAGTAGCAATTTTATGTTGGACAAAGTGTAAAAGTGAAATTATCAATACTGGAGTTAGTGTCGGAAAAATTAGAAATTAAAGTTCTCATTAAAAGAAAATGACAAACCACCAAACTCCTACATCCCGCATTCATGTTTCATTCTTGAGAAGAGTCTGCAATTACTTTTTTAATTTATTAGATTATGGGAAATCAAGAAGTTTATTATAAAATTTGTTTGAAACATGTAATATCATATATAAAAGACAGGGCATTACAATATGATGCAAGAAAATTTAACTTTGAGAAGACATTAAAAAGAAATCGAATACAAAACTTTATTTTTTTATGAAAGATTTCTTTTATTCCTAGAAAACTGGGAGACAAAATTATTAAGAAAGAAAAATAAAATAAAAAAAAATTCGATTTCCCAGTGTAGTAGACTTTCATTTATTGGTTGTTTTCCTAAATGAAATAGCTATAAGTCTGAAGAGAAGCTATTGAAGAGAGAGTACATCTTGAGTTATAAAAGGGAAATGCAACCACTTTTTCTGGTCGGACAGACAGAAAATGTGTAGAGAATAATCCTAGAACTAAAACTCGATAACGTATAGGGCACCGAGAAAGAGAGGGAGAGAGAAAAAGTGGAGAAAAGAAAATCATGTCCAAAGTCCTCCACCCCTATAGACCTTAACTCGAGAGCTTTTTGATCGATCTGAGCTCCCTCTAGCGGTTTTCGTAGATCCCAGTTTCTCAAATTGATTCCATTGGTTGGGAACAAATGGATTTCCGACCACTTCTTTCTTACCTTTTTTTCCCTAGTAGTACATATTTCCTACCATTTTATCCAATACCCTCTGGCGTTACAAAGGTTGTTATTTCCCAAATATCACCGTAGATAGCCCCGCATGAAAAAATAAAAAGAACCAAATAGACTTGAAAGTACGAACATTTTATTTCGTATAGCAAAATTTCGGAAGAAGGTTTTTGCGGTGGAAACTGGAATCCGTCGCCTGATATGATAACGGAGGAAGAGTTATGCATGTATGTTGAGGGGGGAGTTGCAAACGAGTCACCTTGGTAATTGAATCGGGGGGATATGTACGAACCAATGCGTTTTCCGCTGCCCTCGAGCGCGCCTTACCCGAGCTTAAAATCGATTAAAGACCCCGCCGAACTAGCAAATGATTTTGAAGTTCGGCGTTAAAAGCTATACTACCGTAAAATAGCGATGCAATTACAACAAACTTCATTATCGTAATTTCGAATTTCGGATAGAGCTCAAATATATCCATCAAGAGAAGCGCCAACTTAACGAAAAAATGCTAAGACGAAACAAATTTTTTCAGAGTTTTTTTGCTGCTTCTAAATTTGATGCTAAAATCAGTTTCGGCTGAAAAAGAAATTGCGCACTGGGAATCGAGAACGAGTTTCTGCATTTGTTAAAATAAGAAAACTTCCTTGTAATTTAGAAGTTGTTAGCTTGTAAACATGACTTGAAGTAAAATCCGTTATTTTTCACATGATTTTCAATTATTAATTGGAGAATCATGAAATATAGAAAAATTTTAATTTTAGCAATTGTAAAATAAATTTTTAAAAGACAGAAATGCTTATCGTTAAATTGATTACTTTTTGAAAAACAATGCTACAGACTTTATGGGTTGATTTTATTTATGTATAAATTATTAATTAAAAAAATCTAAAAGAGTGACTAGATTATAATAAATATTTTCATATACACATAAAAAAAGTGTACGTAAATCCAATAAAGTGTTAGATTTCAAGAGATAACTTACGAACAATGCAATTAACATTTTAACCACTTACCTTCATGAATTAAACAAAAGTGGAGGATTAGTAGACAATCCAGATTCTAAATTTAAATTAAAAACTAAGTAAAAAGGATAATATTGGTTTGCAATTTGAAATTAATTCTTTATTGCCTTTATTGCCTAAATTGATAAAATAGTTGTATATTGTCTATAAACATTTGCTATAGGCGTAAATATTTTATTTCACGATTTTAATCAACCACATTTACAATGAATAAATTTTGAAATTACTTAATTTATGCAACGTTACATTTCAATGGATTACATTCAAGATAACATTTTCAAGAATTTGTAATAACATTGTACATATTGTAAATTGCATTTTTATAGCAATTATTAGTTATAGAAATAAAGAAATTGCAGTCTGGTCTTAATTTAAAATATCATTCATTTTCTGTACTCTTTTCAAATATTGAAGGCTTTATTCGATTAAATGGATGGGAGAAAATGCAATAACGAAATTCTTCATCAACGGACTTAGAGAGAACATGAATTCAGTTATTTTCAACGAAAAGCACTTTAAAAAAATGTAATTGGCCTCTATTCAAAGGCAGAATTTTATAGAAACAACCGAAAAAGATTTTCGTTTTAGAAAAAAATGTTTATTTAGGAATCAAATTTTATCATTTTATAACTTTTCCAAGTCATTTAATACTTTTGAATATAGAATTTTTACATTGTATTCTTCATGTTTCATGTTGAAAAGAATCTTGATTAAATTTACAGCCGAAACGAAATCATTGGATATTTGATCTTTATTTCATTTTTCAGTTTTTCAGTGATACTCAGTTATAACTTTATTTTTGCTTAGAATAGCCTTTTTCTGAAATTAAAAAAACAAACAATTATTTTCTTGTTATCACGTTTCTTCTGTTAGGATAAAACCAATTTATACTTATGTAATTAATACAGAATTACCTAACACTAAATATCAGAATTTGACAGATCTTGCAAAAAAAAAAAAAAAAAAAAACGTTTCAGAAGGGAATCTGCTGCAAGATGCTACTTTACTTCCGTGACTCCATTCTCTGATTATTATATTTTTTTTATTACAAGGAAAGTCATAGACTGACTACTCCGACGCGTCCTAAGGCACATGGAAAAACCTGAATAATCGCCACAACTCTGGCGGGAACTGTGGATGAGTCCTAAGGATCATCACCGGTCACAGTATAACCCTTCCCTAAGGAAGTATGTCCCGTCATCAAAGGGAGTTAGCCACCCCAACCGTTGGTGTAACCTCACGGGTGGCCAACTACCATACAGGGCAGAACCAACCACCATACAGGAAGCTTTTCATCCTTAGTTACGAGCCCCCCCCCCCGAGGGACTTCATTACAAGGAAAAGGATGTTCACTGAGTTTTATTACATTTTTTTTGTTGCATAAGTCATTCAAAGTGCATAAATTCTTTGCTACAAACAAAATAAATGCAATTAATTTTTTAAAATATAAATGCAGAAATTTGATACTTAATTCCCGATCTGTTAATGTATGAAGCTTTGAATCATTATTGTTGAAACAAATTAATAAAGATTTGTTTCTGCAAAGGATAATTTAAGAATATCCGTTGTCAAAGCAAAATTCAGTTGATTCTCCAATAGATCGTACATTACAAACCAGAAAGTGGCATAAAAAATGATTATTTTAAATAAATTGTTTTTTCTTTCAGAAATTCCAAAGACGTTATAAAAACTTAGGTTCATTATTTTTTATTATTAAATGTGGTAAACTAATTACTTTAATCAAACTATATTCCTTAAAAATTAGTATCCGATCCTTTTCAAAGAATCATAAAAAAAAAAAATCATATTTTCTTTTAGATTTTTAACTTGTTCGTTATTTTAAGGATTACAACGAAGAAACAAAATACAAATATTTTAAACAAAGTATTTTATAAAAAATGTTGTAAGCCAAGTTTTTTTAAACCTTACCATAAGAATTTTTTGCGTGTGTTTTCTTTTAACTGGTATAGAATTTTGAAAGGCGCAAGTGCAATTTTTTAATGCCTAAAGCGAGCTAATCATGTAGTCGTCAGTACAGCCCATTTTAATTATATTAATAAACTTTAATTATGGTTTAACTTAATGCTCATACAGAAAAAAAAAGATATAATTTGGCGAACTTTTATGATTTTGAAATCTGAGTACTGTTTCGTTTTTTTAAAAAAACTTTTTCTGGAAATTGAGATAAAAACGTTTTTATTTTTAAACGCTGGATAAAGAATTTACTTCTTTTTTATTTTTAAGGTATATGATTCTCAAATTAATTAATTATTTTATTTTATCTTTGACAAATTAAGAAATGCGCCATAAAAGATTCATTGAGTATAGCGTATTTTTGGTAAGGCTCCTTAAAAAATTAAAACGAACATCGAAACAAAATAGGTTTACATTTTTAGTTTCAAACGTACCTAGGGTAAAAATCTAAGGAAAAAAGAGCACCGTTTTTAACAGGCAGAGTTTTGGTTTCTATATGTATCCCAAGGACAAGAATTTTATTTCAAACAATATTTGGCTTTTCAACTAACACTCAGTGAAAGGAGATAAAGATTGCAAAAAATCATATTTGCATTAAAAAGAAATGCAATCACATTAAAATCAAGTTAGCATTAAAACGATTAGCAAATAATTAAAAATATTTTTACGAGCATTTTCTATAAATCCTTTTTCTACCTCAAAGCATTTTATAGCAGACAAAAAGAAAGGAAAAAATGGATAAAAGCATTTTATTAATTGAATTTTTCACTAACAAAATCAGTCAAGACGAAAGAATAATCTTTTTTAATGATATTATTCAAGGTTTTAAAATGTTAAATTACTGAAGCTTACATTTGAGAAAGATGATAAAAACATTACACGGGATTGTAAAACACGAGATTCTGTTATAAATTATAAATCAGCTGAACATTTATTGTGGATAAAATTATAAGAAAAAACAAATCCTGATATTGTCAACATTTTATCGAAGAAAGCCTATATACATGTTTATTTAAAAAATTGATTTTTTGATGTTTGTTCGCTTTTTGCGTAATATTTTTTATTTTATTTATTTATTCATTAATTTTGCCATCATAAAAATAAAAAAAGATTGAAAAATAATATCTTTTGATTATGTTATAAAATAATATCTTTGTGTTGTGTTTATACAGATGGGGAAAATATTCTGTGAAAGTGTAAAATAAAAGTCTCTGCTACGAATTAAAAGTTGATATAAAATTTATTGTTTATGAATCTGTATTAAACGAATGGAATTTTATTTTGTTCGATTTTATTGGAAGTAGTTGCCATAGATACGCATCTGAAAATTTTTCATTTTTGAAATTCCACATAGCTTCCACCTTCTTTTTTCTTTAAAGCTAAAAAATCCGCTGAATTCTTCTTTAAAAGGGAAAATTTTTGAAATAAAATAAAAATGACAATACATTCCACTTTGAATTTTGGAAAGAGAAAATTATAACGAGAGAAATTAAATAGAATAAATGGTATCAAACTTTTATTGAATTGTTTCCATCACAAACTATCTAAAGATGATATTTTGTTGTCGTATTTTTCACTTGAATGTTTTTTTTTTATTCTTTGGCGAGTGAAACAAAATTCAGCAACAACTGCTTTATAAAGTGAAACACATCAGATTTCTTTTTTAGTTACAGTTACACTAGTAATTATTATCGCCAAGAATACAATAGATAATTCAGTAATAATAAAGCAGAAGTGGCCAAACATATAGATAAATATGAAAAATGCAAAATTTGAATATCAGCATTCATGATAATATAAATACTGAGCATTTAGTAAAAATTACTTGAGTGAATTTTTTTTTTAAAAAATGTAATATAAAATGTATATTGTAACATGATTCTTACCTAACAGGTAATCATAATATTAAAAAAAGTAAAATCTGCACAATTAGCGATAGAAATTATTAAAATAGCACATTTATTCTCTTCAAACGAAATGTTTAGAATTTTATATTAATAAAAATTCTAAGAATCTAAAAATTAAACTAATATTTTAAGATTTGAAGAAAAAAATTCTTTGTGTGCTCCTAACAGGAAATGTATATTTATATACTTAATAAAGATAATAAATAATATTATAACAATTTATTTTGAGGAGGTAATTAATTAGATGCGTATTAGGTTTCATTGCTTATTTTCCAAGAAACCAAATACAATTAGAATTTCGGATTTGTTTTTCTTGAGTTAGAACTTTTTCATGTGAATTCTAACTGATTGCACAGATACCAGAAAGTTATAGAAGCAAATATGAAAGACGATATCGTTAAATTACATACTAATTTTTATTTTGAAAAAGAAAAGAAAAATATCGAGAATTAGTTTTAAAAAATCAGAAATATCACCTCAAAAAATTCTAAAATGTAAAAATGAAATAAAAAAAGAAAACAAGAATACGAAAAAAAATCATAATATAAAAAAAAAGTCCCTCTGCAACTGAATCCAAGATCATCACTTAAAATAAGTAGCATTTCACAAGCTTTTCAAAATAAATATACTGACATAAATATTGAAAAAGAAAGAAAATGCCTGAAAACATATAAAATTGTAATTTAAGATTGAGTTAATTTTAGAGTCATGAGAAAATTACAAGGAATGTACCAGTTAACTTCTTTAATGTAGTTATGTGATATCAAGGAAAATATTTGAGAGAGCCATCTTGATTTAAAATATTTCAGCAAATTATTAGATGCAAAGATATTTGACAAAAATTTCTACTTGTCTTTTATGAATGAGGATTTTTTCTTTTCGTTATTTTCTTATGTGTGCACTTATGAGAGAGGAACGAATTAAGTCTTCTAAGGACCATTAAGCAATGCAAGTCTCTAGGCCCCCATTTCCCCTCTCTGACTTTCTACACTAGATATTTTTAATGATTCTAATTCTCTGTATATGCGGTTTTATGTAACAAATTTTGATAAACTGACAAAATTAATTCACTACGGATCTCTTTCAAGCAAGTTGGTTTCAGTGTTTCGTGTAATAAAAAAAAGCTCGATTTAATTGTAAACAAAATAGCACTTTAAAAAAGAGTTCTTGAGCCCAATTTAAGTAATAATTTATCATGAAGCGAACATTTTTTAAATTGTAAGGCAATATATTTTTTAGAGTTTTTTAAAAAAACATAGTATAAAATGTAATTTATTAGGAATATTACAACAATTTTGTAACATTCAACCGATACTTGATCTGAATTTGAGACAATCCGAGCTCAAGGCACTTATAAATTAAAAGAAAACAATACTACCATACTTAGAAAATATTGCAAATAATGTATAGGAATTTTGGAGCCCTCTTTTGTTGACTTTAGGTAGTTAGGAAATTAATTAGGGTTTCCTTCTTAGCAGAAAATATTTAAAGCCGCAGTAAATCGTGAGAGTGCAAATCTTGCTCTACACTTTAAAAGTATCGTAAAGTAAAATCGTAAGTTTGAAATAAAAGGATTCCGTTTCCTCCTATAATAAGTATATATATTGCTTTTTACAATTTATTCTTTAAAAAGTGGCATAGTTCATTAGTTATGTTTGATTCTAAATTACGGATAAACTATTGTTGAAAACAAATGATTCAATTGGTCATATAATACTCTTGTATTTATTTATTTATTATCGCTCTAACCAGTAAGTCGTGATTAAGTAATGAATTAGGATATTAATTCTGAATGAAGAAATATAAAATAAATACATTTTTGAGGTGATGAATCAGCTCTACAATATTCTGAAAAAGGCACTAAAACAATGTACATTTTTCATAATAAACTTTCTAATACATGTCTTTTGTATATACAAGGCAAAAACCCTTTTCATCACATTGATTCAATTATAAACAACAGAGCCATTATATCCCCTCTATTTATTTTAACTTCCAAACAGGAGCAGCTGAAATCTCTTTAAACAGTGATGTTTTACGATGCACTTGAACAACTGCCTAGATGTTGAATAACGATTACTGACTACATCCACAATCAAGTATAAAAATATATTCAAAATTCCGAGAAGAAAACCGTTAACTTTTTTTTTGTATGCGCTATCTTCTTTGTTGTTATTTCCTCAGGAGAGTGAAATGTAATGGAATCTCTTTCAGAAAGATAAATAAAAAGTTAAGTGCACTCTGATAAATGGAATCACTTTCTAAAACAATATCTACAAAGGGAGTAACAGCATTAGTGACCAATTTGGCATCGCGTTTGCACCCGATGAAAAACTTTTATAATGAGATAAAACAGTTGCCTTTCACTATGCTCGAAGACATGGTTTGTTAAATGGACAGCAATAAAGGAAGATGCTTTATTGTTTCCGGGAATTCTGGAAGTAAAGCAGGAAAAAGAGAGGAGGGGCAGTTTGCAAAGTTGCTTGAAAGTTCAATATACTGCTTTTTGCTTTTTAGTGGTATGGATTGTTAAACTGTTGATCGACGATAAGTGCATTTATACCTTTTAATTCAAAACTTTCAAGAAATGATCGAATGATTGCAAACAATTAATAAGAGTTCCTCTTTATTATTTAACTTTGAAACTAAGTTTTATAAAGTTTTTGATAATATTTTTTTGGGGAAAAATTGATGCTTAAGCACTTTAGGTACATTGAATGATGAACCACTTTCTTAATATTAAGGAGGTTATGCTTATAGTGTTATATTCCTATAAGAAATTTGTAATTTATTATAAGTAAGTACTTTTACAAACTTATTATTGCATGAGATTGATTTTTCCGAAAATATTTTATATTATTACCTGGCGACTTGTATTAATAAAAATATTGACAGGCATAATTTCATCTGAATTGGAAGAGCTTGTAACTGAATCTTATTTGCCTGCAAAATGTGCTTCCTGCCATTGGAATCAAATCAGAGATGCTAGCAAAATGTTGTTTGGATTAATATTTAAATCATTATTTATTAATTAATATTTGAAATAATCTAGAAATCGTTTGTTTTTGTAAAATTCGAAATGCATTATCATTTATAATGTTAACTGATAAACCACAAAGAATTCTATGAAGTATATTTATATTAGATTTATTTATGATACGTATGAAAGACTATGTGCTATAACTTAGACATGACAACCCATAGAATTTATAGTGATCTGTTTATCTCACAACAGAGTCTTTATAGAACTTTTTTTCGAAAAAGGGAGATACGAATTGGAGAAAAATTGAATTTGGACATATGATTACAAAATATGCTGTACAGAATTTTTTCTTTCAGGTTCGTTTATTATTTATCTGAAAAATGATAATCATCTGATACATGTTTTTACTTCCGTTAACTACAGGGAAATGCTGCCTAATTTCGTCATTCTACAATTCGAACAGTATAGCTACGTCAGTGTTTATTCATAATGGAATAACTTACTCACAAGTTTGATAGTACGGTAAATTTTGTGCAAACGTTTCATGGGAGATTGTATAATTAGAATAGGATTTATTTTAAAGTGATCATGCCCTTGTTCCTTAAATGAATTTTGAATGCAGAATTGCTTTAGAAATTTGAAAAAGATGAACTGAAAATGTTATAGACAATTTTGTATGTTTTTAAACAGCATCAGACTGATTTATAATTAAATCTTTTAATTAATTATCAGTATGAAAGTTTAATAATATTTTAGATATATAAGGAAAAGTAATGGCAAGTTTTTAGCATACTAGGATGCATATGTTTAGTATTGATATTCAATCAGAACGTTGATTCACAGTAAATAAGAATATTATTTGATTTGTATTGAATTAATGAGTATTAAAGATAAATATATGACTAATAGATTTAATGAATAATTTCACAACTGGCATGATATTGTGGATTGGTTTAAAATTTTATTGTTACTGATTCTTAACTGCTCTTAACTCTTAATTACGGTTAATGAGGTAATCCAACTGATTTTGCTCAAAAAGCGGCACCATGACTCTCCCAAATTTCAAATTATTGGATGATAAGATTTATAAATCCACTTTATCACTCTTGGAATGACCAGATTTATCTTTCTTCATTAAGGATGCGTCCAAATATCTCACGTGTGATGTTACAATGGCACATGCAGCAAAATTATCTATGATCGAAATAGAGCCAGTCAGAGATCAGATCTACGATGGGAATGTTAAATGAGTACAGAAACGCATGTATGCTTAAATTTTGAAAATTGTTTATGTTAAAAAGCAAATTTTCATAAATTTGCATCATTTTTTTTTTTTTTTTTTTGTCTTGTGAATAAAAGAGCGACTTATTATCATTTTTGGAATTTCAATCATTAGTGAATATAAGTTTGATAAATGTTTTAATTACTTTGTTTAAAGTTATACAGTCAAATACTAAAAAATGAAAAAAAAAATGCGCAGAACCTCTCAATCAAATGCAGAGGCTGGAAACGAAACATTTGACATTTAATTTATTGTATTTTTGCTGTTTGCTTTACTAATCAAATTTGAATCAGTTTTAGTCCTGAAATTTTTTAATGAAATGATTTTAATGCATTTATTTTATACCCATATGTTCAACTTTCAAAGATTTCGAGAAGAACTGCAGCAGAATCTTGCAAACAAATGTAGAAATGAAGCTAGATCTGACAGGCTCGCAGTTTTTTTTATTTTAATCGTTTACTTCACTACTAGATGGCGGCACAGTAGCCAAAATGCTTCTCCCGGCTTTTGAAGGAAGGAAGAAATAATGCGATCTAAAACCATAAATTTTCTGAAGTGCAGCGCAATCGAAATAAAAGGTTTCTTTATTTGCTGTTCGGGGATTTGGGTGCAAAGAAAGAGTGGAAAAGTTAAACAATTTTTAACTTTGTCGAAGAATCTTGGCTTAATCTCCATTTCAATACGATGGCAGTGTGCGACGACTATATGTATTAATTTGGAAAAATAAGTTTACCTGGAAACTTTGACCAATACAGAGAAAAAATAGAAGAAAATTGAATTATTTTCAAATAAAAAAATTCAAATTTTAGAAAACCCAAGCGAAAAAAATATTTATGTCCAATTTTAACATTGATTCTTAACGTTAGGATTAAAAAATAATTCATCTTGTTGCATTAAATCCTAGATTAGACAAACTAATTTTCGCCGTGCACTCCATGCATCAAAAATACATTAACGAATGTTTTAAGCACAAGGAAAACAATTAGTACCAATACCGGTAAATATAAATCTACATATTTCCTTGTAGAACAATGTATTAAATATATATTTACATTTTACAAATTAATTAATCTTACGTAGATTGATAGCTAAAAATGTTTTTTGTGTCATAAAATACAAGCTCAAACCCTGCGTAGATTGAATAATGGGAGCTTTTATCTTTAACTATTTTAATCCTCAATTTCTACAACTATCTACCATGTAGTTTTAAATTAGAATCTATTGCATCTCTAAGCAGTAACAACCGACAGTAAATGTACTTTAGCAACCTGTGATTACTTTTCTTTGGGTAATAGAAAATGTTGTTTACGAACGTAGAATTTTTACACATAAAATGTCAATTACTGCCTTTAAATCCTAAATTCTTTTAAAATTTTTTCTTTGAAATATATCAATATCTTATTTCAGAATATCCAATTTTTAGCGATGATGCACTGTGCAAGAGTCCCCATGCTGTAAATTTAATTGTCAATGACTATAGTGCAAATTATTTTAGCTGCTTTCCATGTAAATCATTCCCTTTCTTTTTACATAATTTTTTCCACATAATTCTTCAAGGTTTTTGGGTACATTTTGGATCAATGTCACATTTCTTTAATTTCTTTTTTTATCAATTTATTCTCTGTATGCTCATTGGCAGAAGATTTCAGTTGCCTAAGAATTTAGAATGTGATTATGAAACGTTTCCTTCAGTGGTATTTTCAGATTATTAGTTCCAATAATTTCATTGAAGAAAATAAAAATTAATGGCAGGTTTTAGAAAAATGCCTTCATACAGAAAATGTTAGTTCCTTCTAAAACAATAGTTGCAATTATTTATTTAGTGTTGTATTTTCTTTCCAAAATTCTCCTACAAAGACCAGACTATTTCCAAATTCTGATTGCTAAAATAGGATTTTTTATCGTTCTTTTGAAGAAGTTTTTTTAAAATATATAGTACAAATAAAAAGTTTAATGTAAAATTGAAGGAAATTTTTTTGAACTCCATATTTCCTTCAGAATTTACTTAAGAACAGAAAATGTTCTGTTTTAAATTGTGGGTTCTCATTCTAAGACAGTCGCGTAAGAAAATTTCAAGTTCGAGAAAAAATTGGTATGTTCTTCATGCCTTTCAGATATCATGCCTTTTCAGAATAAACAGGCGAGAATAGAGATTTCCGATATCAATAACAGAAGTCGAATGATTTCCGATCGTGGAAGTAAAACCAGCCCAAAATCGAAAGGTGTTTGAAGCTGGATTTCAGCTCAGTATGGATTAAATTTATTTTCTGGTAGGACAATATTATAAATTTACAAAGATAAATCGAGACTGATTTATCCAAAGAAAAATTAATGAGATATTCCATAGCAAAATTTATGATTATAATAAATCTAAGGACTTAGACTTCATACAGGGTTCGGTATAGCGTTATCCAACTATATCGGCGATTTCACTCAAAAACTATAATCCAGATTTGGAGATTTTCAAATAAATGAATTTTTAGATACGTTTTCCAGCAAACTATAATCCAGCTAGTGTCATTAATACAAAATTACTCTAAATAGGACGATTCCATTTATATATACATGTATAATTTTGCAACATTTCAAATTATCTTTATTTGTTATATTTACTACTGAAACCGCTATTTTTCTTATTAGAAACACGCTGAGGAATTTCGGTTTCAAAAAGTTTATGAAGAGAAATATTAACAATTTTTACTCGTTTATTAATAAGAAACTTGATTAAAGCATAGAAATAAATGAAATTTTGATGTAATCAACAGTTCATTGGGAGAAAACCATCGGTCCCGCCCCCTCCATCCCAGGAATCTGCAGTTATTTTAAAGAAAAACGTATTCTAAGATTCAGATACCTCTGAAAAATTAGAAGTTTAGGAAATGCTTAATTTTGATTTTATAAGAAGCTAAAATGGTGCAATTAAATGGGCCTGAAATAGTTACTGAATTCTCTTTCTCTGCTGACATAAATGCATTTTTGTTATTTGGGAAAGTAAACGTTGAAAGTAAAGTAAGTAAATGTATTAAAGAAGGGAAAAAAAGGGAAAATATTGACATTTTTTTTGTTTTGTTTTTGAAAAGGGAGATAATTCAGTATGCTAATTTCCTTTGATATACATTAATGATTTCAATCAACTGGATTTCTATTCCTCATTTGGCTGAAAAGTTTGAAATCATTTCAGGTAAATAAAATTACAATTCTTGACATTATTATCATCGCTTGTTATCGCTTAAATATTACATCATTTTAACAAAAGTAATTATCATTTAAAATAATCTAATTTTAATAATCATAATGCATTACTCTTATAGTTATTAGTATTTGAAATCTCATATTTCAAATTTTCGCTTTGTTCAGACATATATCCCCCTCCCCCCATTTATGTCTCTAATTGCTGATATTCATTGAGAATTACCTAGATCAAAGAGGTATTTTCATGAAAACTTATCCTCTGAAATAGACAGCTCTATCCTAATCCTGGAAACATTTGATTATTGAGTATGGGACCATATTTTCAGAACCAGAGGTTCAAATTTCCCTTTATTACAAGTTTTGAAAATTTCTCCCGCATTTTCAGTGCGTTCCTTGTGAAATTCCAAAGAACTCATTTTTCTCCGTAAAATAAGTCTTTTGGAAGAAATCATTGTATGAATAGAGGAGACTGCTAATTTTTAGCCTAGAGCATCTAATTATATTGTTTGAGACAAAAGTATGGCACTTAAAACAGTTCTGTTGTGACAGAAACACGAAATTAGCAGTTTTACAAAATGGTGGGTAAAAATTGTTCTGAGGCGAATGAGACAGTTCCATTTAATGCTTTGTTCCAATTGACTATTCCGAAAATAACGAAAGCATTAGGTTCCTGAATATTTTTTGTAAAAGGATGTAAAAATATAATAAAAGGATTCAAAAATATTTGTCGTAAAATGAAGCTCTAGAAAATTTCTGTACATCAGTGAAAATATACCATTTGCGTTCATTTAGGTTTGACTTTTTGATTATTGTGTTTGGCAAAATGTAATTGTCTAAACATGTACATTGCATTGATCACTTAACTGTTTTATTTTCTTTTCTATTTTATAAGTTGATACCTTCTATTTTGGGAATATTTTCTTATTTTGATTCAAATGGTAATCCATTGAATACTTGACTTATCTGTATATTCGAAGTAATTTTAATATTGAATTACAATTGTTATGAATGGTTTAGTTTTTGCTTACAACTATCAAAAATCGATGCACATATGGTACTCGGGAAAAACAGTTAAGTGGTTAAAATATATGCGAAAACGTGAAAACTACATGTATGCAAGCGAAAGTAAGGGCAATCTATTTGAGACAAAATTCAGTAAATTGGAGAACTGAATTTAAAAAAAAATTCATCCTCTTTTGAAAATACCAGAATACACTTGCAAAATTATTTTCATGTCCGGAAGTACTTAATGGCTTGGATAACTCTTTATTTATGAAAAGATTAAGTAAGTCTCTTTCAAAATTTAGAATAACTGATATTCGGTATTTGGGACAAAAAAGGCGGGAAAAAATCCATTGAGAACAAGATCTTTCTCCATGTAGAAAAATAGATAGTATCCATAAAAAGATGTTAAGAAAAAAAAGTCTTTGCTCTCAGTCTTTTTTTTTTTTTTTTTTTTTTTGTACTTTTCGAATGAAAAAATTTACGACTTGTTTCATCTGCAAAATCGTAGGTTTTTTTTAATACATCCATATAAGTTTCTGGAGTTTGACATGCATGGAATAAGATATATGTAACATTAATTTGAAAAACTTATTTGTTGAACAGATTTAACTGCAAAGTATTCTTTTGTAACTGAATCCAGTAGAATGAAACTAGCTGCCACATCGTTTCAAACTTGTATCAGCTTCGCGTTACAAATGCCTTACACCCTAGAATCAGTTTCGCGTTACACCCTAGAATTCATAACATCCAGATATGCAGATTAAGTTATTAAAAGCGGATTAATTTTGCTGCATCAGTAGAAAGGTATAATTATGCATTTTGATAAGCCAGCTTATCGAGGTGTCCTGTATTTCATATAACACATACATTTAAGGTTAAACAAATTTCGAGTATCTATGGAAATAGACAGGCCTTTCATTAAAATGCCTGACACCAGTGATAGGTGAAAGAGCGTCTTATTCAACATACGAATACATACATGCAACTTACTATGAGAACACCAAATACAAATAAAAAAGAAATTTAATCAATGCAATTTATTCGCTTTTTTTATTTATTTATTTGTATAAAAATGTCTTCATTTATTATAAATACATTGATTTTAGTATGCGCATTTAAAAAAAATTACATGTTTTTTTTAACACATCAAGTAGTTGAAAAAGATGATAATGCTTATTAAATCATATTATGATTTATTAAGAGTTGGTAAAATACAGTATTTCGAAACAGATTTTCCGGTTTACAAAAGTTAAAAATGAAAATCATGCAAAAGGAGAACACAAATACTGGATGCATAACAACATTTTGAATGGAATGTTATATGAAATCGGTTTTTCAGCAGAATGAAGTAATATTTCATGATAATAATTGCTGTCATTTTAACTGTATTTCACATTAAAATAATTTTTCAATCCGAAGAATATTTTTGTCGAACAGGACATAAAGGCCTTTTGTTTCAAACCTCCCCCTCCCCCACTTGAACTCGTCGTCTCAAATCAGCCCATTTATTAAACAATTTTTCTTTTCAGCTGATATTTATTTTTAACGAACTGCTTGTTTTAATTTTTCAGAAGCAACTAAAATGCTTAATGCTGCTTCGGAGACACCATTTAACTGCGAATAAATACTTCCACTTTGCTTTCACGTCTATGAAGTGGAGCACTGAAAACAAAGTAAAATGATATAATTAATTCGTGAAGAATTCTCTCTTTTAAATGATCTTAATAAGGTTATTAGAAGCAAGCACTAAATATCCTCTTCAAAGCTTGCGCGCTGCTTTTGTTCCGAGAGGGGACTAATTACTTCTTTGCAGGATCGCAGAGTTCTGCATTTGATTTGTTTTGTAGGCGAACCCCCCGGAGGTTCTGGGAAAAGTTCCACAGTACCGGAGCTCTCATTCTTTCAAGGGGAAAGGAACTGTTCGCGGTTCATTGCAGCACCTCAGGGCGGAAAAGACTTCGCTTCCCTTAGCTCTTTCCGATCCTACTAATGAAAGCTGTTTTGAAACTTTTGATTCGATACCAGATACAATTGCTTTGTTACCGTATATTGAGAATTCCTCTTAAAACACCTGTTTCCATTTCCTATTCTCCTTTCTTCATTTCGACACATTCATTTTGAAAAACGTTGACCTGCACCCGAGTACGAAAGATCCCTTACTGGGAATCCGTTATATTGGAGTTTCCGGTGCAAAACTCGGCATTTATTTGCTCAAATGAAAATAGCTTTCGTTCGATTCGTAATGCATCTTGAATGAGTTTTTTCGCATTGCAATCACTCTTATTTACCCCGTTTCAATTTTTTAAAATTTTTTCTGGCATTTTATTGGAGCAATCCCTCATGTTATTTACAAGATTTTCCATTACATTCATTATTGATTGGAATAATCTTTATATATATTCACAAATTCTTTAGGTAACTGTCACCTTTAAATATCTAATTGATGCTAGATCGAATTTTCCTTCTTTTCCTTTGCTAATTGTATGTTTGCAGCCACAAGGCGAAACTAGCTCTTATGCTACCAATACATAACAATACTAACTTTCCTAATGCTTTTAAAACGAGGTATCTAAATAGTTAAAAATAAATAAATACTCACCCTGCTTTTAAATCTGTAATCTTGGCTATTTTTCAAAAGTGATCTTGAAGTAATCATGATTAGTTAGTGAACGAAGTGATCAAGCTTGCCTTGGGAACCAGACGGTTTTCAACAATCGATCACTTCGTTGCCAACTTTCCATTTCTGAAAATGCCAATTCTTTCATTTTCCGATTCCAAATTTTTGTGATATAAGCTTCCAGTCATGATTTGAGGCTTGATATACTCATATATGTTTAGTTTAGTTTAATTATATTAACGTTCCGTTTGAAAGTAATACTTTGGCTATTTGTACTCATATATGTGAATAGGAAGTAAAGTTATTTTAAGGTGATATTTTAAGCGTGGAACTATTTAAAGTTCTTTTAAATAAAAGCCAGGATTGAAATACTAAATTTTTCTATCCATTATCTAACTCATAAAGGCTTAATTATAACACTCCTATCATTTATATAATATAATTTTAGATAATAACTGCAAATCTAGCAATTATGATGATCACAGTGTTTAAAGATCTATCAACATTTATCTAATATTAATTTCACCACATAGATACTAATAAAGATAAAGTTTTAAACACCAGGAGGTAAATTCTGCGTATTAAGATTCAATATTTAAAGTGAAAATCGTTTCATTTTTTGAAGCTCTTTATACAGGTTTTAATTGCGTAGAAGTACTTATTACATCTTTCATTGCCAATGTGTTTATTAGGTCACTCAGCTTAATACATTCCCTGCCACGACTCACGCCTGATATCCGGGTCATCTATCTAATTAGATGACCCCTTCTTTGCTATCTTTTAACTGCAGTAGAAACGGTGTCATCTAATAACATAGATGGTTTGGTACAATTACATAATATCTGTAAATGCACAGACGTGTTTGCGGCAGTCAACGTGTTAAGCTATCACAGTATTCACAGTTTCTTTTGAGCAAGTGGAAAAAGGCTTGGTTTGGTTTAACGTTCCGTTCTGAAGCAATACAAGGACTACTTTGGAACGGATTTTGTCCTTTTTGACTGCGAGTGGATTTTGAGCTGTGGTCATAGACCGTGGTGGCTAAATAAACACTTTCCCAGCTTCCGCATCATACGAGAGGGAGGACATTACTTCTCGACGGATTTAATACACTCCACGACGGATTTACATTCTCGAATTTAACACATCTTCCTAAGCCTTCCCCTTCCCCAGGCCACAGCGACCTTGTGGGGAAAGGAGCGATTCTATTAGAAAATAGAATGGTCCATTTCATCCGATGAATTTATTAATTGAGTATTGACTTTAGAAATAGCGATAAATTAATGCAAATGTATGCAGAAATAGAATATGATTTACTTATACATCTACTGTGGTAATATAAACAGTATTTATATATATCTAATAATTGATCCTTTAATTGGAAAGGGCTCTGTGGCGGATTTCTGACCAAATAAACTAAGGGGCTGCTTAGGACGGCTAAGTTAAGAGAAGGCCGTCGGGAAGTTCATTAAAAAATATTATTCATTTTATTTAAAAATGAATTAATTTATAAAAAAATTCAAAACAATTTTAATTACAAATTCCATTAATTGTAAAACATTAGGATTTCAAGTATAAATGGTCAATTCTTTTCTTTTTCTTTCGTTCACTTATCTATAAGAAACTTATAAATGAAACTTAACTTATAAATAATAATTTATTTTAGGTAAATATTTTTATTTTATTAACTTTGTGAATATGTATCTGTTTTCATTATTCATCTGTTATAAGTCCAGATTGTTCGGCACTCTCATTTGTACCCAATATTATTGAAACGGATGATCGGTTTTATAAATATGCTTTTAACTAAATGAAAGAGATAGGGACCTTATCAATAATGATAAAGTGTTAATACCATACTAATATTTTGTCATTTACAGAATTTGTATATTTTTAAAATGAACTTATTTGGCAATTAAAAAAATGAAAGTTTTTAATCGACCTGCTTGCGGGCTTGCCTAATTTGCCTTGCTGGAAAACCACCCCTGCTCCTAATCTATTGTTAAGGTTTTCTAACTCTTCTTTCTAATTCCTCTTCGTTTCTAACTTTTTTTGCCTTCTAGAGATCCGAATAAACTATTTCTAAACTTTTTATTAAAAAGTTGCTTTTTCTTTCTTTCTTTCTTTTTTATCTTGGAGCCAACAAAAATAAAATAAAAATATCCATAAATAATATCAGTAAAATAACAATTTAACATAAGCAGCCAATAATCACAAACAATTATTTTTGCTTAGACTTTATTTAATCTAATCCGAGTAAAAATAATGTTGTTTGTGGTAACACTATCATCGATAAATGTGAAATATGCAATTTACATTTCAGCTTCAATAGCCTTAAGTTGAAATATCTTATTAAATACACGAGTAAACATTAATATTGTCTAAGGGAAGATTGCTATTAAATTTTCAGTTCTCTAATATACATACTGTATTCTTTATTTACATTTCAGTATGTCAACTGTGTGTAGTCTGTTTCTAATCAAACACTACGGATGTTATATAGTTTAAAGAATTATTAGAAACTATTTAAGCACGCTTTAAACCCAATTTTATTTGAAGTATTTAAATTATATATGTGTGTTACATTTAATATTTATCTTCTAGTGGATGATTTTTGTTATAATTTTCTAATCGTGTTTATATGCGTCTAAATATTTGTTTGGTTAATCATGGAATAACTACCAAAGTTCAAAAAAATTGCTATTAATTTTGTCGAATTATAGCCTAATACATTTAAATAAACGATTTTTTAATGAGAAAAAAATTGAAATGTTTTATTTTCCGCATATTATACCATAATGTTTGTGATAACTTGAAAATTTTGTGAATATTTTTTAGTTTGTCAGTCAGATCACTTTAACGTTTTGAATCCACATTATAGGTATTTTGAGATGAAATTGCTAAATTCTGAATCATAATCAAATGATCCGTCAGCCAAATCTCCAAATATGAGGGTCACACAAATGTGGGGACGTTATGCCAGAGAAAAAGTTAGTGTATTTAGAGCAGGATTTTGGATTGGTCGCGCTCATAATCACACATTCGTTTGAGTTTCAAACTGACACTAAATCTCTAAGCTTCCTCGACATACCTCACTATAGGCAAAATTTTATTGTTTCATCGCTGTTATAAAGTTTTTATAAAGCGGGAAATACGGATTCTCGAAATTATTTGTAAACGAAATGACAAGAACGAAAGACAATGAAAACAAGGAATTGAATTCACATAAATTCCATATGAGCGAAACGACAAGCAATTAACCACGATCCCCTGAAATAAGTGACCTTGCAATGCAATAATTACGAGCTCATCTATATTTTCATAGCATGTTATTTAATAATTCCACTCATTTGCTTCGTGAATTTCTCTACGAAATGCAATGGAACAACAAGAACCGAGTTTATCATTCGGATATACAGTATATAATTTGAGTATCATTTTAAAGAAAAATAAAATTGTACAAGTTCTGAAATACATAGAGCAGCTGAAGCATAAATTGCATCTCAGACCACGCTTGAACGCTTTGTATGTCACTCTCTGTGCTTTCTATTCTGCCAACAAAGCTAAATTAAGAAAAATTAAAGTGATTTACCATTGAATTACAGGACAGAAATTCATCTGAGTGTTCATGTCTATAGGTAACTAACCTCGTAATTTTTATTTTTTCAGATGAATACTAGGAAACTATTTCCTTTACAAAGTTTCCACATCAAGGTATCGGTACATTCTTTGATCGGAGAAAAATGGAACATGCACTAGTGCGCAGAGCTGGATCTGGCCTCAGATTTACGATTGTGCTGTCGTGATATCGAGATTCTGCCTCCGCATATGATTAAGAATGAATCAGGAAATGAATTGTTTTATATATTTTTTTCTTTATTGGATTAAAATCACTTAAATTTAAGAAGCTAAAACATTTTCCCGACATCTTTAGATTTTTCAATGACTTTAAAAATTACATCATTTAAAGAGGGGTAAAACTGCATATGTCAGCTATTTCACCATAAGACATAAGGTTTTATCAGATTAAGAAGGCTGTATCAAGGATATTGCATTCAATATCAAAATCGTATTCGTATTTAATTATAAACTTCCTCTTGTCTGAACTGAAACATACATTTTTATTATTAATAAATTTAAATAATTACATTCTTTATTTAGATATATTCATTATGGTATTTTGAATCTTTAAAAAGGAAGAGGCAAAGGATGTGTTAGAAGCACCAAATTAAGATTTCTTAAAGTTCCAATACTGATACCCTGTTCCTGTTTTATCACGACTTTAAAATTGGAAAATAAATTTAAAAATAAAGAACTAATCCTTGATAAATAAGTAGATTGAAATTAAAATAATTCTGCATTAAAACTTTATTGAAACATTCCATTTCAAGATGAATATCTTAATAAGTGCTCATTAAAGCCATTAAAGAACAGGGAAAGAAGTCATTAGCGATTTCTTCGTGACAACTTATTTTTTCTTAACATTATAAAAAGAAACTTTCATCTTTCTTTGAAACATTATTTTGAAGAAATTGAAGAAGGATCCATCATTTAATCCAAAATCTTTATTACTCTAAATAATATCTGGATTCACTTTTAAGAAGCCTTGGGTCAATATAAAGATCTGAAACATTCCTAAGCTTCTGGGTATTTTATTTAAACTGAGTAGAAAATAACCTTAAGGCAATGATAAAATATGTTCATTTTTTATGAAAAAAAAATTTAATATTTTCATAATAATACCACTTTTTCTTAGGATTCGAAATTTCCTAATAATAAATTCTTTTCATTCTTTTTCTTATGAAAAAAATGTAACATTTCCATTATAGTGTCATCGATATTGCAAAGTTTTCATAATTTACATAAAGTTTACATAATTTAGTGTGATCATTAATTCAGAATAAAAAAACAGATTTCATTTTTTTTTTGCATTATAATGAGTTTTGAGAAAGAAATATAGTTTTGTACTTGTCTTTTTGAAATAAAATATACAGAAAAAGCACAAAAATGTCACATAATTGGTTAAATTAAAATTTCATATTATTAAGCAAAGCAAAGTTTTTTTATTTCTGCTTAGCTTTATCCGCTCAGCAAATATGGATAAAATAAAAGAAGACATTTTTCTTGAGCTTTGTATGTTTTGTATACTGAAATCTACTTGAGTAAACAAAGTCAAAATGAGAGAAATTTCTTTGCTACAATAAAAAATTGGAAGGACATAGAAAGAAGATGCATTAATGGATTTATTTGAGACAAAAACTCGGGATTATGTCCTGTTATACCCGCACTTAAAGTGGACAGATATTTTACACTTAATACTTTTCACTTGAAAGAGTTGGATTGCAAAATACCTGGAAGAAGATTTAGATTTCAAAGAAAGTCTTAAACTGCAAGGAACTGTACACTTCCTAGAAATTTTTCTGCTATTGTACTTCTTTATTTACACTATTGTAGTTAAAAAAAATATTTATTGTTAAAAATCTTTTTATTGATGGGGAAAGAGGAAATTCACTGAAAAATTCTATTTGATAAGATTTATTGGTTAAAACGAATTGTTTAATATAAAAATCCTTTTAGAGTACTTTCGAGAAAACAATGCATTTGAAATATGTTCAAATATTTGCAGGGTTTAAATTCTCAGAACTTCAATTAGTTTTTTTATTCTGTGATTTACCCTAAGATCCTTTACTCACCAGCTCATGTAGGAAAAGAAAAATATTTCCTTTCAAAAAAATTATTCTTCAAAAAGTTTGTTTGAAAAAAAATCTTTCGATTAAATTAAAATGGCTAAAGGGACCAGTCTATTCGGGACAGTCTCTATTTTCGATTCTTTAACTTAGATTGATAAAATGTCTCGGATTTATCTCGAACTGGAATACGATACCAAGTCTTAATTTAATGTAATTAAATATCCTTGTCTGAGAATCACAAGGACTGTTTTCGGAAGCAACTAGTAATTTTGAATTTTAGACAACAAGGACGACACCTGAGCCAACGTCTGTCTCTTCAAATTTCAGCGTAATATCAGCGCAAAGACGTTTGGTCCTCGGTTTCAGAATTAATCTGAATTCAGCTTCTCTTATAACACGAACATTTTATAGAATTGGGATTTATTCCAAGAACTCTCTAAATTTCCTTCAAATCATTTTAGCTCTGAAAATGTCGAAGATTATACGTCTTTTGTTTAACAAACTGTTTTTTAGTATATTAAATTCAAAGCTAGACTAATTTTACTTTTTAAACCCTTTAACCTAGCTTTACATGTTTCTAAGGATAGAAATTTGTAATAGATTTTTCGTCACTTCGTCATGTTGTCCAATGACAGTAGAATATTTTCATAAATTGAATTACCAACAAATAAATTAATTTATCTGAAAATTGAATTCCTAGAGAAGGAGCCATCTAATAATTAATTTGAGAAAAATCAATATTTTTATAATTCGTAGTATTATCAAATATATTAAAAATAAAAGGATTAAAATTAATAAAAAATAAAAATGTTTTGAAACTTTTTATTTTTATTATAGTATTTCAGTTTTATTGACGTAGCAATGAGTGGGAAAGTACTTTTTTTTTAAATTGAAAATCAAGCAATATCATACAAGTTAAGACGCAATATTCATTGAAATTCATTCCTTGAATATTCATTGAAATTCATTCCTTGAATATTCATTGAAATTCATTCCTTGAATATTCATTGAAATTCATTCCTTGAATATTCATTGAAATTCATTCCTTGAATATTCATTGAAAGTTAAAATGTGCTATAAATGTGATTAAAATTCCAATTTACTTAGAATGCTACTTTCAGAATAAAATTGAAAAGTAAATTAAAGTAAAACATTTATATTATAAAGAGACAAAAATTAAAAAATAATATTTTAAAATAGGAATATTGCTAATACAAATTGGGATATTTACTTCTCTAGTAGAATAATAAATATACAGATTATATACAAATTAAATTATTTATTTGCAGAAAGCTGCAATATATTAAAAGAATTTCTTTTCTATATGAAATTTCATGATTGTTTAGAATCAGGGAGTAGACTTAAAAAACACTGGCCGATTTGGTATAATTGTTTGCATAAGACGTTGCAGAGCCAGTGTGACTTCGTTCCATTCCCAGATAAAGCTTACATTTTTTACATTTTTTTCTAAGTCACAATGAATATCATGAAAATAAGGGCATAAGACAAAAAAGTAAGACATAAAGAAGACTAAACATAAAGAATAAAAATAATCGCTTTTAACAGTGTATTAAAGGGCAAAAATCTGGGGGTCAAAACCAAAATCCTAAAAGCACAAAATGCAGAAAACAGTAAAAGGAAATAAAGCCACTATCATTATCAGAACAAATAATATATATAAAATAATAAATTTAATTTCTAGATGAATAATATATTCGTCATATAGAAATATAAAACACATTATAAACGTGATTGCAATTTAATTTAATGTGAGCATTTCTGTTTGCACTTGACAGATTCTCACTGCACTTCTGCAATTTTTGATTTAATCTTTACAATTCATAAAATATAATTTTCTTTTTTAATAAATTGATAAGAGCGTTTTTTTAAAAAAAGTTTTTCTTATATTTATTATTTAAAATAAAGCATCACAGGAATTCTTAATTTTAACATTTACCACACTTCGAATGCGATCACCTTACTATGATCAGCGTAAATGTATCACTTTAAAAGAAAAAAAATAACAAAAACTTTTATAAAAGTTTCGATTTCTCCTCTTCCCCCAATTTTATCAAAAATTTTCACAAATGAATTTTTTCAGTTTCATTATAGTTCATATTTATTTAATTAATTTATTTTTTGGATTTTATATCCCGCTCTCCCAGCATAATAACACAACGTCTGGTACTGAATGTAAAAAAAAAAAAAAAAATCAGCGTAGCTAAAATAAAACGTTTAGGAATATTTCTTTAAGGCTATGAAAAAAATATCAGGTTTGAAAGTTGCTGAAGAATTCTAAGGAATCAATAAACAAAAGAGCTTCCTTTAGGTTATGCCATATAAATGAGACTCTTTGCGTAGTCAATATTTTATTTTTTCTCTCTCTTTGTCTGGTTTAGTTCCTGTGAACCATTTCATAAAATCCCAAAGAAATGGAATTTTATGAAAAATTTCAATTCATATTTCTTTTATAATAGGGACGAATTTTTTCCTTCTTTTTCTATTATAAAAGAGATAAAGTTAGATTTGAAAATTGTTCAATTATTCATAGGAATCTTATAAACAAAATATCAACAGTTAGGTTTTTTTGCCCTAATAATGAGGCTCGTATGACAAATTTTTAAATTGTTTCTTTAGCATTAAGCTTTTGAGTACAATTTTTGTTTTTGAGTGTATATATGTGTGAATACATTTAATTGTTTTACTTTTTCTTTTAAACTGGACATATTTTTCTCACTTATATTTCAATATTACTTCTGATATATATTTTAACCGTAATTTCAATGTTTAAAGTAATATCCACTTTCTTATTTTTAAATCCATTGTTCTATTTTCAGAATAAAAATCGCAAAGAGTTATGTTTTTCTATATTGTACAGGTTTTTTTCATTTTATAATTTCATAAACCTTAGATATTTGTATTTTTTTCCATTCAAATGCTTTCTTTTCATATGTACCTTCTATAGAGTATAATAAGCAAATTTGCAATTTTTCTGTCCCTTTTAAATGATCCTTAATAAATGTGACGATTTCACACTCATTCAACCGTTTGATGGCTAAAATGGTTACAGGCATATGGTTGTGAGACGCTTTCTGTTCAATTGATGATCAAAGATTCTGTTAAAAGATGACTTTCGATTTCTTTTTTTCATAGTGTTGTTTGGTCGCTCTAACTTCTGGGGCAAGAAAGAATATTTTTATTTAAAAAACAAATAAGAAATGTGGATTTCATTTCACGTTAAGATGAAGTTTTAAAAATGCCCTTCTAATATAACGAGGCAATTAAAAAGTAAATATTAGATTTAAAAGTTGTTGAAATATTCAGAAAAAAATCCGCGAATGATTAAAAGATCATCTGCACATTTTAAATGGGCAAATGAGGCTCTTTGAATTAGTAAATTTATTATATTTTACTCCCGTTGTTACAGTTTTGGTTGCAATAGCTCCTGTATTCTAACAAAATATTTGCGTTCAAGGAAAAAGCCACTTCATTTGATAAAATGTTTTGGTTGAAATGAATGCCTGACATTACAAAGAGAGCATTATATTTGAAAGTTGTTCAAATATTCACAAGAATCCAATAATCAAGAGCTACTGAGTGTGGTTTTCTTTTATAAATGAGCCTCGTTTACTCAGTGGATGTGATAAAATCTTCTCTAGTCAGAAATTAGCGTTACAAGGATCATGGTACTAATTCGCCTTAAATTCTGCTTAATCTACCTTCATTGCAGATTAAATAGGATTTTAATTCAAGGTAAATCAAGCTAATTGCTTAGTTGATTCAAAGGATAAATGTTTTCGCGGCTTTTAGGATCGTGTACTGCATTAAATGAAACTATTTAACGATGGTATTCTTATTGCCATGATAACAATTGTTAAGCTTTATTTTTGGAGAGCACTTAACTTCTGATTGAAGCTGTTTCACAATAGAGCTACGTTTATTTTAGAGACTTTTTGATGAAGTCAGATACAAAAGAGATAAAGTATACTTTCGATTCATTGAATAACATCGCTTAACAAACTTTCGGCCTCAGGCACTGAAAAAGACTTAGAAAAGCTTAGTAGAATGGAGTTTTTCTTATCTCATCTATTATTTATAATCAGTGCTTGAGACTTAAGAAGCTATTTAGATGACATTTATGAAACAGAAATTTATAAACAAATTATTATACTGCCCGAAAATTTCTAAAAGGCCTTTTAGATAAGTTTAGATAGATTGAGAAAAACCCAAATATATATAAATATTTTTTTCAAATGAATAGACACTTTTTTCTTCTGATTTATTATTTCAGTTTAGGCTATTGCTTAAATTTATTTTTGATTGAAAGGATTAGAAATGCAGATAAGTATAAGATAAAAAATAAGGATATATTATATAAAATCAATGTTTAGAAAACATGTTTGTATAAGATGTAAATATCTGAAAATAAAAAGTACGAATTACATAAATAAATTGTAGGTAATTTAATTAGAACCTGTTTCTCCATTTTGTGATTTAGAAAGATATGCAAACGGATATTAGCTGATAAGGATAAATCTGTTTACATTATTAGGTATTTTTTTCCTTCGAAGAGAATCAGTTCCTTTAATAAGAAGTAAAATTGCGATTGAACAAATCAAAATTTAGGAATTAAAATTTACGAAAAGTAAATGTAAGAATTAACTAAAGAACTAAGAACCAAATGTAAGAATAGCCGAATACCAAATAATTACTTTTAAAATCATTTAATTTCTTATTATAGTGCATAATCATAAGTAAAGTAAATATTATTGCTTATTACTCATGGAAAATATATTTAGAAAAAAATATTCTTTGAAATTCCGACATTTAAAAGTTTAAAACTATTCTGCTATTTCATTATTGTCAGAGTATTTAAAGAAAGAAATATGTGAGTTATTTTTAGCCTTTATTGATTGAGAAATTATCATTATTTTTGCATATTTCATCAGGATTTGGCATCGTATATTTTAATATATGCTTCTTAAGTTAATGAAATGAACTCATGATTCACGAGTGATGTGGTACTCCAATTTGATTTTGCAATCCATAGAGCATCTTGCAGAAAGGAAAAGGCTGTGATGTAGTTACTTTTGTAGATTCTGAGCAAGCATATTTGTTTGCATAATTCCTAAGTAAGATTATTTTTAATAGCATCTGTAACTCTCTTATAAGGAAGAATACAGGAAAGGCGACAGAAAAATATTTTCGAATTTTTTATAAGCTATAATAATATTACATTTCACTGTAGAACGTTAAATAACGGATAGAAGAATTCAGTAATTTAAAGAAATTATTTTTGGCAACAACTTTTAGTCATTTCCAAATAATGTGAAATGCAAGCGTGCTGACGTATCTCCTGCAAATATTGACTGAACAATCCGCATTAGAAGATACTATGTTTCAAGTTCTTTCTTCTTCTAACTTAAAAAATCACGTCAAAAGCAAATTATTAAATCTTTCAAAATCCTTCCATTAAATTTCTATTTTGCAATTGACCTTTTCCCCAGGTATTATATCACATGAATGAATAAAATGCTTAAATGAAAAATACTTAAGTCATTCCTAAAATATTTTCAGGTGCTTTAGAATTATTTGTAGAAATATAAAACATACTGTGAAAAATGATATAAAACATAAAATATTTCTAAAATGTCTGACCAAACATATTTAATGCCGATTTCATATGATATGAAACTCACTTTTAACGGCCTTTGAAGAGAAAAAACTTGACCATGAATATTTCGGAAAAAAAGAAGTTTGTTCGATGTCTGTTAGAACGCAACAAGTTCGAACTGTTTGAAATAAGATGGAGAGGAAAATTATATTCTCAAGTAACAGTGAGTGTTTCTGTTATTTTCAACGAAATTGCTCTTTATTTCTTTCTACGGCAATCAAATGATGATACTCTTAGACAATGAAATTATATCATGAATCATATACTATTGGTTATGCTATCCAAACGGATGTTTTTCTTAAGAGCAATTATGCGAAGAATAAAGAAAGAGTGATTTTATCTAAAGAACAAAAAAAAATGCTATTTATTCTTGTGAAGATTTTCAAATGTGATAAGCATTCAAAAGAAATAAAGAAGCAGTGCTTCAGTAAGGAAGTTGTTTATTCAGAAGCAGTTAAGTTGTATTTTCCAATTTCTTTTTTCTTGAAAAGTTATTGATGATGGATAAATTCGCTTTCTTTATTGTTATGTAAAGACTGTCTTGTTGTGTGGATAGACTGTAAAGGCCAAGGATCAAAGAAATGTGATAGATGATGTCTCGTAACAAAATGCTAACTTAACCTTCAGTTTTTCTAAATCCAGCAGATAGGAATGTAGGGAAAAAATATGTTTTAAAAATAAAGCAAGTGAATCACTTTTACCTCTCAGATAGCCAGCCACCTTGCAGATGTGACGATTTAAAGCCAACTGGATGCACTACAACTCCAGAGATAAAAACAACCAGACTATAAAAACAAAAAAAAGCTCAGGCAGTCACTGACCACGTGGTTTCTCTCCACACCATCTCATAAAGAGCTCCAAGACACCCAAGCAGCAGATCATCCGTGAGCGGAAGAGGTAGTAAATGCCATTCCACTTAAAAGCAATGTTTTTCTGAGCCTGTCTCAAGACCGGAAGTAGATTGTACGGGGTCGGGTACTCCAAGAATGTAACATGACTCGCTTTCATATGTTTGAGGTATTTGCTACCGTATCGAGCATTTATTGCTCAGGATATGCAATAATTTTAAATGTTTATTTCTGCCACACTTTTTTTATTAAATACTAGCTGGTATCTGGCGCGTTGCTGCCGTGGAAGAAATAATTTTGGAAATATTGTTTGAAATTTGAAATAGCTATCTTGTTTAATTGTTAATGATAGAAAGAATGATATTTATTTTCTTGTGGATAAGGAATACATTCATTGAAATTGAATGATATATAACGGGGAAATATAAATAATATTTATTCTATTTGTTTTTAGCTTTAGACACAATAGTTGCACTATGCTTACAACTTTCACGCATGTGCAAGGAATAAGTTGGTAAGGTTTTTTTTTTTTTTTTTTTTTTTATCGCAATCGGATGAACGGTACGGCAGCGCATAAAGTACGAAGAAACAAATATTCATTTTTATATATTAGGATAATAATTGCACTATGCCTATAACTCCGTGCAAGTGCAAGCAATAAGTTGGCAAAGTTTTATCGCAATCGGATGAACAGTACGGTAGCGCATAAAATACGAAACATTCATTTTATATATTAGGTATAATAATTGTGCCATGCCTATAACCTTCGCGCAAGTTCAAGTAATAAGTTGGCAAAGTTTTATTGCAATCGGATGAATGGTACGATGGCGCATAAAATATGAAAAAACAAAATGTATTAGATTATATATTAGATTGAATATTGAACTAATTGATTTATATGTTAGATTGAAATAAATTTAGGAAATGTTATGCAAAGAGTGTTTCGTATTTAATAGAATAGCCCAAAGATGGTTTTCCTTTATTAAAACAACCCCTGGGGGACACCTCGAAATGAGGATGAGATGCTTCCGGTATGGTGGTTGGATCTCGCCACCCTGGAGGGTACACAAAAAGGTGAGGGATCTGGCTCCTCCCATCGGTGATGGGACGTACTTCCTTCGGGAAGGGTTGTACCGTGGCCGGTGATGGCCCCTAGGACTCAACCACAGTTCCCACCAGTGTTGCTGTTAAGGCGGTCCGGTTATCCAGTATTTTTTTCCGTGTGCCTTCGGGCGGGCCGGAGAGTCAGAAGTATGACTTCCCTTATTAAAACAAATTATAATGTTTTTCTTCATTGTAAAAGATTTAAAAAAATATCACGAAAATCCTCAAGGAAAAGAATGTTTTCAGTAAAATCAAATGCATTGTACTGAAATTAAACAAGATATGTACAAATACAAGTATTAATCCATTAGTAAATTTTTATTAAACGTTTCTACAAATTCACCCTCAAAGAAACATTCTGTAAAAGAGCAAAATTAAATTTGTGCTTTCATATTTATAAAACTAAAGTATAGCTTCAAAAATTAAAAACTATGCCTGCTGTTCTTAAAATGTAGGAATAACTTTTAGAAAAAGATGTACAAAGCATACTTGAGACGGAGAGCAAAATTATTTGCCGTTGTTAATAGAAAACGAAGCGCTTTACTTGATTATAGAAGATCAAAAACACGGGACCATCAAGGAATCGAACTGCTCTAGAAAAGTCAGATATATTGTACTGAAAGTAAACAAGACTTGGGTGAAACTCTTTCTATTGATTTGATTTGCTCTCCAAAGTATTAAACAATTGGGACAGCAGATTTAACAAACGCGAAATAAATTATCATATCTTTGTTCCTTTGAGGTTCTTATGCCTGGATAATCATATGGAAATGGAATGCAAAGATTAGGGAATATTTTCTCCTCTGTTTATCAGTTATTTAGCCTGATTCAATATTTCAATCTGCCCGGAGTTTCTGTTTTTAGGAAATATTTTGAAGTTTGATATAATGAATTAAACATGAATTTATGCAAATCAAGCGGAAGAATCTTAATAAAATTATTAATGCGATATGATTTGCTAATTGCGTACTGCTTTTATTAGATTCTAAAGAAAGGAATTGTGTATATTAAAGAGAAAGGGTTTCATTTTTATCAACCGGCACAGAAGTTTCGAAAAGCAGATCAACAAACAAACATTCTTAATTGAATTTACTTTAGGAATATTAAAAATCGAAGAGATATGTGCACATATTTCGCAGAAAATTTACACTCAGATTTGTCGAAGTGTTTTAAAGTTAGTTTATTTATAAGCATGCGAGGGTTACTTGCTGTGCTTTAATTAAATGGGCATTAAAACACATGGAAAGATAAGAAGTAGATAATTGAAAGCTCGTCATTGAGTTCTGATCCATTTAAAGTAACAAAAACCATTTAATCTAATTTTAAAAACAATTTAACCTTTCAATTTAATTTTGCTGCAAACATTTTTAAAAAATATTCAATTTTTTAAGAATTTTACTTTTTTATGTTTCCTTTAGCTTACAGAGAATATATTGTTTGAAATTAATTTTTCGTATATTTGGAAATATTATAATCGGAAATAATATAAAATGTTATTCTAATTATTGATATAATTTATGAAATTTAAACTTAAAACTATGTATAGCAAAATAATCTATAAATATTTGTTGTTGTTGTTTCTAATGGCTCTTGTCTAGACAAGCCCACTGACTTTAAGAAATTAATATGTAAATATTTTATTATATTTAAATGGAAGAATCCTCTTCGCTAGCACCTATGCTAATTATGCCCACTTATTTTCTTCACGAAAGCACAAACATCATTTTATATAGATAATTTCTCTTTCTTCTTTGCCTGCCTTTAATATGGAGTAAAAAGTATTAAATCTTGCAACTTGAAGTAGTATGCTAGGTAAAAATTATGAAACTGAGGAAATTCGTTTACTTTTGTAAAATGTAATGTAAAATAGAAATCTGGAAAAATTTAAGAAATATAGATTAAAATTTCAAAAATACTTGAAGAATCATAGATTAAAAAAGCAACTTAAAAAAAAAAACTTTTTCCTAGTTATGGAACTAACATGCTCACAAATAAATAGAATTATTTCTTTTCTTGACTTTCTATTTTTAAAAATAAATGCACTACCAAGAAGACTTCTTATTTTAGCATTTATTCAAAAATAATAAAATTCAAAATAATTAATTGTTTATTAGTAAATGCAACAAATATGCATTTTTTTAAAATTTATGCAACAAATATTTTTCAAAGTTGGAATTTGATCTCCAAAACTTTGTAGAATTTTGATTACAAAAATCATGATTTTTGATTATAATTATTGTCATTGAAATTGACATACGACATGTCTATTTTGTTCGATACAATACATATGTTAGAGAAAAGACGAAAACTTTATTAAATTTTTCTAAAGGGTGGTATACATGCGAACCAAGTAGATGTTTAGTTTAGTTCAGTTATATTAACGCCCCGTTTACAAAATAACACAAGGGCTATTTAGGGACGGCCTCGTAATTTTGAACCGTGGCCAGATGAAGAGGACGATGCCTGAACTGGCACACCCTCTCCAAGTTTCCACACCTCATCAATGGGAGGACATTTGGCCCCGCGTCTCCATTATGCAAGTAGAATTTTGGCTTCTTCACACGCACTGGAACAGATGTGGCATCACGAAGAGAGTAAGCGTTCACTCCTCCAAAGAATCCATAGCTCTATCTTTATCACATAGCTGATGCTCTGTAGTTCGACTACTTTGTTTTAACTATAGCGTCACCTATATGATAGGTATATACATTGATAATGATTAAATAATTCCATAAACAGCCAAAATAGACCACATATCTTATCTCCTATTGACTAGAAAGGAGAAAAATCTCTCTCTTATTTTTGCATAAGAATGATTGTCTTAAAATTTCAATCATCCATCATTTAAGGGCTAAAGCAGCAGTGAAACCTTTAGAATAAATACAATGATTAACCCGTTCAGAACCATGACCACGTATACGTGATCACTTGAGTCTCCCTTCAAGGTCCACGGTATCACATACACGATGAGCCCTTCCATCTCTATGGGTCCACGATCACGGCGGTGCGATTTCTGTTTGGAACTTGTTATTTAAATTTTTAAACAACACTAGATGACGGCTGAAGTCCGTTATAATTTCGAAGTATATCTCACAAAGTGTTGACCTTCCATATACGTTTTCGGTTCTGAGTTTTTTAACCTTTATCTGGGATATTTAAACATGTAAGCAATGACATATGTTCGGCTCTTTCGAGAGGATAGGGCATTTAAAGTGCCATGATTTATTTTGCTCTGAGTTTTTGTTTATATTTTGAGTGAATGGGGGAAAAGATGGAATACTTATTGGGTTATGTAGGTGGAATAGATTGTTGTTTGCAGTTTCGGGTTGTTGTTTGCTACATAGTATTTTGCATGTTTTTGATCATTTCTGTTTCTATGTTTTGCATGTTTTTGATCATTTCTGTTTCTATGTCTTGCATGTTTTTGATCTATTTTGTTTTCCCATTATGAAAAGAGTGAAATATTTAACAGTCTAATTGTATGGCTCTCTGAAAGTGCATGTGTGATTGAAAGGGACTCCGGCGTTCTTGTTGATTGCTTTTCTTTATATTGTTAGAAGAATATGGGAAAATGTGTTCAAATATCTGTTGCTGGGGGTAAGAGTGAAATATTAAACAATTTTTATATTTATTACTTTGTTTTCGTGGGTATAGTTAAAAGTTGTTTTGCTTACTTCATTCATTTCTATGTATGTTATAATCTATATATTAATACATTTTAAGTAGTAGTATATTACAAATGTGCCTTGTGAACAAAGTCATTACATTAAAATAATGATTTTACAAGATTTTAGTAAAATAATGCAGACATCTATCAGAAATTTTTACTTGTTATTCTCTTCTGTATTAATCGCACTTATGTGGAATTCAAAAAAAAAAAAAAAAAATTCTGAAATAAAAAAAAAAATGAAAAAAATGAAAAATATTTTTGCAAATTTACTCCTTACCTAATTAAACTATAACAACGATTGACTGCTCATTTTATATATTTTTTTTGATACCTTAATCTTTTAAATTTAAACGTTTCCTCTCCGATTAATAACTTCTTATTTAAACGCAAAAAATCAGTTTTTCAATTCCTACCTCTCCTCTATCCCTTATCCAGCAACATATCCGAGTGCAAACTTAGAAAGCTGGTACAGAAACCCAACTCAACAACTTAAATAAAATTTCTATTATGTATTTTTCTATGTTAAAGTGCAATTCGTCTGAACTATTGCATTTTTTAACTGTATTGCTAATTTGTCGTACTCAATATTAGTCATCTCTCTCTCTCTCTCTCTGTTGTGATTTTTGCAAAACAGCTATTTCTTTACTTATTGTCTATACCCTAATGGTCCCTTATCTAATATAAATGTATGCATTGCTTATATAATAGCCAATTTGCTTTAATTTATCTAATCACCGCTCTTGTATCAGTAACTAACTACAAGATCATCAGTGCTGCTTTTGAATGGGTAATAATCCCAACATTTTCAACTTTTAACTTTATGATATATTCGATTGTCAAATGAATAGCATATACCTGAGCAATGCACACTATGTTATTGTCTTCCTGTTCTATATAAATTATACGCAACTTCTAACTTGTTATAGTAATGAACAAAGGCACAACCAACTCTGTTCCCTATCTTTGAGCCATCGGTAAATATGTAGGGACCTTTCTCGCGTGACAATAGAGAATATCCATCTTATTCTAATGAGATGCTAAGGCTCGTATAAACGTAACTAAGCAACTAATCACAAGGCTAGTATAATCGAAACTTGGAAAACTTTCTATATATTGATTCGTTTTAACTCCTCTAATTTGCCTCCATAACTTCCAGATACTTTGCAATTTCGATGTCTAAAGGAAGGCATCCAACCAGTAACTATAGAGCTTCGTCAAATACAGTGCGATGGCATTTTGTTATTGCAATCTTTGAATTTTCAATAGTTTATTTAATTTTTATTTATAAACTATTTTAATATGGGGCACTCTCTCTTGGACTGATTAAAGCCTACACATCAACTTTATCAATAGAAATTCGTTCACCGGTGGATCTCACGTTTTGCTTTTTATAAAAATTGGTCATGATTTGTAGAACGTAATTACCACTTAGGAATTGGAAGTTTATCTTTCATGATTTAAAGCAGAATGCGTCACGATTAAAATAAATTGATTTTTGAATTGTTAACGACAGTCAGATCTTTAAACGAGATCTAGATTACACAATTGTATCTTGTATTCCATATGTATGCGTGTGTGTTTATATATATGTCATTTAGAGCCGAATCCGACCGAAAGGCTATTTTTCTCATAATGATAAAAAAAGTTTTTATAAAATTGCTAATTGCCAAATAGACAATAAAACAAACTGTTATTTTGCAATCAAGGAGGAAAATAAAAATTGACATTTAGGAAATTATTAAAGGGAAATGAAACTCATCTTCTATGAAAAGAGAACACTTCATAATAAAATATTGCTACGTTGTGGCGATAGAAATGAATAAAAATTTACATTTCTATTGCGAATTCAGTACTATATAAAAGATAATTTATGAATTCCATAGTCTACAGAAACAATGATATTATAATAAATATTAGTCATTTTTCTTATCTTATTTATTATTCATATTAAAATTTATTCTGATGTCTATTCTGAAGTCTCATTGTTTCATTATGTTTTATTATTTTAATATGAAACTATTATGTTTTCAATGTTTCTTTTAGTTGTTATTTTCTTTTCTCATTATACCATTATTAGGGCATGCGATCGAATATGCGTGTTGGTGAGATCAAGAATCAATGATTTCAGTTATTTTCTACGCAAAATAATTTATTATAATAGGATAAAGTTAATGATATATCTTTTCGTCCTTGATTTTGTTTGTGTGTGTACATTTAGAAAATACGATCATCTGACAGATGTCATACTGAAAGCATGACATCAATTAGCTAAGTGCGGCATCATTTCTCTTTTAATTCCTTTAAAAGAAATTTATAAATATCACACAAATATTTCTACACAGAAAATAATTTGAAATGATGCAATAAAAGTGGATAAGATCTGACCAACCAAAAGCACTTTATTTAACAGAATTAATTAATCTAAGCTCTATATGGAATAGGATTAGATTATCGATAAAATTAATTAGGATAGAATAAAGTACTTTAGCAGAAACAATTGGTTTGTCTATGAAATATTTTTGAATTGCTTTTAGTGAAATCGTGCGAAACCGCTGATTCCTTCTGAAAAAATTGTTTTGAATTTTGGGACATAGATTACCTAAAAAAAAAAAAAGGAAAAAAAAAAGACTGAAAGTGACGGAAGGACGTGACACTTCACCTTAAACTCGATTGGCTGAAAAACGAATGCCAACAAGTGCAAAAATCTGTCTTCCACTTTGGGCCAATCTAATCAAAAGTAAAGTACTTGTTAAGTGCTCTTTCAGAGATCTCAACTTTGTTGTATTTCAGCATTTTATTCACAACTATTTTTTGGCAGTCTGCTCTTTCAATAGACAGGAAAGCAAAAAATTCGGAATGCAAAAGAACTGAAGAGAATATATATTTTAGGAAAAGAACTGAAAGGAAATAAAATTTTTCAAAGTTTATTTCGTAGACGGAAGATATTCATGTTTTTCGACGTTACGAAACTATTGGTTGTTTCCCTCTGAACGTACCCATTCGATTTAAATGCATGAAAAATTAACTACTTCTTTGAATATTTCGTAAAAAATATAATTAATATGGAAAGTTGACTGTTTGTCTATAAACTTAATATATGCAAAATATATTTCTAATGGATTTTATAAAATTGTTATTTAGTACTGAAATAGATTTAATAAAAACAGGCTTTAAATACCTACTTTTTTTAGTAACACCAAAGAGCAAAGAGATAAGTTTTAATTTTAATTATTATCTTCTTTTTATTTTTGAATGATTTTAATGTCATCATGAATGTTATTCGGACCCTCTTTCTAATTAGATGACTTCCTCTCTATAATCGTAATATAATATAACTGGATATTAAGTGGGAATCATAAGTAAAATGGTATGAAGGGTTAATGGGACGAGTTAATTTGTTACTCAACATTAAAAGTACTATGGCATTTTTAAATTAATTCTTCCTCAGATTCTCACCAGGTGATGTGACTATACAAGAATCAAAAATTAATTAAATTAATCTATTATTTGATGATTAATTTCTGAATGTATTAAAGTAGCATTTTGCCACCAAGATTACAAATCAAATAAAAATAAAATGAATAAGAATAAAAATACATCAGGAAATTAATGAATGATTAGGAAATTCCATCATAACAAACATGAAATAAGTCAAGTAAAAAAAAAGTATTTAAAACACATATTAACGTATTTTGATATAACAGTTTTTACAGAATAATTTTCCTATGAAAGCTTTCGATTATAAAATAAATTCACTGATGCAATCACCTTTCGATTATTTTTTCTTTTCGTTACACATATCCATTTTTTCTTAGGAGGGTTTTATTAACGTTAATATTCTTTTATGTTATATCTAGTATAAGTTAGAAAGAATGTACGAATATTTACATTTTAGACGTATATATGATAATAGAGTTTCAATTAGATTAGTTAATTGTGAATACTAAATATAGGGTAAAACCCTGAATCATAACAAGGATGTTATCATACCTGCTTTACCTTGAATATCGTAAATAACATTTTAATTAAAATGAAATCCCAACCAATCTCGTTAAAATCAGATGGGGAAGAGACATCTGGAGACGAGATAAATTGGTAAGATGAGCTCAAGAAAGATGTATCCTCCTAATATTCAATAATTCGGATTGAAATTTTGGAAACTTAATGCATATGTACAGAATCAGCCTCGCTGCTTCCTTTCTTCAAAGAACATCTTTATTGCTTGTAGATAATGACATGCGCACATGAAAAAGAAATATAGTATTGGAGGGCATCGTTTTACTGCGAGTGGGTGAGTGTTTAGTTTTAATGCCGCACAAACCAGACAGAGCTATGCTGTGGCACCATACGATGACATATAAAACTGGGTAAATTCAGAAAAGTAATTTACAGACATTTAGAATAATATACATCATTCGATAAAAAATTACCTCAACTCTTTCGGTGTTACGCATTTTTTCGAATTTCTCCGCTGAGACCAGACAAACTACTCTTGAGCTTCAATCATGCAAAGAATATGCTTGAACTTACATTTTATAATTAAGATTTGGACATGAGGGCATTTAGGAGAATGATCCGAAATTAATGATGAAAAAATAATAATGCATCACACCCCGTTTAATAACATGATTATAATGATTTAAAATTTCCATCCATGATTGAATTTATATTGTTCAATATTTACCTCAATTTTTGTAAAAATAGCACGTATATTCAGGAAGAGATAACACTTTTTGAAGAAATTCCAAATTTTTTGACAAATTTTCTGCTTATAACATCCAAAGGCTCCAATTAAATTATTCGAAACTTTACGGAATACGTGACACTTGCCAACAAAATTTTAATTTCAAATTAGGAGTAATGAATATTTGTGGAAAAATAAGTAGTTGTAATATATAAATTGTAATACATTTTTAATAGTGCACGCAAGAAATATTGTATGCTGTGATGGAAGAAAAGGCAATTTTAGAAAACCATTGGTTCTATTTCAGAATACAAATTAAATATTAAAAAAAAACAGCTTTTACTTTAGCTTCAAAGGTAAAGATTAAAATAAAAAAATATTCAAAAGAGTTAAAACAAGTGCTTAAATTTATACAACACGAAGAAGTTTCTGGAGCTTTATAAAAGGAATAATTTTATTCAACGTTGCTAGTAAATCTTTTATAACATAAGGAAAACTAATTAAATTAAACAAAAATTGGATTATCTCATTATGCTATTTCAAAGTAAAGAAAGAAATTAAGCAGATAAATTTTATTTCTTTTGAATGAGGTTATAATTTTTTCTTTCGTATTTTTATAGCCAAATATATAGGGTAACATATGTAAAAATTCCAATTCCAGAAAAAACCTTAAGATTCAGAATGAAATTGCCATCTCAGTGAGGTGAATTTCATTTGCTGTATAAGAGAATCCAAATAATGAGAGATTTTCCACAAATTAAAATCCTTATTAATCACTAAATAAAATCAGATGTACAACAAATTCCAGAAATTTTTACTTAATACCTAATAGAATCTGTTATTTTCTCAATAGTTTATTAACTGCATTCACAATGATGTTTCTTTGTAACTTCTTTTCATTATTAATTATTTTTTAATTTTTTTTCTCTAGTTGAGTGAATTATAAATATCTGAAAAATTCAATACATCCGCTCCTTTTTTAAAGGGAAATAAAAAGAAAATCATTATACCTTATGCGAAATTTTTTAAGAAGTACCTCTGGTTAAAAAAATAACTGGCATAACTGGATTGAAAAAATTAGACTGCATCTGGTGCCGGGGATTTTTTTTTATCTTGCATCCGAAGCAAAAAAAATCTTCGAAGTCCGGCTGGGAATTTTTTTAGGCACATTTGCAAATATGTGTTAAAATAATAAGTTTCTTCTAAAAAAATCGACTGTTCACTGCTTTTAATTTGTTTTTTATTTTGCTGGTGAAAAATCCTTTTTCTCCTTGTATGCAGTTATTTTTTATAAACTGCACGATTTTTTTCCATTCACTGCTATCTGCCAGATTATTTGATAAAGAATCAAATACTTTTGATAATAATAATGTAGAAATTTTCTTTCAAAGCATAACGAATAGTTTCATTTAAAAATTTTACAATGTGAATGCAAGAAACGAGCTTGCAACAAGATTTTACATAAACTGCATTTCAAATTTTTCATTTCGTTGGACTTTAATTTTTTGGAATATCTTTGAGATGAGGATATGATAGGACGGTCACCTTCTCTCAGCTGTGTAAATATACAGTGTGATTCTGATTCTGCGTACTGACCGCTAGGGAAGATAGCAAGCTCAAAAAGTAAGTCAGAATCAGGAAAATATAAAAAGGAAATCCACATTGATGAGAATAAATAAAGAGAAATAAATTGGAAATGATAAGTCAATATTGGATAAAATTCTGTATTTAGCAATACTTCACACTTAAACACTATAAGCATACATCCAGTCTCTCAAAAACTGCTCAAAGTTCTTACCATCCACAGCATTCTCACTTCAGAGATGGAATTGGTATTGGCGAATCCTGTTTTCAACATTAGTAATGGTGATAACGATACTTTTGCTATGAATTTGTCCCTCACTATAAAATGTCATCTCATCCAAGGCAAGCGTGTGTATCGATGGAGATATCCTTGCGTCATGCCTGTTGTGGAAGAATGCTCCGTATTCACAAGAGTTCCGGAGCAGATTCAAAGACATTTGGCAATGATATACATTAGGCTAATATTTAGTTTCAGGTATTAGATACAGGTTTATATTAATATTCGATTGCACCTAATACTTTTGTACTCTATTACAACCAGTAATCGATTCTTTTTCAGTTGGAATGAAATCAGGTAGTGGGAGGGTATCGGTTCTCATGTCAGATGTGGCCAGATTAGGATTGATTTGATACCTGGTTTTGCAGTAACATGAGTAGATTAACATTGATACTCGAGTGTAACTGATACTTTTAACTGAAAATTTCATATTTGATGAAACTGGTAACCGATCCATTTGCATTCAATAGGTATAAAAACTCTATCTATTTATAGATATTAGCTTAAAATACTCTCACCTCTATCTAAATTCCTAGTTACCCATAACTTTGGTTATTAATTTTAATTTTGTTCTTTTTTCGTTTTTTAAAAATTATTAAAATGTAATTTTCATGAACTTAAAAGACTGATGGCAAACAATTCAATTGATTTTTATTTTTAAGCATCTTGTCATGCATTTATTAAGAAAATATCCATAGTTTTAAAAATATATATATTTTCCTTTTAAGCATATTTTTTAAATCATTATATTCTGAAAATTCTATTCTTCTTCAACTAATTTTCATTTACTTTCATTTAATTTACCAAAATTAATTCGGTTATTTGAGTTATCTATTTGTTTTGATTAAAATAGCTGTTTAAAGCAAGACACATTTATTTGTTCATCCAAAATCTCATTAGTCTTATATATTTAGTAAACATTGCAAGAAAAGATAAACACATACATTAGAAATACTTTTATTCCAGGTTTTTTTAATAAGAAATAATGTAAATAGATAGTTAGAGAGCAAAACACAGACATATAATGTCACCGAGTCAGAACGGCGGACTAAGATTGGGTGGTATTGTAATGATCTAATACCTTGTTTCATATTTATAGAAGCATCATTTTGATACTTTGTATCGTAATGATTAGTATCACTCTGATATTTTGTATCATGTTGATACAAGTATCACATTGATAAACTAACACCCAACCCTAGCCGAGATTGATAGCTGATACTGGTATGAATATGATTCTAAATTGGGATTTTTCTTCTTTAAAAGATGCATTGTGATGGTGGGCTTGGTTTTCACACTGATTAACGGATGGTTGAAATGAGGAAACGGAAGGCTCTGTTGATAATATTGGAGAAGGTAGAAATTCTTCTGTGATATATACACCTTTACATGGAGTAAAAGACAGTTATGGTTCATCAAGCATGCTCATGGCGTCCTAAAATGGTAACATTGATTATATCGACACATTTATCAGTTTGATATAACATTACCCAACTCAAAACGAATGGGTTCGGGGAGATTACGAATCGAATCCAAAGACTGATATTCTTAGTCTGTATCAGTTTTGTGTACTTATACTTTTGAGGATCTATTACAAATAATCTGGTTGATACAGTATCACCCAACTCTACTATACATGCCTGTTGTGGTGTTATTCTTCATATGATCTGCTACGAAATTTCCGCTGTCAGTTATATAAAACATGCCAAACTGCCATCTCAAAATTGATCAGCTGTTGCACGTTCTCTGTATGCAACTGGAACTTAAAATGACAAACGCTGAAGTCCAGTTATTAAGTTGACAAACAACTCATCTTGATGAGGTTTAAAGTCTATGCATTCTTCCGTGATTATGTCTTGTTGTTGCATTTCAAACCGCCCCTAAGATTTTGTACGTTGAGTTTTGAGTCACCCAGTGCTTGAGGCTACAGGAATGAGCATAATTTTTTTCGACGATATTTGTTTCTACTCAGATCTATGTATATTCGAAGAAAAATTTGTACTTTCATATGATATATTTATGACTTAACTATGATTATAATTCGATGGAAATAAATAACTGCACTATTTAAATCATTTATACATATAGTAATTTGTCAGAGATAGAAAAAAAATTTAAACGAACCGATGAAATTTTAAACTCATATTTAAAATAAAAGGTTATGAAGCAGAGTAAATGTTCACTCAGTATTTTTTCGAAATGAATATTTGGTAAATGTAATTAACTATGATAAATAAAAACTAATGTCATGACATTTATTTGATTTATTTATGATAATGAAATGACATTTTCATTAAAAAATCAAACTGACCAAGTTTTTTTGAATTTTAACTTCAATCATTTTGCATTTTAAAGTGCCTAATGTGTGCAAACAAAATAATGTGGTTCTCTCTATATATAACAGCTCTTTTAATATTTTCATTTATCATCGAAAAACAAAGAATGCATGTGTTGAGAGTTGTAATATATTCAATATATTAATGCCTTCTGTATTATGAATCATTTCTTCTTGTAATTAGAATCTATTAATACATCAGATTTTCATGTCTATTTTAGGTACTATTCATGGAAATGCAAAGCTAATAATATATTTACTGTCATTTTTTTCCAAACCTAACTTCTTATGTTCATGTTACGTCAAAAGAATGAATAAATTAAGTTCGCAATACGAAATAACTTTATATATAGTTTCATGAAACAAAATAAAATATTCGTTCATTAGAAACTGATAAAGCATCATCCAGATTAAGTATGAAATTTAAGGACAAAAAAAAGCACATTTTCAAAATAAAGGCTCCGACTTTCTAAAATAAAGCATAAAACCAAAAAACCTAAAGATTATAAAAAAGAAATGAAATTCCCTTGTATTCTATCTCATACAGAGGTTACATCTTAAAATAATGGCCAGCCTCAAACAAATCTTGTTTCAAAACCTTTTACTCTTAGAGAGAGAAAACGAAAGAAGGGAAAGGAGGATCTTTTCTTGATTATTTTTTTACGTTCGCGAACTGCTGGGGAAAAAAACATCACCTTTAATCCCAAACATAACAAAAATATTTTTGTTATTTTCTACTCTCCGCAGCTACGAAATCTTTTGTGTGAGACGTCAGCACCTCGTTTTGAGGGTGAGGCATAATTTTACTGTTTATCTTGCAGCAGCGAAAATATGCAACTCATTATGTTCATCTTTTTTTATTTTCATCGAACGTTGCATCTGACGGAATTTCTAGCATTCTGATTACGAACCAAATTTTAGAAAGGAATTGTGATGTTAAATGAATGTCTTTTTCAAATTTATTACCTGGGAGCAATTTTTTCTTTTTCCATAAATCAAAAGTTTATCCTTACGTGAAACGCTGTGTTTTTGTATGTTACTTCGATTTTTTAGAGTAATATCTGTCACTGTATCATTTTTATTTCATCTTCTAAACATATTTTGCTTTATGACTGCGAACAAATTTGGTTTGAAAGGTAACAATATTTCTGAAAAATTATAAAAGGGAAAGATTTTTGAAATTTATTATTTTGTATCTTTTCTTTTTTTTTTTTGAAATTTATTGGAATATCCAGACAATTCATCAATACAGAAATATTCCATGTATTCCATTTTCATAAAACCAAAATGTTTTTAAACGAATGCTTTATTTCTTTGTCATATCTCAGATAGATATTTTTTGTCATAAAAATATTCGTATGGCTTGAAATACATGAATAAAATAATTCTGATAATGAAATGAAAAATATGAAATTTTAAAAAAATGGTGACATTTTTTCTCTCACATTACATTTAAAAAGTAAAAAATGTTGTTAATCTTTATGAAGAAAAAACTGCCATAGTTTGCATTTTTTTAATCAACTTTAATTATGAATATGAAAGCAAATGGAGTCTAGCCCAGTAATTTTGTCTTCGAAGTCTAAAAAGCAGTTTTTGTAGGCATTGTAAGCTCAAGATTGCAGTACAGTATAATCTTAATTCGCATAAAGATTCAGGACAAATTTTGCTTTGTGACGGTACGAAAAAAGAATTATTTGAGCCAATAAGTTTTGTAGTGGCTGACTTATGTTTATATTTAGAAACTTGCTAATATACCAGGTATTGCTTGGAATTAAAATATTTTTATGCCTAATATTTTTACAGTAAAAATTACATTGGCATAAAATATTATAATGCATAAAATCCTTTTAAAGTTTGAAATTTTTTTAAAAATTATAATAGAATAACAACCAGAAGATTTTTTACAAACCGTCGATAGCTGCCTTTCTTCTAAAGTAATTAATATTTGTTACATATTTTCAATTCTGTTTTCAATTATTGAACTATAGGAAAGGTTTTAATAAATGTTTTAAGACAATTAATTAAACATTCATCTTCTCAATTACAATGTTACTTATTTATCAATTCGTAAAAGGCTCAGGCAAGAGATTTGCATGATTGTAATTTTTCAATTCATTAAACTAAACTTCAGAATTCTTTTAAAAGCAGCAAAAATGTTGTTTAACTATTAAAAAAAATCAAATGTAGAAAGTTCAAAATTTCACCATTTTCTAACAACGAAGTATTTGTAAATTTCCTTATTTCAAAATCGTCTGAATATATGCATTTATTTCATAAATTTTGAAAATGTAATAGAAATTGAAAGAAACATTGCACAGAAATGAAATCAGTAATATTGAAAAAAAAAAACTTTGACTTTAATGGTTATATAAAAATATCTTTGTGAGATAATTCCAAAGTATTGTTGGAAAACGTCAAAATTTCGATTAATTTTTAATTAATTGGTTATTTAATTAACTTCTTCTCTTTGAAAAGCCTTTGAAAAAAGCTTTGATGGTATTCTTTCTTTTGTCTTGAAGTAGTAATTGTGTAAAATTTTATTGAATTCATGTCAGTTGCTCAGGAGGACAAGTGAAGCGTACATACATTCTATATAACCACATTGACTTTTTATTTATATTAAGAACAAAGAGAACGGATTCATAGAACTTCAATCCAGAATAATGTAAAATCCGAATTTGCAACGCGAAGGGTATTGATTGGGTATTGAAGGGCATTGAAAAGGGTATTGATTGGCATTCAAAAAATCAACAAACGAAAAATTAAAAAAAAAAATCCCGAAACACTGTATTAATCAATTATAAAAAATAGTTCGTAAAATACAAGAAGAATCAAATAGTGTAAATAATGCAATTAGCCCTTACTTTTATTAATTTACATAAAAAACCATCCAAAATCGGTCATATAATGGTGATCATATTCAATGCAAGAAAGAGAAATTCGGAAAGAAGTTAATCCGAGATTAATTTTTAAAAACGTTAAAATCTGGTTAATTTTTTGATGCGAAATATTTGCTTCTAAAAAATCATGGACAGTCAAATTGAGTCAAAATTTGAAACTGTTTTGTGTATTCTGAGTAATTTTATTTAAAAGAATCTCTTCCCGGAATTTGCATTTTAGGACTGAATTCTATAAGTTGATACATGGTACAAATCTCAAAAAATAATAGGAAAAAACTGGGAGAAAATACAATAGCTAATAATAACAGATATAAATATAAAAAAAGAAGAAAAGAGATGTAGAATCTCAATTAAAATTTTTTTGCCATTACTATTAATCTATTTTCCTACAATAAAAGAACTATGTGGACGCACAATGAAAAGGGCAATTCCTCAGAAGCTCAATTTAAAGAATTAAATCTAGCTGATATCCTTTAATATTATCTATTTACTAATATGTATAAAAATGGCAATTAATTCAAATTAGGACATTGTTTCAATCCAAATTCATTTTCTAAGAGAAATGAAGTATCGGAAGTTTGGAATGTCTCATTCGAAACATCAGGTGGTTTTACATATTATACATTTTAACAGGACATTTGTTTATGAACAAAAATGTTAATATTTTTTAAAAAAATTATCTCGAATTATTTCTTTTTAATATGAGGCATTAGCTTATATGTAAAATTCAAAAGATATATTAAATAGAAAAATTGTTGGAAAATATTTAAAGGAAACCAGCTGTGTTTAGCGAATGATTTTATAACAATTATTTAAATTATGAATCTGTTATCAATGAATCCTGTTTATCGAATTGAAAAGCATCCATTTAAAAACAGTATGCTTTATATCTACAAATTCTTCAGAAAGAAAACACAGAAGTAAATATATAAACATCCTTATTCTATTAAATTCAGAAAGGGCCAATACTGACTCCCTATTTTTTTTTTTACCACTGCTATACTGAGATATGGCATTTGAAAGAAGTATGAGAAATTAGAAAGATTCCTTATAGTCTCAATTATTTTAAGACATGAAATTATCATCCAACTGATTTTCATTTAATAGAGATTTTAAATTTCCAGCTACAACACTCTATAATCTTAACTAAGGCACTGTAAGAAATGCTCCCCATTTCAAAATTATAAAATCGTCTATCTGAAAAAATCAGATATTAAACTTTGTTAACTATGTTATTTTTGAGTATGTGTTAAGTGTTTTATGTTCATATATATATATATATATATATATATATATATATATAGGGTGTTGCCGAATTCCACCAACAAATTCAAAGGGGTGATAGTAGGCATTAGGAGGATAAAGGACCATACAACATGGGGTCCCAAACGACGTTTAGTAGGTGAAAATCGCAAAAATATAGAGTCGGAAAACTGTTGGAAACTGTAAAAAATTAATTAAAAAATAAGAAATGGTGTTTCAACTATGAATTTTTAAAAAATGAAAACACATTCTTAAAAGTTTTATTTATGCTGATAACATGCGGATTTGATGATCTAGGGGGTCGTAAATTACTTAAAACGAAAAAAGTAGTTTGGAACCCATATTTCAAAAATATTAAAACTTGAAGAAAAATAAAAGTTTGAAAATGTTAGGAATTTTATATTCTATAATTTGATATAAGCGCGTAGTGTGAGAACTGGGAAGTTTTAAAGATATTCAAGAAAAACTAAAATGGGAACTAGAAAACATCTCTGTAACATCAGTACCGATGTTCGCAGACAGCATTGGCAAATTCGAAAGATAAATTCAGAGCAAGGATAGTAGGTATTAAGTAGATAAAAAAAATTAGCAGAAAACATAGAGTCGTAGGTACTGTATATTCAGTGAAAATCGCAAAAATAGATGCCGAAAAGACAACAAGTCTGGAGAAGAGAATCGCCCTATGAATGCAAGGATTAAGAATTAGGTAATCGTGAAGAAGCCTTCTCGTATGTAAATTTTTCATGCATTCGAGAAGAATAAAAGCAGCGAGCAAGTATTCATTAATGAGCATTGCAGAATTGATGGTCGTTAAACTTCATTCGCAAACAAGTCAGATTTTACGAATGCAACTGAAATGTGCTGGTGCATCATCATGCATTAACCAAATGTTCTGACATACAATTGTTGCTGCTCCCTGCAGTAAATATAGAGATACGTGCTGCACGAAAACAAGGTACTTTGTGCCGCTGAGGCGTTCCGGCAGAAGACACGGTCCAAATGGAGGTCTCTGCTCGGATGTTAATATCAAACGTGTTGTACGTTCGACCAGAGAGTGATGCGGGGATTTTCGAATGACCAAATATTCGCATTGTGCGTGTTGAAGACACCTTCTCTCGTAAAGCAGGCTCCATCTGAGAATACAACTCTAACAGAAAAGTGTGCATCTTCCTGTGTGGCATCAAGCATCCAGCGTGCGAACTCCACCTGATTTACGTTTTTCATTGAAAACCATTACCTGAGACCCTATGTTTTCTGATAATTTTTCATCTACTTAATGCCTATTATCCTTGTTTAGAATTTATCTTTCGAATTTGATAATGCTGTCTGCGAACATCGGTACTGATGTTGCAGCGATGTTTTCTGGTTCCCATTTTAGTTTTTCTTGAATATCTTTCAAATTCCCCAGTTCTCCCACTACACGCTTATATCAAATTATAGAATATAAAATTCCTAACATTTTCAAGCTTTTATTTTTTTCAAGTTTTAATATTTTTGCAAATATGGGTCCTAAACTATTTTTTCGTTTTCAGTAATTTACGATCACCTAGATCATCAAATCCGTATATTACCAGCATGTAAAAAAACTTTTAAGAATGTGTTTTCATTTAAAAAGAATTCATAGTTGAAACACCATTTGTTATTTTTTAATTAATTTTTGACAGTTTCCAACAGTTTTCCGACTTTCTATATTTTTGTGATTTTCACCTACTTAACATCATTTGGGACCCATTTTTTATGGTGATTCTTTATTCTCCTGATGCCTACTATCACCTCTCTGAATTTGTCGGTCGAATTTGGCAACACCCTGTATATATAATTCGAGCTAGATTTAAAAGACATTCATTCAACATTTTATTTTATAAATATGTATCCCAGATTAAAAATTAGGAATGCTACACCGATCATTATTTTTTATTGCATTAAACAAATAATTTTGAAAATACACACATATACACATATTTATGTCCATATTTTCTTTACAATGTAAACTGATTTATAGTTAGCAACAGTGCATAATTAATCATTGTTGAGTAAATATTTCTTTTAGCAGAGTGTTTTGTAAAAAAATATTACAAAAGTTAATTGTCTTCAAAATATTATAAATTATAATTGTATCAAACAACGCAGAATGATAATTGTTACAAATAAACTAAATTGCAACAGTGACAAGCATAATAAAAGATTGTTGTAACAAATAATACAAATTGTAATCATTATGAATATTACAAATATTAAACGTAACAAATATCATAAGCAGTGATTGTCACAATTATCGGAAACTATGACAAATGAAATGAATCCTGAACTCCCTAACTGAAACAAATGAAAATATCTCCCTAACTGAAACTCCTAAACTCCCTAACTGAAACAAATGAAAATATCGAATTTTTTTGTGTGCATTACTTTAAGTATTTAGATTGGCGAAGAGAAATTTACTAAGTATAAACTGCACATATCATTGTTGTAAATTAATAAAATGCTGCATGATAAAAATGGAAAACAGCAAAAAGTTGCTTTTTAACACGCATATTTCTGTTTTTTATTTCAGAGAATTAATGATTATTAAATGCATGTTTCCACGATATAAAATTTTAAAATATAAAAATATTTCCTCACATATAGAATCACATATATATGACATTCAGCTACAAATATTTGAAACCCATATACACTTAAAAGTGATTTGGTCGCACAGATCTTATAAAAACCTGCTATGAATGGCAATTCATTCAAAATAAAAATGCCGCAGACTTTGTATAATTTGAGTCAAGACCAAAATAACAATAAAAAAATCCTTCTATTCAATTTTATTCTTTGATAGCAGAAGCCTGAATTCATCAGCCTCTTTAAAAAAACAGATTTTCGTTCTTGGAGTCTCGCAAGGAGTTAACTCAGGCAAAGGCGTCACTAATAAAGAGGTGACATGGAAACGCCTTTTCATATCACAGGAATCTGTACTAAATCCCTTAGGTCAACATTTCCTGAAATCCCGTAACGGAGTAAAATCTTCCAGGCATTTCTTTGATGGATGTCATTTTAATAATTTTTTGTGTTCCCTAAGCCCAAGAGGAAGGCATATATTGGTTTCATCCTCTTGTAATGCTTTTGAAAAAAGAAGTAATCCAGTTCATTTTTTTTCAAGTAAAGAGACATGATCTCTACTTTTTTAGATTAGTTTTTGATGTAATTTCTGCTCTCAACATTCTTTCTTCAGAGAATGGCGAGAGAAGGAAGAGATAATTCAAGTGATAAAGTTGTTACAAATTTTCAGCTTTAGGTATGAATGTGATAGCAAATTCAGATTTTGTTTGCGAAATTGTTTCCAGTTTACAATTTGCATCTATTTTTTAAATTTGAAAAAAAAATTATATAAGAAATAATTTAAATTGTATTTAAAACTTTAATGTCAAATATATACTCATTATTTTTATATAAAGTTTTAATGTGAAACTTTGATTTTACATAGAAAAACTGTGATGAAAAAATACATAATACTTGATTTTTCTTTTTTTACGAATCTTTGAATTAATTACGAAGATATTATTATGTTAGCACTACACAATCCTTTATTCATTAATAATAAAAAGCTTTTGACAGAAATGTTAGGGATTTAAGATACGTTTCTTTTTAGAATTCTTACTGCTATCTGACTGAGTTTCAATTCGTTTTTTACAAATGTTTCCTTTCAATTATAATGATTTTTGCTTGTACTTAAAAAAACTAAAATTTTATTAATATAAAATTGTAGCTTATTTTTGGAATTTAATATGAAAGAAAGATGCATTTCTTTATGTTTAGTAACAAAACATCACTTTTTTTACAGTTATCTAAAACCTAAACTTTTTTCTAGAAAGAATACGATTAGTAATAAAAGTGTCGTGCTTTCTCTAAGTTAAATTTTTCTACAATTCCTACCATGGTCCACGCATGCGCACTGTCGCCGGCGAGTTTTTGAACTAAGCTTCCAGATTTATGCTTCGGTAAAACATCCAGACATAATGCTTCGGTAAAATGTCACATTTAGATAGACAGAATTTCGGGCATTTTGATTTTTTCCCATATAGTGTTGGATTTATATTCTAAAATTCAAGCCTTTGATCTTGGGGCCTGCGCAAAATTTAAACTAGATTAAATTTCGTATAGTTTGAGCCCAAAACTAATTCTATAGATTAGAAAATGATCGAGCTGCCGGAATGAAAAAACCCTCGAATTTCTTAATAAATTGTGAAAATAATTTAGTGAAATTTTCTTCTGATTTTGTTGAATATCTTTTAAACTAAGGCGTTTAGAAAAGTCTTGGATTTTAAAAATTACCGGATTTGCTAAAAATAAGCAAAACATGCCGTTGAAGTGATAAATATTTCAAGATATGCAGTTATTCAAGATACGAATTTACAAAATTATCTTCAAAAACTTAGTTCTAGTATATTTAATTTATTTGTAAATACATATTCATTATTATAATAACTTTAAATTGTCCCACCATAAAACACTAAAGATACATAGTCTCAAGAATATGTGCTAAGCTTTTAAAAAGATTTAAAATTTAGAGAGTAGTTTTTAAATATAAACCATAATAAATGTCATTGACAATTTTTGAATTTTTGACCCCCTAGAACAGAACTATTTAATTCTATTGCTTCTTATACCCTTCATCCAGTTTAGTAGGTAAATATTCCACAGTTCAGTATGCACATGTAAGACTGCTTTTCAACAATCACAAGCATTTCTGAACCTTTTTTTACAGTTGAAATATATCATTTTCTGGGGGAATTCAGGAGCTACATCTGTTTCCATTTTGTAGGAAAGAGGTATAATCGGGCAGATATGTATCTAGCTCTTTTGCAGAAATTTTTATCGTATTCTAAACCCTTCTGTACAATGTATCATCGTAAATTGTACAATCATGTTGCATCTATGATTCGAAAGACACATGAAAGACTGAATGTCGCTGTCTCTTTCGTTGCTGATTAGATAATAATCGATGATTTAAGTCATTGACATCGAATGCAAAGGTCATGAGATTATTTTCATAACACTGCAACAAAAACGCTTCACCTGCTTTAGACATTTGGTTAATGATAACTTCATGGTTCAAAAATACGTGCATTTTTTTTCTTTAAAATGTCGTTTTCCTCCTTATTTATTTTTTATTTCTAAAAGGCTGCAATATTTTTTTCTCCTTGACCGAATAGTGCACTTATATCATTCTCAATAAAAGCGCGAATGATTAAAATCATATCGCTGCATTTTTATTTAATCGACACAGTGATGCCTAGCGCATCGAAAGTCCTCTTTTAGCCACATTTTCTGAAATATTTCGGACATATTTAGATTCGCATTACAGAAATATGATAAAAAAATGTGAGATCTAGCAAAAAATATATTCCCTTGAGTTTTCTTTTTATATCATTTCTTCCAAAAAATCTTTGATATAAGAGCTGTTGAAAAGGGACGCAAAAGCATGTGAGAAATTGTGTGCACTTAGTGTTGTTTTAAATTTTGGGATCCATTTGTGATAAGTGCAAAAAAAAAAAAAAAAAAAAAAAAAAAAACCTTTTTCACTAGCGGTATAAGTCGAATATCTTTTCTCTGCTTAGACAGTTGTCAGAATGAATTTGTCTGCCTTTAAATCATCTTGTTGGAAACTTGTTTTTCTTTTTGCATAATTGCACGTGTGATTCTTAGATTAATCATTATTGAGGGAAAATAAGAAGAGTTACTTAATGGTTCATCGAATTCCCAACAAGTATTTTATTCCCAAGCCTTTTCTAGGGGAGGAATATTTTCTTGTTTCTCTGAGAAAAGACCTGTTGTATCTTTTTAGCAAAATAGATTCCTTTCTTCAACCTTGCAGTGAGTAAGACATATCATCATAAATTACTCTTTATCCTTGATTTTGCATATAACTAAAATATAAAATATAGTTCGAAAAACTATTTTCTATACAATTACGATGACGTAAGTGGCGATAAAAATCGTGTTATAATTTAGAACTAAGTCTACCTTTATCTCGGTCCGTGATCGTATCCAAATCTTCCAACTCAAAAATTTCCACTCCACCCTCATCGCTGTAGAAATTCTAATCTCATAGGATTCACTTTCTATCCGTAGTAGGCCTCAGCGCCTGATAACCACTTTTATACATCCGATTTCGGCGCCGTGCGATGCATCCATTTCCGACGTCCTGTTTTCTCCCTTTTGAATCCAAGTCTCAATTACCTTTAAGTCTTTTTCATCCCAGATTTCAGAAAAAGAGAAGATGGTGACAGACCATCCTTTTTGTCTCAAGTGGGGATTACTCTGCGTTCGCTCTCCGTTTCTTATATGCTTGAACAGACATCACCAAATCGTTCAGCCCCAGACTATTCTCAAGTCATCATCTTAGGCAATTTCATGCCAATCCCTTCTGACCTGTTTGAGAAGAATATTCTGAGATTTTACCCGTTTGTAAACTAGAAGTTAATGATGATATAAAACTGTTTTGAATTTATAATTTGTTATCTTTATATTCAGAATAATTGACTAAACCAAAAAGACAGTCACTCAGCCACAACCATTATACCGATTTTAATACTTTTTTTATTTCATATAAAGTTATTGGCCCCAAGACACGTCATCAATGATCTCCTGCCTTCCAGCATCCTTCATCTTTGAAAGGAATATCAAGAGAACTACTTCACAGAACATTCTTTATGGAGAAAAAACTTTATAGAACTCCCCCCCCCCCCATCCCTCCTCCAAAACCAATTTCTCCGACTTTTATTTTATTTAAAACTTCGTAACCATACATACATTATCACTAGTCGTCTGTCTCCTATCGCCCTCCTATTTCGAAAGACGTTGTAAAATAAAACTGTGACAAAGCCCCCGGCCTCAACAATTTACACGATTTCGACGCCTCTCATGCATGAATAATCAAACGAGACGCTATATGTTTACTATGCAAGTATAATATAAAATAGCTTTTTCTTTTGTTTGATAAAAAGTAATTCATTAAAATTGATTGATATGAGTAAATTAATATAAATATCATAGTGCATAAGCATGTGTTGGGCGAAAGCAGCTAATTCTATTTCAGTTTAAACAATACAATCAAAACTAATTTATATGGTTATGGATAATAATCCTCAAATGAATATTTAGATTTCCTTTTATTAGTCTTGTTATACATCCCTGTAATGGGAAAATGCGAGAGATTGCAGTGTAAAGAAGCTTGCAGAAAGTATTTTTCGACTGGTTTAAGGCTCTAAGTTAATTAACTACTTTTGATTAAAAAAAATCAATAGACAATTTTTATGAACTCCAACTTCAGTTTCAAGCTTTTGTGTCGCTCAGTGTAGAAAAGCCGGCTCGTAAAGTTTTTAGAATATCATACAGATTTCCATGAGAGTGATTTTATTAAAAAGCAACAAGCAATAAACGGTACCAACTAATCAATCATGATTCTTAAATATTTTAGCTCCCCCGATCTCTTTCCGAAAGTAGAATATTTTTCCACCACAGAAATTTTGCAAGAAAGTTACAGAATAAATAATAAAAAAAATTAACGCAAAAATAGAGGATAACTAAAAGACATTCAATCAAAAATTTCTATTAAGGAAACTTTAATCACATCTTTTCTGTCCAGGTGATTTTAATAATTAATTTTGTTGAAAATATTTAAGAATCTGAGATAAGAAGAAATGGAATAGGAGAGGAAGATGTGTGAGTTTTCAGTACCTCAATTTTTTTGTGTGTGATCGTTTTTTTTTTTGGGGGGGGGAGGCAAATTGTGACCCATAATTTAAAAAGCTACGTAACAAACAAATGACAGAATAAAAATATTTCTAATTTTGTGTTCTGATTTTCCCTAATTGGTTTTACTTAGTGAATTTTTATAATATAATTTCTAGGTTAAAAATATTGCTTTAAAATAGGAAGCAAATATGCCACTATATAATCGTCTTGATTCTGAATTACAACAGTATTCTGAGGCTACTAGAAGAAACCACATATTATAATACAATAAAATTTTTGAAATACTGTTGCACCAAAAGTTGAAATAACCAATTTAGAAACAATATTCATCACTATCTGATCCGCATTTGAATGCAAACATTACTTTAATCAATATACAATTCATTAATACAATAGTATTTTTTGTGAATTTAGGTGATTAAAAATCGAATGAAATTTTACTTATAACATTCGTAAATAATATAATCACTCCTCATTGATCTTAAGGATGTGTAAGGAATTTTCAATACTTTCTTCAGAATCCATTGTTTTGTTTATAAATGCTACGCAAAATTGCGGATTAAACAAATATTTTCTGCTGAGTGAAATAAAAATGACTTAAACCACTTTAACTTTATTTCATCTATTATTTTTTCCCCTTTCAATTAATATCTGAAATTGAACAGTAAATGGAATAAAGAACAAAACAGTTATTTATAATTAATATATGTAACATCTAATTCGCCTTACAAAGATTTCTTTTATTGCATAATAAAATGAATAAAAAAATCACGTGCCTTCATATTTTTACTGTAGTTCATCATTTTATCCACAAAGAGAGACAATGATAGCTGACAGTACGGAAAATGCATGTATTGCATCATTAAATCCAATAAAAGTCATGAAATATGATCAATTTTATTTGAAATTTTATTTTATTTTATTCACATTTTATTTCAAACAATAGTTCATTATATCTGTGCATTTCAAGTGGCAACTTTTTTATTTGCTAGGGTTGTTTCTATAGCGCTAATACTTTAAAAACAAGAATTAAGTCATTCCCAATTAATGCAATCGATCGTAGCACTCTCCATACCAGCAACTTGATATTTCAGTGACTGAAGCCAAATAATAAATACATCGTTAGCCTCAAAAGGCACATGCACCAAATATGCCAAATGAAAAGCTAACATGGACTTAAAAAATGGAAGTTATAATTTTTATGGCTTGTAAAAAGAAAAAAGATAAGTAAAAGGGTGGAATTAATGGTTTTTTTTAATTTTCTTTTTTCTTTTCTTGACACTTGGCGTCCTTGGAATTTTTGGACACATGGACACGTGCCCTCATTCCTGTTTTCAAGGAAAATCCTTAAAGTGATCTGAGGGGATTGAAAGTAAAGCTCCCCCAAAAGTTGTTAAAGGAATAAATGTAAATAAACAATTCTTCAAAGCTGTATGTATTTCAAAATATAGAATTTTTAAAAATATATATTTCCGAGTATTTTCCGAAACTAAATGGAAAATATTTGTTTAACTTAGAACTCTAAGCTGCATTAAAACCGTTCGAGTATGGTTGAGTGTTGACTTTAAATATTTTCTATATAATCGAAGAAAACAAAATAGACTTGTTTTATCTTAAATCTAATGATAAACATTTAAAGAATGAAAAACATACTTGAAATTAAATTTAAATTATTAGATATTTTTGATATAAAATTACTTTTTATTTGATTACAACGAATTAATTATGAATTTAATTAGAAATTTTAAAAATTATGAAAGGGCATTCGTTACGTTTTAATACTATGTTATATTGGTTGGATTTATAGGGCGTTATACATTTAATTTAGCATGCTCGATAATTATCTTCTGTGCCTTTCCGATTTCTTAACGCATAACAGTACAAATACATGTAAAAAAGAAAATTAACATTTTCCTCACCAGCGATATGAATACTATATGCTAATAAACACCTTTTCTACTTGTGGTTGGATATAAATGATGTAACATTAAAAAATTAGGATATCAATACCCATGTAGAACTAATCTGCTTATCTTTAATTATCAGATAGATAGTTATACTTTCCTGTTTTTTTATATTATTGCATATGTGGTGAGGAAATTCGCTCGTAATGAAGGGCGATAAGAATATTAACATAACGGGCTAGCGAAAAGAAGGCCAAATCTATGAATAATTTAAGAAGCATAAAATATATGCAATCATTATCACATAATCTGTCCAGTCAAATGTATTCAAGTACTGCACACTTTATTTCCCTTTTATTGTAATGCCTACTTTATTTTTTACTAATGAAATGAGATGCATATACATATTTTTATTAAAATTGTATAAATTAATCACATTTTTTAACGCCTTCTATCGTTTTTTATTATTTAATGTTTTGATAGAGGCCCTTTTGTGGACAGTTTTATTGTTGCCTCAAAATAGGAATTGTATTGTCTGCACGGACGAAAAAAACAAAACTGAATTATTGCTCACCTCGGAATAAAAGAACTGAAAATTCTGCTCATGTTTAGACACCCAATTCGAAAACACTGTTGAAAATATATATACCATCTCTTTCTACTGAAAATCTATAACTCGTGTGCCTTTAACTGTTAAGAAAAGTGAAAGTTTAGCTATCATATGTATAACGCGTCTGAAAAATATCCGAGTTCGACTAGAATTTTTGCTTAGTTCCACACATTGTAAAGTCAAAAAATCGATTTCAAGGGTCTTGGTTATTCCAAGGAAGTTCAGTAGACCAGAAATATTTTTGAGACATTTTGTGGATGAAGCACTTTCTAACGTAATATCGGACTTTCTATTTTTTGAAAACGCACTTCGCAGTTAGAACTGTCTGTGATGTTTGCCATCATTTGAAAGAAGGTGTTTCGTGATTTTTCTTTTAAAACGAAGTGGAGTGAATGTTTTTCTTACTGCGTCGAAGAAATGTATTTTGAGTTTGCATAATGAAACTCTTTTTTTTTTCTTCTTTTTTAAAGAAAATGCTATAAATACTTCAAATATTTGTGTGTAAGTTGCTTTATACCTTGCTGCTCCGATCATTCTGAAATATCCGTGATACATATTTCTTAATAATCCAAATTTTTGCTGCTGTACCCAGAATAATGATTAAATTATTACTTAAATATTTGTGTACAAGTTGCTTTATACTTTGTTGCTCTGATCATTCTGAAATATCCGTGATACTTATTTCTTAATAATACTAATTTTTGCTGCAGTACCAAGAATAATGCTTAAATTATTTCTTGCGTTAATTTGTTTGCCGATTTAAGTTGATGCTGCTGTGCTCTGGGAAAGATTTTCGGAATTTGTTCCCTTCTTTAAGATAGAAACAAGAAATATTTTCCATAAAATTTTTATTTATGTGACTTCAGTTGTTGTTGTTTCTGATGGCACTTGCCATGGGCAAGCCCGCTGTTTGAAGTGAGCGATTTAAGCCGATAGAGAGCGTCTCTTGTTTTAGTAGCGCCAACTAGGGCCAAGAGTAAGATTTTGCTACTCACGCATCACTCATTCGCTTCGACAACCCCTTTTTACAGGGGGTGCATTCACACATCTCACAGATAGAACACATGAAGAACAACCATCCCGACCGGGACTCGAACCCGGGACGCCCAGATCACGGGGAAGACGCACATGAATAAGTCACATAGCCGGCGTCCTGGCATAGGGAAGACGCACTACTCCTATGCCAGGACGCCGGCTATGTGACTTATTCATACCCTAAATGTTTTTATTTAATATTTTATCAATGTGCAAGTTCTTTCCCATCAATCACAATGCTTTTCATTTAAGCAAAATATTGATTGATGTTCAAAATGTTACTTCATGAACATTTTTATCCTGCAAACTTTTTATAGGTCTTGTTTTGCCCGAGATAGTAAATAGCCGGCAATGGTCAAGCATTCCATTAGTTATTCTAGACTTCAAAATGTGATTTTTTTTTTATGGTTTGGAACTTTAATGAGAATCATTTAAAAGAGGAAGAAATGTGGGTTATGAAAGTAAACAAAGATTTTGTTTAAAATCATATTCATTGACAAAAGTGGTTCCCGTAAGGAGACATCTTATTCATAAAGTGTGAAAATTTTCTGAATTAAGAATTTAAATAAAATCTCCAAGTAGAAGTAGAATATATAAATTTAACAATGTCCTGGATTATAATTCTTTTGAAATAGAAACTTGATCAGAATTAATTTCTAGATAGAATTACTTTCTTTATTATTATCTTAAATTTTATCTTCAGAAACATTTATTTCAGGATTATCTTCATACAGAGTTGGATTGATTTTGTTCATTCAATATACTAAGTTCAAATTTCATTTCCAATTCGACATTACATTTATGTTAATGTTATCATATCTGACATTGTGCTAAAGTTATAATAAAGACATGAGCACTATAGGCTCTATCCTTTTTATTTTAAAACATTTTGGAATTTCACGAGAAAAAATAAGGCAATTTGAGATTAACGATGGTCGTTTCGGTTTACTTATAAAAGCTCATATGAATTATTTATTAAAATAATTAGTAAATAATAAACTTTGAAGATAACGGTTAAATCAAGGGATTCAACTAGATATTTTCCCTGTTATTTTTCAATAACGATGCTTTTTATTTTTCACACACTTCATTTTGCTTCTATACTTCTCACAAATGTTTTTATTTCTAATTTTTTCCTCGATAAGAAGATAAAAAATTAAATATATTTTTAAAAATTTAATATGCACAAATTCAATAAAAAAACTGTTTGGGAAAATTTAAAAAAAATGTTTGTTTTGTAAAAGTAGATGGAATAGGAGAGGTAAAAATGTTTAGATAACGTCTAGTTCCGAATCTTTTTATTCTCCAGCAGTCGAAATAAAAGTGTACAATGTGCGATACGTAATATTTATTGCAAATTAAATGACGCGAACATACATTGGTTTAAAAAAAAGCTATTTTTCTCCTGGAAACAGAAAACAGTTGTTAAATTTTTATTAACGAGTGTTTTAGTTGTAATAAAAAATGGTTTGTTCAACTTTTTTTGAGAAATGATTATTTTCAATTGCTCAATCTCTTTTTTAAATCATTATTTAAAATCTTGTGCTTATATAATGTATGGAATTGAAATGTTCAGTGTTTTAGTTTATTTTTTCGAGATAATAAAGTAGTCGCATAGAAAAATTATGAGTAAAATAATGAAATGGCAGGCAATTGTAAAAATTATCTAGTCAAATGGCCAGTATTATTCATTCCATTCATACGTGCCATTTAATTTTCGTATTAACTAAATGAACATATAATTTGTCAAATAGTTATTAAAATTGTTATCAAAATGCGGCAATCTGTTAACATCTCCTGTAAATAAATATTCAAATATTTGTCTTTGCCTCATAAGAATGTCTTATGAAAATCAGCAATTTTAATTCCAGTTCAAGACTAATTAGGAATCACATTTAAACGGTCCAAAAAAGTTTAATGTACTCATAAGGAAAATTCAAAAGAAAACACGAGATCACCTAAAAACATCGAAATATTTTATTTAAATTTCTGATATTTACTTGAATTTCTTTTACCTTTGTGTAAAACATTGTCACCTACCTTCTTAAAAAAAAATCTGTCAATAAATTATCTAAAAATTTTCCGATTTGTTTCCAATAAAAAAAATTTGAATTCTGTATGGAAAAATGATCAAACTTCAGAGGTAGGTATTGGCATGGAAATTGAATAGCTTCTTGCCTTTCTATTTACGGTAATATTTAAATAATTACCGTACATAAGTATAATTTACTATTGTACTTAATAATATTTAATTATTTAAATATAAAAGTAAGATTTATACTTACTATTGATTCATTTCATTCATTTTTTTTTGTACAAGCTGTTTCTCGTATAGATTCATAAAAATAGTCATCTTTACCAATATTTGTTGAATAACTCCCGCGCAAAACAAAGGAACTATTATTAAGGAATACGAATACCAACAAAAACGAATTTGAATTCAATATTTGGCTTCTGAAACATAAAAAAATTATTAAATTTTAAAAATGAATTTTTAAGTTTTAAATTTTACAAATGTTCGGAAAAAAATCACAAAATGAAAATGTTTAATAAAAATAATTGTACTTTTTCGATTTTAATTTCTTTTAACAAATTTAGGCTTAATTGTAAATTATGTTCTTGGAACTTTTGTCCTGTTTGATTGTTTTACGATGGTCGAAATTCAAAATTTAAAAATTTCATGAGAATTATCACAAATTCCAACTTCATACAGAAATATTTTTTAACAGCTATTAATTTGCTATGATTGTTTCCTTTCTTATATTTATGGGAACATGCAAGAAAGGTTCAAAGAAAATAAATCTATACGTGTGCAGTTAAGGTTACAAAAGATAAAATGTTAAAAATCTCGTAATGAAAAAGTACATTTAAAATGTATAAATTTCAATAAATGCCTCTGGATAAAAATATATGAAAGTTAATTTAGAATGGAAATAGAATATTTATAAGCTGATTTAGAATTTTTTTTTATTTAACGAAATGAAAATTCGTTTAAGTAGTGAATGCGTTATTTATTTACCTTAATGATTAGGATGTCAATGTTTTTTGCAGCTACTAAATGATGAAAAAATTTTCAAAATACTTTTAATTGGTTTTGCAAACATACAATATATATATAAGTGGAACGGTAGTAGCTTTTAAGCTTTAAACTTTTAAATCATAGATTATTTTGTTATCTCCTTTGTATACATTAAAAACATTGCAAATAAGGTAAATTTACACAGATATTTTAAGTTCAGTGTATACTAGATTTCCTTGTACTTAAAAACATTTCAGTTTTATTTTGAAAGTTGATGCAGGAATCCTTTAAGTTAACTAATATTTAAAAAAATAAGAGAGGAACATTTTTTTGCACAGTCAAATGCATTCATTTCAATTTTAAAGTAAAACAGTTCGACATATTATGGCGATCAATTACTTTAAGGCAATTCAATAATACTTCAAAAGTCTTCCAAAGTGATTAAATTAAATTGGAGCCCTTCGATGATATTAAAATCTTGAAGTCTAAGTCGCTTATATTTTAAGAAGGAATGCTATTTCCTTAAAGAGATTTTATTTAAATTCTTGAGAAACACTTTTCCTTTAATTTATTTCGTTTCAATGAATAAGGCCTTAGAAAAGAAATGACGAAAATCTATTGATTTTAATATCTGATATATAGCATACATTAATTATTTTTTATAGGGCCTTTATTTCAATCTGCATGTATTCGCTACTTTTAATGTATAATAATTTATTTTTTTCTTTCAAAATACTTATTTACATTCTCATCAGGACTAATTATTATAATTACAGAGGAAAAATTATAAAAACCAAATGATCAATCATAGAATACTTTTATATCCACTAGATGCATTGCGACAATTTTAGGATGAAAATGATTGTGATTAAAAGAAGTTTAATAGAATAAGGCATGTGTCCATGTACAAACAAGAACATAATACTTAAATAAGTTGAACAGTAAAACAAGGAAGCAATATCAGCTCTTAAATCTGATTGTAAAATGATATGAACTGAAGTGAAACAAAGCTTTAAAATATTTATAATTTTTCAAATTTTGATTTTCATTCCAACAAGACTTCTAATGAATCTATCAGGTTATGTGACATTGGGCAAGATCGTCATAAAGTTTGAGTTTTGGAATCAATCTGTTGCTGTCTTACATGAAAAAAAAAATGCTACATCATTACATAGCTTAGAATAACGTGTAGATTCAAGAATAGTCAATTCTGACTCCAACACTGAGGTGTCAGAAAAAATATCTTAGGAATAACTTGTTAAACGATACATATTTTTTAATACGATTGTATGCAGCGATCTCGTTTTAAGAATCTATTTTATGTCTTGATTGTTCTTATAGCTTTTAAATACAGAATGACTACAAATTTGATAAGAATTCTAGAAAGAGTTCAAAGATGTAAACATTCTACGCAAAATTAAGAAATATAAATACTACTTAAAAAGCGAATTATTTTTATGAGCAAGAATAAGACTACACGGATTTTAGTTTGTGTATGATTTTCTGGAGGAAATGGGTGCTCGTTGGAAGATGTGGCCAGCTAAATTATGGGTTACAATCACATAAAGTTTAATCAGAATGTTGTAGGAAGAGCCACTATACGACACCTCGCAGCACCTTCCAGAATATGAAGTCCTCGCTGCAAAAAGAATGAGACTTGCTGCTTTGTGCAACAACGTCATTTTGAACATGGCTACTCCCTTAATTAGTCGGATTATTCTTAATTTATCAGGTTCCTGCTCTGGTCATTTTTAATGCTTCTTTAAAATACTTGAAAAAATGCTCTTTTTAACTTTTAATGTTATTAGAGCATTGGACATGTGTGAGGAAAATTCTTTGCGATAAACAGATTATTATTCTAAATACAGCACGTTTCATATTTTGGACATCAATTTCCATAACGATATCAAACCACTAAATAGAAAATTGTATAAAAATGTAAAAGGAAAAATGAAAATCTAAGTATTTTTTGGATTCCAAAGAAGAATTTATTTGCTAATATGCCTCTACTTCAAAATAAATTACCTATTTTAAAACTGAATTGCCTGTTAATTGTAAATAGATTTCATATTATCCATAGATAAATATATCCTTTATTTCTAGAAATAGCAACTGAAACCAAAATTTTGAAAGCATAATTTTTATTATGGACTTGCAGTTATTTGAAACTTTGATGAAAAACGAATATAAGAAATTTAGTTAGTCAGTTAAGCTTCGTAAAATGTCGCTGAACAATAAATTTTTCCCATTTTTCATTGAGTTTTGAAAGTTCAGATCCTTACGTCTATTATCCATTTCTTCTTGATACTATTAAAACGAAAATTAAAATGTTTAAAAAACTCCTCATTAAAAAAATTTCTAAATACGCTAAAAATAACCGAGATTCAAAGGAGATAACTGCAGTTTTTAATAAGGAAAATAATCCAACCTATTAAAACTAGTCACATTAAAATCACATTGAAGTAAGATAGGGATATTTTATAAAATTGAAACATTTGAATACCTTTTTATGACATGCAAACTTATTTTACAATATCTGGAGAAAAAGAAATATTCGATTCTAAAAGAAAGTCACTAAACGAAGAAAAAAAATTGAAGAATTATTAATTTTGAAATAAAAATCAAGACTTTTAAGAGGATTTTCATTTAAAATAAAAAAAAAATCTTTTTTAAAAAAATTAATTGCAATCTTTCAGAGAAAGAATCTGAATTTCTTATAGAGAAAGACGTCAAACTATTAATACCTTTCATCTGCGAATTCACTTAAAATTCTAATTAGATGACACATTTTATTTCGCACTATATTTCGATCCAAATGCGAACTGAAAAGATACCTAAGGTACTTAAGTTTCTCTAAGTGATTTTTGTCTTTTCAATTAATTGCTCTTTGACTTTGAAAAAGGTGAAAGCTAATTATGTTTAAAGCATAAATGAAAAAAACTTTTATATTTGATAAAAAAATTCAGTTTAATTTCAAAATTCTTTTTCCTGATATCGCAGATTTATTTTATATAATCTGCAGTCAAAGATTGTATAAAATAATATAATTTTTGACTATAGATTATATACAGTTCTTCATTTTTGAGAACAGCAAATGATGCCAACAAAAAATAATTGTAATTTGTGCAATCACTTTATAAATAAATATTTGTTTCATAAAAAATTTGATTTCAAAACAAATCTTCTAGTTTTCGAGTTATCAATAGTCAAAACAATAATTATAATTTTGTTTAAGTGATCTACAGAAGATTGTTTTAGAAACGTTTCATGAAACATTTCCAAACTTACTTATTTTCGAAGTATGCAATCAAAATTGAACTACTATATAAAATATTGTTTCATAAAAAATTTGATTTCAAAACAAATCTTCTAGATTTCGAGTTTATCAATAGGCAAAACAATAATTATAATTTTATTTAAGTGATCTATAGAAGATTGTTTTATATAAAGAACGCATAAGAAAGATAGAAACGTTTCATGAAACATTTCCAAACTTACTTATTTTCGAAGCGTGCAATCAATACTGAACTACTGCACAAGTTTCCCATTCTAAACTTAGCGTTAAAAAAATGTACACTAGGGTGGAGCAAAAAAAAACCAACTTTTGATTTTTAATTTGTAATAGCGCGGAAAAGTTGCCTTTTGGTGTAGATAAGATAAATTAAAAATATGAAAAATATTGGAGTACATCTTGAGGTGCCGCAAGGTCATTAAAGTTTTATAAAATTGAAATTTTTTCTACATTTTAAAGAGTTTTGCAAGAAATAATCAACTTTTGATTTTTAATTCGTAATAACGCCAAAAATTTACCTCTTGGTGCAGATAAGATAAATCAAAAATATAAAAGATATTTACTGTACTTATCAAATAATTGCTTAGTATACTGCTAAACAATTATTTGATAAAGACTAAACTGCTTTTGATGAGCAAATATGAAAAGCAAATATTTTAACCTGGATATAAATATTGGAAGTATAGTTTGTACGATACGAGATAAGACACAAGAGACGAGGCACTTTAGCTTAGTTAAGTTATATTTAACTCGATTTTAAAGCAACAAGGGGAATATTTTGTGACAGATTTCGTAATTCTGAACTGTAGTCAGATACCGAGGAGGACGTCTGGGTCAGAATCCCATCACTTTTCATCAAATATGCACACCACGTCGATGGAGAGACGTTTAAACCTAGATAGTGTATTTAATGTGTATGAGGTCCCCATACAGGTAGATCATTAGTGGAAGGAAAGTTCAATATGGAGCCGTCTGAGACAAACCTAACCACCTAGTTGTTATAATCTCTGATAAGCAAGGAAACAAAAGCGGGGAGCTGTCTCATTCCGAAGATACACTTTTATCATTTACTCATTTACCGGTGATTAAGGACATGGAATTTAGGTTTTGAAAAACACCGCCTTCACAGAGATTTCTTTTTTATTAAAACAAAAAACTTTGCATAGGTTTTTATTTAAATTCCGAGTTCTATTTAATCTGCCCATTAGGATGCTTCTAGCAATGCAATCAATAAATATGCGAATAACTTTGAGCAAACGACTTATATTGTTAGGAAGAGAGCTGAAGGTGACAAAAGAGTGCACACTCCATGAAATATGGCAATCTTCTTTTCTCAGCAATTGGGTTTTCAAATAGCCAAACATTTTGATCAGTTATTAAAGTTGCTAGCGATTTCTTAGCACCTAGAAAAATTGTTAAAGTGGTCAATTCCCTTAAAACAAGGCATTGTAACAACGCGGTTACCATCTGAAAAAAAGCCTGGATAACCTTAGACAAAACAGCTTCACTCAGTATGGCATAGTAGTTTGGTCATTTTTCACATGAACGGGAATTACTGTGATAGTAGTATAAAGTCTGTTTTTACTTTTTGGATGGATTCAACAATGATTGGAACGAAATAACTATGTTACAGGAAAACTAAATGCAATGTGTTTTTAGATATTAGTTTCACTTTATCTTGAATAAATTTCCATTTTTGGTTGAACTAACACATTGCTGTTTAGCAAAAATGCATGTATGAAAATGCGACTGATGGATTAATGTTGGCTTCTAATTTTGTTTCAATATACATAATTCAATTTTAAGCGCGTTAAAAATTAATCATTTTTCTCATTATTTAAATTCAAATTAATAAATATTCCTGTATTGCGCTGGCCTTTAGTTTTCCCAGACCAGTAAGTGTCCAGTTATTGTGACTTTCTCGAACGTTGATCTGCCGTATCGCATAAAAAATAACGTCTCAAAGAAGCTATATTTAAGTAAAATTCCAGAATCGTACGTGTAAAATTATTTGTAATACGCTGCTATAATGTATTTAGTAGCATCGTACATTTAATTATGCAAATCTGGGAACATCCAATAAAGTGTGTCATTATTAAAGCTGTTCTAGATTCTTCTTGATGTTTGATAATTCTTAAAAAAATATTTTATAGTACGAGAACTGTCGAAAAACTCTATAACAGTTTTCAAAATATGCTTAACGAAAATGATTTTTTTTTTCTAGAAGTGATGGATGAAAACATGACCATCAAATGGAAACTCTAGAAATAAAGTTTCGATTTCTATTCTTATGCTACTTATTTAGGAATAAACTTTGAGATGTTGCAGTTGCTATATTTGCCGGGTATATATCCTGCTACAGTGATTTTCAACATTTAAGAGTTTTTAATGCAGAGATAAATAATCAAGCGGTACCTAAAGGAAGATTTGTAAACTTTTCTTCGATGCATTCTGCAACTGTTTGCAAAATAAGCAAGAAACTGCTTGACTCGTATTTGATTAAGTAAAAAACAAAGGAGCAGACCTGCTCTTTCGGTACTTCCCAGAATAGTTTATTGCGTGATCAGATTGTACTTAGAGTATATCCTGATAAAGTAGAGGAACTACTGTTTTCTGAACAAGAACTAACATTGAGTAAAGCAATAGATATATCTCGTGCAGGTGAACAATTCAGTTGAAAGAGATGTACATAATTGCCTATAATGAAAAAAAAATTCTTGCATTAAAACGTCTACAAGAATAGCATCTAAGAATGATACTAATTTAAGCAAAGCCCTGAAAATGTTAAGGAAACCAAACTACCGTTGCAATTTATTGCTGCGCTTAAGTACTATAACGGGAGAGGATATTATGCACACCATTGCAAATTTAAATGGAAGAATAATCGTCCGAATAAAGAAAAAGTGCACGTAACAGGGGGGATTATTTTTAGTCATAAGATTTAACTTGTAATAACCTTCATATAGGCGAATTTTTAGTTAAAAACAGAAAGGAATTCAATGAAAATTTATAGCTTGTAACTGTAAAATTTGATTCGGGAATATTACAATATTAAACTCGATACTGATACTGAGGGAAATATATTACAAAGTCAGAATAGCGTAAAACATTTGCACGGTTTCAAAAATTTCCCTTAAGACATTTAAGATCCTTTAATGATAGTTATACACTTGATCTTGCTGAAATACATGTGAACTGTTTAACAGAAAACAAATCAGTTAAAATTGAGCCAATGGTCATTAATGGAGAATATAATTGCATACATGTAAAAATCTTGACTTGATTAAATGAATTACCGTATCAACATAAAGACTTGAAACTAAAATTATGTTCCTGAGAAAATATTTCTTGTTATTGACACACTAAAAATTTTGAATTTGATATTGAATTTCGAGAACTTAACTATTTCGTCATCTTCTCCTAATATATGCTTTTCGAGTAATAGTTAAATTTGAAATTGATTCCATGGTTAAGAAAAATTAAGGTTAAGCCAGTTACATACATATGCTAGCCCTGAAGTAAGCCCAATGGTTATTATTTTTAAAAAACTAAGTTAGTTTGTATATTTATGGATCCAGCAAATAAGTTTATAAGGATACCTCATTATCTTCTCAAAAAAGTCGATAATACTGCTAAACAGGTGATAACAGCTACTTGATGGTAAACGAGAATTTTGCAAACTTCGCGTTTCCAAAAGAGTATCTGGTTATCTGGATATACTTTAGGGTCGTTATTCATTTTTAAACTTCCCTTTTCTCCAAATTTCTCCTGCAGAAAAATTATAGCAAATTATAAAATAATTCTGAAATGTTTAAAAAATATGGAGTGTTTCGATGATTTATATTTTTATTTTTGAAAGTACTGGAGATGGTTTTCATAAATTGACTGAAAATGTTATTCAAAGACTATTTGTAGATAAATCTCAATAATGTTCTATGTGCCAGCAAACTTCCAACTCTCCGAATACAGAATTTTTATTGAATACAGAATTATTATTTTACAGAATTATTATTTGTTTTTTCCTCTGGAAAAAAGTTCCTACACCGTTTTTGAACGCGATGGTATTTTGGCTTTCTATTTTGGATATTTTGACTTTAAATGGCCAAATCTCGAACTCCGAGGCTATAATTAATAATTTGAAAGATAGTTTTGCCATCCATGAAATACCTGATATCTCGAAAACGGATAATAGCACACTGTAACTATTTCAGGCTTTCCATCAGTTTACACACGACTGGAAAATCAAACTTCAGACTTCCTTTTTACCCTAAGCAGAAATACTTGGCAGAGAACTTTTAAATCGATATAAGATAGAAAAGAAAGATCACAGATTAGCTCTTCGCTTTTGATAAAATAGTGATCGCAAAGAGTTACCTTCTCCTGTTCAATAACATTTTGGGCTTCTTAGCAGTAGCTTTATTCAGTTACACCCATCTCAACGTCTTTTCAGAATGTTGTCACGTGTGTCTCTAAGGAAAATTAGAGAAATCATGAAATGTCACGACCTCTCGATATAAAAGTTAGCGATTATTTATAGAAAGGTGCGTTGTTAAGCGGAAAATAGCATACAGAAACTTGATTCCTGCTACCGTTTCTTCTGTTTCAGATGCTCCTCTTTCCTACTTCATTTTTACGTCTGACTAGAAAATTTTAAAACAAAATTCAGAAGTCATCCGCAGCACCGAAGCTTTATACCTACTGATCTTGAAATTGTTATTTGTTCTAACGCAAATTAACCTTCTCAGAATTCTGCGAAGGTTTTGTCCCAACAATCTAATTCTTCTACTTACTATTTTCCTTCCAGTGATGCTGTAGTGAATTTCAGTTACAATGCTTTGCTTATTAAACTTATATCTTTTAGTTTTGAGCTTGCATTATGAGAGGCCAGTTGGAAGATTAAAATACAGAATGGTTATAATTAAAGTTCCACTGTGAAATGGTCATAAAAGGAAAACTACTTTACCAAATGTTATCAAACTTGGTAATAGTTTAAGCAAGGTCATGGGAATTTCTTTTCTACCAAAAAAAGTTCAAAACTCACCACCAGGGAAGGAAATGGCACTGTATGCAATATTGTTAAACAAAATAGGACATGTAGACATGGGTTTAAAATGTGTTTGTTTCTGAAACGAAACTGTTTGTAGGATTATGTAAAAACCCAATGTCTTGGAATTGACTTTAAGCAGGAAGAAGCAAATGATTTATGCAGATGCGCTTCACACGTCATTTGGTTTTCCACATAAAAGTGAGACTGTTTGTCAGAGTTCCCATTGATACGAATCGACAATGTTTCTAACCATGCAAGAGCATGCCTTTCTCTTTGAATGTTATTATGAATGCAATAGCATTGAATGGCGTGTTTTGCAAAGGTATCATTCAGTAAGAGAAATGCACCGACGGATATGCTAAGAGCTCTTGATGAGAATGCAGTAATACGATTTAACTTGCTATCAGAAAATGATAAATACCACATTAAACATGTTTTATAACACATTTCAAAACACTGCCGTCATGTCCTATTTTGTTTAACAATATTGCCTACAGAGAAATTTCCCCTCTGGTAGAGAGTTTTTGAATTTTTTTTAGGTGGAAAAGAAATTCCCATCACATCCTTTAAACTATTACTAAGTTTCATAACATTTGGTTCAGTAGTTTTCTTTTTATATTAATTTTAAAGTGGAATTTTAATTACAACCATCCTGTATTTCTAGCTGATTTTCATTCAATAATTAGTTGATATGCTTTTTTCAATAAGCATTTTTTAAATTAATTCAAATGTTTTATTTATTAATATGCTAAAGAAACGTTTTCTATCTAGCTATGGATCTTATCATATATTTAATAGCATTGTATATTTAAGTAAGCATATCTGGAAAATATATGCTTATTAAATAATTTTGTTATAAATCGGTTGTTATAAATGCATCATAATAAAATAATTATTGTTCTTACTTGCTTTCCTTTTAACAATCATTAAAAAGTATTGCATCATACATAAACGTTTTGAACATGTACACATGACCTCTCCCCTGCCTTCTTTAAAGTGCTATGACCAGCCCCGCAAGTTCCTTGTCATGGTTCAATATAACTCTTAAAAATCGTTTCAGAAATGAAAACTATTTCCTGATTATGACAATGAAAATTAAAGATGTGTTTAAGGGACAATTCTTATGATACTTCTATCTATACATATATCGGATTAAAAATATTTGAGAAATAGCGAAATACACACACACACACACACACACACACACATATATATATACACACACACACACACACACACATATATATATATATATATACACACACACACACACATAGGTATAGGCACTTAAGAATATTACCACGAATTTTCTAAACATTCTTTATTTTTTCGAGGATTTCACATACCATTGAATGAAAATCTCAGTAGAATAATATATAAAACGAAAGCCTAATAATAAATAGTTGGTTTCTCAGAAACAATTTTGCGGTAAATGTTTATATTTTGGATCTGATCCAAAAACCAGTCAGTTGCAGGAGTGAAATATTTCCGATAAAACAAATGCTCAAAGAAAGCCAAGATTATTTTTAATGTATGAGCTTGATATACTCGTATTTTCTTCCGTAATTTTTCCTTTCGCGATAGCATTGTTTTCATGTTTTATTACATTTAAAGCAAGTGACAGGCCGTTTAACAGATTTTATTTCCAATGATGATGACAAAAAGAAAAATGAACTTAACAAATTGTCATTTCTAATTTTCATTATATACGTGTTTTTTTTCTTTATTTTTGAATATATTAAAGATTTGTCAGTTACGGTGAACGATTTTTTTTACAATCACTATTTCTTTTATAATACTGTCAAAAAATTGATGTTATTAAAGATTTGCATTTTTTTATAATTGATATTTTTTTTAAATTTAACTTATTACCGAAAACTATTTCTGTTTCAAACTGAAGGTTACAAAAATGATAAATAGTGATTATCTAAAAACAATTATTTTCTTAACAAGGTTTATGAGTAAATACTATGAATAAAGCTATGTAACATATAATTAATTGAGTTTCAGAAATTTTTTGAAATATTGGAGTATATTGTTTCACATTTGTTTTGTATTTCTTTTTCATATTTGGCTTTTTTACTTCAACTGTTGTATTCTTTAAGTAAAGATTTTTACAATGCACAATTTAAATAAAGAATGCCAACCTAAAATCATTATTATGTTAATAAAAAGTGGAAATGAAAATTCTGGTTTGTATTTAATGTTAAAAAAAACACATTTTTTTAAATCACAACATTAATTTTAGCAGAATCACGCTTGTGAAACATTAGTTTGAATTCAAATACAAAATAAAATATGTTGCAACAAACTGTGTTTAAACTTAATTTTGAAAATTTTATTAAAATTAAAGCGGTAATCACTTATAAATGGTGTACCTGAAGCGTTGATGCTTTGAATTTTAAAGTGACGTAAAAGTGATTGTTAAGCAACAATATGCTTCGAAGTTATCGTAGAAAAACTTAAAAATTTCGTTTATTTTTGATTAATTAAACATTTTATTAAAAGCTTAAAATGCTCTTTCTTATTGTCACCTATTACAAAAGAAGTAACTATGTGCCAAATTTGCATCTCTTGATTCATTATATTCATTCTAACGATTTACACATCACGTAATTTACAGTTTCTAAACAAACAGAAAAATATTATTACATGAAAAACAGTTAAATAGGAAAAAGGCAAAAACGTATAAACATTCAAATATATATTTGGCTCTTTCTAAGTAACAAAAATTTGCTTATTTTTTAAGTGGAAAATTTATTTATAAATCATTTCTCTTAAATTATCAATCTTATCAGATGCTGATTGGCTAATATATACTATTAATTTGTAACGAATATCTGAAGTTGTAATTTTTATTTTTCTATTTAGATATTTAATAATTTAATTATTTATTTTACAATAAAAAATATGTTCAAATTATCTGAAACTTTTATGTTTCGTCATTTTTATATTCTTGTCGGAAAAGGTTCTAAATATTGATCACGATGTTATTAAATGTATAAATTAACTCTTTTGCCCTGCAAAGTGAGTTCTTTAGAGTTTAAAGCACTTTTATTAGATGAACGCTGATAGGATATTTGTCATTATGCTATTAAAAGATCGATTAATTAAAGTGGAAGAATATTTGGTAATTCTGGTTGGAAAGATTTGTGTAATACTAGATATGCTGGGATTTAATTAACATAATATTTCAAATATTTCTCCAAATTCAATACAAAATTTTATCATTTTAGCTTAATACCTTCTGAAATGCATTTATTAAGAATATCCATTCCAATCTTAACATCAGAAATTACAGGACTTCACAAATTGACAGATACCCGAAAAAGAATTGGTCGCTATTCCATTATTTTACTGAACAATAGAGAATATAATAATCTCAGTTGATACATTAATGATCATGTAGTGCATCATCGCTTTTGTAAAGTTACAATGTCAAATGTTTTCTTCAGAAATTAAAAATTCTTCACAAAAATACGTAATAACAAGTTATAAAGGTTTAGTTTTTCCTATATTCTAACTCCAAAATAAGGAAAATATTTGGTTTAATTATAGAGGTATATAGTACCAGGTAATTACTTGACCATTCCCTAGCAAACCGTGTAATGCAGCAATATAAGTTTGTAATCGTAAAGTGCAAAATATAAACTTGGAATAAGAGATATTCATTTTTATAAAATTTTTAAAAAATCAGCATTATTTTAGAGAGTATAATCAGGATGCAGATTCTATAAATCATGAAAAATGCTTTTCAACGCATAAGTGTAAACAATTTGTTTATATATGTTATTGAGATAATATACAATGGAAATTAATTATTGCAAACTGGATTCGGACTGTAGAGCTGCAGCACCTTCGAAATTTTTTTTTTTTAATTTGAATTTTTCCTTTTTATCTAATTTGTACCATCGAACTTTAAGAGTAAGATTCTCTGATCTTACTTTTTTTTATTTTAATAGTTTCATGATCAAGGAAAATGAAAGAAAGCAATAAAAGTATAAAGAAGATAAAAAATGAAGCAACAATCAAGAGAAACACTCTGGGCTGTTGTCGAACAGCCAATGAAGGTCCACTGCATGCACACTTAATTAATTAATTTAAGATCAAAAGCAACTCTTCCTTCCTTTGAATTTTAAAAGCATTAGAACTGCATTCAGACTTTACCCATCTTGGAGCGTGGCAAACTGATTCCTTCTTTTTGTACACTTCTATCCAAAGATCGTGTTTGTTCTCTCAGTTCTTTTTTTACTGTCAGTTTATAAATTTTCGTCTCGATTCTTGTTGCCTGAACAGAAACGCAACTGGTTTATTCTTTTTCTTTTGTTAGAGCTTACTCTTCAAAAAAGGTACGTGCGTAATTTTCTAAAATGCTACTGTGATGAAAATTTTTATAAGGAGGTGTCCATTATTATTAATTATTATATATGAAAAACGATTGATGCTACAAATCATTTATTGTACATTTTATTTGAAATTCATTCTTGGACGAGCATTATCGAGCTGAATGGACGAAGATAAAAGTGCGTGAGGGTAGGGGAGGTATTGATATTTTTATCTGCTGAATCATTACTTCAAATTCATATAATTCTCTATTGACAAAGTCACAAGGAATTTATATTATATACTGGTTGTGTAATGTTTTTGAAATACAACAAACTTTATATCTAGATTTGAAATTAAAATTTATAGGCTACTTTTAAGAAAAGCATTTTTTTTAAAAATTTCAATCCCTTAATAAGTATTTTTGCAACATTGTTAATTTCTGAGCTAACGAGTCGCCACTGAACACGGTGCATGTGAATTATCTTTTATAAAATCGGACTATTTGTTCATTAAATGTTCAGCTCACGAGCCTTTTAAATTATCTTCCTATTTTTTTTAGCCTTCGCATTTTACTTATTCTTTAGTTTAGAATGTACGAAAGAGGAAAGAAAAAATATTATTTTTATATAAATATTAAGTTTATGATATTTTAAATATGATTTTAATTAATTTTCATTCAGTTCTTTACTAATATTATTTGAAACTTTGAATTATCACAAATCACAAACATACATTGAAGTTGAAATTATTTTTAAATTGTGGCAAAAGCTGTAAAAAGAAAAAGAAAAAGAAAAAACTCTGTTCGCATTTTCTTGAAAATTCAGCTGCCGTTCGAGGTTGAAGCAGGTGATTTAGCAAGATAAACACGATCTCTAGTCAGACAAATGGCCACCTTTAAAATGTTCCAAGGTGTATTGACAGGCATAACACGAGCTCACTCTCAGTTCAAGCTGATAACACTTTCTTTAACATCTGAGGCACAAAAGGAGAAAATGTAAGACTCTGTAACCAATCACCCAGCTTTGTAACTACATACCAGGCGATATTGACTGTTGAGAAGAACAAAGGAATGATATACGCGATGTTTTTTCCTTCAGTATTGTTATTCGACCCTTTTGAGTTAGAGTGTAGTAAGAATTGAACTATATCGATTCATGACACAAACAGTGATTGTGATTTAATATTTCTCATCAACCGAAAAAAGAATATTACTCACGTGCAATTTAGGCGGTTCCTTTAATAGATCTCAGGTTACACAAAAGTATAAATCTTTCGTATTTGAAACATAATCAAGTGTAAGAAAATAAGTGTGGTTTGAAAAAAAAATGCATATTTCAATCGGCTGGACTCTTCTTTGCATTTATAATCTAGTAAAGTAGCATCATTTCTTACAAACAGTGAAGAATTGAAAACCCAGCTTAAGTAGATCTTAACTATATATTTAAGTAGAAACTATCGTCTAGGGAGATTATTTATTGCTGTTTAAATCTTTTGATTTTGATTACTGATTACACATTCTGTTGGAGCATTTTTTTTAAAAACAGAGATTGCTCTTTTTTTTTTTTGTAAAAATAACCACATTTAAGTAATTTAATGTGGTTATTTTTAGTGGGATTAGTTAGTAGATCCAGAAGATGTTTTGGAAATTTTATTTAACCTTACTTAAAAGTGACATGGTACTGAGGTGAGAAATTTAGATGTTAATCTGAACAAGGGAAACCACAAGCCTTAAAATAAGCAAAGCATTTACACACAGTTTGGATCACATGGTGAAATTGAGCATATGTTACGGTCAATGTGATTAATCGGTTACTATTAATAATAACTGAAGTTAGTATTAATAGCAATCGGTAATTAATAATAATAACCACTAAATGTGATAAATCGATTAATCACTTTAAGGGATTATTATTAATAATAAAGAATCGTCACAAGTGTAATTATTAATAATAACCAATTTTCACTTTTTATTGATTTTTAGATCTATACATGAAGTAAAGTATAGTATGTACGATATTATCAAATAATATGTACATTCTTCTAAAGTATAGTATGTACGATATTATCAAATAATATGTACATTCTTCTAAAGCAGAGCATGAACTATATTATGAGAAAAAAAAAGAAAAAAATATAACTCGTTGTTTGCGAATAAGCTATGAAAATTAAAATTATATTCCCAACAATTATTTGCTCAGCTTTTCATACTTAATGAAACAAAATTTCTTAGAATGATTGCTTAGAAAAAATGCCTTCCAGAAGCTCATTTTTTTTTCAGATATTAAAAAATTAAATTAAATGCTATTTTTCCTGAAGAAATGTATACTGCTCCATATAAGCTTAAAATGAAGTATACATATGATAATTTTTACAATCTGTAACGTTTTAAACTTTATTTCTTATTTGGAATCATCATCACTATTTTTTAAACTCTCAAAAAATTTGTCAGCGTTCTTTTACAATGATATAAATTTGGGTATTTGATTTTGTACTGTGATATGTTTGACTATAAGGCGAACCATATATTACTTTGCTCCTATAAGTAAGAATATCTGTAGTCTCACAAAAAATTTCATATTATTATTTTATTTATAAATACTATTCTGTTTAGCTATGAGAAGCACATGGTCATAAATGCCGCAATCATATAAGTTTAAAGAGGACAGAGAAGGAACTGCTAATACAATCTATGCGTAGGAAGATTCTGAACAAAGTTCACGCCGCAGAAAAATATATGAGTCAGCAAGATATATTTTGACTGGCTTTCTCGCTAACTTCTATAAGTGGACTTCAGTCGAAAATTTGGTGCGGAAATAGTATGATTGGGATAACAAAATAAAACGATGTCTTTTTTTGCACACGGCGAATATATGCATCGTGTTGCATTTACTCGAATATTTTTACAAAAATCTGAATAGCTTCTAATATTTTTTTTAGCTCTATACGAATTATATTTCATGGATAAATAACAACTTTATCACTTTCCTTGAACAGGAATATCACTAATAAGAAAGAGTGACAAGTTGTTGATATTTTTTTTAAAATGACAAGGGGAAAAAAAGACATTCTTAAATATTTATTAGGGCGAAGAGTAAATTATTATCTAAAACTAATTAATTCATGTTATCTTTTCCCTTCAAAACATATTTTGAGTTTGAAGTCTGCGAATATATAGAAAATTAATTATTATCGATCGATTCTATTTTAATGTATATGAATATGCAATTTTCAGACATATAGGATAAAAACACATCTCCTCCTTTGTTAGTTAATTACTTTTTCCTGGTCTGTAAACAAACTAGAAGGACTTGGGATGATAAAAGAAAAAGAGTATTCAGGCGTGTTTTATTTTGTAAATCTTTTCTCTTCGTGAATTCAAAAATGTAACGAAATATAAAAAAAAGAAAATTACTTGTTTTTTCCCCGAGTTATAAATGAATAGCCGTATCTCTTTAACATGTGAAAAATAATTTAAGGATATTTATTAAAACCTTTTCTATATCACTTGTTCTTTGATATAATTTATTCATTCGTATTAAAATTATAATCTGTTTGAAGAAACTTTTTGTTTCTGAAATTTGTCTTTATAAAAAAAATCATTTTTCTGATGTTCGATCATATTTGCTTATTTTTATACCTCAATTCTTCATGTAGAGGCTTATTAAGGAGAAAAGAAATAATTACTGTGTTTTAATTCAATTTCATCAAGGTAAAATCACAAATTTTATTATAAGACACTGCGCCTGAGTTTGGGTTTCAAAATATAAAGACTGCGCGTTTGAAAACAGACGATATTGCAGAACCTCAGATTTGATGTATGATAATCTATAGTTTAGAAAAGGATAAAATGTCCTTTTGAAACCAGATTTAATTTGGAGAATAGGACAGTTTACTCTCACCCTCTTTCTATGACATTAAAAATAATTTATGTGGCTCATATAGAATTAATGTTACTTTCTCCAACCCATTTACAGCATATATAGGCCATATACTTTTGGGGAGGAGGTAAAACCGTCTACAGTATAATACTCTCCATAAATTAACTATGCTAAGGAATTGAAATACTAAGACTTTAGTAAACGATATTTGTTTTACCCATAATCAGAGTTAAAATATTTAGTTTTCAGAATTTTTAAACGTAATTCTCATATTTACTTTAGAAAATAAGTCTGATTTTATTTCTGATTGAGGAACAAAGTAGTAAGTGCATTTACAGACTTTCAAGTCATTGAAAGATAGGATCAATGGTCCTTTTCGATCTCTCGTGGGAATAAAAATTATTTCCTTCATTCATTCATTCATTAGAAATGTATTTATTCATCGTGTATGGTATAGTAAAGTAAGGTAAGTGAGTAAACTAGTTACAAGGAGATTAGAGGACAAAAAGGATCGATTTCCATGATGTTAAGCATATGCTGTCTTAATTTAGTAGCATATTAGGAAAAAATTACTTTGGTGCAGGATTTATGATACAATAGAATAGTGAAGTGCTCAAAATGAAAAGAATTAGTTAAAAAAATAATCTATTTTCTAAATCAAAACAATTTTAGAAAAACCAGTATATGAAATAAATTATTGTTACATTTTCATTGCTCGGAATGCAGTGGTCACGAGTTCAAAATACTAAGAGATATATAGACTCATCATTTTATTTTCTATAGATTGACACCGAAAATATGTAGAAGAATTTAAACTTCTAATAGTAAAGGAAAGAATTATCAGAAAAAAATGTAAAAATTTAAGGAGCAAAAAGGAAAATTGAAAATTTTACTGATCATTGTCATCTCTTTGAGGTGAACAGTAAACCTTAAAACTCTAACCGGTTGAATAAATACTGCCAGTGACAATTCAAACTGACAGTTCCGAGAATTCAATCAGATATGTCCTGATATTCATTTATTTAGTTTGAAATATATATAAGTTATTTAAAAGATATATTATATATATATTTAAAAATAACTATTATATTTGAAAAGAATTTTGTTTTAAATACCAGTTTTTAAAATTTTCTATAATTGAACTGCTTTGAAAATATTAATTTTTATAAAAATCATGAAACTATTTTTATAGCCTTCAAACACTAGAAACACATTTCACGATATTATTTTCATCTGTAATTCTATCGCTCATAGATTTCGGTATGCTCTTAATTTGACTTGTCTTTGATTAAAGCATAGTTTTAGTATTTTATAATTTAAATTAAGCAATGTGTCTTAAAATATTTATAGTATACTCCTCTCTCTTTAAACTAGGTTTCAAATAATATATATGCATTCTTAAGTTTGCTATAATGATATGAAAGCGAAATATTTAATTTTAACAAACTAAATTCTTAGAAATTTTTTTTATTTGAATCACATATCCTTGTGTCTACTATTAATAAAATATAGTATAAATCAAAAAAGAAAGGGCTTAAATATTATTTTTCATCGTAAAATTATTCTAGAATGATTTAATCTTATGCTGAATAATGATATGCTAAAGCAAAAGTTTTAGAATATTTAAATCTTTATGATCAGAAAGAGCCAAATGGTATAAAATACTCAATTTATCATTGATTCTAATATTGCTGACTTTGGAAATATTCTTATTTTAATCTATAGAAAGCTTTTAAGTTATAATCTATGCATGAGAATTACTATTTCATTTGACTATAAATTAGAAAGCTTCTGTATTACACTACAAGTTTAATTTTAGAATTTTAACGAACAAGAGGATTGATTACAAAGGAGCTGCGCTTACATCTAAAAGTTTTCCCTGAGATCTATTTACTTTCTTGATGTACGTGATTATGGCCGTCTAGACTTTAAGCCATTGGCCCAGGATTACGTTACTTTGATGTAATTCTAGAAACATTAATTGCAACTTAAGTGTGAAGTACAGATACATGTACAAAGTTAAAGACATTCATTAAATGTTAAAGATGAGATAGTAATATTTCGATCTTTTATTAGCCGTTATTATAGGCAGATATATTTTCGAAGCAAGAATCAGAGCCTCAAAATTCTACTTCACTACTTATCGAGACTAAAAAAAAATTATAAATCAAATTTCTTAAACCTTTTTCAATCACGGATGGAGGTAGAAAAATTTATCGTGACATTTCTTTCATCAGAAATATTTAATGACGACTCTAAAATTGAATAAATGAGGAAGCGCGAAAAGCATTGAAAAAATGATTGTTAAATATCAAGAAAAAATATTGTTAATATCCCCATGTCAGATGATAGTGCGCCAATTCTGGCAACCATTCTTCTGTATAGATTCTGATTTTTGTTCTTTATGATTCTTGTTCGTCTCGTTTTGTGGTTGGCGTTCTATGGAGAGCATTCAGTCATGAATAGTATGGAACTCTTAATTAAATATTGTTGATTACAAATTAGTTTCATCATTTGAGAAACGAACCAGCACTCGTCGAAACTTTATAGAAAAAGTAACGCATACAGTCCATTTCGTAATCTACATTTAATATTCTACAATAATCAATTGAAAAAAAAAACTTATTTTATCTAATTTCAAAAAATCTCTTAACTCACGAAGAATCAGAGAGCATGACTAAAAGCATGCAGTAAATAAAATTTCTCATGAAGCTCACAGCTACTGAGATTCTAAATAAGTTCTATCGTAAGTTGAGTTGCACTTTCTTCTCGCTTTTATAATCATGGATGTTCGTAATAAGTTTAATTCTGTTCTTCGGATGTTTCGATAAAACATCGCTTTTAAAAATATAGGCGCAGGCTTCAATATTATACATCCATTGCTATTAAAAACTTTTTGTTAATTACAATTTTAAGAAATGGGTATTAGGAAACATGATTTGTGGAAACTTCCCTAGTTTAGTGAAACTGAAGTTATTTTTCTGTGCTCGATCTCAAAAAATAATCTCTAATAATAATGAAAGAGAGTGTGTATCTGTGTTCCTGTGTGTGGGCCCTCGATAGGGCAGACTTCTGAACTTGGAGCTATCAAATTTGCAGAAATAATTTAGAGAGTAGGATGTGCATCTTGGAAAGATAGTTAAAAAAAATTATTTAAATAAAAATTAAGAGATATTTTGACATTTTTTCGCGATAAATCCCGAAAATGTTATTAGAAAAATTAATCTCAAAAACTATTTTAAAATTTCAAAAAAATTGATTTTTAGTTATATCAATTTAATTGTCATACAGTTTCTTCCTAAATTTGTGCAATTATATATATATATATATATATATATATATATATATATATATATATTACATAATTTTCAACAACAGAATCATTGTTGTAAAGAAATTAAATTCGCTTTCAACATTTCATCAAATATTTTAATTGAGTGATCTCCGTCTATTGTTGAAAGCTAAGGATGAAGGATTCTGTTTAACATCAATGTAGTTTAGAAGAGGGATAAGAAAGTGAAATTACAGAACTGAGAAAGTTAGACGATATATTATCTGGACGCTTTTAATAGCACTGTGAAGCCATGGGATTTTATTCTGCTTGAATGGATATTAATGCTTAAATATACAATGAGCAAAACAGATGTAAAGCTATTAAAATTACACCCCTTTGATGCCTACTACAACTTGAAGATGAAAAATATTTTCTTATGGAAATCATGAACATTAAGTTATGTGCAAGAGAATTAATTGAAAGAAAACACGAACAATAATCCTTACGAACCAATTGGTCTCCAAAGGCGACTAGCTTTAAACATAAAGCAAAACTCTATTTACCTTAGCATGAAAAATGCTTCGGAAATAGCATTCTGTCATGTTATAAAATGTCATGGATAAATATCTGTGAGCGATTTTCACAAAAAAACGTAACGATTCAGATCAGTTACCCCCCCCCCCCCTTACTTTGACGTCACTTTAATCGACCCTTTTAACAGTTTCTGAATCTCGGTGGAAAAAAAGCCATGTTGCGTGTGTAACAAAAACAATAAAATGTTTCAAAAAACCAAATGTTTTTATTCAAACAATAAATCGTATATACCTACCACAATACTTATAAAACATGCGAACAGATTGCATAAAATCTTTCAGAAGCGGGATTTCCTTCAAATTCGCCATCTGCGCAAAACCCTGCTCCGAAAATCTCTTGCGTGATCTCAATATAAATGACGAACGTCTTTGAAAATAACTTTAATCAAAATCAAGAAGGAAAGATATCTCGTTGGAAACATTTTGAACCAGTATTTTTCTCATACTTCACCTTTTATGGGCACTTCTGAACATAAATGCCATATGCAGCCTCATTGCTGCTATTTTCTTTATTTGTTTATAAACAACTGCACTAAAATCGTTTGGAATAGTCAACTTGAAAGATGGCTCCTATAAAGTGAATATCTTCCTCATTTAGCTGGCCGTACTCACTTTAATACTGCATTCCCTTACAGATGACGCGAAAACTCTGCCTTCCGATTGAATCATTCATTGTTAAAGCTAAAAGAATCCCAGAGGTAAGTCCCTGGGGTCGCAATCTTTTTTCTCTCGCTTTTGATGCCTCACTTGTCTTTTATTTAGTCTATTTTCGTTATTTTATTGTGACTCACCATGCTTTATATTCTGGTAAATTCAGAGCTATTCACTGCCAACCTTTTCTTCATAATTCGTCTGCTTTCTATCTGTTATATGGTCAATGAAAACTTTTATTTATTAGAGAAGAAGGATTGGATATCATTTATATATATATATTTTTTGCTGCAGATCTTTAGTTCCGACGACCTTTTGCTGTGCGTGATTCGAGGAATAAGTGCTTCTGAAAGAAATGAATTTTCTGAAAAAGGTCTAAAGAAAGACGATTGAACGGCAACTCCCAGTATATTGAACTTCTAGTGTAGTGAAGGTTTTTGTCTCGAAATATACTTTATAACAGAGAAAAAGGTTATTTCTAAGTCTTAGAGGAAAAGTTAGTGTTACTTTTAGCGTTTAAAGTACACTGAAAACTTTCTTCGTCCTATTTAATTTCAAAGGATCAATTGTGGATTTATTCCTTTATTAAAAAAAATGAGTTTTCAACATTCAATGAATACTTTTTTCTCTCTTCTTTATACGAAAAGTTAAATTACCTATTTAAGCTTGATTCAGTAGTAATTACGCGCCATTTTAAAGCTGCTTTGAGGTTATTTTGACGCACACTTCTTAAATTTTACGGCTTTATCGAATGACAACCATCACTCCTGAGCCTCTATCCCTCTCTCTAAATTTCCAAATCATACCAACAAGAAACGATCGACCCCAACAGATTTAACTAGCCCCAGGTGTCATGGTGAATGTTTTAGTGAAATCGAATCCCGGACTGAGCATCCATTTCTAAATCTGCGACTGTGGACCCGACCAATTCAACTTAGTTCCAATAAACGGTACGGATACCAATGTATTATAATCAGGTTATTATTTTTGAAATTATTATTATTTTTATTTAAAAACGAAGCATAACCTTATTTTGAAGATTTAATACATCTCTTAACTTCCAATGAATTATTTTTATCTTAAGATTTTAAAAGATTTTTATTTATTTTAAACATCATATTTCCAAAACCTGAAGCTTCTTTTTCCTTGTCTTCCTTTATGTATGTTTTTATAAAGTTAAAAACGCATTTATATTTTTAGTATAATCAAGTAACTATTGTTTTAAAAATGCAATGCAATTGTGAAATAATACAAAATTTTCAAAATATTTTTAAATTCACTTTTTATGCCATTTCAATTTATGTGTAATTTTTTTTTTATCAATAATCCACTTCCTGGATAATTCATTTGACTTTAGATTTAAATTTCATAATATTTCAGCTTCCAATGTGCTCCTATATTTCATATTTATAGTAAATCTAGTATTTTTATAAATTATTTGGAATTTTAAAACACGAAAAATATAAATATTTCTTTAATAATATTTCTAGTATTTCAAGGAATTTGTTTAATAAAAAAATTATGAAAAAATGAGTTCCTTTTAAAATATTACCTCCGTTTGTATACATTGAACAATGTGGAATACCTATGAACTTTGAAAAAAAAACTGAAAAAACGGACTAGCTTAATGAATCATAATATTTTTGTTAATACTCATATAGTGAATCTTAAAAAAATTCTGATTTCATATGAATTTCTAGTTTGAAGACACATCTTCTACAAATTTAAAAAAAATACTTTTTAGCATAAATTGATACAAATTAATTTAGCTAATCATGTCTAATTAATATAAAATAGATTGAATTATTCCTTAAATTAGAAAATAATTTCAATGTTAATGCCAAATTTTTGAAAATACAGGAAATCTGGTGAAAATAATGTAATGAAATTAAATTTTTTTGGAACTTCACTTTTTTTATAACTTATGTTCGAATTTTGTTTCCGTATAACTCACTTTTTCTTCAATTTTAGATTAATGCCTTACTATATATTTTTTATGTCATTAGAAAAATCATATTCTTCTTTTAATTTGGAGGAAAAATTCTCTGTTTACAGGAAATCATGACTTTTATCTTTGTAAATGATTGTATCAATTCTTATTCAACTTGTAAAAGGCAAACAGCAGGCAAATAAATCGCTTATTTTGTCTTACTTGCTTAGAACAATCTCTCAAAACGCTGCAGAAATAAAAATAATTTCATACATTAAGTATTTACTTCATAAATCATCAGTCAATTCGTCAAACTATTAGTCAAAAGGAGTCTTCTAATTTCATGGAATAATGTCATCAAGTGGCTCATTATTATTTTATATTGTTAAGCAGATGGCTCAAATTTAATATCTGTAAAAACTATTTTCCTTAGGAATTAATTTAAAATTATCTTAAATATTTCAAGAAAACAAATAATGTATATTTATACATACATATAACTGGAAATAAAAAAAACTCCGCAATAAAGCCAATGATTAATAATAAAAATTCCTGATATATAATTAACAGATTATTTTGAAATCACGGCATTTATAATTGAAGATAATTTTATAAAACAATTACAGTAACGTATTTGAAAATATCTTTTTTATGGCATTTATATAAAGAGAAAACAATTATAATTGGTATAAATATATAAATTATTCAAAATTCAACGTGCAAACATTAGAAAAAGTAGTAAATACAAGACAAATCAAAAATCGCATAAATAATATCACGTATGATCGGAAGGGCACTATTCTATATAGAGTTTTCAGGAGTAAAAGTTCGGATTCCGATTAAGAACACGCAACAGTCTACGTATAATGCGATGGTGGGCATACATCTTCTATGCGAAATAATTAATAGCGAAGGAAGGGCAGGGGCATGTGCAGGCTGACCTATATCTGAGCAGATGTATAAGATATCATTAAATGTTGTGAATTTACACCGTATACGTTTGTGAATACACCACATTCTGCAGAGGGTGTAAATGTGCATTTATTGCCCAAGCAAATAGTATCATAAATAAAAGAGGTTTCTCTCATTATTTACATTTTTTTCTGCATCCTCTAGCTTATTTGGGTGGCTTTTCTGATCATGTTTTTCTGCATAAATCTGACTTATATTTCTGTTTTTTACCTTCCCCGATCGTTATGCACCATTTTGGATCAACTTGTGCAGCATTGAGAAGGGATATATCTGAATTCATTTCCACGTTTATTCTCAAATGAAGTTTCTTTTGGTGATTTGAATATGAATTGAAACATAGGAACTTCTAAATTGCACCTTCCGAAAAAAAGCATAAAGAAAGACTCTAATAGTTACGGAAGAATATTTGATAAAATTACGGAAAAGGCTCATTATATTTTCTGTCGTTTATAAAGAAAGTTACCCAACAATCAATATCTTAGTAATATAATCAGAATCGGAACGCGTTAGATATTTCTTCACTGGCATTAAAGGTTTTCAATAGATAAAACCACTTACAGTCATGTAAAGAATTACAGGGTCAATTCAACATGACAGCATCTAAAGGTTTTGACTTGACGCTTTTAGTCAGCTGACCTATTCGTTCGAATCATTATTCTAGTCTTTTCAACGGCAGAATTGTGAAATGGAAAGAAGTATGAGGAAAGGGAGAAGAGTGCAGAATGAAGTGATCCCCCGTCTGCTGAAATCCCTCCCTCGCCATTTGTCGGCTTCAGACATTAATCATTTGAAGAACATCTTCCTTTAGATGACAGGAATCGAGTTCTTCCTCACTATGGTGAGCAGTTTTGGCGGCTTAGTACTGTAATTGGCGATCAAAAAAGTATTTTCTGGGAATACGAAATGAAAGATGAAATTACTTTCGATATATTCAGAACTTCTTAAAATATGCCTTCTTGATATAGAAAGTGTTTGTAAAGAAAAAAATCTGAAGGCATCTGAAAATTTTATTAAAAAAATATATGAGGTAGCTTTTGATGCTTACAGATAAAAGGCATAGTTATCCTATTAACACTAATGTAAACTGCGTTGAAATTCACTTATAAAATTACGTCTTACATTTTAAATCTTATTTTGGATAATTTAATAATTGCTTATTAAAATAATTCTTTATTTGAAAAAAATATGATAAATTCGGGACCTTTTTTCAAAACGGGGGAAAAATGCTACTAATGAAAAAATTTGTCGAGACTTCCAAATTATAAAATAAATAAGATATGAAAAGACATTAAATTTAAATTAATTATTAAGAAAATTTAATTAATGCATTAAGTCGAACGAATTTATAAGCATTAATTTTTATTTTAAAACATTGAGAAATCTGAAAAGAGAATGATCTTTTGAGAATGTTTATGTGATTCTACTTATAGTTGGGGCCGACAGTTAAAAAAAATGACATATTGTATTCTTTATATGAAGTGGAAACCTTTATTAAAAAAATATTTTGACTGAATAGTTCAGATATTTCATTAAATTGCTTTAGTTGAAATATTTAAGTTATAAATTAGTGTTTGAAATGTTTTTTGCAATAATTCTGGGATTCATATAAAAATATTAGCACAATATCTGTGAAATAATCGCGTCATAATGTTTTATGATGTCAGTGAGGAATTGTGGAGCTGATTGATTGAAAACTATATCTGAAAAGGTATTAAATTTTAAATAAAAATTATTATTTAAATCTATATAAAATTATATGAAAAATTAAATATGAAAAGATCTATCATTAAAATTAAAAAATAGAGCATTAAGCAAAAAAAAAATTAAATAACACAATTAAAATATGGTGATTGCTGTTCCATACATGGTTTAATTAATTAGTGAATGTAATAAATACTGATTTAAAAATCGCCCAATTAAATTATTGCATGATATATCTGAATAGACTATGAACTTAAAGTCAAATCTTATTCAAGCTTTGAAGATTAAACTATATTTAAAAACATAAAATAACATCAATAATAATTTAAAGAATATCTTCGATATAATTGGTAATTAAAAATGATATTATGATAGACTATTCGATATTTTTGGAAACTGCTGTACTATATTCTACTTGATGATAATGATTTTCACGATGTAAATCAGAAAGATTTACATCATAAAAATGCTTTTAGAGTATTTTCGTGACTCTATTTAAAGTTGGGATCTACAGTTTAAAAAAAAGAAACTGACTGAATGCACTTTTTTTTTTCAAGCGTAAAGCTTTATTAAAAAAATGTCTTAAATGAATAGTTCACACATATAGTTAATCATGGAAGACAGGAAATTGAATTTAAACATCAACTGGATGATTTTACTTTTTTTAATTTTTATTACAAAATTGTTTTAAAATTTTAGTTTTTTTTTACTTTATGTTTTTATGCTAAATCACATGATTTATTTTATAAATTATGTGATTCTGCAGAAGAACATAAAGTAACACTAACTAGAATAATTTTAAGGATCTTTGTACTTCAAATACGATTCTTATACTATGTTTTAGAGAAAATATTACTATCAATATTGTTTATTTTCTAAGATTAATTTCCAAACATGGACAAAGTATGTTGCATGCGATACAATATTTATGAAAATGTATGTTACTACATCGATAGATACGCTTCTTTAATACTTATCTTTGAAGCATAGATGAAAAATTTCAGAGAATTATTTATATATAACGTTCTAGAGTAAGAAAAATAATTGCGATGGTGAATGACACATATTGTCAAGTAAAAATTGCAATAATTGTTGAAAAATATTATTATTTCATTTAAAATCGCCATACATAATATAAAATAAATTTATAAAGATTCTCAATTTTTTTTTGTCCTCTCTTCCTGTAAATCGGTATCAAACAATTTAAGCAGTTTCCTTTTAATAGCTTTTGTTTTATATATTTTGAAATCAACATTAGTAACTTTAAAAGTAATAAACTTTTATAAGTGATGGTATAAAAATTTTCCTTGATTCTCCTCTTTTTCTTTTAAGGGATATCAAAGAAATTAAAAAGCATTATGAAGATATTGTTTAATACGTTTTGAATCAAATATATATAACGTTAAAAGTAATAAACTTTGGACTTAGCCTTTAACCTTTTACAATTTGAAAAACATCTGCCTCTACTCTCTTCCATTTCCTGCCTTCTTATCTGTGGCGAGATATTTTGGCGGGTATGTTTTATAATTGATGATAAAAAAAAATCCCTTCCATCCAAATGCGCAATAAGTTTGTCTTCGATTTGATTAAACACTTCCTTGCAGCATTACTTCGAATATATAAGATACTTGAATAAACTGATGTTTTTAAAAAGTGTAAGAGATTTAATAAGTTAAATGGTGCTGTTTGCGTGTGTATAAGGTTGCGTGTGCGTGAGTAAATAAGGTAAATACTGGATAAAGCATAATTCCTTTGAAACTTTCAATTTACTATATAAAATTATTATAAAAAAGTATTTAACTTTGCACTAATTTTTCAGATAGAATAATTTTTTAAATAACATAAAAACATGATTTTCATACATTAACACAGACTATTTTTTTTTGTTTCTAAATAAATAATAAAATAAAAATTCTTTTTTAATAAGCTCTTGATAAAATATGTTTAAAAGTCAATACAAAAATAAAGCATATTTACTTTAGTTTTTTAAATGTGGAAAAAAAACTGATAAAAAAACTTGCAAGTTTATTAAAAATACAGAAAAAAATGAAAAACTGTATTAAGCCGGTGTCTATGCAAAGAAAAAAAAGTTTGACGTAGCTTCCTTCCGTATATTTAAAACAGAGTCTTTAACTTAGCCGATCGCTTTCTCGATGAATTAAAAACAATTTTTTACTTTGTTATATCACGGTGGTCTTGAGAGTCAAACGAATCTAACGGTAGTAAAATGATTTCAAAAGGTCACGCAAAAATTGCACAAGGAAATTCTTGCAAGCTGTTTGGTATTAAAAGTATCTAAGTAAATTTGTGTAAAAAATTTTTTTCTTAAGACACTGAGTTTTATGCAATTTATAAATTTTTTATACTAGATGGATAAAAGAAAAACTTTTGTCATTTTTTGAAAATTAAATTTAACTTCATTGTTTAATGTTTCTATTTCTTAAAATAGCATCTGTTTTATTAAAATAGCTGTGTGCCTCCTCTATGAACGGAACTGAATCCTTCATAATAAATTTTAAGGAAATAAGAATTGCAAGTTTTGACTCTGTCATATTTGCAACGACTTTTTCATATAGTTAGAATATAAAGAATCTCAAAATCATTTTTTGAAAGTTAAAAATTAGATTCTTTTATATAGGAGCCGGAATTTTTTATAGTGTATGCTGAATCTAATATAAAAATTCAAAAATCAATGTTTTGAGAAAAAATAGAATATCTTGGAGTATTTTAATGCTTTAAAATAAGAAATATAAGCAAGTCAGTGCTTTTTATTTGAGGTGATCAATATCAGTTATAATTATCAATCAAATCAAACATTGTTTCAATAAAAACCCCTGCCCATAATACTAAATGATCAAGAATTAGATTTGGATATTTTAAAAAGTTTCAAATGGAACTCATTTGTAAAATTTTTAAGCTTATTTCAGGACGGTAAGTTTTTTTTTATGATGTTATTTCTTTGGAGATTTGGCAATTATTATTTGATAATTAAAATCAGGTTACATGCCTTTTTCATATTTTTATTAGTGGCATTAAATTAATTAAAACATCTATTTGAAAATTATTCTTTCATATTTAGATTAAATTAATTTTTGAATGAAATATGTACGCTTTTTTTCATGTAAATAAAAAACTCCTGTCCTTAATTAGCAACTTTTCTTCAAATAGCAACACTTAATTTTATTAGCAAATATAGCAGAAGCAGGTATCAGTATCCTTTATAGAAATAGTATTGAACGTTCGAAATTCCATAAGATATTTTATATTTAAACTAGTATAATATACAAGACTAAATGGAAAAATTCCTGCTTACAAATGTTACTTTTTCTGCTGTTCATGATTACTTGGATCATGAATTTCATGAATTCACGACTAAGTTTGAGAACTAAGCATTGTATTTTGCTTCTAAATCGCATAGTTCACTGAACTTTTCTAACATATTGATTTATATTCTTTCTTTGCACAGCTTTCCATGTTGTAAATATAAAGAAATCGATATTGGCTAATAAACAAAAAAAGCCTGGAAGATGTGTAAACATATGAAAATATATGAACTATTGAACGATATAAGAAAAATTTTCAGACCTATTTCTAATATAGGAAAGGCAAGTCAACCCTAAAAGAAGTTAAAAGTTAACATAAAGTTTCTGAATTACTGCTCAATAGAATTACAATATAGTTATCATTACAGTAAAGGATCGATAATAAAAGTTTGAAAATGTTACTAAAAATGCATATTATAAAAATTGTAAGAATACAATTAAGTAGTAAATCTAATAAAAAAATCTAATAAATGAGGTAATTTATACGCAGAAATTGAAATATATGAGGAGTCTATATTGTGTAAGAATATTTCATGGGTCTGTGCTCATTTATTCTTAGAAAATGCATTATATGAATGTTTTGAAAAATCCACAATACTCCTATTAGCTCAATAAATTCTATGTTTTTTTAAAACTCTTTATTCATTTTTTGTACTAAATGTTTACAAATGGAAATCGAAAATCCATTTAACAGTTTCCTTTTTATTTTATTCGTTGCAGAATATCTCTGTTAAAACAATGATGCATATATTTTTACCTTTGTCTCGTTAACAATCGAGATGTTACTATTTTTTTCATGGAATTTATATTTAAAGAAATGTTATATTTCCTCCAATTTTTGAATTATTTTTTGCAAGTATATTACTTTTTTAGTCAGACCTAATAACAGTCTAAGATTATTTTCTTTTTAAAGACTAAAAGATTCAGTATGTGTAAATCCATTTTCATATCTGGACTGTTATAATATTTAATAAACCATTTATACACGATTCATTTAACTTTTTTTGCGGCAATTATCTGTATATTTTTTCTTTCTTCGCTTTTTTTCTGAAAGCTTCATCCGTATTTTTCACAATTAATTAAAATTAAAATTAATTTTAAATGATCCCATTTTTTATTATTTAATCTGAAATACAGGATTTTCCAGTCACAAAATTCCAGTCCAGTAAATTGATACTGCTTCTTTTTCATACGATTTGCTTACAGAATAAACTAAATCCTTCAGGATCACTTGACTTCTATAGTTCTTTACAATTCAGTTACAAAGAAGTCACTGTGTTTTAATAACCGATACGTGCCTCTTGATGAATATATGAAATCTTGATGATTATATGAATTCATCTGACATATGAATTCATATAATTGTTGAATGTGAAATCTGAAGAATTCACAAATAGTTTAATGAAATAAATTAAGAAAACAAAAATGGCAAAAGAATATGAACATACAAATAGAAATTTATCTCTTAGATTTTAACAATGGGAGAAAAATACGCGATTAAATATTTGTAAAAATGATGAAAATGGTTTAAATTTTATTCTACTAAAGAATTTTTATGCATAAAAATATTTTTTTTTCAAAATTAAAACAAAAAATGTTCGGCGATTTAATAAAATTTATTGAATTGATAATTTTTTGCATTTCAAGATTTTCTGAAGTAATTTTATGTAGAAATATTTTCGAAAACTATAGTGGAAAAATCCAACTTTCTCTTAATTTTTAATTAAAAGAAATCCTTTTTAAAATTAATCGTCTAGTTTGCACATTTCTTTAACGCAGATTATATTCTTGACAAATTTGGTAGCTTTAGGTAGAATGATACACCTTGTAGGGCACAAAATACACACATATACACACACAATTGTTTTTATTATTCATAGATATTAAGCAACTGCTCCTTATATGAGTTTTATACTATGTTGCATCCTATATTAAGCTTTTATTTGTTACAACTGCTTCATTTATTGTAACGCAGTTCATGCTTTCTTTATAAATCACAAAATTTGTATTCCCATATTTATTGATTAGCTCCTACCCATATTGAAAATAAGTATATGAGATAATATATTGCATATTTTAAAGTGGATATGTCAATTCACATTACGGCACTGTCAAATAACACACCATCTAAAATCTTTTTAATGCAATTATTAACTTTCCACAATTTTTTCTCCTGCATGAGGCGTAATGGCTTCATGGCACGCTTAACATGTCTTACCTGAACAAGACTCCATTGTTTATTTTAGTAATGGTACTCTTGTAAACTTTGTCCTGCTGTGTAAACATAATTTCAACTTTCTGGACTTTAATATATATCCTTTTGGATTTTATCATCTGTTCAAATTGAATTTTATTTTGGGCTTTAAAAATAGAATGCAAAATTCGATTTTTTTCTATCACATAACTTTCTAAGGTATATCATTTTTTGTTTGAATTGTATAATATTTGGATTCGTTAAAAATACCTGCTGACTTTAAATAAATGACAGCTAAATAAATTATTAGCTGTCATTTACCGATGCTGAAATGCTATGCTCTAAAATAGTGAGAGAAATAATGATTTGTACATATTAAGTTGATGATTTATGATGTGCATAATTGATGACGTATATAATGAATTGTAATTTGTGTTGCATTCTTGTTTGGTGAGGAGTAAAATATTAGAAATGGCTGGAGGTATATGCTGATTTAAAACAAACATGTCAGTGTTATCTGCTAATGGCGAAATAATATACTCTGAGAAACAGACAAAAAATGAATTTTAAAAAAATTGGGCAAATTTATTACACATTAATCTATTTCTACCAAAATTAAATTTTAGATACTCAATAATGTAAATTTTTGAAAAAAACCGCCTGTATTTATTTATCAATGCAAAATTTTTATTAAATGATGAAATTTACAAAAAAACTTACAATGATGAAACGTGTCAGTGGCTTATGAATCAAATCAGAGTTTTTCTTTTTTCTTTTTCAGATCAGAAGAATTTGTAACACTTCAGCTATAAATTATCTTTCATTTTTCCATCAATCTTTATGGTAATTAATCAAATTTTTATAATTAAACAATAAAATAATTCTAAAACGTGACAGTGAAACGACTGATGTTCTAGTTTGTTAAAATCTTCCAAGGGGGATTCATTTTTCCATATAAAGTATGTAATAAAGTACATGGAATAATTGATGCAGCAGCAAAAATATCTTTACAATTTGGATTTATTTAATTTATTCATCCATTTTTTAAAGTTTTATGATGAGGGAGGAACTCGTTTTATTTGTAAAATTATCTCATAGTTTCTTTTGAAGTGCGTAACTGGTTTTAAATCATTTTGTTGTTTCAAAAGCCATAACATATTACAGAAAATATTATTTTTCAAGAATTTTTATTTTCAACAAATCCACGTAATAAACGTAATGAATGTCTCAATTTTCTTATGTGAATGAGGATACCAATATAGATTTTGCTCAATATATGAATGAGGATACCAATATAGATTTTGCTCAAAATATAAGGAAGAATACATTATCACAATAATTATTAAAACTGAACTTCGTTTTGGCGTCTACTCTTAAAATGTTTACAAAATAATTCCAAGAGGTTAGACATCTTACAGAAAAGTATATAGCTTGAGTAGAAAAAAAATTCAAATTAGAAGTCTGTTTTATTAAACTGAAAATATGTTTCAGTTGTTGAGACTTAACTGCATTCATTTGTCAAAAATGCATATAAAAATGGCGGGTTACCACTTAATTTTCGCTCTAATGATGTAATATATTTAGCTTAACATATATTTCGATACCTTTCTTTTTTCAATATGAATGGACAATCATTTGAGATTATGGAGAATAAGCAAAAAAGAAAATTTTCTCAAAAGTGTTATTACAGAGTATAATTAAGAAAACACTGATTACTAACTGTAGAGAAAATAGAAGCCATTGTCTTAAATTGTCTTGTGGCGTACGTCTAGAAGTTGGTATGGAATTGCGGTTTTGAGAGTGAGATGCAAACTCAGATGTTGTCCTTGTGACAACAATATAAAATCACGAGGTCTCCCCCACAGTATTATTTGGACCCCTTCAAAAAAGTGACTTACACTTAACAAATCTGCCAAATCTTGCTTTGTTAATAGTAAACATCATGGTTATATCAAATAACGCACAGAAATCGATTCAAGTACAAAATTAAATTATATTCATTTCATATAATCGTTTTTAGGACTTAATCATCGATAATTTGCTGATCAGTTCTAGGTGGAATATACCTTCGAGGCATCAATAATTTCCTCGTTTATAACTCTAAGGGTTTCAATCTCTCGAGGCAATTACTGTCTGTCCAATCCCTACATTAAGCGACGGAAGCATGAAACTGTGACGGCAAGCTTCAGTCGCTTTGTAATACAGGTCTCCTGGAAGAGAAGTCCATCTTACGGAATAGATTGTATTCTATAAATTCATTGCATCAAATAAATCTCATATGACTTGTTTCATGATTTGTAGCCATTAAATGTACAATTTACAAAAACATGTAATGTAACCAATAGTAATTAATTTTTCAATAGGAAAATGAAAACTATACACAATTATAATTAGGTAATTAACTATAGATTGATAAGTGATGCATTATTACTATTAAAATCATTAATAATAATTCACTATAATAAAAGCTCCCCTCTTTAATTCAAATTTTGCACATTCTTAATATAAGAATTGCGCTTTAATTTACAAATAATCCATTTATCATCAATTGTCGCATTTTTTGAGAAAGAAAATGAGCAATTTTAATAAATATTTTATTTTAGCTAATTCTTGTGTCTTTTTTTAAATCAATGTAAAATGGGAATTATAGTGAAATGTTTAATGGTGTTGAAAAGAAACTCAGTGGAATGTTTAAAAAACAATTCTTAGCTTGCAATATTATATTTATAAAAGAACAAGGTGTATTTATAAAAAAAACATTTTTCACTTTCTAGACTCTTAGTTTCATAACAGAATTGTGCGTCTTTTTCAAAAATATGCACAAAAGCTTAAAATTAATTTAAAAAGTTCTTTCCATGCATTCATTTCACTAATTTTTTAGAGCTACATTGGATAGATAGTAGTAAAGAGAAAATACTTTAGTTGAATATCTTTTAACATTAAAATTAGTTTTAAGAACAACTTATTTTTTAGAATTATGAATAGTTTTTAAAGTTATTTAATAAAATCCTTTATGTAGTGTTTAAATATAATTATTGACACATTGAAAAGAACAGCGTATATTCTTGAGTAAATACATTTTATGAAATGTACCACCCTAGATATATTTATTGTTATTTTTATGGTTACAAAGCCTTAAAAATATTCTAATATGAAATTACTTTTACAAAAAAAAAAAAAAAAAAAAAAAAAAAACGAAATCTTAGTTTTGGAAAAATCAGAATCAATATACAATATTTTTTTTTCAATTCACTGGTTTCAATCAAATTTTCGGTATGAATTATTCAGGGTTTAAACATTTCTTGTGTTATGAACAGAAACGAGGCGTAAATCCTCAATTTGTGCGGTCCATAAAAGCTTAGCATTCGATTTTTTCAGACGTCTTTCTTTCAATTATTTCGAATTTAATTAAAAAAATATTTTATAAAACACAGAGAAAAATCCCTAGTTAAAAAAATCCCTATTTTATACAGGGGGACATGAAATAATTTCCCCAGCTTGGCGACTTCTGCACCCAAAATAAGGAATTGAATTAAACAAAATTTCATATGCAGACCAAGGAGGTTAATAGACACGAGGATATAAATTCCGAAGAAAAAAAATTACACCCAAAGTCGCTTATGTAATATCTAGTACACAGGAAAAATGAAAATGTTGCACTTGGGCCAAGGGATTCTAATGTTGATAAATAAGATTATTTTCTCTGAGTTTCAGACTTACATCATTCATTTATGTATGTGCATTTTTTATCATTCGAACATTAATGAAATTTTGCATAATCCATTTTCCGTGCGTTCACTGTAATTTTTGATCCCTTTTCGTTCAGACAGTTCAAAATCTTTCCCATTGGTGAATATTATAACTTTTTTTTTTTTTTTTTTGCGGAATTCATTTTCTATATTATCCACAGTCTGCATTAGAAATTTTGTTTCATTCTGTTCATTAGTGTTAATGCAGATGTCTCTGATAAGAGAAAATAATTTTTGGCCATCTTTTATTATTATGCATTCAGTCATTAGCAGTTTCAAATATAAGGAAGTGTATGCACAAATAGTACTATTTATTTGATATAAGGAAGCTCATTTGAAAATAAAATTAATTAAAAGATACGTTTTTATCGACAAACCAAGATTGAAGTTTAATTTTCGTTTTCCCAAATCAGTTTAAAGTATGTTTAATTCAGATCTAAAAGAAATGAAGTATATCAGATCAGCAGTCGCCAATTAGTGTCGAATACTGCAAAACATTGACCATCAGCTCTTCTATTTACAAATAACACCACTAGCAACAATGTAGGGGTGTTCTTTGTGTAATTATATCAAAGGGCCAAATATGTTTCATTCCATATTCTACATTCGGCAATTGTAGATGAAACATTTAACACATGAGAGTCACTTTTTGCCTCTAAAAAACACCCATAAGCAAAAATAATACTGCTGTTGTTACAGCAGACGTTACGGAATTAAATAACAAGTTAACGACTTAAGTTAAAGACGACTTAGGTGCTGCATTAATGCACACACAATTAACGAATTGCTCATGGAAAGGTACAAAAAATTTGGAGCAGAAAAACTAGAACAGAAAGCAGTTACGGTACATGTGGAAACTCCCCACAACTCAGACCTCTCTCCATTGAATTTCCGGCTGTGGAAGGTTAATACAATTATATAGCCGGAAATTTGTAACCAATTGAGAAGTTCGGACCACAGGGCAGTTATTTTTTAAATATATACGTATCTTAAAATGTGATTATGAAACCAATGCTATTTAAGAGTAACAAAGAACGAGTCTATGTATCTAAATGGTAGACCATCATTTCGAAAAGAATCAGAAGTGCACTGATTGTGATAGGTATAATAATTAATTATAGTAAATTTTGCCTTAAATTTGTGCGGTTGAGTTTCTATACTTTTTCTAAATTATTTTTTTTTTATCTAAACTAACTCAGTCTTCTTAATCGTTACTTAATTAGTTGAATTATCCACCCAAATTATTATTGGGTTGCCAAATTGCACAACTCGGAAATAAGATTCATTGTGTTTAAGATTTAAAATCTAACTGAAACTTTTAGGAAATTTTAATTGAATCTCGATAGTCTTATTTTTGTGAGTGAGATAAAGATTTCACTCAACTTTAAACAGCAGAAGAGGGTAATATGAAACATGTGTTTTCTAAATCATTGCTATATTTAAAACTGAATATTGTAATTTCTTACAAGGATTTCTGGTTCAACCATTAACGAATGATCGTTTACTGTTTAAGAAAACCTAGTTATCTAAGATGTTAAACCTTTAAATCCATATCTATTTAAATCTTTAAATCTGTTTACAAGAGAGTAGTTGAAGGTGTTCATCACTATTTCTTAGTCTATACAACCTACTTTCAGGCTGCAAATAGACAGAAATAGATAAATTTCCGTAGAACTTATCCAGGAATAGAGAATTAATTCTCAATTACACTTATTCAGTCTCCTAATTTTTCAAATATTCAAGTAATAATGAAATCATTATTCTTCTAAACGGATTTTATAAAACTCGAGAGCATCCATAACTCTAAGTCAGAATGAATAGATTTAAGAATAGTTTTGCACGTTTAAAAAACTTATTTTTAGACACCTTCTTGGTTGAAAGAGCAGTAGAATACGGGTGAATCTTCTCAACGAAAATTTTCGCTATATATTAAAGATAAACTATTGTAGTTAATCAAATGTAACTGTTTTATTTATAACTAATATGGAAACTAAGTTATTCGGGGTATATTGTGCAAAAAATAAATAAATAAATAAATAGAGACAGTAGCCATAAAGAAAATAATTTTTACCATGGCATCTAAATTCCTAATCCTATATTCAGAAAAAATGAAACGTTCTTCCGTTGTTTTTTACCAAGAAAAAGAGATAAAAGTGAGACTGAAGTAACAGATGTATAGAAGAATACTAATTACAACAGTAAGTTTACAGGAAGACCTCTATACGTTCTTTACTGACGAAAAGGGGATCGCCTTAAATTCTGAAAAACCTCTGGCATGCATTTATCTTGTGCATAGTAAAAGAGATTCCCCTTAAGAGCTATTCATTGGGGTCCAAACATAACTCGTGTACCAGTTGTTTTATGTGTCACCAAAATAAAAGATCAAATTAGTTCCAATGCAAACAGCCTGAAGGCCAAGACATGGGTCTAGCATATTCATTCCACCTTTGGGCAATCCGAAGTGTTAAAAGTATGTACCGTCTGTTTGCAGTTTTGTTTCGGAACGATATTCCTCCATACCACTTCCGTAACTAACATGCTTAAGATAAGTGTACTTGTAGCAAGCAGTATTAATGAATTTCCATCCTAGGTTCAATACAAATGTATTTCGTTGGCTATCTATCATGATTCTTTTTTATTGTTACAGAAATACCATATATTCGGTTGTTATATCTTTTCAAAAACAAATCGATAAAAGGAATGGACTCTAACCTCAAGGAATGTCTCCAGAGAAAACATAATCTCTCGAAAAATTCATGAAACTCTCATTACAGTTGATAATGAATAGTTTTATGACATTAATTGTATAATTAGAGATGTAGTAATATAGCAATAAATATAATAGTATTGTATTCGTAATTTGTTTCTCTTATTATAGCTGTGCACTATAATAATATAAGGAAACAATGAGTGCATAGTAATTATTCAATCGGACAATGTGCGCAAATTCACACTAATTAAAAATATCATTAAAATCTGAGAAGAAAGTGAGGAAAAAACTATGGAAGATGTAACTCTGCAAGAACCGTAAAACTTTTTGAAATGAATACATCACATTAATTGAATTTTCAATAATTTATTATTATTATAACATGGCCATATTATTCTATATCGTCGTATCTTTAACTTTGAGTTTAGTTTGTTTATATGCATATATTTTAATATGTTTTATAAAGAGTTAAATATAAATCATATTTAATGAAATAAGACGAATTATAGAAAGTTCGAAATGACTAGCATCGAATAATTTTTCTTTACTTATGTCGTGGTAAATATAAAATGAATGCATGATAAAATATTTAGTAAGGAAAATATATTTGCACAACTTTATTTATCTAATTAAAAATATTGTAATAATCTATTTAAAAAGCAATTGAAATTTTAAAGATAGGATTAATTTAAATATTTATTTTCTGCTTATATTCCTTTCTGTTAAAATGTTTGCTTATTTAGCGTATTATACCGAAAATTTTATTTCTCCAGAACAGAGTTCTGACTTATTTTTAACGGTTGTTGAATAATAATATAAGTTGGATTTGCCTTTTTAGTTCTATATTACTAAGGATGTTTTCTCTTTAACTGGATGATCAATTAGTTTGCAAAATAAACATGTTATGAAAACATTTGAATAAAAAACCCACTTATATGCATTCAATGAGATTAAAACTGCAACATACGGATGATATAACGAGTTGTCTTTAAAACGCTGCATTTAAATTCTTTTACATGTTTTTCAAAATGTTAGTATATTTTGATGACCAGTTTCTGTATGAATTTATTTAAATAAGTCTAGACAAGCAGCGCCAAAATTCAAAAGTCATAAAATGAGGCATTATATCTAAAGAAATTATTTGTCACTTTTTAAAGAAAATCTTTTTGAGATTTAAAATGCTCCTTATATTTATTCTGTAAATCCTTTAAGTGAAAAATACAGTTCTAATGACAAAAATTTTTTTATAAAGAAAAATTAAAATTAGGACTACGACTATGTGTTCGTCCTTAAATACAAAATTCCGGTTTGATTTGAAAATGTGTTAATGCTTTCGTGAAAGTATTATAATTAAGCTACATGAAGTAATAAAAATGAAAGTATTATCTAATTAGTCAACTAGTAAATTTAAAAACTCACATTTTTATAGATTATGATAGATAAAAATAATTAAGACAAACATCCTTTTTTCATTTTATTAATTGAAAAGAATATCGAAAGCCTTTTCTCAAATGTTTTAAAATAATTATATTTAAGATATGAAAGAAATAAAAAGTGACCTTAAAATGATATTTTTTTTCTGTGTTGATGATAGATTTTGAGAATCATCAATTCTCTTTAGATAAGATTTTGAGATACCCAGAAGAACTTTTAGATACGAAAACGCATAAAACTACTAAACAAAAGTTTGAAACAATTAGTTACAGATAAAAAGTTAAAACTTAAATATTAACATTAAAAATCAGTTTTGAAAAGGCTAGACAATATCCTTTCATTTTAATTTTAGTATGTTAAATAATATTGTCTCGTTTACAAATATATAAAAATTGATAGAACTAACAATATATCTTCGTGAAAATATAGTTAAAATATCGCCACTTCGATTTGGAATTTCTTACTATAATAAATGAAAAGCGGATAATCTAGCAGAAGAATCTTGGTGTATAGATTGACATACTACTTTTATATACAAAATGTATCATATGTGTGAAGATATTGTTGACTTTGAAATTAAAAATAAATAATTTAAATATTGATAATCAATTATACTGAAAATGATTACCAATTCAATCGCATCCATTTTAAATATATATTTATTTAATACACGAATTTTAAATTCAGTCATACCTAGACTAAATTTTTTTCAGCATAACTTTATTTTGAATAAATAGAAAATTTGAAGTTCATACTCGTAAAAACAAACAAAAATAATTAGAAATGTTTCCTGAATTAATATGATTAGAAGTTTAAGATAGTTTGATTATTGCTTCACAAACAATGAAATAAATGCAGTATATTTTGTAGTGACTTAGAAAACAGAAAATCACAGAATTCAGTTAGCATATGCTAAAAAAATCTATCCTTTATGAGATATGAAAGCCAAACCAGTGGATATCTTCGGTCCCTACTTCGCCATTATCTGTGACTTTTTAGAAATTACTATATTCAGTTTTTGCCATCACGTGCTTTTACTTCTGACCGGCACCGAAATCCTTCGTACAAATCAGCTTTTTGTCAGATGTTACAATCTCAACTTCCTATCTAAATAACAAGCTTTGAAAAAATTACTAAAGGATCTGTCATCCAAAAACTTACTTATCCAAGTCCCCAGTCTGGGTGATCTGTATCTTTCTAAAGCAGTCTGGTTTGAATCATTGCAGTTAACTACATGCAATCACTAGGTATCACACAAACAAAGCATTATGCACTGCACTAGCCATCAAAAAATTACGGTCATTACAATATCCATCTTAACCCTTTCTAGAGCCATTGGAAGTATGCTTCCTACCAAATTTATCAATCTTTGTATGAAATTATGTAGGTCGGCATAAGTTCTGACAAATTTTTTTAGTAAGTCAGAAACTTAGATGCTTCAGTTCTTTATCTCAGACAAAATGATGTGTCTTGATTTGTTACTAAATTATTAATTAACCAAACTAATTAATTAATGAAATTAAATTTATCTAATAAGCTAAATGAATCCCTTTGTTATTCTAATTTCAAGCCTAAAAATATTTTAACATAATATGACTAGAAAAAAATGGCCCTTTTATCTAATAAGCTAAATGAATCCTTTTTCTTATTCTAATTTCGAGCCTAAAAATATTTTAACATAATATGACTAGAAAAAAATGGTCCTTTAAAGAGTTAAGTCAACAAGCACCCTAACTACTGACCGTCACCGACTTCTCACCCCACAGCTCATTTTCTATCTGAGCAACAAAGTCCGGAGCACTTACTAACTAAAGAGCGGATCAGAAACATACTAATCCGGGTGAACAGTCTGGCTATAATATAATAATAATATAATTTTCTTAAGGAATAATATTAATAAATTATGACATAATTAATTAATAAAAGTTAAATGTACAATGCGCCACAATTCTATGCATTTCCTAATCATGTAGTTTTTATTTTTTATAGAAATAGATAGTTTAAGACAACATATAAGATAATTCTATTTCCTTCATATATTTTTTTTTACTAAATTCTTGCGTTTGAATCTCAAAATTAAAAATAGCAGAGAGATGAAAAAAAGGAATATTTTTGAATAGAGAAAAAAAAATGCATATTTTTAATCATTTAAAATTTACCTTTGTAACAAATATAGGATTAAAATAGAAATGGATAGTAAATTTACTGTAAAAATAAATATTTTATGAATTGATGGATACCATAAAGCACTTATGATTAAAATTAAGCCACCACTATAATAAAATAAAAAAAAAGTTACTCCATATGTTTAATTGGAATCTTTTCATATAAATTAATAAAGATAATGTAATAAGTATAATGTAATAATGAGATAAATGAGAACAATGGAGGTATATAATGAATAAAGAAAATAATGAATAAGATGATAATTGATGCATATATTTCTATAACTGCATAGTAATTCCTTTTTTTCTTTTTGGACCACTTCGTTTTAATAATGCACTATGTTTTGATATCTTCTAATTTGTTATCTTTTTATATTTCATGCCTTCTTAACTTTGAAATTACATGAAATAAGGAAACGAAAATGTAAATGCAGCTCTTATTAGAAACAAGATTAATTCACGGAAGATAATAAATATTTCCCACGTTTTAACTTGTCATGAAAACAAAATAATAGAGAAAAACTTACATGCGTTCAAGTAGCGAAACAACTTTTTGTATCATGATTGTTTTAGAATGCAAATAACAGCAACTTCAAAAAACGCTTGTTATTTGGCAGTTGTTTATTGTTTGACAACTCTGGAAGCAGGTGTGTTTATACAACAAAACATTATAAGCAAGATTTTAGAACATCTGCGCCTCGGTAAAATCCAAAAGACATCACGCGTTCTTGTTTCGTTTTTCCATAAACTATGGATAAACTTTTGAAGCATATTATGCATGAAGTATATAAAATTTGCTTTACTTTGTTCATATTTGAAAAAAGCTTTGAATAAAATCGGGAATGATTGCTCCTTGACGTTTCCGTTTTATCCCACGTATTAAAATAATTTATAATGTGTGGTTGTTAATAATTATGTCTGCATGTTAGATAACCAAACTTTCTATATTTGAACACATAAAATACTTAATTTCACATTACCTTTTGATTGAGAGTATATTGTTCTTTGATTTCGCAATTTTTATACTTTCCGGCGGTAATTTTGAAAACTATGCATTCAAAAAAATGCGCTGTTAAAATAATAACTCCTAAATGATTAAAATTTGATTATCAAACTATTTTATTTCTGATTTTTCTAACATGCTTCTAATTTTAGCTATAGCCATCATAATTGGCAGGCAAATTAATGCGATGCACGTGTCATTAAAAATAATAAAAAGTATGTATTTATTAGGTTATTAGATTTTCTTCCCACGTATATGGCAATTATCTATTAAAAACATCTTCGTAAATATTTGTGTTCGCACGTTTAGCTTCATAGTATAGTGAAATAAGTATTGTAGGTAAGTGCATTTCTTGTTGATAGATTAGGTCTAAAATTAGATATAGAACTTTCATCTTGATTTAGAACCACGTACCGAATTTGATTACTTTCTTCGCATTAATATTTAATATGTTAATATAAATTTATGATTAATATTTATGATTTAATATGATTTAATATTATGATTTAATACGTACACACTTACAGCCAAAACATAGTTTTAGAAATACATTAATTTTATATCTGTAAGATTTTAAAATTCATAGTTTATCATATCTCGATTTCGAATTTGTTTATGATTATAACAAATTCTATGTGTATACCTCATACATACGAGAATAAAATGTATAGAGTTAAGAATCTTTCATAAAAATCTAAAAGGAGTACAATGAAAAAAAAAAAAACGCTTCAAATTAAAAAAGTTGTGAATCAGGTAAAGAAGAAAAGTGTCAGAATATCAGGAGATAGCGATAAATTATTCTATTCATAACTTCATAATAGCGCAGCAGATCTAATTTTCAGTGTCTCGCTGTCCCCTGTGCATGATACGTCAAGTCATGACGCATAGAATGATCGATTAGAGGATTGATGCTGAACCTGTCGCTGAGATGTTCGATCCTTCAATTATGAAGGATAAGTTCTCTTCGTGTAGATAGCCCAACACCGTTCTTATCTAATCTAAATGAACTTATCTTTGAGGTAAAATAGACTTGGAGACAAATCCGGGATTTGCCACCTACTGAGAATCAATACTTCCAGCAAGAGACGAGAATCTTAAGGTATATTTAACGAGAAGAAATTAAGCCGCTTATTTTAATCTATATAGAGTTTCATACCAATTTAGAAGGTATTCAAACAAAGCAAATGAATAGTTTGGGATTGGTAATCATGCATTTTATTCGAAGTCTAAAGAATGAAATTTTCTGAAAATGAGTTCTTTTTGCTAGTATAACACTTTAGAATTTTTTGATACGAAAGTCATTTATATTTTTATATTTGGATATTTGTAGACTCAGTATCATATATATAAACAATTGTGCTGCATACTTTTAGTCCGCAGTTTCTTAAAGTTTCTGCTGTATTATTTTATTCTTTGATTAATACTAACAGTAATTTTTTCGAAATACTGATATCTAAATCTGTAAAATTCGTTAAGATTATTATTGTCAAGAAGATCTGTAAAATTCGTTAAGATTCTTGTTGTTAAGATCCGTAAAATTCGTTAAGATTCTTATTGTCCAGATGATAGGTTAAGAAGGTTGTTTAAAATTAGCTTCTACATCTGTGATCCGAATCCTTAAATTTATCTAGGAAATACAGGGTGTCATAATTAAAGATCTTATTTTAAACCTGTCTATAGACGAAATTATTGTTTAGAAAGGTTACAAATTTTGTCTAAGATATAATGATATGATGGGAATTTGCTTGAGATAATACAAATTTCCGCCGCCAGTTATTTTTTAATGAATTACACATTTATGTTTGGTCCTTTATTTAGGTATCACCAGAGTTTTATCTATAGATCATTCTAACACAGTAACTCATACTCAATAAATCACATAATCTCTGAAATGAACTGCTAACTTTGTTTAAAGCACTTGGACAACTTCTTGCTGACACCTTCAACAACAACTACTATCGGAAATACTCGAATTTCAGAAGATAAATGCTACTCTCAAATGAAATTTACAAAAAAACAGTTACTCTTACAGTTCACACGAGCAAAATAAAACATTTCAGCGACAAAATGCAGTTGTATAGATACTCAAGGTCCTTTACGAAATTTATCTTCGAATGCATGAGAATTACGAAGCACAAGATCTCTTAACAAAATGTAGTTCGATAATTGTACTTGATTCAAAACTTGTTTGGTAACTAATTTTCGAACAAAATTGTTTAAGCGAATGAAGATAAAGAAACAGAAATGCAAATTTTTGTCCACGTCTTGCAGCAACTGTTATAAAATCTAAAGACTTTTAAAGATATTTTGTTTTCAATGTGCTCGCTATTTCTGATCAGAATGTCATTCATTATATTTGCCAAATTGAGCTTTGTTACTTAAAGCGTTTTATCAAAACAATAATTCCCATTAGTTTCTCTATGGAAATATTGGACTTTGAAGGGGATGCGAAAAAGCCCACAGACTATGAAAAGTTTTCGATTAATAGTAGCCAGATTCAAAGAAAAAGTTCGTTTAATGTTCGTTTTGGAAGAGGAAGAAAACCTGTTTTCTCAGACCTTTAAAAAAATTGGCGGTTTTGGTAGAAAAAGTATGCTGTATTGGTAGAGGAAAAGGCTTCCAACTTTAGTACTAGTATCTGTCGTGTATTAGGAAAATTGAATATACCCATTTCTACTGTCCAGAAGATCATGTGGAGTATTTGTACGATATTATCCGTACAAACTTCAACTTGTGCAGAAATAATTTCCACGTGATTTTGAGACTAGACACCTGTTCCCATTTCAGTTTTTTGCTCGCTTTGAAGCTGATTCAGAGTGGCCTTATTATTTCCTATGGACAGACATACTTTCTTTTAGACGGTTCGGTGAATACTCACAATTGCAGGATTTGGGAACCAAAATGTCAGCTTTAATTCTTTCAGGTTCAATTGCAGTCAACAAAAATAATGGTTTGGTGTGGGTTTATTACATCCTTTATTCTTGACCCGTATTTCTAAACCGTATTATATTTTGAACTAATTCTTTTATTCGCCCAAACTAATTTCTAGCACTTCATCATGTCCAACAAAAAATTTCCTAACTTTCTGAACAATAGTTTCATTTGTAAACAACTTTAAAATAGGATAGTTACATTTTTATTCACGTTGTATATCAAAAACATGGTATTTATACACTATTTTTAGAGGTTTTTAATATTTTTTCAATTTTATAAAATCCTAAACACTTAATTAATTATGGATTTACCCACAGAGTACTTTCAATAAAATCAATATTCAAAATAAACACTTTACCATCATATCACTTAATCTCTCATACAGCAATAAATCTTGATTTTACATTCTTTAATATTTTTATGTACATAATATCATAGTTCTCTGGTAGTAATAATAGCATATAAAATGTATCAAAATTTTATCAGTTTTGCTGCTTTTGTCACTTTGAAATTGTTTATAATATTGAATAATTTCTACGTTTCATCAAAGATTATCATACTTTAGCAACGAGATAAATTTACAGCTATATAATGCTCCTGAAGTACCATTTGAAAAGCTCATTTCTCTGAAATCTAAGACATACTTTAAGTTCTAATAATTTATTACATTTGTAGAAGATTGGAATATTAGAATTGATATACCAGATACCGTGTTAAAACTTTGCACTCTCATCTGTTTTTTGTTTGCTTGTATAAGTCGAGCTCTCGCTCGATAAAGGCATAAAATTACTAAATGTTTGCCCCAAATAAGTTCTCGTGAAACATCAAAAGGATCTTTGATCCAGCACAACAAATAAATCATATCACAAGGGCATTGAATTTCTAAGAACATTTGCGTTTACTCTTTTCAAAGTGAAAAAGTTAAATGCATATTCTCACCAAAAAAGTTCAAATATAAAGAAAATCCTTTTTTTTTATTCAAATGGTAACATTGAATTTGAGAAATGAATTTTCATGGTAAGTTTTATAATTTTCTGAGCTTTAATAAGAAATAGTTATAAAACTATTAATTTTTTTTTGTTTATCTTCAGTTCATGGAGTCATTTCTTTTTCTTGGTCTTTTCAGGGGATTTCCCGTCGTACAGAATCATATTTTTCATATCAGTAGATTTTAGATTAGTTTTTTCTTGGGCCTCTTTTCTCCCGACTCTTAAACATGTATCCCATAAATATGTATATATATTTTTTTCAAATCCTTCCCTTCTCATAAATATGTATACTTTGTTTTCAGTTTATCAATAAATTCTTTCATGAAAATTACTCAAGCCCTGCAAATCTTTTTTAACACTTCTCTGGCGTGGAAGTTTTCCTTAAACAAGCTGCTATTACAGAGTCAGAATTCGAACCAAGTTTTCAGTTGTTATTTAAAAAGATCTTTTCAAAATCAATAGGAAAGCCAGAGCTAGTTTCTTGGAAAAAAATCATAAATCTGGCGATATGTTCCTGTAAGTTAAACTGAAACTGCGTTTTAATTTTCCCCTTAATTTTCTGTATAATCATAAATACTTCGTAATATACAAGGGAGATATTATTTTCCAAAATTTGAATTGGTACACACTTCCTAGTTCAATATTAAATTTAAAAAATAACAACAACACATTTTTACTTTCTCGTACACATTTTCACGAGAGTAAGTTTGTAATCATAAAAAAATGATTCTGTGATTTTGATAAATTTTCACGTTTCAGATCTCTCGGAGTTCGAAAAACACATTTTTGGTGTTATCTGTCTGTGTGAACACGATTTTATGTCAAATTTATGGATTTCTATTAAACTTTGAACGAAACTCATTCAAAGAAAGTTTGTCTGTTCGGGTGTTTGAGTACAAGTGAATACGATAAGTGCAAAATGAAAAGAGCTAGACAAATAAAAGTGAAAGTTGAAATTTGTATTAAATTTTAACCAAATATGTCAGCTGGCTGACCGTCTGTCTCTCTGTATATTCGTAAACAATTATTAGATTACTAAGCAATTATCAGATGTTTTTTAAGTATTTACATACTTCATATTGTAAACTTACAAAGTTTTCTTGCAATATTACTCTTATTTCCTGAAGCTCTCAATAAAGAGAAATTATGCAACAATAGAAGCTGAGAATGAAATTAACTGCACATATTTTAGGTTGTGCCGTGACGACACGTGTTTGTCTTACTACGATGCTCGCAATAGATTTCAAGATTAAATTTGGGCAGTTAAATTGACGCATTTCACCCGAATATAAATTCCCCGCTTTTCGTCACATATCTTATAATAATTTTCTTTAAATAAATTGCGCTATCATCTATGGTTAGAGCTTAAAGAAGATCAAAGAGACAGGAAATATTAAAAACTTCATTGATCATGCTTTATTTTGTCTCCTTTACAGAAACATCTTTTGTGCTCTATCTATACACTTAATCGAGAGTGTTTAAATGTTCAAAGTTATTTAATCATTTCTAGTTGCATTTAAATATTTAAAATCGGGTAATAGATATACGCTTTGTGGCAACATGATCTTGTCAGTTGGGTTCTCTACTGGAAATTTGACTCTAAGAGAAACATGCAAGTAAGCCAGTTTTCCCTGATAGTCTTTTTGGAAAACAATTTACTGAGTTTGAGCTGAAATGTGCTTTGAGGAACCGAAAATACCACACCTCTCCTTTATTATGAGTCCTTGATTTTGGAACTTTGCTAGGTATACAACAATAAGGGGCAAAATAACTACCATTCTAGTAAATATGATGAGAAGGCAGAAATTTATACCTAAGCTATTTTAGAAATTCTATGGAATATATAGAATTGAACAAAAATCATATTGCAGTAGTTAAGGATTTTTTTTCCTAGTTTTGAGATCTTAACTCTATTTTTTATGGCATAGAGATTTGGTTCTCACTGTATAGCAAAAACACTGAACTCTCTGAAACGATGGAAACCGATATGACCTGAGGGGGGACACTAATGTAGTCAGATCTTAAATCCAAGATCCTTTATCTCGGCCTTGAGAATGAAAGATCGTGGATTTAAGATCTGACTACATCGAATTTTTTTCGTGTATGTAGGTGTGATGCATATTTGACTGAGAATGAACTATCATATTTCGACTCTATTTAAAGGTTTGATAATTGGGATGCCGCATATATTGTGAGGCTCTTTCGACTATGATTCAAAATGCAGAGGTTCACTGCAAAGCTGCTGTAGTGTTGCGTTGAAACGGGATGCTAGTCTATCAAGTATTCCTCATTCCTAACATGCTTCATTGTTTTCGATTAAAACTGCTTGTAAAACTTTGCAATCGGAACTCTTTTTTTCAATTTGGATTAAAATATTTTTCTAAAATTTGCTTCAAAAGAGTGTCCCAAAATTAACGCAAGATTGGAATTTGTCACCATTTGTGCAGTGATTGAAAAATAACGGCAGATAATTTAGGCTTAATAAAAATGGAGCGTCACACGATAGAAAAAAAAAACATGTTTTCATTGTGGAACAATATTTCAAAAATAATGAAAGCTTGGCTTCCCCAGTCTAAAAATTTGAGAATTGGCCTCTTAGATAGTGTGATTTAATGCCATTGGATTTCTTTTTAAGTGGTTGAAGTTAAAGGTCTATGCCAACAAGACCACAAATACGTGTACATCAAAGAGGAATTCAGCGTTGGATCAAAGAAATTCAGTCACATTTATTGAAAATGGCCATGGAAAATTTCGGCAAAACATTGCGTAAGTGCCAGCAAAGCCGTGTAGGCCATTTCCTCTATGTGTTACTCCATACATAACCTTTTCTTGTATACTTTACTATTCAATAAAAATATAACAATTTAAAGAAAAAAAACTGTGTTTTCTATTTAATTCAAATCTTGTGTTAACACGTTGTTCTATTGTGTAACGCTCCATTGTTACTAATCCTAAACTTTCAGCTGCCAAATGGTTTTTTATAGGGTTCCAACACTTTAATGCACGAATGATGGCAAATTCAAATCTTGTGTTAATTTTGGGACATCCTTTATATCATATATATGTGAGATACAATTTGTCAGTAAGTTTTGATATTCGACATCTTATAAGGTTTCATCGACTTCGTTACATGTAATCTACAATAAAGAGCAAAATTCATTTTAAATAAGTATCCAACTATCACTACATTTCCAATGTAAACTTCCACAATGTTGCGTTATGCCATGAAAGTATCCTCCTTTACCATGTTTTTAAGTATAAGCGAATGAAATGAAACCAATAAAATTTTAAAGTTAAAATCTATGTGACAGTTTTTCTAAATTAATCTAATTTTATATAAAAATCAGTACTAGTAATAATAAAAATACAAATTTTGCACATTAAAAAAACACATTAAAAAATAATATTTTTAATGTGTTCTTATTTCATTTACGTGAACATTTTTAATGAAATGATTATTTCTATTATTTTGCCTCTGGTTTCCTTAATCAGTAAAGCTACTCAGTTTACAAAATGATATCAGAAACAGCCGATGTCATTTTATAAATGAAACAAAACATTTTAGAGAAATATATAAAGTTTCCTTTTTAATGCACGTTTATCTCCATCGCAATGATAAAAGTGAATAAGAATTATATTTTAGGCACTTACAGTAAGAATTTATTAAAGATAAGATATTTTTAAGACTAAGATAGGGCTTTACTCAGACAATGCATATCAATTTTCTTCTGTATGCAGAAATCCAAACTTTCCATTTACTGAAAATATGAGCTTCGAAAAATAAAAAAGGCGTTCTATCTTTCAGTTCTGAAAAAATATATTTTACACTTTCAAAAATTTCTTCGTTACTTTTTAAAAGATGAATGAGTAGAGCAAAAATAATTAATTTTCAACTGTCATTTAAAGTGAGCATTCAGAGGAAAAAAACTCTCGATCCAAGTTGATAAATAGTGATACATTTATTGATTTCTCATTTTATAATATTGAAATTTTTTCAAAGTTCTAGATTTATATATTTCCTCGTGATTATCTGAAAAATAAAAATTATTTAAACCTAAAGCAGCATAAAAACAAATATTTCCTTTGAAGACATTTCATACTAAGCTACAGGAAAAAACAAGCAGCAGAACAGGAACTTGCAGGAAAAAACAATGGCAATTGTATTTATAAGATAGAGGGGAAAAGGTATTGCGATATTATTAATCTTAAATGCATTATTTGACTTATCAATTTCCATTATTTTTTTCTGATAAAGGAAATCAACATTTTTAATTTTTATAAAAATATAAATAATTTTAACAGCAAAGGAATTTAAAACTTATTACTAGAATCTCTTTATAACAACTCTAAAAGGACCATCCAAATGTGGCAGATTAAATAAATTTGTTTTATAGAAATATTCAGTTTCATATTTAAAAATCAGAAAGAGCTGCAAATGTGATAAATTTGTTGGTATCTATGAAGAATCACATTTATTTTTCAAGTAATAATTGAGCAAATTGAATATAATTTCCCCTCATTAACATATAAAAAATGGTACTTAAAGAATTTATTACTCGATATTAGATGATTCCTAAAATTCCGAAACCCCTAAAAGGGATTTTAACTATTAGTGTCCTTTTCCGTTACTAAAAATGATAGGTAAAATAAGGCATTTGGTCGATATTCGTGATATGGATAGAATGATTGTTAAAAATCTTTCATTCTTTTTCTGCGCATAATCACAAAAGGCCAACTCCAATGCATTTCCTCTAAAATAAAACACATGATGAATTTTAAAAAAATGCTATTCAAATTGAATACTAATATTTGTAATATTGAAGTGATAAATTCATCTCGTTTATTTTATGTATAGGAAAAAATGAGTCAATCGATCCAAATTCTTTGAATCAAAACACAAATAAGGCAACTCTATTAAGAAAATTTGTCTGAATTTCTGTAAATATTTGCTGCACTAAATTAAAAGTGTAATAAAACTCTTTTAATGCATAGTATAAAAATCTTAAATATGGATTATAATCCAAATATAATGTTGATAAATTAATTATTCAACAAAACATTTCTAGCAAATTTGAGCGTGTTTATAAAATATATTTTTAGGTATGATAAATTAAAAATTTTTTTTTGTATTATTACAGTTAAAGGTCAAAACTGATTCAATTTCTCCGAAGTAAATCATAAATAAAACAGCTTTTGTAAATCAACTCTCAATATGAAACAAATTAGTGACATTTTATTGAACTATTCGCCTATTTAAATTCATTATAATGAAAGGCAAAATTTGAAATAATTTCTAAAAAGAAACCGTAATCACAAATAAAATGTATAATAAATTTAACTATTTTAGTGAAAACATATTTCTGACAGTTCCATTAATTTTTTACTGGTATCATTGTAGTGTCACTAAGGATAAAATTTGTCGCGTTTATCTAAAAAAGTAAGCAAAATAATCTATTAAATACATTAATCAAGTTGAAGCAAATAGCTCATAATTGAAATTCTTAGACGAATGTTTCGTTTTCAACTTTCGCCGAAAGTTATGACAATGTCATTTTAGTAGATAATAATAAACACAGCAACAAGAACTCGATATTTCAAGCTGAAATCTTTGCACCGCGCATGTGGCTGAAATGAAAGCCATCTGACAAATCTGATGAACAAATGAGGCGAAAGAAAGCCAAGATTACATGCCCTGGAATCATCGGAGACTTCTATCCCAATAGCTCAATCAATCAAATTTTATTCAAAAGGGAAAAATATATTAGTTTCGCATAGATTGAGGCACATCATGACAATCATAGAATAAAACTGCTGACATTATCTAGACAGTTCTATTACGTTAAGTATTGGAATCCACAATCTAACTAAACTCAATCACTTTAAAAGAGAATTGGATTTTCCATCAATGCATGATAAAGGGAATGGGTTATTATTGAAACAGAAAATAAATTCACTTTCTACTTCCAAAAATTTGTTTAGTATCAGCTCAATGGCAGAAGCATGAGATACAGTTCACAAAAGGACATGATACTTTTTCTACATATCCAATGCGTTTAACCAGAAAACTACAGGTAAGAGCGAAAGTACTCGAACTGGGAAGCCTTTGCATTCCCCAATGACCTTTGCAATATGACATTGAGTTTTTATGAACATTTACACGAGATATTTATTTGTGAGAAGAAGTTCGTTCCCAACGACTTTAATATCTGACGTCATGTTCTCCATTTCAAAGTCTACCTTTCTCAATAGCAAATGCTAAAAGTCCATCTCATTATGTCACTTGAGATTTAATTACACTCCCCAGGGACCGTTTCTTTCATGAAGGAATGCTCTTATTTTTTACCCAGACTTACCCTCGAGACATATCCATTTTTCTGAATCCAAATTCGCAAAAAGTTTCCATTTATCATATTAACGCCTCACTCAGCTGGAATTTTTTTGCTGTTGTTTTGTTTCTATGTTTGCTTTCTTTTATTATTTGCACTACTAATTTTTAGTTTTATGCTCTCTGATTTTTAATTTTTTATCATTATTCTGATAGCTGTGTTGTATTTTAATTCGTTCTGTAATCAAGATGAACCCTTAAGTCATATACATATTTTTGCCATGCTCATCTTTCGGTCATGTAATTCTTTTTCATCTTCTCTTGTAGATTATCGTTTTAATGTTTTTAATCGTGCACGACTTACTTCTTCCCTTCACATTTTCCCATTATAATATTTGAGAATTTCCACGATTCTAGTGCAACGATATACAGTGATATTAAAGACGATAATGATAAAAATGCATATAAATAAAAATTTCTTTACTTAAAATCTATCAAAATATCTTATCTTACATTTTCTAAAAATATGTAGGTACGTGAAATGCACGAGTTTGAAACTTTGAAGAGATTTTCATTAAATTTTTTGCTTAACCCTCCATCTAATAAAAAGAATATCAAATTTGAACTAATTTCACCAAAGCAAACCATAAACAAAATAGCTTTAAAAATGTATGACTCTAATCGGATCAAATTTTTACAGCTTACTTAAACATCGCATTTATATAGACTGTCTATTTTAGATAGAATACTGACTTTTTTTAAAATAGACAATATTTTTTTTGTAGAATCTTTTCATTTTGAATCTAGAGCAGATAAGGAAGACGTTATATCCGAGTCATCAAAATTACTCCTCTCTAATTTCTTCTACCTCAGCGTGAGAACTTTTTATACCTTTTGTGTATAAGTTCCAATTAAATATTTGATCTTCAATCGAATTGGTCTGAAACTTGTGATCCACCGACTCTTGAGTGCAAATTACTCTGCCGAATTAATAAAAGCAATATCTAACACAATATCTCCAAAAAAACACCCAATAAATAAAACTATTTAAATAAATTTATTTATTGAATTGAAGCAATTCTCATAGAATCTAATTGAAATTTCAACTTATTTCAGTGCCCAGTAACAAAGGGCAGGATGTGACACAATTTCTCAAAAGAAAATCACAGCTATAAGAGTTTTAATGAATATCTTAGTAGAAACTGATACAAATTCCTGACAACTCAAACTCTCGGAAAAGAGTTTCACTCTCAGTTTACGTCAAGAATTTATGAAAGTAGTATTTCTACTTGAGTGCGGCAAAAGTGAGCCGTAAATTAAAAGAGGGAATGAACGACTCCGCAATATTAAGACTGATAAACCTCACCGAAGTGCAACGCTTTTAGAATGTCATAACACTTCCCATTTGCGACAATAATAACGCAAAGGAATGCTTAAAGGATCGAGGAAAATCGATCCTTTAATCGGAAGTTGAGTATTTGACTTTCGATAAAGCTACGAACATTCTTTCTATTTCTTGGTAAGTGTCGATTTCCTAGGAGAGTCGTCAAGAGTAACAACATCTTTGTCGCTACCTCATAGGCTGCAGTAAATGACTTGTAAAATAGTGTGATTGTGGAGCGTGAAGGAAAAGTGGAATGAAATAACTATTTAGCACCGTTGATTATGGCGGCTCGTGAGGCTGGATTATACTGAACAGCTTTCGCTTGCTTTATCAAGATAAGATACAGCAAAGACTAACGAAAATGTGGTTTAATTTATGGAATATTTTTAAGACAAAAATATAGAATAGGATTAACTGCCATAAAAAATGCACATTTAATAAATCTTTACTCTAAACGAAACCATTTATCTATCCATTGCTTGTGTATTAAATTTAAAAATAACTTTAAAGCGCGTCACATGAAACTGCATTTAATCTTTTTAAAGTAATTCAGGGAAGAGTTCTGTGAGCTTTTCCAACTATCCTTGGGGTTATCTATTTTTGTTCTACGTGATTAGTAATAAATTTACCAAGCATGAAGCCATTCACTGGGATGGCGGAACAAAACTATTTAAGGTTCATATAAGAAGAGACAGATTATCTACAAATTTTAAAATAAAAATTTAATGATTTGGTTGAACAAATTCTACTTCATGGACAAACGAGAGAAATTTTATTAACATAGTATCTCAATTTTGCATAAAGAAAATGGTTAATGCTTCATTTTGTATTTAATTTAGCTTTCTTCTTTCCTAATATTTCTGCTTAGGCATAATATAGGTTAAGAATAAAAAATATGTTTTTCCATGCCTATTTTCCCCCACAACATCATTTTTTTTTCTTTTTATCCAAATTTGATTTATTGCTCTGAGAGTGCCAATTTTAGATAATGATAGAACGATCCTCTTATATCTTTCTTCGCCAATAAATGCAATGAAAAGCATACAATATAAAAATATCAGTTTTAATAAAGTGTTGCCTAATATATCTTCATAGTACACGAAATTGTTTATTCAAAACATTCCTTGACAATTGTTCTGGAAATCACAACAATATTTCCTAATGTCAGCTTTACAGTTTAGATAAGTAATACCTGGTAAACAATTGAAATGTTTTATCCTCATTTACGTTTGTATTTGCTAAGTACTATGTAAAAATAACTAGTAATACGAAAATCTTTTTTGACTTCTGGTTCATTGATCATAAAATTTTTGGAATGTCTTTATGAAGATAAATCGACTATTCCAATAAACGGCAAACAAGTTTATATAAAAGAAAGCCAATTTTATGAATTCCATTTATCATTTTTTACACAAATTCATAATTATTTGTATTTATTTTCTATACATTGTTTTACTTGCAAAGCTTTTTTACTAATTCTAAGCAATAAAGCAGGCTTTTTAGAATAATATGGAAATAATTTTAATTATAAACATTTCTTGACATAATAGTTTTAGCCAATATTTATATCTAGCTACGTTTATTTTTACGAAAACCTTGCTGCAATATTATCTAGATATAGAATAGGCATTGAAAATATTATTCTTTAGAAACATTTCAGTGCAAAATATTTTCATTTTAAGACAGCATATTACATGATACCTCCGGATATGGAGGTCGTAAGACATATCCGGTGTAATATAGATAAAGGTATATTTTCTCAAAAAGGGGAAAAAAATGAATATTTTATACAACATATAAAAATGGAAAAACTATGTTATATATATGATTACAAAGAGAATAACTTACGAGATTATGTTCCAAAAGAACACAAAAAGGAAAGAAAACAATATACTAGATGTGAATTACAAATATGCAGAAAAAAATATTGCGTTCTTTATGAGTTAGGGTATTAAAGTAAGCTATATTGCACTGCAAATAGAAGTTCTGAAATATAAATCACTGAACTGCGCTGTGTATATGAAGTACAAAAAACAACGAAAAAGTAACATATTGTACAATAAATATGAACTATCAAAATAAAGTTTTATAAATTTGAGCAAAATATGAAATACAAAATAAATCAAATACATTTCATCTTATACCGTTTAAGGTATTTCGCATAATTTTTTCGAGCAAAATTTAACTTTAAAAAATATTCATGAATTTAATCATGGTTTCAACAAGAATTTTTCTCTATTACAAATACAATAGAAGAAAAACAAATGCAAAATCAATTAAAATTCGCTAATTAAGTTTTATTCAAAAGTAAATAAAAAGTTAGCTAAATACAGACTTTTTCAAAAAAAAAGTTTGTTCAAAATCAAATTTAATCGGAATGTTTTATACAAAAATATAATTCTTGTAGTACTGAAACTTTGTTATTTAAACTCTCGTGGTTTTATAATTATAATTTATAAAATTTATATAATTATAATTTGCAAAACCTTGCCATAACATATTCCACACAAATAAGGTACAAATTGTTTTAAAAGTAATCACTTAATCAAGGTAAGCGGCATAGGCAAACGACATCGTACAATATTAACTATAATATATATTTTTTTCTTCGTCGTCAGTCTTTGTTCTGATAATATTTGTTTAATGTGTTCTTTTTATCATATTAGGAGTTTTGTATCTGAAAACAAAGTTTTCAGATGCAAAAAATACAAGCTATTAAAAATAATATCCCCTAATTAGCGAAATGTACTTAAATGTTTTTTAAACGCCAATTTGTTATTATATGACGCACCAGTTTCTGTTTTCTTTTTTAGTACCTCATTTTTTTAAGCTCTCTTTTTTCCTGTCTTATTTATTCATGAATTTCTGATAAAAATTAGAGTTTAGAATTTATTAATTTTGTAATTATTTCTTTCCTGGTTTTTTAATTTTATAATTATTTCTTACTTTAACTTATTCCAAAGTTTTATGTGTTTGTGAATTGTGTGTCATTAGAATAATAAAAAATTATTCCAAACAAATATTTTATGACACACCTTCAAACTAAAGCCTCCATAGTAGTTGCACATTTATTTTATTTCCATTCTTTGAATAGTTATAACTTAAACGATAGCCATCCCTTAGTTATAATAGAAAAAAAAATCTGAGATTTCGAATTCCCTTTTCTTTGGAGGAGTAGTTCTTTCTGCTTAATATTCACAATGAGGAATTCCTTTTAATATCCTATATTAAAAATGCGATTTGCACGATATATTCGATGAAAACAGCCAGAAGAGTTCCATGAAATAGCAAAGAATGATTTGCATTTCTATGCAGTTAATTCTATTGACATTTATGCACTGATTTCAATTTCAAATGATGGTTGTTTCATCTTCAACTTCGAAAGATTTTGGTAAATTGTCGTCTTTCTATTATTCAAAAAATATCAATATTCTTTAGAAGCCGAGATTAAACAAAGCGGCTTTTATTTCATTTTAATTTACTGAAGATTTGTTTTTACATATTTGGATATATTTGGTTTTGGTTAGTGAAATCCATAAAATTAGTAACAATTATTTTTTTCAGGCATTGAAATTCTTTCTTATTTTTGATTTACATATCCTGCTTAATCCTGACTTCGACAGTGTAAATAAATATAAATAAAATATTTATTTTTATTTATTTAAATTTTATTTTCCTGCAATTATTGTTATTTACACAGGAGAAATCTTCCTACATTCATGCATGGAAGTATGACTTTTTTGTATAAAAATATTGTTTTTTTTTCATTTATTTACCTTTATTTATTGTTATTAATGAAGAAGTAAATTGTTATACCCATATATGGAAATAAGAATTTTTTATAAGAAATATTGGAGATTTTTCTTTTATTTGCTTGTATTTATTGTTCTTTCTTAAGAAGTATCTTGCTATACTCATGTATGGAGGTATGAATGTTTCATAAAAAATAAATAAATATTCTAAACCTGTTTCGTATTACCTTTCCGCGATTTTCTTTATTTTTGTGACTGTATAAAATATTTATGGGTACATAAGCAAGCAAGCATCGACTGCTTTCTATTACGTGAAGAAAAGCCAATTTCTTCCTCTCACTGCTGCCGAGAAAAAAGTCAAGCGTAGAATATCATTTCAATAATCCAATATATCGAGTTTATTGACCTGTAAGTTACCTATCAGACTCAACGAAAGAAAGCATTTTCTTTTCTAAAGCATGCAAACCAACCGAGTTGGTCTGTATTTTCGAATATTTACCTTTTTATTTTCATTCCGTTTCTCCTTTATGATAATTTTTTTTTCTTATGCTCGATGACACCTTCGAAGTATACATTCGAATGCAAATTGAATGATATATATTACTATTCAACTTGTATCCAAAGATATTTTCTCATTTCATTCCATTAAAAGCATCCTTTATAATAATTATAAATATCTTGAAAATTCTTGAAACGCAAATCATCATCACAATAAAGTTTCTGACAAGTATTTTTATTTAATGAAAAATATATCCAATTTTCGGGATTAATTAATAATACCTTACATCCGATTATCTTGAGCCGATTATTTACGAGCCCTCATTAACAAACAAAATTAAGCATCTAAGTTCTTGACATTAATAAATTATAAAATGAACGAAAACTCTGAAAATGACAAGAAAATCTTTTTTGATGTGCTGTGGTATAAAGACATTTTAAAGCAGATTAAATTATGCAAGCCTTAATTGTTTACGCCATGTCATTATATCTTTAAAAAAAAACTGGTTATTTCGGTTGAAGTTTTAACCCACAAACAAAACAACACTGGATAATATAATCTACAATCGTGAATATAATTAATTAAAACTATCCTTATAAAAACAACAAAAATAGTATGTTGCTTTTTCTTGGTTGATCTGTTCAACTTATTCATTAGTGATAATATATAGAGAAAAGACACATAGCATTTCTAGGATTGGCACACATTACTAGAACAACTTTTGCGAAAATTTATCCATGCTGTTATTAAGTAAATAAAATCTTATTTAAAAACAGTAAAATAATTTTACCCAAGAATCCTTCCTCAAAGAATACCATAATTTTTGTTAGTCATGAGACCATTCAGATTGAAATTCACTTTTTATGGCTTTGGCCCAATGACATTGTGTTTTACCGAATTCATGGTTCATCTAAAGGCATATCATATTAATAGAAGAATCAAAAGCCACGCGCTTATGATTCCTGGCACAAAATTCTGTATTGATTTCAGTTAATTTATGAATTAGTTGTGCAGTAGTTTCATACATCAGTCGAAGCCTTTGATGTAGAGCAAAACTTTAAAGCTATTCTGACGGTTCGAAGAATAACCTCTTCATCTACCTATGGAACAAAATTAGGAGTTACATAAAAATATAACCATGTAGTAAATTGAAAATAGGAGCGGATCTTAATAAACAAGTTACTACTAAATCTCAACAATCAAAATGTTAATTTTGATTATTTTTTAAAATTTAAAATTTGGAGGAACAAAACAAAAATAGACGACAAGAGTAAACCAACATGGTTAATATGATATTTTAACTGGTAAATGAATTACGAAGGACTTCAAGAAAAGAAATTATCAGACCAAGAAGGTGACATTACTTTGAAAAACGTGTTTAAATGATTTATATACAAATAAAAATTAAAACAATATTAGAAAAAAAAACTATACATATGAATCAAGTGAAAAATGCGTTTCAATAAATATTTTCATACCATGGATTTAAGTGAAAAGATTTACCGACTTTTATTAATGCGAAGCTAATGCTATTCTTTTTTCATCTTCGCCTCTCGATAAAACACTTTTTTTCGCAGTTTTTAATTTTTTTGTTATGAATTATTTAGGGGCGCAGTCATACTAATTTCCTACGGTAATGAAAGATTAATGATCGCAACCTCTGCCACCGTTAATAAAATTCACAACTGTGATCCCAACAGTGCCAAACACAATTTTCATTCATACAAAGTACTTGTTGATTAGCCCTTCCTAACATCCATAAATCACAATCCTAATTAACAAAATAAAGTGCTTTTATCATTGTTCTTGTTTCGGCATAGGAGGTGGCATGAAAAAAAAAATACTTGGCGAAAGGTTGGCGACCAAACTATCCTTTTTTCATTCCTGGTGTCATTTATAACCCTTGGAACTCAAAAGCGAAGCCTGATGGAAAAGTAATTAGGGTGGAGGTCTGGGTTACCCTGATTTGCTTTAGGGTCATTTTCTGAGAATAAGTGTAATTTTAGTACAAGAGAGGTCTCATGTTCTGCCAAGATAAGTACAGGCAAATTCTGCTGATTCTTTCTGCTGAAATGGGGCCTTTGAAAAATTCTTTCACCAGATTTGAATCCGGATAGAAGATAAAATTATCGAATTTTGATCATTTTAGGATCCCCAAGAGTTATATTCTTAGATTAGTATAGAGCTAAGCTACTTAAGATCCTTTTTTACCATTTGAATCTTTCAGCTACGAAAAAATTTTGACATTAGATTAGAATTGTAAAATGAGAAAAAAATGAAGCATCAATTAACTATACATGGATCAGAAATTTTATTTAAAATTGGATTTGGTATGTTTCTGCCCTTCATTGCAGCATGAACTACATTCTCCTCTCATGACAATATTTCCTAAATAAACTTTGAACAATTTAAAATAGAAAATTAATATATTTATTTCTTTGCGACATCTTTCACTTAACAAAAAGTAATTTAAAGAAATTATTAAACATTTGAAAAATACAAATTTTTAATCCAACTTTAAAAGTTTTACAATTTGTTTCTTTTATGTTTTTGAATAAAATGGCTTATTTACTGTTTAACATTAATTCAAAATTAATTATATTCACTTTAATTTGAATCATATTTACTCTAAAAGAAGCTCTTAGGATAACATTATAATATTTATTAATTCTCTTAGCAATAACAATATTAATTGCAGCAGCAATGAAATAAAGATGTTCTAAGCAAATTGGATAAAAATACTAAATGGATTTTCTCTTGTATTCTTAAAATCATTATTATATCCATCAACCAGAAGCATTAGTTGAACTATTTAAAGACACATACTGCTTATATAGCCAGATTTTATGTATTGTTAGATTTAATTCAATTTCTCTTAAATAATGATTTAAGAGAAATATTTAATGTAAAGAAAAATATTTAAGAGAAATATTAATATATTTAATATTATATATTCAAGAAAAATATAAATATTTTATCTTTGAAATGTTTGGAAAGGCTTAATTCCTTCCAGAATTTAAAAATAAAGGAAAAAGAAACGGAGACTCATGGGAAATTTTGATTCAGTTAAATTTCTTGAATAAAATGCATTATATAAATATTCTTTTTAAATTAAATATTGATGTGGTGTATTTCTATAAGAAAGAGTAGGTTTTTATAAAACATCAAAAACAGGTGTAAATCTCTTCCTCTAAGAAAAAAAAAAGAAACAAGAATTCCGGAACCTACTGATTTTATATGACATTTAATAAGGATATGCAAAATGCAAAATGGCTTTTCTGGATAGAAATCACTGTAATTTGCGACATTACAATATTTCGAGTTTCATTGCATTCACATCGTAATAAATATTTTAACCCCACCATCATCAATAATTTGTTAATACAAATGAAGTTGAAAATTTAAAAAAAATGAAGAGAAATTTATTAGAAAAACATCAGTACAAGAATCATGTAAAAAATAAATGCTCCCATGAACAATCGGAGATTTTTTTGCTAAAATTTAAAAGTTCACATTTGTACAAAACTGCGTTTAAAAGACCCCTTTGTTCTTGTAGAAATTACTGTTTATTTCTGGAGCTTTTTTTCAACGTAAGAGACGAGACTCGATGGGAAGTTTAATAAAAGAGCAGATGATTTCTGTTGCGAAATAATATAAATCACAACAATCGTAATAAAAACTTCCAAACAATAATAGAAATTATGTTCAAAATTACTTTGAACTACTGTTTCTCTTCAAAAAATATTTGTTTTTTGGAAAAATACTATATGAAAAATATCACAATGTATAGAATGAGAGTGAAAAGAAACACAAAGGCGCAATTATTGAGCCATGTATTGTTGACATCAGCTGAATTTTTGGAAAAATCATTCGTGACAATAGAAAAAATTAAAAGCATTAAAAAAATGAAACGATCTCCTTATTTTTTCGGAACTGATAATCCGATTTCAAACAAAAATAATTTAATAAAATGCCATCTTTATTTTTTGTAGAAAGTACTTAGTTTCTGGGAATACGTTTGTATATAAGATGATATGATAAAGAATGCTTACTAATTTAGTAATAAATTTAATCCAGGTAAAACAACATGCTCTTGTATTAATAAAGCGTTTATCAATATCAAAACTGTAAAGTATCAAAAGAAAAGTATCTCGGATTTTTTTCATATAAAATTTAAGAAAATCACTTTGTGAATAATGTCACGTTTCGAATAATTTCGGAACGAATGATTTCTTACAAAGAGAATTTAAAAAGAAGCAACGTTACAAGAAGAATGAAAGAAAAAATAATTTTTTGTGTGCTTTGACTATTTATCACAAAAAACTTCAAGTCTTGATATGCCTAGAAAAATTACTCTGAAAATATGACTAAATTTGTGCGTAGAAAAAGCCGTAGAATTCTTAAAATTTGAGCACATATGAATTTTGTTTCCTAATTCAAAAGCTTTAATCCAAATTATTTCTTCCAAATCAATTTGATCAATAACAATGCTGATACAAACACTGCAAAAACAATTCAGGCTAAAAGTAAATTAAAAACCAAACAGAAATGCAAGAACTGCATAAAAGAAACAAAGTTTCTAATAGACATCATGAAATATTTTTACATGATCGATATTCACACAAGGTTGTTAGGAAACCATTTCTTTTTCCAAATAGAAACAGTTGTATATATAGGAATTTTTATAGCACATGACGACATATGGAAAAGAATTTATTAATTCAACAATAAATTCATCCAGGAAAAATCATACGAATCATTTCGATCAATATCAGAACAGTGAAGAACCAAAGGAGGGACCACAGAATTTTCTTCAAAACACTTTACTTCAGTTTTCTCCTAATTAAAGTAAGTCGGCGGGGTTGCAATTTTTATAAACACAATACGCTCAATTAATTTTGAAAACTAGAGTGTTCCGTGCCTTCAGGGTTATATTCATTACTGCGGGTAATTCTAAGGTGTCTTCAGCTTCAAGCAATCTACTCCACTCTCTGAAATTCATTTTAATAGCTTTTCTTTATATTGGTTCGTTCACTTTGTCTTTTTCTACCCTGAGGGGGAAATAAATAAAGTAGAAAGGAGAGAAATGCGCCGGCATATAGGGAACAATCGGAGTTTCTTCAAAATAATCTTTAATTAAAAAACAACTTTCGGTTTCATATTGGAACTCAATTTTTGAGCGAGTTTATCAGACTTCAGAACTTTCATTTGGACAGAGCTTATCTTTCGATATTCATGATGGAATTTAAATCAGAACTTTTTCAATAACCTCAAATAAAAATATTACCACACAGAAAGCAGTTGAAATTCATTTTCAAATTTTTATATCTGACTGAAGGGCTTTGATTAATAGATTTCATATTATATATATTATAAGTAAGATTTTCAAAACAACTAAATAGTAACTGTTGATATTATTGCTAAATTATTTGGTATAATAAAAATGGCCTCCTGTAGTACAAGGATTATATATTGCCATACATATTGGAAGGTTATTGGTTCATCAGGCAATATAATATTTTTGTGGCTAATTAATGACTTATAGCCAAAAACGGGTGTTTCTACATTTGAGGGCTCCAGGCATGGAATCTTCGTTACGGGGTCTATTTTTAATTATTTTCAGGATCTGTATTATTATTTGGAACAGTCTAGTCAACCAGGCTATAGTAGATGCTTATCTGAAGGTCCTTTTTTATCATTTCTTTTATATTGATGTCCTGTTTCAAAACAACACGATAGTTATTCAGAAGCGCCCTCGATAAATTTGAACTCTGGGTATTAAATTTCCCAATCATAAAGGCGGGAAATATATGATTCATGCAATTATATTTAGAAATCCTGAGCATAAAAGATTTTCTAAAAAATTGTTGCTCAAATTCACGATCATCTGATGCCAGAGATGATATTATGCCATTGATACTCTTAAAATTACAAATATTAAATCTGTCTTCAGATATTAAACTATCAAAGTTTTAATACGTGCATTGAATCAATCTATCTCTTCCCCAATCACCTTGTAGACATTATTACTTTTGTTAAATAAAGAATTCGTATATAATGAAGACAAAACTATGTAGCTCTATTGGTGGTGGAAAGGGTTTATAAATCTTATCTTCTACTAATTGAAAGCTTAAAGCGCTTTCTTGTTTTCCCACAAATATTCTTATTTTAAAGTGTTATTGCGAGATTGAGATTATTGAAAGGTTTAAAAGTAATCGAAATTTTCTTTCAGTCATATCTGCTAAATCCAGCAGTTTTATAATCTGTATTTCAGCATTCCACTGTCAGAAATTTATGAAGAACAAGGACATGGATTAGTAGGATACTATTTAAAATACATATATATCATGAAAAAACATCAAAATAATCTTCACAGATAACTCTTAACAAACAGGAAATATTTTGTAGAAGATGCACGAAAGTAGAAGGAAAAATGTATGCCAAATGAGATTTTCATGGAGTTGAATTGAATAATAGATTTTATTTTTTATAAAGACAATAGTATACTAAATCTTTTTAGAATGCTTGCAAACCAGTTTGAAGTTCAAAATTTTGTTTGTGTCGTAATTTAGAAATAAATTTAATTAATTTCAAGTCATACATTTTTAAATTTTACAAGCATTGGATTGAGCAATTGAATATTCCTTAACACTACAAAAATTTCAATTTGCATTAAATTTAAATAGACTGAATATTTTTCTTTATTCATTTGATATGCTTTTTCTCAAAATAACAACAATTTTTCAGCGAATTCAGAAAAAAACTTTCAAATGTTTGTATTTAGAAATTTCGTTGACAAATGAATTCTTTATTAAAGCTTTTAAAAGCAGAGGTGTCTAAATTGCATTAACTTGGAAAAGAATTTAGTTTCCAAGAAATTTTTAGATTTAAGATCTTGCTTTGTCTGATAATTGAATTTCCGAGCAAATGAGAAGCAAGAAAAGGTCGAAGAAAGATATTGAAACTTGTTCTTTTATTCGAAAATATTAGATTAAATGACAGAATTCATATCATATTGCTTTAGGAAATGTATTTTTCAAAATGTTAAATATTTTTAGGTAAACATTACTACAACTTTCGCTAAAAACTATCCCTTCCTTTTCTCTATATAATGATAAAATCTTTGCACCAAATATATAAGAATATTTCTGTTTTTAGTGTATTAAGGATAACTTTCGCCATTAGCAATTCTTTCTACGCAATTTTCTCGCATATAAAAATGCATGGTAATATACTGAATCTGGAACCTAAAACAGCTGTGATAAAGCTGTGGCCAGCTTACAGCTTGGAATTCATGCTTCAAGTAGTCTGATGTGTATTTACTTCAGTGGAGAAAAGTAGCAATCCATCATCACACTATATTCTTTCTACAAGGTATGTCAGCAACCTAACACAAGAAGAAAATTGCTTCCTCGGTAAAAAGTTCAATCTTTATTCTATTCACTCAGAATACTTCTATAAATACACTGTTCAAAGAAGGTTTGGCAATTTTTTATTCAAACTTCGTTGAAGATTTAAATTCATAGCTTGGGATATTTTACAACATCTTAAAAGACTTCTCCAAAGCTCATGGGACATTTATAGTGGTGTTTTCGTATTTATTGATACCAGAATAAAAACAAGATTTTTTTTTACTAAGGCATATTTACACACCTATTAGCTACAGAATAATCGTGTAGTATACTAAATACTAAAAATAGTATCATTTTAATAATATTAAATAGTATCTAAGGCTAAAATAGTATCATTTTAATTGATATTAAAAGAGAAAAATATTTTATCTGACATATATTAGTAAAAGCATATAGAAGAAATAAATTGACTAATTTTATGACCATTAACTAAAGCAATTAAGTAAGAAATGAGATTATTTATCATTCTCAGAATATGATAATGTTTTTGGTTCAATATATGTGTGAAAGCAGTTTTGTTTTTGTTCATGCTTAAAGAAAATTCACGGACTCGTTTCAGTTTGAATTTTTGGGAATTTGATTATGATTTTAGGAATTTGATTACAACAGTTGCTTCAGGTTTTTATTTATTCCTAAAATTCAAATATGATATATTATCCACATTTCATTGGTTAAATCTTATAAATCATATTATATCGTGTGGCATATATACAATAACTAACTAACACATGACATTTCTAATATTTTAGTTTAAAAAGAATGAAACAGGCATTATCTTAAGCCTTACAAATCTTTTCCTTATGTATGGCACAGATACTATACCCGTAAAAGTTTTAACTTGGACTGGTGTATATACTGCACCACTTCGTCATAGAAAGCAACCATCCTGTGTGGAATTAATTCGTCAATCTTTTACTCATTCTTTTGATAATTTTTAACTGAATGTCATATCACCCAATGTATAAACACTTTCATTCAATGTTTGATGGATCGGTATTATTGTAATGAGAGAAGATAAAAGCAGGTGACTTTAAAGTAGAGGGAACTCGATTGCAGACTTTACTTTCCTTTACATGAAAATGGGAAAAGAGAGCTTTAGATATAAAATTTTAATTTTTTACAATGACAAAAAATATGTAGCAAAAGTACAGAATGTTGATACAATTCATTTTTTGTGACTCTTAATAAAGGACTATTGGTGCGCCAATGAGGTTTATAAAAGTAAGTACTCAAAAAACAATAGTAAAATTATGAAGAGGAAAACCTAGTATGCAAAGGTACATTAGATATATGTATTTGATAAAATCAATGTTTGCATGCATTCACACATATTGCCGTTCGTTTCAGTATCCCGACATTGCACTTTTTCGACGATTTTAATTAGCTAAGGGGTGAGACGCGGAGGATGAGCGCATTCCCGAAATTCTTCGTTGAACCTTGATTTCCGTCCTATTAGATACTTTTTTGTTAAGTTTTTTTCCCCATGTGTATGTGAATGTCGTGTCGTTTCTGATCATGTTATTTTAACTGAAAATTGCGTATTGGTTGCTTGTATGGCTGGCTATTCATGCAGCAAAAAAACCTTTTAGGAGCGGCATATCATTAAATGTGATAGAGATTATCTATCAATCTTAATTTTAAAATATTATTAAAAAAATTCAATAACGAATGAAAATTTTAATCAAAAATTTAAAATCTTCTCCAAAAGCTTTAAAGTTTTTCTACGAAAATGTTATCTAACTTATATGATAAACAAGAATGCCAATGAATGTACAAAATTCAACTAAGTTATGATTTGTTCTGGGCGAAAATAAAGGTAAATGTTGGCGATGTTATATTAAATTATTATTGATTCTTCTGAAAGAATATTTGATCCATGACAGTACTGATCGTTTGACTTCCTAGTATCTTGCTGCTAGAGCAGGAACACGGGTTTGTGGGATTATTACTTCAATCTGTTAGATAAGCAACAAAATTTCCATACTCTGTTAAAAACTTGTCTACCTTAATTTTATAGACAAAATGGTTAGCCTTTAAATGTCTCAGAATAGAGAGAAATACTCTTTGTTGAATTCAGCTTTTTAAGATATTAGGTTTTAGCTATTTCAGTCTAACAATACTTTCTGGAATAAAAGCTTTAAAATTGGCATTTAAGGCAGTTATTAAAAGCCATGTTTAAATTGCTTTTGCTTCTTATTTCCGAGCCAATCAGTAGATCCACTGAGGTAATTGAATTATCTAATCTAATTAAGAAAGAAAAATAATCAAAATTAAAATAATTCTCGGATACTTAATTCTGATTGGAGGTGAATTCCGATTAATTTTTTAGATCAACAATGGGGATGAATGATATTTAAGGTATATAAGAAAGAAAGAGAATTACTGTAAACCAAAAAGTTCGATGAGATGTTTTTATTATTATGAATTTAAATGAGAATTTGTGCAATACAATTAATGCCACCAAGAGAACAAAATTATCTAATTTTAATTTTGAATTTGGTGGTGATATTTCATTATGATTTTTGAAAATTTCAAAAGCTACGCTTACTTGACTACCGATTTTCAAAATACTTGCAAAGCACGTGACATGATAAGCCCTCTTTAATATTTTAGCTACAGTTAACTTCCTAATAAAAATTACTTCGAAACAATATTGTAACTTAGGAACTGAGGAAAAACATTGTCTTTGTAAATAAAGTTCCTTAATTCGTTTTTTTTATTATGAATTTTGAAAATTTGTGTGGAGATAGAAAACTCAAAATAATAATTACATAGCCTGTTTTTTCTGCAAACTATTCAGAAGAGGATTCTTTTACAAAATATTTGTAAAAGCCACCATTTTGAATTATAATCCGTTTACATAGCAATAAAAATCATTCAATTAAATGTTAAGAATTTAGCTGATATTCTATTTAATTACACTGATTCAATGAATATTATGTTTTATTACATTGATTCGATGAACATGATAAAAAATAGTTAAATTTCTCTCTGTATTCTCAAAGTACAATGAAATATTTTGATGAACAGAGATTTAGTATTAAATGCCTTAAATTTCTGAACAATAACATTTCAAAATGCTTGGTATTTATGAAAAAAAAATTCTTTGTATTTAGAAAATTGCTATTTTTTTTTATGCTTTTCTCACAAAATGTTGGTTATTTCTTGTTTTCTAACAGATTCCAGATTATTCCAAAGATTTTAATTTTTCATCTTAATTTTTCCGAAAAGAAAAATTTTTTCATGACGCATAATTTATGAAATATTCTAAAAATTCTTAATTTATGCCATGATATCTCAGTTAAAAATTACTTTGAAAATTAATTTTTACTATCACCAAAAATCATTAAAAAATTTTCATCCAAATTTTATACTTATTAGAATTAAATACATAAAATTAAATTTGTCAGATAAAAAAAACAGGTACAAAAATTATTAATCATAAAACTAATTGACTTCTAGATGCAGTTATTAACTTAGAAAAAAATCAAAATATTGGGAAATGTGTCAGATTAAGAAAGAAAGCACTTTTAAAGAGTATTTATTTATAAAATTAATTGACTTTTAGTAGTAATTTTAAAACGGAATATCTCAAATTTGAACCACGTACTTTCTAGGACAAGAATTTGATCTTGATTTCCTTTCAAATGAATCATGAAGGAATTGTATTGGTGTTTCCGTTATATTGATATAAAACTACTTATGAAATATTAAATAATCCTTATAAAAAACATTTTTTTAAAAATAAATTCTGACATAAAAATCTGTCAATAATGCAATGTAATAAATTGAAATTTGGTGCAACATACTTAGATAGTGGACTGACGAAGGTTCTATGCCAATCTATGAAAGAATAAATTTGGAGTGGCTTTCGTAATTTTAAAACTGGATTGGTTTAAAGCTACTGTCCCGTCGAAAGTCTAATGACTAAGTAAAGTTTTGAAAGAAAATGATTAAAGTTGGGAAATTTATATTTCTCATAAATTTCGCATGCAATTAAAATTGACTGTTATATTGATATGTGAATGAATTGATGATGACGTGAATGATTAATCTAATTGATTGATGATTTAATCTGACGTTTTCTTTCGGATATTTTCAGTACTTATCTTTCAAAAATATTGTTGTCCTATGGTTCTACTAGAAAGAAAATTAAATTGTATTTTTTGTTTCTTTAAACGAAATTTTTTTGGAATTGTTCGAAAAAGCTTAGAAATATGGACATGAAACACACACACACACACACACACACACACACAAAAAAAAAAAAAAAAAAAAACAGTACTTAAGAATTATGTATCCAAGAAGATGAAGTCAGGCAAAGAAGTAGATTACTTTCTATTCAAATGAAACCAAAGGTGTCAGTGATTTTGAAAAATGCATCTTTTTTATGTTAAATTTCTATTAATAAAATTTCAAAAGATGAGCGAAAAATGGATTCATAATATTTTCCAATTCCTTTTTCTGATACTTTGTATCTCCCATACATATGAAGTTTAAGCTATTTTGAATTGAATACAGCCTTGATTGGCACTCGTTTTTCTGGTATGCTCTAAATTCTGAACATCCCCAATGCTCCAAATATGATGCAAAAGTATCAGTAAAGAGAATAAATAGAATTTGGAAGTTATTCTTTCAAGTTATTCGTTCATCAAATGTGGGTAAGAAGTCCGAACTTATTTTCAAAATGCACATAAACTTTATAGAATATTCTATAGATTTAAAGAACACAACTTTTAAATAAACATATTATGCAATCCTGAAATGCATTTATATACCATATAGTCAATGTTTTTTTTATAAATTTTTCTTTCCAAAAGAAATCCATCTGTGTTTTGATTTTTAAACTTTTCAGAGGAAATTTTTATTTCGTGGTGACGTATCTGTGGTGAGTTTCATTGCCTAAAAATCATTCTGATGTCGTAAACCTCCCCTTTCAGATGTTTTACAATAAATCAATTTAAGATTTTTGACATATTCAGATTTCCCTTGCCTACAATTTAGATATTCTTTTTTTTATTTCAAAAGGGAAAAAATCGTAAAACTTGGGCTTATACAATTTGATTGCATAAAATGTAGTTGCATTTCTTGACAAGCGATAATGCCTTTCAGTGCACTGACTTGTTCATCATTTACACAATTGCTGAAAACTCTCACTTAATGAGTCAAGCTGAATGAATATTTATCATTTATGTTTCACTATTTCCGTCTGTGTGAAATTATTTACATTTACACGTTTCAGTGTTACATTGCGGAGTGGAATTATTTATGATTCGCATTGATTTTTGGTGACGCTTTTATATTTTGTTGAAATAGTATTCTATTTATTGCGTGATCATTTCAAAATTATGTGTAAATCAATGAAAAAGGAACAAGATGCGTTTTTTAACTAATAACACAATCCAGGTCAAATATACCTTTTTTAAAATTTTCCGAAGAAAATTAGTATACAAAAAATGCCTACATGATTGATTGATGAGTCGATTAGATTAATATCTGATTGGTAATTAATATATTTTTTCATTTAACTTTCCCATACACAAAGTATAAAGAAAATTTTGTCATCGTAAAAAAAATTCAAACTCGAGATTTTGACGAATCTCCATATTTCAGTCGTCTAGGAATTCGAGAAACACACTTTTGGCATTATATTTGCCTTTCTGCCAATCCGTCTGTGAACACAACTCAAACACGTTTTGAGCTAGATGGATGGAATTTCGCATATGGATTTCAGATAAGATCGTAGACTTCTAGGAAATTTTAAAGGAAATCCAATGAGATGAAGTCTGACTGTTCGGATACAAATGAATTAGGAAACTACAAAACTAAAACAGAGTGATAAAATTTGGCACACAGATTTAATTTTTTAAATGTGCATTCTCATCAAATTTTGAACCAAATCTATCAAAGGGTTGACTGTCTTCGGTCTGTTGTTTCGTGTGCGTGTAAACGTCATAAATCAGGAACGCAATAACTTAACTCTATCAAATTTGGTATGTGATCTTATGACTATAACTGTAGCTTCTTATTAAATTTTTGTTTTAATCGGGTGGAAAAAAGACATCCAAAATACATACTTGTACACTAGATTTAGCAAAAATGTTTGATTTATGCCTTAACTATTCTACTCATTTCTTAGCTATTAACTTATAAGACCTATACTGGAGAGTATGTGAAAAAGTTTCTGGGAAACTACTCCACCTGATTTTTTTTTTTTTTTTGGATAATGTCATCTACATCTTAGGCTCCTGATAAGAGCCATATGAGCTCTAAAACGGAACTGTGATGTTCTTTAAGATGTAAAGGGAATGTCTTCGTAATTTTTAGTCATAGCCAGATGAAGAGGATTTCACTTGAGCCATCATCTACATTTAATATTGTTGACATTTGATTGAACAATGGAACACGAGCACTACGGATATGGGTGGAATTGAATCTAGATCTGCGGTGCTGAAATTCTACCATGGCAACTTTAATCCAATTTGGATAAAAATGTTTGATGTTTCAATGAGATTTTCAGCTGTTCATTGCATTCTTTGTATGGTTTTAAAAAGAATTATACTAAAAAACAGTAAAAATGCAAATTTCAAAAAATGCAGTGCATATGCCATTGGGAACTCATGGCACTGCAAAGTGAAGTGAGAAGCATTACATAAGATTTTGATGTTCCTTTAAGTATCCAAAATAAGGTAAAAAATAATAAAATAAAAAATTAAGAGTTAAATGAATAAAATTTCTATTGTACAGGTAAATCAAAAGAAATTGATTAAGTTTGGGCTTCTCTGGGATAATGCAGAAAGAATTAATTTATTGTAAGAAATGCTTTTGGCATTTTAAATTTTGGCCAGTTAATGAAATATTTTAAATTTTGGCCAGCATTCATTTATTAAATTTTATGTTTTTTAGATAATTGACCGTTTTAGAGATGTCCTAGACCTTCGAAGACTATCCTTTTAACCATGTTTAAATCATGAGAATGAAACCTGAACCGCACTCCTCTCATCGGAATTTCACACCACAGCAACGTCAGGACGTATGACGGATTCATGTTCAGTAACACATCCCTCCTAAGCCCTTCAGCTGACCTTTGATAGAATCTTATTCAAATTTCCGATTCTGCAAAATTAGAATTACAATCATTTGCCAGATACTTACGTTCCCTATTATGTAATATGGAAGAGCTTTCTTATAATATGATACTGTACATTCTTCAAATTTTTTTATCACATAACTTAAAAATATAAAAAATTAGATACGCATATTTTAAAGTAAAATAAATATAATGCTTAAGTTTGAAGCTCATATTTTTTGTTAATATTCTTTATTTCCATTTCATTAATCTTTGAAAAAGATTATTTTGAAAATTAATTTTTAAAAATTATGTGGAACCCCCTTTTTGCATATTTTTTGAAATAGAAAACTTCTTCTCCTATTGTAGTGTCTATAAGAATAAAATTTCTTATTTGCATATCCTTATTTGCAAATGTCAGTATGAAGAATTTATTTTTCTGAGTACAGATGTAATCCCTTATTTCAAGGATTTGAAATTCTAAGATCTTTCGAACGCTTGGAAGAATGGCACAGCATGTTTAATGAAGCAATTTAAAAGATTGAAAAATGACGAAATAAATAGGAGTAAAACGAAGTAAATTGAAGAAATATAAAATTACTATTTCAATGATTGCAAATCAGAGCGAAAGAAGTTATTCGTCAAACTCGAAGAAATAATAATATTTCGATTTGTTCATTCAAATTGAAACTGGATTTATATTAAGAAGGAAATTATTTTATTCCGATTCTTCATTTTGTATCATGTTAAAAAAAAACTTATTGAAAATAATATGAAAATTGTCTGTCAGTATGTAATCGATTTAAAAGACACTCCTTCATTTTCCCCACAAATAAAAGAAATAAGATATCTGCAAAATTGTAACGTATTCAATATCTGTTGAATAAAATGACAAGAAAATATTATTGCAATCAGATATATTCAATCACAGGTAATGATCTTCTTTGTTTTGATTTTCGCTAAATTGCATTTTATCCAATTTATTGAGTCAACTTGATTCCCAAAATGTTTCTTCGAAATAAATTGAAATATTTCTGTAATGTTGATAAAGATATTATATTTTATTAAAGATATTACAATTTATTCAGAGATTGAAGTCATACAAATTTTGAAAAATAAAAGTTAATTGGTTTTTGAAATAAAAGTTAAAAAGTAAAATTTACAAAAATAGGTTCGAATACATTTTATTAAAGATGTACCATTTTATTGAGATATTGAAGCCATACAAATTTTGAAAAGAAGTTGGTCAAAGAAATATATATGAAAAAAAAGTTTGAAGTAATTTTCATTTAATAAGAAAATTTATTATTCGATACTTCAGATAGGAATAAAGTTATTGCGTAGGAAGAGATATTTTAAGCGTTGCATTCGGTTTAAGTCTATGCAAATATGAAGAGAGAAGCAAGATTAAGAATGTAAAATTTCAAGAAAAAAAATACATCACACGAAATGTTTGCGTGCAATTGGATATATTTGATACTTTGTGAATATATGGAACACTAAAAATTCGTCAAAGGAGTTGGAAAATGTATAATCTTTTTATATATGTGCATTGATACTTTTATAACAAGAAATATAACTTAGAATAACAAATATAAAAATCTTTTAAAAATGCTCAAAATCAGTGTATCAAAAATGGAAAAAAATTCAATAAAAGATTAATGGCAAAATAAAATCATAGAAGAACGAGAAAAAAAAAGGTAAAACAAAATCGTAGAATAGCGAAGGACAGACAGAAAAAAGCTTTAAGTAAATTATGATCGTAATTGCATTTTTAATGAAATTTACCTTTTATATAAGGAATTTTTTTCCTTGTGATTACATTGTGACTTAATTCCTTCATTATATTGCTTGGCTTTCGATAAAAAATATCATTTCCTAATTTTGACTACATTAATAAAAGGAGGTTTAAAACCTCTTTATTTTTATTATACTCTACCTTTTAGTCTCCGAAACGTTTCAAAATTCACGATTGGAAATATTAATTCTTAGATGGCGCCACCTCTGTTTACTTCAATTAACGGTGTTAATTTTTTTTTTTAATTCATAGATAAAAAAGTGTTTTAATATATTTTTTTAATTTTCTTATTCCTACTTTTAATTCTTTTTATTTGTTTCATACTTCATGGTAACATTAATTCCAGAAGGTACCACACTTGTGAAATAAATTTTTATCTAAATTAATACTTTCATTGACAGTTAAGGGCTTGAAAATTATTAAAATATCTCATTGCCATCGCGAACTAATAATTTAACTTCGCGAAGTAATAACTAATTTCAGATCCATGAGGCATGAAGAAATGAGTGAAAAATCAATTTTTAAATCCAGTCCTTACAAACATGAAACATGTTAAGTCGAGTAAAAGTGTTTAAAAATGCATATTTCCCAAAACTGATGTTGTCTGATGTTTCACGGAGAAAATTGAATTTTATTGGATATATTAACAAAAATGTAACGCTCCTGTTTAAGGAATATTTAGAACTATTAAAAGAAAAAGAAAAGTCTCAGGCATGAACACCATATTCAACGGAGAAAAAATTTTAAGAATCTAAAGCAATTTACTTTCTCTTTTTGTGAAATCAAGAATCAACCTTGACACTGAAAATTAAAGATAAGATGTATCAATCTTTCTGTTATTTTTTTACAAAATCTATCTCTGACACATACTTACAAAATTGCTCCTATTTTAAATAGCACACAAATCTATGCATCTCTGAGCTTATATTTAATATGGAACATTAAAGCTAGAAATTATAAGATGATAAAATTATAAGACATAAATCATGTGGAAGTTTCATTAAACTGCAGTGGTAAAGCTGTTAACAGAATTTCATTTCTGATCTGGGTTGAATTATTGATGTTAAATGTATAAAATCTACGTTATGCAAATGTACGAAACATATTATTTGAAAAATAATAATCAAAAGAACTATTTAAATTATTTAAAAATGCCAGTAAAACACATAATTAAAATAAAAATCATGGATCAAGCAAATGAAATAAAGAAATTTATTGAACAAGTAATAAATGGCAAGGGTCACTTTTGTAACATTTGGGGCTTTTGAATAGCATTTAATCTCAAGAACCTATTTATTAGTGTCCAGGTGAATTTGATGTCAATAACTAGAATATTTGAAGATTAGTATGAGATTTCATGTGCACAGTTATTCTCACACTCAAACATGACGACTGATACATATTTCTTTTATATGTCTGGCTGATGTTTTGGATCATACATTCTTAAAAGAATATGGTTTGCTTTGCATTTTCTGTTACTTCTCGCATTAAATGGCATGTAATTTCGAACAACTCTTTATGCAGACTCTTTTAAAACATTTTATAATTAAAATAGGTGCTAGAGAATTCAAATTTTACTGATTTGTTTCATTTTTATATTTTATTTTAAAATCAAAGAATTACTTTTAATTTCTTCAGTTTTACATCATTTAAAAATAAAACTTAGAACATAATTATAGATATTTTTTATATTTTAGATACAGATTCCAAACATTTTAAAATGTTTAATATCATATATACATTTAAAAAAACACCTTCGCAAGTTTCTTTTTATAATTCTTGTTTGTTGATATTGTTTCTTCAATAAGCATTATCCTTAAAAGTTTGTCAGCGAAAAATTGGACATGTTTGTTTGTTCATATGTAGAGATGTTCCATGTTGACAAAGGAATTGCATGCAACTTTTAGAATAATTTTCGCATTATTCCTAAACCACAGAATTTATATTTGAATTTCCTAAAAAGCGTTTACTATATTATAAAAGACAACATCAATAAAATCGAAATATGAATAAGGCTTAAAACAACAAGTGTTTATTCAGCCACTTTCTCTGTAATGTCATTTTACTTCCCTTCTCTCATTTCTTGTTCGGATGAAGTCTTTTTTTGGTTTTGAAAAAAAAAACTGGCTTGTATTCAGACTTATTTTCGCTGCATACGATAAAGCCAACATAAATTAATGTTTGCTTTTTGCTATGAAACCCCAGACAGGCAATGTAATTAGCATTTATGTCATTATCTTGTAAATAACTCCAAATTTACATTTACACTCCCCTAGGTATTAAACATGATTTGTTCCTCATTTAATAATATTCTTTTTACTTGTTTTTGTAACAGTATAAGAAGACATCTATGCAATCATTAAAAGCGTATAAATGGTTGCATGGCGAGACTTTGAAAGTATCTTGAGCTATACTTGTTTGCCTTGTATTTGACAGAATCATATTTTGAAATCGACCTTCTTTAAAAGAGATCCGTATTGCACCTAATTTAAATTTATTCATTAATTCCTTGTAGTTGCTGCTAACAAAATTGTTTCACATGCCCCGTGTTTCCAAAAAATAAGAAAGATTCTTTATTCCCTAGCATTTTATTTATGAATTTGTTTTGTTATTTTTTAATAAAATTGTATTTTTAATGCCTTGAATAATTTACGTATTCTTCAAGAATTTTTTGCTTCTGATAGTAGAATTTTATTCCTGCTTGGGAACAAAATTACATTCTTCCTGAAAAAATGCTTTGTAGGAGATTCAAATTTCTTAAGCAGACTAGAACTTGATTAACATGTATCGAATATTTAAGATTAATTATTACTAACTAAAGCAACCCTCTACAAATCTATTTTGGGCAACATATGTCATTGCAAAAGAAAGAAAATTCCAGTGAAAGAGTGCTTGTTAAAAATTTTTTAATCATTATGCTATTTTGACTAGGGAAAAAAAAATCTCAAGATCTCAATTTGTAAATGAAAAATTCTGTGACGATACTAAACATTTGCCTATATTTAACAAGAAAATAAAAAAAGGTCACATTAAGTAATTATAAACGAAAATGAGTGTAATAACATATAACTACAAATAAAAATGTTCCACTCGATAAATTTTCTAAATCAATTCTATTAGTATCAAAATCGATTACATCAACCCAACCTGAGGTATACGGATAAAATTTGAATGACCTGACTCTGCGATAGCCTGGACGGAACTAGGGTCAAGTCCTAAGGGCCATCACCGGCCACGGCACAAACCCTCCCAAAGGAAGTACGTCCCATTATCGTCAGTTGGTAGAGATCCCCCCCCCCACAATTTTTGTTCCCACCAGGGAAGAGAGGACCAACTAACTTGCCGGAAGTTTCTCATCCCCATATATGAGGAGCCTAGAAGAATTGGATTAACCCTACTAGTATAGTAGAATTTTATAAATGTATACATTTTCAGTGTTTTTATGTGCCCGAAATTCATGCAGATAGTTAAACTTGGTATCAAGCCTCCATTGTTTAAAATATTTTTCTGAGCAAGCAGGCAAAAATTATCAGTTTGATAAAAAAATTTACTATAAAAATTGCTTAACTTATTCTCCTATCCTCATTTTCTGATTTTCTTTATCTGAATCTATATTTTTAAAAAGTCCATGTATGCTTTTTCGAAAAAGAAAAAAGCGTATTTTTTATCAAACAACACACAGAACATCGTAGTATTTCAAGAATTGGAAAAGTGATCTATCCATTCCTAAAAACTTCCCATAATAGAGAGAAATTTTCAGATAATATGATTGAGTGCAGCTGTCAGTTTTAAGGATTGACGTCTATAAAAACATTAGCTAAAATTTGGAATATAATGGTGGATGATACGTAAACAATAGTTTTGAATATAAGTCTATTTATGAAATGAATCCGGAAAAAAAAATATTATAACTGAACTTTAAACCAAGTTCATGATTTTAAGAAATTTTAGTTTGCAAATTTCATTGATATGTGCTTAAAAGTCTGAGGACTGTAATAATTCATAGTTTAGTAACATCATGGCGTATGAACAGAATGACTTTCGAAAAATGTTTGTCTTTTTACAAACGAAGTATTCAGCAAAAATATCCCATTTTAATAGCATTCCTTGTATTGAAACTTGACTGCAATCTCGGATTTTGGTAGTTTAAAAATAAATATAATTAATTACAAATAAATTTTTGGTACATTAAGTTTTTTAATTGCAATTAAATAATTTATATCCAATTTAATTTTCAGAAATAATATAAATAACATTTAAAAGATAATATTCGAAACTATACTCAGAATTAAAATGTTCAAAGAGAATCGAATATTTTTGTGTATATTCAATGAAAAATTTTATTCTTTCATTTTATGTATGATTGACTATTGTTAATCAAGTGCACAGCTGTTAAAAAAGCCTAAAAATTATCCATCATATTTTGTGTCAACCTTATAATTTAACAAAACACCAGCGTTTAAATGATTTCAAAAACAATTTTTAATTTTAGAAATAATCAAGAATTCAAAATAAATTCCGAAGTTCCTATAAAAATGCGAATAAATATTTACAGGACGGTAGGATCTTGTCTATGTCTATCCTAAAATAGAAATTAAATGGAATCTTCTTCAAAAAGCTACTAAAAGCAGCCTCCTTTCTCCATCAGTTTCACAGACTGTCATTTAGAGCTTATTGAGCACTGACGCTCCCAAATGTACCATTAAGTGACTTCGAAAAAGCAAGAGAAACTTTGTCAGGTTTAAGAATAGCAGCTAGAAGGAGACATCAGAAGAACGCTCAGATTTGTAGTTAAAACACAAAAATAAGAAAAGCATAATCTCATTTCACCTTTCCAAGACATTAATGTTTTAAAAATATGTCCTCAGTATTTACATCCTTTTTTTTAATGCTTCATCTCCGATTAAACCAGTTTGAAGGCGAGCACTTTTTTATCTTAAGTAAATGTGCTTTCAGGGACAAAAGGTCGCGGAAATGTTTCCAAAATCAATCTCTGCCTGATTTAATTTGACATCTAAATTTGGAGCTCTTTTCCCCTCACTCGATTATTGCTTGATTTTAAAAGCAAAGTGTGCTCGCGGAGCAAACACTTCAAAATCCTTTTAATTCAATTTTGCCCTTTTTCCGGGAGGGAGAAGCTGGCAAAATCTTCAGGACTGGAAACACGTCAGATTATTCTTCGAGTTATGTTTTATCAATGCAAAAGGAAAAATAAAACTCCTCATTTCATCTTCGAGAGGATGTATTATTTTTTATGCAATCAAGCTTTTTTTTTTATTCTTTGAGATAGTTATGGATAAATTTGCCATTAAAGTTATTCAACTATATTGAGGACACTGTTTTTGGAAGCTGCTTATTAGTAAAACAAATTTAGGATTTTCAGCTAAATACATTTTCGGATAAACTTTTAAAACGGGTTAGGTGAGTTCTTATAATTTAAAGACAGATAAAAATCAGTAATATTTCAGTCTTTGGGGGAAAAGGTGGATTATGTAAGAAAAGTTTTATTTACAAGAGATACAGCAATTGTTTTTTTAGAAATGAGCTGATACAAATAACAAAGCTTTCAACATAAAGAAATACCTCAAAATGTTTTTAAATTTCTAAATTACGAATTATTGAACTGTAACAGGCCCAAGTTAAAAATATAGTTAAAATGAAATTTGTACATTGTTTTCAATACTTTGTAGATTAATAGGTAAGAAAATATAAAAAAAATAATGAACAGATATCGTAATTCTTCTATAAGATCGGAATTATCACATAAAATTAAGTTTTAAATTAAAAATACGACAAAAATATTTTTAAATAGTTGAAGTAGGACTTTATACTGCGTGATGACAAAGAAATTGAAGTTGCACCTCGAGTAGGAAGTAGTAATTCTTTGAAATAGCATGAAGAATAATATTGGAAAAAAGGCAATAAAAGTCAAGGCTTAACGAAATTCTTATTTGAGAAATAATTGCAATAGCGGAGATAAAGATTCTACTTTCAACTTTAGATGTAAAAATAACATGTATTAATCATAATATATATAAGTTACATATTATAGATCAAAAATATTTTCATATTTTTTACATTTTTTGATAGTGACAAAGATGTTAGCTGACATCGGAAATAGAACAAGATATAGATATGATATCCAAAGCTTTCTAAACGGTGGATGGGAACTCCAAATCAGATTGCGTAGAAAAATTTTGAAGACACAAAACATGTGGCTTTTTTTTACTTGTTTTAAATTCATCATTTATAAACAAAAATAATTAAATCATATGAACATGAAAAATTTCATTAAAAATCGGGAAATGAATTATTACTGAATTTTCTTTCATTTTGTATTATTCAGCACTTCCTAGGTAGTTCTTTTAAGATAATGAGTAAAATTTTCTTTGACGCAAACCAGACTGAGGGTGTGAGGCAGAATTTTTTCCAACACTTAAGAGGTTTTAAATAAGAGATTCTAAAGATGCCCTTTCCTCTATAATTATGGGTACAAAATTTCTTAAAACCCACCCACGAAAATGTTAATATTCTTCATACTTTGAAGTAAACTGTTTTTCTGGAGCTAATTTGAAACTTTGATTGTTTTTAATTTCCGAATATGAATTGGGTATCGATTTGTAAATAGCTAACAGTGCCTAAATTTTACACACTTGATGTTAAAAGTTCTGCATGGTTTCGGAGTAACAGAGTAATCGTTGTTCGTTTAGCTTAGAATCTGAATTTGGAGCTCGCAAGCGTCATTTGGGAATGGATTTCGCCATTTTGAATCAGGATCATATGACAAGGACTGATCTCACATGCCCTTCTCTAAAATTTCACACAATGCCTTTCAGCTCCATCAGATGTAACATGCATCAAGCCTATGATATGGTGGAATTTTGATGGAATAAGATCTTGAATCCTCTGACGCCAAATCCAAGATACTGGTGACGCGATAAACTGCAAAAATTACACACTTCTTTATGTCAAATTACTTTAAACGAAAAGAAGCAAACAATCCTTTTTATTTTTAACTCTATGATAATTTTAATAATGAGATAAAGAATGTAGGAATACGAGTTAAAATAATAATTTTGATCAAATGACGTTTATTCTTTTTTTATTTATCTCATGAAATAAAATATTAACTTAAATGAAGCGAAACGGATTTTTAATTGTTTCTTAAAGTACACTTAATTGAAACACCGATAACTTATTCATTATTCATCTTCCTTCGAAGAATAAGCTATAAGACGATGAAAACAAGTAAATGTATTTTCTTTATCACATTTTATTACTAAGAAATGAAGCTGTAATTAAAATATTTGGCTGATTTTGTTACTGAAACGTTTGACATGTTATTAAAACGTAAGATTGTACTTTCATTATTCATATATTTTAATGAACTTCAGATAATCTTTCTCATTATAAAAGTTGACGTAATGTAGTTTTTAATTGCTCTTAATTAGTAAAAATGGGATGAAAATAAAAAAGGTCTTATTTATTTCGTTCCTTTTATTTATTTACACATTTGATTTCTCTCTATATATTTTCAGATTGTTGTTTTTAAACGTATAATATTTTTCACTCATTCATCTTTTTCATTATATCAGCCAAATACAAAACATATTTGTAGTTATTATTTAAAGAAAATAAGTATCATTTGAGGTGGTTTTAATTACTTCAAAATGTTGGCTTCTAAGTGCCTTTTCCTATTCCAATAGAATAATTTCAATTTTATATTTCCATTTTCTTCTGGCTCATGCACGCCTTAAAAATTTCCACAATGAAAAAAAAAAAAATCAAAACATGAAATTTCCGTTTCAAAAATAGGAGAATTATTAATGCGAATATATACCGACATTAAAAGATTTTTTAAATAATTTTTCCTTTGACAAAACAACAGGGTTTTAATTTAAATACATGGAAAGAGATTGCCTTTCATTAAAACACTTTAAACAAATCTTTTATTCGATACAGTAAGTTTATTTACTTTCTGTGCTTTAAGGAGTTAAAATTTAAATAATAAAAATGGGATTTTTGCTATTACAGATGATGTTTAAGGAGAGAAATCTTCACGAAACTGCTGCCTTTTTTCAAATGTACGAGAATATTATTTATTCAATTTATGATTTAAATTATATTTTATTCCATTACAGAATCATTCGATAGCTCGAAATTCATGGCTAATTAATTTAGACAAGGATTTTCGACATCTATATATTTTCATGACTACACTGCAATTGTTTCATTTATTTTTAAATTTTGATAAGAGAACTTACAATTATCACAGTAGCAATTTCAAGTTTCATTTTTCTTTTAATCTTTTTATTATTTTGCATTTGGTTATTTTTGAAAGAATTATGCTTTGTTATAATTCAATAAATCGAGAGAAAACGGAGGCAACTGTATAAAAATAAATTTAAAAGGAATAATGAGCAATTTGTTCCGATATTTTCGGTATTTTGATAGTTTAACGAGATGATAATTAATCATATAGGCTTGTTCATCTTTAAACAGTGATGTATGATCTAGAAACTTTCCTCCTGTTTTTCTCTAATTTCGAACCAAGTATTTTTGAATCTTTATGTTCTTGTAAAACCATTTATCGTTCATAATTGTTCACTAGTACCACCAAGATTTTCAATATTATATATATATATGTTTGTCTATGATTACCTGTCTATTTAATTTGAAATAATGAATATGCTCCTATCACTTTTTTAATTACATCCAGTCACAACCGTTACCACAGAACTAAGCCATATAAACAGATCTCCTGCTCCTATCACTACCAGTGTTTTTGAAGTTATTAACTAAATCAAAATAGTTTTCAGCCATATGGTTCTAACTGTTTTCTTGACAAGAATGACAAATAAGATGAATATTTTTCTGCGTCTCATTTACAGAATTCGTAAAATGTGGATTGTTTATTATATGCCTGAATTGTAAAAAAAAAAAAAATACTTTATATATTATTCGTAACTTATCACATAAAAGTACACAAAAATCATATGAAAAATCCATTTAAAAATAGAAAAGACCAGAAAAAATAATATTTTGTACATTCAACGACAAAAATTAGATCAAGTAGTTAAAAAAAAACTATAGCCAATTATTCTGAACATATTCCCATATCTATTCTACCGTTCAACTCTCATGCGTGCTAAAAATAGCTCTTCCAGTGCGAGAACTTATCACGTATTTGTAGTTTACAGTTTCGAAAAATTGAGCATATAAATGATTTCTGCATCTCTATGGTGATTTGTTACGAACAATCAGTGCGTGAATAACGATAACGCATTGCTTCCTCTTGAGTGTCATATAATGCATCAAAACGCTATTTTTTAGCGTAAGAAGTAGAATAAATGAGATGTTCAACATTCATTTCAGCGTTCATTCGTTTACTTCATCTTTTAGAGCAATGAATCATGCCATTTTGAATTGTAGATGTGAGAATTTGTATTCTAGTTTCTTTTTTTTCTTTTTTTTTTTATCAGATGTCTCAAAGTATTTTTCTGGAAATATTTTCTGGACAGAAATCTGGTATTTATGTTGTAAAAATGCTAAAGGAATAGAATGTCAATACAAAAATAACTTCCAAAAAGAAATTTTCAACGATACGTTCTTTTCGATCATTCTTAAAATAAACACACGTCTCATTTTCTATAAAAAAAAGTTTACTTACCCTTTAGAAAAGGTTTTAAAAAATGACCATAAAATATAACTAATGTTTTAATATTTTTAATTATTTGCTTCTAAAATATTAAAATACTTTAACAAAATGAAACGTTTGTAGAAGTTTTTTTTACCTGTTCTACATTATAAATATATGAAAACTTTGAAAATTTGAAAAAAATAATAGCACTTGCATTCACTCAGTTGTAATTTCAACATAAATACATAATCTCGAATTCTTGATAACTGAAACTCTTGAGCAGACCGTTAAACATTCTTGGAGGATAAATTGGATTTGTATAAAATTGTTCAAAATCATGCTTAGTTTTACACATCTGCACATTGATTTCTTCTTAAAAACAGTTTTACAATTATTATTACAGTCTGCTTGTTGCATTAATTATATTAGAAGTAGGTATTCAATTACTATAGAATAATTACGGAAACTGATGCCACACGTTTTGGAGGAAAACTAATTTTTACCAAAAAAATATAAATGTGCAAATGTTAAAACTAAAATAAAAAAAAAAAAAAATCTCAGCTTGAAGTAAGAAATAAGAATAAAGGCTTAAACTTTGTCTTAAATAAATGCTTACAAGTTTCATTTTAATGGAACATGGAGAAGATCAAGCAAATATAGAATCTAGAAAGATTAAAATTCTATAAGTGCAAAAGTATTTTCAAAGCTATTTCCTCTAATTCTCAGCATTCTCTTTTAAATTGGGATATTTTAAGAAATTATCATTAATACAGTATTTTAAAACTTTGAAAAATAATGCATTAAAGTTAGAATTTTTAATCGCTTTCAATAAACTAAACTTTTAAGTAAGAAAGAGCAGTTCAACATTGATTAGTATTGCATTAACAATTTTCGATATTTTCCCAGTGTTTAAAGATTAAAGCTTAAAGTAAAACATCATAGTTAATGTACAAATTTTAATTTTACAAATATTCAAATATTTTCTATGAATGTAGAGAAAAGTGCTAATAATTCATTAATAAATGATGATAAGACATTGTTTCAAGAAAAATCGTGTGACAAATTAGTATATTCTTGAAATTTATTTTATCCAAATAGCGCAAACACATTCGCATTTTATCTTTATTCTTGTTTTAAAATATGTATTAAAATATTTAAATGAATTAGTGTTGCCAGTTCTTCAAATCTGTTAAGGACAAATGAGAGGATTGATTCAGAAATCATATACATATGTTATGGTAAATGCGATTAATTCAGTGATTATGTGTAATTACCCCTGAGTATTCATAATCACCACTAAACTTATTGGTGATTATGAATAATTACCGTTAATTACATATAATCATCAGTTTATTACATTTACAGTAACATATATACGTAAGTGATAAATTGTCTTTCTCAAAATGATTGTCTTTGAACTAGTTTCCAATGTTTGGTCTCGATTGCGGGAAGTGCGAATATGTTTGACTGAAGAAAAAGTACTAAGAACAATATTTCAAATTAGTATCATATCGGCGAATATTAAATCAATAAATAAGATTTCACAATAAAAATTGAATTTTTAATCCTGGACTCAATTCACATAAAGATGTTTAATATAGAAGTTTGCTTTAGCTTAAAACTTTTCTTTTTTAAATATGCAGTTACTTAAAGTAATTTCTAGTAATCATTTTATAAATGTAATCAGTACGGAAGTGCCTTGATTTTATGTTTTCATCACATTTGTATCCTGTTCCAAGGAATTATATTCTGCTAGCTGCAATTGATAAAATGCATCACGAAGTATTTTATTTCATTTCATTTATTTCAATGACAAGTATAGAAAGAAAACTTTGAATTAAAAATTTCATTTGTCTAATGATTGTTCATTATTCTTTCCATTATCAATAGATAAAAATAAATTTAGAATTCATTTCTAGGGTATTTGAGTTTATTTAAATTTGGAAGCCGTGTCACTCTTTCATTTATTTTTTTAATTTTCTGTTAACGCTCTTCGTTTAACTCCTAATACCGAATGCTATATTTAAGCAATTTACCGAATCTTCTAAAATATTATGAAAGTAAGATTGAATATCTTACTTTCATAATATTTGCCAATAGGTTACATACTGAATATGTTATAAAATCAATTTTCAACATGTACATGACAGTATGATTGATGATGAAAAATGAATAAATTAATTGAGATTTTTATTTACTTGTGGCTGCATGTTCTTTTTATTTTACGTTTATGATTGAGAAAAAATATTTTATTTTATAATGTAAGGTACTTACTTGCATTTATACGTATTACTGATAACAATTTTTTTTACTGAACTAAAGTTCAATGTTGTCAATTGGCAACGAACTGTTTCTTAGCCGTGAACTATACTTGAAACACAATTTAATTTTGAAAAGCATCTTTAATATTATTTATTTAAAAATAAAATTTTAAAATAATCTAACATTTAAGTCAATTAATTAAAACCATTCTGTAAGAAAGACAGGTACGGTAGAACCTCTTTCCTTTATTTAAAAATAAATTATGCTCAAAACTTTAAAACAGTAGTTTAAACGATTTAAAATTACTAAAATCTCTTTTCAAAATATGTTGGTTATTTTTATAACGAAGAAAATTGAGAAAGAAAGAATATTTCTGAAATCTTCCCCTGACATTTCTTCAGTCATTTGCAACCTATCTATACTATTTATTCATGAAAGATTAAAAAAATTAATATAAACATATGATGATATAAAATTACTATAAGAGCAAAAAAAATCTTTTTTACATAAAAACATTTTTTTTAAAAAAATCATTGAGATTCGATGCATCAAAGAGATGAAAAAACCCAGTTGAAAGATTGGTTATTTTTCTAACAAAGGCGGCGACAGTCAACCCGAATGCTTTCTTTCTCGACAAGAATGCTTCTTCAAATTTCAAAAGAACTTATCCCGATTCTTATTTCACTCATAAGAGGCAAAATAAGACGAGAAAGTGTGGGTAAGGAGTCACCGTACAGGGATTAAAATAAAATATTTGTACACATTTCTTCCAAAATAACTCTTTCAGAATTTCTATGTAGGCTCGCTTTACATGGTTCTATAAATACATCTCTCCATAAAGAGTAGTATTACTTCAACTTCCAATAGCATCAGTTTTGCATATAGAAAATACCAGCGAACTTGGTAATGTAATTTTTTTGACATTCCCTTTTCAAAGAATTCTGAGGTCGGCAAATACATTTTTCGTCAATTGAAAAACCGAAAGAAAGAAAAACCTGTTTTAAGAAAAGAAAAAGAAAAAAGAAAATCAAAAGGAACGTTGCAGGGAGAGAGTGTTTTGCATAACGGTGTATCCTCAAGAAGAATGCAAAATTCTCTCCTCTGATTTAAAAATAGTTCCGCTGATCTAAGCTAATCGATGATTTCCGTATTCCATATAATTTCTTTCTTTATTTCCTTTTTTCTTTTCTTTTTTTTTCTCTTTCTGGACTTATTTTTTTCTTGTTACAAAATGTTGAATTTTCTGGCTTTATACCAAAGTGGGATTCAGCGACGACAAATGAAAAACAGGGAGCTGAAAACCTTTAAGGGATGCAAAGGTAATTTTGTTATCACTTTATCTAGGTTTTAGCTGCATTGTATCATGTTTTATCTTATGAACTATTGTATTCTAAATAAGGTGACTGTTTCATTTCGATTAAAAATGAAAATATTACAATTAAGTCAAGCGAAATTTTAATCAAGGATAAACTTCCACTAACAATAAATTTCATTACATATGAAAATTAAATTATTTTACAAAAAGTTATTCAACTAAAAAACTGTAATGAATACCAATATTTATTACATTATGTGATTTAAATCGCACTTCCGACAATGATTATTGTATTCTAAATTTAATGACAGCTTTATTTTGTATTTAAAATTATTTTTTTCTTTTAATGAAAATATTAATTTAATAACTGAAAAAAATAAACATCCTGATTGTTATTACAAAAAATACCAATTAAGATTTTATTGTGATAGGAAATTAGAACTATAGAATTCCATTAAATGAATGCAAGAGATGGGAGTAGCTTTACGAAGACTCAAATTGATACTATCATGTTCAACTAAATAAAATTTCCATTCTAAATTTACAAAGTATTCCATTTCGATTAAAGTAAAATTCTTTCAAGTGTTTTAAGCGTGAATTTAATTACTGAAATATTTAATTAAAGATATTCATTAAATTGTTTTAGATGGAAAAGTTGAATGAATATTTTGCACAATTAGAAATAATTACCTCTCAACTTTATTACATAACTTTAAACATTAAGTCTTGATTTTTATCAAATTAAGTAACGTTACTGTATTAGATTTGATTCGTAATAAATGTACTATGAATTCGATAACTGTTGATTCTATTAGAAATGGAATGATTTTAGTTGAAGTACTTTGAATGTTAAAATTGTTTGCGTAATGAATAATAATATTATAAGTATTAAATAATAATAAAAAATTAAAAATTTTATTTTCTTAAAAGAGTAGCATTTAATGTTCCTTGCAAAAAATAAAGTTGTTTTTGATTTCAAAACTACATCTGTCTTAATAGAATAATATAAAATTGTATTTTATAATAATAATGACGTCAACTATTCTCTGAGCTTTTTTAAGGCATAAAATAAAATTGTAAAAAGAAACTTGGTTTAAGATTAGTGATTCACGTTAAAGAAATTCTCATATTCACATATATTTGTTATTACAAAATGTCAAAGAATTTTTATAAACGCAACTCCTAAATTGACAAATGATAAAATAATGCATTACCGTGCTGCTTTTCCAAGCCGATCTGAATGTTAAACAGTGTTTAAAGTCAGTATAGTGAAAAAAAGAAATGTTCTTAAAAGTGATCACCTTAGAGAACCAAAAATAGTATAAACACGAAAGGTTTTAAGAATAAAATTAGAACCCTTCTGATAAGTTTTAAATCAGTAACAAGAAATCTTTTTGATTAAATTTGTCGATGATCGTTAAAGCTGGAATAAATTAACAAAATTATTAAACTGAATTTACAAGAAGACCAATAAAAAGTTGATGCGGTTGTTTCTTTCTCTTTTAACAAAAACAGTGGAAAAAATTAATTTAATGCTAACTCGTGCTCTATTCAAAATAATAGCTGTAAATAAATACATCCAATGCAGAATTTATATTTCACATTATTGTTTCGAAAATTTTTAACATTTATCAATTATGTTGCTCTTTATTCTGTCTTTAATATTTAGAACTAAGCTTTAGCATGTGAACTAAAATACTAGATAGAAAAAAATATCAATATATCCCATTACTGAGATAGAAATATATTCTAAACAGTTTCCCTATATATTATTCAAAAATTATTTTTATTGATTTTAATTTGGAAAAAGAAGGAACATTAAAAATGATTAGGTAAAGCGAGGTTCAATTTAGGACTTTTTATAGAGATTTATAATATCAATTATTCAAATTTTATTTTAATATGGATCGTATCGGAATTCAATAATGCCTTTAAACATTGTTAAATATATTGGTTTGGTAAATTTAAAAAATAGAGCAACTTGACAATTTATTTTTCATGCTTTATTTCAGAGAGAGAAGACCAAAGTTTATGCGACAGAAAAAAAACACATTTTAGAACGGTTTTCTGATGTCTATCAATATTCTTTGATGGCTTTTGTAAAAATTTCTGCATGCAAGTGTTGAAAATATGTCTCCTCAGCTTGTTTCGATGTCACATGTGAAAACGAAAATATTTTATTTTTACTGAAACTATCGTGCGTTTTATGAGGATGCCACTTTTTATTAAGTTCCTGGCTGAATTTTGATCCAAAAGCTCTTGGATGAAGTCTTAAGATGTCAGATTTGTCAATGATGCATAAATTTCTCACTTCGCTTTGTCTTCTTTTAATCCAACACTAGATGACATTTCTCTGAAATAAAATTTTTACGTGATATTTCACATTCAGGAATGGTAAAAGAAAACTGCTTCGACTAAAATTTCCGATTCAAAATTTAAAAATCCGATAAAATAATACCGATAAAAAATCCGATTTCAATTATCATTACAAAAGTAATCCGAGATAATAATTCGGATTTTTTTAAATAATGTAACTTTTATATGATCCACAACATCTGGATGTTATGTTTTATTACTCAAAATTTTAAATAGGTTTGCTAGATTAACGCCCCATATAGAAATGACAAGACTGCTATTTCGGATCTTATGGCCTGATTTTGAGGCAGATTAAATAACGATAATGAGACCTGAGTTGGCATCCAATTCTACAAATTTTTAACTTCGTCACAATCTATAAGATAAAGATATAATCATTTGTCGTATTGTTAATGGATGCCATGCGTCTGTGCACCAAAAAAAGTTTTATCGGATCTGGATAAACATTAATCTATGGTATCGAATGATTTCTGCTTTGGAAGAAATGAGCAATATCCATGCGCTTCATATGATGAAGAATCTTCAGGTTGGTATCGTCCTTCATTCGACGTTGCAGCATAAGGACCACGGCTGACTCACTGTAATTACGGTAATTGCTGCCAATTCGAAAACTGAAACTGTTGCTTTGTTCCTGGGGAAACATTACGACCTCCTTTTGTCTGTCGTAAATGCCTCGTTTATGGTCCATTTTCTAATGTACTAATGAGCTATGGACACTGATATCAAAATTTCGCAAGACTCTTTATTCCTCTTCAATTTTCACCATCTTTCTGATCGCATATGTGAGCTGCTTAGCCAAAAATTGTTTTTATTGTGTGGATTCATTGTAAATTTTGATTTCCTTATATTTCGTCTGGGATTGTTTTGGAAATGTGCTAAAACCATTTATTTATCCAAAAATCCCTGACACTTTAATAAATGAATGAATTTTATTTCATGATTAAAATGAGACATAATATTATTTTGGAAATCGGTAAAGTATATTGAAAACTAAACTGATATTTTAGAAGAAAAATCAATATTATAAGCTGTAACTGTCAAAATTTATTCTGTCCTTCAGATAATTACAAAAATTCACAAAGAAAAGACACCATGAACTTACAAAAAAAAAAAATACTTGAGATATTTTCTCATATAAGTGAACTAATAAAATTTATTTAAATTTTATATAAGGTAAAAAAAGAAAAGTTTTCAAGCCAGTTAAAATTAACAAAGGAAAATTTCAGTTAACTTAAAACTTATTTTTTGACAAGATTTAAAACAGAATTTTGCTTTTACGCTGTGAAAATCTATCTATATATTTTTCTAAATTTACACATTATCATATACAAAGATATGTATTCAAATTAAGAGCCAGAATTAGGAAATAAGAATATGAAAGATTTGAGAGAAATACGGAAACTGAGAGAAATTTTTAAAATCAATAGAAATATATTGAAGACGATATATAGGATAAATGAAATTGCAAATGCCTCTCATAATAAAAGCCAGCACAACTTACTTTAATTCTGTGTTAAAATATTTTTTTTAAAGTCAAAGAAAAATATTTTGTTTTGTTTGACTTCCTCGTATGAAAAGAAAAAAAGTATTGAATTCATCAAAAAAGTCAACCTTGGGATTTTGAAGAAATTTCCTCATTTCTGTCCTACCTGTATGTGAAAAATACATTTTTGGAATTATGTTTGCATGTCTTTGATTATCATAACTCAAAACTCATTGAACTAGACCAGTGAAATTTAGCATACATCTTTTAAACTTAATCTGACGATTTTTATCAAAATTTGATTGAAATCTATTGAATTCTTTCTGTATACATGTGAACTCTATAACTCAAAAATGCACAGAGTTATATGAATGAAATTTAGTAAACAGCTTTATTATCAGTATTATATTATATATATTAAATGATATTGACCAAATATTTATATTTTTTCTTTCATTGAAGGTAATAACATAATTTATTCCATTAAAATGACTAAAGCCTATCCTAACAATTCAACATCCTCAACTATAAATAAGTATCTTGGTTTAAAAAATAATCTTCTTTGGCGCTTAAATCTCCAAACAGTTTTATCTGACTTTTCATCGAAAGAAAGAACAGCTCTGGAAAAAGTTCTTAAGGAATTCTGGAGGAGAATCTTTAATTTGAAGGATAATTACTGTTTATATCGAATTTCCAAGATTGGGCGAATGTTTGAGCCTAATCGAAAACTTTCAAATATTTCATCTTTTACTCCAGACAGAAAGAAGCCATTAACAAAAGTAAGAAATTACTCAAAATATTTTGCGTATCGCTATGCAAAGAAATCAATTTGCTTCTGTCGCATAAAGATTTTTCGAACATACATCCACACACTCTTTCATTTCGAAACAAATGAAACTCTCTGAAAATCGACCCGCTATCTTTTTAAACATAATACATAATTATATATTTCATTTCTGCAAAATGTATTTAAAATCGACAAAGAATGTATAATAACCACTGCATTTCTTCATCAACAACACGAGAAACAAATTATTAATCGGACATTTATAATTCCAGTATTTATTAAAGCGTTGACATTTGCTCACAGTTTCTGATTAAATTTTCATCAAAATAATCAGTTCTTTTGAATATTTTTATTGCATGTGATAATCCATTATTGAATGCGGTCCTCTTGTAAATGGAAGAAAGAACTTTTCGAGAAACATGGAAATGAAAGAAGTTAGGAAGAGGAGTGTTTCTTAATGTGAACAACCCATGATAATGAGGATCATTATCGAGTACTTGAAAAAGTAGGATAAGTCTGAGCGGCTGATTTGATAAGTTATGTTTTTGCGCATGATACAATCCGCAAAAGAAAAGAGAAAACTATACAAAAGTAGAAAGATGTGGGAGGGAGAGACAAAGCAGAGGAAAAAGAAGATAAAACAGTGCAAAATGAAATAAAAAGGCACAGACGAAACTAATAATTTATCTAGAAGATTCGATAAAAAAATTGTTGTTTTAGAAATTACTTTTAGCGTCTTTCAAATTCTTTTTTCCGCCGCTTAGGCTGTTTCACTTTTTTGTAAATTCTTTGATTCGACCAGCGAATGGCGAATCGAACTTTTCTGAGCTCTAACGATTCGTTCTGCTGTAATTTTTTCTCTTCTTCATATATGTCCCTTTTTTGTTTTTACGTTGCAAGATTCATCTCTGGGATCGATTTTTTTTCTTCTTTTTATATCCGTCTATCTGTTCAAGGTTTACTTAAGGAAAAAGAAATCCCTCACTTGAAGAAATTTTGCTCCGGCTTGATTCGGCGCTTCGATTGGAACACCCTTATTTTAATTTTTTTTTCCTCTCCTTTTCCGTTTGTGCCGTTTTCCTGACACTCTTTTATTCTTCTTTTCATTTTACTTTTCCTAGTCCTGGCACCCTTATTTTTGAATGTATGCTTTTGCATATTATTTTGTGTAAATTAGGATGAACGCTAAATAAAGAATGGCGGTTTACTTTGTACGAAAGAAATAACCTTGCACTAATTTCTGTCAAGAAAAAAAAAAAAGCATTTTTGTTGACTTTGAAGCAATTTTTTTCTCTGTTCTAAACCTGTCGTGGTTTTTATTTATTATTTTTTTAATTTAATGACAGCTTGTCTTCGAAATCTAAATAATTTCGTTTTATTTTAACTGTATTTTAATTGGTTGACTTTATTTAAGTTTTAGATTCAGATTTGCCATAAATCAGTTCATAAAGTCATCTGCAAATAATTTTTGAACAAAATTTCTTCTTTCTTTTATCATTTACTCTTTTTCTTAGCTTAGTCTTTTTTATTATTGCCAACTGTTATTCTGAATATATTTTCTTAAATATATGTGTGTGTAAATTGAGACGAATAATAAATAGGGAATGAAAGTTTTCTTTAAGAAAAAAATATGCTTGTTAGAAACTGTGCTAATGAGAACAATTAATTTTAGCTAAGTAAGAGATTTTCTACCATCCCTTTAAGTAATTTTTTCTTTGCTTTTTATGATATAATCATATAATTTATGTGATATGATTTCAGAAATCTAAATAACTGTTTATCGTTGCTTTAATTTGTAAATTTCATTTAGGAGATAACCGCATTTATTCAACTACTAATTTTACAAAAGCAGAGCATATGCTTAAAATTTTTGAAAGGCATTTCTTATTTTTTAAGAACACTCTATTTTCCTTTACAATTCATATCCTCTCTTTAGTTTAAACGTATATTTTTGCACATGGTTGTTTTTAAATTTGTGCAAAAAGTCAATAATCAAAGTGTAAATTTTTTGCAAAAATACAAGGATATTTTAAATTTTATCATCAGAAAATGAAGAAGTTAGTTTAATTGACCTTCAAAGTTGAGTTGACCTTGACTAGGCATTAGCTGAAGCTTTAATACTTTTTAATAAAATCGTACTACAGAGACTAAATATTATTTCTCATCATCATTGAATTAAAAGGAGCTTTGTTAACTTCATTAATTGTGGACGAAGTCTATCAATATATGAAACATACTTTATTTCTTGAGATGAAATTATCTTTTTACCTTACTTTTCCTATTCCTGGTATACTTATTTTGAATGCATGTTTTCCGTATGATTGTATGTAAATTTGGGTGAATGCTAAATAATAATAATATTTTTCTTTGTTCAAAAGAGCTACTATTGGATTCATTTCTATCAGAAAGAAAGCGTTGTGTTAATTGTTTTCCGTATGATTGTATGTAAATTTGGGTGAATGCTAAATAATAATAATATTTTTCTTTGTTCAAAAGAGCTACTATTGGATTCATTTCTATCAGAAAGAAAGCGTTATTTTAATTGATTTTTAAACAGCAATTTTCAATTAAATAGATAACGAAATTTTAAAAATATTGTCTCATTTTAATCATCAATTGAAAATAAAATCCTTTGATATATCTCTTATACATAACTTTCAGCATTCTATTTTCAGCATAAGTTTTTCGCTCAATTTTTTTTAATAAAAAAACTCTCTGCTTATGAATAGGTAAATATAAAAATCGCTTCGTGAAAAGTTAAATTACAAAATTTTAACTAAGAATTTCACGACAATTTGCAGACTTTTATTGAACAATTTACCGCGGAATTTATTTTTAAAATTCCCTTACGTGGTCCGTAATAAAAATCAAGCAATGACGTGTATACATGTCAGACGCAATACAAATGGTTAAAAGCAAATTTTGAGTAAAAAAAAAACTGAGGTAAAGCAAGTAAGATTTTATTTTTTGTTAGATTTAAAAAAAATTACATGTCGATCGGACGAAAATGAAGATTTTGATTGACTTGTATGCACGTCGAACACACTTAACTGGTTAAAGAAAATTACTGTTTCAATCCTTATGAAACGCTTTTTTTTTCTTTTCCCTATTTAATGCTATTCCTAAGGGAAAGAAATTGCAGCTACACATATAAAATCACACTAGGTAGATTTTTCTAATTAAAAATACAAAAAAGATAATTTAATAATAAAAACTGTAGTAATTACATTCAAATATTAATTATTTAAATATTTTTAAATCCTCATAATGTATACTTTTCGTACAATTAAGAGTAAAAACATCTTCACATGGCCATTTTAGATGGTCTTGGAAAGATTCAGTCAAAGATACTAAAACTGACAACCATTTGCTTTGTTGGGAATTTCTCCAAATGAGACTCTTGGAGAAATTTGTTGAGTACTTTCTTAAAGTAGTAAACATTTGAAAGAAAATAAGGAAAGCGACAATGAAATCAAATCGGGCATAACTTAAATCATGAATAGCTGTGGTTGAAAAAAATCACATACATACTGTATATATCTTCTTTCTTTCAAAGGCCTTTTCCTTTAATGCATTTTCAAGAATTCTTTATTATTTTTATTCGTTATCAGTCGTGATTAATTAATATATAAATTACAACAGAATTGACTGAACACATTAAACAAAGGCTTGTGAAAAAAATTTATAATTAACTGCAATGATTATGTGGTAAAAATCCTTATCCCAGAGTTAATTTCAGTGCAATTAAAAATTTTCCAAATAACCTCTTTTTCATGTTGGACACATTTTATTCCTAGTCATAAAACGCAGTTTAATAAAAAAAAATTCATTAAACCCGTTCTGTATGTATTAAAGCTGCGTTTGTAAATGGAACGCATTTTAAAATTCTCCATGGTATACATATTCATTGACAATTAAGATACGCCTTTTACATTTTCTTGAATCTCATTTCCTTTCTTTCAGGACGAGTTATTGCATTTTATTATCGAGGGAACTAATCGCTCATGCATTAACATATATTACAGCGAAAACAAATAAACATGATACGCATTTCATTCACCTCTTTCCCATTTGACCAACGTTTCGCAAGAAGCCATTTTTGAATAATTTTTCTTTTGTTTAATTTTTCTCGTTTCACAGCCAACTGAATACGAGCAAAAGCGACTTCATTGACTGCAATAACAGTTATGATAGCAATTTGAATACATTAACATGTTTATGCTGAATGTCTGGCTATAGCTTTCCCCTCTCTGTTTACCCAATGTGCAATGCGCTAGTGATCTAAGGACAAATATTTGTCTAGGACAAAACGGATCGCAGTCTTGAGTCTCTGTTTCCTGTTAATTCAGTGGAGTCTCTGCATCAAATGTTTGCTTTCGTTCCAGTAGCTGTTTTCTAGAAGCCAACAAGCAAGGCATAGAACTGTAAATTAACGATGAGAGCTCAACGGAAAGGATCAATCCAGTGCTTCACACCAGAAATAGAAACCAGCTCTAAGGAAGCTCCTTCTTTTAACACTTTATCGATATTTATCTGAAATCAGTCACTTTACTCTGATCCAGTTTCAATGAACGCATCCGTTTCTTGCTTGAGTTTGAATAAAGAGTTAGCTAATTCTTGAATTTATTGAGCATTGACTTGAAGAGGGATCCAAAAATTCCTTTGACTTTTGAGAATCACAAGAATTATTTCTGCGGAACTAATATGATTTAAGCATATGTAATGGGGTCGTAATGAGTTCAAGACATCAAAGGAAGGCACTTTCTTTCTTTAATTGAAATTTTGAAGTCAGAGAAATTACGCAAAATATTTACATTAGTCGAAAAGATTGTTAATTTTAGAACCATTCCATCTAAACATCTTTTATATACATTTAAACAGTATTATGAAATAGACATTTTAAATTAATCGTTGCACAAATTTAAAGAAATTCCACTTGACATCAAACAAAGCACTTGAAATTAGAGAGCATAAAGTGAATAGATAATGTGATGGTTACATATTTATTAAAGTTTTGATTATATTACATTATAAATATAACTATTTTAATTTCAAATTTATGACTACATTGTTTTTAAAAAAGTGGAAATGTTAGAAATAAGATGCTATAAACAAAATCTCTTTTTAAATAAACAGTTATAAAAGTTTCCTCAATTTTCTGTCTGGAAAAGAAATTTTATTCCTTTTAATATACAAGTTTTAATGCTACATAAGTTACCATAAATTTTATTTTTTTAGATTTAGATTTAGATTATAGTATAAAAAAAGACAAAAGATAAACACTTTTTTTCAGCTTATTAAATGTAGACTTTTCACCTAATTTTAAAATCACAAATCTTTCACTTAACGCTTCAAAAGAAATTAGTGCATGAATTATAAAGTTTTTCAGTTATTTATATTCCAAGTCTGTCAAGCAGAGATAAAACTTGTATAAGTATAAAAATGAAACATTATCCTATAAACAGATAGATTAGAAAATACATTTCTAGAAACGGCCAGAAACAAGTTCAACTCCACTGATTCAAGCCATAAAGTAATTTGCAAGAAATCTTTATTTTTATTTCAATGATAAATTCTTTTAGTTTTTCAAAAATAATCTAAACTTCCTCCCTTGTTTTTAAGTATAAAAACTCTAAACAGTATACTTTGGCATCATACATAATATGCTGTATATGTATAATGAATATTGTACGTAAATAACTTTAAAGGATTTTGATTCATAATAAAGAAGTATAAGCCTGTACATCGCTCTCTGTAACATGTAATTATTCCCTAGAAATTTTGACGAAAACATAAATCAAACATTTAAAATTGTTATTTTCTTTTATATAGAACGCATTGCAAATTTAAAATGCATTTCGTTTTATTACTTTGCTCAATATCTTAGAACTGGTATTTTTAGATTTTCTTTCCAAGATACCTCTTTTCTAGCAAAAAAAAAAAAAAAAAAAAAAACCAACAAAAAAAAATCTATGACTTCAACAATACAAAATTTCTATCGACAAAATGAGAATAAATACAAAATAAGGTAATTGAAATGTGATCTTTTCTTAGAGGAATTCTATAGGAAATGAATCAAACAATGATGGCTCTTTTTTTTCAATATTAAACAATCTGAAAGAAGTACATAATTTATATATTTACGAAGCTCCAAAATTATCTTTCCTCTTAAAATGTAGTGCAGATGAATATAATTTTTCCTCCACGTATTCCCTCCTCAGTGAGGAGCTGATATATCAACATTCCTAATCAGCTAATAGATAATTTTACTCCCATGCCCTATAGTATCTCCTGATGCCTGATGAATAAGTTAATGGCTAATGAGAAATAATATATCCCTAGGATGAGTGAAAGACTGCACTGTTTAATCAACAAGCTGATTCCGATTTATATTTCCGAGTCGATATAGCGCAGAAAGTTGGGACAAATGCATATTTTAATAATAAAAAATGAATATATAAAACATTTGTTGATTTAAGAAACAGCTGAAGTAGTTCTTTAACAACATCTTTCATTCTTCATGAAGTAACGGAAAGGTTTCAAATTTATCTATTATCAAGATTTCTTTTTAAGTGCCACGGCCAGGCAGCGCTGTGAACCAAGAAGGAAGGCAGAGAATAGGAAAAAGGGAAATGTAGGGACCTATTGTGAGCTTATGAAGCTTTAGAATTGAGTTTTGCAGAGAAAGCATTTTTGGTTTCTGCACGTATTAGTCATTGTGAGGAAATAAAAGCCGCGCAACTCGAGAGTTAAAGAAAATATTGTGTTCGAATGAATATAAAATAATAATTTTTAGAACACGGAACGATTGAAATTATTACAAATTATGCATTCATAAAATTCTGTTAATATTTTTGATTTTGCAAAACATCTAAATTTCGGAAAAATGCAGAATTTTACTGTTTTTTTAAATATATATATATATTTTTTAAATTTAGCTTAAGAATTTTTTTATTACAGTAGAGCAAAACTGCTGCATTGGCTACTGCTGTACAAAGAAAAAAGGATTTCTTTATTCAGAAAATATCTTCCGTTCACACTAACCTTTTAAAATTTACAAAAAGGGAATATTTTGACAATTTTCTTTTAACTTTAAAAAGCAACAATATCGATTATTTTAATGCATCATGTTTTTGTGATCAAATTTCTTTTTATAAAAGCTGTTTAAATAAAATCGTTAAGATTTTAAAATTTTTATTAAAATGTCCACAATTTAATTCTCAAGTCTTATTGCTTTTAGCCTAACTTCTCGAAATTATATTGTAGCTGATTTCTTCTTTAAAACTTAAGCATAATAAATTTGGATTTCATTAATGTTTTAAAGTAGCCATTTCTTGATTTGGATCCGCAAGTGAAGTCTCTAAATTCACGTATCGTTCAATGTTCTGCGAATAGCAAGTGAAATTTTTAATATTTATGGCTAGTATATCTCGGTATTTTATGAAAGAACTCATATTTTTGTACTTAATTTTCGAAGTGAAAGTGAAGATAACTTGTTTATTCTCCAGTCAATTTTCTCGTTACAACAAAGGCTCCAAAGTAACAGCTGAAGTGACAAAATTTCGATGTTTTTACCTTTCACAGAGTTTCTAGCTTTTAAAACTCTTCTCGGTCTTACCGCGATCGGAAGATATAATCAGATTTTAATAATTCATTTTTTGTTATTTAAGTATGCCCCAGTCGCTGTAGCTATTCATTTTCTGCTCTGCATGATTCATAAATATAAATTTGAACTTTTTCCCGTCATTCTATTACTCAGGCATTTTGAAAAGATTAAGGAAGGGAAACATCTAAAACTATTTTAATTTTTGCAATAAACCAGTCTTGCAGGATTATACAACTAAAAATCCACTCTGTCTTTTATAGCTTAAAAACTTTACTTATCTGAATTTATGTTATACAGCTATAAAATTCTTATGCGTGAATTGCCTGTAAAAGACTTCAAAAAAATGTTGAAAGGTTCTCTTAAGAAAATAAAATTTACATAGTCAATTTAAATCGAGACACTCTCAAACATTAATTTTTCTTAATAAAATCTAATTTTGCTCGTAAAAAATAATAAATTACTTAAATAATTCTTATTTGAAGATATAGTGAAGAACAGATACATTATTGCAATAATAATCTTTGAAGTTACAAGTTTATGGCTAGCAAATTGAAATGAATTCATTACTGTTAAACTAGGAATTCATCGAAATATTTTAATTGGACAATATCCAAATTTTCATGAAATTATAATGAAACGTGAAATATCATTTCCTTAATAATATCATTAGTAATATATTGTTTGGGTAGTAATGAATTAATAACGAAAGGAAATTTCCTTCATAAAATTGTTTTCAATGTCTCTTAAACTATTAGTTTAATTTACATAACACACCAGAATAATTTATTAAAAATTTCCAAATAACTTTTCATTAACTCTTTAGAATAAATTTGCATTACATATATATTTCATGGAAAATAGCTATTAATATAAAATCTCTTTTAAACATTTGGAATATGAAACACAGGTAATTACTCACTTTTTTCTGTATCGGAAAAAAAATACTGTGAGTTCTCAGAGGCAAATTAATCCCTCTATAATTCCACCCATTTTCCTTATAGAATTTATTGATAGACAAAGATTAATTTTATTGTTATAGATTGAAAATAATTAACTCCATACAGCATTAATCTATGTCGCGAAGCTTATTATGAAAAGTTCAGACTTATTTTTAAGCTTTTGATTGAAATCTATTAACCTGATTCCTAAGTTTTTAGACGTACGAAGAATAAATATATATATATGTACGAAGAATAAAAGTATTTCTCCAGGTAAGGTATTTCTCTTACTGATATATAGAAGAAAAAATATTTTGAGCATGTAATTAATATTGCCCTAGCGTTTTCATTCTCATTAAAGATCAAAGCATAGGAATTAATTAAATAGAATAAACTTTCATCTAAGCTATTCATTGTCTGAGTTTTCTCTTGCTTGAAGTAATTGCAAAAAGTCCGTACTGAAAACTTGAAGAACAATGGGATTGTTGGTTTAAACAAAAAGAAAATCAATTCTTCCTTGCGTTTTCAAAATTTGCAGTTCAAAAAGAAATGAGGTAAGCGGAGAGAAATGCTCATTTTGAAATGCACATCAAAGAGTATTATTTTATTTGATGAGTTACCTTTAATCATAATCTAATGTTTCAAAGATTTAGCGAAGCAGATTTATGTTCAGCAATTTTTATTAGTAAATTTAAAAGCTACGTACTAAATGGGTTCTTCTTAAGATTTCAGAAAAAAAATAATTCTAGGAAATTTTGACTGGAAAATTCTAAGAATTTAATTAGAGTTCTTAAAGGAATAAAGTAAAGGCTCGCCCTAACTATTTATTAATCTGAGCTGCCAATAAATCTTATGAATAACTATACGAACATTGTCTTTTCTTTTTAGCTGTTATATTTCATCCTAAAATAGTTTAATTGATGGTTAAAGGATTATGGAGTTGTATTTATTTTGATTACAATTATAAATTGAAGATTTTTCTTAACAGTCTAAAAAATGCTTTTCATTATATCATAAAACTGTATCTAACGTTTTCAAATGTCTGAAGACTTAAAAGACATAGGGGTGGTGCAGAACCAAGCTTGAAAAGATAAAGTTGCTAAAAATGGATGCGCATTGTATCTATGTCATATTAAATTTATTATATAAAGCCCAATTTTTAAGTTATTGGTTGGATAAAATCGAAATTCCCTTTTTTTAGAACCCTGTAAAATAAAAACTAAGAAGTTAAAGCTAAAGAAGAAGTCTTAAGAACGGCAATATGTATTCAGAACATAAAATCAAAGGACGCCAAAAACCTTTGAAAATGAGAGATCAGGAAACATAAGCGAACATTTCCTAATATAAACGTAATTCAACAGTCATAGTATAATAATTTAATTATCATAAGCTCTATGGATTATGAATTGTAAATGGTTTAGGAGTACAATTAATGATAACAATTTCCATTAAGGGGACCTAATGTCAATTTAACTAATAGATACAAAGTAAAGCAAAAAAGAAAAAATAATTATTAAGTAAATCTTAGTAAATTTTGATGTATCTTTTTCTTCAAATTTTAAATTTACTTTGTGTGTATAGGAAATCGATTTCTTTGTCCAAGTTCAAAATGCCTACCATTGGGATTTGGCATGCTTATGGCAATAAAATCTTCTTCAACTGTCCTCAGAAACAAATACTTTAATTCTAACTTGTAAGTATATAAATTAACCAAAACTGAATATGTTATATATTGCAGAGTTTCAAATTAAATCTATAAAAATTTCTATTGGCAAGTATTTCTCAAACTTTTAATGTTTAGATCCTGATTTTTTTTTTTACATCAGTTTTAATCCTTTATGCTAATGACCTTTCTTCTAATGATATTTGTTGCAGTTTGCTATTCCTCCCAATAAAAAAAATCCCCGTCCTCGCGTAAGACAAAACTGCTTTTAAAATAACTGTATTTGTCCATTTTTAAGGTCGATATTTTATTTTGGTATTATGTACTGTGTATTTTATTATATTTATTTCTTTATTTTGTCTTCAACAGTTTTGTATCACATTAAGGCTCCACGATCCCTCAAAGTTGAGAATTAATGCCACAAGTTGGTTTTATGAGTGAAAATATTCTTTCACATTCATCAATTAATTGTCAATATGCTTATTTACCCTTGATATTGCAAACTATTCAAACTTTAGAGCCTATAAATACCATAGCTTTAAATTTTTTCTTCATTTATATCTATTGGGAAATGGTTTGGTATAGAAAAATTTCTAAGTAAAATTTTCAATTTATAAATTAATGAAACAAATAATTTAATTTTGCAGTTATAATTTTGAAATAGAGAACGTAAAAGCTCTAAAATCAAACAGTATCTATAAAGGGCATTTTTTCTTTGAATTTATTTTTTATCGAGGAAAATTATTTAAAGTGATTCAAAAACAATTTTTAAAGTTCTTTCCCCATAAGTATAACAAGTACTTTTCACAGGCACGTCTTTCAAGAGTACATTTAAAATCAATCTCTCCCTCTTAAGGTTAATGTCCATTCATGATTTAAAAATATTTTCTTGATGTAAAAGTGAAACATGCATGTGCCCTAGATTCCAAAAGAAAACCAGTGTTAGTTATCTCCCCAAAACTTTCTCACGTACTCTCTAATAAAGATATTATACCTCCCCACTTCTTGTAGATCTTGGATAAAATTGAGAAGGTCCTAAGTATCACTGGCAAGCAGTAATTACGAAATATATATCTTTAGCATTAAGCTAGCACTTTTATTGAATTTATAGTGCGATCTGTCATTGTTTTTGGCTATTAATCTCGGGTATGTGATTAAAACATAAGTTCTCGAAAATCGATAGTGAGTCTTTTGGACGACTTTCTTTCTGATTGGTTGAAACTAAAATTTGACGCAGAACTATAATTGCAGACACCAGATATGATACTAAATTTCATTCATTTAAATTATGACGTTTTTGACTTATTACGATTACGTGCATTAGAAAGCCCAAACAGAGAATCAATTCTTCAGTAGATATGGTTCTTTTTTAGTTTTAGTTATATTAACGTCCAGTTTTAAAGCAACACTAGGACTATTTTGGGACGGACCTTGTAATTTTGAACAGCGGTCAGATGACGAGAACGACACCTGAGCTGCCACCCCCCTCTCCACATCACGCCACACCAGCGGGAGGACGTTTGGCCAGGACGTTTAACGTGCACCAGACACGCTTACACGACGGTTCTTTGGTGGAATCTGGTCTCGAACCTGAAATCCTCCGGTTCCGAAGTCGAGACCTTACTACAAGACCACCGCGGCCTGCAGGTAGATATGGTTCAAAATTTCATAAGAATTTTCTTTTTAGATGCAAAATCTGTATAAAAATTTTATTAATTTAGATTCTTTCGTTTTGAAATTATTGAGTTCTCTTTTGCTCGGATAATCGGACAGATAGACTTCCTCTAAATGCATTTTGTTCGAAATTTGACATTAAGTCTATACACCAAATTTTATCTGTTTACCTAAAAGCATTTCTGAGTTACCGTGTTCACACACAGACTAGATGCCAAAAAGGGATTTTTCGAACTCCGGTAGGTCTGAAACGTGGAGTTTGGTCAAATTCTCGATTTCAAATTTTTTGACCATTACAATACTCTCTCTTTATATATTTATTTCATAAACGAGTTAAAGTGTAAGATAGTACTGATTTTGTGCGCCCACTTTTTACTTAATTCTTTCAAAACATTCGAATAGTATGAAAATATACTTATGTGTTGTATTAATAATATTTTAATAAAATAAAAACATTTTCAGTTCTTCGAAAATTCAAAAAAGAATAAATATTTTGAATAAAATCGAAGATTTAAATCAACTTTGATTAAAAACATTATCGTTTTTAGGCCTGATCTATTATCAGTATGAAGGAGAGAAGGAATACGCATTTTCTTGTATGTTTTATTTTTTTTAAGAGCAATCCGATTATTCTGCTCAAGTAAGCAATCTAATGTAAAAAAAAAAAAAAATCTCAAAACATTATGATTAAGAAAAAATAATAAAGAAATAAGTTGTTTTTCAAATTTTATTTAAAGCACGCTTTTTCCCTTTCTTTTTTCTCAAATTACTGATTAAAAAGCAAATAAACATTAGCTAAAAGGCGATTATTTTTCAAGCATTATTTTCCTTTTCTTTAGCATTTAAAGCTCTTACATTAAGCAGTCATTTCTCTCAGAAATAATTTTTCCTGTTAAAATTGTAACAATAATATTTTATTATAAATATTCATTTTACTTCCCAAAAAACAGAAATAATTAAAATGTAGCAATACGTTTCTATCCTCTTTTTAAAAGGGCGTGATCCACTCCATCAACGCGTTTGGGTATTTGCCCAACTTTTCTTTTCGTTTACAAAAAGCTGTCAATTTTATTTCAGAACAACTTTCTATCTGTCACATTCTTCATACGTATATTTTTTTTTCTATTCGTTTCTTTTTAAAGACAAATATATTCCAAACGTCGTCGAACTTTTAGAAACAGAACAAATTTTCTCATCGAAGAAGAGAAAATCGGGCGTTGTTTTCAATTTCTTGAGGAAAACGTAGGCAATTTTTTGGTCTTCTTGGTCTCCGAAAATGGGATCGGGACGACCATTCGTTTTCAAGACTAGTTATCTGTAGCTAGAGATGAAGTCCTTTCGTTGCGCACCTTACACGCACAATTAATCTCCTTCCTGCAGTCTCCTGTCAAGAATAGATTTCTTATTCAACCAATTCTCCTTCGTGTATTTCTTTGTCAAGATCAATCTTCTCTCTCACGAATCTTCAATTTCCTTTCGATTGATTTTGAAATCTCCCACGAAAGAATAAGCAGGTCTCAAAGAGTTGTTTATAAATCATGCGCTTTTCAAATGATAAATAACAAGTTTTTTTGTTTTCGAATTACATTAAGATATATCTAGCTACATCATGTCAGGTTTAAATAACTTTAGATGGAAAAAACTTTCATTTAATAAAATAATAGTATATTTATTAAATGTTTTATTACATAGTTTCTTGAATGTTTAAGGGCGAAGAAATCTCCAGCTTCATTTTTGCATGAGAATTGTTGTTTCGACCCCAGAGAGGACAAGAAATATAAAAACAAGGATTTAATCGATGACAAAAGCAAGAATTTTATTTTAAAATAGTTAATCAGCAAATTTTATTGTATCCAAAAATAGAACCGGAACTATCATTCGTTTTCAAGACTAGTTATCTATATCTAGAGATGAAGACTTTTTGTTGAGCACCTTACACGCACAATTAATCTTCTTCCTGCAGTCTTCTGTCAAGAATAGATTTCTTATTCAACCAATTCCTTTTCGTGTATTTCTTTGTCAAGATCAATTTCTTCTCTCACGAATCTTCAATTTCCTTTCCATTGATTCTGAAATCTCCCAAGAAAGAAAAAGAAAAAAAAAGTAGAGCTGCGACGTTCGAGTATAATTCATGAATTCGTCAAATGATAAATAACATGTTTTTCCTGCTTGCCATTAAATAACATCTAGTTATTTTATGTGAGGATTAGGAAACTTAGCGAGGGATGCCGTATTAGATGAAAAAAATCACTGATTTATTAGACTAACAAATTAACTTTGCCAGTCATTTGTGTCTTTAAATCCTCTTAGTCAAACCTGTGATGGGTATTTAATTTAGAAAATTATTTTTTTTAGCTTATTTATCTTAACAGCTACTTGATGAAACAATCTAGCACATCTAATGTAAATGCATATAAAATCTATACCTAAAAATGCATACAAAAGTTTTGTGCTCTAGATATAAGATTTTGAATCATTTATTTAATAAATACAATGAAATAGGATATCCTAAATCTTTTTAATTTACAGCATTTTGTGAAAATTCTCGAGATCAATTGATTTAATCGAAAAGTATAAATGAATCCAATTTAAACAAGAAAGTATTCAGAAACATGCAAAGATCTAATTTCTAGTGTGTCTAAAAGAAAACTTAAAGTAAAAGGTACAATATCTTTACATACTGATTTTATTTGGTAGTAAGAAAAAATTCTCATTCACATAAAAATATTAAAGATAAACCTCACAAAGAAAATTTTATATAAAATCTTAAGTGTATGAATCATTTTTATTAAAGATAAAAAAAATTACAATTCTCTCAATTTTAAGTTGTTATAGCAAAATTTTGGAATAAGTGTTACTTTATGAATATTAAGTGCTCAACAGAAAAATATTATTTTGGAAATTGTAATCAGACACTGAATAAGAACCAGAGGATGAGAACAAATAGTATAATTTTTTAGCGTATGCGTGGATACATTTGAGTTGTTTTTTTTTAAGTTATATACTCTTGAATTTTGAATGCGTTCCAATTTCTGTTCCATATTGGAAAACATTGCTTTTCTGAAAGATTTAAATATCGGAAATTTTGTTTTAGAAAACGCATAAGTAATAATTTTTAAAAAACTAACTTTTGATAGAAGGGAACATGTCCTGTTTGTCGTACTCTAAAATGGCAAAATAGTCTAATGAATGTTTTATAGCGTGCCTTGTATTCAGAATAAACAGAATATAAGTGTGGATGACATTATATTCTTGTCCAACAGCGAAATAAGGTATTTTGTAAGAAAAAAGAAATGGAAACATTTCAGCCTGGATGGGAAAATAAGATTATTTACAGAGGTAATGGTACTTAGTCATGTTTAGAGTATCAAACAACAAGCATTCGCTGAAAAAGCTTTTAGTAAAAATGACTGCGTGCATTTCTACATTTTAATCTCTGTAGTAAATAGCTCGTTTCTTCTACTCATGCATCAATTCATAGGAAGCAAAGCTTTGAGGGAATCGATTTTATTGATAGGAAAAGATATGGATGGAATGAAACTTCAATTTCCGAATAGTGATACTGATTTGTATAAAGATTGGAAATTCGCTAAATATTTTTTGTTTAGCAATAAATAAACAGTTTAAATTTTAAAAATTACATTCTACATAAAAAATAAATATTACATTCATCACATTTTAGTATGGACATTAATATTGTAGCAACATTTAACCTGATATAATTGTTACAACTCTGATGTTTGTTTTTAAAGATAATGTTCTTTAAACAAATGCTTTTTAATTAAATGTTAACCTTATTAAGGTAAGTGAGTAAGTTGAAAAATAGTTTTTATTCTTTTTTTATTCACTATTCTTAATGTTTGAGCAGATCTCTTTATTAAACCGCTAAAAATTTGTCTCTAAGTTTATTTTTCGGGAAGTTACACTAATTTTTATAATTTCATTCACATACGTTTTAATGCTATTTTCTCAAATTCTAATCTTTGGTAGAATTTTCATACAAAAAAAACTCATAAATTAAAATCCAATACATATTTTAGATTCAAATTTAGTATGATAATTTCTCAATATGCTCGGCAGTTCCTGAACTAGAAAATATGTGATCTGTTTATTTAGCAAGATTTTATAGTTGTTTCAGCGCTTCACAATGTGAAAAAATAATTAGAAAATTCGTATTACTTATCAGTCGAACCCCAATGTTTAAAGAATGGATAGAAATACAGCTTATTTTTTTAGTTCAAAAACAAGATAATATATTTTAAGATATCTGCAAAATTTTAAGCAAATCATTTGATAAACCTCTAAGCAAGAAGATTTTTTTCTTTATGACACTTTTTAGCAGAAAAAGGCCCTTTCTTGGCATTTTTTAAAAATTACCTTTTAACCGGCATATTTTGGTTCACAGATGTTTTTTCAATATTTTTAATGCAAATTTTCAAAAATAACTATTTTCGAATGTTTTTCAAAAAACTCATTCCTGACATAGTCACATATCTCAATGCCAATTCCGAGATTAAATTTTGTATAAATTGATGAAATTAGTTGTTTATAATGCCCAAATTACTACAATTTAAGTTTCATTTTAATTTATTTGTATTCAAGGGAATATAGTACATTTTTAATCTTTATACGATTCAATATTATCTTTTATTCAAAGATTGAAATTTTATAAATATGAATTTACGTAAAAATACACGTCATTTCAAATGTAATTTTGCTCTTCATAACGCTGATATCTTTCATAATCATAACGGCAATCATTCTGAGTTTTAATTAGGCTGCTTTACATATCACGTTTTAAACTTATGAAAGAAAAATTAGACTACATTTCCAAATGCACCGTTAAAAGCTATTTATTACAAACAGTTTTTTCATCGAATATACGAATTATTTAGTTCAAATTTAATTAATGCTTTATTCACATTTACCTATTTTCCAAAAGTCTGATGGAATTAAACTGAAAACTCTGGATTTTATAAGCAAAAAAACACGTGGAAAAAAATTTGAGATTTAAAAAATTGGTTTTGTATCTTCTTGAATATATATGCTGTTTCTACGAAAATGCATGTAGATATTGTGTTTAGTAAACAAATCATTGGTGAAAGTTGTAAATCAATATCAATTTTCTGTGCAACTGGATGAACCCAAATCATTTTCTTCTTCATCAATTTCTAGTCTGTCCCCTAAATAGCTTTGTTACTGAATCTTCACTATAAAATGCGAGTTCAAGCACATTCTTTGCATGAAGAAAAGTTTATCCAACATTTTTGGGAAAATTAAAAAAAAAAAATGTGTAAATCAGAAAATGTTCGAATACTTTTGATCATATAGTGTGCATACACGTGTATGTTGTTTCTAATGCATTTCTTATAGATCTAAAATATTATGCTTTTATTTTACATTAAATTCATGTTACTATGAATAAATTTGTTCTTCTAGCGATGCATTTAATTTCCCCCTTTTCCCTGCAGCACCATGCATTAATAACTAAAACAGATTCCGAAACTTTCTCAACATAAAAAGGTTAATTTATTCTCTTAAGTGCGCGGTATTCATTATCTCGCTTGAAGCATTCTTCCAAAAGAAACGTATTCTAAATTGTTACTGCAGCCTCCTTATTGATGAGAGGGAAATAAATCGGAATCGAAGGATCCCTTTGCAAAGACGCATCGTTTCTCGGAGTGATAATGTCTCACCGATAGGAATAAATGGAAAAGAATGAAATCCGTGGCTACCCTAAGATCTGACTGGGGAGGATTATGAGGCTGCGGTTCAACCTCAGGAAGATTAATGAGTCCTTCCAACATTATTTAACAGAGGCTATTGCCCAAGTCAAGATCGCATCTCTCGGAGGCGTTGCTTTCTACACAGAATGATTATTTTATTAATCTTTATTTCAGTTACAGCGATTTCAGATAGTCAGGCTTCACAGTTTTATTGGCTTGCCGGTTGTATTTCAAGATGCTTTTACTGACAGATTTAGAAATGGCTTATTCCTTTAAACTGCAATCAAGATATCGTTTTTCTTTTAATTTCAGCAAGCTTACTATTCAAAATTGTTATAAAAATTATTATAGAAATGCATGTTCATGATCTTACTATATTAATGATGCCGAAAACTATATAATGTTCAAATATTCTGATGAATAATATCTTACATAATTATGAGTATTGTACTAAATCTGTTTCCTCCGTTATTTAAGTTAGAGATCTGAGATTGTCAAACATCATACTTTTATGAAATAAATGTCGATAATTCAAGATACTTTTGGTGAATGACATTAAAGCGTCCTAATTTATCTAACAGCAGTAGAATTTTTTAATGATGTCTAAACAATTTAAATTAACTTCTCTAAAAGAAAAAGAAATCCAATCATTTCAAATCATTAGAAAAGATAATTTAAGTAATTATAATTTTACTGTTCTAATGAGCTTAGTAATGATTAAAAAAATGCCATTTATTTAAATAATTGAGTTAATGATCCAAAGTTGAGAAGCTTCTTCAGAGGTTTTTATTGGACCTGTATTTCAAGCCTTATTTTCTTTACAATTATATTGGGAAAAATCTATTTAAGAACTTTAGGATTTAGACAAAAAGTCAGCAAAACTCTATTTGTGTTCTTAAATCATAATGAGCTACTTAATATAAGATAAAAAGGAAGTAAACATTTTGAACGAATTTTTTTGTTAAATTTCACCCAAAATTTGTTACAAATTCAAAATTTTAGATACAATACTTCATATGAAATTTCATTTAACTAACTAGTTGCATTTTTATGTTTACATAAAAATGCAAGGGATAGACATATTGATAGACAGTCAACATTGTGATGTATCTCACCCAACATTCGTTACCGATCTTTACCCCTAATAATAAATTTAAGAGTTTCTATTTCCTTGCTGTTTGAATTATCGTGCACATAACATAAAGATAAAAAATAGATTTTATAGATACAAAAAATAATGATGTTTGACCAATTTCACTTAACATATGGCAGAAATAAACATTGATATTATGACAATCTCCCAAATTTCATCCACATAGTTCATTACATTTTGTGGTAATCGTGTTATCAGATAAATGTAGTTCGTGAAATGGTTTTTTAAATTCAAAGAGGTCTAAACTCTGGAGAGATATTAAAATCTCGAAGTCAAATTTTTTGACGATTACAGTATTCTCTTTTCTTATTTAGTGTACCAGGAAGTAAAGAAGGGTAGTTGTTTCAAATTCTTAAACATATTTTTTCTCCACTACTGATAAAGGCGCCCAGGGCACGCTACCCTACGTGCCTGATCTTAGTTATTCCAATGAACAAACCTGGAAGAAAGTAGAATTCTGGAGCGGGCTCTAAATGGAAAGAATTGGTTCAGTTGGTCAAAGGCCGAACATAGTTTTGAAGTAGTGTCGCTTGCGTGTCGGGATACTGAATGACTTAGAAGGAATCTCCCAAAAATGTGATAAGAGTAAAGAATAAATTATGTGTAAAAAATGTCAAAGTTGCAATAAAGTACAACAAATCTGGCGATTTTAAGAAATGTTTAATATACAAACACTTTTATTCTAAAATTTTATATGATTGCTCTGTATAGCAGAGTCCAATTAAATGAACTCAAACCGTGCAGACAGTTTAAGAAGGAAAAAAAAAAGATATTTGTCAATGGATTTCTCAACTTAAAAAGAGTAAAGACAACGAAACAACTGACTTTCATGCACTAAAGTAGAAGCTTTTTTTAATATTATATGCAAGCTTATAATATGTAAACAACAACGAAACAACCGACTTTCAAGCACTAAAGTAGTAGCTTTTTTTTAATATTATATGCAAGCTTATAATATGTAAACAACAACGAAACAACCGACTTTCAAGCACTAAAGTAGTAGCTTTTTTTAAATATTATATGCAAGCTTATAATATGTAAACAACATTTTTTTTTTTAGTTATCAGACTGAAACAACAACATGTTTTATTCTTTTCCCTAAGAAAGGACATTTTCCAACGTCATTTATACACTTATACGAATATTTGATTACCTAAATCGTAACTGGACCTAATTATTCTGGAAAGTTTGAATTTCTTTTTAATTAATAATCTTCCAAAATTTTTATTTCCGATAGTTTTCCGAATTTAGATTGTTGGAAATATTGTAGATTTTTAGAAATAGTCTAAAAATAATTATGATTTTTTTTTCAAAACTTTGCTTTAAAGCAACGACCTACTAATGATCAGGTAAAAAGAAAAAAAAATCTGAAGAAAAAAAAATTTCCAGTCCATACTTTCAACTTTTTGCCATTGATAAAACGATTTTAATTTAATCACATAATGCGATTTTATTAGAATCGGGATGAATTGAATTTTATATGATAGTTTCGCTTTCAAATCACCATTTTAAAAAAACTCAAGACTATATTTTACTTTTTGAATTATAAAATTATAATTTTTTTATTTTTTATTTCAGGTTACTAATTTTTTGGCCATGAAATATACCAACTCACCCATTCTTTTCAAGAACAGAAATAACCATGATAAATTAAATAAAAGACAATAAAATGCTGATGAGAATACATTCACATTTAAAGAAATTGTTTTAAAATAAATTCTCTTTTTTCTTTTGATTTTTGTGTTTTCTTTCCCATTATGAGGATTTCATTTAAAGAAATGAAGGATTTCATCACGTTGGGGGAGGGATTTCATTTTATTGATCATCATCTTATCGAACAAGAAGTTCCTCCTATCGCCTTTCAAAGAGAGCTTTAAATTATAGGAATTAATCTATCGATCTAAAATTCAATCGTCAAGGGTATTAATTAAGACGCGGGCTGTTTAAGCTGCTTCTGTTTACCATGGCCTCTCTTCAACACGGTTCGACAATTGAGAAAGCAAACGCATGACGCAGAATCCTAGAACGTGTTTTGCTTCCACATGCTTGGAGAATCAGAGAAAGACCCGAATGAAAGATCATGTAGCAAAATTTTTTCAGATCAAAACATACCTCATTGGTAACCAAGGTGATCTTTATCAATGCGGGATAAAACAATCTTTTAAGAAGAAAAATGTCATTATTTCAGACTTGAATTCATTAGAAGAAAAATTAAATGGCGGAGAGAGTATCTGGAATGCACCAGCATTGTCCATAATATAATGCGAACAAGTTAGGAATTTGAAATAAAAAAGTGTAAATAAAAGCCTAGACATTATCAAACAATTGGAGAAGAATTTTCTAATTAGGATTCTTCGCCATTTTTTGCAGAAAGTACAATGTCGATATTGCTGAAACCTCAGAAGATGAAAGTATCTAGCCAAGGAGAAAATGTCCTCTTAATTGTGCCCAATAATAATAAGGAAGAAATACATTAAAACTTTGATCAATTTTTTTAAATAAGGCTATTTTTATTTTATTATAAATTTTACTACTTATAATAATGTGACTTTAATGTTTGGAAACAAAGACTCCTCTTTGTTTCATATCCTCCAAATTCTCAGAGACATTTTTAGAAACCTGAAAATGACTTCTAATTTTAGGGACAAAAAGTGCCTCCTATTTTTGAAAACGTGTTATATGATGGCTATAAATTCACAATAATGTTCGAAAAATAAAAAGAATACAATTCGTCGAACATCATAATCACAGGGTACACATAACTGCAAATACCATTTGACATAGCTGCACGTTGTCTTATGCTATGGTAAGACACTTCTTTTTGTTCCTAAAAGATGCGTACTGGATTTTAATATTGAATTAAAGCTCATTTGACGTGTACCAGACAATCAGAATTGATTTTATTGATACCGACTCAATTTCCTTTGTCCATGACCATTTTACTTCACTATGATAAATATGATTTGCATTCCACTTAAATTTTTCGGTACATAACAATCAAAACGACAATACTGAAAAATTAAAATATAGTCTCAAGATATTCCAGAAGTCTGTTCTGAAGAAGAAGTCTGTTCCAAGTTATTCATATAAGTCATAGTTATGGAGGAGCTCATAGTTATGATGGATTGCATAGGGGCCTAATATTCAAATCTGAAATGTAGAGTTTCTTCTTTGGGAACTAATCCATAGAAAGTGGATATTCGCTATAGATTCTTACTGGTTTGTGGAATTAGAATAAAGTCCATGAAATTGATAGCTGCTTTAACAAATTTTAAAACACAAATGATATATTCGCTCAAAAAATAATTAGCTATTGCTTGATAATAGCAGTGAGGCTAAAATTGTAAAACAATACAATTTTAGTTGCACAACTTCAAAGGAAAAACGATCGACTAAAATTACGATTTTGCGATCATAGAAGTTTTGATCTGGATTACCTTTTTAACCTCCTAATTAGATGGCATATCCTATTGGGGACAATTTTATTTTATTCCCTATAGTAATATAAGAGTACTTAAAATATTAAAGTGTTTCCAAGTGCTATTTGAACTTTAAATTATTTCATAATTCCACGTAGTTTCAGATCTAAGTGCTAAAATTTTAGTAATTTGAAGTATGTGTCAGACATGTCATTTCAAGGGAAGGGATTAAGAAATATTAAATGAGATGCAACTTCAGGTGAAATAGTAAAAACTTTCAAGCTTTTTATTGAGCTTCTTCGATATTTGTTGTAAAAATCAATTCAGAATTTTTGCTTGAAAAAAGTATTTTCAGAAACGATTTTTTAAATTTGGATTTATTTATAGGTTTTTGATAGACTTATAGCTATTTGATGTTACAATTAATGCAGCGACTCCTTTACAAAACAAGGAACATTTATTGAAAATTTAATAAGAACGCCCATAGAGGACAAGAACAATACTCAAAAGATATTGTACGGACCCTAACAAAACTCAAAGTATGTGGCACTGGCGTAATACAAAAAATATTAGCAGTTTGTACAATTACAGCTTTTTTTTCAACGTGCCTGCTTATACCGATAACACATATACCGACAAGTAGGTCATCACAGCCCCCTGAGCTGTAGCCCCCAAGTATGACTCATCCATACGCTGTGGAGTTGGCAACAGGAGCTCAAATTGTTCAACTCAAATACATTATACCTGTGATGCTGGCAACAGCAGCTAAAATACATTATTATTATTATTATTATTTAAGATTGATGTCTGATGGAACATTGTTAATGTTGTCATTTCTATTTGATTTTGCTGCAGTTCGAACTTTGCATTTGGTTGACCATAGATGTGTATCGCATATTACTTCACCAAGCAGTAAAAGTGCTGTTAATTAAATGTATGGTTTTTTTTATGGATTAAGTTGTGTGTTTATTCACCATCGAAAAAACTTATATTCTCAAACTTATCTTTTTAAAATGATTCTTAGACGTTATAATTTCATGCAAAAATGGCAGCTGATCTATAAATATCTGAAATATTCTACGAAATCTTCATTGAACCGATACTACAATCCATACCCATGATAGAAATGGTCATTTAGTTACAGTAGAAACAGCAATACAGCCGAAGAATCAATGTTTTATTTTCTTGCTTATTTTCATTTTGTGGAAATGCAAAACTCGTCCCCTGCCAGGAAAGAGATCGAAAAGAAAGTAGATTTAAAAGAACCCCTATAAATGGATAAATAAAGGTGAAAATAAATGCCATTTGCCTTTTTCGCAAATGATTAAACCCACATGAATAAAGAATTTTGATCTCAATGAATTGAAACATCATAAAAATGACACGCAAAAGATAATTTATCTTCAATTCCCATGAAGCTTTCCTTTCTTTAAATGCAAGTTTTAGAGATACATAAATAAATATAGATAACTTCAAAAAAAATCAAAAATTAAAAGTAATTTAAAATGAATACAAGATATTTGTTTGATATCAAAAAGGATATTTATAGATTTGAAATCAATTTATTAAAACTAAATTTATCCCTTTTCACCAAAAGTTAAGGCAAATAATATGTTAAAAAACATCTGAGTAAGAAGGAAATAAAATCTGTGTTTAAGGCAAAATGAATAAAATTTTCTTAATCTTCAGATCATGTAAAAAGCCATTAGATTGATCATATATTTTATTTAATACCAGGAATACCACAAAGTTTCAAAAATGCTAATGTAATAGTATGTAACCACTTAATCCATTTACTTTCTTGATTGTCAATTTAGATGACACATTCCTTTTCGGAATTGTCTTGCTGATTTAATTAAGAAGAGGAAATAAATATAGGAGAAATGATGGGGAAAATGGGAAGAAATGTTAAGAAACAGAGGAAATTTTAGAGAGAAATACGAAAAAATTTAATGTAAAATAGGAAAAAATTGTAAAAATTTTAGGGAAAAATAGGAAGAAATCTTAAGAAACAGAGGACATTTTACTGTAAAATAGGAAAAAAATCGTGAAAATTTTAGGGAAAAATAGGAGAAATGCTGGGGAAAATAGGGAGGAATGTTAAGAAACAGAGGTAAAACATGTCAATTTTTTTTGTATTGAAATTTTAACTTCTTTGGCTAAGTTTTGATCTATAAATTTGAGGAACGATAATTCGTTGCTGAATTAGATGTCGATTAATTATTATATAGCGCTTCCAACTTAATTTACAAAATGAACGTATTGCAGAGCATTTAAGAAATCCGATTTAAATAATTCACCTGGTTTATTGCAGTGAAAAAAAACTATTGACATCAAATATTTTCTACAAACTCGAACTTCATAGGAAACACAATAATAAGGCAATTAAAATATTAAGGCTTTGTAGTGGTATCTTAATGACACAATTTCTCTTAATGACACATGGCACATGCTTTCTCGGAAAAAGCCCTACAAAAGCAAATAAAAATGCTATACCGGCATTTGTATTTGTACGTAAAACAGCCAACAGAGTTTTGGAAAAAAAACATTTTTGTGGATAAATGCAAATATAATATTTACGGATCGGATGGTAAGCAAAAACTTTGGTGCCCACCAAAAATTTGCGGCCTACTGTAAATTATGGAGGTGGCAACAATTAGTCCAGAGCTACATGACAAGGTCTGATATGGAGAGCTTGGGACTTTAAAATGGAACAATGAATAAATATGTCTATCATGACATCCACAAGTGAAATTTACTACAAAAGGAGAGCAACTTGAGAATCTCAAGACATTTTAAATTGTACCAGGATGACGCCTCAAAACATACTGATGTTTTCTTTTTAAGTTATGTGTCCCCACCATTGCTCCTGGTGTGATTAAAATGTGACTAGAGTCCAGACCTTGATTCCACTGAATTATTGGCAACAAAAAAAGTCAATGAACATATTTAAAACAAGCAGGAATTAAGAAAATGGCTGATCCAAGAGTGACCTAAAATCAAATGATCATTTTGCGCTAAATTGATCAAATCCATGATAAATCGACTGCGATAAGTCAAAGTGCAAGGGTGGTATAACGAGATATTAATTATCAAGTTCATAAATTTTTCTTAGTTTATTGGATATCCATTCCCTTTTTGAACAAATTTTCTACCTTGATTTTCTTTTACTTTAGATTGCAATCATAATTGTATTATTATTTGAATTTTGTTTTATTTACTACGATTTACGTTTATCAAATTGTGATATACATCTCTTTTGGTATCATTTATATATTTAAGTTATATATTATGATAAGAATTTCTGAACTTGTATTGCATCCCAGTATTTTTTGAAGGACTGTATATAAGAAAATTAAAAGTTGCAAGAACAATTTTGTCATTTTTTTAGCAATTAACACGTTTACTACTATGAATCACGATTGTACTTTCGAATTACTATATAATTAGATAACCCCTCCTCCCTTATTGCTTAACTATATTAGAGGAGGAATCGTCCATCTTTTTTTTTATAGTTATGTAAGTATTTTGATACCATTCGATAGTAGTGTGAGTCACATGGCAGCAGGTGGCATTCGAGTTTCGTCAAAAGTTTTAGATGTAACAGATGATTTTTCCCAACTTCTGAATAAAAAAAAATCAGTACCTTTAAAGTATCAGTACATGTGAAGTGCGACAAAAATATAATACGACATATTTTGCCTTTTTCTTGGTGAAATATAAATACTTCTGTTGATTTATTATGTCAGATTAAAAGGTTTCAAAGCAGCAATTCTAAAAGCTTTCCATTTAACGAATACATTGCACGTTGCATTAGTGTTTCATTAAAAGCTTTTAGGATTAAACAATTTATTTTTAAGGCTTTGTTGAAAAGATTCTTTGGAAGTTAACATTTAGATATGTTGTGAACATTTTATACTTCTTAATAAATAGAATTAATACTTACATATGAAAATTTAAAATTTGCAGTTACTTGCGAAATAAAATAATACTTTGCTTCCTTTTGATTAATTAACTAAATGAGTTCATCTGGCCGATTGAAAGGGATTTCAAAAAGAAATTCGGATCATTTCCATTTTATGTAAGCTGCTTAAGAGTTTCCTTAAAAACTTGTTATTAGTAAGATTCCATTTTGATTGAAATTCCCTATTTCTATATAAAATAAGATTCTTACCTACATATTAAACTTCAAAATCTATGACCAAGTCTATGAAAACGTTTTTTATAGTAGCTGAACAGTCTAGGGCCCTTTGATGATATTTTGAAGCTGATTCTGTTGAATTAATTTGTCTGATAGTTTAAAACGATTTCAAGGAAAGACGTCTAGAGACTTTATATTTAACGTATGCAATGCAAGCTGCACTTGGGTTTCATTAAAATGTTTTCGGATTTAATAATTCATCTACTTTGTTCTGTTGAAGAGAGTCATTGGCCGCTATCATTTTGAGCTGTTGCAAACTCTCCTTCCTTCTCTATAAAATAAAATCCGTACTTGATCCAATCTCGAGTTCTTTTGGAAGACGTCCAAAAGTGTCCGGGTGACCAGGCTACGTCGTTAATGTGATTGATGGCGGATTATTTCCTTTCACACAACAGTGGCGACAAATTATGAATTTCCCGCTCCAATGACACCCTAAGCTTCCCGAGCATTGCTCATGCTAGATGTGCTATTGAAGGAGAGGTAATAACGGATGAGAGCGTAATGTCATTCGGCTCTTAGATATGGAGAGTTCGACTGAAATAATTGACTTTTTTAAAAGAAGAGAAAAACTTGCAGCCATTTTGCCACATTCATTCTAAGGAATGAATATTCATTAGTGAATATTTTCTGTAATCGGGAGATATTTATTTATTTGTTCCTGGATGATCATTTGCATTTGGAAAGACGGCCAAAAATAGAAGAATGGCGAAAGTAATGAAGTCGAGAAATCATTCATTCTTTCGACTAAAAACTAATGTAGCTCTTCAAATTGATGCTTTTAATAAATTAATTGGGGTTCAAGCAGTAATGCTTTTCAACTAATTTTTTCTTCTTTAATTGAATGGAAATTTCATTATTGTGTCTGTTCTTTTCTGCTAGAATTGGGCTTTCTATATCATTAATATATCTGATTTTCGTCTGCATATATTTGCTAAGAAGTCTTATTGTATTGAATTAAGAAAGGTTTTGAGCAAAACTCTTACGTTGGATCTTTCTTATAATTAAGAATACCGTTATTTTTAGATTATAAGAACATAGTTGTTGCTTCTAAACACAGGTGTTCTGGAAATATGATTACGCTGCGGTATATAATTTGTTCTCTCTCAAAAATATATATTTCTACATGGCATCAAAATCGCCGAACAAATAGCTAATCATAAATTTCAATTTCTTTTTTACTTTACTAACTCCATCCAATTTTCTTTCTTCACCACAAAATATATAAGTTGTAATTAATATCATTCTTCATTAATACGGCAGTCATAGATCCATCCTTGAAAATATATTTCAAATGTAAAAAATTATGTTTTCTAAAAAAAGATCAGATTTGAAATTACCATTATTTTCTCTTTCAGGGATCTGATTTAATGTTCTGCTCGTTATAATGCTAGGTTTCATTCATTCATTCATGTCAGTATTTCAGCTGTGTGTGTGTGTGTGTGTGTGTGTGTGTGTGTGTGTGTGTGTGTGTGTGTGTGTGTGTGTGTGTGTGTGTGTGTGTGTGTGTGTGTGTGTGTGTGTGTGTGTGTGTGTGTGTGTGTGTGTGTGTAAAAATAATGTTGAAATAAAGAAATTCCTTCAGCAAGCAGCTTAATTGTAAGAAATAAATATTTTGAAAAATTAGGATTTCGACTAGTAATATTTTTTTCTTTTGATAGTGAAATAATTAACATTCCGAAATTGATAGATTCTTGTTTATTTATATCTGTTGCATCACAAATGAAGATTTTTTTTTCCTATCAGAAAAAGCACCACTTAGTTTATACTCGATTATCCACGCAAGCACTATCCAGCTTAACAAAAGGTCTCTGTTTCCTAAAAGAGATTCAAAATGTTTAGTGTCTATGAGAGATCTGTGAATATTATAAGCTTCTTTTCAAATAGAATCTTCAAAAATAATAGAATCTTCAAATTCTTTTCATAGCTTCAGTAGTGTAACTTAATTGGGCTGGAACCTCAATGATATCAACTTTTCACAAATGTCTACTAATTTTACAATAATAAGTCGATAAGATTTAAAGACTTCATAAAAAAAACTATTCATTTTGAGATGAGTATTGAAGTAAGAAAGAAAAATTTAATGTCGAAATTCATATAATTTTCAGAAGATGATTATTAAAAAAAATCAGCATTTTAAATTTTATTCATTCGTGCACCCATTTATGTGAAAAGAAATAGCTAATAATATAATATTTTATTACTTATTATATAAGTAATTAAGATAAAGAATTATTTAATGATTATTGGAAAGAAATTCAATTACTAAGCTAACTTAATGAAATATTTGATTTTCATTTGATTTGATTTGATCAGAGTGGTTTCCGTAACTATAATTTCTTGCAAATGGTGTAAACTGTAATTAAAGTACCTATTAGTTTTCTTGAACCCCAAACTTTTCATATTAGTGTACTGTATACATATGCTTCTTTCATTACCACGCTAAGAATAACTTTAACCATCTATGTTTATATAAACATTTGGAGTTTATGTAAAAATGGCATCGGTTTCAATTACCCTCGAGCTGTTTTAAAGTGCATTTTGTTGGTGACAGAATTTTGAAACTTTTTCTACACCGCTCAGTATGAAATAGCCAAAGGAACCATTTCGTCATGCTCTGCTTCATTGCATTAAAGAAAAAGCGGTGGTGGGGGGTAATAATATTACGATCGTCTACAGTCACTTCAACAGATTTAGAACTAACGGTTTTTGACCCGAAAGATGAGAGTAGTGGTAACAACGGATACGAACCTTATCAAGGCCATGCTCCGCAATTAGTATGTGGAAGACAGCGGATACCACAAGCATTCCCAATTAAATTGTGCATAATAACCTGATCAGGATGGAGTATGGCAATCCATGGGAAGTATGGGTTCCACTTCTATTGACGGAGGAGGTCTTATGAACCTGCAATTTGCTTCTCCATCGATATGAAAGATATCCATTTTTAAAATGCCTTGTCACTTTTATATCCGAATGTGTATAGAAAACCCTCTTGGTCTAAAGACAATAGACCTACTAATGCGAAGCTTGGACTTGATTCAAAGAAAGTTCTTTCGCCCATTTGATGGGACTGGCTAGATGCAGTCTACAACGGGCTCCTTCTTCCAAATACTGCAATCAGCTTGATAAGTTGAAAGCCACCATAGCAAAAAAAAAAAAAAAAAAAAAAAAAATGATCAGAATCGAAGAGCCGTAATTTTTCATCATGACAAAACCACACATTTCATTAAACCACATGCAAGACCACATGTTTCATTAACTGTAAGAGAAAAGCTGTTAGAGTTTCACTGGGACGTTCTCCACATTCTCTTTACACCCCAGAATTTGCTCCTTTCGACTATTACTTGTTCCTGACATTCATTTTTCTCCAAACGGTTCCAATACTATGAAATAAAAACTCACCTCGAGAAATATTTTACAAATAAGACCCATCCATTTTGGAAAGAAGGAATAATGAGTCTATCAGAGATAGAAGTTGGTAGAGTAGAACAGTTCGTATGTAACGCAAAAAAAAAAAAAAAATCAACTTTAAAAAAAACATTTCGTGTATATTCATTGCGTATCAGAAAATATATGGGACACCCTATTAAAAATCTCACACCATTTAGCTTTCTATTAAATGGCGACAAAATGGTGTATCAATCAGAATTTTCACGATCTGCAATAAATAATGCTATATGTTTTTTAAATGAGAAATATTATGCCATATAACTTTGACTTATAAATTACTATTCACAGGAATAAAAAAGTATTTAGAGACCAATTTACCGTCGCTTCATGTGAATAGTAAATAAAAATTTATCTTTAGATATAGAATAAAGAAACCTTGATTTAGAGGTATAAAACTTCATTTAACTTTATTTGCCTTACACAATATTGTTAATAAGGAAAACCTAAAATTCCCAGACCTCTTTTTAAATACAATTCTACCTTTTCACTTAAAACCTGAGAGTGGAACGTTGAGAACTGATTATAAGGAGAAAAAAACATTTTTTTTTAACCTCAACTCTATATTATTTCTTCTTCTACATTTTTCTCGTCGGTAGACTAAGAAACAGAATAATATTCTCGTAAGATAGATATTTCCACGGGCTTGCTTCAAGAAACGACGTCGATCATCAATGCTTACAACAGATGGTTATTTCTACTATGTTGCCAAGATGGAATATTTCCATCAGAGAAATTCATATTAAAAGAAATCCCATTAGCGAGGGTGTGTCACTCTCATTGTAATCACCCGAAAGATCTTCAGCGTCATTTCTTACGCAAAAAGAATCCAGATTTCATGATCTTTGGAGGTAGAACACATTTGTGAAACAACCAATTTATATTTATCTTAATATTTTACCAATCTACTTCTAGGAAGAACAAATTGGAAGAAAAATAGTTTTTGACTGTTTTGCCTGCTCGAAAGATGTTTCTCGTCATTCCATCTTTTTATTTTGTTAATTCAACTTGAAAGTATTAATAATCTAAAAACAACGCCCATTAATTTCTCATCCGTAAAAGATTCAAATTAATTGATGTGTGAAATATTTTAAGGCAAGTATAGACAGTATGGCTTTTCAACTATGTTATTAAAGATTGAGCTAGCATTTTTAGTAATTAATTTACTTTTGAAAAATTTGAAATTTTTCTAAAATACTTTTCTTCTCTCGATAACGAAAATACTTCCAATTATTAATGCGGCGGAAACTAAGAATATTTGGAATGTCTTTTTTTATGCAAGTAATTCTCTATCCGTCACCTTTATAAAGTTAAGAGATAAAGGCTTAGTTTTATTTCACAGAATAATTGCAAATAAAATTATTTATTCCTTTTTTTAACATATATTTCTTCGAACATCTATGACTCTATTGTGAAAGCAACAAAAGTAAAAACAAATCACTAAACCTCAAAATGGCTTCAAAAATATTTCTAATGTAGTAAATAATTTGAAATTTCTGATCAGTAAAGATTCATCACTTTATTAGAGTGAAATTATAATAAAACTATCCTTGCTTATGTGATAAATACCATTTGTATTTTACAATTGTTATTTATGTTTTCATACTTAAAAAATATATAAATGATTGCAATTCTAGGGAACAGATATTAAACAGGTGAACTCATCAACCGTACGACACCTTAAAACCTGCAAAATTCCCGAATTGAGAAAAATAAACCTAAATACAATAGAAAATTAAGACTTAGAGAAGCTCAGTCAAATATTGAAACATTGTAACTATTTGTAACAAAGCGAATAAATTAACTTAAACAGCCTATTGAACTAGGCTACATCTATCAAAATTATAAGATTAAAGAATTGTTTCTTTTCTTCAAGGGAAAAAAATCAAGCAGTGTATATTTTTTTTCGTTCCTTTAAGAATGGTTTTCAGAAGTTAAGAAGAAAAAGAGAAGATAAGAATACTATTGACATCTGAACCATTTACTTTTTATTCTAAAATTAACGAAAACGTTATATATTTTACATGGAAAGAAAGACATATCCAATATACTTACAGATATACAAAGGAACTAAATTTAATAATTCTTAATAATTTATTAACTCCTATTAAATTAACTAATTTCTATGATGTGTCAAAATCCACATAGATGAAGAAGATGAAATGGTGTTTATTACTTAATACATTTGAATGAAATTACTGACATGAAATATTAATTTTATATATATTATTATTTTTTCTTTAGATATCAAATGACTTCATTTAAGTTATCATTATTAAGATAAATACTGCATATTATACCTTTTAAAAATGCCTTTGTAATAAAGATAATTTCAAAGGGTTTTTTTCCCCCAAACATCTGAAGATATAGCATTTTACAATGGGTTTTTTTTTTAGCATTGTTTTGTATTTTAAAATACCATCGTACTTATCTAATATACTATATCACCAGGGAACGCTTCAAATATAAAAATGAGAAGATGTATAATTAAGTTAGGAAAATAATGGCGCAGGGTCGAGTTACCTTTATTCCATCGACGAGTTGGACGCCTTAATTGTTGTGGCAGTCAGGTCATTAGGATCATCCCACACATTAAGGTACATTGTAGTTATGGTTATCTAACAATTATGTCCCTTTGGGGTGAAGTACCCCAAACATTGCGATGAGAATTTGTTGAATAAGTAAGTGGGTTCCCTTAGTCACATCTCCAAAATAGTGTCCCCGGTTGATTCCCCAATCCGTCCTGTAGGATGGATCGACCGTGATGATATTTTGTAACTGATATCGGTACCCTTGTTACAATTCGCGGCAAGCTAATCAGAGTAAATTGAACGGTTTCACAACAAAGTGGAGTGATCTCCTTATGAATCACCTTATAGATTTGTTCATCTTCGGAGAAATGATCAATCTTTTCCTTTGATTGTTCTTCGATGATTTACAATTTTAAAATTTATTATTAAAGAAACAGAAAATCTTTACAAAGTTATTGAGAGCTCTTTCAAATTTTAAAGCAAAGTATTAGTTTTTAAAACAAAATTTTCATTTATTTTTACAGTTTAAAATTATAAGTCTTTCATATTTTAATCTTATTGATATTGTTAGTAAATGCATGATCGTGCGTCTTTATTGGGAAAGGAAATAGAGTTTCATAATTTTTTTCTTTTACACATGAAGCGTAAAAATTTAATATAAATAAAGTTCATTTTATTGTATGTGTTTAAAAGAAAAGAATGGCAATTTTATTCACACAAAATTATTTTGGAAAAAATTAAAATGTACGTTTTGTTCTTGAGAACAGCGTTCTTTACCTGTAACTTAAGTTTAAATAAATGCTCGTAGATTTGATTAAAAAAAGCAAGCTGATATATCTACAAGTCGGAATATTTATTCTATTTAATGATATAAAAATGCAGGAACGGAAGTTAGGGAAAATAGGCCAAATTTAAATGTTCGCATATTTCACATTTCTAGCAGCGAATTTCTACATTTACATCACATTTGGGGTAAAAAGTACTCGCTAGAATTTCAGTCCAGGAATACAATGGAACAGTAAAGTTGTGCATGCTTTTTGTTGATAGGAACACAAATAATTAAACTTGTTCATCTACTCGTTTCTCTATAGCTTAATCATTGCAGGAACGCACGGGAAAGACCTTTAACAATTAAGAACAATTCTATGAAGAGAATTGGATTTTTTCATTTATTTCCAAAAATGAACCATGAACAGATAATGAAAAATGTATTATTTTCGCATCTTCATTGAAGCGTAATTTATTTCACAAATATAATGAAAGTCATAATTTGAAGTTCTAATTTTTCTGAGGCAAAGAATTACAAACACAGAAAAAAAAAAAAAAACTCGTGCACTCGAATCTTACTTATCCGACCCTTCCACAGTGTATCTTGAGTGATAAAAAATTTACCGTGAGTAACTGTCTTAATTATTTTACATGCTTCGATGGGTTTTGTTTTCTTTCCTAACTATTAGATGACAGTCTACACTGCTTTATAAAATTGATTATTATCATGGTTTGCGTGCAGTCTTATGGTTCTAATCTGAGTGAATGACCCTTTAAGATAGCACAGAAGATGAATATTACATACATATTCATCATCAAGTTTTCTTATTTAGCATTTCCTGAAATAAAGAATGATTTGAATTTGAGAAGCCAGAACAATGATCGTCATGGGGTCTACTAAATGTAAATGTGCGGAATCCAGCTCTACCACCTTAGAATTCCTGCGGTTAAATTTTCTCCTAATAAGGTTGAAAATGTTTTACAATATTAAAAAGCTTGATTCGATTTTGATAGAAATCACTATGCTTTTGAACTTTTGGCTAGAAACTGAACTGAACTGAACTGATAGTTTAGCAAAATTGAATGCTAACTCATTTTTCAAATATTCGATATCCTTCTTTCAGGGCTAAAAGATATTCTTACTTAAAAGGTTTGCAATTTTGAAACAACAAATTCGAATAAACTGAATTTTAAGTCCTTTGGGGAAATTTCATATCCACAGTAAATTCTAAATTGCTAAATAATTTTAACTTTCGAATCTTCTCAACAATTATCCTCGCAGAGAATTTTTACTGACTTGGCCATCTCCTTTAAATGGTAAAAATAGATAGCTCGAATGACTGATTTCATGAATTGCATGCATTTTTAAACAAAGAATTTTAAATACAGTAGGATTATATCAAACATTTTATGTCTTTTGGAGACACGTTAAACACAATAAACTTGTGAAATTTTTATAATCTGATGCTGTGCCATCATGCCTATTAGCATATGAAGAATAAGTGACGCAAGTGGTATAACATTTTCCGGAGTGCCTCATATGTGGCGTTACAAAGTGAAATGAATGTTCTGCTATTTTAAATTCTCGCCGCTTCCTATGGCAGGCACCTAGGTGTCTGCAACCCCGGTTGTCTCCCCCCCCCCCTCCACTCGTTGTTTTGCTACCATGGCATTTCTCCTAGAAGGATGAGAAGGACTAGCGGGCAGACGATAAGAATTTGCCCATGTCTGAGTTCCGGATTCCTGTATGATCCAAATTTTAAATTACACAACTCTTTATTATTATTCGCCAATTTTATTATATTTCATTTCCTTATATCTACAGACATTCTTTTTAGCTGATTTGTCAAGGAAAAGATTTGTTATACGATGTTCCATTTACTAGATTTATCTAAATCTTAGGTTCTCAAAAGACTCAAACAAGTTCGTTCATTTTTTTTTTTTTTTTTTGCTATTGCAGAATTTATTGCAATCTTTTACTATTTAATTATAATTTTCCAGTTTGAAAATTAACTAAAACATACAACATTCAATTCTCAACTTTAAGGTATTTTATTTATTTAAATAAATTAAAAATTCAAACTACCCTCTCCTCAACCCTCATCTACTGGTCCGATTTCTTCCGTTTTTGATTTTATATGAAAGTTCATGAGCCTAGATATAGCACTATTGGTCATCTGGCTCGCCTTCCCCCATCTCTCCGCACAGTCTCCATTTTCGAAAGTAAGTTAAAAGAAAAAAATTATTTCGGTGGACATTCTCCAGAAAAACATTGACAGAGTCCATAAGTCCTAACCATTAGTGTCTATTTAGTTAGTTTTTGTTTCATTTTATGTGATAAACTCGACGTTGCTTTGGATGAAGATATTTTAATACTAATATCTATAATGTAACAATTACTTTTATAAATATAATACACAAAATTCTCTCATGTATGTTGCTTTTTTTAAAAAAAAATGAAATCAGTAAATATTTAACCAATAAAATATCAGAAAACAATATAGGAGCTTTAAAAAAATTTTTCAAACTTTTACGTTACATTATAATAAAGAAAAAAAAAGGCTTTTCAGTTCATATAATATAGATGTTATCTATTGGGCATGACAGGAAAATAAAATAGCTTGGAAAAGGAATGAACGTAACTCTTTTTAAAATTCCTTTTAATTCCTAATAAAAATTACTCTATGATTTAAATAAAAAAATATTTATAACTTATGGAAATCATAGTATCATGTACAAAGCAAAAAACAAAATATTTGCTATTGAATATTTATTTTTTTGTCTAACAGTTTTTAATATTTTGAAGAAAAAATCTTAGACTGCAACTTCACAAAGGACTCCTTATATTTTCGAGCCGATCAGTTGTGATTGGCGTCCATAAGGAACGCAAACTTACGGTATCACCTAGAATCACTTGAAAAAAACTATTTTTCCTTTATGTAACATGTATTGACATTCTCTTACTGAGATTTCGATGACTATATAGAGTAAAAATGAAAGTATTTTTTTAATCGCATTTTTTGAAAACATTTTTCCATTCTGAAAAATTAACTTGTATGGGAAGAAAGCTTAAAATTCTTTCACGGGTGCAATTCAAAATTGCTCAAAAAGTCTATAAAAATATGTATCAAAATTACCTATAAATAAGGGTAAAGAAAAGGAAATACTTGTTATTCGACCTCACAAGCCCAGCACCGAATATTTAATTACTAATAAATTCAAAAATCGGCAATCTTTCGTTTCCTTTCTTTCTGTTTTCCTCCTCTCTTTTCATTCCCTCGTTTCAAACATAAAACAGAAAGAAAAGAAAATCTAATCATTTAACTTTAATATTAACTCTGTATCATTATTTCGTATTGTTCAAACGATTTATTTTATTGCTCTTGTAACAAATTAATTATTCAAGTAATTGCTCTCAGAAAAAGGAAAATATTTTGGAGATATTTTCTCTGATGAAAGAAAATTTCTTTTAATCAGCACTCCTTGCATAAACGAGGAACAAATCAGATTAAAATGATTTAATAATTTAAATGGATTAAATTATGTAATTATAGAAAATTTTAAAGGCTGTCATTAAATGAAAAATTGTGTCAATTGAATATAAAAGGAATTTTTTAAATATTTTTTTGCAACATCGATCGTTTTTGAATGGACGCTGGCTCAATTACAACGAGATAAAATGCAATAAATGATTTAATATCTGAATATCTTTAAAAGGAAAATAAATTAATTCAGCAGTCTGTGATAACATTGATTTTAAAAATTTATTGAAAGTAAAAAAAGAATTTAATTTTAAGACCGCATTTCTAAACCCTTCATTCATTAGTGATTGATTCTTTATAATTGAAAGAAATCTTTCTCCCGGAAAACCCTGGCAGTTTTCTACATCAAAAGTTATGTCAGGAATTATTGATTTCTGATTTACCTTTATCGGCTCCGAGAGGGAAGTGGAAAGTTGAAAAATATTTCTAGCTCATGCAAAAGAATGAATACAAGTGTACTGCTATTACTAACATACGTTCACTAAAAGGTGCATTATCTACATCTGTTTCTAATTAACTTCAAGACAATTTTGACTTCTCTAAGAATATAAAGTATTGACTGGAATCGGCATTCCACGGAGACTTTCCCACAACCGAAAAATGTGAATTCTGCCTTTCAGTTCCAATCTTCTATGTATCATGCAACTTAGCCAGTTGAATGTGAATTTTTGTAATTGAGAATGTGAATCCCTGCTGATGTTCACTAAAAAAACAACTTATTCAAAGAAAATTGAAGATAGGCATGGAAAAAAAAATTTGCAATAAGGAATTTTTGATTAAAATCCCGAGTTCCCCTTCATATGGCATATATAGATTACATACAGACTCTTCAATAAATTTTATGGCCAATATTTCCATTTTTCAATCTTGTATCCATTATTGGTTGGTGGCTTACAATACAAACAAACTTTTTTTTTTTCCTTCCTGAAAGCTCAGGAAATTTTCTGCATCAAGTGTTACGCCAGGAATTAATCTATCGATTTTGGTTTACCTCCGTCGAGCTCCAAGAGTGCAGGGGATAGTTGAAAATTTATTCACAATTCTTCAACAAGCCGGAAATACAAACGTGCCATTCCTAACATATGCCTGGAGGAAGTTGCATTATCTACGACAGCGCCGTCCGCCAAAATATTTTTATCGTTTTCTTCCCACTACGTTGTCTCGCAGTGTTGAATTGATTGGTAAAAATCGTTGAGTTTCTCTTTTTACCTAGCTGACATTGAGAATTCCAGGTTTAGGAATTCTACAGATCTTTCAGCAGTCTGTTTCTCTCCTGAAGGAAGTTCTTTCCTTCTTTTTACTACAGGAAAAAGTAAGGCTGAAGGCCAAAAAATCGATCGCAGCTGTTTGTTTCTCTCAATTTTTGCTTGAACCCTTAATGGTAGGTTGGGTTATTACTTTTGTGCTCAAAGTTTTATTGTTATTCTTCTACTCGCCGTTTCAGCTATTTCATAAGAGATTTAAAAACATTTTTTGCATTGTGTTTCTTATAAATTGTAAAGAAATCTGCCACAAACTGGATGGTATTTATATCCAAGTCAACACAAAGTAAAATATTTAAAGTGATTTCTTTTCAAAAGCTAAGTATTGCAAATGGCATATATTCGAAGAGAAAAAAGATCAGTAAGAAGCCGTTTCCGTTTATTTAGTTACTTTAGGAGATGTTCGTCAAATGACTAGACTGTATTTCATTACTCTAGTTCAAGGATGTTTTGAATAAGACCAACAGGAAAGAGCAAAAAGTAATATGTTCCAAACGTTTTTCGTTCTCGAAATTTGACTTAAATTTATTATTTCAGAATGAATAAACAGCTAAATAGTAACTTGTATCGTAATTTGCAATTCAATTAATCCTTGTTATACAACATTACTTGAATGTTTCATTTGTTTCAAAATCACCAAATTTATCTTTAAGAATGTATTTCAATCATTCTTCTGTTCTACTCTTACAAGATAATCAGTTCCTGTTTTTTTTATCACTTCGAAACTTTGATATACGAGATTTTATTATTTATTCCACATATATTTGGTCGTATTCTAATGCATTAATTCAGAAATTCTAAAAAATTTTTGGAACTTCCAATTAAAGAATATTTATCTTTCAAATCTTAAATCAGTTTTTGTTCATGATTACAGAACATTAATGTATTAGGATACATCAAGAATCATATGGTGAATATGAAGAAATCGTAACTATTCTACTTCCTATCAGGTGTCGGCAACTATAGATTCTGACTACATATTGGAGGAAAATTAGCCTTCTAAAAGATTTACATCTTTTGTACACAAATCATCTAGTAGTAGCTTTATTACTCAATTCCTCATTTCATCAGATAATGTATTTTTATTTTGAAATTTTATGGCATTACAAAATATTTAAATATATGATTATTGCACATTATATCGAATTTCGTTTCTAATGCAAATTCTCTAAAGGTACTGCATTTTCAATAGATACCAGTATTTTGCACAGAATTACAAAGCATTCTTTTTCTTTTGGAGCTATGTACGAACCAAAAATAACTTCTGAAGTTTCCAAACATTCAAATAAAGATGTATTGATTTCATAATTAGTTTATCCAACTGAAGCTTTTCGAAATGGTTTTTCATTTATTTTATTTCAAAAAATTTAAAACTGGAATACGAGACTCTTAATATTTCACTATTATACAATGATACTTTTTGACATTTATTTTCGAATTTTTTCGACAAAAGGCTAACTAGACACAATATATTTCCATGAATATTTTCTGTATTTATTTACGCGAAAATTAAATGATATTGATGGTTCAGAAAATTTTAGATACGGTATTTTTGTGCAGAATAATGAAATAATACGCTTTTTATTTCAATAAAGCATGGGTACAATCAGCGGATGTATTTCATTTCAAAATTCTTATTGGAATGTGAAGTACAGTTGATCCTGTTTCATAATATCTTCAGAGAAATGCTTTATCACTGAACTAAAATTCAAAGAAAATTTGTAATTATAGCATAATTAATTCGCTACAATATGGAATATTATTACTTGCTTTTTTACTGACAATGATTGCCTGTTCTTAATGAAATGCGCCAATGGAATTAATAGAAATGTTTATATAAAAACACTGAGAAATTTTTAGCTATTATTGGTTAAGCCGAAAAAAAAAATAGCACTGAATGAGCAAAAATGAACTTAGAAGAGATCATAAATACAGAATTTGCTTTTGTATTAAAAAACGCACAAGATATATGAAGATATAAAACCAACTACATTTAGCAATTTTCTTTTAAAAACTTCATATTAAATAAGATTGCATTTCTACAAACTTAGAAGCTAATTTTGAATTTTTTCAAGAAATAGACATTTTATTGCAAGAGTTCACAAAACGCATATCATTTGACACTTATACGAATATACACACAAAAAATCTGAAATTAATGAAGAAAAAGATTTTTTTTTATTTAGTATATTTTTTCCAAACGAAGTAATAGGTTGAGTTTGAGACAGAAGCCACTATTTCTTTATTTGCTACGCTTACAATGCATTCCACTTTTAATGCATGAAATGAAGCACACCGAATGTTTTTTTTTTAGCTTTGATTGAAGTTACAAAAGTTTTATTGCATTCTTTTTCTATTGCGATGTTATAATTAATATTTTAAAAATACCCATTACTTAAATGCTACCTATAAATATGCTTCTTTCACGTTATTCCCAGTTTCAGCTGTTTTCTGTTTGTGCAATACGATCATTGGAGATTTAGAAAATATTCTCTACAAAGAAATTTTTTGCGATTGCATGTCAATAGTTATGCCTGTTTGCAAGTAGAAAGTGAATCAATAGAATTATTTATAGAAAACTTTTGAATTAATCAAAAAAATATTCTTTTGTACATTAATTTTACATGTGTTTCTCTTGATAACTTGCTCAGCATATTCTTTATAATAAAAATTTTCAAAGTTTTGTTATTTAATGCTTCAAAACAATATCCGAAAATATGTATGTTAATGCTATTAAATTGGAATTCTAATCGAATTACGCTAAAATATTTTATGTTTTTTTTTTTTTTTTTTTTTTTTTTTTTTTGCAGCAGCTTGATGGAATCCCTTTAGACTAAACCACAGGAATTCGGAAAACTTCACGAGAAGAGATATATTGTTTCATGAAGGTCAACAAGGTCCAATTTCTTTGGAATCGAGAGGTTTCCCGTTTCCTAAGGGAAATCTGTGAAAGACGAGCAACAAATCAAAGGCACGCTTACCGACAAGTGAATTCTTTGTTCATTATTGCTGCACGTTCACTCTAAATTCGAAACTCTTCCTTTTTTCCCCTCTAGATTTTACCCTATGATATTTTTAAACCGTTTATTTTACTACATAACATATATACTGTGTTGCAGAATTCTCTGAAGCATAAGCTTATCATTTATTTGAAAATTGAAAAATTATTGAAAATAAAATAAACTTTATTATAATCCAGTATTAAAAATATTTCCCTTTAAATCAAAACCTATTTTTTTACCCTCGGGATCCCTATTTAAAATTAAAACATTGTGTGTTGTCAGCTCTCAAAAAAGTAGACAAGCAGATTTAAAGCAATTACTTTCACTACAGAATACTTTTAAAAAGTTAGCAAGTGCATCTCCATTTTTTTCGGAAATTTTAATTAAAAATTGAATCAAATTTCACCATATCTTTCAGTTGAATTTTCTAACCATAAATTCCGAAAATATTATAATACAAATCCGATTTATTTTTACTGATTTATAAGATTTAAAAAATTGTCCTTTTAATGAAGGGAATTTAATTGCCATGCAAGTATTTTAAATTATAATGTTTTCAACTTCAGACTTCATAATTGCAGTGAAATTCGAACCGTTTTCATTATTCCATCAAACGTTTAAATGAGTGGATTTTTCACAATTTTGAGCTCTAAGGAAGAAAATTTTGCTTATAATTTTTTGATACAATCGATTGCACGATGAATCAAAAAGTGAAATTACATTTTCGTCAATGGCAACATACAATTTGAAATGTATAAGTCAGACATTTCTGTTTTTATATCACTAGTGTCAAGGGACACGACTTCATTAAGCAGACCCCTTTTTTTCTAACAGAATCATAGACATCAAGTTATGCATAAGAGATTTAATTTAAATTAAATACAACCAATATTCTCGAAAAACCAGCTGGTTGCCAAAGGAGGGTAGTTGAATTATAATTGAAACTTGAATTAGTTTCAAATTAGATTTTTTTTGTTTTAATTATAAGTTAAAAATGGCCAACTGCGAAGAAAACATAAAATAAATAGGTAAATATAAAACATCAAATAGTGCATTGATTTTTTATTTACGATTTTATTAATAGTTTTTTTTTGTTGGAAAAGAGACTAATGATTTACCATTTCGATCAGCAAGTATTATTGCTACTAGTTTTTTTTTAGGCAGCTTCCATTTTATTCATATTTTTCGATGCGAACCAAATTAAATACAATTCTTCACGAAGAAACAAACAAAAGAAAAAGTGTTACGAAAGAAATATTAAACCATTCTTGAATAATAAGCCTTCAATTTAATATTTTCTTTCTTGGAAAATGGCAGCCCTTTTAATAAAATTAGAGAAATTACGTCATCAAAAAGAAAAGGAAAAGTTAATTTCTTTCTGGAACATATCCAATTCGATCTTTCTTATGTCACAAGACGATGACAAATTCTCTAGTTTTTCCACGAATCTATAGATCCTGTCGTTTATCATCAACACCAACATTATAGACATTGAATGAATAATAAGGTTATAACTTGGCAATCTCCCGCCCAGTTATAAAAATACGTACGACTTTAATGCATCCCGCATGTATCAATCATATTACTATTCAACTTCAAAACTAATTGGAGATTTTTTATTAAAAATTACGAAGTTAAAGCAGTTTCAGACTGAGAAAAAGGAAATTTTTGAAAGTACAATGATTGTGCTTCGTGTTGATATTTTTTTTCAGTTGCCATAAACAGTATAAATAATTCTTTCGGTATAATTAGGAACGTAATTTTAATCATGAGAATACTGTTCTATGACAATTAGCTTTATACAGATTTCATATGACGTTTTCAGATGAAATCCATTTTTAGTTTCCACTTATATTTTCTATATATATATATAAAAAATAAGATCATTTTGTGTTTCTTTATCCACTGCTTATGCAAAAGTAAGGGGAAAAAAAAGAATACCCACTCTTGTAGAATTGCCAGATGAAATCAATAAAACTGTCTGAGGGCAAACTATCGTATGTTTTGTCATCGTTAGCAGCAAATAAAGATTTTGTTTTATTCAAAGAAATTCATTATGTTCTTTTAGGACGTCATTAAATGGTAGTCAAACTTCCGATTAATCCTCCGGTAATTAGTGGACAGTAAGTCTGCATATTTAATTCTTTTCTTGCCCTTTTTTCACTGTTTAATGGATTTAATTCCATATAATATTTAATTCAAACATTTCTTTATTAATTTCATTAATATTTGCGATTAAATTTGGAATATAAATTTTTTTAAGTATGTTCAAAATACTTATATTTTTTTAATGATTTTTTAAATTGGAAAAATATCTATGAAACAATAGTATAATATATACGTTAAAAGATAAAAGTCTTACTGAAAAAGGGGAAAAAAATAAGCTCAAAAGAGAAAAGCAAAAAATTTCAATTTAGAAATTCATAAAAAAAAGTTTGTTCAAAATTTTGCATATAATTTCAAATATTTCCTTTAGTTTTTGAAGTAAGGTGTATTTCTAGTCGATTTTTAAATATTTTGGTTGAGATGATAAATAATAAAATTTTCATTTTTTTTTTTTTTCGTATTATGAAGCATTAAAAAAACGTTCTTAATGATCAAATTGTTTATATTGCAGTGACAAAAAAAAAAAAAAAAAATCTGCTTTACATTTTAATTTGAGATTTTTTGGAAAAAGACTTTTCCAAAATTTAGAATTGTAAAATATAACATTTGAACATGTAAAACAATACTGAAAAGTAGGTAATGCAAATATAAAAATGAACGAAACTTCGCAAAAAATGAATGTCGAAAGAAAAAGGTATTATAAAAAAAATGTCTTTAAATTTTGAATATTGAATATATATATTATATATATATTCGATATTTTCTTCAAAAATCGACTTTTCAAAGTAGTTACGTTATGAAAGTATTTCATTTGATTTATGTTTGGCTCTTAATTTTGGATTAAATACATTTATTTAAATAAGAATTAATTCTAACAGACCTAATCACATTTTTATTTTAAGAGTGACTGGTGCAAGATTCCTTTCTCCTCTGTGAATTCCTATAACCCTTTCTATAATAAGGGTCACGTTTTAAGGACGGAATATTCTTGTCTCCTTTGAATGATTCTGATTCCACTTTACATTATTGCTATAACTTGTAACATAAGGTTAATAACCACATGTGACAGACATACATAGATATTATATATACAAGAATAGCGAAACTCATAAGATATAATTTCAGAAAAGTACTTAAAAACAATCATTACTTCAAGGATAAAAGACAAATTTTTGATATCAACCTTTTCAATATTTCTGAACATTCAAAAATACACTTCATTGTTCTATAAATTAGAAAACGGTACTGGAGTCAAAGCGTTCAGATCATTTGTGTCGGATGAAAGTTACCTTAAATCAAATAACCTGAATTTGAGTTTTTTCAGTCAAAAATCCTCGAATTTTAATTTGACATTTCTCAGAAACAGCTTAACATGAAATTTAAAGAATTCGACTCTTGATTCAAAAAGTCCGCCAAAAGTGGAAATACTGGATAGACTAAAATTCCAGTCTAAAGCACAAGAGCTCTTACTAATCTCAATTTTTTTAACCGCCTTATTAGTGCCTATGAAATTCTTAGCATTACCAGAAGAAAAATACTAGAAACTTTGCCTCTCCTCTCAAAATTTCTCTTTAAAGGTTTATAAATTTTTGTGAAAATAAAACGGTAGTTACCTCTAAATGGATAGTACTTGTAACAAAGCAAATAAATATGACAACATTTACTTTCTAATGAATTCTTTTTCTTTGATATATTTTTATAATAAAACCTGGGCCTCAAAATTTATACCGAAGCAATTAAAGGGATAGTTTTCAGTTTCTCGTTTTGTATGATTACCCATGAATTTTTGACAAGCGATAGGTTTTACTTTTGAGCAAAGTCACCCAATTATGTATTGTTTTTCTACAAATGGTTCGACTATTTAATAGACAAAATTCAAACTTTGATTAAAAATGCAGAGAGAATGTTAATAATTTAAATGATCTTTGATAAAAATAATTAGCTATCAAATGCGTAAGTGTAATTTTATCATGCAATAAAATTGAAATTTTTTTTATTCATATTAAAATTTTTGTTTAGTAATCTACCCCTTACTCTGAGCAGCCCTTCACCTAGAAACGGATGAAAATTTTATCCGACTGTTATATTTGACCTACTTTTCTAAAGAGGTTTTGTATTTTCTTTAATCCTCCCACTGAAAACTTTTTTTTAAAATCAAAATTTCTGCCTTGTTAAGCTTTTCAACAATTAAAGGTCCCTTTCTTTTTACTAAAATCGTTGATATACCTGAAAGAGGCTTAACATACGAATTGTTATTTTAATTATTACCAATTATTCATAATCAACTGAATTAATAAAAATGCAAAAATATAAATAGAATTATTTCAATCACAGTTCTTGATTTCTTTGGAAAAATCAACAGGAATAACTGCAGCGTGAATGTCTTTTTTAAGGATACTTTCTCCTTTAGGAACTACAGTCCCTTCCACCATAACTCGCATGCTTTTAGATTGCCAGTGCTAACTCCTCTAGACAGAAGATTGACAGTTGCTCTCCTGGGATGAAACAAGTCGCCACTGTATTTCCTCTGTTAGTTCTTTTATCTTGGCGATTCTAATCACAAAGAAAGTTTTAAGATGGGGTGATATTCTTTTAAAAAAAGTTAATCCAGTTATGGAATCACACAACTTCGGCACAATTTTTAAGCCAAGATTACTAATTTTATTACCTTTGAAAGTAAAATTGTTCCATATAACTCTAATCTAAGTATTGTCACCTTTCTAAAATGCAGACTCTTGACTTACTGGTCATTACAGTCAATTGATTCGATTTCGTTACCGATTTACATTAAATCACTGCTTATTAGTCTACTGCAAAAGGATTACAGAAGCTCTGTAATTAGATCATAGAGATTTTTTTTAATAAGATACATAAACTATTTAAAAAGTTGATTATACATTTTAAATCATCTGAAAACTTCATGGGCTTCTTTATCTGGCATCCCAGTTAATTTTTTAATATCCAATTATTTCATAGATGTTTTTGCTCTAATTATGACTGGAGCTACTGTGTCAACAGAATCAAAAGTATCCCATATGGCCCCCGGGGTTTAGTGCAAACGCTAATTGTTCTGCAGCAGTTTCGTACTCATTGTTAAAGTACAAATAAAGTTTTAATAGTCTTATAATAACTGCATAAAGCACTTAATGTTTTAGATTCTTTCGAATTGCCAAACGGATAAATTTCTTATAAACCTGAAACTACACCCTTGGTTAAAATTCATCCTCCTACATTTTAAAATTTCTGTTAATTAGATTTTAAGCTGTAATGCAGAGCTTAGAGACTCAGCAATGAACAGGAGGACATTGTCCTTATAATAATAGTCTCTCAGCGGAGTTGCTGTCAAAGTAAATTTATTTCCTTCACCCTTAGACAGATGAAATAGTTTTCTCATCGCCACATATAGGTCGCTCATATCCCATTTGTCACAGAGGTTAATTCAAAAATTGTAATTGGCCCGTCAACGGCCGATTAATAATAATCGTTTTGAAATTTTCTTTGATCCAGGTAAATATAAAATACTCGATACCTTTTTTTGATTATCAACAATGAAAGCGAAAACGTGTTTCCTAAAGCATATTGTGGTGAAAAGCTTATAAGCCAGTTAACAGCTACGCTACACGGGCAATTGCTTTTGTATTGTGGCCATGTTACTGGACTGCGAACCACAAGGTCCCAGGTTCTATCCTCGCTCATAACAATCCTCTACAATATCACATTTAAAAATGACTCCTACCTTCTCGCATTCTTATATTTTACAGAATTAAAAGTTTCCTTCGATAATGGAGAAGCGTTTAATGCTACTCTTAAAAGGCTTGATTTACTTTGCTCTATTCTTCTATATACAGTAAAATTGGTAATATAATAAGGTCTTTTCTCCTTTTTGATTCCTTTAATCTCAATCATATGGCCGAATTTTTTTATATTCTTTTAAAAATTTTGCATATAATTTTAAATACCCGGGATCCTTTGCGAAACACTTATTAAAAAAAGTAAAATTTCTTAGCAATTTTTGGAAGTTAAGATATTCGAATAATCTTTTCAAAGCAATTTAACGACGTACCTACCATTTTTACTTCGTGTATATTTCTTTACTAAATAATTTTCACAAATTAATGCTCTCTCCCTTTTTTTTGGTTTTTCAATCTCAGTATTTTCGATTTCACATAACTTTCTGAGTGTTTTATGCCGATTATTCTCTTCCTTATTAAGCCTACAATGAATATTGTTTTTCTTCTCTGTTCAGAAACTTCTCGATATAACAAAATAAGAAACTGTCTTTTAAAGAATAAGATCGAGGCTAATAAAACGGATTTGTCAAGGTTTTAATAGCTCTTAACAAAGCAACACATCTACATGTTTTCGTAAATTAGATCCATCATGCTCGATAAATCCAGATTGGAAAAGTCAACAGTACACGAAAGCGTTGAGTTCTCGGATATTTGATACCGAATAAAAATTCCAAATTTTTAACAAAATTCACTCTCACTAACGATAATTGAATATTGCCTATCTAATTGCAAAATAAATTTTTAAATGAGTTATAAGAAATTAATTGTTGCAGAATTTTTACTCTAAAACTAAGTAAAATCACCAACGCTATGAAATACGCTAAAAAGTACACCAGAAAATTTTAAAAAGTCAATGTAACCATCTAAATCATTCATCCACATAAAAATCCGCATGCTATGTAAAATTTTGTAATACAAATTTCAAATGGTCAGAACAACACTAAAAGAAAAAAAAGAATACAATTAAAAAGACCATACCAAAAAAAGTTTCTATAAAATCATACATTTTATGCCTGTAACATTATTACAAATTTTAATTTCATTTTATTAATATGTTTTATTTATAATTGATGTAACATTTACTTTTTATAAATAATTTAATTCAAATATTTGGATCACTGAAATTCGTTGAATTCAGCAATTTTAAATGTCCGGTTAAATATTTACGCAAGTTAAATGTATTAGCTTACAAGAAGAAAGGTATGTTTCACTTACAATGATAGAACGTGTTCATGCTTTTGATTTGCAATCTGCTTGATTTTTTTAATGACTAAAAACGCCTGCTGGAAAATATAATTACTAAACACAATTTCACATACGATTTAGAAATGGCAAAATTATTTGTAAAATTCTTAAAAAATAACTAGAAATGTGCCAGTTCAGTGACAAATTGAAATGAAGAGATATTTCTCAAATATATTTAATATAACATAAAAAAAAATTGATTTTAATTTTAAAAGAGGAAATGCATGAAATTGAAGGAAAAATCTATTTCAAGAGCATATTTTTAAAACGATCAACATTTTTTTTTTCCGTAGTTAGAAATATAAATTTAAATTTATTATTGGTTTTGCTTTCTTTTAACTTTAAAACTGGATTGAAAATATTGACTAAGATAAGTTTTCACCTCAACCGATATGCTTTGTAATTAATGAAAATATATTTAAAAAAATGTGGTACATTTATTTGAATTAAATCCACGAAAATAATTCAGTAATCGGGATCACAATAATTGCAACGATTAAAAAGTGACAAACGAATATTTGTGAAACTTTATGCTGAATAATAAATAAACTAAATTTAAAATGTTTTTTTAAATTCAAAAAAATATTAGATGATAATGCTTTTTTAAAGCTGAGAAACTATTATTACTCATTAATATCAGAAAATATTTCGAATTTTATGAAATTTACATGCTTTTATTTCTTTTCACGAGTTGAGTAAGATTATCATTAATTGTTAAATATTCTGAAAAAATTAAATTATATGATACATAAATTTTATTATTTTTGGTCACAAAATATTCCCTCATTTAACTAGTTCCTGAAACAGAACTATAGTCTGAGAAAAGAATTTAACAGAGTGCTGATGTTACTATGAAAGCAGTCAAAAAATTTGACTGAAAAAATTGAAGGTTTCTTTTTTCATTACTCTGTAATTCCAACATAAACTAAACATGCTCATCCCAGCCTCAAAAATCGATAGTTCAGTGTGATATCCGTTCTTCTATCAGAATCCAATTGTTATTGCTCGTTTTTTTCCTACTTACGTCAGTAATTTTTTCTTTAAGAAATGTATTCCTGACCCTTCTTATTCAGTTTACCACATACACGTATTTAATAGTCTTCTCAAAATACTTATTGTTTTGCTGAAATATAATTGACTGAAAAGGAGCAAACCATGGCATGCGAGCTATATTTTGTTTCATGTCATGTTGTAGCTTTCCAATCCCTTTATCAATAATGAAGCTGAGTTATGATTTTTATTAGATACTGTTCACATGATTCATTTATATTAAGGTAATTTATCCGTTTTTGCTTATTAATAAAAATTATTGCCTAACAATCACGAATCGATATTCAATGTCAGAGACGCATTTGACGTAAGGAACTGAAATAGAATCTTGGACGTCATGAGGCAATTTATTTTGTGATAATAAAATGAGGAGAAAAATTCTTCATCTGGGAATTTTGGTGTTCATACACTCTTTAATTCGCTCCTGGTAGCATTTGTAAATAGCAAAATATCTTTAAAAGTTGAATTTTTGATGAAAAATTACATCTTATATATGAATCAAGTTTTTATCTTAAAACTGCGCATGATTCTAATAGTTATTACAACAATTGCATTTCTTTTATGCTCAGAAATCACATTTAATTTAGTTACATCGCTTAAATAAAAAAAAAAATTAATAATTGCGGGTACTTAATTAAAAAAATCTCTTCGAAATGCGCATTTCTACACTTTCAAGTATATTTGGGCAAAATTTGACAGCTTAAATAAGAATTTAGCTTAAATTAAGTTATATTAATTCCTACTTTGCAGCAACACTCAGGCTATTTTGGGATGGTCCTCGTAACGTTAACTCAAAAACGCGTTCAGAGAGAGACGGAATTTGGTATGTGGTGTTTATACCAAAATTGTAAATTTCTTTCGAATTTTGAGCGAAGTCCCTTCACAGAAAGTACGTCTGTCTGTCCGAGTGCAAATAAGCTTTGTAACTACAAAACGTAAAGAGCTAACTACAAACGTAACTTAAATAAAACTATGTACCGAATTTTAAGTACGAGTCAGAGTAAAATTTTGAACCATATCCATAGACTGACTGATCGTCTTTGGTCTGTACTTTTGCATGCATACAAACATGTTAGCTAAAAATCCAATGATTTAGATAAATGATGTTTGGCTTGTAACTCTTAAATAAAATGATAGTTCTGTGCCAAAATTTGGTTTCAATCAATCGAAAAAAAGGTGTTCAAAATGCATGATCACTTTTCTTCACTACTCTACAAAGCACAAAATGCTCATGTGTGGAACACAGAAAATAAAAATCTGAGAGCTCATGACGCTCCCGGCCTTGATCCAGGTTCTTAGTTTTATACGGGGCAAGCGGAATAACACCTTTATTAATATGCGAGAAAGGGAGACCACTTCCGCTGGTCATCTCTAGTGCTTAACAAACACATACTGAAAGTACACAATTAAACAGAGCACTTATGGATAAGCAATAACTCAGGTTTTTTTTAAAAAAAAACATAATTCTGTCTGGATGGACCAGATAGCTGATAGCTCAGGAATAAAATACATTTAATCAAGAAAAAAAAACCAATATCGGCATGCAGCATCACATTCTCATTTTAAATGATCTCTAGCCGTGGTCATTCATCCTTCCTTCTTGCATATAATGACTCCTTTTGACACTAGATGTCAAATTTTAAGGGTGGAACAATCCTTAAATGAAATCATGTACTTTCACAGTAATCTGAGGCATGTGCAATGACGTTTTGATATCTCCACTATTTTTTTATTTGCACTGCAGCGAGAATTTCCATATTGGACAAGACAAAATTGCCTCGCTGTATGTCTTCGCTGTGCCAAAAATCATGGGACCAGAAAATCATCAATAAATTGCATGTTTACAGTTTGTCATTTCTTTGAAACATTTATCCGAATACATCAGATCGATATCAGGTGGTTTGAGCTTGCGTTGGTCGTTACCATTTCACAAATTTACCAACACTATTTATTTAGTGAATGAGGTCCGAATCGCAAAACAAAGCATTGTCGATTGTGATTTGTGTCCTGTTTTAACTCAATATCCTGCTTTTAATCCCCATCATATGTTTCTCAATTTCATCATCATAAAATATGCTGAATCCCACTTCCTCATCCAAATTTTAATTTCTTTGAAAGCATTTAACTACGCTCAACCTTTTGTATTTCTCATGTCTTTTAAGTTTGCAGTGGTGAGATTTCTTTTGAAACCATTTGTGAGGCTTTAAACTACTTTTCTTCATTTACCTACTCGGATGGCGCGATAGAGTGAATGAAGTGCGAATCAGCAAACATAACTGAATGAAAATTGAACGTTATATTTTTGTCTGAAAATGATTTATATTTTTTTATTCCCTTTTTCAGCAAAAGTAACAAAAAAATTAGCACCCAACCCTACTCATAAGTCCGAGTTCATTGAAATCGGTAAAACTATTTGAAAGCACTTCCTCATACGTTTGGCTGTTGCAAGCAGCACTCGCAGAACTACTCATCTATTCATTACATTCTCACTCATCTATGCTATTCAAGAAGTTCATTATGATCTGCCAGGCGTCGGTTAAGTGACAGTCGAACTTCCGAATAACCCTTGGACCACGAGCCTGAATCCAAGCTGGCGAGACTTTTATTGCTCAGTCTTGGAGGCCCCGCCTGAATACGGATCGAGCGGACTTCCGGTCCCTGTCATTTTCCCACTGTCTAGTGAAAGACGAACTCCTATGGAATGTCACCCTTCCTTGCTCGTCTATTTCCGACTTTTCTTCTTCCCCGACGATCCTTTTCTTCTTTCCCAGGTTGGCCGTTTACTTCACTCCCCCTCCCCCCTCCTCCGATGGACCTCATCAAGGGAGTCTTTTTTCCACTTTTCTGCTGGGCTCAATTGGAATTTCGCTGCGTTTTTCTTCCCTTTGTTCTCTTCGCCTGTTTTCAGATCTAAGAAAATAAGTCCAGAATTTTGCTGAATTCAGCCATTAAAGTAAAGCCATCTCATAGCACTTTGCATTCATAATCGCGTATTTAATTGTAGATTAAATTAAAAAGCGCGATAAGAAAGTTATTCGGAATGATTCTGAATGGTTTCATAGAACTGTTCGCTTCTTTAAAAACATGTCCATCTTGAATAAATTACCTATCATATCCCAAGAACGCGCCAATGTTTCACAGTTTGCTATCAATCCATAAAAATAAGTCTCAGATTTCGATGAAAAAATGCTGTATTCAGCTACAGGAATTACGTCAGCTAAAGGTCATAAGATTTCCTAATTGCGTGTTTTAGAGATAATAGTAAAAGTTTGTGAAGAAAATGATTCTGTTAAGCTGGCATACTATAAAGTTTTATTATTGAGATCCTAATATTCGAGATTATGAAGTTCTAACATCATTCTAAACTACTGAAATAAAGGTTAAAGGAAATGGGGAAGTAATCGCAAATAAGAATAAATATTTTTAAACTTATTAAGATATTGTGCATTAAGTGGAATAAGGAATAATTTTCTATAATACCTCGATTCTTGTATGATATAAAAGAATAACAATTGCTGAAATCCTTTTGGGAAAGCCCTCAGATAAAATCGCGTATAAGTAAAAAGGCAACGTATATAGGTTTTAAATTTCGCAAAACTCGACCTGTATGAAATATTGATAGAACTTATACCCAAAGCAGAATTTAAATTTGATGAGGCCTTAAGTCATTCCATATAAGAAAAGTATGTAGTATGATTTGAGACGTGGTCACTTAGGCAAATTTATGGCCCCCAGAAAAAGGAATCCCCAAATTGTAGCTTATAGGTAATTCCAGCAATGCTTAAACTAGATATTATATTAAATGTCTTCATTTTGGGTTGATATGGAATTTGGAGTGCAAGACGATTTATAAAATACCGTGCTTGAGGATTTGATAATTATTTGAAAGTATGCCAACAAAGGTACGCTTATAGCTTTCTGAAGGAAACGCCATTTCTTGGTTATATTGTGAAGTAGATAAAAACGTTCTGCTGCTATCTCCAGCGGTGTGCAGTTTAAGGTTAAATAGCGCCAGAGACAAAGCATTTTCCCTTCTCATTCTATTTATTTTAAAGAATGGCATGAATGCACTTTTATGTCTCCATGGCGACTTATAAGATTGGCTCTCGGGTTATCTATAACCCTCCCCCTTTTGCTCAAAATATTCTTTCATCTTCGTTTTGATGTTACGTCGATAAATTTCCTTGTATAACTTTCACTTTTTGTTGCAGTGGTAGTGACGATACCAGTTTTATGCTTGTCGAAAAAGTTGCACCTTCGTACGAAAAAAAAGAGGTTTTAAATAATTACTTAAAGAATACCATTTCTTTTAATATAATTTCAAATAATATAATAAAAAAAATTAAGATGATATTTTTAGAGAGGGTTTCTATTCATTTATTGATATTATTTTCCACAAACATAAAAGAAAGAATCATCTTAACAAAGATCGTTTGTCCGAGCAATCTGAAGTGGTGTGGTTTTATTCTGGAAAAGTGCTAATCTAAATTTTATACTCCAACGATAGACAGAGATAACGGTGCACAGGCTTAGATTGGGTAAGTAGTGCCTAAAGTATAGTATCACTTTTTCGCCTCCAGTTATTATTTGTGTCTTGATAAAAGAAAAGAGTGCCTGTGATGCGATATTTTTTTAACCACCTCATCATATTTAACTGTAAAAAGGCCATAAGATAACCTAGAGTTTTCTTCCATGGTACTTCTCATAGACTGACGCTTGCGGCTTCTATACTCTCTATTTTATCCTTTATTATGCCACTGGCTACCTTTAAAATGTACTATAACGTTCATTTCTCAGAAATGTTGTATTCTTGATTAACTAAATGATTTTCCTTTCTGATAGCAACTGAGACAGCATTAATGATAATGTCTAAGTGAATTATATGTTTAAGGAATTCCAATGTATGGTGTAATGACGGCTCTAAAGACTTGAAATAAATTTTATATTTAGATATAGATAAACTTAAAAAGTAAACTTTAAGTGTTTTTCCTGAAAAATCGCGATTTTACACACACACACACACACACACACACACACACACACACACACACACACACACACACACACACACACACACACACACTTTTTATAACTATTAGAACCTTTTTCTATCTGTGATAACCTACTACTATCACAAAATTTTGTGAGATGTTATATGGCTTTATCCGAATACGTTCAGCTCACATCCAATAGGAATAATGCAATTATTGCGTTACCCAATTCGAACAACATGTTAAACTAAATGCATTCATGATTTTTTTTAAATGACCAGTTTATATGTAAATATGTAAGTAAGATTGTAAAATATTCATATGTAATCAGTATGTGATTCGTATCTAAATATTTTTTTTGCAAAAACATGATTTTACAAAAAAAACTGCAAATAGTGAAACTCGGTCTCCCAGGTATTGCTTATTTATAGCAGATAAAACAATCAGAGCTCGCATTGATCATTTCTAAAATACGACGAATAATTATTTTTACACCATTAAACATGCCACCAAAAGTAATTTTCTTTCCTTGTGATGCAATACTTGAAAAATTTCTGATCCAGTGATTTATAAAGGCACTTTGGCAGCTCAAAACAATGTTCAGCAAATTTTAAAGTGTCTTGTAACTGATCTAAATAACATAATTGTAGATTAATATACTATACCTATTGTAATGAGTTACGGAAGTTTCTAAAGATATTTGATTTCCCTTTATTCTAGTCATTTAATAAAAATGAAACAATCTTATTTAAACGCATGTTATTTCGTGATCACAAATAAAATTCTTAATTATTATATTTCACAAAAATTGCCCACTGTCCAGAATTGTTTAAAAAAATGTTATATCAAAGGTTAGGATCATTAAACACTAACTTATTTTTTGTATAAAGAGTATATCTGAAAAATCAGATTTTATTAAATAATCCGGATTTGTTTTGTTTCTTCATGTCATTTTACCATTTGTCTAAATGTTTTCCCCAAAAAGCTGGCTTAGAAAACTTCTGTTGCTAAACAGGTTCTAAAAATTTATTTTCATGCTATTATTTAACTTGGAAGAAATCGATGCACGTCTCACAGTGATGTCATCATCTCACCCGCTCTCAGCTGGTTAACCATTATTTTTAAACTATCTGGTGCTATCAGTTCAGTTTAGTTATATAAATATCCTATTTTGAAATAAAGGTTATACTGAGACGTAATTCGCACTTTTGAAAGGCTATTAGATAGCGTGACAAGAACGACACTGGAGAAGGCATCACCCCTCTGAATTTCAACGCCATATCAGGGGAAGAACATATACACACAATTGATTTAAAGGGCACCAAACTCCCTGCACAAAATTGACTTTCCTTGAAATCAGACCTCGAACACATGAAAGGCCAGTTCCGAAGAAGAAATTCCATCCTAAATTTTTCCATCTTCCATAAAAGAAAGACATAAAATCGCATATTTTTTGCACATCTTTCAATCTTTTAAATGGTTATTTTTTTTTAATCTTGTAAAATTATGTATTTTTATTCATTATTAAATGGCATATGCTGAGCCTGAATTTCAAATAAATTATAAATGTCTACGCAGTTATGCTTTTTCCAACTTTATTCTTTTGAGCAAGTAATATCGGGTCTTAATGATGTTGTATTGAAAAGTATTATGAAAGTAAAAGCTTTCCAAACGAGTTTTTTTCCCCGAGATCCTTAATATTTTCTTGTTAGCAAGAAAATCTTCTACACTCAAAAACATTAAAATTTATTGAGCTATTTTTAAATTAAGCTGTAATTATTATCAGTTGAAATATTACTACTAAGCATTAATTATTGTTCGAATTTCATATATACTCCCATTTTTGAAAAATCCCCGACATCTCCCAAAATTTCTCGACAGCAGTGCCAAATAAAAGGAGTTAAAAAAACTTTTGTCATAACGGCATCCAAAAATTTCCAATGTCAAAGAAGTCAGAGATGAATCATACAAGTATAAATTTACCTAAATTAAATAAAGAAAGCGACTCATTAAGTAATTTTTAATTGATGAAATCTTATAAAATGTAATAATTTTCGAATACAAAAGAGATTTTAAAAGAATTCTTACTTTTTGATACATTTTATGCTGAATAGAGATCGAACTTTATTGCATAATGCCGGCATGTTCCTGGAAAACTAAAATGATACAATAGTTGCCTTAAAAAGGCATCCATTGTTTAAGGCTTATTATTTAAAAACATTTTAAATTGGTGTTATTTAACCGAAACCAAAAACTTAAATTTAAGTCAGAAATAAATTCTTATGCCCTGCAGCGTCGAGCTTGATTTCAAAAGGAAGGGGAAAAAAGTATTATCAATCAAGTCTATTATTTCACAACGGATGTAAATTAATGCCATGCAACCATTTAAGACCAAAAGAAACTTTTCTTCTTGTTAATGAAAGAAGTTTTAAATTTACCAGTTATTCGATCTAACATTTCTTTCGAATTTAATTAATTAAACCAATCAATACGCTCATTAATCTAAATCTTGAGCAAGTCGGCTTCATGAAAGGAATTTTAGTATGGTTTCACCTCATTTCTTTTCCTTCTTTTAATGAACCTCGAGTACCACTACAGCACTTAATAATAAAAAGGAAACATATTGCAAACTAGATCCCAAGTACAATTTTTACTCAAAAAAGTCCTAGGTGAAAAGACGGAACTCTTGGAAATGTCTGCATTCCAGGCCGTGCGGGATGAAGATAATTGGTTGCTGTTATTCAGAAAAGAACCAGTTTCCGTTTCTTCCAGTGACTTTTTCCACAGGCTTTTCGAGGCTGAGACAAAGAGGAATGCCATTGCTTTACCTTCACGATGATTTTATAAACATAGTTATTTGACTTCTATACGAGGCAGAAATGGCAAACTTGCTTAAGACAATGGGCATGTCAGATGCTCTAATAATGCTCATGAGAAATATAGGATTATTCAAAGTATTTTTAGATAATCAAAATTTCTTATACATTTTCGGGATGCTAAGGCCAATAATTACTCAAATTTAATTGACTTACTAAAGAATAAAATAAAGACAAGCTTCCTTCCTTATGAGCAGATGCAATCTTTGATGCCACAATAATAATTAAAATTGGAAACAATGCCATTATTTCCATCTATTTTGGAAGTTGAAATTACTAGAGTTATTAATTCCGTTATGGTTGCAGAGACAAATCTTGCACTTTTGGAAACATTGGAAAAGACTTGTTTACTTACGAGAATAAACAATTTAAAAGAATATTCAATAAATGGAACAGCATTTCTTTATTCATTCTCTTTAACATCTTCCTGATGTAATTTTAAACTAAAGCAGGAAAAAAGCTGTTTTAGTACAAATGATTATGAAAGATTTTAGTTTAGTAAATAACATTTAAATTTTGGCTGAAAGCAAATTTATTATTTTCACTAAATTTTTTAAAAATATCATCATGTAATAATTTGACATCGAAACTATTACCCATTTCCAATAATCAATACATTTCAATTTTTGAAAATGTCTGGAGTTCTTTTTTTAAATTTCCGTACAGAAAAATTTGAAATTTAAAAACCGCAAGTTTATGGTTATGCAATCCTAAAAACAGACTGGGCTGTTAATTTAGAAATATGGCAAAAATGCACACGGCCTTTTCTTTCAGTATTTTTTTTAATATGTTCAAACTCTGTTGATACATAATATTTTGATTCTAACAAAACATGGTATACTATGCACAGAGAAGCAATTTAAATAAATGATTATGCTTATTTTCGAGCATTATTAAAAGCAAAATGATAGTCTATAAAACGGTAAACTTTGGCATTTCAGTTCTTTTGAATTTAACAAAAATCAGCAAAAAGAAATACGATGCAAAAAATAAATAAATTAAAAATAAAAAAGTATCCGAATACTAAAAAACCAAGCAGTCTGATTCGCCTATATACTTGCAATCGGAAACAAAGTTGAACAATAAAAAAAACACCAACATTAATTAGAGTTTTAAATATTTGTGTTTTTGATTTTTACGTCCAAAAATATAGAAACCACAATGCGAAGTATTTGCTAACCATGAGAAAGCAAGCAATGCATTAACTAAAAAATGTCAAATAAGCATTGTTAAATCTAAAACAATGATTTTTCACTAAATGCTTACAAATCACTGTTTTTTCCCGCCTTTTTTTTTTTCTTCATGAATTGCGTTCCTCTCTCTCCCTCAAAAAAAAGAAAAACTTTTTTTAGAGGAACGCAATTACTAATTAGCGATAATTCTTTAAAAATGTGCTTATCTGAAACAGTTTAAAAGCAAATCGTTTCTCGAAAACACATTTTTTTCTGCTATTATGAACAATATTTAATAAAATCTCTTAGCACTGTATTTCTAAATTTGAGCATTTAAGCACCAATTCCTTTCTGAAAAACCTGTCCAATTAAAGAAATAATTCTATCTGTCCCTACGGCTGCTAGTTCAATTTCAGATGGAAGGGAAGAGGCTCGGGATTTTGCTCAAGCGTTAAATTAAGTAAGCTTCACCGAGGAATTAATATTTAATTGGAAACATACCATGCAAGATGATCAAAAGATAAACATTTGACTGTTTTTATGAACTAAAATGATTATGAATTAATCTTCGGACACACCTTTGGCCCGGCAGTTATGATTACTTTTGGAACTTCCCTAAAAAGATTCAGGGATTTTCTTAATTGCTACTTCCAAATAGTTCCTACACTTAAATCTTCCCAGAAATGGTAAGTCAGCAAGCACTATTAGTGGAACAGAGGAGGAAAACTCGTATTTTGCATTTTTATCAAAAGTCAAATATTTCACTTGTATCAAGTTTATGTTGTGAATGTATTCGTATAGTGACATTTATCATGGCATGACACATTTTGATGATATCCGTTAACGTTTTCGTTTACTTTAGGAATAAAGACTTTTTGGGGAATTTTCTGTTGTGCCATATATTATATATATGCCGTCCACAACTTATTCAAAGTTATATTTTAAAAAAAATTCGGGAAATCATATTTGAAATTTATTTACAAATAAAACTATGTAGATTTTTCCCAACAGTTACTCAACACCCACAATAATATTCTGTGAACTAAATCCTCGAAAAATATCCAATAGCACTGAAACTAAATTAAATTGTCACATCTTATAACAAATGTACTAAAAAATTCCGAAGCAGAATTACTTATATTCCGTTTTGTTTGTCATACTGCTTTAACCAAATTGTCTTAACTGTTATTTTAACAGATTTTTTTTTTAACCAACGCTATTTGCGCCACTTATTTGGTGCGATATGTTTGTTCTGCTTTTATGACAGAAACAATGGTGAAGCGCGGGTTATGCCATTTCCCGCTCGCCTGTCGCTATCGGTAGTTTCAATAGTATAATCGGAGCCGAGTCAGGAAACTACATTTGGTTTTAAAAAGTGACCTAAACACATTGATCTTTTCTCTCCATGACGCTCCCTAAGAATATCCCTAGGGGCATTTTGATCCCCCCTGCTTACATCTCGTTGTTACGCCGCTGCATAGAAGTACGCATCTTACTCATTCAAGATCTATTTAATCAAATGAACTGCCCAGATGCTCAAAACACAAAGGCATTTTATGATATTTTTATAATGTTCGAAATTGAGAATTATGCACGGTATCGTGAAGATATTGTAGCAATAATTATAAAGCATCCTCGAAAGATAAACGCATTTTTATCAACTCTCATTCGATAATTCTAGATACGAGACATTAAATGATTGCTTCTGTTTGGTACTTATATGGATATAAAATATTAAAAATTATTAAATATTTAAATATTAAATAAAAACAAACAAAGAATAGAGAAATACAACAAGCGTATCAATTAGTTAAAAAAATAAATCAATTTAAATGCAAGCCAATAAAAATGTGTTTAATACTAGCATAACCATGTTTTAGCTTTAAATCGCCTTTTCCAACATAAACATTTCTTTTAATTGCGTTCATTAAAGCAGCTCGATTGAATTTATCAGCGGTATTTCTGATTAAAATCACAAAATTATCCAGTTCTCTTGAGTACATTTGGATGGCTAATTTCAGAAATCTCATAAGTGCAGATATAGAAATAGAGATATTTTATAAAAATTAACTAAAAGTAGATATTTTGTGAGAAAAAAAATCCGTGTTTATAAAAGATCTATTCATAAAACTGAAGCGTAATATATTCATTAAAACTCAGAAAAAGGAAAAATTCTATATATCCTCTGCAAGTTATGGTATTTCAGAATTTACTTAATATTTCTGAATTTATGCAAGTTTAAAAAGTTAGCTTCCTTGTTTTTCAATGACATTTAATGTTTGAGTCAGCTTCAGACATGTAGTGTAGTATAGTATAGTACAAACAAGTATATTACACCTTATTAGAATTTTCTATTTATTTAATCGATATTGGTTGGTCGATATTTTTAACTTTAAATATCGACCAACTGAAAAACAGAATTTACACTGATGTCCAAAATTAAGGTCACAAAAATGTTTTTCAAAGTAATTCTAAATGGCTACCAGTAAAATTTAAACAAATTATATTTTATACATTGTGAAGGCCAGGCAACACGATATTAACCTTTCTTGTGGGAAAAAATGTTATTTAGCATTAGGTTTTGAGGAACTAATGAAATTAGACCGTTTAGGCATCTGGGAGTTTTGTCTGCAATTTTGTGAATATTGAACTAAAACAAAAAATTTAACATGTTTCCAGTGAGAATGAGTTCTCATAATCGTTTAGAGGATTCTTTGAGATGAAGAGCCGTTAGCAGGCTTGAAGCTGGGCAGTCTCAAGCGGAGGTGGCTCGATGATTATAAGTGGCATCGAAAGTGGTATCCAGGTTGTGGAATCAATTCCAAACAATGGTACTGTAACCATTAAGGCCGGCCAAGGCCGTCACAGAACAAAGATGCCCGCACAGGATCGCTATTTGGTATTAAACGTACGACGATATAAGCTGACAACGGCTCCTCAACTTGCTCTTGACCTTGCTGCTTCGTCTGGAATAAGAATTTCCAGACAAACAGTATACAGATGTCTAGCAGAGAGGGCCCTTTATGCCCGGCGACCAGTTGAGTGCGCCCCTTTGACTGCATCCAACAGAAAGACCATTACTTGTGGTGCCTAACACAGCAGTCTTGGACACAGCAAGAATGGGGGCGTGCTCTTTTCAGTGATGAGTCGAGATTTACCACACAGAGTGATACTCGTCGAATCTTCATCTGGAAAGAGCTAGGAGCTCACTATCATCCCTCCTACGTAAAAGAAATCCACAGATTTGATGGCAGAGGAATCCTTATCTTGGGTGGCATAATGTTGGGCAGTCGTACACCACTGCACGTCTTCGATGCGGGTAGTGTCAATGCACATCTCTATAGAGATGAGATCCTTGAAGCCTATGTGAGGTTGTTCAGGGGTGCTTTTGGCCGAGACTTCATATTTATGGACGATAACGCGCGTCCACACTGAACCCAGATCGTTGATGATTTTTCTGAGGAAGAGGATATTCGACGTATGGACTGGTCCTCGAGGTCTCCGGATCATAATCCTATTGAACATGTTTGGGATGGTCTCGGAAGAGCCATTGCACAGCGTAACCCCCCTTCTAATACCCTCCAAGAGTTAAAAGCCCCGATTTTGGAAGAATGGGCTTTGTTGCCCCAAGCATTTATTGGCACCCTCATAAACAGTATGAAAACTCATTGTGAAGCCTGTATAGCAGTGCACAGTGGTCATACTCCATATTAGACAGGCTTTTCCCGAGATAAAGGCTTTATCTCTGATTCATATTGTAACACTTTTTGATATACCCTGTTTCTTAATTCCCAATTAAAATCTTTTCCATGTTGTTATGTGTCTATGCTCTTTCTTCCATTGTAGTGTACCTCTGTGCCAAATTTCGTATCAACACAGTGAATAGTTTTTCACTTTTCTCAGATTTTATGTTTGTGACCTTAATTTTGGACATGAGTGTAGTATTATCTGAGATATATTCAATGAAGTTCTGAAGATCCATTTTTTTTTTTTTTTTTTTTGCCCTTTTACTTTCACGTATACGAAATTCGAACTCAAGATTTTGACTTATCTCCACGTTTTAGTTCCCTCTGAATTCAAAGAAGACATTTTCGACATTATCTGTGAATAAAACGCCTGAAATCAAACATTTTAAGCTAGACGGTTGAAATTCAGTGTACAGTCTTTACACCAATTTCTTTGATTTCTATCAAATTTCGATCAACATTTATTCAAAGGAATTCTGTCTGTCTGGCTGTTCGAATATAAATTAACACGATAACTACAAAACAAGTAAAGCTAGATGAATAAAATTCGGTGCATGCATACTGTAAATACTTATATTTTGAGCCAAATCCAAAAGGAAATTGAATGTATGTCGGCCTGTACTTTCAAAAGCATGCGAATGCGATAATAAACTTAACCTAATAACTTAAATTTATCAAATTTCATATTTGATTTTGTGACGACACAAATTCCTCTCTATTGGAGTTCAATTCAGTGCAGTTTTATTAACGTCTCGTTTTAAAGCAACACTAGGGCTATTTTGGGATGGACCTTGCAGTTTTGAACAGCGGTCAGATGAACAGGACCCGAGCTGGCACCCCTTCTACAAACTTCCACACTACACCAGTGTGAGGACGTTTGCCCACGAAGGATTTAATGTGCACCAGTTCTGCTTATAAGACGTTTCTTTCGTGCAATCCGGTCTCAATCGTAAAACCCTTTATTGGAGAGTATGCGAGAACGTTCTGGTGAGACCATTCCCGCTGATTTCTCTTTTAATTGGGATTATCCTAGCAAATTGGGATTACCCTAGCAAGAGGGCTAATGGTGTTTCCTCAAAGTAATTGTTGATACAATAACGTCATTAACGAACAACTTGGCTTATATTTTTCTTGGCAAACCATGACTGAAGACGAGTTTGTTCGTGCTTCCTTACGAATGTCTCTTCCTGACGTTTCTTGCTGGAGACGGACACCAGTGTATGAATCTCAAATGTCATCAATCAAAGTTAACAAATATGTACCGTTTTCCCAAAGAGAATAGAGAAGCCGAAAATAGTCGCCAGAACCCTCAAAACAAACTTTGTAACCGTAGAATACGACCCATATAACATTTTTATGTGAAAAATCTCGTCAATACCGCAAACTATTTCACCACAGACATTTGTTAAATGATGTTGCTTCCGAAGTTTTTTCAATAAATGAATGTTTCAAGGATGTCTATCGAAGCACACACGAAACCTTAATTCTGGTGATTTCTGTATCAAACAAAACGTCTATCAATTAATTAGAAGAAACCAGTGAAAAGTGAATTTCGAATGTTTTTGTTAGTTATGGGGTTTCGGAAATAATTGATTCATTCGTGTTTGAATGTGCAAATACTTTGAAATAAAAATTTTGTTGCACTGCATTGGATTGTTTGACGACATTCCGCTTAAGTAACTCCTAATCAACTTCCAATGAAAGAAAGATATATACCGTTAAACAAATATGGGAATCAATTGTTATCCTTGAAATAATCATTGAATTTACTAGGTAGCAAAGGAATCTGGAGACAGGCATATGCTACTTGGATAATTTGAATTAAATTAACATTCCAAATTCCTAGTAGTAATAGCCAAGGCAGAGTGTAGAGTAGCAAAATACGCACATTCTAGTCGTAGTAATATGCAGTTTTTTATAATTGAATTTTTAATAATCCAATAATCAAGTTTTTAACTGTTGTAGGCAAAATGTACAGATTTTGATAATTATAAGTAAAATAGGAAAATTCTCATCCCAGGCTAAATAATAAGATAGGTGGTTTTAAAAAGGTTACCAAATGTTCTCTTTTGCATTATAAAAAATTAGACAGCTATTTTATAGTATATTCCTCAAATAAAAATTCCGATTGTCTTTCGATGAGGCATTTGAAAATCTGACAAATTATTTAGAACTAAAAATTATCTCGACATTTTTTTTACATCTTAAGCAACAAGTGTCATACTGTATCACTGAAATTCTTGTTCTAAATTACTTTTAGCATTTTCTCTTGGCTTTGTTTGAGCTGGTATGATATTTAAGCAGGTAATCAGGTAATAAATATTTTATAGCATATTCTTAATATTGTGAAATATTGTAAAATTATTTTATAATATTTTTGCGTTATAGGAATAATACGTATAATGACATAATTCAAGTAAAACAATGCATTAATTGTTTTTTAATTAGTTAATTGGAATTTTTAACTAACAAAGGGCGGATTCAGCCTACAGTAATAATTAAAAACAAAAGACTAATTAGAAGAAATAATTAATATTATATGATCTGATAAGAAGTCATTGCAATTTAAGATGAAACAAAAAAACAATGGAAAATGTCATTGAAAAAGCGAGTAAATATGCAATTTTCATAAATTCTACATGAAAAAAAAAGTCCATTGATCTTTAAAAAAAATTTTTTATAGATCTATTAAAAAGACTTATCCTCCAACAACAACAAATATAACACAGGTGCTAACAAATATTCACCCACCCAATAGGCTTAGCGGCATGATCTCGGTTTCATGACAAGAAAGTGTAATGCAGCGATTCTCAACCTGAGGGGCGCGAGCACACTAGAAGGGGGCGCGAGAATATCCAAGAAAAATATTATTAAAAAAAAATGATTAACTGACTGAAAGGAAAGCACACATACTCATAAAAAACAAAATACATTTCGACATATTTAATAACTTATTAAAGTAAAACAGTTTACTAAATCAAAACTTACTTAATCAAAATATACTAAATTAAAAACAAATTTAATAACTATTGGTGACTTCCTTGGGCCTGTCTTGCAGAGCAAAGTTTTTCGAAGGAAGATTTAATGTTAGAAATAGAAACTCTCAGCTCTTTTTCTATATTTAGCCGAGATCTGTATTTTGTCTCCCAAGAAGCCACACCAGAAAATCCAGTTTCACAAAGGTAGGATGTTGAAAATGGGAATAGAATGCGAAATGCACTGGTTTTTAGTGCAGAAAAATCATTCTCTACTGCTGCCTAAAATTCAAATAGGGATTTATTACTAAATTGTCTTTTAGTTTCGCCACTTGTCGTGAAGTCTATAAATTTTTTTTCCTCATCAATTGGGAATCCTTCGGGAGTCTTATGAAATGGATCCCTAATCCACTCGTAACTTGCTATCAGTTTGTCGTCAGCAAGAAAATACTTTTTAAAATTCTTTGCCAGCATGGCAAAATGATTTTCAATGGTTACAAAAAAAAAACTTTTACATGTTCTTCATCAGCCTTGTAATACAATAATCCTCATTTGCAAACATTGTTAGGTTTTTTTGCTTTAAATATCTAAATTCCTGCTCTACAATTCCCACAATTCCTATTTTCTACAAAAAGCATTACCTTTTCCATTCGTATCCAACATAAGTGTATTTGCTCCTTGGAGTTGAAGATTCAAGTTATTTAATTTCTCGAATATGTCGACCAAGTAGCTCAATTTCCTCACAAATAAACCATCGCAAAATTTTTCGGCATCCAGTCTGTTTTCTTCTTCTAGGAAAATGCAGATTTCTTATCTTAATTCATAAACACGTTGCAAAAATTTCCCACGTGATATCTATCTTGCCTCGCAATAAATGGTAACACTGAATGTACTGAACCCATGTCTTTACAAAGTGCGGAAAAGATTCTCGATTTCAGGGGTCTAATTTTTATATAATTTACTACGGTTACAACCGTAGTTAACACAGTATTCAGACCAGGGCTCATTTCTTTCGAAGCCAAAGCTTCTCTGTGGATCATGTAATGTGTCCAGACACACTGGGGCGAATTTTTTTTACAAGTGCTTGTATACCTTGGAATCTTCCGGACGAGCACCATCGGTGCCTATTCCGACGCAATTTTTCCATTTTATGTTTGCCTCGTTCATAAAATCATTTAAAACAGTAAATAATTAAGCGCTGTTGTTTTAAGTTCTATTGGTGTGCAGAAAAGTATTCTTCTACTACTGACTATTATCACAAAATCGAACGTAGACAATTAAATGAGCATCTTTATTACTATCTATTGCTTCATCAAGCTGTATTGAAAACAATTGGCAACGCAACTTCGAGAAAAGCCGACACTCTACATCTTCAGCTATATCACCAATTGACGAGCAACAGTATCATTTGAAAGAGGTATGGACTGCAATTGTTTTGAAAAATTATCTCCAAACTTAACTTCTACAATCTCAATTGCTGCTGGCAAAATAAGCTCTTCACCAATAGTGAGGCTTTTTTACACCTGGCTATTTTATATGAAACTTTGTAAGATACAATTAAAGCCTTTTTATTCACAAGTTTCTTTAAAAAATGATTTTTGCTTTTTATAAGATTTTCATTTTAATTCGAAGAATTCTCTGGGTTTGTTGACGTACTCACTATGAAGCGTTTCCAAATGTCGTTTAAGTTTAATAGGTTTCATACTGTTTGCGTCCAACATTTTTGAGCAAATGATACACAGGGGCCTTTCTTCTTCATTTACTTCAGTACTGGTAAACCCAAAATTTAGGTATTCTTGAGAATATTTTTTTGATTTTATTTTCGGAACCACTCTCGTCTGTTTACTTGTTGATGCTTGACTATCGTCTATAGCTCGCTTACTTTCGCTTAAAAATTTATCCATGAGTCTGCATAAATCTGCAGCCGTGAATATTTAATATGGTGAATTGCAATTAACACGAAAACATATATAACGCATACACATTCACGATAGAAACGATAGCGATAGAAGGATCGACTCGAATGAGACTGGATGGAATTGAAACTTGCGTTATCGAACATTTTCTTTATTCATATGAGAAAATATTTACTCTGCGCATGCTTGAGACGGCATCGGTCGTGTGGATCCTTTCCACAAACATTACTTATTTTTTTCTCTTTTGTTTAGTCATGCTTCTGTTTTATTTATTTTATAACTCGAAAAAATGTATTCCCAATTTCTAAATTTAGCTCACCACATCTAGGTTAACTTTCACTAAAGAATTTTTCTACTTTCATATTCTTTTAACGTTATCTCCATGTTTGACTTTCATTTCAAATATAATATTTAAATTTTTCCCGCTTTCATTCTCTTCATCTGTTTACCGCCCGCTTGACAAAATACCAGATGTGGCTTTTCGCCAACGTTGGCATGCTTTTACTCTTGTTTTGGCAGTTAGTTAAAAATAATTTAAAACAGAATCCAAAATATTCAATATACATTATTGTTGTATACATTTTATTGTAAGCGGGGGCGCGATGAAAATTATGATTGAAAACTGGGCCACGAATACTGAAAGGTTAAGAAACGCTGGTGTAATGTAAAATCCAAATGAACTCAAATATCCATTATGGGAACTAGTACAGTTAAATAAGACATTGTATGTAAAATGTTTTCCTACTGCTGTGGTATAGAATTTGAGAGAAGGAATGCCAACTCAGGTGCTTAGTTTAGTTATATTAACGTCCCGTTTTAAAGCAACACTAGGGTTATTTTGGGACGGATCTCGTATTTTTGAATCGCGGTCAGATGACGAGGACGACACCTGAGCTGGCACTCCCCTCTCTAAACTTCTACACTACATGAGCTGGAGAACGCTTGACCCCGATGGATTTAACGTGTACCAGACCCGCTTACACGACGGCTCTTCGGTGGAATCGGACCTCGAACCTAAAACCCCTCGTGTTCCGAAGCTGTGACCTTACCACGAGGCCACCGTGGCCCTCCAACTCGGGTGTCATTCTCGTCTTTTGACTATGGTTCAAAATAACGAGAAAGTCCAAAATAGTCTTCTGGTTGTTCCAAACAGGTACTTTGATGATACGAAGTTAAACTAATTTTCCTCGAAGTCTTATTCTTCAAGGATGTTGAACGATATAAAAAATATAAGATAATGATTTAAAAAAAAGCTCAAATTCCATCAATGAAAATATAAATGACAGTAAAACTAATTTGGTTGGTATTAAAATTACATTTCATGGAAAAGACAAAGTTGCTAAGCATATGTTTTTTTTTCTCAAATATGGTTAGCTCTTCAAAATACGTCATAGAATAGTCGTAATTTATGCTCTTTGTAATTAGAATAATTTCAGCATGTTTTTAAAGTAGTTCAGTTTCATTCGCTTTCTTAGTTTTAATCCAAAATTCTTGAATCTATCATTTTGTCTCAATGCAATTAATTTATTTTTGGCTATGCAAATTCTAATAAAATAAAAACCTACATAAAAGCTTCTAACAAAGCAAAATTTGAGAAAAAATATCTGAAAAAAAGGTAGATATTCACTTGAACAGATATGGGAATCTTCTAATTTCTTTCAAATAATCATCAAATTGAGAGAAAAGCAAGAGTTCGAAGATGGACACATGCATCTTGTATCATCTCGATACCAATCGCGATTCATTCTCGATGCCAGTTACGATACATTCTGACGGGGAAGTACGTGGTGAAATTCAAGATGAGGACAATTCTGGTAGTTAATAAATGGCAGACTATTAAAGGTCGAAATAGACAAATTCTAATCGATGATAGATGTCTAATGAAACTGTAAATGAGTATAAATAAGCCCTTTTAAAGTATGTTTTTTTTTAACTATTCACATGAATAATATGAAAATTGGGAATATTGATAATAGTAAATTACATTCAATAGAACCAACAGCTGTTTCAGAGTTCACAAGTACTAACGTTTTTGCTGCACATTAAGTAAACAAGTTTTTGTCGTATTTTTAAAATTTTTTATCCTGAAAGGCAATTAAAATGTATTGACGAAGATTCTATTTAATTCTAAAGTATTTGAAAGGTTCAATATTAAAATAATGCAAGTTTTCAAAAATATATTTTGAAATATTTTCTCCATGCTATGCAATATCGTAAAAATATTCGCCATAATATCATTATTGCTTTGCGGCACAAAATTTTCTATTTAGTAATAAGAGAAGTATGGAAATGCGAAAAGTTTACAATATTTTTCTGTTTGTTATCTTTATAATATTTGAAAGAATTTCTAAAAAGAATCTCAAGTTTCCCTTAGATAAATAATAAATAATTTTTTAATCAAAAGTTTTTAAGGACTTTATTTTATCTGCATTCATTTTTATTTGAAACCAAACAACTTTTCTGTTTTAATAAAATTCATTTGTATTTATATGGGTTTGCAAATAAAAAGGAAAGGCTCCAGTTTTCATTGAGTAAACTTAGAACGTGGGTGAAATATTCAGCTCAACAAATATGGTAGGCTATTGTTTTTAAAAACTAATCATCGAGTTGACTGAAGAGCAAAGAAACTCGGAGACGGACACATGTCACTTGAATCATCTGGGTTCCGGTCACGATTCCCACATTCCTAACGGCGATGAAACGTGTTTCAAATCAAAATGCGGGGGTCGGAAATAGTAAAATGGACAAAGGCGACTGTGGCTGACGAAATTTTTGTTTTCATCCAGAAGCTTGCAACTTCAGCAAACATTTTTTTTATTGTTTACCGCTTGAGACTTATTTATGGAGTGTCAAAAAGAATGTGTCTGTGAAGATAGCTACAAACTATTATGTACAGTTAAAATAGTTTCAAGAAGATACTTTAGTTAAATGAGAAACAAAGTTCTAATCGAAAATTATTGGCGGCTTAAGATAAGCTGCAGTAGTTGCATTTGCTACCTAATTTTCATAATCAGGGTAAGTTTTGAAATATTCAGTGAAATGTGCTCTACTAGCACGCGAAATTTTATTAGTTGCTTCAGATATTTAGTCGCAATACGGGATACGTAAAATGTGACAAATTTTAGATTTTTCAACAGACATCATTTTGTTCCACATAAAATTCAAATTTAATGCTTCCAGTGGCTGATAATGATTTCTTTCTAAGGAGAGTTCACTGTAGGTGCCTAAAAACTTTTTGAACCAGACTTATGCTTAAGTTTTAACGGCGAAAAGGAATCGCAGGCAAGGCCAATGAAATAATCGACGAGGAAACGATTCAGTTCATCGGGGATAGCCATCGATTTCAACTGAGGAAGTCGCCAGGTACATCGGAGTAACTCTCAGAAAAGTGCAGAAACATCTGAATGCACCCGGACAGCGAAAATATCAAGAAAATGGATTTCAAGCCAATTGGCAGACAAACGTATTCAGATGTGCTTGTCTTTGTTGGTAAAGGGAAACGGCCCATTTCTCGATCGTATAATTATTGTCACGAAAAATGGGTCAACTATTGACATTCCTTTGTAGACGGCGATTGTCCACGAGACCAATAATGGTCGCCAGATGAACAGTGACCCATAAGAAAGTGGTGGTATCATCATTGAATAAGTTATTTATCCCTTTCCTGCCAGCGGATGGACAATCACTCTGAAGGGCATCGTTGCTGTTTGAATGATGTTTATGATATTTTGAATTATAAAAGAATATTCCTTGGGAACCAAAGACGCTCTTTATCTCCAAGATAGCTCTGGGCCACAAATCGTAAAAGCCACGAAGAAAAACCTCTAGAAATTGGTTTGCTAATTTCTGGGCCACCCCCTTCATATCATCCCGACTTTATCCTCTTTGACTCCTATCTCTGCAGAATTACTTAAACAAGAGGAAGCTAAACACTTTGAAACTGACAAAAATCAGGACATCAATTTTCTGAAAGAAACTCTCGGTTTTTTTTTTTATAAGCTTTCCAAAAAAAAGATCATTGAGTGTTTATTGATTAGATCATTGAGAGATCATTGAGTGTTCATAGATTAGATCATTGAGAACTCGTTGAGTGTTTATAGATTAAAATGGGGATGATTTCTCGAAGATATTTGTTATTTCTTGAAGATATTCTTTCCCTTTTTTCTAGATAATATTCCCACATTATATGCATTATATTCCTTTCCCCTTTATATTCAATGTAAAGTGCAAAAACTAAATCGAAACAATTTCTAATTTTTAATTCACATGTCTACATATGGGAGAAAATTCGATTATCAGTCTTCATTATAAAAATATAAAAGTTTCAGTTAATCGCGATGACAAAGATAAAATAATTGCTATTAAATACCTTTAAGTGCAATACATTTGGTTTATAGCTGTCCTTAGAGACACAAAGTATTAGTTACGTTCTTGGTAAAAACCGCAAAATAATGAATTGCAGAGCAATGAAGTTGAGATGTTGGTAAAAAAAAAATTAGAACAAGATTTTAAGGGGTGCTCAAATTTCCGTTTCCCAGCATTTACATATCTCTAATCTATTTTCTACACTAATGTACGTTTTGGCAGAGAACTAGCTTTCTATTGATATTTAATATCTTCTTTCTTCACTTTTTTTTTTAAGAAATTACTCAAAGTATTAATAGTACGAAATTTTTACAAGCACTTAGTCAGCATTACTGAAAATGAAACTCATTAAAATATATTTAGTATTAAAATAACATTAAATTCATAATAAATAGCAGAACCCAGCAGAACTGTTATAGGATTATGAAATATCAATTACACCCATCATATTTATTGTTTATAGAGAAATGTACTTAATTTCTTGGTTATGATTTATAAACAATCAATAAATAAATATTTCTTTACAAATGTATTCAAAACTCGATTTTGCATTGCAATCTAAGAATAACAAAGAAAAATATTTTATTGCTTTTTTTAACTCCTTTGACTTACGAATTTATCTAACCTTCTTATTATATTATGTATTTTGTTTAGGACAGTTATTTCCATCCGTGTAACTATATAAGAAAACAAAATAACCCGAATTACTCATGCGCGTAAAAGTAATTTTTGCCTTTTAAATCATCGCTTCTTTGAATTATTTATAGATTTGCAAAGCAAAGTTTCCGTAGTTTCCAATGTTCAACTTAGTCACGTCAGGCATAGGGAATAAATTAATAATCAAAATTTAGTCAAGAGAAAAAAATGTCCCTGTAAAGTTTACAGACCACTTATTAAGAATAGTTTGAAAGAGTCATGATCAAAAAGCCGTTTAACTATGGGGCCAACAAAATTTGCTGTAAGATAAATGAGACTATTCTGAATTATAGTAACAGCATTGAATTAATTTCTTTCAATTAATTTTGATTTTTTAAAAATTATACACGATTTTGTAATTAATAAAACTATTCAAACAGTTACCAGTTCTTTATCCCTCCCCCATATTATTATTATTATATGAGCAGTAAATACATTACAATAGAACAATTTTTAATCCATCTCAAATAAATTTTTCTTGTCCCTACTTCAAAGTCCAATAATGCAGAAAGGATCGTTTCAACTGTGCATTAGTTGTTTCAACTTCCCAGAAGCAACAGTCAAGGCCATTGCTTGGGGGGGGGCTAGGCGACAGGAGGGGAAAGCGAAATAAAGTAAAAGGGCATCGTTTGGGCATGGACGCAAAAAGCGTTAAAATTTTGGAAAGTTCAGATGATTAATCACGTTGTATTTTTCCCCTTCACTTTTGACGCTGCTGCAAATTTGTATATAATATTTAAAAGAGACATTTGGGTGTTAGCGTAACTCGTTGCCCAAAATAATTATTAATCAAATTTCGCTTCAAACTTTGCTACATCTAAAAGTGAAATTTAATTGCTAGAAAAATAGGAACATGAAGTGATAACCGACAGAACTAAAATATGTAATATCAATTATCAATCTGTTGCGTTAAAGCGTTATTTTTCAGTTATGAATATATATCACAAATATATTTACCGGCGTATTCCTCAAAGCATTTGGTAAATAAGTAGGCTCATATTTTTTGTACTCCATTTCTTAAGCTAATTTTCTGCGTTTGATGTATGCTCAGTATACTTCATATTTCTTTAGATATAAAATTTTATTTTTTACTAACTTATAATTGAAATAAAAAGCCAAAGAAAATTAATTTTAATTAACTCCAATTCAATTTAATTCCATTCTACCTGTAATAAAACTGTAATCGATTTGTTTTGTCATAAAGATGATATCTATACTACTTCTTTACAATTTGAATGCATGATTACCTCATGCTTCTTGAATGCAGTATATAAAATTGCACTTCAATGTATTGATTAAATCCTGACTATGGAATACATTAGTGAAGCAGGGATAAACGAAAGCGAAATCTTTATTTTTTCATCCTTTTCTGATATTGGGCAGTCAAAAGTGAAATTAACCAGCAATATTTCATATTTGCTTCAGATTTAACATTAGCGCTAGAGGTATCAATGTCCCTTGCCTCAAAGTTACTGACTGAAACCATCAAATACCTACGAGCTAATAGAAAATATAACCATAAGAAACTTCCCGAAAATATAAAAATTCAAACGTCGGTCCTATAAAGGAACAAAGGATAATTCATCCATTTACACATGGGAATATCAATGTAAAGCACTGAAAACATTCTTTCGCTTCTAATTCATGTATGCTGTCAGAATAGAATTTTCGTCTCGTCCAAAAACAACTCACAAAGACAGAAAGAGCTCTCGTTACAATCGAATTGCATGATAGATTTCGTCGATTATCTCCTTGAAGAAACGAAAGGAAATCCTGTTACTCAGCTTCTTTCGATGCATGTTAGCATCTGCCTCCGCTATTATCTGACTTCTCGGGCTTTGTGTAAGAATTCTTTATGCCAAGGTAGTTAGGAAAAGAGTTGTCATATTCATTAGGATGAATCTGCCCTCTTCCTCTTGACGGAAGCTAATGTTTAAGCTTTGCTCTGTTGCACACGGATGCTATTTTGGATCAAAGCAGTCCAAAAGTTTCGCTTCCTAAATAACTAACATATGCCAGTAATCTAAACATGTGTTCGTAAGTTTTGATGTTAATATTTGATTTGTCACTATTTATTGCAATGTATTTTAGCGAATATTTTTGTAGAAAAGTTTATTTAGTATTTTTTGCCTTTAACTATCTTTGGGGTAAGAAGCATTCCCCGAAGTTTGTTAACTAAACATTTTACCAAGACCCCAAATTTAATGAATAATTAATTACAAAATGATGCAAAATGTCAAGACAAGTTTAAGGAAATTAAATATACCTATTTAGCGAATTTTAAATATGGCAAAATGATTTTCTTAACCATTTTTGATTAAAAATATTGAAGGAACCAGGGTAAGAAAATACCATGAGAATTTCCACGACATCTAAATTTAACTTCACGATTCACAGTCGATCTAAAGCCGGCTGATATCGTTTTCTGGTATCCGATATTTATGAACAAAAAAGCCTCATTAATGAACATAATTCAATATGTTCTTCATGAATGTCGACGATTTAGAAATCTCTAAATCTTAAAAGAAAAAAAAATGTAACTAAAAAATGCAACTGAGCAGATGGAGGAAACTTGGCATATAATCCTGAAAACAAAGGTGTCTACCTAATTTTGACAAAGTTGTCAAATCGATTTTTGAGACCACTTCATAAATTGAAAAAATGGTTCATCTGAACATATAACCAATTTTCTAAAAACAAATGTAGATTCTTCTGTTATTTACAGTAATAGGTGTTAAAAACTTTATCCTCATATTTTAGCTCTAAGAAATTTCACAGAAAATATAACTTTGTTTTTGATTTTAGATAGTTAAAATTAAAAAAAAATAGCATTATTGAGAATTAAGGAATAGTTCTTACAAAAATGGACTCGGATAAATTCAATATGCCAAAATATGCTATACTGAATACACTAATTACACAATTACATTTGCAACTAAGCAAACAGAAATGGAAGCTAACAGATCAGAATACATTATATATATATATATATATATATATATATATATATATTGTGTAATTTAATTTGTAAATAAATCCGGTCACCTAATCAATGCATACTTTTAGAAAGCATTAATTCTTACAAAAAAATCCTTAAAATTCTCATCTCACCTGGAACCAATTTATAAATAAGTGGAAAAAAAATCATGGATAATCAATACAAGATCACTATAGAAACGCATTTCAAATCGATAAAGATTTGAAAAGATTTGACTCATTACTATGTTTATATGCTGTTAAAAATAATAAATTACCATATAAATTAAAAATTAAAATATTTGTCGAAATATGAAATTATGAAATGTAATTTCTAAATTCAAAAAATAGTCTTTAAAATGATTCGTATAACGGTTAATTTGGGTACAATGCTCTAAAATATTAAGTGGTGAAAGATGAAAAGTTAATTTTAAGTTTACGTGATTAAATGTCATTATCTAATATCGAATTGACATGCAAAAGGGGTGGAATACATTTTCTGGCACTCCAAAAGTGCCGCTATTCTAATAAATTGAACCGACATATTTAAATAACCAATAAATATTTTTTAATGTTTATTTGCAATTTTAGAGAAATTATAGTTTATTTTTTTATGTATTAATTGTTATGGCTTAAATCTTTTGTGAAAAAGATTTCATTCGTTTTAAAAACATTTTCATATTAATTTTAGTTTTTTTAATGATTGCATCGGCAGCATAAAATCTGTTCTTATGGTGGTTTGATTGTTTTGCATTAAAATATCTTCATTTGGTTCTCAAATATTTGGCTGAATTTCAATATATTGTAAAGATTTATTATTTTAGTTTCTATTCTTTTGAATGTTTTATCATTGCTCAAATTACTGAAGATTGTATATTAAAATTCTATTTTGTTGAAATTCACTAGATGAAGTTTTCATATTCCAATAGACTAAATGTCTTATGCCAAGGTAAATAATGCAATCTAATGGTTTAGTTAAAAGATTAACTGCTTAACAATTACACTAATTTTCAATTTTCCAGACCAGTCAGGCTTTTCCATTTTCGGGTAAAAATAATCAAAATTAAAAAGTTTCAGCTTTGACATCTTACTTTTGAACCATTAAGATCCCCTATAGTTTAGTCGTTCAAAGTGTAAAAGGTCGCATGTTTAAAAATACGAAACCTTTCAGGTGTACTTCAAAGCTTAATATAGAATAGTTTACAATTGAAGTAAGTTAATTTATAAAAAAGTAATAGATATTTGAACTACGATTTAATTCATTAATGATATTTATTTTAAGAGTCAAGTTACTCAAAAGATTTGACATAGTGAATTTATATATAGGGCGTAAGCTCTAGTCGTGGCCTTATAGTGAATTTCTAAATTAACAGAAATACACATTTAGATCCAATCAAAAAATTTTTTAAAATGACAGGGGATATGTTATGTTGTTTGCGTCATTAAATATATTTTTGAAAAGGTTACGAATTCTAACTTCTTATTCTGTTCTCCGTTCCTATCAGTGAAAATAAATGTCGAGATTCTAAAACATGCAATAAAATAATCCCATCGTTTCTCTGACTAAAATATACCGAATTATAGATGTTTCTTAACCTAAATAGCGGTCATATACACATTTTTAAGAAACAATTTGAATAAGTAACATAACGATACTTAATTTCAATTTGCAAACGATTCCTTAAAATCTGTCAAGTCCCCGAATTTATCTGCAAATTGATTTCCAAAGTTTCGTAAGTCGACAAGTTTTAGTCGCAGAAAATTTGAATTTATTTTTATTTAAAATGTTACAGCGTCAAAAATATTTTCTTAAATATGATTGATAGAACCGGAGTACTGTACATAAAGTTGGATTTTGCAACTTTTTTGAAAAATACATTTATTGACTCAAACACCATAAAATATAATCCTTCCCTTAATTTAAAGCCTCTCTCCAATTTGAACTATACATCTCTAACGGTTTAGAAGCTAGCTTTTGCTCCATGAATAAAATGGATACCTTATATATACAATGCTAACGTCCGTGACACAGAAATAATTCTTATTAGTCAAATGCAATATTCATTACTGTGTAATATATTAATACATTAGCAATTGTCAAAAGTAGACAAACATTGTAAGAAAGTTCCAAATTGTTTTTAACTAAACGCTTTTACATTTGCACTTAATTCAACGCAATACTACAAGAAATGCTCGGAAAATAGATGGACTTAAACCTTCGATCAGTTGAAAGAAAGAAGAGGTTTAAAAAGTAATCAAGGTAACAGAAATAGGCGTCAAACAGAAGTTTTAATCGATCTTGAAAATAGGCATAACACGTTGACTACCGTGTCACCAGTGTAATTGTTCGGGACCACCTATCCAATTAGATGATCATTTTTCTTTATTTTATTTAAAAGCAAAAAGTGAGCATTTAATTAGATGGTCCGCTTATCAAGCGCGAATCATGACAGTGAATGTGTTTAACATTGCCAGACAAGACATCGCTATAACTCGCCTTTGTAAATTGATGCTCATATCTTTCAAAATTATTATCTCGAAAACCAATTTTGCATTATCTTGGAACTAATCGTTTCAGTTCCATTTCGATGCAGTTTCTTTCTTCATTTTCAATATATTTTTATTTAATTTGATACACAATCTGTAACAATGTAACGATGAAATTCAAATTCATTCATCAAAACTTTCAACTGCGTGCTTTTGACAGTGTTAAAATTAAGAATTGATTTTTCAGACATTAACTCAATTCTATGATTTTCATTTCCACTATTTTTTATAATACACTTTTTAATAAGCACAGATAATGAAATGTAATTGACCAATTCAATTCCCATTTTTAAATCTTATCAAATATAAATATATTTTTTTAAATTGCGGGCCATATTAATAATTTAACAACCTAAATAGCCAATGAACTGGTTGTCAGAGGCAGCAAGTTCGTGTATTAAATTAAAATATATACGTAACCTGGGAGTTTAGATTTTTAAAAAGTAAAATTATTGCTATTTTTGTGACAAAAATAATCACAAATCTATATAATAACAAATATATGGAAGCATTTATGAGTTTAAGTATATGATTTAACTTACCTCACTTCCAGAAGAGGTAATTGTAGCAACTCTAAAACAGTTCTAAAATATCTGCACTAAAAATCCATAAAATAGACGGCCATTGAAAACACCCATTAAAAAAAAAACACGCACACGCATAATCTTTGGACGATAGGCTGTTCCGTTCATATGAACTGAAGAAATTAAGATTTCACCACCAGGTGGAAATCATAAAATGATAAATATAGCGATAGTAAAAGAAAAATCATAATTTTTAAGACACGTCTAGTGGCGTAGCAATTACGACTCCAATTTAAAGGCTTTAAAGGTTCAAAAATCAGATGGTGGAAATATAACATAAACAACGAAGGTTTGAAAATAAGAAAGCTACGATCTTGTAAAATGAATAATTCATTTAAATTTTAAACAATTAATCTTTAATTCTGGCATACAATTATAATATTCGGATGTACCAACTATTTCAATCGAATGGAATTTTCGGTGCATAACCTTCTGTATTTTGAGCGACTATATATTAAGTATTTTATTTTTTATCAGTCATTCAGTATATTAGCCCTTACTCAAGTATAATGAAAAACGTTGCATTTTAAGAAATAGTGCTTTGTTTTCTCTGTTGTATCTAAATTTGATATTATTTTTCTATTTTAAGGGCAAAACTTATTTGAAAAAAAAATGAACTAAATACTTATTACAATTTTCGGTAGGAAATAATTAAAATTGTGTTTGATTATTTAAAGAATTCCTGTCGTCAATGAACGTATACTCCATTTTATTTACTACTCGAATACACGAAAGATCTTCCAGAAATCGAGTCTTGAGCCCGCCACTTTCCGCTTTGTAGCAAAGCCTCGAACACAAGTTCACTTTTGGGAACTATGATTAAAGCTTTAACATACGTATATCGCAATCTTTTATCTACGAGTAAGGTTATCGACTCATAATTTTTAAAAGGTCATATTATATATATATATATAAAAATTTAATCCAAATTAATTTCCTAAATTTTTGCCTAATTCAGCCCATATCAAAGTCAAATATTCTCTTATTTCCTGATCTCATTCCACTTTTTAATTCAACTGAAGCTGTGTAAAAATTACTGTGCCATCAGTTCCTCTTGCCAAAGGTCAACACGAGTATTGAATTGACATGCGGTCTGAAATCCCATGTTATTTAAGACTAGTGATCATTTGTTTCGTCCTTTCATTGCTTCTGTTTTTGTACCGCGCTGTGGCGGACACACCTTGTCCGTGTCTCTGCTTGTAAATAATTATGCCTTCCTGGGACGGATTAAAATGAATTTAAAAATCCAAAGTGTCGTCAGTGTCTTCAAAATTGCCTTCTGCTTTAAAGAATTATATGCTTACATACAGTGTTTTTAAAAATTGCAAGGCAACTTTTCATTTTATTTTTGCTTTGAATCATTTTAGTATGAAATATTTCAATGTTTTTATATCTGCAATTAATTAATTACGCTTTTGAAACTGCCTTAAGGCAGGAGTTTTTCATGTGTTTCCTTTTTACTTTCTCTTTACGAAGTATAAAATATTGTCATTGGCAAAATATTCGAATTCGAGACTTTGACGAATCTCAATGTTTCAGACCGAAAAATATATTCCTGGCATTATATCTGTCTCTCAGTATGATAACTCAATAACGCCTTTAGCTAAATTGATAAAATTTAGCATATAGTCTTTACACTATCAAATTTTGAATGAAATCCATTCAGCGGAAGTCTGCATGGCTGGATGTTCAAGTACAAGTGAATTCAATAACTACAAAACTTTAGGCGTAGATAGTTAAAATTTGGTATACAAGTTGTGTATCTAAAGCGCGGATTGTTATCAAATTTTGAATCAAACCGTCAAGGGAGTAACATATCAATACTTTCGCTTACATATAAACGCAATGACAAATCAATGAAATTCTATGGGTGTTCTTGTGACTACAATTATAGTATCTTAGATTTAGTAAAAATGCTGAACTCAAGCCAAATATTTATATTTTTCAACTATTACTTACTAATGCCGTGCATGGGATTCATGGCCTTGTCCAAGGTCCACAATTTTATACGCCGGGAGAGGGGTATGAATTTTATTGTAGAGTATGTGAAAAGGTTTTGGGCAGACTACTCCTGCTGGCTCTAGTTTAAAATTGAATCTGCCTCGAATTTTATCAGTAGCGCTTTAGAAATATTTTATTTATTCATTAGAAACGAAACAATTCCAGAAAAATATGCTAATGGACAAATGGAAGCTCGCAGAGTTTTCTCCAATTATTCAATTCAGAAGAATTAATACTGCTTGAAAATAATGACAGCCTAAAAAGACTATAACCTAAGTACAGTACTGATGGTACCAGGTAATCTTAAGACTCTGAAGGACATGATGTCAAAAATTGTCAGTTTTTTACCAACTATTTGAAAGTTTGTAGATAAGGAAGAAGGACAGTAATTGACCACTTTGTGGCCAGTTACCTCGAAGAGAATGTCAGTTTGACAAATCGGTCAATGCAAGGATGGACAATGCTCAAGATAGCAGTCAGCCACAACATATCCTGTCGATACTGCTACGTTGAGTGGTGGCGGGGTGGTCGGCTGTACATAATAAGAAGAAGCCTAAAAAGACTCTATAGAAATATTATATTAATATACACGTTTCTGTCTTTTTTTCTTTCTTAATTTCTTAGATTCAATGTTACTCATTCGAAAGCGAAAATTCATTAAAAGAATTTCTTGAAAGGTAGTTAAATATCATTTGTCAACTGTTATTGAAAAATACGAGTCTTCTAAATTATCTAAAGTCAATCTGTACGTAAGTGGAATTTATTATATTTTGAATGAACCTAATTAAAGAATGTTCAAACTCATATGGGAAATAATTTAATCTCTTGACTGAGACATGGTTATAAAATGTATATATGATGCTAAGTAAACTGTTCAGAAATTATACGGCTTCTGAAAAATTATGTTTAATATTTTGATATTCATTTCCAAGATAAAATAACTACATACTGATTCTTTATTTTAATTCATATTTATTCAATATCAACATAATCAAAACAAGCTGTCACTTGTCACGCAATATATTTTGTCTGTAACTTTGCAAAGTTTTATTAACATTCAATCAATTTGAATAAGCTCTGCATCTCATTAACAAATTTATTCACTTTTCTTGATTGAATTAATATTTACATTCAATTGTAGTGTACGTTTCTTTTAAATATACTCACGTTGCAGTGAAGAGTTTTTCAGATATTTTCTTTTTTTTAAAAAAACTTTTGGAGATTTTCACCATTTATTATAAAATATAAATAAATTACGCGAATGTTTTTTTACTCCTTTTAATATTCATTTTGTGTCTGAATCGTAAGTATGCTTTCAGCAGTTTTAAGATATGTTTTCAATATTTCGAATGCTTTATTACATAATCATTATTTATTATGTAATTTATAATGTAATATATTTTAAATTACATATTCTTTCTTCTAGGTAAGTTTTCAATAATTTAAGGAAACAATCTTATAAAAATTTTCGTAATATTTAATTTGTATGCCTTACAATTTTGTTAAAGAATTAGTGGTAGTTTCCACATACTTAAATAGATGCACGGTGAAGTGAAATATTCTTCGAATCAATGAAATGGAATAGTCTGAGTGGATCGTGACTTATTTCTTCGTAATACAATTAGTAATATTCAAAGTCATTCCACTTTCTTTCTGTAATCTTAAACACCAAATTTGTCTACAGCATTTTAAAGGCCCGCAGTTTCAAAAACCCGCGTATGAATATAATGGTTCTTATATATAATGGTTATTTATAATTAGAAGTGCCTTAAGCAATTGCAATAAAATAATCAAACTTATTTTACACATTTTTTTTTAAAAAGCACCTTTTGAAATCTCATGTATTCCGTTTGATGATTTTGCATTTATTTGAAATTTTCGATTCAACTTTAAATTCATTTGCTCCAAGATTATAAAGATGGAATTTTGGAACTGATTTTTCAATCCCTTCTTCTTATACCAGAGGTTTTAAATATTGTTCAATTATCTGTAACCAATGACGATACAATATTTTAGCATTTTCAGAGTTTCAAAATGAATTAGTCTATTAATTGAATTAAAATGTGACCTAATTCTGTGACGCTAAGTAGTTGTGAATAAGAGAAAAAAAAACTGAAATATCTATGATAATTAATTATAAATTAAATATTAAAAAGAAAAAAAATTAAATAATTATATTTTTATACGCTAATAAATATGCGTCTTAAAATTGTATTTATCATTTATCAGGTTTATTTGAACTCTAGAGACTTAGAAATATGGATTAAAGCTGTCAGCAGAATTAATTTCATTCAGAAAAAAAAATTACTTTCTCTTGTTATTGCATATATCCATAGTTTTACAATCAGTTCAAGTCGGTTTACAATTTGCATTATTTTGTTAATGTTTAAATTGTTTTCACATTATTAAAGGCATTCAGTTACAAATTAAAATATAATGGAATTCAGTTTAAAACACCGGCATAAAGATGAAGTTATTACCATATAATGAGTAGAATGAAAAGAAAAAAGAAATGCAGATATGCAAATGCATTAATCTTGACTTGTGGTGTGCATTAAAAACAGACATTTTATATAGGGGTACAAAACAATTTTCAGATTTGCATCCTTCAAATTAGTTTCTTGTAACTTCAACAAAAATTCAAAGCTCATCGTATTTCATCATAAAATTGAGTTGGTATCTCTGCTTTTCCTTTATTTATTTTTATATATTTCAAATTACCTAATAAATGAATGAAATTTGCAGTTTATCTGTTGTCTTGTGGAATTTAAAATACTTTTACAACTTATTAAACAGCTTTTGAAATTGTTGAATTCTTATTTTTACTAATTTGCTTGTTATCAAAAGTCCACCTTTAGAGTAACGAATTAATCCTATCCCCAAAGAAGTATACACTAAATAATTTTTAATTAGTTAGTTAATAATGGGATAAATTATGAAGTCAGGTCCTGTAACAATGTATTTACTACAGATTGCATAAGTATACAGATTTTTGATGTGCTTCTGGAAATTCATGTTTGAAGCATGCTTTCCTAATTGCAACTACTTTGTGATGGTGGAGGTTATGTGGATCTTGCATTTTATACGGACGGCTTACAACACGAAAGCCTTACCACAGTTCCTTGATGAATTGTAATGTCAGTTTTTACTTGCTGACGATTAATAGCATTAATCATTCTTATTGTAAAATTGTCTTTTTTTTTCTTATGCTTAAAAAGTTCGAATTCACGATCCTTTTACTATTAAGATCGGTTCTTTACTTCCACGTACAGAAGAAATGTCACATCAAAGCAAAGGTTGTTTAGATTAAATATATTTCAGAAAGAATAGCTTTTCTCAAACAGCACTAAATAGTGCGTTTCGTGCATATAAAGATTAATAAACAAAAATAGAATTGCAATAGTAGAATATAATTTTTTTAAATACAAAACGCTATTGGAAAGTCCCAAGAAGCAGAATGCATTAATATCGATGAATCTTCAATGGTTTATGATATTTTTTTTTCGTTTGGCTACATCATTGCTTCCTTGTTCGATAATTAAAATGTATCAAGATTTAATAAAAGTTTTTAAGATTTAGAAGAGGTAGAAGTACCAAGTGAAAAAGTAAAATTTCGCAGTGTGACATATTTCTGTATTACGTACGAGTGAATGTCTTATGTATACATTGGGAACAAGTAAATAATTAATATCTCATCAATTACATGGTGTATATATATATATATATATATATATATATATATATATATATGTGTGTGTGTGTGTGTGTGTGTGTGTGTGTGTGTGTGTGTGTGTGTGTGTGTGTGTTAATATCCATTTTTCATTTGTGCGCCCGTTCCGTCCTTCATTTTACCGATGTGTATGTAAAATTTCAGTTTATCACAAAGTCCAGCATTGATTTGCAATTGCAAAAAGTGAGCTATTTTAAAATACAAAAAATTTTATCATGTGGCAGTTATAATTTCACTAAATATATACGTTTTATTGCAAGTTTCTGTTAAGTTAATTTTCGATTTTATAATCGATTTTTCATGATTTCATTATATTGAAATGCTATTTATTCTTCAACAACATAGACTTTCAATATCTTGTTTTAATTTAAATTAATACTCAATGCGATTAAAAGATTTTCATTTTTATTTGTGTAAGGAAGCAAATCTTTTACTACTTTCTTGCAATAAAATAAATATTCAAGAGAACCTCTTTTAATATATTGGTTAACTTGTCTAAATCAATATAGTAATGCATTTGTCGAGGGAAAGACTGGAAAACTTTGAAAAGCCTGGAGGATTCACCACTGAGAGCAACTTTGACGATAAATTAAGATGAATGAAATGTCTTAAAGCAAAATGTAGTTAGAAATGAAAATCAACCAGGCAACATTAGTATATTTTTTTTGTTGGCAGTATGTACTTGTGAAAGAAAGAAAAAGAAGGAAAAAAAATACTTTTTCGGAATAGCAAATTTTGTTACCGCTTTTTTCATCATAAATAATTTCATGACAGTTCATAGTGTCGCCTAGAATTTAATTACCTCACAAAATAATACTCTATAACTTTTACTCCACAATTGCCATTATTTGTTATATTTGATTCATTTTTATCCACCAAAGTCTTTTTCAGTCAAAATTCTATACCTTTTAAAAATGTATAAGATAAATTATTTCTCAAAACTTCACCCATTCTTGTTGAATTTATGTTCAATTCGATCTTCTTTTGCATAAATTTATTCATCAGTATCTATGAAGAATCAAAACCATTCTGTCTTAAGTTATTGATTTTAAGAGATGGTCTGGATTGTAGCGAAAAGTTCCAGATTACCGGAGACATCCCGAGGAAACTTTTTCACAATCTAAGAATGTCTATTATCTTTTTGATTTTAGCTCTCTCTTGAAACTTCTGATGTTAAGTTGTTACAACTTTAAATTAGGATTTATAGCTTCTTAATCATGGAATTTATTGTCTTTCTATATGTATGAATAGAATTTAATAATTGGTTGATTTGAAAAAAGTTTTGACAAGGTATAATGCATGGATGTGATTGACCTTTGCTGCTGTAAATAGTCTGATGAATATTCAGCACTATATGATGAATATTCACAAAAATATACATTGAGATATGATACAAACAGAAAATAAAGACAACAAAGAAATCACGACAACATACGTAGTTTTAGTATTTATTTAGCCTTTTTCTTGAATCATCAACACTGTACAAACAATCGGAAGCAACTGCAGTCACCTTCAGCAAATCTAAACATTTCTTACTTATTTAAAACTTAAAAAACATCAAATTCAAGACACTTTGCCATATTTTTTTCATGCAAATTGTATAAGTTACTTGACTAATCAACTTTTCTGAAACGTTCAACTTTTTCTGTTTTAAACTCAAAAAGGATTATCAAATTCACTCGGCATTGTAATTGGAATGTCTCAGCATTCAGATATATAATATACATGTGAGATGTTATGGGAGATGACAGAATTTTATACACTGATTATCAGCAAATTTATATCTTGTGCTCGAAACACCTCACAAATATATAACATAATTCAAATTTAACTTTTCATAAGAAATGAAAACAAAACAGACATACATTTGAATAATGGTGTAACAGCTGCTTAAAACGATTCTTTAATAAAATTTACTATAATATATAATATTTAATAGCAATTTATCTACAACATAATTAGTCCTAAATATTTGACTAGATTTTTATCAAACAACAAAGAAAAAGGTATAATGTGTCACTTAATGCATAACATTATAGAGAAATCATATAATCACAATTTCTATAAGATACGGATAATAAAAACATATACAATTCATTTTCTTTGATTACATTCCTTATATATTTTTATAAATATTGATTATTTAACTAAATAAGAATAGTATTATAAATCAAACAGTTGCAATTTCAGCAACTGCACTTAATAGTATAAGCAAATAATTAATTTACTCAGTAACATATAAAATAAACGTAAGTTGCACGAAAATATTACAAAAATACAAACAAACGAACAATTCTTTTAAATTTCACTTTTCACATCAAGGCAATTATCAATAAATATATTTCTCTTGTATTATAGAAGAGCTTATAATTTCAAATAAACTATTAGCATTACAGATCAATGACATTTTTAAACACACTTGAAGAAAAATAAGAAAATTTACAAAGAGAATCGCCTTTCTTGATTAGCTTTTAATCAATATTTACACTGTACATGCAGTTCTAGAACCAAATTACTCTTGATTATCATTTTGCGAGGAAAAGGTTTCTACTATGAATATATATATGTTTGGTAACGATATATATTAATAAGTAATATATCTTTCAAAGTTTTTTTTTATTAAGATAAACATTTCATTCTAGAAAAATGTAAATTTTTTCACTGAGAACCATTGTGAAGAGTGTCTAGATTTCACTGTGTACTTTTAAACAAAAAATCATTTTTCAAACTAATTCTCATTTTAAGCTTATATTTATTGAAAATAAAAACAATAAAAAAATAGATAACTCGAAAACATTAGTATAACTTTTCATACGCATTTTTCTTATTCTCAAGTCATCTGTAATAATTTGTATGCAAATATATTTTAAATTATAGTAATATATAAAAAAAAAACATAATATGTTTTTTATTAATTTCAATTTTTGAAATCCCTTATAATTTTATTCAATAAATGTGATAAAGTTGCCATCATTATTTTAGTTCCCAATTAAAGAAAAGATATTTATTCTAAGCTGTTTGGAATTGATAATGATTAAAGATCTTTTTTAGGTTTCTTTTACAGTGTCATATACTAAATAAATATTCTACGCTTTCACTAGTGTATTTCTTTTCTTTTCAAGCTAAAGATGAACATTTTGTAATATTTCAGAAAATGGTTTAATTGCTAACTGAAAATGTATAAATTTCAGAAAAGGGAAAAATAATTCAAAGTTTTCATACTTAGCTTCTTAAGAAAGATTTTTTAATGGAAAAGAGATATTAAAGACATTATCAATACATAAATTTTAATCATATTGTTCAAAAATTCTTTATTTTAATTAATTGGAATCATCCCTTTAGAAAAATGGATGCTTTTTATACTTGCAAGCAAGGATATCAGCAAGGAAATGTTAAACTGAGTTGTTATACCCTTAGTCTCAGTATTTATTTTTTCAGTTTTAACAGATATATAACTTCACTTATAATTTCAAGTTAACCTTAAAGTCTTCAGCGAAATGGATAGTCTTATGAATTAGCAAGAAAATGATGATGTAGAAAAATTCATTTTAATGCTATTAAGTTACGTTGAAAAACAAAGAAGCTTTTTCAAGCACAATCAATACATATTTAACACACTTCAACGTATTACAATATTTAAACATCATGTTAATTAGATTCAGAGTTCATTTTTACTCCTTTTTGTAATTTTGAATTGAGCAAATACTTCAGGTTTATTTTCGTTTCTTGAAATCGTGGTCTTAACACACAAAAACTTTGATAACAGCAAAAAATTATCGTATCCCATAGTGAAATAAATCTAAGCCTTTCGGCCAATCAAGAACGTCACAAACGAGTATTTTTAAACACTAACATGCAAAAATGACGGGTAACAGGCAAGCACTTACAAATATATAAACTATCTACATATTTACAGAGTTTTTTTTTTGTTTTTTTTTCCAAATTTTTCAGTAAATGGCTTATATCTAAATCTATATATACAAGTACAGAAATGCATTATTAACATGCATGAGCGCTTCAGCCTAAAGGTTAATAATGAGTCTAACGCGCAGTATTAGAAAATAGATTTTAACAAGCAAAATTAATTGAGAATTAAAAAAAATTGAGTTCTTTAAAGATAAACTAAAGTATGTACATGAAAAAAAATTAAGATTCGTCGGAATCTGATTGTAAGCAGAGAATACGCCCTAGAAAGAGAAACTTATCTTTATAATTCAAAAACAAACTTAAATATGACATAAAATTTATGCTTTACGAATATAATTAACTTAAAAGAAAAGTTTAAAAATTATAACTAAGTCGTATGGTTTTAAAGATTTCAACGGTATTTTTTAGGTAATAATGAAGTTCAAAACTAAGTTGTAATATGTAAGAAACTTTGACTTCAAATTTTCCACGCAAATAAAAATAACAAAACAAGACAACTGATAAGCCTTCCGAAAAACAGTGAAGCTTTATATGTGCAAAAATAATACATGTTAAACTTCTTTGAAAGCTAAAAACTTCTAAGCCAAGAAGTAAGGAAAAATAAAGTGTTCTAGTTTCACTCCTGAAATAAGGCGGTTGTTTCAAAGAAAATCTAACAACAAAGGATGAATTTATGAATTTTTCATAATTACCAAAGGTTAAGTAACGTCGTAGATTAAATCTAAATTGATTCTACAGAAAGAGCAATTTTATGCAGTAATAAATATCGATAAAAATTTAGTATTTCAAAATGAAACTAGAGTAGTCTTAACTTACAGGTTAAAAAAAGATTAATAGTTTTAAACCTAATTTAAATCACTCAGGAGAAAACATTTTATCCGTCTATATTCAAAAGAAAACAATAGCTGGACTTGAACCCTGGTACCCGACTTCAGGGTTTCAAGTTCTAAAATTGGAGACATAGCCTAGTGCTATGTTTTAGAAACATACGTACTTACACAACACTAATATCAAATCTAGAAAACTGCTGACAATTTCAGCATCATGTGCATTTAACTGAATGAAGAACTATGTACATAAAAGCCTTTGACTATCGATTTGCTTTGAGTTTAATGGAACATTAAAGGGGTCCTCCTACTTAGTATATAGCAAGCAATAATTTTTCGAAAATCTAAGATTTATTATTAAAAATGCCATTTTGACGAGTAATTTAAAAATGTAGTTTTAATTCATTTCGAAGGAATTTATATGTTTTTACACTTGCCTTATGCCTTGCATTGTGAGATATTATCTTTTTGTGAAACTGTTACTGAGTTTAGAACTGCCCCAAAAAAGTTATGAAATTTAATGTTGTTTTTTTATTTGGTTAGGGATGAAATGATCAAGAATTACTGTTAGGGCAATACTTCTTAATTTAAAAATTATTCTTAGTTTGAAAACATTATAAATCTTTCTTTTGAACTGAATATGCCTGTATGTCAACATCTGAATTATTCCAGCCTATTTAAAGGACAATTAAAACTAAAACTACTATAAATTGAATGTTTGTTTTAAGAAATTGTATTTTAAAGCAGAAAGTTTTTCTTCATGTATAAATCTTCTTTGAAATAAAATAACCAATACAAAAATGTACACAGTGCTTTTAGACACTCTTCAATAGTTCTAAAACCAACAAAATTTAATTTAATATTAGACTTTGTAAAACACACCTAAAATTAATGTTTGTTCGCTAAATATAAAATATCGCTTTTCACACTACACTTACAATATCTACAAATGATTCTCTCATCAATGAAATACCAGTTTAAAAACACTCTCAAGTTTGAATGACAATGAGTAGTTAACATAACTTTCTCACATATAAGCTATTTAATTTATAATATCTGTATAAACGAGGAATCATATTATATTTGACTTTATGAGAACACTTTTCTATGAAAATTTCTAAGCATTTCCATGAACCCTTACGGCAGTTCTTCAGTTGGCACATATGCACTTAGTGATTTACAAAGAGAGTGCTCTATTACTTGAAATAAATTTTCCATCATGAATATTTCCACAAATTTTGTTATAACTGTAAATAATATTCCTGAGAAATATGTAGTTTATTTTGGTTATCTATGAATTCATTGTGCTAAAAATAAGTGAAATTACTCTAGAACTGATTTAATTGTTTCCTTCCAAAAATGACGAAGTCTTCTGAGAGTAGTTAATAAGAACGAAAACATGCTTTATCAATAAAAGTATTCAAATTTAAATTTATACGGGTAAAAGAATTGCAGAAAGCCTCCAGAGGATTTAATTGGAAGAAAATGATAAAATCAATTACATTAAAATAATTCAGCCTGTTAAAGCAACTGAGTGTTCATGATTTTCGAACTATGCATATTCAATAATTTGTTCGGAATATGCGTTTCTAAAAATGATATTGCAATAAAAGACTTGTGCTTGCGTATTTTATGACTTTGACGTTCATGTACTTTGCAGGTGATAACTGTCAAACTACATCTGCTCCACATCCGGTATAAAACATTATACAGACTTAAGCTAATAATCGCGAAAAAAGCTTTTTGTTCACAATATCCACAATACACAGTTGAGGACGTGGAATTCATAGTTATAATTCTCTTGTGGACATGGGGACAGTTCTTATAAACCGCTGCACAATACGACATTTTGATATATCCTATATGTCACATTATAGTTGTAGTTCTAACAAACAAAGCGGGATCTCAGAAGCTGTGTATAGCATACAGTAATCGTCTCAAAGGGAGCACTATTTTCTGCTTTGCAAAACAAAAAAATGGTTTAGCATTTAACGGGGGTAGTAATTTATTTACATTTATAAGCGCGGTCTCAATGAATGAAAACGTTTCCATGTACAATAACTGTACGTTTACAGATTCTAAGATCTAGCTCTGTTAACACAGGATAATGGGATTGGGCTGATTTTGATACAACTCCATCGTCATCTGTCCGAAATTGTATGAGTTGTATCTACTGCAAGTATATCACGCGCGGTTACTTCGGGACTGACTTCTGTACCGCACCAGTACCGGAAGACCATTCTACCAACCGCTTTTAAGAAGTCAGTCCCGCCTAAATGAATACAGTGTAATAATATACTAACTACAAATACGAAATGTGGGATAAAGTGAGGGATCACAACTTATACAAAATATAGTCATTGCAGGACACTCCTACAATTGAACATAGGAGAGGGAAGGAACACGATTTCGACAAAATGGTTGAAGGAAGAGAAAACATATGCACAAAAAATTTGTTACATACTTATGAGCATTTGATCTCTCACTTATACAGAGAGAAAGAGTTGTTATATAAACTCTCAAATACTGCTTTGATTCCAAAGTAACATGCAATCTAACTACTATTTAATACTTATTGCTTTATCTGTAAAAGAAAAAGCATATATTTTCATAATTTTGTAAGCAGTTTCATGAAACATACCGGGATATCGGTTTGTAAATAATATGAAAGCTACATTTTGCAACTTGTATGATTACTGCTTGCAAGATGTCCATCGGTAGAACCTGTAATCCGGCACTGGTGCAGTAACAAGCAGAATCCATTTTGTTGCAAAACTTGCTTAACATAGTGTTTATGAAAAGTTAGTTGCGTTCTACTCTTTCAGCTATTAGTCATTATCAGTTCAGTAGATTCTTTCAGTTAATAAAAACACTCCCAGCAAGAGGCTCTGTCGCAACCATTTGACACAGAAAGTGCAATTCTGAGTACGTTTGGGTTACAATTTTCCTTTACTATTCGTCTAAAAATTATTTTATTAATTTCTACTTTACAGTTTTATGTAAAAATTTTTGTCCGTAAAATTCCTTATATTTTCAATGGACTAACAGGTAATTCATTTTGCACACTATAGCAGATTGATGTTAAATTTATTCACGCATTATAAAACTAATTATTTTAATTATTACAAATCGAATGATTGCAGTTATTTCCACAAATTGCTGATGTTATTCCAGGTTCTTTATTCAAGAAGGAAAAAATGAATAAAGTAAGCTAACTAAGAAAGTTCAGAAAATAATTAATATTTATTCTCATAGATATTTGAGTCATGAAGCATCGCTTGCAATTTTTTAAAAATTCAATGGACGACAGATGTTTATATATTTGGACTTCAGAAATTAAAATAAAATTTTTTACAATTCTTGTGTCAAAGAATTCCTGCTATGTAAAATATCTGGACATTTTTCAAGTACGTTATGGATGTCACGAGGCAGTCAAATTTCAATTCATTAATAGTCAAGTTGAGACCTTACTCTAACTATAATGAAGGTTGACAAAAATGTATAATAATAAGATTATAAGTATGCCTCCAGTACTTTTACAAATAATTAGATAACATTATTCAGTAAGAGGCTACTTTTTTAAAACTTCACAGAAAATGAAAATGACCACTGAAAAAGAACATTTGCGAAAATCGAATTAGTAAAATTTTCACTTAAAATCTTAAAATGCATATCATTTAAACTCAATATCAGGTCTTTTAACTATAGTTTAGTACTTGTACATATATGCACTCAAGTTGTATTAAGCAGATGTTTAAGTTGAAACGCAGTTATTGTAATGTGAATGCAAATCAATCGAGACCAAAGAATAAAATAAGCTCGTTTTAAATTAGTACCTTTGTATTATTTTCCGTGCGTATAGCACTTTAATTGGAGGCAGAAATCTTTCTTCTAATTATTCTTTGTCAGTGGCCAGCATTATCGAAAGATGACATTAAATCTCGATTACAAGATTAATATTTCTTTTCAAATGTTTTTGGAATTCATAATCACTACAAGTGTAATAGTCATAATACTGTCTTGGAACGGCTTTGCAGTTACTGATATTAATAGTAGACACAAAATACGTATGGAGCCTTAATAAAACCTTTTCATCTCACCAGAGACATTATTTCTAGTATATCTATTGGCTGGTTGTTTAAAAGCTACCTAAGACCTTAGAAGGATTTAGATATGTTTATCTTGTAACCGAGATTTTGTCATGCGAAAAAAAAAAAGAAGTCACCTTTGAAAATAACGTTGGCGCTTTGGTAGTGATGAGAATAGTCACTAAAATATTTCGATAAAACGATTGGTTATGAGCTTCGTAGATATTGTCTTATTTTTACAGTAAAATTGATTTCAGTCTTACTTCTATAGCACGGCTAACAACTTTAGATAAATATGAGGTCTCTAAACTAATAAAACTGTATATCAGATTCATTCTAAGGTTGCACTGCTTTCACCACATGCGCATGAGAGTTGCGTAGTATCAAAGAGCTTAAGATAAGCTAAATTTCCGGTTGGATAATTTGCATGACTGGAGGCAAAAGTTAACGAATGCAATTTCCTGTTTCCTAATTATTTTTCATCGGGTATTTATTCTGAGCAAAGTGAGGTCAAAATGCATCCTTAGAGATCTTTCAGTAAATGAAACTGAATTATAAAATGTGAAATGTTAGAAAAGTGTCGTCACGTAGTTGCATTTACATAGTTCATAAACGTATGTATTTTAAGTGCAATACTTTTGTTATAAAAGTGTACACGGAAAGAAAAAGCTCAAATATGCGTTTCGATTTAATCATTTGTGATGAAGATGGCCTTCCAGTCATTTGACATTCCATGAATAAAATGCGCGATTTTGAGTACTGAATGTGATTATTTTCAACTCTATACGAAGGAACGTTAGGGAATTCAGATGACTGGTTTGTGACAGATTTACAAAAACCACTCAGTCATTCTACTGTTTTCTAAAAGTCTCAAATCTACGCTTTCGTCCTGCAGAGACGAAACTCTCACTACGCAAAACAGAGACTATACACATTAAGATAGGGAGCGCGTCGCAACAATGACAAAATTGGCACTCGTTTTGATATTTCTACAACAGTCACCACCTTTGCACTCTGAAAATTTCTAGAACAATATAATGATTTTTCCTCTGTGGCACCATTTACACACTTGTGAACGGATTCAATTTGACACAATTTCTTCTTCTTTTTGGCTTTGAATTCCTTCTGCTTTCTTTCTTCTCTTAAATCAAAAATTAAAATCAATCTATTACTGCAATTTTTATTGCACACATTTTAAAGTTTCTAATTTAGCAGAGTAATGGTTATGTTTTGAATGCCTCACTAATTTACGAAATGTAACATAAATTTGAAATAAAAGGGCGAATTCCTTTCACGATTTTAGCAAATAAAGGTGAGACTATTGAATAATTTGGTCAAATTGTGTTGAATGTATAATTAATAATCGAAATGAGTTAATGTATTATGAACCCTTTAGTTTCCTGTTGCTGTTTCCATGTATTCCATTATGTTTTTTTTTGTTTAAAATATGATTCACTACTCATAATTTGCAAGAATGTATCGCAAGATAGATAACACTTTCCATAGAAAAAAATAAAAATTGTATTTAGACAAGATTTTAGCTTCTTACTAGCCTGTAATATCTCAAAAACATTCATTTGAAGAAGGAAATAAACCTTGAGAAATGTTTTTTTAATTAAACGAATATACATTCAATTAGTTCGTCAAAACACAAAAACGATCCAATTTTTTTTTTCTAATTAAACAGGATTTTTAAAAAAAATGTTTCAATTAAAAATTCATTCTCAGTAAAAAGAAAAAAAATCAAGAAAATATTTAATATAATATAGCTTGTTTTTGTGCTACATTATTTAGGAAAAAAAGGATATAGAAATTTTTCAGGATATATAGAGCTTTTTCAATGAAATCGTAATTTTATACATGCTTATAAGTTTCTTGCTTTGTCTAATTTTTATGAATGAATACCTTCACTGGTTCTTCTTATATATAAAGTTAAATTATTTGCATTTATTCCAGATCTCTGAGTATCTAAACTTATTTTTCCATGAGTTTTTGACCGAAGACAATACCAAATTATCTGAAAAGAATTTTAAATATTTTTTTTTCCTAAAACCTTCTAATCAACTGACGAGGATGCAATTCTGAGTTACTTTTAATTTGATGGAACAGTATTTCAAGAAGATATCTTACAAGATAGCGATTATCTATTATGGTGACAAAATTAGATATTACACAGGTCAGCGATGAAATAATTAATCCTGATACAGGGTTTGGATGCTAATTACTGAGAAAATAATTTAAAACTCCCATTATGTACAGTATTATCACAAATTACAGGTCTAAAACGTACAAATTAAGCGTATTTAAGAGAAACCGAATATTATTTGTAATTGTTTATAAAAACTCATTCATATATATAAAATAATAATATGATCTATAGAAATTTTATCAAAGAAGAATAAATTATTATTTTTTGAAGGTTTTCCTCGAAACTTTTAAACTCTCTGTTTAAGACAACAGTAATGCCAGAGAAAACTAGTTTAAGCCGGATCACTAGCCAGTTAATACCATATATCCACTCCCCGCTTCCATTACACCCCTTATATTTATCTATTTGCCCTTTTCCTTCTCCTCTCTCAATGTATTTCTTTGTTCAGACAGTACACGTATATATAATTCCAAGATTTAAGTAAAAGTGCCGTTTATTTTTAGTTTCTTTTTTGCAACTGAGAAAAGTGGCTTTGGAGAATTGGATGCGTTATTTCCCCAGAATATTTATGCTACATTTTTGGTCATTATATAACAAAAAGAAAAAAGAAATAAAGGAAAAAATTGTGAAAATTTGTATTTTGCTTGTTTCAGGATGAAATGAGGAATTAAAACAAATCATGGGCAATGATGTTCCAAGCTTCATGGCAACTTTCTATAGGTAATACAAACCTGACAAATGGAGACTTACGATTTGTTAAAAAGCAGTACTATTCCGTAATGAAAATGGATTTGCCTTTTTGCCTGTTAAACATTTAGTTCATGGAAAGGAATGCTTTGAAAATCTGGAATTGATACATAATTTCATATTCAGAAGACAGAAGGGCAGTTTGCGACGATTTGAAGGTGGAATTTGTGTTGTTTGGCCAACAGCATAGTTACCAAAAAATTCTTAATTTTTTTTTTTAATTGGGCAGCTAGAATAAGATTATCTAAAGAAAATATGGCCGAAAAGAAAGCCATTTGTCTGGAGTCAAAAATATTCAAAGAAAAAGTTTGATTAATCTAAAAAAAAAAAAAAAAATCCCTTACTGATTACGCAAAGTCTGTTTCCATCCTTCATATATGATTAAACCTTATAAAACAATTTATTAAGGTTTTTATTGTTGATTGAGAAGGTTTTAAAGACCTTTCTGGACAGATACTGGGATATTTCAAAGCAAAGCTCAAAGAAAGAGCATCTGTCGAGACTAAAATCCAGAAACTGATAAAAAAGGAAATTTTTGTGTTCAAAATTAAAGCAAACGAGAGAAAAGCTCGGAAATAAATGATATTAGGTTTTCTTCTCAACCAAACATTCTCAAATTACAAATCTATTATGGAAGAGATGTTAGCAAATGTTAAGATATTAAAGAACAGTAAGAGCTATAAAGTTCATTTTCTCGATTTGAACCTGGACTATTTCTTTGAGAATTTAGGTGCAATCAATGAGGAGCAAGGTTAAAAATTTTAATCAATACATAAAGAAAATAGAAAGACGACATCAAGATAAGGTGGGATATCAGTAAATTAACCGACTACTTCTGGATATTAAACATGGGTGACTTTTGGTAAACATAAAAGAAAAAAAGCAGAAAAAGAAGATGCAAATGCAAAACAAGCATATGTGAAGCGATAACATTTTTTAAAAAAAATCTTCGGAAACATTTTGATAAGAATTATTTCTTCCGATATAATAAAATTTTGTTGGGAAAAATCTCACACGATTAAAAAAAAATCGATTTAATATTCTGAGTCAGCAATGAAAACAATATAAAAATCAGTTAGCCAAAATATAACAATTTTCAAAAAGAGATTTTTTTTTTGTAGGCTTGTGCTATTTTAAACTTTGAGTACTTTGTCACAAGTTAATTGATTAAAGCGCTAAAAATATTCTGGAATTGAAAAGAAATAGTCCAATTTCTTAGATAATAAAAGCAACATGGAAAGTAAGATTAAGTAAGTTAAAAACCCTTTACGGTGAATATGTCTCAGATGATCAAAATTCAGTTAGATATATGATATTAAGTTGTTTTCTATTGAATAATACCCTACCATTTTACCCTATTGTGTTATGTGATGGTTTAATATTAACTGGAATGAAGTCAGAATTTGAGAAAACTTGTAGCGTTTTTTAGCATCACTGGGGTGAAAATTAAAAATAGATCTCGGTAATCGAAATTGCGTACAAATGATTCCGTTCGTAAAAGAAACTATTGAATTTCTTGTTGATAATTACATATCTACTTGAAGATTTCTCCATGACTTGATAAGCATCCATGTAATTGAGATTACAGTCCAGCTCAATATAATCTGACTCAAGTCCACGCAATTGGTAGGTATAACGGACATCTCTTTAACTGTAGTATCTATATAGTTCTTTGATTTTCAGTTCGTTTTTTCGATATTAACTACAGGAGAGTACCTTTCTTGATTCTTCATATGAAAAACCCACGATAAGTTTCCACGTCACTAAATCCGCGTCAAAACTGTAAACCAGAAATTTACATTGGGATAACTGGAATGCAGGCATTTCGTGCAAAATTAATTTCATTTTCATGAAACAACATACCTTTATCTGTACTGAATCATGCAGAATGTTCGAAAACAAAGCATTGTCCTGAATGTAAAACTGTTTTTATCAGCACAATGCTCTTAACATTATTTACTCGATAAATCATAATTATTCTTATTCTATGTAGACGAAAATTAGAAGATTGGGTTTTCCACGTGAGTTCAAGATTTATGTCAATTGTTAGATGCTTCTATGAACTTTTTTTTCTTCTTGGGCCATTCTGATCTACAGAAGTTCTAAATATCTTTTGTTTGACTTCTGGATGATGGGAGTCTTGCAGCAGACTACTCTTCCTTGTCCTCTCTGAAGAGGTAGGTGGTCCAGTAGACCAAATTGAAGAGTGCGAACATGAGGGGAAAGAAAATACGCGAGATGACATCAATGCGCTTGGAGCGTGAAGGAAACCTGTTCATCCACCGCCTGCACAGATTCTCCTTCGGGCTCTTCATGTGTACTTCGCACTGGCGCATCTTCTCGGCGTGCAGATCACCGTGATGGTGCACCAAGGGCTTCTGGAAAGAAGGATACTTTAGTCTGCAACATTCAACGATACAAGAAGGCACATTCATTTGTTTCTAATGATGATACAAGGGCCAAATATGATTTTTCTACGCTAAATATTTGGCATCAGGCATATTGAAAACTAAAAACTATTTTCTATGCGTGAGAACTTCTAAAGTCATGGTCACTTTTCAGAAATGAAGCTGCTAATATGAAACCTGCCAAAATTACTAACAGTTCTGATGTGTGAACTTTTTAAAACTTTAGCAAGTTAAAATAATAGACATTAATAGACGATGTAAAGTAATTCTTTAATATACAAAAAAAATAATAATATAAAAATAAATAATATAATTATTTTTATATTAATATATAAAAATATATTTAAATATTATCTTTTAGCTTAAAGTTAATTAAGGTTCATTCCCATATTAGCTTTTCTAATCACAAAAGTAATTAGGGCAGCGATAAGATAATTACGGAGTTATGAATACTGGGTGTAATGGTAACGAACATACGAAAAAGTTCAAGAAACTTCGATATGCATTTACCTTTACCTGAATTATTTTGGCTACTTATTTTTATCCAGTGGATTGCATAAATTTTGTTTAATTGTTTTTAATTAAATTTATCAATTGTTTTATTTACTTGTTTGAAGAATTAGTGAAAACTTGTAATGTAGTAGAAATTTAAAGTGTTTCTTGTGTGAAACTTTGATATAAAATCCATATATTTAAAATCAGTTAATGAAATTAATACGCTGATCGTTTGGCACAGTATGGACAATATTGATTCTCATCACACTGCAAGCGATATATAAAGAAAAAGTCCCTTATGTGTAAATCTTTAATAGAAATCAGAATCTCAAGCATTTTAGATTACTTCAGTAATATCAAGTATACATGTATATATATATATATATATATATATATATATATATATATATATATATATATATATATATATATATATATATATATATATATATATATATATAGCGCGGTTGATGGCTATCAAACTACTAAAATATTTGACTTCAGCATGAAAAAAACTATTAGAATGAGATATTTTTTTCTCTTGTGCTGAAAAAAAAAGTGAAATTTTGTATTCCTTTGTGATTGTTAAGTTTTTTTCCATTACTTAATTCACAAATAAACAGATCGTATAATAGTTGGTATAAATGTATTTTTTGCCGAATGTATTCTAAATTTATTTTATGGCTTAAAATTACCCTTCAGATCCGTTTATAATTTTTTAGAGGTTTTAATACACCCATGGCATCAATTCATTTGTTTTTTTTGAGGTGTTAGATTTACTTTAATTTTGTCTTTTTGTATGTATAAGAACATACATTTTCCCCTTGCATTGGCATCTTTACTGTTAGAGAAACTAACAAATTCTACGCACAGGGACTTAAAGTGATAGTAATGTATTTCTTTCTCTTTATGAACGAGTGTTTCTTGGACACTAATGGTGACACAGGACATCTTAACTTTCTCACTTTCAACGTTACAGGTAGAAAATAAGATATGCGTAAGTATAAATATACATTGGAAAATTAAATGAACTAGTTGTAAGTGAAATAGAAGTTTTAGTTTTTCACGAATTATACAGAAATATTTAAAATACGAAAATTTTCTTAATTGCTTTCATTTGCAAGATTTAATAAATTTTACGGAAAACAATTTACTGTCAAACTTTCCATGACCCCGGTGAAGATCTGCATTCCTATTTCAGAAACACCGCACTATATTCGTAGCAAAAAGGACGTTTTCTTAAAAATAAATTATCTCTCATTAAAAACCAGTTTACTTAAATTAGCCTAAAATGGAAAGATATAATATCGATTTTATTATCATCCCTGTTATGGAAGGGTCTTCTATTAAGGATAATTTAAAGCTTAATTTGGATTTTAAACTAAATATTAACATGGGCAATGTTTATGGACTGTCATCAAGGAATAATAGATTAATTAAGATTGATTTATATTTCGACAGTAAAGTTTGCAGCAATGAAATTTTTATTATTTTTTAGGTAATTTTGTTGTTTAGCAGAATAAAATTGATTGAGGCGACTCCTAAGATATATATATATATATATATATATATATATATATATATATATTTGGAAGGGAGGACAAAAATTTCTGGTTTTGTGTGCCTATTTATTTATAAGCTATAATAATTACCGACATTTTGTTCATCGGATTGTTTTATTGATCGATTGTTTCAATAGTTTGTTGCGCCACTGAAGCATGAAAATACGCCCAATGTTTATGTTAGTAATAAATAATTTCGAAGCCGATAACAACGATTTACAATTTCCTGGGAATTACACGTGTTTTATTGTTTATTAAAAATTAATCTTATCAGGTGATTTTAAAAGCTGAAAACTCTACTTTTTAAGAGAATAAGTTCGAGCTTCACATAGATCTTTTTGCAGCACAAAAGTGACTTTCCGTGCAACACAAAAAGTAATTTTCATATTTTTATCCTGCCTGGATCTTTTAGCCAGAAACATTCCAGTTCATTAACACACAGATAATACTAATAACTTGCAGATAATACTAAAAACAACAAAAGCTTACTTCGAAACCGAGTCTACGAAAATTAAAACAATTTTTAATAATTAGCTAGAAATAGTAATCACTTCCTCCTCATATGACTTTTGTCAATTTCGTCATTTTTTTGTCAAGTTCGCATTTATGGAATAGTTTATAGTTCAAAAAGGATTATTCTCTCATTTTTCACAATTTTTTGAATTTTTTTCAGTATTTTTGAACCAAAGCAGATATTTTTTATTTTATCTACTTTCTAATTACTTTAACACAGATTGACTTTCAAATTTCAGAATAATAAGAGTTCGCCTCTGAATTCAGATATAAAAATCTGCCTTCATTTGGTAAATGAATGGTTCAAAAAATTGATCATCATTATTCGGTTGAACAGGATCTCAGAATTTCATTTTCATTTCAAAGAAGTTATTAGGAATTACTGATATTAATTTTTATGCATAGTTACTTAACTGAAAACATTTTTAAGTTTTTATGCCTTTAACATAAATCTTTTCTTCTTAAAATTTTCAGTTTATGTTTGCTTAATCAATTCTATAAAAATTAATTAGCAGAAGATTTATTAAAAATCATTAATTATCTACATCTAAAAGCATATTAAAGTTAAAAGTAAACTTTGTATGTCGAAATTAGGTAATAATTAAAACATATATGCCTTACATGTTCAAACGGCAGAAGTAAAATATACAATATAGTGAAACGATAACACTTGATAAGACTGGTATAAAAGATGAATATAGCTCATTGAAAATCCGCTTATGAATCAGCGGATGAAAATTATTTTGACTCAACCATCAGGAAATAAAACCGACTTATTTCTTTATTTCAAAAATTCTAAAGTAATGAAAATTCTTGTGAAGATGAATGGTTCTAAGGACATCTTTCAAGATATTTTAAGTTCTATTATAATAAAATTTAGGTAACGAGATTTAACAATATTGAATTATTACCAGAGGCTGATACCTTTTATATTCTCCCTTATAATATTTCAGAATATTTTAACCCAACATAAAATAATAGGCTTCTGTTCATAAAATTTGGGGTCAGGAAACATTGACAGTTCATGTTTATTTCAATACTAGTGATCAAACATGATGTTGTAAGCACACTTTATTTAAAATATTTCAGAAAATTTTATCTTGATTTCGTAATTTCTTAAAAATATTCTTTAAAAATCAGTAAATTTATAAAAGATAAATAAGAACGAGAACAGCGATTAAAATATTAAAAAATTTAATTTTGTATTTAATTTCATATTCAATTATTTAAAAACTTTAGATGAATAACTAAAAGTTCTTCAATAAGAACGTCTTCATCAAATAAAAAAATAGCAGATAAAAGATCAATTAAAAAATACCGTGTTGATGATTAAGAGATCTTATTTATCGATTCTGAAACCCTTTAAAATTAAACGCAAATAAGATGGCAATGTAAATGTGAAATCCTCTGCAGTTTTGGGTTAAAAATGATTGATTAAACTGAATTTCTTTTTGTTTATCACTAATGAATGCTTTACTGGTATTTTATTTTCCCACTTTTCTAAGCCGCGAAAAAATTTTAATGTATGGATTGGAGGGAGATTTTTTTTGAATAAAAAAAGAGTCATAATTGAAAAGAAGCGAAAGAAATCTTTATTCAGCATTAATGCATAAAATAATGTACGCAAACGTGTGAATATTATAACAAGTCACATGAAAATAGCTTCTAAAAAGCCTTTTCCCATTTTATTCTGGTAAGTAATAGCCTGTGGTAATAAAAGGGTCACAGACTTTATTGAAACCTCTCATAAGGGATGATATTGAGCGACCAAGCAATAAACTTAATGCTGATGCGGCTACTGAATAGCCATTCGAGAAAGAATGGATAACTCTTATGCGACCACTCATGTTAGAAGGAAGATATTCAGTGAAGCTTATAACGCAAAGATCATTGATTTTTGCAAAAGCCAGAGTATTTTGATTAATATATATAAAACCGAAGGTTTTTTCCTCCTTTCACAGACCATGGTGAAATCTTTCTTTAACTCTTATTACAGTGATGGATTGTTTTATGTTATTGGCTCCCGCCAAATTGCTATGAACCCTGCAGCTGTCGTATTGAAAAAAGAAGCCATGGAGATATTTATTCCTAGATAAGTACATTTCAGTGGCAAAAGACAGTTTTAAGTAATGACTATATTAATAGGATGTCAGGAAAAAATAAAAATATTTTATTGTCACTGGCTGTAATGGTCTAAGTGTTCTAAATAAGTCAATCATAGAATTCTTAGAAGCTTTATTCGTATTTTATCTAATTGACGAAAACAAATTTATGGTCATTTGTTTTGGTTGTTATCATTCCGTCAAACATACTAGAGTATCTATATTTATATAATGGCATGTGGTATTTATTTATAATAACACAATTAAGTTTAATCTTATTTTCAACTGTTTATCAAAAGAACAACAAATAACATTTTGCATGAAAAATGAGCAAATCCAGTAGTTAAAAGGAAGACAGCTCAAAGGCATATTAGCAAATTACGATTAATTAACTGATTGCAAAAAAATAAGGATTATTTCAGAAAAAAAAAAACTAAAATGGAATTGAACAATTGCATTCTCCTAGGTAATCGTTTTCAGAAAACAACAAACTTGGAAAAGGAATTAAAATAACATTAACAAAATCTCATAATTCATCAAAAAATAAAATTTATTGATCTTGAAGAACTGATACTGTAAATGAAGATTTTTCTGTACAAATGGGATGAGCATGATTGTGAAACTCGTAAAACTCAGCAGCCGTAACAGCTCTAAATATTATGAAAACCTCATTTGAGCCATAAAATTTTAGAAATATTATTCAGAAAATAATAAAAGTTGCAATATATTATTTTAAACTTTATTTTACAAATAGAACAAATTGCAAATAAGTTTTAGAAATGTTTATGCCTAAAAAGGGATGATGAGCGCATTTTTTTCTCACAGGTATTTAGAGGTAATCGGCCTGTCGTCATATTATCTAAAAGTAGTATTAAATTTTTTTCTAAATGAATTTTTATATAATTATAATAAATGCTTTATGAGCATTATTTTATTCTTAAATTTAAACCATTATATAAAATTCAAGAATATTTCTTGTATTTGAGTACAGTTCCAATATTTAAAAAAATAGTTGAAAAATGTAAAAGATTTAAGGAGTTTTTTTTTAATTCTAAAATTTTTGATTTATTAAGTAATCACTGTAGCACAGAAAAACAAATATAATTCATTGTTAAGCAATAACTTAGGAGGGGATTACTTGAGATCAGATGCAGTAACTGCTTATTTGCAGAGAAATATCAGTCTCTTTTATTTCTGCTCTCACTATTATAGAAGGAAACTAGACAAAATAAAAAAAAATTACAGTGGCCTACTTTTTGTCAAATTTCAAAATGTTTAAATAGAATAAGGTTCTTCTAAATCTTAGATATCTAAAAATGATGTTATTACCATAGCAAAAGTTGTAGCTCCATCCTCAAGATGGTCAGCCTCAAGAGCCGCATGCTCCAGCTCCCATTGTTTCTTTTGTTGTTCTTTGGCCATCTTTTTGTGCACGTCACTGCGCGAAGCATAGTTGACTAGTGCAAACTCGAGTAGTGCCCCGAACACGAAGGTCAAACAGACTCCTGTCCACACGTCAATGGCTTTGGTGTAAGAAACGGGTGGCAGGGATGCATTGATACCAGATGTTTGAGTTGCCATGGTCAGCAATGTGGTCACTCCAAGAGAGACACGAGCGGGAACAGCATTCTGGTCCAGCCAGAATGACACCCATGATACAATGACCAACATGCAACATGGTATGTAGATTTGGATAAGATAGTAACTGAACTCTCTCTTAAAGAGAAGATCCACTTTCAGACAGCTGTACTCTCCTGCAAAGGAAATAAACTAACGTCGGTTAGATAGACTCAATATGCATCTGTCATTTTCTTTCTACTGAGTGGTTTCATAGCATTTTAATGAATGCCTACCAGAACTGTCCAGGCCATAAAATTTACTCTTTTTTGTTGCCACAGAAATAGAACTTCCTTTATTTTTCGTTTCTGTTACTCGGGAGAAGATCATGCAACATCGGCTTATTTGTTCATAAAATATTACCGTGAACAAAATGAAACATTTCTGTTATATTTCCTTTACATGAGATGATATCGTAACTACTCTTCCTATAACGCCTGACATTAAGCAGACTTTATTTCTGGTCCAGTTCTGTAACAAGCAGACTGACGTTTAAGAATTAATATTGCTGAAAAATTTTTAACGTAGATTTATCAGATTAAACTTGAATGGTAAAGGATAAAATAAGAAATTAAATTTTCGCAATTAATTAAATAATCTACAAGTTCATCTTCAAACTAACTTTTATTTTGAAAGTTCATAAAATGAATAAGTTGCGTGAATAAGCAATTCATTGTTTTTAGAGAATAGTATTGGATGCCCCACAATATTTTTGATGGCAATATTCAGAAAATACTTTAATTTTTAGTAAACTCGTTTCCTACATTTTTGAATGTGAGATTCTATTGAAATAGCTTAAAAATCATCTTTACGTATTTCTCAAATAAATAAATAAATAAAAAGTGACGCGAAAATTTGGTCAAATTAGGAAATTGTGAACTTTATTTCTATTAAAATTACTAGATTTACTTTACAAATAAGAAAGAATTTTGGTGGGCTGAGTGCAAAACGGATATATTTTTCAGTAAATTTGACTTATTTTAAATCATATAAGAGGAGAAAATAGACATGAAACAAATTTATGCGCCTTCACTGATTCTCTTCCGTTTTAGTATTTTCCAGAAGGATATGGAAATAGAAAAAGTGATCGATTAAGTATTTAAATTAATTAAAAACTCTAGTAAATATAATTTCATTCGACAAAGTCTTTTGGTTGAACAGTAATGCATGGTTTGTATTGACATAAAATTCATAATTTTATATTTTGTAGAATTTACATCATAAAATATAATTTTGAACAAAGACACCAACCTGAACTTACCTTCTGTATCGAAGCGAGATATGGAATTTTCGCGAATGAGACTGACATTCTTAATAATTTTTAAAGAATATGTCACTTACCTCTAAAACTCTCAATAATTATACAAAGGCACGAGTTCCTACTTGGATGTTATATCGTTTACATTCATTATACTTTTTTTAAAATTAATGTTATTATTATTTAAGACCAGCTGCACAACTCACCTGTATTTGTTCGACTAGTACAATAGTCGGTGAAGAACCTTTCCAAAGTAAATCGGGGAAGATGGAGGTTCTTAGTCACTTGCACGGGGTCCCCTTCTTTCCAAAGAAAAACTAAATCTTCAGTGGTATAACCGTCTAAAATAGAAAAAAAAGAGACACAGTAAAACTTAATAAGTCGAATTTTCAACTATCCATTTCTCCATATAAAAGACAATAACTTCTCAGTTGAACTCTGATAACTCGTTAATTTATTCAGTTAAAATTATCATATTTATTGTTTCTACAAAACACGAAACAGGTATCTTATAAAAAAAATCTTAAGTTTCATTATCTTTAAACGTTTTTCAACATTTTAAAGTACATTAATTTGATCTGGTAAACCAAAAGTAAAAGGTGTGATTCGACTTATCAGAGTTTTACTGTTCTTCTGAAAAAGCGCATAAAGCTTATAGACTTACCTCACAATGCAGCACCGATTATGTAAAAAAATCTCTCAGTATAACCATGGAATAGAAATAGGAATGTGATTTCAAGGATCATAATGATAGGTGCATTCACAAATGATGCATTTTACTTTTCATCTTTTAATCATTATTTCCCGATATTGATCACAGATTTGTCTTTTGTGTAATGCTATATGGTGCCTTAAATGATCTCTAAAATTGTGTTTTCAATGTAAATACGGTGCGTTTATGAAATAATTTGATACATGGATGCAGAATAACTTCGAAATAATTATTAAAGCATTAAGCGAAATCATGGAAATAAAAATTAATACATGCTAAAAATATTTAGTGGAAACTATATTTAATAAACAGAAGCCATCAGGACATAAACAATTAAAAGGGGCTAAATTAAATTAATGGAAAACGAGAGAAGAGTTCAATAATAAGCCAAAGCCATTAAATGATTAAAAAAAATTCATAGAAAAAAAACCCGACCAATAAGCAATAAATTGAAACTGAGTCTAAAAATGTATAATGAACTCATATCTGTAAAAGAAAGTTAAATAAAAATTGAGTGGAAAAAGTTATTTTGATACCCTGCTTCTGACTAATAACTCTTCCTTCAAATCCTTTGTCTATATGAGTTTTGCCGACAACCGAGTTTTTGACTACATTCAAATAAATGCCTATAAAAATAATGCTATACTTTACCAATTCTATGCGTTATTTAACGAAAAAAATTCATAAAAATAATAAAATTTCAATTGTTTTAATACTTGTTATGATTTAATTAAATAGCACACTAAATTTCATATGCGAATCAATTATGTCGGATATATAGAACTAATCAAAGAAGCTGTCAGAAGAAATATCAGGGAAATAAAATATTTATTGCTTAAATTGTGACAGATTCATGTATAAGCAACCATTAATGAAAGTATTTTCTAATTTTTACTTATCTCAAATTGTTTTCGGATTACACTAAAATGTTACATACTGTATTTTAAACTTAAAACTTCTATTTTACCGAATACTTTGGATCGAACAGCGATTCTTAAAATGAATAATGTTTATAAAACCAGTTATAAGACTGGTCATTTTTGAAACGTGAGTTAGTTTATCGAACACATTCCCGTCCATTTTTTACTTACTCCACCACCAACCAAATTTATCCCAAACTGAAAAATACGAAATCAAACAAAGGAAAAGAATTGGCGCTCTGTTGTCTATTGAGGTACACAAACGTTCTCTCTCTAAACATGTAAGAAAAACACAAACACACGCTTCCGGGGGAGCCAAATAAAAAAAGAAAAAAGAAAGAAAGAAAGCATCCCCAAATAGTAAGAAAAGAGGCAAAAGATTCCTATAACGATCTGAGGCAACGGTGACAAAGCAAGAGGAAAGGTGGTACTAAACGCCTGGCGGAAAGGAAGGGAAAAATCAGAGAAGTTAAATAAAAAACTCCCCTTAGAGGAACAACTGAGGATCTCGTAGGTCTTAACCAGCTTCGATTTTTACGCAAAGGCGTCGCATTTGGGCTCCCAGACTGGAGTTCGATTTCCAATAGCCTTTTCTTTTCGACAGTACTCTACCACTCGAGGATGAAAAGTTCCACGAATCGAATCATAATCATCGTTGTTGAATCGAGGCCACGAATGGTAATTACGATCTCCGGCGTTTAATAAATAAATTCGAATATAATTTTAAGCCTGGGAAGTGGCTAAAGGAGACAAAAATCGATGGAATAAAGTAATTTTGTTCGAGGAAATTCTTTTTTCATTATTTTTTTTATTCCCCCCACTCTCTTTTACTTCAGGTGTAACGCAGCCTTTCCAAGGGTCATTTGATAAATATTAACGATGTGCCATTCGATTCATCTTACATTTGTTTCAGATTGCAGAAATGATTTATAATTTGTAGAAACTGTTAAATTTTTGCTAGTGTCAATAATTTCTTACAGTCTCTCTGGAGATTCGATATTTGAGTTGGCAGCGTTATCAAATTGCCTAGCTGGAATTTTGAGTTAAATTGAGCGTAGTTTTCCTCTCCTAGTTTCAAAAGTTTTAACTCTTCAATTAATTGTGGATTTTCGAAACAGTAAAATTCTGTAAGTATGAAAATTTTAATATTCTGTTATGGAATACATTTGACTTTAGAGAATGGGTTTGATTCTTACTTCTCTTTCTAATAACTTTTACATTTTCATTTCGCTTCATAATTCAAGAATGAAACATTCTACGAAAAAGATTATAATTATCATTGTTGAGTCGAGAACACGGTTATTTTATTAATCATACAGTCGTTTAACACTGATTTTCAACGTTCCAACATCTTTTCACTGAAAGACATTGCATTTGCTTTCCATTTGACATTATTTCCTAGATTTGTTCTTTTCAGCAAATCTCTTGCACTTGAGGAAGAAAATTTACACGAATCGCCTTTTTATCACCACTGTTGAATGGAAATTAATAATTAAATTATTTTTTGTTTTATAAATAACTATTTTTAAAAATTCACATCTGTTTCAGAAAATAAAATTTACATTTGGTTTTGAGATAATCTGACATTCATAGAAATCATTCATTTCTTTGTAGACGAATTCAATAAGACATTCGGAAAATTACATTATTAGTATGGTATAAATGTTTCTAATCATCTAAAAGGAATTTTGAATTTAATAGAATGATTTAATGCCATATCCCATTTTAATTGAAACATTTAATGTCATATGCTTATTTCAAAATCTGAAATCAATTTCAAGTATCCAAAGTACATCTTTTGATTTCTTTGGAAACGCTTTGTGCAGTTGTAAGAATTTTAAGTCACATTGGGTTATCGAAACTTAACCTCAATTATTATTTGCCACAAATAGAATCTAAATTACATTTTGTGTTCAATATTTATCGCACACAGAATAGCTTACAGAATCTTAGTATGGAATATGACGTAATTTATGAGCACAGGTTTATAACTAATTATCGCTTTTATTTTATAACCAGCAAATGTTTTATCCTTTCTGAGATATTTATCAAATATCAATGCAATAAGACTCAAAAGTTTAGACAAATAAAGAATTTACATGGGGTTAAAAAAACATTTATCCAACTTTTCTAAACTTGCTTCAGTATAATGTATAATGTGTATATAATATTTAAAGTATCTAAAACTCAATTGTATGTATTGTAAGTTGCTATTTGGTATTAAAACATAATTAACACTGTCTTAAAAGTTCCAACAAAAAATAAATTAAAACAAAATAAACTAAAATTTGTAACTTATAATGGAAATTTAATGCTGGTTGTCTTCACAATGAAGCGTGTTATCGAATACTGGAGTGCGCATACGTGTCAAATTCTTTGATCTACTGTTCCTAATGAACTTTGCGCTTCACGAACAAACACTTGTTTAGTTCTCTTTCGTTTTTGGATTATCCGATCATCGCGTTTCTTTACGATGCGAAGTCCGATACGTCTACATTTCGCTTCCTACTTGTTTTCATTAGCTAAAACTTGACAAACAAATTTCTTTAATATGATTCATGATTGCTGAACGTTTTTCAGTGAGCTTATCATTTGCTTTGAATCCCCATGTTTTAATAACTTCCTCTGCCTGAATTTTCTTCGTTGTTAACTTCTTAACTATGAAAAATTACTGCATTGAAAACTGAATTACTTGAAATCTGTTATGTCATTTTTTAATTTACATAATGACATGCAATTTGCATAAAAGTGTAATCGTATCTCACCTTTTGCAACTAACTCATTTTTGTTTTCATACAAAATTTCACTTTTAAAACTGATCAATTTTTTGTTTTCATACAAATTTTCATTTTTAAAACTGATAACTATTCTTTAAACAATTTTTTTTTGTGATGAAACTATTGAAAAAAAGATTTAATTCTATTAATTTTTGAAATTATAGTTAAATGACATAATTGTCTAAGCTTTTGCATCATACTGTATGATACTTTTATAGGAATCATAAACATGATTTTGATTAGTTATTATTCAATTGTCTACTTATTGTTTCCTAAATATTAATATTTTTCATTCAAATAATTATTCAGGAAATCTTACAAATTACATATAAAGAATTCTTATATTGGGTGTGAAAAGTTTTAAAATGAGGCATTAACTACAAGGCAACAAATTTTTATCGCTTGCTGCGAATATTATGCATGTATTTCCAATTAATGATAAGAGCTAAAGAAGCTTGTATTCTAACGTTTGCTTAAATGAGCAGTGAATAATTCATCATGCAATGCATTCAATTTTCTCTAAAATATTTCTTAACTATTATTTATTTACTCCAGTTCCAGGAATTTTGGAAGCTTTATTAATGAAAATTTCTTTATTTAGAAACTAAAAGGCATATAGTAAAATTGTTTTCCATCTGCAATGGATACTGTTTTCAGTTATTGACTTGAATTCTAATGGTTGCTTAAATGAATCGCGAATTGTAAATCGTGCAAAATATGAAAAGAATAATTCCTCATTCTATTTCGAGACATTTCGATAGTCAGAAGAGCAACGAAGCGTCCGAGATTTAATCCGTAAATTTACTGCACGAGTTACGTAATTAATGATGCTATAAATTTAGATTCATTCACTTAGTTAGAAAATGCGTGTAGTAATGGCTACTTTAAAGCAGCAGAAGGGCATAACTTTGATGAATTAAATAGTTTTCCAATTATAAAACGAGATTTTCAGTAGTTGCCCATGCTACCAGAACAAGGTTATCTAGAAAATCTGAAAATACTTCGTGACATATCATTAGTTAAAACATTATAGAGACTGTGGAAATAACTAGGAAGAAATTCAGAATTTGTATGAAAATAATCCCTTAATTGCCTGATTCTTGTATTTAAGATATAAAATGCGGACAGAGAAGGGAGAAGTCTTATATATATACTATGCAAATCATACACATGACTTTTATTTTAGCACAAGATTCAAGCTGAAAAAGATATTTTCTCCCCTTGAGAATTTTCAATTGTTGATCAGACAATACGCTCGAGATTACATCTAAATACTTCTACAACGAATAGAGCTATATTATGATAATGTACTATAACTGTATAACACAATTTATTTAATCAAAATATATTCACGTAGCCTTCGAAACTGTGTGGTTTCAGCATTGCAGATTGCAAGAGATTTAAACAAACGCAAAATATTTCGTCTTTTATTTATTTTAATTCATAGTAAGTGACAAGGCTTTAGTTAACTGATGTCATTTTCCACTTTTGGATGTCATGAATTATGGTTTATACGTATGGATAATATAATGATTAATTTAATTTCGTCTGGAGACAAATTACAATTGATTTAATTTTTTTTCCTTCCTGCTTAAAGGCTTTCTAAAATAGAAGCATAGTTAACGTATATCTGCGATGTAATACAAGATGTTGAGCAAAATTGCTTCGATTAATTTAATATTTATGCAAAACCTGACGTAATATTACAATATTTTTTCACTTTTTGAACCAGAATCTTTAAGAAATATAATTAAACAACCGAACAGATTGGAATAAATAGTGAGGTAACTAATTCTTTTTTTATTTTTAATAATTTCTATCAAATTTTGTCAGATTGGCTAATTTAGGAGTTAAAAAAAAGCAGATTATTTTGAAACATAAATACAAGGAAGAAATTTCAGCTACAAAAATTTTAATTAAATATTTATCAATTAAACCACATTTTAATAGATAATAATCGTTCAGTAGTTAATAAAAATAATCATTCGATTTTTTTTTTGTTCATTTTACTGTTGACACAAAATATCATTCAATTTCCAGTTCTTTTCATGAATTTTCTGGTAGGCACATTTAAAATATGTCGAGGTCAAACAACCTCTCCCTAATGAAGTTTAGAAATAGTGGCAGGTACGCCAGGCTTAAATTGTCCTCGTTATCTGGCAATTGTCCAAAATTATTTCTCTAAAATGTCCCAAGGGGTTTCAAAACTAGAAGTTAGTCGAATTAATTGAAGGAAAAATTTCTGATACCTAAGTTTAGTATATTCCATTGAATAAACTGTACGTCTATTTATTTTGAAAATTTAAATTTTATTCATGGCAAAAAAAGGTCGATTCGTAGGTAATTTTTTCTGGCAATCCAGTGTAAAATAATAGTTTTCTAAAATGTTGTGATCATTTATTAATTGAAGCGTTTAATACTGATGGGCTCGATCATATAAGCAACGAAAAGCGACTTTAATGAGCGATGGTTAGTTAGTCAGAAGATTCCTCTTGGTTAAGCATGAAAATTGTACCAAATCATCTGCGACGAAAAAAAAAATCAAAATTATTACCGTCATAAGAGTGAAGAACTCAATGGTCTACGCATGGTCTATTCAACACATTTTTTAGCCATTTTCGTTTTTTAGCATTGAAGGAAAGTTAAAGTTTAAAACGAAATAGAAAGAAATTAAGTGTTTTGCTTAGAATGTCACGCTCGTCTTGTTGTACCTTCATTAGGAGTTTTTGGCACTAATTACTAGCACGAGCATAACGCGAGAAAAAGTTTCCTTTAATGAAAATCCGTATAAAGAAAAATACTTTTAACTGTAATGGAGCTAAAAAGTCAAGAGGATTTTTTTTTTCGTTTCTTGAATTTTTTTTCCCTGAGAGAAAGTTCTTTTTAACAAGGGAACGTCGTTATCGAAGGCTTTCCATCGATAGTAATTCTGTCATTAACGGGTGTAATATAATTTAATTTTCAGCCACTTTTTCCGTAGTGTGAACAATCAGTAATCCGTGAGCCAATGTTTGCTGATGGGGTTTTATAAGATTATCGCTTCTTCTCCTAAAGCTTCGAATAGATTATGCCTATAAATTATTTTTCGAACCGTGTTGTTTGTTAAACAAATTAGAAAACATTTCGAGAGAAACGAACAGAAAGAAAGATTTACATTTCTGCTCCTTTCTTGTAAAAAAAGAAAAGCCAAGGATTTGTAAAAATGGACAAGGAAGGAAAGAAATATTATGTGTAAGATGTATAAATTTAATAAAAAATTGTTTTTATTCTACAGTGAAATCACAAACTGATTGAATTGTAAATTCATATTAACTTTTAAAATAAAAAAAAAAACAGTCAGCGGCTCAAGATTTTAAACCCCGAAGCCAGTTATGCAATAAATCTTGTCTCTCATTTCCTAATTTAAGTAAAAGATAAGGAAATTAAAAAAAAAAAAAAAAACTGATCCAGGGAAAAATAGTTGGACGAATAGTGATAAATCTAAAACAAAAAAAAATCCTTTTAAATTCATCTTCAATAACTACTTTGAGTTAAAAGAATTATTTGAAAAATGTTATTAAAAAATAAGTATCTTAGAAAAATTTAATAAAGAATGTCTAAGAAAACTGATTCATTAATATTTTGTAAAACTGATGCATTAACGCTTATGTGCTATAAAATATCATTTAATACTTTATAATGAAAGAAAGTGGGTAAAATCCAATAAAAGTTGTAATCTTCTTATAGACTCCATTTCTAAAAATTTTCAAATAATCCTTGAAATTAACTTTTTTTTTAAAGAAGAATGAACAACAATGTTAAAGGGAATTTTGCAACCTATTTGAAAAAGCAAATTTTATTACATTACTTATAAAGTCGCATGAATTTTATAAATCAATTTGTACCGTATCGTCAAAGATTGCCTGGGGGAATTTTATTTTTTGTTCATGATCCCATTTTTTGAAAATGGATTGCTTTCAAATACATGGATCAAAAATAATATTAAAAGCTATATTTCGACATCCACACAGAGCACGAAAAAATAAAAGAAAAGATATTTCTTCCGATGAATTTTGCTTAAGGCAGATATTATTTAGGTTAGTAGGGAAATATAGGTGCAATTCGAGGGGATTTCCTTTTTCGAATTTAGTTACTATATCCAAATGATACATGTGTTTTTTCTGAAAAATTATTTTCCATGTCATTTTTTATTTCCATGAATTCTAGATAAAATATAAAATCATGTATTTTTTTTATCTTTATTTATAACAAAAATGAATGTGAGTTTGTGAGTGTGTTGGCGTTCTACAGGATATACCGTTAAACTTAAATGAATCAAACTTGGAGCATGTATATTTTCGATAGTGGGAATCGGCATCTTGGAGCTGTTTTTATTAAATTTTAATTAAAATTTAAGCAAATTTTTGGCGTTTTTCAACAATAAGTTGAGAAAACATTACAGTACTATATAACTTTTATATCATTTTGAAATTAATAAATCTTTTCAATGATATCGCTTTTCTTGCCGCATAAATATTTTTACTACACTTAATCAATTTTTCAAAAATATTTTAAGCCTATTTCCCAACAAAAATCGGAAGAATTCTGAATGTATTTTAAAAGAATCACAAACAATAATACACATATAAAAACCTGACAATTCTGGAAAATGACCAAAGCTGTCGATAAAATTCTCTATTGCTAATATTTCTTCTTTTTTTGTTTTACAATACGAATTTCTATCTGTTCTTAGCCCAAACCATTATTGACAAGGTAGATTTCATGAAATCAAGCGATATATTTACTTAATCTCTGAAGAGTGAATAAAAGATTTAAAATCGTATTTAAAATACTACACACACCAAGATAAAAGGGAAGATATTCGATTTTAATTATAATTATTATTAATTAATTAATTATCTAAAGTAGAAAAGAGATTCCATCTTTAAAGTGTATTAATTTTTTATAAATTTTTGGTGGAGATGAAAAAACAAATGAAGTGCATTGTAAAATGAGTAGAGCGGCGTAAGTCTAAATTACGTATCTATCAAAATTTGAAATTAAAAATATCTTTCTGAAGAAGCCATACAGACTAAGTTATATAAGAAATTTAATTAAAAATTAAAGCTATCATTAAACCTGGCGAACCAGCTGGTCGCCAAAGGCAGCTAGTGCACAAATAAAACTGAAATGTGGGGGTGAGAGAGATTAAATAACTAAACAACAAGAAATCAAGTAATTTTTATAAGCCGCGTTTAAATAGTGTGTCCAAAGGCCTCAATGTCAGACATGTCGAAATGTAAACAAGATATGATACTATTTTATATACTTATCGACAGTCATATTTCTGAAGTGCTTTTAGACAAAGAGTTTGCAGATATATCTGATATACTTACAACTCGCCATAAGAATGGAGCAGGTTTGCTTATCCAGCGGGTAAAACTTCAGATCCATCGGACAGGACAAAACTAATGATATTCTGAAAATTCAATAAACAGTGAATGAGTTCACTATGTTATAATTTTTAATTAAAAAAATATTGCAAGAATTATTATTTATAACCATTGATCATAACTTTACTATAAACAGTTTAATACATTAATTAACTATCAAACAACGGCATTTAAATAGAATGATTTCGGCGATGCGTCTATGTATTGATACATTTGGTGATTGCTTTTATTATGTAATGAACAATTCTTGTTACCTTCGCTTAAAGATATAACAGGAATATAATACTTTTATAAAAAGTATTGATTTGGTTTAGATAATATTTCTTACTATTTCTGAAAAAATATTCAGGTTGGACAACTTTATAAATCTTAATAGAAAAACTCAGTTAAATTTTATGAGAAAAGGTGAAATTGAATGTTAATTATAAGAACTATTCAGTAAAAGATTACAAATAGTATAATCGATAAGAGGGGAAAAGTTTCTTTTTTTTTTAATTTGAAGAATACAGTCGTTTTACTAAGTTCCAAAAAATTTACACTTCTAATTGCAATTTATTTGGCTCTCCAAGGAATTTTATAGAATAACGAAATGTTTACGCATCGATCAATAGCATGAGGAAATGAATTCATTTTCACTCACCGGATACTGTATAATACATCTCCGTTTGGGTGTATCCGAAGGAGGACGTTGGGCATAATTATGTTGTGAAAATGACCCTCTTTTTCGTTGGAGAAAAACAAATCTGGTTTCCAGATCTTCTCAGGGTCTGTCAAAGTCAGGTAACGTACTTGACCACCCAAGTCATCAAATTGCAATCTTTCATCTCGCCACTGCTCACGAAAGGTCAGCTGTACGCTGTATTCCTGTGGAAAAAAAATCCCAAATGTGTATATATTTCTAAAAATACATATTTAAACAAAATCATCTCCCAACTTTGTATAAATGTTTTGGTAAACACTCCACAATATATATATATATATATATATATATATATATATATATATATATATATATATATATATATATATATATATATATATATATATATATATATATATATATATATATATATGTAATATTATTTGTTGTGAAGCATGATGCAGTTTGAAGACAGTGAAGATACTTTACTTTTTGTGACGTCGTTTTATTTCATTTTGAAGAAGCAAGCATATGTACAAGCGACGAGCACACAGAACGACACAGAAAGGAATGAGAAAAAAGCTCTTGGACATTTTATCCCTGGTCTTATATAACCTATGATTTTGATAGGGAAAATTTTTCTTTACAGTGCTAACGTATTATGAGATTTCGATAGGGATTTTCATTACACGGGTGGACAAGGTAGGGGAAACACAGGGAGATTTTAAAAAAGAATTTGTTTGATCAGCGGTATGTTATCTCTTCACGCGTAGTGTGGGAAAGTTAGATTTTAGCTGATTCAACAATTTAAAAAAGCTTCTCTTGAATTAATTAAGTAGAGACAGTGGAATTGTATCACGAAATAAGAGAATATTTTAGAATGAAGTTACTATGGGCTAAATTAAGATGAAGTTATTGTGAAAATTAATTAAATTGAAATTAAAGTTAAAATATCATTACATATATATATATATATATATATATATATATATATACTTGGAAATTACTTGACTCTTATTCTTATCAGTGCATGGGAATTCCAGCAATTCAAATTTTACCTTTTAGATAAAAATACATCACAAAGGTATATTTTATAAATTCTGATGCATTCATGTTGAAAAAAAAGTTATTTTCGCTTTGATTTCTTAGTGACATTTTATTTAGTTGGAATATCTTTATTAAATATAACTTTGTATCATACCATAAAATCATTGATATAACCTATGCGAAATGTTACATTGCACTTATACAGTGTGAAACCTTTAAAAAAGACTCTCCGCATGTTATTTTATAAGAATAACCTACATTACAGTAAAAGATTTGAATCCCCATTTTTATATCTGAGTGGCTGCTGGATGGATGAAAGAGAATTCCACTTTTTTTTAAAGTAAGGAATTACAATAAGGATAAAATGCAATCATTTTGCCCTTATAATATTATAAGGACAAATTATAAAATAGAGTATAGTCACAAAACAAACTTAAAAAGGGTACAGAAAGCTAAACTATAATAATAAAAAAAATGGCAAAAAATTAAAATATTTTTAAAAAAAGAATAAAATGGGAAAGTTTTGAGTTGCTGGAATTATATGCTAGTTCAAAAGTATTCATCTTCAACGACTTTCCTCTAGAAGAAGAATGTGGACGAACTGCATAGGCTGTCAATTCCTTTAAATTCATCTCAAACAAGCTTTATGAAATTTTAACTCATCGACTTAAAAATTTCCTAAAAATCTTTACGTTCTGTTAGTAATATTTTAGTCATATGACTAGTAGTAATATCCCATATTCAACTAGTTAAATCACTATAGTACATTGAGTTAACTGTCTAATTCTCAAGCATCATAATCGATTCCATTTACAGTAATAGCGTACCTATTAAGTCGTTTAAAATGCGTATAAATTTAACAAGAAGCATTTTAAACTTGTTGGACATAATTAAATAGATTAAATATTGCCTTGAGAATATTAAACTTATTGCATTTAATTCTACTCGTAAAGAAAGGCAATTACTTGCAGAACTAATCCTGTTAATTAAAATGTATTTATCCTAACAGTGCATCGGTTTCCGATAGATGAGCGTGACGTTCTCATTAAGGAAAATGTTTTAAGTATACTTGCAAAGTTTAAATTAACTTTATTGTATTTACCACTCGGGACAAAAATATAAAAGAAGACATCCAATTTATCGAGGTACCGGAGATGTAAAAATAAATCATACACCGAAAGGAAGAAAAACAGTTAATTAATAAGGCTTTTGTTCAGTATTACAATGAAAGGATAAAAGCGGTAGTTCTTTCTGTATAAAGCTCTCTGTTTATTTTTTTTAATTAAATCAGCTGTTTATATCGATGATTATGTAACAGCACTAGCAGCAAAACACTTGTGGCAAAATCACTTGATAGATGTGAAAAGTTCTAAAGCTAATGGGAAAATATTCATTGTTAAAAGTCAACATCAATGAAAAGCAAGAATTATTAAATTTTTGAAGTAAAATAATGGATTTTAAGTTTCAAAAACCTAGATCTTCAATTAGAATTACACAGAACTCTTGACACATACTTGAATGTTGAAATTAATTAATCAGTTGTCTCTTAACGAGGATGTTGTTTTGAATTGTTCTCCACGAACATTTCAAAAGGCATTTGATAGTAGTTGGAGCACAAATATGTATAGATCTTTTTTGCATAAACTTTACTAAAATGTCAACTAGGAGGTTCAAACTCAGTAAAAGAATGAAGATAATTGTTGTAGTACACTCAATTGTGCTTGACTGAGATAGAATTTCTAATGAAATAATATACTACTAAACATAACAATCGATGAGTAAGCTTTATAATTAATTTGTCTTTAACAATATCTTCGTTATTTTGTTTTGTATTTCAATAAACATAATATTTTATCAATGCAAGGGTAATTAATTTATTTTAGCATGAAAAGAAAATAATTTATATTTTAAGTCCGATTTTTATTAAATACAAATGCATAACGTATATTTTTCATTTGAAAAGAAGTTAATTCGCAATAAATTTATACGGAGGAAATAAATAATAGCATTATACTATTAAAAATATAATCTTAATAAAAATAAATTTTCATATTTCTTTACTTCATAAATAAATAAATTGAAGTAACAAATGCAAACTTAATTCAATTAATATACCTGCTGGTTGTTTAAATTCATTAAAACGAAAATAACATGCTCAGAAATGTTTGGGGATAGATTGTGCTTTTAATAAAAATTTTAATGTTTTGTCAAATGAGTACTTTTAATGGCGAATTTTAAAGATGATGAAATTTTAATGGTGCTTTTGTCAAATGAATACTTTTTTCCTGCAAATTGTTTTTCCTTCAGTTAAAAATTTATCTCTGTACATGCTTTTACTTAAAACATTTCATTCATATTTTTGTCTTGAAAATGATACCGCTATTAAATATTCTTTTTCATTAATTGCAAATTAAGAAATTTTCTTATAATTACATTTCAATTTTTATTTCCTTACATATTTGCAGTACTTAAATAGACTAAAAGATTCATTTTCTGCGTTTAAGTCTTTAAGGAGAAAAATAGACTGAAATAGTATAATTTGGCAAACAAATTTCAAATGAACAAATTGTAGAAGATAAGTATTAAATTTTGAAATTAAATGCAAGTTACTGTAAGTTTAAGACTTCAAAGCAGTCAGACTGATTTTGAAACTCGACATATCGTTTATCAATTCATTTAAGAAAGAAAGCTTTTCCATCTAGAACATGAACTGAAGGAAATATCACTCTATAAATTATGACCTTTTGACCGGAAAGCAAGATTTCATGCTTCTATGTGGCTGCGTTTCACGGTTGAAAACTTATGAACAGCAGCATTTGCAACGCCCTATTTTTCTCGCAAGTTCTCTTTCAAATTCAAACGAATGAAATAAAAGAAGAGGCAATGGGTGTCTCAATTTATCGTATATATTCCAAAATTCATTGAGTGTAATTTTCAGCTGTCAGCTTTGGTATTATGTGCATAATCTGAACTGTCCTCCATGAAAGAGGAATTGAAATTGACGCAAATATAGAGCATGAAAGAAATACTGAAAAGATATACGACTGAATGGTTCGAAATCTTTTTAATAATCATCATTCTCAATTATGTTCCTTTAACGTGCTAGAAACTGATTTCAGTATCAGAATAATTACGATTAAGAGAAAGTATATCTTTAAATTACTAATTTTTTACATTACCTGCAACAGATTCTTATAAAGTGATCCGGTTTATTTCAGAAAGATTCATTTAAACAACTGAAATAGATTGAAAGCTATCAAATAATTTAGAAAACATTTATTAATACTTTCTGCAATTTTGTGCACAACTGGTATTTTCCATACAACGAAAAATAATTTTGGTTTCAAGAATTCTAGAAAAATGACTTCCTCTCATTATGAAAGATTTCAAAGTTATATCAAATAATGAAAAAAATCCTCCTATTTCTTTCATAATTTAAGATATTTTTAAGATCAATTTAACTATTTTCTAAAAAAATAATGAAAAGATAGTATTCTTACATATTAAAATTACTAATATGTAATTCTTTATTCAAATAAACTATGGTATAGATTTTTATTTCTTGTTTAATATTCACAATTATTCATAGAAATGAATTTAAGCTACAACTTTGCACATTTAACAAAAACAAATTATTTACCTTATTCACCTGAAGTTTTATTCTTTTTATCGATCCTTTTTATTTCATTACCAGTGAAAGTTTAAAATTTTTAATGAATTTGAAGTATAATTTTATGAGCAAATGCTACCGAATAGAATCGATTCATCTGCCTTCATATTCAAACGACAGAAAAAACATATACCCGTTAACTACATACTGGCTTACGCCGTGCTCTGACTTCACGTTGTTTTACCAGTTGCAAGGCAAGCAACGGATTCAAAAATTAAATCGAAGCAGATTCTTTGAACATATATCATAGGAATAAATACTGATTTCTTGAATTTTACCCTCATTTATTATTATTTGAAGAACTTATTATATTCGAAGTATAATCATAGTGAAATGGCAGTCTATTTAGTGAATTAATTATTTGAGATAAGACATAATTTGATATACAATACAGATGATTCAGAGAATTTAAAAATCCAATTTATTTCCTGAAGTGCCTCAAAAATCAATCACTTTTGGTGGCTTACGAACAGTAACAAAGCAGTCACTTATTATTTGTTTATTTTAATCCTGTTATTGCATTCTCCCCAAAAGCTTTTATCATACGTATGTAACTTGATTAATTTATGCTGATAAATTGATTTTCACCAACATACAACAATCAAATTATTCTATAAAAAAGTATACAGTTTAGCGGGAATCTCTTTAGTGGATTGATCACTCAAAGTGCATTACAAGATTACATATAAATACATCGACCGATGATTAGAAATTGCTTGTAAATTTGACATATTTTATGAAAATCTTATCAACATTTATTGAATCTAATGGATTTACAATTAATGGTACTGTAATTACTCATTTCTTTCATTAAGTTGTTGTTTAGTTTTCATTAATCTTGTTATTTATTTTTCGTGAAAGCTTAATATTTTGACAGTTAATGTATTTATGTTACATATGTACATATACTGGTAAACGTAGATATGTAGGTATTTTTAGCACATTTGTTGCAAATCATGTTTCATTTCTATAATGTAAATGGAAGATTTCGGAAATGAGATTATAATAAGTATGTTTATTAAATCAATCAATTAAGATATGCGAATAGTTTTCTTTTAAATCATTAGTGAACGGAATCTAAAAATACTAATTTTTAAACGGAGATTTTTGTGGTTATACAGAAAAGCACTTTTATTCCTGTTCATGACTGAAGAAATTGAAAATAATTTTCTACTTCGCCACTAGCATTGACATTTTAAAACGATCTTTCCAAATTGATTACATCTGTGAATTTCTGTAGCCTTTCGAATGACTGTTATTTTGCCCCATTAATAATAAATCTAATCATCACTTTTAGACAATGCTACGATACAGTAGAGTAGACCTATCTACTGGTTGATAAGAGAGTAGGCAGATTAATTCAGATGAGGTAAAAGTTCTAATGATTTAATAATATGGGCTGGTATGATTTAGTGATATGAACTACAGCATTATTCAAGCAGCTCGTAAGGAAGGGATTAAATAAGGCTACTTAAAATTGTGAACTGAAAATTTCGTCTAATGTAATAATCAAAACAAGCATGGCAACATTCAAGGAAAAAGAAAAGATGAAATTTCAGTAATTTCTTGTTAAAATACTAAAATAATTATTTAAGTATGGCTGTGAGTTCGAACCCCGCCGGCCGAAGACTCTTTGTGGGTATGGTGGCTGGCGCACGTATAAATATGTAGTGATCATAAAGTCATCCATGTCGAGAGTAATACCACTGGGGGTACTGGTTCAGAGGTGATCGTTCTCTGGTTCAGGTCTAAATTACGATCTGTGGATGAGTGAATGAAATGCATGAATGAAGTCCGCCCCATAAAAAGGGCTGCGATGCGTGAGTGTGTGTGTGCCATCTTCATTTGAGCTAGAAGTCAGACTTCTGCCCTCGAGTACTCAAGGGTCTTTACCCTCAGAAGCTACTGCGAAAAAACTTAGCTTAAAATAGTCACGCGACAACAACAACATTTCTTAAAATGTCACTCCATTATTAAGTTGTTCGGGTAAAAACCTCTATCCCATGAAACTTATAGTCAAATTAAACCTTAAATGATTAATTTGTGTCTTTTTAAATAAATTTCGACAGACACTTTTGCGTTAAAGGTATAAATGAATTTTCTGTCTCATGCGATTAAATTCTTTTCAACAATAGTTGCGAGTGTTTTGATTATAGCGTATTTATACAGAGAATATATTGAAATATTTGAAATAGGAAAAACTTGATAAGGAAAGGCTGAATTTGATTTATTATATTACCTCCCACGTGTCCTATAAATTATTTTTAAACTAAGAATCAGACTTAAAATTATTAGAAGTATCTCTGTATGGAAGTTACAAACATACAAAAAATACTAACAAATATTGTAGAAAAGTTTTCGATAGATCTGGTTCTAAATAAAAAAATAAATAAATTAAATACAATTAAAAAAAATTCTAAAAGTTTTAATGAATCAAAAAATTATAATTAAATAAAAATATTGTTTCCCATTTATATATTTACTACGAATACGTTTGATTAAAAAATAATTTCTCTAGTTCATTTATTCCAAGTAATAATTATTATTTAAGTAATTATCCGAGATAAAATTGCTATTTGCATTACTTTTTCTTAAAGGCAAAATTTTTTGACATGAATAAAAATAATGAACAACATCTAAAGGTTTCTGTGAAATTTTTACAGCTACTTTTAGTTAAAAATGCTAATTTTGCAATAAAAAATAAATAAACAATCAGTTTATGAAAGAAAACCTCTCACACACTTAAGAAAACGTCCTTAAGAAGAAAATAAATATATGCTGAAAAATCGATTGTCAGATTTCCTTTTAAGTTACTTGACACTTTGATTGATCATAAAATCTAAACAGAGTAGGCTTTGAAATTTTTGTATATTTCATTCATTGATCGTGTTCACTGTCAACTCTTTGTTCTGTATAGATTTTCCTACATTACCAAGCCTTTATTTTTCATTAAAAAATTGTTTCGTTATTTCTATTATTATAGAAATTAATGCTTTGGAAAATAAATAATGCGAATCAACAACTGTTAAGCATTCTTCTTCAGATATAGGTTTAGACTTAAGTTCTTTAAATTTAGATTTATTTTATTTAAGATAATTCCAATTTCCCAAAAAATTAATTAAAAACGTATCTAGAATAATATTGTTTCGTTTATTTATTATTTATATAGTTATCATAGAATGTTTTATTAATAAATTTAATTTATTGAACAAACTTATATTTTACTGAAAAATATTTCAAATATGCGTAAACGTCTATGTTTATATTTTAGCATAACAAACATATTTCTAAGACTTAGGGCTTATTTTTAAGGAAAATAAACATCTGGAGATGTTTGCATCTTAAAAATATTTACTAATTTCATTTTTTTTTTCTAAAACGGAAGATTTATTTTGTAATTTAAGAATTATACTTAGTTAATTCAACAATATTTGTTTAAAGAAGCTAATATTTTTGCAAAGATTTAAATTACATAAATAAATTATTTTGTAAAGCAGATTTACAGTTTAGAAAATTACAAGTGAGTCAATTTACAGTAGTGAATCTTCCAATCTCGTTTGATATTTTACTTTTTCTGAATAAAATAGCAGATTATTTTTAATCAGTTTATAATTATCGCAAAGATAGCAAATATTTTTGGTGAATCTTTATAAGGATAAATCCTTATATTTATCTTACCATTTCAATATTTATTTCCTCGAATTTTTCCAGTGCTTTCCATTTAATATATTTAAAGTGTTGACTGTTTAAGGTTAACATTTTTTTGAATTATATACAATAAAAATAGTTTCAATAAAAATTTTATTCACAATAAAGGGAAATTCACTATTCTAATATTGGGATTCATATTTAAGACATTACTGTTGAAAACATTGACTAAACTAATTCAATTTTTCTAATGGTAATTTTTTTGAAGAGAAAATATTTGGCTCTGCCACTTTCGAAAGTGACCTAAATAACAATGGTTGAAGATGCTGCTGATGTAAAAAATCTAGTTTGCATTTTTTAAGTATTTTGTTCTCTATTCCAGAGCCCCATTATCTTTTTTTTTATATTTGCAGTACTTCTAAGATATGTATTATTAAGATAAGACGTGTGCGAGTCTTCAAAATTTAATATGTAAATTAATCAATGAAAAAAAATGTATTCATTCTATTTCTATTCTCATCATTTATATTTATATTTCAGTTGGTTTCAATGAAATAGTTTCTTGAAAAATTTCATTAACGTTTAGTTCATTCATAAATTCCTTAAATAAAAGTCCTTTACCTTTTTTTCCTTCGAATTTCTCTTAAAGGCTTACCCATTACTAGTTTTTTTTCGCCTTTTGAATGGATTATTTATCTTTTGCAATTAATTATTAACTTGATTCATTCTACAAGAATTCTCAAACTAAAGTAACTTTTCTGAATCATTTTTGAAAAGTGCATTGAATTTTGAATTATTTATTGAAATAATCCCTCTTTATCTAAATATATATATATATTATAAAAATGTATTCGGGTAATTATTCATTATTTAACTATATATTATTTTCGGCATATTTTGTAATTAGCTGAAATTTCGATTTATTTCAGATAATTTGGTACTTGTCTTGGGACACCTTTCTTTTTGGGTTTTAACAGAAAAAAGAAATGCATTTTGATTAAAAAAATATTTTGAATTATTTGAACAAGTTTTGATTGAAAGTAATTTTGACATACATAACTAAACTATGGAAAATCTCTGATCCAAGTAAATAAATGATTTTAAAATTTTGGTTTCTGATTTTGTACAAAGCATTATTTAATGTATCTGAATGCTTAATAAAACTATTTTTATAGCTTTAACGATACTCCAATTAAAATTCAAGAAAAATATTATGCATAGATGCTAATTGTCTTTCGTGAATCTCTGCTTATTTTACAAATCTATTTTGGAGAGTTAGCTCTTCTTAATAAAAACGAGGAAATAAATACATAATCGATTAAACATTTCGATAGGCTACTAAAAGAATTTCCTATAAAATAAGGATAGGACATTTGGGTAAAATGTGATTTCATAAAATTCATAGAATCTATTTATAAAGAAATAGACAGATCCTTTGATATTAATAGACTTAGTTTGTTTTTATTAATTTTGACGTTCAGTTTCGAAGCAAACAAGGGCTATTTTGGAATGGATTTCGTAGTTTTGATGCGTAGACTTATGATGAAGACGACACTCCATCCTGCATCATCTCGTCAAGTTTCCGCATCAAGTCAGCAGGGTGATGTTTGTTTATGTGCTCTAACGTCCTTGTGATCTGTTGACAGTTAAAATTTCAAAGACTTTTCCAAAATTTTCTTTCTGTAGCTTTAAAATGGGGCGATGATTTGATAAAAGAAATCAAATGAATCATCATATTATATATTAATACATTAATCGTTAAATTAATTTCTTTACTTTCTTCAAATTATCAAACGGGAATATGAATTCATCTCGATTCGAATATCTTTTTTAATCTGCAACAAGTAACAACATGTGTTATAAATCCAGTTGAAATTTATAACATACGTTCATCTGAATCCATATTTCATCAAAACTATGCCCTTAAGCTTCTTGTCATTATCAGTATATTTCCTCCTCTTTTCCTCAGAAGCCAGACACTCGCTACTCTGGTAATGCATGTGCGAACCTGCCCTACAAAAATCCCTTTCCCTAATTAAGACTTCATTAACCTTGAGCACCCTTTTCACGCATCTTAAAATTAAATATCCATAACACCACGCCAATTTTAATTACGACACTTTAGGATATCCCCCTTTTGCTCTCCCCCTCTCCACCAGGGAACTCTTTCCCTCAGAAGGGAAAGAGGGGAATGTGATGTAGATGTAGGATAATCTAGGAATAATGAAGGATAGTGACTGAAGCGAGTTGCTAATTCGTCAAGATTAAGCTGTATGATTTTGTCAGATTGCACTGACACTCCCCAACCGCTCAAAGATTGAGTTCTTTGCCTGCTTCCATTTCCAACTGCTTCGTGCTAAGCTCTTGTGTCAACTGATTTATACAGAAGGCGTTTGTGAAGTCACGATAAATGAGAACTGTATTACAATGGAGGAATAGGTACGGCGCTGTGGGGAAAGATCTGGAAATAGGTGGTTGCCTTCGGTTCAGGAATTGGTACGAAGTTTGTGAAAGGGCATTTGTTTCGCAAAAGGCTTAAGGTTAACCTTAACAAGTGCAACTACAGCATTCTTTTAGTCGGTTAGGATTAAAATTAAATGGTTTGTTACGGAGAAATGTGGCACAACTTAAGGTATTAAAGGACGAGTTATCGAATGAAAAGAACACGTATATAATAAGGATGCTGTGAGAATGGTACATTAGAAATTCTTTTGAGTTTTGATGTTGGTGAAAGCGATTCTAGGGTAAAAACCATACAATATTTTGAATAACCAAATATTCGTAGATCTTTTATATGATTTTGGTTCAAGATTTTCTAGATAAATTCAAGTTGTCATGGCCCTAATGAGAAAATGACAAATTAAATAAAAGTATATAATTGTTAGTTGAGTACTCATATAGTTTACTTATAAAGTTTAGAAATCGTATTAAACGTAATTAAGTAGCATATACAATTTACACTTTTAAATTTTAATTTGAAATTAAGTTCTTTTGTTGATGATGAAAGCATACAACTTTGCATTTAGCCGAACAGAATTAGGACATTTTGGATAACAGAAGTCGTCCAGTTGCAAATAAGAATATTTTTCCGAAAAAATATTGTATCCAATGAAAAATTGAATATAAAGATTGAGCTATTTTATGATGATATAATATTAAAATGTTTGTTTTTTAAAATATTTTGTTTTTTAACAGTAAGTAGAAAATATGTTGTGACAATTTAACTTGTTCCTAACCACAAATCGGTACACTCAGTAAAAAGAATTCTGCCTTTAATATGTGAATATTTTTTCAATAACTAGAGTAAACTTATTTTCGTTTTAGTATATTTAATATAAAAATTTTTAAAAATTGTTATGTAACTTGAAAATCTGAAAATTACGAACTGCATTGTAAATAGTATGCTAAAAATATTTTGCTGCACAGAAATAAATAAAATAAGTTTAATAGATGGATAATTTTTGTAAATATAGTGGCAAAAAATCATAGAAATACAATGAAAAGAAATTCGCCTAAATTTTTAAAAATATATGCCGAAATTTAAAAACAACATTTTTAAGAAAAAAAAAAAGTTATATTTGTATCGTAGAGGAGTCGTTTTTTATGATTGTAAAAGCTAATATATGAAATTTCGCTTTCACAAACTTATATATTTATACATCTCGGTTGTCTCCGATTTTATGAAGTTAAAATTTTTAAAAAAAATCAGTTTTTAGAAAAGTATAAAACATTTAAGTTTCCTTAATGGAACGCATCTAAATTTGACCTTAAATTTCACACCCAAAAATCAAAAATTTCAAAACAAATAAGTTTCGTATACAATTTAATAAGTTCAGCAGAATTTTAAAACTGAATGACAACTCTCTTTAATGTAAAGATTGCATTTTTAATGCAAAATACCTAAAATAAAATTTTAAAAGAAGGAGGGTTAGTTCATATACCATTGAAATTTTTTTGAAGGTTGATAATGCATGCAAATTGTGGATTCATATATAAATGATAACAAAGATAAACTAAAAGACTTCTAAAATCAATTAAGATATAAAAGTTCTCAAAAATAAGAAATAAAAATGAAAAAAAATCAAAATATACATAAAAGGACAAATAAAATAAAAGGCTGAATACCTCATGAAAATAACAATCCAGAAGAATCAAAACAGTGGTAAATAAGAAAACCAATAAAAGATATAAACGGAAGTATTGAAGTATTTTATATAAAGTATTTGTATAAACCTATAAAAGGAAGCCTATAAAAAGTACATTGTAAATAATTGTGTGCTTATTATAACGGTGAAGAAAACCGATCATCCATTAGAGAAAAATTATTAATAAATAAATAATGCTAAAAGATTAAAGATGAAAAAAACTGATTAAAATATTTAGGTACATGCAGAGAAATAGAATACCAAAAAAATATTATTTCAATTTCTTTTTTAATTCTTAACTCCTAAATCTTTCCTGATATCTGCTATTTAAAGTTGTAGCTAACTTAAATAAAATAAGCTCCTAGAAGTTAAAAAAAAATCTTAATTAATTAGCCGCTTGAAGCATAATATTTTCTTTCAAAAATGAAATTTTGACATCTAACTGATGGAAAGAAATTTATCGATATAAGTTATAGAATAAGCTTTTTAAAAATTTCTTTTAAAACTTCATAATAAGATTAGGAAAATTTAAATTAAACATGAATTCTATGAATTCACAATTTATACTTAGTTATTTTTTAATTCACCGACACACATAGAGCAGAAAAATATTTAGAAATTTCTAAACATATCGAGAAGTTTTAACTTGCGAAAAGAGAGTTATGAATTTCTTTCCTAAGAGCCACCTTATGATAGGAAACTTTTTTAAAGAGTAAGACGTCAGTCTTTATGTGTTATTAATTTTCAGATGGCGTTGTTTTTAAAAATGGGAACCTGCGAAAATCTCTATAGTTATAAATCAGCCAATGAAGGCAGCTTCATTTTTTAAATTCCCTCCGATGTTGTAACTAAAATCTTGAGTTATCGGAGTGCCTTAATTGAACGTCACATTTTCTGCTCAGTTGAATTAATGTGAAGGCCCTCGGATCTTTTCCCGCGAAAGGAAATTGCAATTTATCAATAATTTATTTTTGTCAAGTGAGGCTTGAAGTTTCAATAAAAGGTAATCCAAGTACACAAGGGAGCTCGTGTTTATGGGAGACACACACATAACAGCTGAATGGTGTTTTCCGTTCTGATTTACGACAGTGGGGGCTCTCGCCTACGAACTAGAGAATGGCTTTTTGGTATATGATAGACTAAAATGAAAAAGTGCTGAGAATTAGTTTATGTCATGAAGGATCGCTTTTTTCTCTCTCCTCTCCTCTTCTTATTCCTTAGCGAACTTTTTTATTAAAAAAAAAAAGGTTTTACAAGAATGTTAATGATGTTTAGAATTAGATTGAAGGAATTTAGAGTCACTCTAAATTCTTTACTTTTAAATAGATACAATTAAATTAAAAAATCGTAAAAGATGATGATTGTTTCTTCCAGTTAGATACTTATAGAGTATATAATGATGCTTTAATTAGCGTAAGTCTCAATTCATTATCAGTCTTAATGTTTCAACTAAGTGCTTTTTTAACCTACTTATTTCAATCATTCGTTAATTGTGTTAAACTGTTTAATGACCCTTCATTTATGAAGTATTGAATGAAACTTGAAGCACATTTACAATTAATTGTTATTCAACTAATGTGAGGGACACAAATATGTTCCAGATTTTTCATAAGTAATATAAAAGAGAAAAATTAAAGGTAGCTTTATATTGGTAATATAGAGTTGTGAGGTGAAAATTATTACCTTTATTACCTTTACGCTTATTATCTTTCATTTGAGAACATTTCATTAATTACTCTTTTGATTTGAGGGGATTTCTTAGATTGCATTTTAAATGCTCTAGGATTATTGGACTTTTCAGTCAATAAGAAATTAATATTTAATAAATTTAGAATTTTTATCTTTTTCTCACTCTGTTTGTCCTAGAACTGGCGCTTTTACTATGAGTGGCATAGCGAGGGATGAATATGAGGGTTAGAGATATTCCTGGAGACAGTCAATGAGGACACCATAAGATAATGTTTTTCATATATTTCACGCTTTTAAAGAAGAAAGCAGACGAAAAAGAAACGGGGAGACGAGGAAATAGTTTTATGCCCCTAGCGCCATTTACACTCAGTACGCCACTATTTTCTATACATGCAAGTGTTTTCATAGTGAGCATTTTAAAGTTTAAGCCAGGTTCCCTTTTAACAGATATATATTCTATAGTTAGGTTTTAATTTTCAGGAAAATTTATATTCTTTCCAAAATTCTTTCATCACATTCTTATCATACGATAATCTTTCCTACATGTGTTGCGGTGACGTATTCCAAGCCACTTTTTCCCCTTTTCCAGCCTTTCAATGATGACTACTAAAATTTCATCACCTTCATCCAACTGAAAGGCCTTTTCACGCAAAATAACAGATGCATAAAGTTTGCTCTAGTAACTCTTGTTAAATACACATTCTTCAATCCGTTCTTTATTCTTTTATCAATCACCAATGATTATGCGGCCAACACCATTCCCTCCCCTTTTTTAATTTCCTTATTTTTAATTAAAAAGGCTATGCAATTAGATTCAAGCTTAATACCAGATTTGTTTAATTTTATGGAATTGTCTCTATAGCTGTAAGAGACGTCATTAATGAGCAGATGGGTCATTTTTAGCATGCTGTACACTTTCGAGTTGGCACTGGTTAATAAATGCAAAATAAATATAAATATTCTTACCATTCTGACATCATCGATTTCGCTAATACTTCTTATATAAATATTAACTTTAACCAGGGCAGGGCCATCTGAAATGAAAAATAAAGAAGAGAGATTAGTATTGCTTTGTGCAATCATATATGAAAAGATGTCTACTATTTCATAAGTGCAAAAAACCGAGTCAATATATTTTTAAATTGTTGCAGAAATTAATGCAATTATGTCCGAAAAATAATGACATGCATAAAATATCTCTGTTTAATTCTTAAATTCATGCAAGCTATTTTCATGAATGCAGCTTACTCTCTTAAGCACTAAAATAATATTTTCAACTGATATAAATACTTTGCTACATGATTAACAGTATAATATATTATCAATAAAGAAAACTTCACTGTTATAAGGTTCTTAAAATATTCTACTAAATATGTTGTTTAACTTAAGCCTACTGCTAAGTTAAATTTTTATAAAGTTTCATAGTCTTTAATTTTATAAGAAATTCCTTTTCCTTTAAAATATTATAATGTGGTGGAATGTAGATTATTATATGTGCAGGAAGCAACAAGACGTATGTTTTCAGAAATATTTCTTTTAATAATAGCACTCACACTAAACAAACACAAACACAAAGACAAGACAAGATAAGACATTCAGATTAACAGTATAACAGTACAGCGCGCAGCTTAACAATACAGCATATAATCTCATTTTTATTACCATCGCAATGCACTATGAGATGGCCTAATCAGGCATCGCCATCTAGTATCCAAAATAGAAGATAAGAGTAATGCAAATGCTACAATAAAAAATAAATGATTCTACATCATATATTAAAGTCTCATAAATTCAACATATTGTAATAAAACTTTTATATACTCAGTTATAAAAGTGTCATTTATTTTATAAAGATAAACTAGAGTCTTTATAAATAATTTATGTATTATTATTCCACAAGGTTTCACATAACATATCGCTTTTCTAACAAGCCATTTGCATGGCACGCGTGTGATCCTAGGCAATTATGAAACCTTTAAATATGTCATAGGTAATCGCGAGCCATTTTGTATGACACAAGAATATATTTCAGAGTAAATAAAAATTCCCTATTAATAAAGAGTTTTCCAGAAATTTTATGTAAATAAAAATTCCCTATTAATAAAGAGTTTCCCAGAAATTTTATATATACTTTTTTAGTATGTAAACATTTATGATGTTATGAGCCAAAATATTTGTTTGTTTCCAAAAATAGGCTAATAATACTTTTCACAGCCTTCTTTGCTTCCAAACATATGCTTCAGACAAATAAAGTTTTGCTAAACTTCATTGCACCAGCTGACATGAAAAAAATAAAATATTATTTTCACCAAACGCAACATGCATAGACATTCTCATCGCTTAATTTATTATCAAAATTATTTAGAATATCAGTTTGAATTTCATTAAAATAATAGAAAATTTTATGTTTAATGATAATTTTTCAAAAAATTCATCTTGAATAATCTAATATACTGTCTTGTATGGAATATCTTGTACAACTTAGTTAATATACTATTTAGTGTTTATCCTGCTTAAATTCTATTATTTCTAGATTACAAATTTGACATTTATAAAAGTTTTAGCACTATTGAATAGCTGACTAATTACTTTTCAAGTAAAGTGTTTTTTTTTTAACTTTTTTTCCCCCTACGAATCGAAGTTTTTTTTTTTTTTTTTTTTTTTTTTTTAAGCATGAAAACGAAAGTTTATAAAATTCGAAAAGACTCTAAACAAAGTGCAAAAAAGTTTCTGAAACCTCTCGAAAACATTTTTAATTTTTTTCAGAGAATATTAAGGTTGATAAATGAATCTTTTTCTTCGTAAAAATTCGGAAAGATCTGTGAAAGGATATTTTTTTTCTTGACAGCTTCCAGCTCTCATTTGTCACTGTCAAATGAGGACGGAGATTGTAAATCGGTCATTCTTCGATAGATGGCAGCATGCACATTTTTAAATACGCTGTTATTTTTAATGCAGAATATACTGAAGTAAAAATACAAATAAAAAATTTTTAAATTACAGTTATTGAAAAGTTCAGAAAATGCATTCAGCTTGTTTAAAATATCGGAGATTTATGAACCGATCCCTTATTCTTTGATAACCTATATTCTTAAAAATTGTTAATAAATTCAGTTTCAACAACTTTTGGAAATATTTTATTTGTGTTGTAAAATATCTGAAGTGTTATATTACGCAAAATTGATCAAACGGTGACAGTAAATCGACAGTTTTTCGATATACTGCAGCATTAACATTTTTAAGCACGCCGTTATTTTTGATAGGAAATACAAGAGAAAAATTTCAGAATGTTTCAGTTATAATTATTGAAAACTGGAAATATGTTTAAGTTACTTAAAAGACTAAGTACTGAAAGTTTATGATGTATTGTTAGCTTTTCTTACGGCTTTAGTTTTTTAAAATCATAAATGGATTCTGTGATGTTCTGCAACTGCCGAGAATTGTTTTAAAAGTGTTTATTCGCATCTAAAATGATTTTACTTCAAAAATAATTCAAAAATAAAATTTCAAGAAAATTAATTTCATTTGTTAGCAATCAAATATATAAATAAGCGCATATATTTTTTTTTCATAAATCTGAAATATACTAAAAAAGTTTTTTTAAAAAAGAATTTATGTTTTTCATATGTGAAAAACTATAAAAGGTTTCAGGTTTAGTTTGAAATACGCTAAACATAAAACGTAAACTAATAATTAAAAGAATCCCCTTTTAATTATCTTATTATGCTTTTAAAGCAAGCATAATAAGTATAGAGAGCTTATGCAGACTTTAGAATTCTAAATCTGTGCAAAATTTTAAATTCCTTTTTAAAGATATTATATGCAGCCTAATTGTTGTAAGAATATTGAAGCCCGAGTTAAATTATTTGGTGTATTTTAACTGACAAATTTACTTCATGAGGATATATGTAGCCTTCAAATAATATAAAATAAATTATACTGATCTGCATACACAGAATAATGCTGCACTATTTTATGAAAGAATCATTGCTCAAAGAGAATAAAAAGGAATTTGATGAGGTTTGTGTAAAACTTAGATAAAGCTAAAATTAATTAAATCAATGTCATTTAAATAGGAGATTTCAGCACATGTAAAAATAAAATTTCTCTCTATTATAGCTAGCCAAGCCATAACAATAAAAGAAAATTAAATATTTGGAAACTAAAAAAAAAAAAAACCCGCAAACCTCAGGAAAAAGAGCACGGCAAAGATGGATTCAAATATCTGCCTCATTTCAAATCTTTGAGACTGAAATCGATATTTGAGGCTGAAATTCCTCTGTAATATTTCTAACATCATATTCTTATCAATATTTTGAGCAAAAAACACTTAAACGAAGATCTGCATCTAAATAACATCAGAGAAAATGCAATTTTATTTCAATTTTTTATTTTTTTTAAATATATTTCAAACTTTCTAGAATGCAATATTTGCAGAAAATGCTAAGCATCTACAGAAATATCGCCTTAACAGCTTCTATATTTAAATGAGCCATCAAGATGTCAATTTTAAATTCATTTTTTTATCGTCGAAGAAAAAGTTTTTTAGGAAAAATGCTACTTGTGGTTGGTTATAAGCCGTGAAAATGGTTTGAGTTTATGGTGTAAGAGATTATCTTATCATGTTTCTCAATATCGCATATTTTAGATGTAGATCCATGGAAAATGAAATAAAATTCCTTGGAAATATTTATCATTTCCCTGAAAGTTAGTTTCTAGGTGCTAAAAGATTCAAATTTTTAATATCTTTTATGAGGAAAAAAATGAGTAAGGTAAGTAAAGAGTGAGATTTTTATTACTTTTCTGCCTTTTAAAGAATTTCTGAATCTATACCTTTACTCTTTCCCCGTCAACTGCGTAACAGCAATTAAGAATAACAAAATATAACAGTCTGTCAAAGTTTTTAGGATTATTAAAATATTTTCTTACATATTTTCTTTGCATAGAATTACAAAAGCATTTAATCGGGATTTTTAAAAAATCAGATCATCAGTTCAAAAACTTTTTGACTCTAGCAATAAAAAGCAAAACTTTTAGGCGTTCCTAATTGTATTGAAGAAAAGATGATTTTAATATTTAAAAATTTTAAATACTTTTAAGATATGTGACGGTAATACGGTTTGTACTTTAATACGGCCACACGGCGGCTTCAGCGTTATCAAAGAAAGAGCTCCGTGTCTTGTAAAGACAGCTAAGAAAATGCAACTGCAGAGTTGAAAATTAATTTAATACCCCTTCGACTGTACGATGGAGAAGTTTTCTTGCCTTAGGTCTTTCTTAGTTTGATCTCGTAGGTTTAACCCTTTTCTTGTGTAGTTACTGAATTGAAGAAATGCACTATACCATTGAATCGCATAAAACTTCAAATGTTTTACAATAAATCTTGAACTTTCTGAAAACATTTATGATTCTTGCATACACTATAAAAGATATTATAAAACTAACAGTAGAAAAATAATTTTACTTGCGGATGTTGTACCTGCATGATTTATTCCGTCAAAATGTAAGAAGTTTTTCTGAAATAATTATTTTGCGTAATTTCATTGATTTTTTTTTTTTTTTTTGCGATGGGTTTAAAATTTTTGGCCGTTATTTCCAATATTTTGACTTTTTAAATTTGTTTTTTATTTTCTATTTCAGATTGATATAAATGATATTTCTTTATAAAAATAAGATAGTTATGTCTTTTTAGCATTACTTTCTTTGTTTAATTGAAAGAAACCTCTTTGGAATTTATTGAAAGAAAGGGCAAAATGGCAAAATTACATCACCTGTGATATTTTGCTGTAAAAAAGTTCAACATTTAAAATTTGAAAATAAAAATCAAAAATGAAAACAATTTTTTTAAAAAACAATTTAAAGAGGTCAGATAGCAATATTAATACCCGTGTTTTTCTTTTCTTTCTTTTTCTACTTGTTTTTTTTTTCAGCTTTTCCACGAGAGTCGTAAATATAGTTTAAAATACGAGTGTTACAATTCTCTCAGATACATTACTCAATGATTTATATTTGCCATAAAATGAGAAAGGACCCAAATATAATACTCTTTTCATTGGATAAAAGAGAAGATAAAAAGAAATATTTCATAGAACGAATGAAACTCACATATTAAATAACAACAAATGTTTCAATCATTAAATCGAAGTACGAAACATGGTTGTATATAGAAAAACAATTAATTTTTAAGAAAAAAAATTTAAGAACTGTCTTAAATTACCTTAAGTATTAATGACTTAATTTTGGCAAATTCTCGGGATTCCCTCAATAACAAAGAAACTTCGTAACATTTTGTAATATTAACATTTTCGTAACATAAATTACTATCTTTAAAGTTAACTTAATTTAGCCAATTTTGGAGGATTCCATCATAAACAATAAAACTTTGTAACATCTTACAAAAGTAAAAAATTACTTCCTTTTTAGAATCAGAGTTAAAATACAATCTTTTCACACAAAAATAAGTATAAAATTTATCGAGTTCTCTATTCCTTAATTGTCAAGTTTAAAATTAGTTACATTTTTGAAATTATGGGCCTGTTTCATAAAGAATTGAACAAAATTACTGATTATTGAAATGTTTTCCTTGCTTAGACCACGATTTAAATAATATCTGTAAAGGAAAAACAATTATCCGAAGAGAGAATAGCTTTTCAGACGCCGTTATGTAATGTAATCAGCAGTCAAGGCTGTATTCTCGAATTTCAGTTGGCGAAATTCCAGAAGGTGAAAGTGCTCCACTTTTAGAGCAGATATTCTAGAATTTTACAACAGAAACCCTGCTATTATGTAAAATTAGAATGCTTCATTTCCACAGTATCACTTCGTTAAACCCAAAAATTTCGCAAATTATTTTTGATTATATATTTTACTCTCTCAATTGTCTATATTTTAATAGATTAAGAATCAGAAGACGGCAGTAGTTCACCAGATTTCCTTACGAAACTAAATAATGTTTTACGAGAAGATTTTGAATCGTTGAATACTGGTTGGTATCAGCTGCATGTTTGATATGATTGTTGATAACGAAAGCTATACATGCTGCCATAATCAAATCGTAAACAGGATAATTATGCATCAACCTGCACATTACCTGTCTTCCCCTTCTGCAAGATGAGAAATATATTTCCATACCGAATTAGTGCATTAATTTTTTTCGTGTTATCAGGCGTATGACGTATATCGAGCTAAATTGATAAATATGTGCTACGTAATGCATAGAAAAAATTTCAAGAATTAACATTTCTTATAAGACACTTTCTTTAAATTATACACATTTCTTTAAAAAATTGCTGGATCTGATTTTGTGCATACTCCCTCTATGATAATCTACTTGGAAATCGGATAGACAAGAATCGAGTGAAGTTACATTATTATCTCAAAGATGGTAGGATAGAAAAGGAACAGAATTAACATAGCTGAGTTTTAGCAAAACCAATATGAAGAATGGTTACCGTCAATTGTTTATCTTTTAAGGTTATTCAACACAACTTCACATGATGGGAAAATCACCGCGATAATAGTGATAGAAGTTTACTAAGAAAATATTTTGACTCTTTCATATATCTCGTTCAAAGAAAGGCATTAGGAAGGTTAAAAATAGACTTGAACGAAAATAAAAAATATTAAATGATCTTACCAAAATTATTTATTACATATTATTATTTCGCATTAATTAACCTCCTTCATTCTTATTTGTTATAATTGTTTCAGTATGATAGTTTTGCTCAAGGTAAAGTCTGATCCAAGGTAAAGTATGAAAAAAAATATTTTAATTTTTCTTTATTGGCTTCAAATTTAAAGTTAACAAAAGGATTCCTTATCATGTTTCTATTATTATTCGTTTGTAGTTTTTTAATTAAAATCTTTAGATTAGACCATTCATCAAAACTCCTTTCTTCCACAAAAACATTATATGTAAGTTATTTTGTAGTTAAAAATGTCATGTTTTGTAACATATTTTAAATTTTAATACAATTCAGTCACTACGAATTCGAAATAACCATCTTAAATGTAATACTTCTTTTTATTTTCATGTTTTAAAATAAAATAGTCGTAATGAACTTCGAAAACCTCTAACTCTTCTTATCTTCCACGAGTGATAATAAAATATATTCCTCTGAAATAACTGCTTCGAAAAATTTCTCTAAAAAAATAAAAAATAAAAATAAATAAATAAATAAAAAGAATTGGACCGTCTACCAATCCAGCTAGAGGAATGCATATTTATCGAATAAATACGATTTGGAGCGGATGAGTAAATAGTTATTTGCATTTAAGAAGCACCGGTTAGATGGAGGAAAAGAAAAAAGAATAAAAACTGAAAAGTTAATTGCTCGTAGGATAAGGGGAAAAAATGTATATTGAATATAAAAAAAAGACAGAAATAATTCAAGCGGAAATGTGGCTGACTTAATTTTTCCAAAGTAGTTGCAAGAATGCTCTGCTGAATAATTTTCAAAACTTCCGGGTTTAAACCGGGAGAAACATGTGGCGATCTTTTTGCTAGAAGATTCTTCGTTAGAAAATATTTATTCCGCGAAGCTCCTTTTAAATTCAGTTTTCAAAGGTTCTAAACTCGACAGCAATTGCCTGATTATTGTGTCATTCCCAAAGAATGATCGTTATCGAAGAGGAAGAGAAGGAGTTGTGCTCCTTTGAAAATAGTTTGAGAGGCACCAGCTGTGGCTATTCCTTCTCCTTCCCCAGTCTCCTTCCTTTTCTTCCATCTCCTACAACGAAGGCAGCACAAAAGACTGGGTTGGTGTACGTATTTTGTTATATTATGGATTACTTACAATTAGGTTGGCGAGTGTTGGTAGCGAACAGAAACTCGCCATAGAGAGATTTATTGTTTGGCGATTTCTTTTGGCGCAAGGTGTTGACGAATTCACAGTGGAATGGAAATTAAGCATATATTTTGTCAAAAAGACTTATTTGTATTGTGGAACATTCTAATTATGCTTCAATATGAGCTGCAAAAGCACTTTCTAGAAGGTGGGTGGGCTGGTAGGTTGATTTATAAATATGGCAGGGAGCACATTCAAAGCGTTATCCTTTTGGAGGAGAAGCACGCTGAATGTAAATGAATTCCAGCCGAAGAAAGATTAGCTAGCGAAATGTATGAGTTACTGCTTGCTACTCTGAGGTAATTTGAAACGCGATGTGAAAAAGATGATGAATGTGATGGATTATGTAAAGGAACATTAAATGATATTAAGAAAGAACTAATAGGTATGAACGAAATGTTGGTTATAACACATTCCCCCTCAGAAATTCGGAACTTGTAATCAAGTATTTGCACATCCCACCATTAAAACACTGTTTCGAGTCTAGTTGTTCAAAGTTTGTCAAAGTATTTATTATTGATGATTTAAGACTGAATGCGCTTTCTGTATAATTTTTTTTTCTATTATAGATTTTCTTTTTCTTAAACACAGATGTATCAAGAGGTTTAAAAAAGCAATAACTTTAGATTGCGATCATAAATTATGTACACATTCAAAGTGCGTAAAAGATATTTAGTTCACAACTATGTATATTTTAAGCATTGCTTTGTGTTTCCGTGTATTTTTGAAACCCCTGATAAGAAAAAAAATGGGTTCCTTTATCGGTTTCTTAAAAAAAAGTACACTCAAATGACTCCCAAGATGGTTAATGTGACAAAAACTTAGCAATAAATCATCTGTGATAATTTTTATTTGTCACCTATTTTGATTAAAAAAAAATATATTTTTATGATGTGTTTTTATATTTTTTACATTATGACACGTATGACAATATAATTAAAATGTGACAAAATATTTTAATTGCTAAAATTATTTATTGTCGGTGTTATTAAGGAATGGTGTCTTTTTTCATCTGAATGTGATATAAAATCGCAAGTTAAAAATTCAAAAGTTATGAAGCTTAAAGAAAATGGAAATAAATTCTAAAAAACTTATTACACAAATCACAATTTGATCAGAGCTATGGCACGACCTTTTATACAAATTGCAGAAAGGATAAATCCTTTTAAGAAGTAATAGCATTTATTTCGTAAACAGAAAATTTAAAATAAGTTTGCTTCGTTTTAACTGCAACGCACACAAAAAAATCGATACGACGAGTACCTCAAAAAAATTGTTGATGACAATTCCAATAGATTTTTGTGAAATTATTCACTTTACCTATAAGTATTTTACTTTTACGGAAAACTTTAAACCAGATTCATTAATCCATACAACGGGAGATTGTTTTTAATTCTGTTTTGGCAAAACAAGCAAAAAGTAAAAATTAAAACCATTCAATTAAAAAAATCCATACATTTTGAAATTTCAACATGTGAAATAAAGACAGAATTGAATAAAATATTAATTTCGATTTTTCCGTCCATAAGTGAGTAAAAAAATGGATGTAAAATGCAAACAGTGTTTAGAAAAGTAATAATAAGTATAAGGCTTGCTTAATCTCTAAGCATGTTCATGTTTTCAAGCTTGTCAAAAACATCGATGGCTTGAAATGTCAACAATGAATTGGTTCTAAAGGCTTTTGCAAAATTCCACAAACATGTTTACAAATAAAATATCAGAATGAATAGGCGGATGTTTTCCCAGTTTGCAGAATAAATGAAAAGACTGGAAATCGAAATTGCTTATAGAAAAACAGAAATCTTCATTACATCAAATGTCATGTCCATTCCTAAAATTTCGAATTTGTTGAATTCTTTATTTTTATTCATTGACAAGAATCTATATAAAAAAAAGTCAGCAACTGACAATATTCAGTAAAATAGCTGCATCAATAACCCAAGCTGAAGTATCTACTAGACATATGTGATATTTTCATGAATATTTTAATGCAGTTAGAACATTCATTATCCAATAATACCGGGTTTACACACGGCCAGTATTCAGCGCATGCATAGAATTTCGAATTTGTTGAATTCTTTATTTTTATTTATTGACAAGAATCTATATAAAAAAAAGTCAGCAACTGACAATATTCAGTAAAATAGCTGCATCAATAACCCAAGCTGAAGTATCTACTAGACATATGTGATATTTTCATGAATATTTTAATGCAGTTAGAACATTCATTATCCAATAATACCGGGTTTACACACGGCCAGTATTCAGCGCATGCATAGAAAGGCTGCAAACTGCTGTTGGGTCGATGGCAAGTAATTGTCACGACGGGACAAGTACAAGCCGCTGTATTGCATTTTTTCTTACTGCTCATGCGTTTGTAGAATTTGGTGTGAAAAAATTGATCACTTATTATAAATTAATTCCGACATTTTTTGCTATTTGTTCTTTCTGATGCGAGGTTGTGTGTTTTTTTTTTAAAATTTTATTTGCCATTTCTTTTCTAATGTTTTCCAAATGTAGGTATTTTGACCTTTTTTTTTTATTTTATCATGTTTTTTGTGTAAATATCCATCATTTTAATACGATACGCAGTGAAAAAGAAAAATTCAGAGATTCAAAAACAATAATTTATAGTCAAGCATAGAATGCTTGAATCTATCTTATGAAATTGTGGCAAACTAAATCAGTCCTTTTCTGCGCATGCGCTGCCTACTTGCCGTCTTATAACTGGCCGAGTGCAAATCCGGCAATATACTAATATCATTTCTAAATTTTATTAAAAAAAAGTGCTATGAGGCAAAATGTTGTTTTTGTAACATGTATTTTTAAGTAGTGATATCATATAATTATTTTTACTCATCAAAATATCCATTTCATTAAAATAGCAATAAGTTAAATAAGGTAATTAGTAGTTAATCTTTGAACTAAATAAAAAAAAAAAACTTTAAAATTTTGTCGTCCGTTATCATCGCAAATAAAAGTGGTAAAAGGTCAACACTCTTCGCTACTAAAATAAAATATTAAACATAGCTTTTAGAAATCCGAGTACGAAGTAGAATTCAATCAAAAATAGTTACTTTTCTCATACTTATATCAATTATTTATTGAGCAAAATTAATATTAAGGAAGATGTAATATTGATACAAACTGGAAAATTCTCATCCAAGTAATAACACCTTGAAAGATATTACCAGCTTAAATCTTTATATTGTTTTATCAATCCGGACATATAAATCAATAGCTGAAGAGTCAGGAAGAAGAAACAATGAGGAAAATCCTATAAATGTCAGAAGAATCAACGGCATATTTATATGCAAAACTTACTTATAAAGGACAGAGAGGGTATTATTTTTTTATTATTTTGTGTAACAAGCAAAATGTCAGAAGTAGATGAATTATATATATACATATATATACATACAATAATAAATCGTAATTTTTGCTATTAAGTCTTTTGTTGGTAATGTTGCATATTATATGCATTCATTAATTTTTGAATTAAAATGCAACTTCCAATGGAATGTTTAAACCAGAAATCTGTAAAACGACTTTAAAATTATAACTATGTTAAAATAAATCTTAATTTGTTCAAAGCGCAAAGAGAAGTTAAATATTGATACAAATTTCATAACAATAATTAACAAAATGCTAATAATTTTCGTTTTTTATATTAAGAATTCGAAATTGTTAAAGAATCATATTTTTCAGATACATTGATATTTCTTGAAAAATCAGTGAATATTATTATTAACGTCAAAGGGGAAATACTGAATTAAAAACATTAGAAATATCAGTTGACATCAGATTGACTTGCTCATATGCAAAACTAACCTACATAGCACATATAATGAATGCATTTCCCTTCTTAATTATAAACACATGATTCAAGACATCAGCATTCAAAACATAAAATAAAATCTAAAAAAAAAATGCTTCTGAATGCCTCTTTATGATTTTTTTAAAGAGGAACAAAAATAATAAATTTTCTTATTTTCACCCGCTAATTAATATGTTAATTTAAGTGAAAGAGGAAATTAAAAGAAATAAACAATGAATATTTGAGAGAATTTTTTAAAGAAAATCTCATTTTGCTATAAAATATTGAGTGAAATACTAATACTTGGAAGGAAGCATCTAGAACTTATACGAAAATTCATTTCATTCTAGGGAAATAAATCGATAACACTCGTTCAGCGATGGTAAACATTGCAGTGAATCCAATAAGTTCCTGAAAAATCCAATAGACTTGTTTATATGCAAAACCGACCTAAGGAATCCTTTCCTCTTCTGCAAAATAAACAAAAGGTTTCGAAAGCCGAATCGCATGCAAAACAAGTGAAATCTTGAAAAGAATCCTTTTGAATGCTTGCTATTAATCTGCAGAAAAGAAGCTCCTGTATTGTTCTCTTGGCGAGCGGGCAGCACCATCTGCTTCTCCTGATGCCGCACAATAGACGCCTTGATGTATAGAAGGTGTCGGAGCTTGGAGAATAGAATGCCTGGCAAAGTCCAGCCTGGTCATCCGTGAAATAAAGACTTCGAGCAAACTCGCGTGACGTCAGCTTATATCTGACATCCGAAAACGGATCATTGCGCTTCAGTTGTTACCGCCTTTACGGCTCACCTTTTGAACGCCTCCTCAGTGCAGCTTAGCTGCTTCATCATCCCAGCGCAAAAAGGCCTATCCGCCTTCTCCAGATGATTCTATAATTATCTGCTAGACTGAGTCTCTGCGCAATACCCATAGGAGAGCACTTTGCAGTGCAAGGCTCAAAGAGACCACGGATTGCTCCTGCTTCTTCTTTTTGGTACAGATCCTGCTTCGACTTTTTGAACGGATTGAATGAAAAAAAGAGACTCGAATTAGACTGGAATTTGGAGTCAAAAAGAAAAATGATTTTTCTGAGTTAAGAAGGGGAAGCGAGAGGAAAATATAGCGCTGTCCTACTTTCTAAATCCCTCACAGGATTGGGAGGTATTATCTTTGAGGATTTAGAAACAATTTAATTCGAGTCGTACGAATGGCTAGCGCTTATTGAATTCGTTCGAGGAGAAGCTGAAACAGTTGGTGATTTGGAAACGTTTGCATTTGCATTTTGTTTTGCATCATCAATCGTAATAAATCTTCCTTAAAAGATAAGGAATTCTTTTATCTGCGTGCTTGCATGATGAATGGAATATGCATACGAAATAGTTTCGTATCAATCCAATGAAAAATTACGAATAAAATTTTTTTTTTAAACAATTTGAATTTTTTCTAACTGTAATTTTTTATTTGAAAGATAAATAACGCAATTTTATATAATTCTTATTTGTATAGAAAAAGTAATTTAAAATATTGAATTAAAAATTATTATATAGTTTTCAAAAAGCAGGGAATTATTAATTCATGCAAATAAGAATGATACAAATATCGAAATCATCCAAAGATATATTCTCAAGATATATTTTTATGAGACAAAAAGGTAACTTATACACAAACTTTCAATGATTATCTTAGATTCCTGAAAATTCTTTTTTATGGCAGAGAAATGGAACTGAAGAGAATGTGCATGTTTACACAGATTAGGTCGAAAATAAATGTAATAATATAAATATCGTGTATTCTTATTATCTCATTCAATTAAATCAATTGTGGATAGGAATTTCTAACAAAAAAAACTTAGAAAAAATATAAATATGTTGAATCTAAGATGGTAATTTCATAAAATAATGCGCTAAATGAAATATTGTTCAATGCATTTTTGTAACTGGAAATTTATTTATTTTATATTTTAATGCTATGCGAATATTTTATGCGGTAAAGTTATAAATTTTATTTTGATCAATTCAGACATTAATTATTCAAGTTATCATGAATTTTAAAATGAAATGCTTTTTCAGATGATCTGTTTAACAAATTATCTAAAAAATCATCATATTATAGCAGATAAATTAACTGAAGAAATTTCTCCCCGCTTTAAATTTTAAGTTCCTGAAAATAAATTATAAAAAATATCAGATGTTTCAATAAACCTCTGGTAACAAATTTCCATACTTTTCTGAGTGATACGATAAAAGTTGAGTCTGTTAATGGATAAGATCTTGAAGATTTTATATAGTAAGAATGCGATGGCTTATAGCTCACTCGCAGAAACATATGTAAAAAGATTATTTCGTGTTCCTTCTTCCTAGTTTAATAATAATAATTAAGAGTTTAATTGCAACTGCGATGAACCTGAACTTTCCTTTTTGAGTTAAATAATTGTGAATAATTCATATAACTGAGTAGAAAAATGGCTGTGGAGTCACAGAAACCAAGCCAAACAAATGAGGGGGAAAATGGCTCAGAATACCAAAGGGTAACCACGAAAAAGCAAGAGACACTTATTACAATAAAGTTCCCCAGGCTGAATATTAAGTAGATTGACGATACACATTGTGAGATAGACATATCAAAAAATGTAAACGATGGAAAAGGAAAACAGTTTTAACTGTAGACTCAAAGAACCACCCAAGTGTAAGCTACGGTCTGACAGAGAAGAATTGCCCAAGAAATCGACGATTACCATACCAAACTTTGCTTTTTATTTTATCGAGTCTCTGACAGCCATTATTCCTCTAATCTATAAAAAAATATTTTCCGATTGGCAGTTCACTACCCCTTTGGAGCATATTTGTTTAAATAAAAGAAAGAAAAAAAAAAAAAGATGAGCATTTTAATGTGATTTTCTGCTTGCACTTCATTAGCAGACTAGGAATACAAATGATTGTCAGTGACATTTAGAAAAGGTTTTGTACAGTTTCTTCACTCGTGATCCACTCCATTTTTGTCAATATTTTTAGCGATACTAAATCGATAGAAAAGAATGTATTCGCAATAAAATAAGAAACAAAATTTGAAAACTTTGCATTTCAAGTTTGAAAAGCACCACCATGATACTGCTACTAAAGTAAACTCCGAATTCATGTAGTTTCTGTATTAAATAATGGATAATTTCGAAAACATTTTACTGTTAAAGATTGAATCTTTTTTAGATTTTATACGGAATTATAATAAACTGGAGTTAGTAAAACATGTTTGAAATAATAATAAATTCGATAAATAAATAAGAAAAATTATTAAACTACAGCTTTTCTTAGATAAAGGGGGAAAACTGAGATACATTACAGAATTTATTGTAAAGACTGTATAGAAAATCAAAGAGAGTGAAGGGGAGCATAATAAACGGTTGCTTTTAAATAGCTTGGTGTATTAGCCTCTGTTTAGGATAAAAATATCTTATGAAAATATTTTACTAGTGAATTATCTGCATTTCTGTAGAAAAAACATGCTCTGAAGGTATGTGCATAGGTGCACATTTAATTTTTCTATATATCAAATGATATAATGTTATATATCACAAAAGAAAAAAAAAACTTAATTCTACCTGATATTATGTATTCTGCCATTCCTTTGCCATTTTTTAATGCATTTAAGAATAAAAATTATTATAATCTCAATTCTTTTGAAAATTGTTTGTAGCAAATGTATATGTGCGTAGAGATGAAGTTTTAAAGTTTAGTGTATTATTAGCACAGCATAGCAGACATATTCCTACTGCCATAACAAATGCATTCCAATAGTATTTAAAATACTTTAAAGGTTACATGGTTCCTATTTTGAATGTTCATAGCTATGACAGATGTAAAGCAGTAATTAAAAAATGAATTCATTGAAACACTGACGTTTGTCGGAAGCACCCTGTCCCAAACTGGAATTCAAATCAACAGCTAAATTTACTGAAACTTGTAGTTCATCAAAAGTATTCAGAAAAGTTATTTAACTAAATATCAAAATTAAATGCTCGTCACTCGTACAGTTATGAATGAATTAACGATAAATGGGACTCTAATATACTATTTATATGTGCCCTTTCATTTGACTTCCGTGCGATCCCTTATGTTTCAAATGCGAGCCTTTTAACCACTGTGTTAACCACTGTGATAGTTGAAGCATTAAACAGAGTTTAGAGTGCTTAGCAATGCGATCGTTACAGAGGCTTCTCATTCCTGTTAAAACAGATTACAAATGCATTCGATGCGGTACTAAACATTGTTGTGCCAGCTATCTGTTGAAAATGAATCTACTGGATACAGATAGGAGATTTGCTAATGCTCTAAAATTTAATGCCTTACAATAATGATGGGTAATAATTCACTTCCATTGATTGCTAAGAAAAATCATGGTGGGGATTTATTCAGCATCACAGGAACCGCTATGTATTAAATTAAGATATGCTAATCATATGTATCAGTTATTAAATGCTTATATATTGATTACTGAATTATCTGAAACTGGTACGTTTTCATGTATAACCGAATTTCTATGTACTTCTAAGTGAACTCTGTTAAATTTGGAATTAATCGATAGATTATTATACTTTGATTTTGTCTAATTATTGAAAATAAAACCAAGACCGTTGGGGTTTTTTGAAATATTGAAATAAATAATAAATTTGCTATATGCATATCTTAGTATCTATTCTTGAAAGGAAAAACATTAGAAAATCAAATTAATAAATCTCTTGTCAAAGCCGATTGTCAATAAAATATTAGACAATAACAAAATTGTAAGTTATGAATTGAGTAATATATTTGTTGCACCTTAAGTTATGTTTCATTTATATATTCAAAGTTAATCTTCCACAAAATGCTTCGGATACGATCTATTCTATCGATTGATTGCCAAGAAAAGGCATGATGGGAGTTATGAGCCACAATGTATTGAAGTGAATCTTATTTATGTCTCTATTATTGAATTACTAATTATTGCTGTTTGAATTACTTCCTAATACAGCATTTTAAATCCAAAATAAATTTCCGTCTGTTTTGTTTTTATTGAATTTTTATCAATCAATAGATTGTTCCGAGATTTAGTCCGATTCTCACGTACATTCATGAAAGTCAAAGCCAAAAGGTCAGAAATTAATTTAACAGTAACATGAAAGTCAGTATCAAATATAATTAAAATAATATTACACTAAAACTTTATACCCTACAATATTTAGATAATGAACTATTCCCATTGATTGTTGAGAATAATCATGGTAGGGATTTATTCATCATCAGAAGAACAGAGATCCACTATGGTGTGTTAAATTAAGGTATGCTAATTATGCTGACAAATCGATTATCGAATGTCTATTTATTGATTACCGAATTACCTCGAACTAGAATGTTCATATGCCAAGCCGAATATATGTCTTTCCTATTTATGTTACGCATCAAATAAATCAATAAGTTAACCAGATGCTTTTCTTGTTTTTCAGTGAACCAGTTATACCAAATGGTAAGGAATGACATTGTTGCATTGGCTTTTCGTGTTGATATAATGTTATATTCTTACGTTGAAAATAATGATGATACCCATCAATGATTTTTTAAGATTATTTCTTTAGCAATCTCTGCATGCCAAATAATTTGCAATCATTAAGAATTCTAGTGAAAAAATAGAAGATTAATATGAGAATCATATCTTCATTTTAATTATTTTCCTTTATTACTTGGCTTTTTATAATAAATAAAATAATTACATAAACTCTTGTTTTTGAAAGTATTTTTGTATGCATCAGGGTACAGATCTGGGATGCTACATGAAGTTTTGAAATATTATTTACTTTTCATAAACTGTTGACTGCCATTCTGCATTTATTTTTTTATGCAAGTTTATTACTTACTGCAGTTTTATTGTATTATCATCGTGAAATATACCGGATTGTTCGCCTGCTCAGAAGGTATAGATTAGGGTATATGGCTTCAAGAGAAATAAAATTTCATTAGTATATAGTACAACTGATGAATTCTTGAAAAAAAACCCAGTCTTGTCTATAGGTGGCGCTGGGCCAACATTTAACACAATTCTTGCCGAATTTTAAATGAATCAAGGGAAATATATTTTAGTGTTGTTAAACTTGCAATTCGTTAATTCGGAAAAGCTTTAAAATCGGAGTTATCGCTACAAACAATACGAAAAAAAGGAAATAATTTCATGTATTGCAATCTACTTTAAGAAAAATAACAGTGCTATGAGCAATGGATAAAAAAACACAAAATTATGCATGCTCAATGAATACAATTATTTTTAACGAAACATTCCATTCAGTAGACTATATTTTTTACCTCAAAATGCGAAACTTTCTGTGGGTTTGAGCAGAAATAAAGCTTAATATTGTCCTTCAAATCAGGGATCATCTGACATCAGTCTATAGACACCCAGTTAGCCTAACATTACACTGTTATGATAACAATATAAAACTGTCCGGCATTCAGAATATCAAACAACAACGTGGAGATATCCTTAGCATAGTCTTAAATAAAAACATCTAAGGATAGCATCGCGTGAGATCAGACGATCTTGGGAGTCAGCTTGTTTGAAAATAGCGACTTACCACAGGTTTTATATGAAATGAGATTTTAAGAAAGTCTGAACTGAGCTAGAAATATGAAGTAGTGCACCACTGTACGTATTAAAGCTATTTTGAAGCAAATGCTTCAAAATAGTTATGCTTTATGCTAGAATTCAATATCGGCAGTGTTCCCAATTTAACAACAAAAATAATTAAATGATTTATTTTTGCTTCAGTCATTTGAACTAATCTTTATAAACCACCTTAGATACTGGCGCAGCGTCATCTATTGATAAAAATGTTTATTTATTTATTTTTTTTTTCAATTTTCGCAGAGTGCATCCCTTATACTAAATTCTCTTTTAGTGGAATTTTGATTCGTTTGGAACTACAGAATAGATGAATACCTTCCAAATAGGCAAATTATAACTATAACAATCCTATAAATAACACATTCAAATCTCTTATAGCACAGCTTTCAGATAAAAAGTTATTTTTATGTAACAAATTGCAAGAATAACGCCAATCATCTTAAAATAAGGTATTCCAATAACATAGTTTCAATATTAATTTTGCAAAACAACTGATAGCTCCTCTTCAAGACGAAATCCCACCATTCCTCCCATTACGCGGATTAAACATAGAATTGGAGTTCAATGTTATAGGAGGGCTGGATGTTTAAAACACTGATAGAATCTTCACGCAAATGCTTTAAAATGCACAATTCGTAAAATAGAATTTTTTTTTCTATGCTCTTAAGGATTCGTTTGTTCTATGACTACTTTAAAAATGATATACAATAGACATAAAATCATTGCTCTTCGAAACTGAACAAAAGAATTCAATGATTATTTAACCTATTACGAAAAAAAATATGTCACATAAATCTGATCCTCATCAAATTGAATAGAAAGATGCATCTTATTCTGAAACAAAAGTTGAGATTCGTGTTCGTGCTTAGTGTTATCAGAGCAAAGTATCTCTAGATATGAAATAACAAAAGAAAAAAGTTATGCCATGTAATCTAATCTAGAGGTGGACGTAATGTTATTCGCGCGGTAAACGGAAGGCAAATTGAATTTGGACTGAGCTTCTCCCTTTGCGTTTATTCCATTTTTTTCCCTCATAGGCTTCAAGTAAAGGCCTACATATTTAAAATATTTTCCGAAGGCTATTTTAACCTTCAGTAACCTTCGTATAGAGCCGTCGCAAAGAAATTTCAGTTAGACTTCGGAAAATATTTATTTAGAAAACATTGCATCTGATGAAAAGATGGTACTTTTATGCTTATTATAATTGCTTTACTTCAATAATGCACTAGGTTATGTATTTTAAAAAGTATTTATTTATCAGAATGTATTTTTTATGAAGAATAGATAAACTTGAATAAATGGCAAACATAAATTCGAAGTTGTTGAAATTTAGTGTTGCACAATCTATTATTTCAACAAAAGACATACTGGAAAAGATATTTTGATATTTGAAAAGATATTTTTAAAGATATTTTGAAGTTATGCTCTATAAAAGTTTAAATAATATGACAAAAAGTCATATTAAATTTTCTATGGAAGTTAATAAATTATAATCTTTCTGAAGAAGTAAACGTATCATTTTACGTTTATTTAAAGAAATCTAGGTCTAATAATACTCTAAAATTGAGTTTTGGTTTTAATATGACCCCTTAAAAGACTACGGAATTCATCTGAAAATTCATCTAAAATAATGATTATAGCTCTCATACAGTTTTAATCGTAAAAGAATGGAACTTTATGAGTTTAAAAAGCTGGTATATCAATAATATTTTGCTGAATATGACTAATAGAAATGGAGGCAAGTTAGATTTCATAACTTTTTAAATATTATATTTGATGGCTCAAACAGCATGAAATATAATATTTTACATCATCCAAAGTATTTATCTGTATCTTATGGTTTAAAAATTAGTTATTGTGCCATAATTAGCATTGGTGTCCTTCATAAGAACAACATCCATCGTGGTCTTAAACCTTTCTGTTATAACATTTTATTGAAAGTGTTTCATTCAAAACGAAATGCTAATTTTATTAAACTGAATTGAAAATATTTAAAGTTTCTAAATATCCATCTTCTCAGCTAATTACAAATGTATCTTTTTCATAATTCTGGCCACACAAATTGCCAAATTTTTCCCATTGAAGTCTAATTTTTCTTTTTTACATGGCGAAAATCTTTCATCTTTGTTAATTTATGGTTGAAATATAAAGTATTTTTGAAAATGTTACTTATCTAGTCATTAGAATATATGCAGGATGTTCAGAGATAGAGTTTCAAAGCATCATTCCGAGGATCTTATAGACAATAAGTTAATATTATTCACTCTTTTTGTTGAAATCCCAAATTTAATAAAATGAAGTATACAGTGATAATTATATAATTTTAACTTCTTCTATTTGAGAATTTTTCTTCTCAATTGAGTTAAAAATGATAAACCTCATTATTATTACTGCTACCATGTGAGAGACTTTCAACAAAAAGTATTAGAAGCGAATATAATGCCCGAATATTTTCTCAAAATCAATGAAGTCGTTAATTAAATTATAACATCTAAAACTAAGTGTTTTAAATATGTTTTAAAGATATAAAAATAAAGAAAAAAGTCAACAGAAAGAGTTAAGTTTCATCAAAGAATTAATCTTAAAATGAATCAACAAATGTGTGTCCAATTATAGACCAAAGAGTGTAAGAAGACCGACAAATGTAAAATGTTAATGCAGTTAAATTTTCTGAAATTTCTCTTATCAAAAACAACTCAGGATAAGATAAATAAATAGTTACAAACAATATCATAACAAATACTTCCAATTATTTTACGCTTTTAAAAATAGCTCAATGAAAATTCATAATTTTGGTTTTAATTACATCTTTTATACACAATGCAACGATTATTAAAACTAAATTGGGCTCAAATTTATCATCTACTTTTAAATGATTATGACAATATTCAGATCAATTTACTGAGTCTTATGAAAGACAAGATAGTTTACTCCATATAATTAACTTGAGGTGTCCTTGATTATAAAACAATTTTTTTGATTATTCAGTGTTCTTGAACTCTCACAATTTATTCCACACACACGTTACAATAGTTTTTATTCAAAAGTCCCCCTTCTTTAAGAAAGGAAGAACAAAATCAGGAAATGCATCTCAACTCATGATATTTAGAACCATTACCTTTGCCCTCATCACCTCTGTCAGCTTCCCAACCAACATTTTATACGCACATTAAATGGAATACAAAATGACATTTCCTCCCAACTCCCCCTCAGAATTACAAACCATGGCTCAATTCCATTTGTCGCCAAAGAGAGACAAACCTTAGAACAATACCGTTCAAATGTGAAGCCACTCAAAGCGCTTTATTTTATTCAAAAAACAACACCAACAAATAAAATAAGTATCATTAGAGCATGATGCTTCGGAGAGAAAGATCCAGAAATACGTGTTTATTCGCAACAAACATTAATAGCGTCCCTTTAAGCTTCTCCAGCTGTCACAAACTCTTTCCATCCCCTTCCCCCAGCCCTGTTCCCAAATGAGGCAGCCCAACTGTTCCAGAGCTTCGCTTAACGACTCCAAGTATGGGGAAAGGCCTAATAGAATGCAAGATTCCCCTCATTTGCGTTGGGCCAGTTGGATGGCCGCATTTTAGCTTCTCTTGCCAATCGATTGCTTCCATCTCATAATCCTCTGCATAAGTTACGCCTCGGCTATCCTAACGACTATTAAAGTATCGACTCTTTGTTTTGGATTTGGGATACAATCTATCTCCATGGATTATTTAAAAGGGAAATCTCGTCCACACTTGCATGTCTGGCAGATTACTCAAATTAGCACTCGTTTCGAGTGAATCAAGCATGCCGAATCATCGGAAGGGGTTTCTTTTTTTTATTGTTTGCAATAATCATCTGTTCTAATGAGTCGTGGGAGAGCCGAATTGGGTTTAAAATCTGCAGTCGAAAGACTTTTGTAATTTACTATTCATGCTTGCACTATCATGACGTCAAGAAATCCCAAAATGTTAATCAAGCTGATGAATTTCTAAGAACGAAAAGATTTTGAATTATTTAATTGAAAACTACAGTATGTACAACAATTTGTTACAACATACTGTCTTGTATTTATAGAAAAACACTCATATTCTTTCCTATTTATACTTCAATATAATCTCTGCTTCTCTATCCTAATTATTACAAAATTATTAATTATTTGTTTTTTATTTGGGATACAATGTATCTCCATGGATTATTCAAAGGAAAATTCGTCCCTTCAACCGAAATCAATGTCAGTTATCATCGGAAGCTGATCAATTTTTTATTGTTTACAATAATCATGCGTTCAAAAAACTAGTATGTGGATTAATTTGACTTTAGAATCCGAAATGTCGATGTTCTTTGTCAATTTCTTTCTATATGATCTAATACGAAGAGATTTGAAGATACTGATTTATTTTTAATAGATAAATGCAGGATAATTAAAATACCTCTATTTAGAAATTGGAGATATAAATTAGTGGAGATTTGAGGCGGCATGCATTTCATAATGTATGTAATAAGTTATGCAAAAAATAACAAAATCAGATGATAAATAGCAGTTATATCAGATGATATAAGATTTTCACTTGAATAAATATTATTTAAACATCTTCGCATTACTGACGCATAAGAGAAATGCATATTAATTACGAGTTATTATCAGGATAGGAGATTAATAAATACTAAAAAATTGTACGAGAACTTCCAAATCCCAATTTAACCAACAGGGATATAATAAAGTAAAATAAAGAATTCTTAATTAAAAAATCGCCAGTTTTTTATCACTATGTTCTGAAATGCATATCAAAGAGATTTAACACTCTTGTGACCATTTGAATTTTATTTTTATATATAACATTTTTGGGATACCTCAATGCCAATCTCTCTGCATTTTAAATGACATAAAATATACAAGGATGTGATCTGAATGAATATTTAGGACAATTTACATAGATATTACATAGATATGATATGATTATACACTATACATTTCAATATGCTTAATAAAATATATGCTGCTTGTCTTAAAGTATCAGGAAAGATGAAATTATATTTAAGGTAGATAAATTTGTATATTTTAACAGCGAAGTGTTTAAAGATTATTCCGTACATTAATCAAAACAATAAAAGTGATTTCACCATTAAACTATGTATAGCGCACCATGAAGGTTGAAGTATATATTTCATGCATGGAAAATGCGAAATAACTTACGAGTATTCAGATATTTTATTCCTTTCAAATATGTTCTAGTGAAACAATGTATACAAGCCATAGCGAGGAAATGTAATGTGCATTCCTTTGTTTTTGTTTGGATTGAAGATTGTTTATCTTTTCGACAGCCTTAGGAACTTTTGTTCCATTTTGTGTTGACAATAAAAGCCTAGGGTAGACTCCACTTGAAGCATATAAACTCGATTTATTGTCAAATATCGTATTTGAATTCTTTGTCTTCCAAACAAATACAGTTTTAAAACTATACGGAAAATATGGATAACTATGAGAAAAATTCAAACAATACACGAACATAGAAAAACACACATGTACCTAGAAAGCCTAAGATGAAATCATCTGCGTGTATTCACGTTTCAATGAGAAAATAAGAATGCAGTATGGAGTAATGTATATTATTAATTACGTTATCTATTTGTATTATTATTCCGTTAATTCTAACCAATCATTATACTATCAGTGAGACAACATCTAAACAAAAGAGAGTCCTAAAAATAGAATGATTTCAAAACTGTATCTAAAAGAAATTTTTCAAGCTGAAATTAAAGACACTTTCAATAAAGTAAGTTTTATATAACAATATATAAAATCTTTATGAATTGCTGTACCCTCAATTACATACTCTACCTAATATATTATCATCGTTTTACATAATGGAGAATTGAACTGATTTTTTCAAATACTGATTATAATATTCTAAGCATGCACCTCTTACCAGTTACTGATTAAACTCTAAATGACAAAAAAATACATCAATATCTTTGATGAGAGCTTTTATTAAATGTGTTATAAAACAGAGTTAAAAACGAACCAAGATAAATGAATGTATTATCAGCATTTCCTTTAATTACAGGTGCAAATAAAATAAAATATTTAGATTGTTTCAATGCTTAAATCTTAATTCTAAATAAAGCCGGTTTTCTTTACAAGCAAAGGAACGGAATTGACTGTCTTCCAAATTGTTTAAACAATTTGATAAATTAGTTGGGCAGCGAGTTTCTAAGGTATTCATTAACTATATTCACTGTTATTTGCAAGGATTAGTCGTCGAAAGTAGCCGAAAGAAGTATTTAGAATAATTTGCATTGCTAAGCAGGAAAGAGTGTTTATAAGAAGAAGAGAAATTCAATCAGCAGCCTATGCGATTCGAAATAATCCTGATTTTTATATTGTTTCAGTAAATAATAGAAAATATTTGCATCGAGTACACACTAATTTAGTGGTTTTTAAAACTTACAGAGTATATTTTGCATTGTGACAACATTATGCAAATTTATTTAGTAAAAGAATTGGAAGCATCTAATTCTACATTTAAAATTATAAAAGATCGTAGTTTTCAAGATTTCATAAAAGTATAGAATTGGGTTGTAAGGCACAAATTACTGTATCATGCAATGGAATTTTTAAACATTTTAATGGTTGTAATAAGTAAATTGTATTATTCTGGAAAAAATGTTACATTTAAAAAGATTTTTTAAAGTATTTTTTAATTGTAGAAATATGCAATTCATTATGAATTTTCACAAATCTTCAAAACATTGATATTTCTTCACTCATGAAAGTTATTTTATTTCCCCAAGTATAATAACATATTGCATATATTTTAAGTGCATAGAAACTTTGGAAAAGCCAAATAACATAAAATATTTCTTTTGGGAAAATTTGCTATTTGCGCATAATAACAAATTTTGAATAATTTGGCTATGTTCACTTCAGTCAGTTTATAATGTTTCTTGAAAAATGGTTTAAGTTTCCATTAGATATTAGAATCTTCAAACCGAAACATTAATAATTTTTTTTAAAAAAAACAAGAACAAATCCCATTTACACAAAAATACATAAAATTAAAATATTTTTTCATTATTGTGAATATTCAGTTCTGTAGACAAAGTTTAAGGCACATTTTCATTAACTTCTTATAAAATTCTGGAAGTCCACCAAGGGTTGCTGAATCGTATCGCTTTTTGCAGTGGAGTCTGTTTTGCATCCTTGATTCAGTATGTATGCAGAATTTAATACAATGATGCCATTTTGAATTCATTCTATGAGCAACAAATATATTCATTTGGTTTGTTTTTTTCCCCTTAACTTTAATATATATTTTCTTGAAAAATTCTAAAAGATCTTGGTTTCAAGTTGGTGAAATAATATTTTATTGTGAGATTGATCCTATTTTGTGGCTTTAACTTAAAACGCATGTAGAATATAATTTAGTGATTCTTATTCGATTTCATCCTAAAAGGAACCAACGCAAATGTTTTCTTTTTATTTTCCTTGAGAATTCTGAATTCGAGAAATTCATACCAACTTGGAATATTTATATCGCATTTTCCCAAAGCGTGTATTCCATTTTCCTTACTGATGACTGATTACAGTACAGACTTCCATGCCTGATTACGACGAAGTAGAACGGGAGGGGGTTTTCAGTGTCATTTAAAACCTGCCAGCAATGTATCAGGCTGGTGAAGTTGAACCACACAGTTCCGAGTTAACAGTTTAGAGACGCCAAATAACAACTTCTATTCATTTGTCTCTTCCTCCGGATGAGACCTTTCCACCAAGGCTGAAGACACAGTCGTTATTTTGTTTCCGTTGGAGCAAAGGGGGGAAGACGTTCCCCCGGGGAAGAATGGAGAGATGTACTTAGAAGTCATTAGTTTTGGATCCAATCCAAAGAGTTTCTTCGTGAAAATTTTTTTGCTTAGATGAGGCGTTAGAGAAGACTGCTGAGGCTGTGATTCTCGGAACTTTTATTCGTGTCCAAGTTAGCAAAACGGTGGATGTATGTGTGAGTGACGATTTGATCTGCTCGAAGAGACAATTTAGATGAATTTTTAAAGTGGGAGGGACTTTTTTTCACTCTTTGGACAATAGGAAGAAGACTTGTTTTAATTAAAAGTACTGTTAACAACAATGTATATGTTTAGCCATTGTCTGAATCCACCCAATGCAAAACTTACTCATCTGTGAATGCTTTCCTAAGAATTAAACAAATAATATAAAGGTATTCATGAATTGAAGTTTGTAGTTGAGTCCTGGTCATATGCATAATAATCGTCTGATTATGTTAGGAAATTTTGTTCTAATCCTGAGTACATTATTTATCATTGCAATTTTGAAAGTGCAATTTTTCTTGTCGCCAGTAGTATAAATATCTTATTTTCCATATTATTACAGTGAAATTGTATGTTACATTTTTGTTGCAAGCATTTGAAGTATTATGCTAATTATATGAAAATCATACATTTTAAATTTAAATTTATCACGAGGTAGATAAGTTTTAAATCTTAATAACAACTTACGGTTTTATTAATTTCAATTACATAGAATGCCTTTTAATCTGTACCTTTTTCAAAATGTTAAATAAATAAATTAGAGAAAAGATGCTGTGACATTTGTGTTATCTGAATAGGGATGAACTCCTAATTTAAGGATCCCATGATTACGCAAATAAAATGAGATAAACAGATTTGATATAAAATTGTAAATTGTGTTGCTTTAGTTCCAGAGACAAAAGACAGCATATTAATGGCATTAAGCATAGAATTCTTTGAGGATCTTGTTTATGGACTACATTTTGATCTGAAAAGCAAAGTTGAACATTCTGTGCCGTCTCAATAAGAATTTAATATTTTTGCGGAACATTAACAATCCAATAAAGGTATCAATAGTTTCAAGAATCTCACATTGTGTTAAGTTTTTAAAAAACATCATCTGTTAATATCGAATGTCTTTATAAATAAGCAAGGCAAAAATCAATTATAAAACAATGTCAGTTTGCTCTATCAAGTCTCTTGTACTGAAAATTTCCTCTAAATTCTTACAAAGATTCATTTCAGTGTAAAGAAAAATTTTGCCGTATTTTAAGCTCCTTATTTCTCATTTGTAAATATATTTTACCACTCATTTTTAACAGCTCTTTGTTGAATTCCCGCCGCCCTTAACGAGACCAACTATTCCCACTCCCTGTCACAAACCATTGAAAGAGCCAAAGAATTCTCCTTAGGCTAAGAATTGAGCAAATGGCTGCGGCGAATACCTGATGAGAGGCCGAGCAAATGTGCAATCGTGGGGAATGGAATTCATTAGTTCATCATTAGTCGGGATTTCATGTCGCTTTCGTCCGCACCGATTAGATCTGGCGTTGCCCTGGTATTTAGGAGTCTTTAATGCCCAATTTCTGTCCTTTCGGTAGAACTGCGTGCAATTTTCGGAGAACTGCATGTGTCCTAGATGATCTCAATCTTTGCTATCCATTACGGTGGGCAGTAAACGGAAAACTGTGACTTGAAGGCTGCAGTGTCTGATTTATTTACAAACAACCAAGGATAGAGACCTCATGGTTGTGGAATAAAATATACATGCTGAATTAACTGTGCTTGAAAAGTTTTATGTAAGTAGACTTTTGTAATAGATTTGAAATGGGCTGAAAACTATTGACTAACAGACTTATTCATTTCTAAAATTGGAATTCATTAACGTCCCCTTCTCGGGTAAAGTACAACACAAATCGATTATTCCTTAAATTTTGACAGGTGGCTTCATTATGACTTTGCATATAAATAAAAGTTTGATTCGCCTCAATTACATTTGAATTTATTTGCAGTTTTTGCAAATGAAGAATAATTCAGAATAGCGGTGAATTAATTCAAAAATACAAGTAAAAAATTGTTAATTGAGGGTTAACCATTTGAAAAATGAAGGCTCCAAAATGCATTTAATTGCGAAATTTAGAAATTTCTATATTAATATCAATCAACATTGTCGGTCAAAAGCTTTACAGAGAAAAAAAGTAACAATTTGGAGTAGGTTTTAATTGTTTGTTTCTAATGTGATAATAAAATAAGAGTTTAAATCATACAGTAATGCTGAACATGAAATGAAAACTAATATTTCAAAACTGTCGGAGAATAAATGATTAGCTTATACATACACTCAATTATCAATATGTAATCGATTGAAACTGCTGAGAAATTCTAAAGTGTGCATGTATTCGGATTATTCAATGTTTTAAATGACATTTAAAATCTTTATTTTGTTTAGAGAAAGAAAGGAAACAAAGGAATAGAATATTTAAGGAAAAACTAGTTATTAAATTCATGATAAATAGGAATGAATGCTAAATATGATAATTATAATGCATTTTCTAAATAATAAGTAATTTAATTTTTAATGATTAGGTTATAAAAAATAATAAAACCAACCACTGAAATTATTTTTCATATGTTCGAATCCATTGGCTTAAATATCCATAAATGGGAGCATTTTCTTATGATCACTAGTTTTAATACTTAGAATTTTCCTTTCGTTAGAATTACAATGGTAAGAAATTTAAAAATAACTCTGCAATTATTTAATAAAGTCATCATTTAATTAAAAATTATATATCTTTGAAATAACTTACTTAAAACAATCCAAACGATGCCATCGTGCTTAGGACGTATTTCGCAGTAAAAACTTCATGTGAAAATAACAACATAACAATAGACATGAGAACTTTTAAAGTAATAAATAAAACAAAATTGTTCGATCAAAAATTTATTTCAGTAATTATAAAATTTTGATCAGACCTTAGTATAAAGTTTGAGTTAAGTTATTATGTTGAAATCTGTGTAAAAATTTATACATATTTCCAGCTTGAATGAAAATTTTAAGTTGCAAGTGCGAAACTATTTCTATCTTCTCTTCAAATATATTTTTAAAAGTGTATTACACTTTCATATGACAGAGGCAAAAAAGCTTTCATAATCAGATTATGAATATTTTCATAATGCCATAATTTATTTTGAAAGACTTATTAACGCAAATACTAATCTCAAAAAGAAATTATCAACTTTTCAGTTTTAAGATAATGTTGAATATTAATAAGTTCACTTAAAAAAAGTTTTAACTACAGTAGTTACCCTCGTGGAGTTTTAAATTTAATTTATTCTTTTAAAAAATTTAAAAACGATATATAGATTTTCAAAAAAAGTTTATCAAAAATTATGCTATTGTTAGATGTTGCAACAAATTTATTTTTAATTATGCGCGTTCAAAAATTTTCTATTCCGCAGATTATTAATTTATTCGATTTTAATGAATCAAAAACTTATATGTTCATAAATTCTATTTTTAAATCATTTTTTAAAAATAATCCATTATCCCTGTAATTTATTAAACCTATCTGAAAACACAAGGTTTTTATAAATCCAACCTTCTGCAAACCATCAAATTCTAATTATGAACCCCAACAATAAAAGCTCTTGCATACGGTTTTGAGGTCACAATTCTATTTATAGCTACGCTGTGATGAGGCCATGAAGCAGGCATGTAATTAAGATTTCCATAATTTACAGCTTGCTAGAGTTTCTAGGGGGAATTCAGGAACCTATGACAAAATCTTTCCATAATTAATGAGTGCCTAATTTGTGTATTATTTGACGTCGTCAGAAAGGCACGTTTGCTGAACGCTGCATTTTCGGAAAGGCTTCAGCCTCCGGCAAAAACGAGTAGATTTCCTGCTGCTCAGGGATTTGCAGCTCTGAATTTTGCTGCTCTCCGTCCTTTCTATGAAGAAAGATTTCTATAAAGAAAGTATTTCTTTTTCGGTTGTTATTTTTTTTATCATTCATAAAGTTCAAATTTTGCTGGGTATAGTGTTTTGAGAATTAATGATTTGTCCAAAAAATTTTCAAGAAACTTTTTCGATTTAAATTTTACTTTCTTCTATAGTTGCATTCCTTCTAGTGTTCAATGCATGAATGGTCACTGCAGTTCAAATTTTGAAAATTAATGATGCTTCTACTTTTTATATTTCAACCTAGTAGAAACATTTTTTGATGAAATATTTCCATTTATATCGTATTATCTTTTGTATTTATACTCTGTCTTGTATAACATGCATGCATGTTTATAGCAGCTAACATTTAGCTGCCATATGTAGTTTGAAGAATTCGTAACTTATGCAAAGAATATTTCTATTTAGCTTGTATTTTTCTGTATAGCTATGTTTCATCATATGCTTTGTGTATTCAAATTCCTTTCAATTCAAATTTTGTTCCAGACTATTGTTTTGATATTTAATGGTTTTTGTAGAGAATTTAGAAAAATTTATATGAGTTTATGTTAAGGAATTTCCTTATCTCGGTGGATTTTGCTCAATCTCAATTATGACATTTCTCCAGAAGATGGATTTCTATTTAAGATTAAAATGTTCGGTACTTTCACGAAAAGTCAGGTATTAATTTTATAATATCAAATCATGTTCTGCAAAAGAATGAATTATATATTTACTCAATTTTTAAATGTTTAAACTATTATAAAATTTTGTGCGTGTTTTGGTTACTTTTAATGTAAACTATTTAGGACGTTTTTATTTTGATCTAAAACAAACACTGAGTTAAAAATATGTACATGAAGAATATTTATAGAACCTGGGCTATTGAGAAAATGCATTTTATTATTTCACTTACAGTGATCCATGCGATTTCTTAATTGTGTGCATTTCCACTTTTACTTTTGAGTTATAAAAACAAATGTCCATTTCACTAGGAACCATTGAAGTATAGTCTGTTGAAAGCTTCGTTTTTTATCCTTACTGCTAAATAATTTTCTATAACTCCAGAATAAATCATTGCATCAACATAAATGAATTATTATCAACTTGTACACTAAATTGAAAGAAATTAGAAGCTCTCCTTTTCATGATCAGAAAGGAAGTATCGATAGGAAAGAGTGATTTTGATAATTTGCTCAAAATGTGGTCCAAGAAACTTAAACTGGGTTAACTATGCCAACTTTCTCCATAATTCATCATTATAATCATACAATGACGAGGAAATTGTATTGAATCATTGAAAAAATTGGGAATATTTATATATTAACTAACTTTAAATGGTATGAAAAGACAAATACACACATATAGTAGTATTTAATAAATATACTGATCAATGCGAAAATTATATCCATAACTTACTTTCACCAAACAAATTATGTAATTTTTCCTTAGCTTTTAATGAATGAAATGTCACTAAAGTAATAATGTCTTGATAGTTGATTTGTTTTATTATCATTCAGAATTTCATTGAAAGTTTATGTTACAAAAGATCAAGCACTATTTATACAGCTAGTAAGACTTGATTAAATATATCATAAAGCAAAGATACCTTTAGAAAAATGATTAGTGATATTACAATTTGGCTCTTGACTTTACAACGTCAAAAAGTGTCTTGTATACATTATTATCTTTTTGAATTAAATTTAAAATTGATGTAAGCGAGCAATAAGCTTTAAAATCTATTTTTAATCTTATTAAGCATTAAACAAAAGTATACAATGTTATACTAGATCCAAGAAGTCCTTGAAAATTTCAATGATGTATTGATGTAAAATTTTCAATGATGCATTGATGTAAAATTTTCAATGATGCATTGATGTAAAATTTTCAATGATGTATTGATGAAAATTTCAAATCATATACGCTGCACCAATTTAATTCACTTTGTTTATGAATGGTAAAATACGTCTTATCACTACTGCATAACTAATTTGATGGACAGGCATATGTTACCTGCCATGCAGAGTTCCGTCTGTCTTATGACTGTAACGTCACTTGAGTAAATTATATTACGTTTAATCCTTTTTACTATATATTAAACAAACTGTCAAAAACTATGTTTCTTTAATTTATAAACGTAAAATTTTTACCACGAATAAACAATGTATTCATGTTATTCATTAAAATTTCGATCAGCTGGTTGAATCTATTTATAAGATTTCATTATTTTTCCGAATCAATACATTTTAGATTTGTATTTTACTTCCAGCTTTTTACAAATGCATCAAATTAAAAAAAAAAGGTTAAATATTTGAATAACAGAAGGAATCCACGCTGCGACTCTGAAAACAACGAAATTTTATTTATACATCTGCTAAATCTGCTTATGCATTTTACATAAATAAAGAGAAAAAGGAGTTTTATTACGAACAAAAGTTGCTATAAAATAATTTTTTTTTGTAAACAAAAAAGCTTACACATACATTTTCAACTTAGGTATTCACAAACAACTCATAAAAACAAGGAAAACCGACTACATTCCTTATTCAAAACAAAGCGCTAAAGCAGTAGAATTCAGCATTTAGTTTATGGTGCTGTAAAGTACTACTAGAACATAGTCTCTAAGCGAATTGTTCTCATGAAAGAATAGAGAGAGGGGGAATTCTGGATTCTAGAACACTGGAGTTCATTAGTATTGGAATCTAATTTTACAAAATGAAAACTCCTAGACGGCGTCTATTGGGAATCTCTTTCGCCATCGGCAGTCTACAAAAGCTTCCTGATCCATTTTACAAGGAATAAAGGCGGATGAAAGGTACCCATGTTAAAAAGTATAGTCTTAAGAATATTGTCTTTATCTCGCAGATGTATAAACATGATTTTACTCGTGGTTAAAGGGAGTAGATTTTAAATTTAAGTTTGTGCCTAAAGCTGCTTTTGAATATGTATGCTACTTTGTCGTAAATAATCCCTTCTAGGTTGAGGCTTTTATCTTAGATAAGCATAAATTTCGAGGAGGATTTTCGCTTCATTTACCGATTTACCTTTGAAATAAATGATAAATTCATTCCATTTATGTTCCTTCTATCCTTCTATAACACCATAAATCCTTTCAGTTTATATAGAAATTATGCAGTTGGTGTGAAGGCAAAAGCCAAGTTATAAGAAGAATGTGGTTTGTTTTTTATTTTCAATCAGATTACATTAAAATTGATAAACTATGATGTAAGAATGTCTCATTGTTTGGTTGTGTCGTAAGTTATATCGTATTATATTGTATCTGTGTGAAGAAGGAATATCAGAATTCTATGTTATCCAGAGAATTACGGGGTATTTTTAGAATCAAATTAAATGCTATTTATATGTTTTTTTAAATATCAAAACTGTGTGAGAATGTCCTATTTTAAGAGGGTTGATGCAAGATTTCTATTGTGTGATCAGGATGAGGTTGTTTAATGATAATTGACTGTGTTAGGAAACAATATAGTGTGAATGTTGTTACATACATAAAAAGAAAGATTCGAGATATTTTTGATTTTTCAAGAAATTAATCCTCAGTCTGCAAGTAGTTAATATGCAGAAATAAGAAGAAAAACTTAATACTTTTGAGATCGAACAATTATTGGAGAGTAAAAATTTCAATCTAGAAAATCCGAATCTTAAATAAAAATTTTTTTACAGAATCAGATTTTAATCTTTTAAATATTCTGCGTTCTAAAAGTAATATAACGTATATTTTAATATATTAATGAGTATAAATAAGGTTGAACTTTAGATATTTTTTTTTAATTTAATCCTTAAAATAATTTCATACATAGATAACAAGTACCAACGTTTATGCGTTTTTCTAGACACTTGAACATAAATCAAAAAGCTAAAAATTACTTTACAGAGCAGAAAGGAAATTTAAAAATTGGAAAAAACTGAACTGGAACAGAGACATTTCTTATACTAAACTCTTGAGAGAAATTTAAGGTATGAAACGTAAAAGAAAATATAGAAATAGAATCTAAGTATAGCGTTAAATTTCAAAATTTAAATCAGTCCCATAGAAGAGTTTTGAAAACAAAAAAAGAGTTCTTAAATAAAGTATCATCTTTATAGATTTTTAAAATTTTCTTTATTTTTGTTTTAGACTAAAAACCAATAAATATAGTTCAATATGGTTTCCTCCCGAAAATAATGGATAATGTTTTATTTTTTCTATGTACATCATAGATTATTTTTTAGAGTAGAGTTGTCAGTAAAAGTGTGGAGAATAACTGAATATCATTTTCACTTTCCACGGCAATAGGATTAAAATATTAATCGTTAACTTATATATCTGCGTTTAGGTTGTTAAGAAGACAGAAATAATCGTTTATCAGAATGAAAATTAGATAGGTTCATTTTCATATAAACCACATTCATATGCATTTAAGTATTTTATCTAAACAAATTATTTTGAATTCATTTTTTAAAAATTTTTTCAGTGTGAAATGGAATAGTTGCTAGAATTATGATATTTTCAATATTTCTCCTTATTAAAAATAATATACATTTCTATCACATTTTAAGAAAATGAAGCACGCATTCTAAAACATTTAAATATAACCGAGAATATGTAATCCCGAGTATGTTCAAAAGTGTGAGTTCTGTATGAAAAGCGTGAAAAGTAAGAGTATGAAACCGATAATATGTTCAAAAATGGCACACTATCAAAATTTTACTGGTCAAAGAGTTATTAAAATATAAATGATGAATAAAATTATTAAAACATATCCTCATATTTTCACAGCTACTATAAATTTCGTAAGGAGATAAATTTAAAACATTTCTATATTTTAAAAATTCAATAATTTCCTTTTAAAGAGCTCATCTCTTTAATCAAAAGTCTTTTCCTCAACTGCAATCATAGTTATAGCGTCATCTAATTTCTAAAGACTTCGTAATTATCTTTACAAAGAAATTATTTTCATTCTAATAACAGTAGTTGAATAAAATCTATTCAAATTTAAATCCTACTGTAAGTTCTTATTCTAAGCTTCATACTTTAAGCACTATAACAGATATGAATAGTAATAACTTAATTACAATACCTAAATATGCGTATCATCTCTTTTACTAATTTTGTGCGATGCAACAAACTGGGTTATTACCAAAGCATATTAAGATTAGATCTCAATTATTTATTCAAATCGATAGTAAAAATCTGAATTCATTTCCCTAAGCGCCATTCAGCCCAGGACTGTTCCTAGATTTTATTTTATTCATATTACCTTTGCCTATGATAATAATCGGATTCCTGATTTATGCAGAGTGTTATCAGAATCCTATCCATCCAGATTTCATTAACGATTGCATTGTCCTTCTCCCAGGGGTTAATGACATAATTCTTCGATATCACGATATTGTGAAGGACACCAACCGCAGTTAAATCCGTTCCGTGCATAAAACAGAGTGCAATTGCTCTAAGTAACCGGTGCCAGAAAAGTTTCTTCTGTTTCACACCTATTAACAGTGTAATGTTTACTGAATTCATTCTGCCATTCGATTCTTTCGGAAAGTCCAAAGAATTACTACTTCCGATGAAAAGCGGAAGACGGGCGGGAGGCAGTGCTTGAACTCAGTGACGCATATCCGTTGCTCTCTCTATCTTTCCCCTTTTCCTCAAACCGGAACTATTGAAGCCTTGGGACTTCCTCCCCGGTGAGAGATCCGACTGCCACTTGCCTCATCTCAATTGAGAGGGGATATGAATAAACGATCCACGGCCATTTCATTCAATACGAAGAAAGACAATTGGACCCTTCACGAAAGCAGGGACGAGATGCCTTCAAATACAGTAGGCATTTTAACTCCAAGATATTTATTTTGCTACTCTACTGACTCACCCTAGTGTTAGAAATAAAGTTTTAAAATATCTGAAATATTAATTTTCGCTACAATCATCACTTATGTGATATCAAGTGAGGTTGGGTATGAATAAGCGATCCACATCGATTTTATCCAATGCAGAGAGTGAGGAAAGAATACAAAACAAATGCTCTGTGAAAGCATCGACTCGATGCCTTCATCTAAAAATAAGCATTTTAAGTGGATAAAGTTTACTTTGGTGTTTTATTCGTATGAGAGGTAGAAATATTTTAGAAAATTTTGAAATGTTAATTTTTTTCTGTTTCTATCATTCCAAGAGATTTATTTGGACATTTTATTGGTTGGTATTAGTGTAAAGAAATAAAGTTTTAAAATATCTGAAATATTAATTTTTGCTTCAATCATCCCTTGCGTGACATCAAATAAAGTTGTATATGAATAAACGCTCCCCATCGATTTTATCCAATGCAATGAGGAAAGCAATAAGATGCACCACGGAAGTGTTGATTCGATACCTTCTACAGTACGGATTTTAAGTGTACAAGATTTATTTTGATGTTTTACTGGAGTGAGGGTAAGAAATACTTTAGAAAAATCAGAAATATTTTCATTCTACTATAACTTACGTGATCTCAGATGAAGTCGAATAGGAATGAACGATGTTCATTAATTTTATCCAATACAGACAGGGAAAAAAGAAAACAATAGGTAGCACAATAAAAGAGGGAATGGACACCCTAATCTATAAAAGGCATTTTATAGATTAGGGCGATTACTTTTACTTGGATAATTCGGAATACATATGAACAACGTTAAAGAAAAATAACTCTATTTTTTTATGAATTTCTCTAATTTTTTAAATGTTTTAAAAGATGAAAATTCGCAATTTTTCATTTACTTTTAGAGACACTAGATTTTTGAGATTTTGCATATTGCCTATGATATTACAATGTTTTAATATTACTAGAATTTAATTATGAGTTCATTGATTATTTTTAACTAAATTTTATTTCCTTATAAACCGTTCTATCAGGTAATGAAATCGAGAAAAATTAGCTTTTAGATTCCAAAGTAATTATAATAATGAATTAGGGAATATATTAAGAATAAAGGGCAGAACATAGTTATGGAAATGTATTATTTGCCTGACATGAAGGAAGACTGTATTTATTTTAATAATATGCATACAATTTATTTATTACAGCCAAAAGTGGGAAGAATAGATATAAGGAAATTATTAATAAAAATTAGTAAGGAAATTAGGTGACTGGATATTGGTGTCTGCGGACTATTTTAATTTTTACTGACAGTTACTGCGTTTGATTTCTTAAAATGGATCCCACAGATTAATTTTGCTGGCATTGACATCCGAGACTGTTGTTTTATTAGATTTTTGAAGCTAGAAACTTTAATTTTGTTTGCATTTGCGTCTAGGCTGATATCAGAAGAGAACAAATAAATATCCGAATGGCACGAAATCAAGATATTTTTCAAGTAAGATTATTCTCATTACGTATGCTCATATATGTGTTTAACATAGATTCTTACAAAAAGTTTAAAATTTTTCTTTTATTGGGATTCATTATAAATAAGAACAGACTGGTAGAGACATAATTTAACTGGTTCTTTCTGGTAAATAACCATACTTAGGATGGATATAAGCAATATATGCATATTCTAAAATATCTCGAAAAATATTTTTTTATAAAAAATAACTCAAAAATCGTCTTGTTTACTGAAAATTTAATTTTATCGCTTAGAGCGAAACGTAACGATGCATAGAATAAAGCAAATGAATGATGTAATTAAATGAAGAGTAAACTGATTTTAAAAGGAAAATTTTAAAATTATTTTTGATGTCATAAAAATGCATTAAAATACATAAATAAATTTTAGAAGACATTCTTCTAGTTCTGAACGCAATCGTGCAAAAAATGTTTGTTTCCATTAAAAATTTTAGTACGAAATATGTTTTTTTTTCTACCATAGGAAAATACTGTTTTTATATAACATTTAAAATCTAGTACTTTTAACTTTTTTTCCTTCCTTTACTTTTGATTCTTCCAAACAATAAGAAGTTGTTCTTTCGAAATCTTATTTTCGCAACATTTAAATTTTTATGTTCTTAGTGTTAAATTTTTATGTTCTTATGTTCTTAGTTTCTTTACATGTGAAATCTACAGAATAACAGACAAATAATTTGGTGCGCCATCAGACTACGCTACATATTAGGTCTATTATTGTAACAAGATCTTTAAATAGCAATCGTAGTAAAAATGCTTTTATTCGTAATAATGTTTATTTTACTAGGATAATGATCAGGAACCATCACTGGAGACCGTTCCTATCAGATGAGCCATCAGAAGATGGTCATAAAATGTCTTGTAGCAATCAAGGATTCGAATGACTTCTGTATAGCAATTTATTTCCATGCTTTATGAGACGACGCAAATCTGTTAGCCAGGAAGATAATATTACGAAGAAGCTTTACTATTTCAACCTCATTTTCAGAATATTTAAACTCTTATGTTCATGAAAATTCCTGTATCTCTAATAATAATAAAAGTGAATGTATGAGTGTGTCTATTTATTAGATCTCTACTAAAAAGACAGTTCATCCAGAGCTACTAAATTTGGCATGAAAATAATTTGTTATGTCATATAGTGCACCTTAAGGAGACTTTTTTGGAGTCTTAATTATTTAAAAATTAACCAAAATTTTGACATTTTGCGGCAATAATTTTAGAAAATATAAATGAGCAAAAGTATTTGCGCCATTTTAAAATATAGATATTGTCTTTTCGATGATATTAATTTAATTATGACACATTTTTTACTAATTTTAAATTATTTATATGTAGTAATATTAGAAAAAAAATTATTTAGAATTTATTATGAATTTTTGTGGGTTTTAAATGAAAATAATACTTGAGCAATTTTATCTGTTCTTTAAAAGACAAATTAATCACTGTTTGTAGAACTTGAAGTTTATTGGATCTGTGGAAAGTTTCATTTTTAGATTATGGATTTACTATATCAAAAAGATATCAGATCTTCAAAAATTTTTCCAAGAACTGATCATTTGTCTATCTAACTAACAATTTTCTACACTGATTTTAGAAATGAATTCATCAGATTCCGAAGCTTTTGATACCTTCCTAAAACAAAATTTTACCATGTTATTTATTCTTTCTAAGCACACTATAGATTTTATATCAATAATATAAATGAAAATTAATTTTCCTATATCTATATCGTTCAATTGTTTTGTTTCATATAGAAAATATTGATCCTTTAAAAAAAATCTTCTTTCCTTTACATTTCAAAGAACAGTTATTGCTTGAAATAAAATTGCAGATGTATTAAAGTGATATATTGTACATAAAGGATTTAGCACTCATGCCACGACGATAAAAATATAGGACTGCATATATGTTTTTTTATCCTTATAACTGCATTTTAACATAAAAAAAGAGCTGATATCCATTTCTATTGGTTTGAAATTCGTCGAAAAATGTTATAAAAAACGAATTGATGTAATTGAAAATTCAGACTGACTCCATTGTGATGCCATTTCATATATCCGAAGGTGTATGATTACTCTTCAACTTTTACCACTCTGTTAAACAGAATACTTCCTATTTTATATTGCCTGTTGGTTCTGTTTTGAACGTTCAGATTCCCGCTGAAAACTCCTGAAATGTCCCGGTGCTCTCGAATTTGTCATTTTCTTCTCCACCCGCTCTATTCAGACCCCCTCCCCCCATCGGAAAAGAGTAGATGAGGGGGGAGACTCAAAGGCCTGATAAGGGAGAGAACCGGAAATTCTTTCTTTCGCTTTGATTCTTTTATTTTTTCCTGCCTTTATTTCTTTTTATGTATAAGTCGAGTCGGGAATTCGACCGCAGAATTCTTCTCGTTTCTCACATTTGGTGTTGGTAGACACATCTTGGTGCCTCTTTTCCCTCGCTTTTTCTGAATATTGCTGATGAATGCAGGATGAGACTGTTTTTTGGCTTCCAAAACAGGGCCATTTTGGTAGGTAACTCTTAGACAAAAAGTAAAACTTGAACCAGGAAGAAGACTGCTATGATGCATTCAAATTGCTGCTTCAAAACGAACGCTGTTAGAGCTTGCGTTCCAGTAAGCTTTTTAGAGCGGGTTTAATAAACGGGCAAAGTGGGCAACTCTTTATGTAAGGCTTCTAGATTTTTCCTTACGATACTTTTCGAGAACATGAACTTGTTCAAACAGAATCGAACTTGTTCAGATTTTTCAATTAAAATCGTCTCGGTTATGTCTTGAAACATTGCAAAGGCATTCCTAATTAATTACCATTTGAAAGCTTTATATTATGTTATTCTATAATTCTAACAAAGTATGTCACTTTATAATTTAAAAACTATTCAGCCCAGAACTAAATAATATTTATATTGCGTTAAAAATGTTTTAGAGTTTTGTTTCATTTTTTTTATCATATATATGATGTTAAGATTAAAATCAATAAAGAGTATAAGATCTGGAATTTTGTGTAAAAAAAGCGTGTCTGCCGAGTCTTATATTGCCTAAGGGTCCCAGGTGAGTTTTATCCGATTCTGATAATTTAGGTAGAAAATATCAGTTATTGAATCTTGCATGAAAATAATTACTTATTTAACTTTCATTTCATAAATAATGATAGATATGAATTGATGAAGCACATTTCATAAACAATGCATTCAAAATTCATGACTCTCATCCCTTTTCACATTATCTTACCAAGCTCGTATGCTTAGTCTCTTTAAAAATAAAAATCACTTTTAAGTAGAAACAATTATCTATTTGTAGTTTATGAAATAACGCAAAATACACAAAACTGTATGAAATAAATTGCTGAGATAGATTACTCTTGCATGCTTCCAGATACATACATCTGAAATTCCCTAAGATCGTGATTTGGTTAGGGTGCTATATAAGCTCATATTTTCATTTAAATTAAACAATTTATATACTCTACAATTAATTAAACTGCAATTATTGAGGAAATAAATATTTGTTTAACGAAATTAATTCCCAACGAGCACGTTTTCCTGACAAGTCGTTTAATATTCAATTGCAGTTTGTCTTATTCTATATTCGTGAAAGATGTGGATTAAATTCAACTCGTCTCATTTCTAGTGTATAAGATGAACTCTTTGCTATAAAATTAATTCATATAAATGTTGCACTGCATTTTCAATTCATTATTCTTTTTGCATTTATATAAAATATTTCACTTAAATCCATAATAATTGAAAATTTAATTCGAGCTGTGATGTTTTTCTTTTTACCCCATAATAAATTTGGCGTTCATTGAAGTTAAACAAAACTGTTATTAAACTAATTTAAAAAAAAAAAACAACGTCAACATAATTTACATTTCCAGTCCTTTTTCGAAAATTAAGAAATGGGCATGCAGAAACATAATTTTGGAATTGTATTATTTTCTTAAAGTGAAAGTATGATTGATTTCATTAATACTCCGTAATTATACTCTATAATCTTGATGCGATTCTTACTTCAGAAAGGAAATATCTTTGTATATTAAAAAGAAGTTAATTTCACTTTTATCGATAGCAATGATCAGTGTGTTTTAAAAACAATATCGGTAACCTCTTCCTTTTAGACGCAACTACAATGAGTCCTGGTGTAGATGTAGCTTAACTTGTGCACATGTAGAAGTTTAAAATATATATGATGCTGAAATTCACATCTATATTTTCACTGTTGTGAACATTCTATATCATCTATTATATATATATATATATATATATATATATATATATATATATATATATATATATATATATATATATATATATATATATATATATATATATATATATATTATCTTTCTACATATGCACAAGTTAAGCTACATCTACACCAGGACTCATTGTAGTTGCGTCTAAAAGGAAGAGGTTACCGATATTGTATAATATATATATATATATATATATATATATATATATATATATATATATATATATAGAATAAAAAAAAATTATATATAAGGTAGGTAGCGGTAATACAATAAATTTCTTTGAAGTTATCAGATGCCATTATTTTTCAAAAGTAATAATAAAATTTACTTTACAATATAAATAAATGATAAAAATATATAAAAAACTTATCTATTTTTTTTATTTTTTTTACAAAACATCATATTATGCCATTTCAAATTGCCTTAAAGTGTTTCAAATGGTTTAATAAGAAAAATTTCTAAAAATAGAATTAATAAGAATATACTTTCAAACAAATTAGAGCTATAAATTATTATTTGGTTATAAGATGCTAATGCAATTTGGCTAAAATTCTATTTATTGATTCATCACAGTATTTATCAGTTGTAATTCACTGGATTATTTTGTTAACAAGCTCGTTCAAACAAATTTAATTTCAGATTTCATCCACAGAACCCTTTTGATTTAAAAAAGAAAAAAATGTTCATTGTGATAATTTAGATTTTTCGAAATATTATCTTTAATATTTTCTTTCACATTTCCAGTCAAATGATAATATACACAATCTCGCTGAGGATAAATATATGATTATTTACAGTAAACATTACAAAAATTATTATTATTATTTTATTAATCCAAAATCCGCATCCAAAATTGTATGCATTTTGCTATATAGAAAACTTTTGGCTTCATGCAATACTTTGTGTGATTTCCGTCTGGGTGGATTCAATTGTTAATAGTTAGGAAAAGTTCTATTGCTTGAGATAGGCTATGCAGTTAGGAATAAACATTGATGATCTATCAGAATAGAAATATCAGGCTTCTTGAGCAATAAAGAGAATCTAAGGACGACAGAGACGAATAAGGATTGAATAGCTTCAACTTATTAAGGATAAATTAGTTTCGGAAACTGATATGTGGAACATAAAGCCTCCGTGGGATTGCAATTTCATTGTGAGATTGGGGATATATATATGTAAAGGTAAAAGGCACCATCGACTGTTCTTCATGATATATATAGAAAACAATATTTAACATATATCTGTTATTGCTTTATTTATATAATCTTTACTTATAATAAAGATAAATATGCACTTGCGTATGTTGGTGCTCTACAGGCCAGACCGTAAGACATAGAGCAACCAAATTTGGTACGTATATACTTTGGATGGTGAGAATGTGAACCACAGAGGACTTTTTTGAAATTTTAATTAAAAATGAAGCAAAATTTTTGAGCTTTAAAGAGATAACTTCCGAAAATATCACAGTGCAAAAATTATTTTTACATCATCTTCTATTATTTTTCCGTAAAGGTTTTTTCAATTAAAAAAATCATTTTAAGAGTATTTTCCTACAGCATATTTCACACAAAATAGAAAATAAGATTTAACTTGCACGAGCACGTTGCATTTGCAGGAAAAAGTAAACTTTTATTAACATGTTACCCTCATGCTAAAATAAGCTCAAATTAAAAAATTAACTCCCACAGCAAGCCAATCGAAAATGTAATTTTTAGCACGTCTCTGTAAGAAATAAATATGTAATATGATGTTTTTTTAAAAATAAATGCAAGAAAAATATTTGTGACTTTTGAAGCATCTGTTTTAATAATTCAATTATTTTGTTCTATTATTTTAGGCAAACATGGTTATATATAGACAAAGGATATTAATTAGAGATAATTTAATAATAGGCATATATAACTGATAGAAAAAATGATCTATGAGAAATAATGAATGTTCTAATGAATTACGTATTTTATATTTTTATAGGGAACTTTAGTTTTATCAGTCATGTTAAGTAAAATATTCTTCCATCTAGCTTTTTAAATAACAAGAGAGGTCCATTCTATTGCGACTAAAACTGAGATGAAAATTTGAAAATTTCTATCTCAACAAGCAAACAGTAAACAAGTTATTTTACTTAGTTTAGTCTAAAAAGCTTAAATTTAAACTTCCGTTTAAATTAAAAGTTCAAATTTTAAGGGAGAGACAGAATATGAGAAAAATACACAGCGCGATGAACCAAACGGTTTCTATAATAGTATAAATTATATGGCTATCAGAATTTGCAGTTTAAAAAAATTTTAAGGGAGAGACAGAATATGAGAAAAATACACAGCGCGATGAACCAAACGGTATAAGGTTTCTATAATAGTATAAATTATATGGCTATCAGAATTTGCAGTTTAAAAAAATTTTAAGGGAGAGACAGAATATGAGAAAAATACACAGCGCGATGAACCAAACGGTATAAGGTTTCTATAATAGTATAAATTATATGGCTATCAGAATTTGCAGTTTAAAAAAATTTTAAGGGAGAGACAGAATATGAGAAAAATACACAGCGCGATGAACCAAACGGTATAAGGTTTCTATAATAGTATAAATTATATGGCTATCAGAATTTGCAGTTTAAAAAAATTTGCTGATGAAGTTATTAAGAGGCCAGGTGATATGAAATATTGAAAATTTTAACGAGCATTAATCCCGGTGAATTAGCTGGTCACCAAAGGCGGCTGATATTAAATAAATCTAAAAACCTTTGCTTATAGGTCACAAACATATTTGTGAAGTAATATTTCATATGAAAACAATTTTTCTTCCATTACGTGTTAAGTTTATAATAAAGATAAATATGGAGATACCAAGTATTTTTTTTTTTATTTTATAGGTAAGAAATTTTTATATGTAAAGTAAAGGAAAGCAATTATGTTTTCGGATATTTTAGAGCCTATCAAATCCAGACACAGGCAGTTTTTTCGTAATTCCACTGGAGGTTTGGGGGCTTCTAGTTTAAGAATTTTGATTCATAATAATAAAAAAATAATTAAAATGATATTCAGATATGGCATTAAAGAATTGTTTTTTATTTATTTATATTATTAAATTCTGCAAATTTTAGTTGAATAACTTTTATTTATTCATCTCTTCAAAGCTGTTAAAAGAAATTAATAGAAAGTTTTCACGCTCATTTCTTTAAATGAACAGAAATATTGAAATTTTTCTTTGAATTTCCATTTTAAAGTATTTTAACAATGTGGTTAAAAATTTTGAAATACATTTCTATTGAAAAGGCCTATAATATTAATTTCCATGAAACCAGAGTTCCTAAAAATGGTGCATAATGGAAATTTTCTAATAATGAATTTAAAATGCCCTCATTATATTATATAGATTTATATAGATATATATTTTTTACCTTTATAGTAAAATACTTTTGTAAACATTAATTCTCAGTTTTCAGACAATGCAGATGACCGAAATTCTTATCTGCACATAGAAATAGCGGGAACTGCCAAAAAAATATCACTGATACTGAAACACACACTACTTAACTGTAGGTGAGAAATGTGTCTGGAACAAATCCAGATTTCGAAACTAAATTTCTTGTAGCACGCAGTGGCACCTTTACAGAAGGAAAGGCACTTTACAGGACATTCAAAATTTCACTTTTAGAATATTAATGCCTAACACCAAAACCTCAAGTGTGTTGTCTACATTCTTAATTTAAATGTCTTTCTTTTATCAGGTGTGCAAATCTAATAAATTCATATCCTGTAGCATTTTGTGGATAACCCCATTAATAAAAAGAATAGGGAAGGAGAATGGCTACACACATCTTCCCCTGAGATTGGAAAAGGGGTGCAAGGGAGGGTAGTGGCATGTCTAATAAATTAAATTACGTCAGAACACTTGACGGCAGCAAGCGAGTGGCGAAATACTCGGGCGCCTCCAACAGCGAGACAATAAATCACAGCCAAGCCAATGGCACGGTGGGCTAATTACAAAGCAAGCCACCCACTAGAGGGCGCTACCTACTAAACCCTCCTTTTCAAAAGAGCTTAGATAACAATCATATATACATACATATATATCTGTGCTTCCTTACTTCAATTTTCTTCTCATCTCTTCCCTTTACCGCAAGTCTTGTCTTTTCAGCAAAGCATTTTTTTACCCCTCATTGCGCTTCTTCCTGCAGTTTTTCAATTAATTCTTTTATTTTATGGCAAAGAAAGGTATAATAATACAGTTCGAGAGTCATAAGATTAATTCAGATTTTATTTATTCATTTCTTTCCTATTTTTTAATCGCTTCAGTGAAGTCTTTTGGAAGGAATAATAATAAGGAAATGAATAGCCCGGGTGCAAGGAGTGAAGAGGATGGCATTGAAATGTAAAAGGTTATTGTAAAGCATTACGAATCATTATACCATTTGAACTTATTTTACCAATTGAAGTTTACAATGTTATTATGAAAATTTTTATACAATACGCCAGGAAAAAAAAAGAAAAAGAAAAACAAATGAATTCAATTGTTACAGATATTAATACAGACAATTGATTCTACGATAAAAGAAGAATAATGCCCGAATATAAAAAAGAGAAAGAAAAGTTAAAAATAAAAAATTAGTATAGATTGATTCAATAATTCATTATATTTTCAATCATAGGTCATATTTTATGTTTCACATTCAGAATGAAAAAATGGAGATAAAAATTTTATTAAAAATACATATTCTCCCATATACGTTTAGAAATTGAATAAAATACTTTATCTTTAATCTATTTTTAGATTGAATGCTTTTGAAAATTCTCTAACAGATGATTGGCTCAATTTAAATGAAATTAGTAACACACTTAAAAGAAAATTATTGATGTGTAATGTAATACGACATTTTATACCATAGTATAAAGAAAAAGTTTTATCTGCTTTTTCAGAAATAGTAAAGTAAATCGAGAATATTAAAGATTTTCTATAAATATCAATGTTTGATCTAAGCCATTTGAAAAATATTCTCTTTTCCTTAAAGTATCTTATATAAATTTCCAAAGTATAAATTAAAAACAACTTTAATATTTTTTGCATATAACGTGAGGATGTTCAGTGGTGCGAATCCTTTTGTGTTTTACACGATCATTTTAAGTATGCATCATATTTTTCATGCATAAACTCATGATTTCACATAATTTTTTTTTGTTCCTTTTTATTCTTATTCGTAGGAGCGAGTACTAACTATATCGAAAGCTGGTGATCAATTTAATGTCTTTCACATGTAAAAAATTATTTCAGATTCTAAAATGTGTGATATTCCAGTTTTAATTCAATTTTAACAAACTAAATATAATTTATTTAGGTTAGTTATAGTTTTAAATTGCGTGACATTGATTCCGCAGTGATTAAAAATGACATTTATTAAATTCGTATCAGAATATTTCATTTTCAAAAATTCACAAATATATGTGAAGATTTAAAATACTACATTACTTTATTTGCTAGAATAAGTCTTAAATATTGCAGTTACTTTACATTACGTGAAATCTTATAAGAAAAAGAATCTGTTTTAGAGATATAAAAAAATTCTAATCACTGATGACAGCTACTATTATCAAAAGGGGGACAAAAAAACCCTCATAAAACAAGACTTTTAGCAATTTTTCTCTTTCAGCAATTTTTATCATCAATGACAGTACCCGAGGTCAACTTCGATTTATAGTCGATTCTAATTTCAATTTCAATAAAATTAAGTTTTTCGATTTGAAAACATTTATATCATTTTGCTGTCTAGAATGCAGTCTAGATCATCCACCATAAGATGTGGGAAGGCTTTTACCAAACGACCATTTTTTTAGTTCTTTAGTTTCTTTTTTTCTACCTCATAGCCGCAAATTCCAAATTAGCTTCTGCGTTCATCCATATAAGTTTAAATGCATGGCGGAACAGTATCAACTTGTTAAAGTTTGCGGGTAAAAATTACCATGCAAAAAGATCAAAATTTACGCTGCAATCTCTTCGAGAAAAAGGATTCCCAGCTTTGACTTCAGAAAAGAATTTTTTTTTTTCCTTTTCCTTCTTCTCATATTAAGAAGCTGCCTTTTTATGGCAATTACAGATTAATTACCTGTTCTGAACATGTGTTCAAAATGAAGACTTTCTCTTCTGATTCATAGAATCTAGAACGTATAAAAAGATTCTAACAAGAGCATGGTGAAGAAATAAAAAAAAATAAACAGGGAAAAAAAATAATGATAAAACGAAAAACCGAAGCTTTTTTCTTTTCTTTTTTCTTTTCTTGCTTTAAGTTAGTTCTTATTTTGCCTGAAACTAATTTTCGCAAGCATTTCTTTTACATGTTTATGTACGCGAATATTGGAATCGTCTTGCAGAAATGCTAGTAATAAAACATTGTGAATTTTATTTTTTGATAATGATTCAACGAGTAGGTTTTTTGTATTATTTTAATTATTCATTTTCTCATTAAGGGAGTGTCAAATTTAGAAATTTTTTACGCCCAATTTTGATTATAAGTTTGAAAATAAGAGTTTTTTAATGAGAGAGTAAAATGTTCGCTTTTTATTGTTAAAAAGTTCTTTTTTCCTTGTTGTTTGAAAACTCAAGTAGTAGTTTTTTTTATTGGTTATAACATTAATTTCAATCGGTTTTAAATCTAGCCAGACTTAAACAGTTTCACAAAGTAATTGTCAAAATCATTTTCACGCTATTTTTTCCTCATAAGTATGTCAAAAACAGAGCAAATATTTTTTCATAAAAAGAGGCCTTTTAAATAGAAAATCTTCACCTCGGCGTCTGAAAAAACAGTGCTATTAAAAGACTATTTAAAAGATATATGGGATATGGGCATTTTTATCAAATGTTTCTTAGTTTATTCAAGTGCAGCATGAGGGTGATTTTTTTTTTTTTTCATTCTATGTAAAGTCATAAATGTGTGAAATATGTTAAAATTAATCTCCAAAAGCGAATAAATGCTAATTTTAGTTCCTTATTTTTTTTTTCTCAGCTTGGGGAGGCTTTTTTTTCTTCTAAATCCTTAAAATCCGAGTTTAAAAGGATTTTACAGTTAAGATATTATTTTTTCTTTTAAAAATAATCTTTCAGAAATTGCTGGGAATTGCTTTTTTTTAACACTAAATAGTGGTATTGGATTTTTTTTTTTATTAAAAGATTGAGATAGAATAAGAATGGCTTATACTTTTTAATTACCGCGCAGTTCATGTTTTGCTGTGAGGCTTGAGTAGTTTTCATAGTTTTTAAAGTGACATCGTAACGTCAATATATATAATTTAAATGTCTGAAATCAAAATTATGGCTCAATTATAAATTAAATACCATTTTCCCCGGGTTAAAAATTTGTATTGAATAGAGATTGAATGAAAAATTTATACTGAGGTATTACTATTTATTAAATTTATACTGACAAAAAGAGAAAATAATGAAAAATAAAAATATTTATTTTAATTTTCTCTTTGCAATCTTTTCACACAAATTCATTTTAAAAGGTTAAGCTATTATCAATCATCAAAAAGTTATATTTAAAATTTTTATTATTCACAAATTTTTAGTTTTGATATACTATGATAAAAAGGTATCATGCTATGATATAAAATTGTAATATTTATTTTTCTATTGATTGCGCATGTAGTAAAAACTTTCGCCTTTCTGGAAATTTAACCTTTTTCTAAGTATGTTATTTTAATATATAAAGTGTAAATTAGTTCAGAATTTTAACAACTCTAAGATAAATGAAAGGATGCATTGCATGTCTCCATTATGTAATTATTTTAATCATATATGATTTTAAAATTTGTTTTTATAAATTATACATCTCATCCAGCAGAAAAATAATTTAAGAAATCATTTAGATACCGATTCATATATTTCTGAAAGACAAGCATTGTTGTACTTAAGACTTTCATACGGTACAACAAGCATTGTTGTCAATATACATATAGTAATCAGCATTTGTTTTCTTTTTCTTTCACATTTATTTTCGCAATATGGCTCTTTTTGTGTTCAACTTCGTCATATAATAAAGAGAATCGTGTATGATGTTCGGATCATTTTCCTTTGAATGATTTGGTCCAAAACTTGAATCAGATCATTAATTTTTATGCACTAAAGTTCATTCATTTTGCTTGTCTCTCGTTTCACTCACTGACATAATCGGAAATAGGAGGCCAAAAGACAAATTTCGTGTTAAGAAATATCGTCGAAAAATTAATGCCATTCTAGAATTTTCGTGATCAAATATCAAATTTTTGAAATCGTCCAAAATATCAAATTTAAAATTTCCAATAACGAGTTCCTAAAGTCAAATATCTAAATCTAAATTCATTTATTTGACACATAACGTTTTGAATTATTGTATTCAGAGATAGACATAGATAAAAAAAAATTAAAGTAAACAGAATAATTTATGTCCTCAGGTAGTTCTAGAACTGAAATTCATTAAAATCTTGAACACGAGGGTTTTGACGAATGCATTATTTTCTCTTCAAATACTCTATTCACGAGAAAATGAAAAAAGAAGAATTTATTCACGTTTAACTTATTTCTAATATAAAAAAATAAATTTATTGCTTCTGCAGCCTCAATATCAGAAAAAAATTTCTAAAGTTCGACTTTAATTAAACTATATGTATAGGTACTTTCCATCATAAGACGTTTCTTAATTTATGTTCATAGTTTAACGTACTTGGACAATCTTAGCTCTTTTAAAATAAAAAAATTAATCAATCATTCTTCATTCATAAGAATTTTATTTATAAATATGTATTTAATTAAGATTCTAAAATATATATTAGGTTGTTAACCGAGTTTTGTCAAAATATATAAATGAAAGCTTATTAGTAGCATATATATAAATGCATACCTGATGTAGGGGTTAAGACAGCCAAGTGACACAATTCGGCATACATTTGTTAGGGAAAAAAGCTATTTACTTCCATTGAACCCATTTTTAAGAAACGAAGATAATTTAATTTCATTACTTCTGCCTCGTCAACGTAATAGAATAAAGAAGAAGAAAGCCCCACTGTAGTTAACCTGCAGGTAGTGGTAAAGGCCGTTCTTAAGATCCAAGCTAGACAGTCGATTAAATTTTCCTTCATCCAAGCCACAACCATCCCCCCAGAAAGACATTAATCACTTGGGAGGGAGAAATTTCAAAAGTTTAATTCCCGAATTTCAAAACAGTCTGTTTCTGAATAAAATAATTACTGCAGAAGAAATCCTTTCCTAGGTTCCGAAGAAAAATCACTGGAGCGAAAGCATTGCAGGATCTTAGGAGTTCCAACTTTTATCTACGGCATTAACTCTGCATAATGCGTTTAGCTGACATCTCACGATAAGCTCGTCGTTCTAGAGCAACTGGGGTCGTCGCTTGGTAAATGGCCTCTTCTGTGACTCCATTTTATTCCAGAAGGGTTGATGCTTCTCGCTGAAGATGTGTGAGAAGAGAATGGCTGAAATAATTTCCTCTTTCCACGCAACAGTTTTGGATTCAATGCATTAGGAATTCCCGATGTCCTAGCATCGATGGAATATTTTATTTGAAAATGATGTTACGCCGATTTGTTCCTAAAGGGATGCGTCTATTTGGGATTCTTTTTGTTTCGTCTGACAGCCATGTTTAAAGAGGAACGAAGTGGTATTCGAAGGAATTGACTGGAGTTTTCTTGAATTAGGTTATTCATTCATTTACATAAGAGTTTGACTTAGTCAAGACATAGTAAGACGAGCTTCACGGCCTATTTTTGTTAAAATGGGCTATTTCATTTAATAAAAAAGATTTTTGATACAAGTTTGGGGTATTAAAATATCTCAATACTCTATTACATTTCCTAATAGATTCTTATATAGGATGTCTTATAAATTTTCACACTTACATCCACATTTTTGCAGACAACTGGGGACATGAGTGTTTCAGTTTTTACTTTTTGTCTAATATACTTTCAAAAAAAATTGCATTTATGATTTAAGCTATCCTAAATAAAATGGAGGAATTAACTAAGCTAACAAAGCGATATATTCCCTTTAAACTGTTTTTTTTTTGTATTGAAAAATCTGGAAAGAATATAAACTGCGCATTCACCATCTCATTTGGGGTCCAAATACATTATGTAAGAAATTATATTGTTCAACATTTATGATCTAAAAAATTATTTTTAAAAGGCAATGATATTAATGCTTTAAAAGGCATTTAACCGGCATTTTAGATAAGGCATTTATCAACTATAAATCCTAGATCCAAATGGAATGATTTACATGAATTTGTGGGTAACAAAACATCATCCTGCTTTCTGTCTTAAAATTAGTAGAACTAAGTGAGCAAAAATAAAAAAGTGGCTTAGATTCCTTCAAAAATCTCCTTTCCATCACCACTATGAATATGCATCTAATGCCAAACAATTATACGGCATTAGATGCATATTCATATTGCAGAGAAATAATCTGTATAAAAGACTTTTTTTTCATTCGTATTTTTAGAAATAAAACCCAATTTCGTTATTAAGATACTTTTAATACAAATACTTGCTCTAAATATACGTCATCTCTTTTAAGTTCTAGAATAGAATAATTAAATTGAAATCTTTTTTTATAGAATATCATGCTTGAAAAATTAGTAATTCTGAAAAGTTCCACACATTGTATGATGAAAGAATTTTGAAATGTTAAAAAAATCCAAGAATATTTATTAATGAACGCTATTTGATAAATATCCATAGCGTTTTATTGATGCAAAAGAGAACGGAGTAATTTATATTTGATGCAAAAGAGAATAAAAATCTTTATTTAATACGAAGTATAGGGTTTTGAAATAAGAGTAAAATGTGAAAAATATTTAGTGAAAGATTATTTTATCTTTTTAATCCATTTAAATAAATATATATATTGGATATAAATAACATTTTATTTTATTTTCAGATAAATTCTTTTCGGGGAAATTTTTATTAAAGCTTGATACTATTTGATAAGCGGGAATATTAAAATGAAATCTTTCAAGATTTTTCATTTGATTTCGTATAAAAGTGTTATTTAATTGAATAATAAAATAGAAAATTGAAACAAAATAGCAAAAATTGCAGTAATTTAATCATTTGAAATAAATAATATATTCTACCTAACTTCAGTTTGTACATTTTTAAATAGAAATAAATATTTAATACATACTCTTACATCTAGATTTATAATATAATTTCATTTTATTGAGTATGATTACTCAATATCCTTTTTGAATTTTTTAAAACCATTTTTCCATATATGAAAGAGTATAAAGTTAAATTCATGGAAAATAATTATTTCTGCAATGAAAATAACTATTCTGTCTTGTGTTATTCAATAAATTTTAAATATAAAGTGCTCATTTTTCATGAAATATAAAAGAAAGTATTTCCCTCGTCTATCTCTTTTACTGAATTTGATTTGGATGAATTTATTCTTCTAAACAAAACCATTAATATTTTTACTTTCGATGTTATTCCAAATATTTACTGTTAATAAATATAGAAGGAAAAGCCATATTCAGGAAGTTTGCAGTTATTATTTCTTTCCGGTTAAATAAGAGGAAAAACACTACTTCTAAATCCTAGAAAAGAAATAATGCAATTTTCCGATGATCCCTCGTCGTGAATCTAAACGGGCATTTGGGGACGATAGTCCAGAATTATTAAAAGAATTTGGGCTCCAGAAATGAGAAACCAGGAATTGCTATGCTCTCTCACCATAGGGGTTCAATCCCTAACAACGCTCTGCGCACCTGCGCCCCGTATTGATTAAAAGACCACATCTTCGTCTTTATTGTTCATTGGGTGGGGAGAAAACGATATATTTTTAACGAAGGCCTAATGTTATAGGCTGCATGTTAAGTAAAACAGAGTAAGTGGTAGTAAATGGCAAAGGGAAACAATAAAAATAAAAAAATCTTATTTATTTTACCTCCCGTTCGTTTTTTTTTATTTATTTATTTATTGCGGATGTTTTTTTAATGGTTGGTTTAGTTGTTAACAAGATGGGGAATAAAATGCCAGCGTTTGAAATATACTTAGATACTTCCAAAAAAGGAAATGAATTTAAATTTTTATTGTGAAGCTGCACTCGCTATGGAAGACTTTACCAAATGGAATATATTATCATTACAATTATCAATTAGTACTTTTTTTCGAAAAAAAAAATATACTAATTTTGAAAAAATTGTAATATTTGAAAATTACACTCATCGGAGTAATTTCACATGAGTGTAGAATGAATTGCTAATATTTGAAATTTACTTTTAGTAATCTACAAAACATAAGAATTTTTCAAACTATCCTTATTAAGCTATATTCCTTATGGTGGAAAATAGATTATAATTAATATTATTTTGAAATGTTTGCTTATTTTTACTAAAGAGGAATCTAGTGTCTTTAAAAAAAAAGCACATGTACTAGTTGAAAAGAACTGAGCAGTTTGGCTAGAATGTTTTAAATTAAAGACATATATGTGTATGATATGGTTTTAAGTACATATCCCCATAATATTATTATATAAATTAAATAACCTAAATGTTGCAAGTCGCATTCATTCTAAAACTATATTTTTAAGATTAACAAAATAATGCTCAGAAAACAGTGACAATACAAGATATAATTATCAAATAACATAAGAGAAAAATGTTTAACATGTATTTTTTCAGGAGAGATTAAAATTTTTTTCTGTGATTTATTTTCACATGCACTTTATCTTTTTGCTTATTTTAAATATTTCAGGAACAAATCTAAGTAGTAATTTTCTCGCTGCAAAATACCAAATGAAATGCTTCAATTTCAAAGATATGAATTCGATTTTAGCCCCCTGTAACGCAGCGACTCATATTTAAATCACTTCCCTCTGTGTTTTTTAAAATTAATTTTAAATTCTTTAATGATTCATTAACACGTTTTTGACACGAAATAAAGGAAATTTTTGTGCAGCAATTTTAATTGAATTATTTATATTTTTAGTCAATTATTTTTAGTAAATAAATAAATTTAGCTATCAAGTCTGCTAATTATTTTGTTGAAAAATATACATAATCATATTTAATTTATTAGTATATTGCTCACTGCAGGAATAACATATATGTTGACGCATTTCAAATATCTTTCTAAGTCCTCACCTGACATACGCTGCTTATTTTCATAGATTTTATTCTGAAAAAAATAGAACACAATTATATTACCATTGACATCCAAATCCTCAAAGAAATCCTTTTCAAGATTTCATGCAGACATATTACCGAAACAAATGCATCCATCCATGTGCAGAAACTTGTTCTATCCATTGCCCATTGACTAGCGGATCCTGCATTTCAATATTATCCTCGTATGACAGTTCCATCGAGAGCAGTGTTCCATCAGAAACCTCATGCGTTCCACGGCTTCCATTAATGTCTAGTAAAGCGAACGAGATTTGCGTTGCCCAGCATACATATGTAGGGGGTCAAGCGATGCCATTGTACAACATCGTTGGTGAATTATTCAATATGCGTTGAACTAAGACCGGAGGCCTCATCACATGTGCCATAAGCCCTTCTTCAGAGGTCGTTAATAAAGGATATCAGATAGTAATGATATATTATTCTCATATGTCTGATAATGCCACTCATCTGCGAAAAGACTGGTGATATTTCATTCTGGGGGACTGCACTACACTAGGCGACTCTTAAACAGCACTAAAGCGCGTGATTACGACAATCGTTTTTCGCTTCATCGGCACAAAGTCAATGAATTCGCGGGAAAGGTCCGATAAAAAAAGAAACTCGGCAGGCTTCTTTGTTCGACTTTATTATAAATTAATTCAATTGACTAAAAAGATAGAAGCGACATTTTATAACACTTGTCTACATTGTTGAGCGAATATTTTATTATATTAGCAAATAATCTCCAAAATATCAGGGGAAGATTTATTTTGGTCCCTATATAATAAAACAGGTTGCCTAAAAATATGAATATTGTAAAGAAACAAAATACAGTGAAGTAATTTTTCGCCAAATTGGCTTGAAAATTCGTAAAAATTGCTTTTTGTAGCAGCTGTGAAAGTACAATATATATATAAGAGTTTTATAGATTTTAATGCTTCTTTTTATTGCTAAATTTTTATCTTTATTCAATTCACAGGCAGAAATGAATTTTTTTCAAATTAGTCTCTTTCATCGGACAAAGGGCTATATTATTTAAATATCTAATGATGTAATTTTTTGCGAAGACTTTTTTTTTAAAATTTACAACTTACAATTCAAATTAGATCAATTATCTAACAGACTTGAAGCGATATGCTTTAAAACTATCTACTTTTGTTAGAAAAAAAGTGATAATTTATTATATGAACTTTTTAATCGTAGTACTAATTCGTCATTTGCTACACGTATTATCACTTTTCAAATTTATCCGCTGAAATTAATTCATTCAAAAATTCTATTATTAGGCACAAAAGTTACACATAATCCAGAAAAATTTCAAATATTTTATAAATTCTTAATGGAATTTAAAAATTATCACATTCTCGAAACGTAAGGAAATAAAAAGAAGTAACCAGTTAAGAGGTTAATAACAGTTTAAATTTCAAAACATAGGAACACTTCAAAGATATTAAGAAAATGAATTCCATTTTATTGATCAATAATATAAGTGACCCATGTTAAGCAATTTTGTAAAGAAATTAAGTATATTTATCTAATGAACAAAATGTTGCTTATTATTCTACGAAATGATTAAATTAAAAAAAGATATGAAAATATAGATAATTATATGAATTGGTTTTATAGTTATATGAAAATATGATAAAATATAAAAATTTATTTTATTCCACTGAATAATACTAATATAAATTTCTTAATTACGTAAAAATATTAAAAATCAATATCGATATATCCAATGATTTCGAGAGAATGGATTATGCGTAAAAGTTTCAGTTTTACAATAAAAATAATTTTTCATGACTTCTCTAAATTACTGTTTAGCACTTGAATTTCAAAAAAGGAATAGATTTTTTTCGGAATATCTCCTTTCCTTGAACGAATTTTTACACAAATATATATGAGTGTTTGTATGTGTATTTTTGTAGTATCCTTTCGAAACAGATGGGATTAGAATAGGCTATCCTCATTGGCCGGCTAAATATACCGCAGAGGTAAATCACATTTAATCTGAGTAGAGTAGCCGTTTCAATAATGCACCTAATAGACTTACTGACATGAAATCTCATTTGACATGTTTACAACTTGTCAAACTAAAACCTCGAGCGAAGGAAATATTCTCTAATCACCTTTGAGGATGATATTTTTTAATTGATGCGAATATAAAGCTATTGAAAGGGTTCTGATTAGCGTAACATACAAAATTAAAAAGAAATGGAGACTAATCTTCTATAATGAGTTTCTAAGAATGTTAACTACTTTAAAGGCGTGTAGAGACATATTCAAAATGCCAAAAGTAATTTTCATGAATTTTAGCATTTATGTTTCTCATTGTTCAACAATAACAATGATTCTTAAATCATAATTCATCAATACTTGAGTTGGAAATTAACAAATAAGCCAGTTAATAAATAATTTAATTGAAATGTTTCATCATGGAACGATTTTGATGGAACTTGATGCACATATCTCTCAATCGTTGACTCAAATTGCTATTCAATTTCAATGCCGAGTTACTTTGTTGATCATTTTATAAAAATTTGAAACATATTTAATTATTAAAATAATACAAATAAAACCTTATTTTATTTATGTAGGAATATCCCCCCCTTTTGAAATAAAAGATCAAAGAACGTCGGCATTCTATTTATGTATAAGATTTCATTCCAAAATGAATATCTTATCTCTACATGTCCTACTACTATACACAATCTAGAGATAATGAGATATTCAGTTTTATAGTCTATTTTACAAATGCTAAATAATTCTATAATACATTTTAGAATTAATTTTACTCTCAAAATTAATGAATTAAATTAATTAATTTTACCTGCGAAAGTTGCAAAGGTTAATTTCCGTTTAATATGTTTTTTAAAATACCATTATTTCGTATACTTTAGAGTAAAGTGAAGCAAATACACGGATGCAAAAAAGTATTCCCACTATGTAGAATACTTTTTACAGATTGATTCGATTTTCGATTGAAGTGTTATTCAACTACTGTTCAAAATAATAAAGATGACCTCCGTGCAGCCTTAGTGCAACTTCAAAATAGAGTGCTAATATAATCAATAAAACAATCAATTCTTATAAATTGTTCTGCGTATAATTGAGAATATTTTAGTAATATCTTTGCAAAATCGCAAGAAGACAGAAAATGTGCGCTAGTCACCTTAATGCTTTCAAAGCAACATTGATCTTAAATGTGATAGGGTCCTTATTCTAACTTATATCTGATGCCTAGCTTCCACCTACACAGGCACATTGTTGTCAAGAACCGAAACAAGCCAGGAGGTATAGGAAATTTCTCGAAGTGTAATTAAGGGGACTAACATGGACCGGATACATGTCTCTCCTGGCTTGACAGTGACTAATGAGTTAACAATTGAACGATGAGTTATGAGCGAAAAATGGAAACGTGTAGCGAGTATAATTTCTCTAAATTTTCTGCTCTTGTATTCAAAGGCAGATTAGAAGGCTTGGGAATTGGGCCACTTCACTGTCATTAAATGTGGCAATCTGGCAATCGGCCGGACAGTTTCAAAGTTATGGAAAGAAATGAATTACATATGCGTTATGACATGCTTCCCTCGTTCCGTGTGACACAAGGATGTTGAAAGTCTGAAAAGTTATTTCGACGATTTAATATCCTTGTGTTAAAAAGAAGAAAGTTCCCCTTTCCTACCTCTTTTTAAGAATCACGTTATATTTTAAAATTAAATAGCATGCTTCACTTTTTTGTTCAATCCCAAAATTTAATCTCTTCTAATAATAAAAGTGAATGTTTGAGTGTGTTTGTTGCCACTCTATACAACAAACAGCCAGGTTTAGAAATGTGGAATTTGGCACAGATTTAGTTTGTTGGATGAAAATGCTCACTTCAGAGCTATTTTTTTGAAATTTTAATTACTCAAAAATCAAGCATAATTGTGACATTCTTCAACGAAAAATTCAGAAAATGTTAACGCGCTCAATTAATTTTTGAAATTTTAAAAATGAAAAAAAAATCTTTTAAATATTCAAATTGTCTACCTTCCAATTAAATCTAAAATTTTAGTAAATTTTCAAAGCATGTTTTTATGCAAAATTCACAAAAATATTTTTAATTGTTACAATTGTTTTCATTCCTTATGCAAACATTTAATTACGTATTCAATTGCTATTGTAGAATTTTAAGCTTATATTTTAATAAATCTTACTTTCTTTTTTATTTCATTAATTTTATCTGAATCTGTGAAACCTGTAAACAAAATGATTTAAGATACTAAGCATATTTGTAGAAATAATACCTAATAAACTGAGATATAATGTTTTCTAATCTTCAATTCTTTTTATCAGAAAGTTTCATCTTACATTAAGTTATGCAAAATGTGTCCTGCCATTTTAATGCTATTATCTCTCCTTTTGGGTCTATCATGTAGTCAAGGAGCAAGACGTTGAAAAAAAACACGTGTTAAGTGTTTAATTCAATTTGAAGTTTAAATGTGATTTTTTTAAAGGAACTATGAATATCAAATAAGAGATTCAGTTGAATTTAAACAAAATCAGTATTGCCGCGAACAATCTTGCCACCGAAGGTGGCTAGTCCTACACTACATTGTTTTCAACCGCAATTGTGCGAGTCTCTATAAATAAGTTAAATGAATATAAAAAAAATAATGGCAAAATTATTTTAAAATTTTAATTAAAGTTATTATTTGATTTAAATTTCTTTGAAAATCTTTCCACACTGGAAATAAAATTTTGAAAAGTTATTTTATTATTTAACTATTCATTATTAAAAACTAATTTAAAAAGACAAATTTCTGTGATACAAAAATACACCGTTATGCCACTTAAGGTTAACTATAATGAAAGCGTTATATAAGTGCACATTACTCATTAACTTGTTTTATTTCATTTTAAAATAGCATTAAATCATATGCTTAATCATAACACCACGTTTTGCGGATGATAGAAATATATTTGCGAGATATGGTTAAGCAATAGTTATTATTCTTGTATTTCTATGCTTATTATTTATATGGCTCATAAAAAATTCAGTTTTATTCGAATTTTTAGATACTGGCTTGAAATTTAATGCAAGAAATATGGAAATCCCTCTTATGATTTATTTAAAATATTTTCTGTATCCGACTGTACAAGCTTTAGTTTAGTTTAGTTATATTAACGTTCCATTTCAAAGTAACACGAGGACTATTTTGGGACGGACCTCGTAATTTTGAACCGCGGTCATCTGATTGTACAAATATTCGACTATATTTTTAACGATCGAGCATTTTGGCACAGCAAGTGTTGGTAAAAACTTCGGTTTGTTTAGAAAATTTTGATCACATTCAGTGACTACTCCAACTGAAAGAGAGCTCAGAAAGCATAGAAAATAGCGTCAATGCTGAAGGTTTTTCCACTTGTCTTCGTGCTGCTGCGATCCATGAAACGAAATAATTTCCGTTTTAATTGTATTAAACAAAGTGGTCGGTTATTACTTGAAACTAAAGTTAACCCAAATCTATCAATTACATATAAATTACGTACTAGCGACTATTTAACTAGGCGTAATGATGCAAAATCTAATTTCCCGTTTGCTGTCATCTCTAAGTGCATTTCATTATAGAATCTATTGTTCTTGAAATACAAGAATCAAAATTGGATTTCCTTAAAAGATTTTGTGGTGGCAAGAATTTACATTCATTTTATGCATAAAGAGAAATTCATCTAAATCGGTAAATTTCACTGAAGCGTACATTAGATGCATCAGTTTCCTCAATCATTCTATTTGTAATAAATACACATGCAAGATTTTACTTTTCCTTAGCCCTCTAGTTAAGTTCTGCTTTTCTTTAAATTGTTAAAGTAATCATATTGCAATTAATTTAATTTAATATAGTTCTAATCTATATTTAATCTACTACAGATTAACATAATTTCAGACAGCCAGTGTTTGTCGTAAATTAATTATAGGATAAGAATTATCCGGATACAGGCGCCTCTATAATCATGTTTAATTCATTTTTCGAAACTAATAACGCTAGTTATTCAGAAATATCTCTAGAGGAATTATATTGATAGGAAATAATGTTAAACGTGATAGTTAAGCATTATTGAAGCCTAATATATAGTTAGGCATTATTGAAACCTTATATATAGTTAGGCATTATTTAAACATTCATATTTTCCTTATAAATATTTAAATCAATCAATTCAATCAAATAGTAGAATGATTGTCAAGATGCAAGTTTAAAATAAAATCTTATAAACTCGAAGTTAGAGTGGAGAAACTTGTAGGTATGTATGTCCCTTTGCTAAATCAGTTCAAAAAATATGAAAAGATGTCTGCAAGCAAAAAGTTTCCTGACGTACGATTCCGATTAGCTCTAAAGAAGGATTTAAAAAAAGTAGTATTCAAAGTCATTTACACTTGAGTTGGTTTATAAAAATCTTTGCGTCGTACCTTAGAAATTTCACTTACTTGGATTATTTATTAGGCTTTTAGAGGAAAATGCTAAATCCGATTAGCTCGACGGAAATTAAGACAGCCAGAGTGAGTCGTAAATTAATTACAATGGAGAGGACGAACCCGCCGCTACGACCTGGAAGAGTTGTTCATTTAATGGGAAGGAAGTCGTCCTCAGTAGTTGAATATGCATCTATAAGCTTTTCTTTGTAATCGCTGAAGGAAATTTTAAATTGCTAAAATGTAAAAAGATTTTAACGTTAAACATTCATTACTCTGACACACCATATCTACTTATTATCAGAGACAGAAAAAGCTTTACAGGGTAAATACTGAGAAGGTAGTTGGAGAAAAGAATATTTTAATTAGTTTTAAAGGATTTTCTGTTCCATGTATTTGAAATCGATATTGAGTAAAAGTGGTCGGTAATTTTCAAGTTCTGGACAGAATAAAAGGTTTTTTCCCCCTTCTGTTTTGTTTTGTGTCATTTTTAGTGGGGAGATTTATGGTAACTACATGTTTCGGTAAGGGGATTTTGATTTTAAAATTATACAGATACAAAAGGAATCTGAAGCATAAATTGGTTTGCTTTCCTGAGCCATTGTCAACTGAAAAAATATTAAATTTTTAAATATTGTTAGATTATTTTGCTTTGTGCGCTTCTAAGTACTCATTATCTTTTATAATTCCTTATTATTTGACCGTTTTTATTGGAGATTTAGAACTGATTCTCTTTTTAATTTGCTTAAAATATTCAAGTAAAAATTTGGGAAATAATTCACTTAGCAACTATTCTATTTTCAACCATACTATGGTTTGATTCTTAAAATTTTCTAAATTATATATTAAATATATATGTATTTCTATCTCTCTTAATCGCACATGAAAATAAATTAATTAATTTTCATATAAAAATCCTTCGTATGCCTGCATTTTTTAATTTATAGATACAGCTAAAATCAAATTTCTCTTAAGTAGTTTATAATTCTTTAATACATTTTTCTATTAATGAAACCCAAATTATTAAAGAACTATACGAATCGGCTCTAATTGGATTAACTTTGCCAATCTTTTTTTCTTTCAACCATATAACCTTAACATCTTTTTGGATTAGATAAAATTATTTTATATTAAAACTAAAAAAATAACTCTGTAATCTTTCATAATAAAAGACCTTCATTACAAGTTATTAAACAACTATTGAATAAATTCTCCATGTGCACGAGTTTACAGAAATTCAGATTCCTGAGCAGGAGAATTTGTTACCCACATAACAAACGCAAGAATTACTGAAAAGATTCCATCCTCCCGAATGCTTTACTTAATTCACGTATTCATTTAAATAATAGAAATATTAAAATGAATTCAAATAATTATATTTTGAAATTTAAAAAGAGTTTTCATAAGAAATTCTCAGTATGTTTTACAAGAATATCCTTCATTTTTGTGGCTCATATACTATTTTTTTAAAGATTTCAAATTTCTCTTCAAAACATTGCCCCCCAAAAATACAATGTCTCTTTTTTAATAATATAGCGCCAATAGAGAACCAATTCTAGAGATCCATTGTTGAAAATATATTTCCCTACGTACCTAATATAAATAAAGGATATAAGGTATTTCTCTTAAATAAATATTCTATTCCCATCAATTTTCTATTTCGACGACAAACAGAAGTTCATTAAGACGTTGTAGAATGAAACAAATACTTCCCTAATTTTGTTCACGATTTCGTTCAATACGTCTAATCAAAATTTTCGATTCACATAAAAAGTTTCAAAGATTAGTATTGCTCACCACTGATTAGCATATCCTTGAAAGATTTTGAAAAGACCTTCTTCAAGGACCATCTATACTATTTCTCATTTATTTCCAAAGCAGTAAACAGAGATAACCAAATGCCCATGGCTGCATACATTTTGAAAATATGAAAGATGGTTGTATATTTTCGTTCAGCATCCACCTAAATAAATGGCTGGCGAGCGTATATAAACAAAAAGATAGCGCTCTATGCTAGCCAATAAATATATTTCCTGGGTTTTATACGTATAATATAAAGAGTTTCGATTTTGAGCGGAAAAATAATGGATTTGGGGAAGCGAAGGTCTCATACTTTAGACAAGGTACACATTTTTATCCAACCTTGTCTACTTACACAGAGACTGATAGGAGATTCCTCGGGTGTTTTGAATGTTTTGCGGTACATTGCTTCTGATGTCTTTGTTATGTTGGAAGGCAAGCGGTACATCTTCATTCACTTTCGGATTTTGGATTGAATCGAAGCGCTATCTTTTGAGATAAAGGTCGAGAAATTTTCTTGCGTCACACAACGGAGAGCTCAGCAGATTTGCATTTCGGAAAATAAACAGCCTGATTCATGCGAGTTTCTCTTCAGGATAGGAAGGAAAAGTTTTTCCAACTCATAAAATAATTACTTCGGAGTGAAATTTCTGTTTTCTCCACAATAATAGTATATACTTCTAGCTGTTAGTAACACTTTCTTTAGACGGTTTACTATGATAGCAGAAGTTCACAAACTACTGAAGTTTTAGAACAATACAAAACTGAAAAATACATAAAACATGATGCAAATTCATAAGTTAAGGACTGAGAATGTATCAATCACAACAGCATTCGAACTTTGACGAAAAAGGATTTTCAGCTTTTTGGAGTAGACTAAAGTCTTTTATAGTTTTGACTTTATTGAACTTCGTCCCAGGAGGCAATGTTAATGTTCACTTATATTGAGGTGACATTCTTGATCAAATTGCTTGTCCATAGTGGTTAAGTGGATAACTCCTACATCTTCCACGACGATAACGCAAGGACGCAAAGCTGGCTGATAGAGGATTAATTATCCTCGTGAGAAGGCCATTATACATATAGGTTAGCCAACCTGTTCGGATCTGAACCTAGATGAGCATGTTTGGGACGCTCTAGGGAAATATATTACTGCACAAAATCCTTCTCCACGCCTTTAAAATATTCAAAATATTTTTCTGCCAACTGAGTAGATTAGGATAATTAGTTTGAGATGTAGCTTTTGTGTCGTTCCTCATATATTGATATTATTAGACGTGACCACATTCCATATCGAGCCGAATGACACAGTAAACTCTGCTTATTTTCCTTTATAGCATATTTTAAAGCAGGAAAAAAGCACTTCGTTTATCTTTTTTGTATAATTTGTGAAACACTATCTGATGAATGTTTTTTTTAAAAATTTAATTAAATTCTGATGAAAAGAATTTTATTATCAGCATTTCCCCACTTTTCTTTAAATTTTAGAAACGAGCGTGCTTTCAAAAATTCATGAAGAATTCAGCCTTACAGCTTCGATACTTATGCACAAGAATTTATTCGTTTGGTTTCCATTTTTTTGAAAAAGCGGGCATTTTACTAGATTAAGCTGTTAAATGTGTAATAAATAGTAAATAGTAATAACAAAAAAATACACGAAATTAATTGACCTATACATTTGAAACATGTTTTAAATCCCTTTTTAAATAATTAAATTTGATAAAAGTAAAATATCGAGTTCTTGACATTTTTTTTATTAAATTTGGTTTTTATTTTTTTAAATATTGAATACAACGCATTTGCAATGGAGGTTGTTACGAATTATACGCGAAAAAGTTCCAGATACGGAATGATGTTTGTAAACTATAGTCAACACATTTCGATTTTCTTAATTCCAAATTTCTGAAATAATAAATTATTGGAAGATTGGAGGAGCTAAATAATAAACTTATTTAAGGGCTCTTTTAAATTTTTATCACAGTTTTGTGAATTCTTTTTTTTTTTTTTTTTTTTTTTTTGTATTGTTAAGAAAGCATTGGGAATCAAATTCTTCTTCGGAAAATTTATTATTTATGTTACTTGTTAAGATAAAAATATAAGTAATAATTTAAAATTTACTTTTTGAAAAGAAAAAAAAAACGATTGGAATTTAAAACGAAATTAAGAAGTTACCGAACTTCTAAAAATGTAATACATAAACATTTTTTTTTTCATGAATCAAAAATTGAATTTAAGGACACTTGAAGAATTTAGGAAGGGGTATGATATATGTCAATTTAATGGCGCATCTTCACAAAATATTTGTGGAAATAAGCCAAAAAAATTGGAGCAACTTTTATTTTTACGATAATAAAAGTAGTTTTAATTCACCCGCTTGAGCGCATCCGTTGCTAAACTACGCTATTGTCTCATTCGTCATACAAACGCAGTTACTTGGTAGAAAATAAACAAAATGAATGGAAATAAGAGGTGAATTCAACAGTCAAGAAGTTCTAACCTCTGAAATTATCTTTTGATATAAAGGAGAAATTAAACAAACGAAGAAAATAAACGATTATGATAAGAATATATTGATGAAAACGTAATGTTAATTATTGATTAAAACAGATGATACATTGCAAACATATATAACAAAAAAAACCACGATTATTTAGCAAATAACTGATTATTTACGGTAAAGCACTATTTAACCTAAGGTATGAATATTTAAAAAAAAATTCTTATTTCATATCCTATCAAATGCTTTTCCTTTATTTAAATGACTTATTAAATAAGAAAATCCTTTTTTCTCGTCAATGTAGAAATGCTGCGAAATACAACTAAATAATTTATTATTTCAAAAAAAAATGATGAAATCTGTTTAATCAATAAGAAAAATGTCTGTTTTTACGTTAATAAAAGTTAAATTAATAATATTAGCTGAATCATTTGAGATTTACCAAGCCGAATTACACTATCACCTCATTTATTACATATGAAATTGCTGTAAAGAAGGCAAAGAAACATGGTAGTAGAAAATGATTAAGAAACACTAAATTGAAGCCAAGGTACTTTGGAAATTACATACAGTACTGTAGTTATAAAAATACTTTATTCATTATGTGCATGGATGTATTTCAAAGGAAAATAAATAAAGCAAGTAAATAAAAAATTATCATGAAAAAGATTAAAATTCAATTATTCCCAATTATTTTTCAATTGTTAAGGAGTACATCAGTAACATTAATGCCTTATTTATAATGTACTTGAAAGCGTCGGCAAAAATAAGCAAAAAGGGTGGGGAAAATGATTAAAAACTTTTAAATTCGAACCAGCTGAATCCAAATTGAGAGTGTTATAGAGTGTGGAAATAAAATTACTAGTTTTTACCGAGCATTCGATAAAATTTTCTTAAACTACGGGTAATATTTGTGTTTTAAGCGTTAATAAAAGGGAGTATTGACAAATCCGTTCAAGTGGAGCTAGGGCCCAATTACACTAGTACCTCATTCATTATACAAAAGAATGTGCTAGCCAGAAGATAAACAAACAGGATGGGAATGAAAAAAAAAGTTGGTGAATTCAGGCGTTTCCGGCTTTCTAAAGCTTCCAAATGAATTCAAACACCTGAAGTTCTCCTTTAGTATAAAGAAGAAATCCGGATGAAAGTGGGATCTAGAAAAGAATAAAAAAAATCTCTATAAAATAAAAATAAAAAAAAATAGGAAAAGAAAAAATCTTCCCAATAATCGATACCTTCTGGAGAAGTACCTACGCATGCGCACTTCTAACGACGTCAGGGCCGGGTGCCTTTACTCTCCCCTCCCCCCCTCCACCACTTCACCACGCAATCGTTACAAAGCTCGTAGCTCACTGCACGTCGAACGTAATTTATCTCCGAATGAATTTTTTGGCTGTTTCATTTTTCTCTCTTTCTCAAAAAGATTTCTTGAATCCGTCCTCTCTTTTTCGCTCCAAAAGGGAGCCCCCATGACAGGCGTCGAACGTCACTCACAGATCTTTAACCGAGATTTAAAAATCATACTTTGCTGAGGTTTTGCTTTAAGATTTATATAAGCTTATGTATAAAGGTTTTCACACGACTTTATTGAAGCTTTGAGATTTTTTTTCTTTGTTTATACAGGGTTCTGTGCTTGAGGCTGAATTGAAGCCATATAAATAAATTTTTCTGTCAGCAAAACTTATGTTATTTAATGTGATATGTCAATTTTGTATCAAGTATTTTAATCATTGATCCCTTTTATTATACGTTCGTTTAAAATCCATATTATTAGAACTTTTTAAATTCCTGAAACTTCGTTGTGTGACAAAATAAATAAAAGACAAATTAATAATAATCACTATTGAAATGTTTTCTTTAAATAAATTGTTTCCTTTATTTTTTTTTCTACTCGTTTATTCCTATTTTATCATTAAAAAAATAAGGTTAGTATGGGCAACATTTAGAAAAAATATGGGCTTAATTTTCATCAGTAATCTACATGTTTGCTTAACACATTGAAAATAATTCAATTACAAGTATATAACAACGAATTTTGTATTGTAAATTATATTTACCACAAATGAAATCAAAACATTTGTATTTATTAGTATAAAAACTCTTTTATTTTTTTGCAAGTACAAAGACCCTTTATTTTACAAAAAAAGTTTTCCTTTCTTTATACTATTGTTTCTTGGTTAATTATTATATCATTATAATTTGGTTAATATCTTTCTTAGTTGAAAAAGTCGCATATAAAAGAAATTCTAAAAAATAAAGACACAAAACTCAAAATAGTTGACAAATCAATTGTATGTTTATCTATTTTGTAAACTACAGCAAATAAATAACGATTTTTCATGTGGCAGAAGTCTTTCGATAAATTGAGTTAAAAGCGAGTAATCTAGAAAATAAGCAGCTAAACGGTTGACATCTTCAAGATGGGGCAGTAACTATACAATACCAGCAAATACTTCCCTAACCCTATTATACAAACAAAAACAATCTTATTGCACCTTTGTTTCCTTTCCATCTCCTCCAGGGAAAAAAATGTCCTCTGGCCGGCAGTTATCGATAACGCTTCGAAATTCGATTGAATTGCTTGCAATTTACAGAAAAAGAACCCCATCCAACAGAGGCGGCATTTATCGCAAACGACGCACGATAAACGCTCGTTTTTGACTCGTAGGAAAAAGAAATGACCTACGAAAAGAAAAGTTCCTGCGTAGAAGAAGAAAAAGGATCTTAGTACGTGCAGGAAGAAAGGAAAAAATGGAACTGAAGCTGAGATTTGGTATTTCTTTTCCTCCAGTGTCGTTTCTGATCCATGGCTCCTGGGCTCCAAAGACAGTTCTATTCTACAGTGTAAACTTTTTGCATCTGAACGCAAATGTATATCCAATGGGATGCTGAAAAATCTTTCCAAAGACGGGGATCTTACGAGTATTAAGCTGAATTTCAACAACGGCGCCACGAAAAAGGCAGCAGCATTTTGACGTACATAGTGTTTTTGTTTTTTTAAAGCTTTGTTGAAATAAATGTAGATTAGTTGTAAAGTGCTACTGAATGCGTTGAATGTTTTTCGGATAATTTGGAACGGCTCTACCAAATATTTTCTTAAAAGTGATTATTTTCAGGTATTTATCTCTTAGGAATTGAACAATATATGTTTTGGAATACAGAGTTGTTTCAGAAGTCGGACTCTTTGTATATGCTCTAATTCCTCTGTTCATTGATTGGTGAATTACTCCAAATAGCTGTATAGAGATCGTATTGATATTTATGAAATGCCATAATCATGTACCTCAATATAGATTTATTACCATAATAAATACCAATCAGAATATAAGGACAGTATTTATAGGCTGTAATATCTGCATAGTATTTCAATCCTTTTAGCATTATGAAAATTCTACCATTTACGCGGTAAAAGGTTTTCAAACTCACTTAATATTTTTATAAAAAATTTCAAGAAGTTATGTTTAAATATAAGATATTTACTCAAAAAAAAGTTGAAAAAGATTTTTTCCGAATTGCACTGTTAATGAGCCATTCTTCAGTTTCAACTTCAGTACCTAATTTCCCAGTATGACTGATGGCAAAGTTTTATCATTTGTTTTCCTACAATGTTTTCTGTTCAACCCCCCATTCCCCAATTTTTTAAAAATATCTCTGCAAAGTATATCTGTCGCCACACATGATGCGAACACCCTATGTGTTTATTATGATTAACAAACTGTCGATCACAATTTTAGAATGAAGCAATTTTCAAGCATGGTATTTAATATAATTATAAATCCTTTAAAATTGATATATAAATGAAAACACATTTGTTTTCAACAACGCCGTTAATTGACATTCTAATTCAAGAAATCGCCAAATGCATTTGATTTCTATTTCGAGAGACAAATTCAAATTATTTTTTATCTCTTCTATACAAAATTTTGAATTTTGTACTTTTTTAATCATTCTATCTTTCCTTATCTATTTTTTTCTTTGGTCGATTTATTAAAAGAAACAGTAGCATGCGCATTGACGGTAGATTTTTATACAGTTGAAACGAGCAACAACTAAACATTTTTGACAGTCATTCCGAAATAAAAGGCTTTTATTTCACATAAACCTTGCAAACAACAGAAAAACCTCGGATTTGGTATTTTAAAAATGCCTCCAAGCAATGAAAAAACTTTAAAAGCTCATTTAAATCCTCAAACAAAGATTCCCATTGGCAATGAACGACAGCATGAAAATGCTAAATTTAAAAATAAGTAAAACAGAAAATTTGTCCGTATATGAGCTTATTGGTGCAATTTAAAATAGATCTTGTATTCATATCACTGCATTATATCAAAACAAAAGTCAAAATGTTTCCGAATGCTTTCAATACTGAAAAGAAGAGCACGGATTTATTAAATCAGAAAGGTTAGAATAGAAAGGATTAAATTTGTAATCTTATCTAAAAAATAAAAAAAAAATAAAGTAAAGCTTACGAAGTTTGAAAAGATTAAAATGCATTTATTTCTTTGAGAAATTCTTTTGCAGTAGATGTTATTCTTTTTATGTTATAATTTTTATTCTTTACGTGTTCTGAAATTGTAAAGAATGCCGAAAGCCAATTCCTTTTAAATGAGAAAGTTGAATAGATTTAAATATTGCATCGGTAGGTATTTAATCATTAGTTTTCATTTTCATTTTCTTGCATAATCTTTATTTTTAATAATGTCAATCTATGAAATATTGTTAACTTATCTTACCTTCAATATTTTAAAAGGAAATACGGATAAAATAAATTATATGACTGAGGTTGATGGAAGATGCTCTTAAAAAAAAGATAAATAACCTATGTTAAAATCTTTCTATTTGGTTTGACGTCTTTTAAAATAGAAAAAAAAATTAGCACAAATGTTTTCATTTACAGAAAGAAAGAAGGACACTCATTGTTTTGGAAAAACAATACTACTCAATGCTCTTTTTACATTGTGAAATAAATTTTCCAGAAAATATACGCATGATTAACTTTAAAATGCCATGCATTTTATGCGTGAGCAATACCATAATACAAAGAAAAAAAATTTCATTCAAATATAAATGAAAATACTTTTATGCAAGATTGAACAGCCATATTGCAAAAAAACAATTTTTTATCCACGTCTCTGTCATACATTACAATTGAAATAACGTTTTATATTCGGCCTAGATTGAAAATGAAAAAAAAAAAAAAAAAAAAAAAAAAAAAAAACGAAACAATTCCAACATACAAATAATTTTTCTTACGAATGATTAATTTCATACTTACTATGTTAAAGTTGAAAATGTATTAGCTTTTCTCATTCGGTCTGCACCTTTATTTTCTCGCAAAACAGCCTTCTTTTTTAAAGATCAATCAACTAAATTAACTCATTAAAACCCTTATCATTTGAATGAAAGATAAAATTTTTCAATTACCAAATAAAAATGTCTTATCTTAATATATTTCTTTTGTTACAAAATGCAAATATGTATCTAAATGATGCAACATCCAATGTAAAATTATTTCCTGCTTAATAGCGAAAGGCTTTATATTTCACTTTTAATGAACAATGTAATAAATATTTGCTAGGCATCAGGAAGTTTTTTATGCGTCATTAGGAGTGAAAAATTCTGAATATTTCTTTTTAGTTTCAACTACAGCTTATTTTCTGGCTTAGTGAAGCTTATTTAATGATACTATGCTAATTGAATGGAATTAAATAGCTGATTTGCAAAGAATTTTTTCTGATATCAAAAATTTCTGAAGGAAAGTATTGCTCTTGTAGTGAATTAGCATTTACGCATACATTAGCGAAATGAATAAGAGAAATGAACAATGAATAAGAGTTATCGTATCTTAAGATATTGAGTTGAGCAATAACAATTAAAAATATATATAATGTTCAATATATCTTATTGTGGAATTTTATCTAATTATTGGGAAGGGAGTTAAATTGCATCAAAAGATTCTATAAATAAAAACATCAAAAATAATATAGATGGATTCTAAATTTCAAATTAAACTGTAGCAATCTACCCTATATATTCAAGCACAATGCTGTAAAACAAAGATAAAATAAATTGTCGTCCGGAAAATAAGGGAAAATCTACACAGTAGCAGATAAAAGCAGGAAACATTCTTTTTATTATAAATAAATATTTTTAAATACATTGAGCACATTCTGATATAGAATTTTATTTGATATAGAATTTAATATGAAAGATAAGGATGAGATTTATTAGGAAATGTGTCAACGAAAGAATAGTAAATAATTTTTTGTAGAACATTTTATGATTTTTCAGAGATTATTTGAAAAGACGCGTTAAAATTTTGAATTTTCAGTCTGAATTAAGACCTTGGTATTCCTGGTATTTTCTGGTATTTCTTTAACATTGAAGCTCCAAAATAATATATACTAAATAATTATCAGAGCGCTATTAAATCGGATTGATTAAGACAATTAATTCGGCTAATTAATTTATTAATTAACCGACATTTTTTTATAGTATGATTGATTAGGTTGGTTTTTCTGGCACAAGAGCCATTCTTTGCCATACTGCGTCAGGCAAATGGTTTAAATTTTTGCGATAATTTTTTCGATAGGTAAAAACGTTTGATCTTTGAAATAGCCAATTAATATATCAAATTTAGACTATAATAATTACTAGCAAGAAGTTAAGCATACGAAATTATTCCAGTTTCATTAACAATCTACTCAGTTTAATACTTTAATAACGGAATAACTTTCTTCGCCGAAAAAATGAGCCCTGAAACTTCTCAAATTATCAAAATGTGGTTAAAATGAATATCATTCTTACAGGTTTTCAGTTTTTGAACATTTAATTTTATTTAAGACAATAATTAGAAATTATAACAAAGTAACTACTCGTTTTTAAATGATAAAGTGAAATTCAAGAGTTATTTTGTAAATCAGTATTATTATTTTAATATCTATGTATGCATCATTCAAAGATTTAAAATATCAACTTGAAGTAAAACTTGTCAAATTGTAAGTCAAGCTTGAAGCAGAATTTGAATAAAATTAATTTTGCAAGCGCAGTTTATGATATCCAGTTTTAGTAATAGTGTTTTGAATAGCGAAACAATACACAATTCTCAACCTAGCCGTCTACTTCGTTGGCATTATAATTTGTTGGGAAATGTTAAAAGAAGGATTTCAAAATTCCTTCTTTAGTATCCTATTTAATAATAATGATTATTTTGTACAGTCATACGTACATTCTGTAAATATGTTACGCAATTAATTAATTATTACCCAATTCGCACAATCAGGAGCTTCATCACTTTTTTATCCAAATAAAATAAACTTTACAAACGCATTTTTGTAATACCCATTTTCACAAACAGTTTGTTGTATTGAACAGCAAATTTACCCTCAGTTCTCAGCCAGATAATTAACTTTGCTGACATTCTAATTTGCTACGAGATGTAGAAAGAGCGAACTCGAAATCAATGATTTAGCATTCAATTTAATAACAAGGACTGTGTTTTGCAGAGGCAACCGTCAGTCACCTCCCACACAGAAAGGGTGGAAATAACAGAGCGTCAAATAAGAGAAGTGACCGTTAATACCCCCGGCGCCATGACTGCCGTCCACTTGGCAGGACTAATTTAATCCAGGAACTGTTGAGCTTTGCTTAGAGTTCAATAACTAGATTAGCCTCCGAACAGCCTTTGAACTCTAATAAACATAGAACTATCTCTATGAGCGATGTGTGTTCGTAGAAGATGGATCCAGATAAGAGGGGGAAAAGGGTGTGATAGACAACGGAAAATGGATTGCGTCGCCCTTGATGATCATCATGTCCTGTTTAAGAAGGTTGCTGTAATGATAGTTCCCCTCAAAAGATATTGTTATGGGGCTTTTGTTATTTATAGGTTGATATCCTCGGGACTGGTTCGATCTTTTTAGCGTTAATTCTTTAATTTACACCATTAAGAAATTTCTTAACAACACAAATTATTTCTTTGAATAATTTAAATTCTTGTCGGGATTCCTTTTTGATGGATTTTGATAAAAATCTGAACTTTCAAAAAAAAAAAAAAAAGCTTATTTTTGAATTGCAAGTAAAGACATAAAAATTTATTTTAAAAATATTTACAATTTATTTGAATGCCACCAATTCGAGTTGAAATTTTATTACGCTTCCTAAGTTACATAGAAATTATTTAACTTTGCTTTAAATTCTAAGTGATATAAAGTTTTCATCGATAATTTTAGGTGATCTTATTGAAATCTGCATTAACAGGTGAAGGCCACAATGCTTCTTTTTCTTAAACTTTTCAAACAATTTCAAGTGAGCAGATTTTCTGTTTAGATCTAATTTATTTGATTAAATTGTATTACATTCCTTAATTTGTTATAATAATACTAATATTATTTTATTTAAATAATTTAAATAAAGCCGAATCTAGAGAAAAAGAAAACGTAAGATCTTAGCTAGAGAACAATGAATTTGCAACTGGGTATCTATAATAGTGCTTTATTTATCACACCTTCTCAATACTTGCTGTATATTAATATAAAACAGTTACTAAAACGATTGGCTTCTTCAAAGGGCCAAGTTTCGAAGTTTTAAAGATACGTCTTTCAAGAATCTAATAAAAAGCTAGGTTTTGCGCATAAATGCTGCTATTTTCCTCTGACTAATTATTCACTATTCTTTTCTTCTTTTAATAATTTAAAAACTTGTACTGGCCCTTTTTGATAACTTAAGACAAAAATATTATTTCATCAGAAGAGAAAATGTCAAAGTTTACTTTCTTTAAACTTCTTAATTTATGTGAGAGCCATACGTTTTAAGTTGTACGTATATTTTGAAATTCCTCTAAAAAGACATAGTATCTACAGTCTTGTTATGCATAGTTTGTATCTATTCAGGATCATGAAAAGGACTATATTCATCTGTTAATTATCATTTCAGAAGTTAGTGGTCAGTATAAAAAAAGTTCCTTTTCAATCTGTTATTTTTTTCGATCAATTTAATTAAACCAAACAAATGCTAGATTAGTATGAATAATGGAAACGGAAGAGAAATTTTTTTTTATGTATGAAGACTTAATTTATAATCCTTTCATTTTTAAGTAAAATGTTTTGCAAAGTTTACTTTGAGCATTTCTTTACAAAATATTTTTTAAAGCTTCCTTTTGATTGCTTCAGATCCAGCTAATAAACTTCTATTATTACTAGTATCTGACAAAAAGGACTACGCTACTTTGGAAAAAAGGCTTGATTTTATGAGTTGGATTTATTAATTAATAAGTTTTATTGATTCACTTTCCAGCATGCCAATTTTATTCCGTTACAAAGTAATTCTTCCATTATTACACATTGAAAAAACTTTGCTATGATAATTGAGAATATCTGTGTTATTTTGAGAAAAAAATAAGAGATAATGAATTTCATTGTTTGAATATTTGATATTATTTCTTTCAAACGGGTTTTAGCCGAAATATTTTATTAAAGTGCGTATTCCTTAAATAATTCACATTTTGAGAATGCGCGTATTCCTTAATCAATCATAAAATCTGAGATTCACTATCAAGGACTCTCATGATAAAAATGAATTGATCAATTTAAAAATATATCCAGTCATGAAAATTCAAATCTTATATATGAGTTAAATATCTTTTGAAAACGTAAGTATCCGCAAATGAGGATTGAAGATGCTCATTGCTATCCGAACCCACCATTACTTTTCTTGAAAATTGAAATAAAATTATTGTTAATAGAAACTATTGATGATTAACTTGCATTTAAAACTTTTTAAATTCTCCAGGGGTGCTGAAAACAAGAATTTATCAAAAAGAAATCGAAACTTTTAACTGAGAGAAAAAAAGTTTAAAGTTTAGTTAAACCAGTTAATGAAAATATTCCGGACATTTCCACTGAAAAGTAATTCTGAAAAAGTCATTCATTTTTAATGTGATTCAAGTTCCATTAACTTGTTCGAATGCGAGCATCATTTTGCCTGAAGAATTCCTCATCAAATCTAAAGCCACGCGAAGTTTGGAGAAAAAAAAATATAAAGGGGGAAAAAAGACTGACTAAGAGACTGACACATCAGAAAAGAAGTACTGCAATTGAGAAAGGAAATTCGGGACAAAAAAGAAAGAACTGAAAAAAAAAGATCGAAACCAGGAAAGAAGATATCTGTTTTCAGCAATGAAGAATGATTCGAAATGTAAAATAAAAATGTTTCAAATAAAGACAATTTAATTTTCGAATTTTGCATTTTACTGACATTTTCTTGAACTTTTCTGGCTTACGGTGAGAAGAAAGATTGCAACAGACTAATTAATGTTATTTTGCTGTTTATTAATAATGCAATGGTGCAGAATGAAAGCTTAAGTTTCAATATTTAACGATATTTTTATAGGACGATAAAAACCAAGCAGTGTTTTTGTGAATTTAGGCGAATAAAAAGAGTTAATATTGAAAAGTGATATTTAAAAGCCAGAAATCGTTAAATTAGCTTAAAATTTTATTATCTGTTCGTGAATATATTTTCATGATTCATAATGTATCTTTATTTTATATGTAGGATGCATTTTAGGCCATTTTAAGAGAAAATTGGGAAGTTTTAATCCATTTATATGAGGAGCATTTTCTTAAAACTAAAGAAATAGAAAATTAATTTAGCTATTAATTTTTTGCCATTTTATTGAATTTTTTCTAATAATTTTATTTGTTTATGACATCAAATATATTATATTCTATTTTTTAGCTAGCATATTCTTTTATAACGCGTTAATTTAAGCTAAACAAAGAAATTTGCATGATTTCAATGTTAAGAAATTGTTTATTTTCTAATCAATCATACTATAAATTCAAATATATATTATGTATCCATAACAGGAAATTTGCAAAGTATGAAATATTTTCTTACATTAAACATACTTTTTTTATCAATGTATAAAGAATTTTTCTCGTGAGGTTTTTGTTGATTTAATACATACTTTATTCATATAGAAAGAAAGGAAAAAAAAAAAAAGATTTTTTAAGTTATACTTATCTTTGATTCTTCCGGATGTACCCTATAAGCTAAATGCTTACAATTTAATTAACAATATTAATAAACTTTGCCCTAATTCTGCACGTTCCAAAGAAAAGATATAACAAAAATATTTTAAAGATAACAGGAATTGTTGCAAAAGCAATGTTTACTTATTATTTTCTGAATATGACTTTTAAGGATATTATTGAATACCCTTCAAGACAAATGAATTTATTTAACAAACAATTATAAGAGCGTATAAAAACATTTAAATGCCTATAAGAGAGTAAGTATTTTTTATTTTTTTAAAACAATTACCCTTTTGACTTATAGATTTTTGAAGGATATCAAACATTGTGCAATTCCATGCAGGAACCAGAGACATCACTGTATGAGAAACAATAAAATTGCTATATACTTATGGGAGCAGGTCATTAATATGATGAAATAATTATATTGATAAGATGAAATAAACCTAATGAAAATGCAATTCTATAGTATCTATAGCAGAGTTTCCTTAACTGTGAATTGAAATCCCAGTGTGGTATAAATTTTTCTACATGAAAAACTTCTTGAATTGTAAGTTGCTACCTTAAGTGAGATCACACTGAAAGGTTATTAAAGTTGAAAAGTCTCGCTTCTGTTCAGGAACTTCAATATTTATAAAGTGAATGAAATATTTATAAAGTGAATATAGTGAATGAAATCATTTGTAGTTGACGCATTTCATTAAGTTTTACTGAATAAAAACGCTGAATCTAATTTTGGCACAAGCATCTTTATATATTGTATCTTTTTCTGATTTATTATAAGATTTCGAGGATATTATAAATTTTTTCAGATGAAAATGGGAGTGTGATTTTTTTACTGAAGAATATTTGTGGGAATAACAAATATTCTTCTATATACAATAAATATTGTAAATTGAAGGATATATTATCCTTTTATGCATGTTGAAAATAGTTATGATAACCTATGCATTTTTATGAGTATTTAAAATTATCATTTACTTCATTATTTGGTCAAGACAGTATTATATTTAACATTCGGAGATATCTATTTATTATAAATTGCTTCAGATTCTTGCTAATTTATTGAGTTCTCAAAATTTATTTTTTCTGAAAGAACATTTTTTGCAGACAAAAAAGTTTATACTTCAATTACACGTTCGATGTTAACTAACATTGCTTTTAGCAAATATAAAACTATGAAGAGAGATCATAAATTTTGAATCACTATTTGCAAATGGAATTTGACAATTGTCAGGAACAATGAATCCTTCTGAGTAATTTGTAAGAAATAAAAATATTTTTCTTCCGTTTTTTAAAAGAGGATATTTCTGAAGGATAAAACCAAAAGTAAACCGACAACTCGGCTAACTAAGCCACTGTCTCTCCGCAGGCTTTTGTTTTTCTTTTTTTTTTAAACAGTGCAGTCATTTCATGTCTTTTTTTTTTATTTCATCGGTATTTCTTCAATATTGACACACACATACACACACACACGCTCGCACACGAACTGCAAGAACTATAGGTGGAGTCAGCGGTAGAAAATCCATCATTAGAAAAAGATTTGCTCCTGTGGAAAACTTCTACGTCCTTCGCAATAACTCGCAACGTTCAAAGAAAACAAGAGTTTTTTTTTTTTCTTTTTCTGTTTGAGTGATTTTTACTTTATTTTTTAGTTTTGCCATTTGTGGATGTCATTGGAAAAAATAATGAAAAGGTAAGTAAAAGGAGATGAGCAGCAACTTCTGAAATCTTCCTCTCTCTTGTTCAAAAAGATCTTTAGGGACTTAGTAACCTAATGAGGGATTGCGAAGTCCCTCTCACTTCTGGGCCTATCATTGCTTCTTTATTTTAACTTGCCTGTCAGTGAAAGAGCCAGGATAGACATTTCATGTTAGCCTCTTTATTTTTTTGGAATTTAGACTACAATAGATTAATAAAAGCTTCTTGGTTTTTGTAATACATTTTCCTTAATTTTTATTAGAAATAAGAGTAAAAATATTTCTCACATTTGTACGCTTATTCTTGTTCTGTATGATTATTATATACATACCTATCAGGATGCACATTGTGCTTTAATTTAATTAAAATTTAGACCTGGAAAGATCAGCTTGAGATTTTTTATTTTCATAATATATTTTTCTTAAAATTATCATGGCAGGTACATAAAAGGAAGGCTGGTCGATCGAACCAGTAAAATTACCTGGATCGGCATTTTTCGTTATTTTTCAACTGCTTTTTTTTTATTAATGCAGTAATAGCTACATAAGCTCCTTGGTTTTTACAGAAAGTCTTCTCTAAAATTCTTGCTAACTCAGCATTCAGGGAAATAATTTGTATAGTTATTCTAGGTGATTTCCATTCCGTTTATTATAATTGAGATGGTAATATGTAACCTGTATTCTTGGTAATATGATTTTCCTAATGTTATTGTGGTAAGCAATTATTTTTAAAAAATAAGTTAAGCATAGACAGCTTTATAAATGTTACTTTCAGACAGTTTATTAAAATTTAGACAGCAGTAGTCTACTCTCACTTCTTTAAACACTTTTGTTAAAATTCTCCTGGTCATTAAGTCAAAATAACTTTAACCTATTAGTTAATAAAAAAAAGCTCTGAAATTTTAATATATATTATAGTTATTATTTCCAATAAGTAAGCTTAGTTTATCAATTTCAGTTACACGATTTTCATAAAATTCCTGTGCCTTAAAAAATATTCAAACATATATGTAAATGAAAAAGTTTGATTTGAATTCATTGTCATTTTCCATTATTTTATTTGAAACATATTAATCGAAACTCCTGATTTACATAATATGTTTTTATTGAAGTACTTGTTGCTTAGTCGCAATTAGTATTTTAAGTAGAAATTGTTTACACCTACTTCAAGCTGGAAGAACTTGAACAGGCATTCTATGTATATGCCTTTCAATTTTTGAAAGATTGAGATAGTAACAGATTCATTTATATTTGTTGTGTTTAAATGTGTTAAGTCTTACATAAAATTTCTGACGAAAATTAGGTGGAATAGATATAGGTTATGATTTTGAATAGCACTAAAATGACAAGGATGTTGTCTGACTCAGATCTGTGCACTCTAATCTTCTATTGAACATCAACTTCAAGTGTTGACAGTTCTGTACATATGCAGCAAATATTTTGACGAATGGAGAAAATGAATATACAATACAAATATCCCACAGAATGGAAATACGACAATTCGCTGTCGTCACACCCCAACGAGCGACTTATGATTCAAAATAAACTTGACAATGCTTTACAATAAAAATTTCCAACCTACAATTATTTATGCCTCAATTAAATTAAAACGAAGTTTATGAGTAAAGTGAAGACACCAAAGTTAATAACTTCAGTTTATTGAACACGAAAAAGTAAATATTTACTACAGCAAGCACAGAAGTAAAGATACTTAGAATTATAACGGTGATTTATTTCAAAATCATATGACTGAAATGATATTCTTCCTCAAATGTTGTCTGTTAGTGAAAAGTGCGGGGGAATTTTTATAAGCAACGATAGAATCTTTGGAAACAAAAGGAGATATCTCCTCTTATAAATACTTTGCGTTCCGCGGCAGAAACTGTTAGTGTTACACATCCCTGCATTTGATGAAGATAGGTTTTCTGTGTCTAAGGATGTCACTCACAGGCGGAATCTTTTATCGGAAATAAAACGACTTTTCATACTTGCTCAAAGGCTACCTATTCGAGTCAGCGAACGCAATTCCATCTTATCCCTTGCTGTGCCCCATCAAAAAAGAAAAACAAAACAAAACAAAGATTGCAATATATATACTTTTCTTTTTCGCTTTCTTTGTTTCTTTGGAAGATATTAAATGAAAAAAAGAACTTATAATTTTTTTTTGTTTTGTTATAACAGAAAGACTGTATAAAACTTAATCGACTGAAATATACGGATGCAAATATTATTTATTTAATAATTTCATGAATTTCGGATATATGTAGTACGGTTAATGTGATTAATCATTTATTATTAATAATAACTGATAAAAATAATTAATCGGTTATTATTAATAATAACCGGTAAAAGCGATGAATTTATTACAATTATTATGTATTTATTTTATTATTATTCATTTATTTTATTATTATTTATATATATTTATATAATTTATTACGATTATTACAAATACCATCCACGATTATTATTAATAATAACTGATTAAATGCATTAATCATAGCATATTAATTTGATACCGCGTATTATTTAAAGGGAGATTATGTCAACATGTATACTTCATTGGCAAAGAGTTTTTAGATAGATGTGCATTTTATAATGTGTATAGTTATAACAAGGAGGCTGTGTTATCTTAGTTTATTCATTAACACATTAAGCTAATTTTAATGTACTTTTTACTATATCTATATTTATTCGATCAAATATTTGATTAGTATAAAATTTTTATAACAATAAATATACGTAATATGCATTGTTATAATTAGGATATTATAAAAAGATATATAATTCATCGACGTATATATTTAATGATGCATTTTATATCAATATATATATTTAATTATTTTAGAATAATATGAAAATATGGTTTTTTTCTATATAATTATAAGCAGGAGGTCATAAAATCGCTTGCCTTAAAAATGCATGGATTTTGTTGTCGTGTACATTTTATGACTCATATGTATTGTGATCACTCGTATGCGTTACATAAAGAAAAAATTGTGGGCTCAAAACATAATTTCATATACTGAGTCAAAGATTAAATTCATGACAGGCTTTTTATTTGACTCCAATAATACCATATAATCAAATAAAAATCAAATCTTAAAGCAAAAAAAAAAAAAAAAAAAAAGTTAAAACAAGCTGTATAGAAAAGAATTAAGCAAAAATGAGAACAATTTTTGGAGGAGATACATCTAGAAATAAATAAAATTATTAGAAATCTGTAGTGGAATCTACTTCTTAGTAAATTCGAAATTTTTATTTCCAAGTTTATTTTGCTTCTTGCTGTATCCAAACCATGGCAGGGTTAGACTATCATGTTATGGGCGAATTTTCACTCATTTTGAAAAATTTAATAAGAGAAGGCCTTTACAAAACTCTATGTTATATGGAAACTTTTGTAATAGGATTGAATGTATCCATATTTTTTAGTTTCGTTAAAATGGAATTTCTTATCGATTTTTTTGTTTATTTGATTGGTGCTTAAGCGCCATAACAAATAAATGTAATAAAATACTTTCCTAAATGAAAATTCAACTTTTTAAATATGAGCAAGTAAAATTATCTAATACTTTGAAAGAAAGTGACGTCATTTCACGCGGCATTTATAGCCAGTCTTTAAAATTAGTTAAGTAAGCATTGCCTTTTGGACACAAAAGAACTTTTTCATATAAAGAAACATACTCTTTCCATTTCTATCTCCTAAGTCTTATCGCTTTCAACAATTCAGTGGATTCAGCCTCATCTTATATTCTTTCCGACACATTTTATCTCAACCATTTTCGAAACGATAGAAGTTTCCCCCAAGGTCACTATCTCTAGAATTCGTTACAGCTACCATTGCAGTTTTATGCGCTTGTTGAATCCGGCTGACTCTTATCACATTATACGTAGCTGAGTCTGACATTGATCCTTTGATAGGGTGAATGAGTGAAGAAGGGACTTTTGACAAGGACAGAAAGAGCATCGTGGTTGATAAAATAGTCGAGAAATTGGGCGCAGAACTATCCTAACACTCTGGAAAGAACAAAACTTCGTGAAATAGAAAACATTCAATATATATGGAACCAGAAGTAAGAAAACAGAGGCGATTTTTAAGTAAAGGAACTAAAATTAGTATTTCCATCAGTTTGAGATGTGGAAATTCTCAGTTTAATCAATAAAAGTAATTCGTTTTTGTTGCAGTATTAATTTATTTAGAACAGAGCTTTATGACGCTGAAAACATTATTGTGGATAAATGAGGAAGTAATAAAAAAATAACAGACAAGATAATTTTTCAAGGAAAAATTATAGTTTTTCATAGTGCGTTATGGAGTAGAAGTCATTGACATTAATCCCGTGTTCAAATAGTAAGTTGAAAAATTGCCTTTTTGATTTATTGGTACTTCTTCATAATATTTCGTCTGGCTCTTTCATCATACGAAACTGAGACTGACATTGATCTTTTTTATTAGCGAATAAACTATTTTTTCTAAATATATGATATTTATTTTCCACTTTTTTAGCTATCAACAAAGTTGGCATGTATTTTTTAATTTTGGATAGTATTCTTTTCTTTTATTATAAAGGAAATTATTTGTTCAATTAAAGAAAAAGCCCATTCATATTAAATTATAATTAAATTAAATTATCTTGGCATTTAAACTAAATTCAGATTGAAACATTCATTTGAAACATTTTTACTTTTACCTATATTAATTCATGCAAATAAGTAAATTAAGAAATACCTACAGGAACAATTTCTATATATACATTTCAGATTGATACTCACAATCATTTTACTTCACTATCTTTTTTTTATCATACTATTAACCTGTATTTATTAAATAGTCTTTAATTCTCCTCAAAATGAAAAATTATCAACTTTTCCATATAGTTTGAAAAAATTTTCTATTTTGATTCATTGTATCAGAAGTAATTTAAATACACAAGTACAACATTTTGCTATGTAGCTTTTGTGTTTGTCATAATATATTTGAATATTATTATTCAAACAATTTTCTAAAAAGAAAATAACAAAATCCTCATAGAGAATTATTAAGCTAGATCTAGTCTTTTAAATAGGAATAAGCGATGAAGAGATAAAATATACATTATCCATTGTTAAGTCAATATTATTTTTAGAGTGAATAGATAAATTTATGCATGCCTTTTACTACAATGCTAAATATTTCGAATAAAACAGCAAACAGCAGAGCGATAAAATATATCCACTCAGTTTAGAGATAAAAATTTACCACTGTTTAGTTAAAATAATAAATTAATTTAGATATATTGTTACATTATCGTTATTAACATATTTTGCTACAATTAAGCAATAAAACATGCAATTTAGACATTTTGTAGTTATAATAGATATTTTTTTTTGTTATTTAAGCAACGAAATTTGGCAAGGGACTTGAGCTAATTAAGATCTAAAAATCTGTCATGCTGATAAAACAAGGGGCTGAGTGTGTCCCTCTTCCATCATGCCAAAGACTCAGATTGAGAGAGGCGGTTTGGGAAACTAATCCTGGTGGAATATGATTAAACTTCTGACATCGCTCAACTCTGTCTCTTCATTTTATCCTTTATCTGATAGTGAAATGGAGAGAGGGGTTGTTTCCAAATTACAGAAATTTGTACTTGTATCAGAGCGACATTATTTAGAAATGTTATTGTAAATCTTTTTCCTGAGAAACTAATTTATTCTTTGTGTGGTTATAGAAACATCTGGAACAACGTCTCGTGAGACATTATATGCATTATATACATTATATATCTAAATCAGCGAGTAATAGTTTGAGGAAAAAGGACAAATCATAAATTTTTTTCAAAATACTATAAATCGGAGTTTGTTCTTTTCATTAAAAATTGCCCTTCGAAATATTTAGTTTACAGTTAAAAGTCAGATTACTCTGCATTTAAGTTGATGAAAACAATAATAAACGTTAAATTTAGCCAAATTTTACCACTAGTTTCATATTTGATTGAAATTGAAATGACATTTTATAATGAATCGAGGATGTTGTATTATGCTCGTATGTTGGAAATGTCTTCACAGTATACAGTTAGAAAATATGGTTTGGAGCAAAACTAAATGATATACTAGTTATTTATTTCTTCGGCTACAATAAATTCTTCCGCTATGTCTGAAATACATAAATTCAAAGAATTTTTTTCAGTGACAGTATTTAAAATATTTGCTGGACTGGAAATATAATATTTTAAGTCTTGTATTATATTTCTCTCTAAATCTTTAAGACGAATGTCTGGTATAATATTGCGTTCATGGATTTCAGGAAGGAAACATAGCGATGTACTTGGAATCGGTTTTGGTATGTTAAAAATAGACAAAACAATTGTAGAGAAAGAGAACTAAGGAGAAAAGACATCTTATTGTGTTTCAGTTCCATGATAGATTGTGTGTGGCAAGGAACGTGTTGAAATGTCCCGAATCTAATTTCTAAGGCATTGAAGGTTACAACCCATATTTTATTGTAATCGATATTTATGCAGCATAAAGCAAAAAAAAAAGTAAGTTACAGTTAAAATATATGAAACATACTAATTAAAAAACATGTCCAGATATAATAGTTAATTTTACGTCTATAAACTATATTAATACTTATTATATTATTAAAAAAATATTTTAATATCACATCGTTTTTCCTTTTCTTCTTCTATTGGTCATTTACACTAAAAGAGAAAAATTTCTTTATTTTACTTCGAAGGACTAAAATGGGGGTGATTGCAAACATATCAATATTCATAATATACCGAGACAATTGCAACAGAATATATAATGCACAACTATCAAATACAATATTCAGAAATAGAATTCAATTATGAGTATTTATTCCCGTTTGAATTCATTGGTTTCGCCAAAATCTTTTACTTACATTTATATAAAATTAAAATTCTATATACAGGACAAATTTAAGAATGTCTTCACTTAAAACACCCGATTAGCACAACCACATGACACAGATTTTACTACTAGAAGAATTCCAGGAAATCACTCTGTGTTTATTTAATAGATGTGATATATTCTGAGTTCAAGTTTAACATCTTTCTTTCCCCGAAGATGTAGTTTAAAATTAATGCATTTTTCAAAATTAGGATATTCAATCTTTTCGTATCAGCATCACGATGCTTGAGATATTGCTATCCTTATAATCCTCTAGGGCAATGGAAGGACAGACATTGCATTTGAGTTCAAGTGAGAACTGCTAACAAGAAGCAGAGGATAAAAACATGGTTTTTCTATACAAACTTGTATCCATTCTATCCTTTGAAATTCATGCAAATATTTGCTTTACCGAAATAGGAATTTCGTTTTTGTAGCTAAGAGAGTTGGATTGTTTTGCTGTAAAAAAAATATCTTGGTCAAATATAACTCAAGTCGACTGATACAAAATTTGAAAAATAAAAGGGAAAACACATAACAACTCTTTAAGAAAATCATATAGCATGTTAAAAAAAACGCACGCCAATTATTGCGACAAATAAAATTCATTTGAAATTTTTTTAATTATTTTTTTCTTTTTACAATAAAAATAACTTTTGCTTTTAATACACAACAAAGCCTCTTACAAAGATTGATAAATTGTTATGTTCAAACACTATTCAAATTAATAATTTATAAAAAAAAATCTTATCAGAAAACAGCCAATGAAAATGTAAAGTTGAAGAAACTAATTGAGAGAAGTAAACATATAAACATCCGTAACCCATGAAATTGAAACAGAGAAAATTAATTTCTCGAATCAATAAATATCATAACCTGTCAAAAATATTATTGTAATGTTGAAAATATCATTCAGTTTAAATTCAATGCATACATAATAATTTGTAAAATTATTCAAGGGAAAATTAAAGATGTATTTATCATTATAGAGAAAGTTTTTGAATCCTCTTTGAATAGAACTATTAATAATATATTATACATTTATACATCATTTGATGTCTTTCGCATTAATTTTCTGAAAATAGGGTTTTAAATTATATAGCATTCGTATAATATCACTCTAATGCGTAATGCTTTCAACTTCAAGAGATGGAATAAAATAATAACCCATCGCGATTGCAATTTAAAAACCCAAGCAATCATTGAAATATTTTTCCTTTTGCATTGTGAAGACAAAGAAAGAGGACGAAGAAAAAACAGAAGAAAATTTTGATTACTTTATTATTAATAGAAGTATTCAGAAGTGTATTTTTTTATTGTTATAACTGACGCTTATTTACTATTTTCATGAAGAATAATTCAGCATTTCAAAATTTTGAAACAAATATATTAAAATCGCTTTGCCATCTTCAGAATTTTCTCATTAAAATCTTTACATGAAACGAAATAAATAACAGTTTCTAACCGTTGATAATTCCCGTCCTAAAGAACTAGACACGAATCATTAAAGATTAAAAAGTCAAATAATGATTATGATAAATTGGAAACTCTTCTTTGATATATAATTGAGAAAAACAAGGTTCAAAAATGAGATATTCATTCCAAAACAGCTCTTAAACAGTTTCAAATAGCGACGCTAAATTGACAAAATTGAAAAAGAAACAACATGAAAAAATGTATGGCAATAGTAATATATAGATAAACACTATGCTCAAAAATAATTTTAAATAGAGCTTTCCAAAAAAGTGGGAGGAAATAAAATCTGAACATCTATTCTATTCTCTTGTAAAAACAGATGTTTGACGTACTTTATTCATATAAAATTGAACAATAGCAGGCCTGGGCGATCTTTTGAAAACAATTAATAACCACGATCTCAAGGTTAGAAAGAAGAATTACCAGGTTAACAATTGTAAAAGATCTTCCATCTTAATTTCTAATGCGAATAAAAATATTTTCCAGTGATGTATTAACTCATACACATTATAGTTTTTTAAATAATTAGAACCTTAATTAATTATTATTGGAACTAACTTTTCCATTAAAAGGGTTTTTCCTCAATACATATGAATAAATGAATGCAAAATCAAAATTTGACATACTATAGGAGATAGGTCCGTTATGCTTACAGACTTTTACAGATAATTTAAAAAAAAATCTGTTGAGAATAATTCACAATTTTCAATCCCTTAATGAATCTTACCATCATTTTTAAACTTTTAAACTTAAAAAAGGTGACTACGAAAAGATATTCATTTAGAAAAATTTTTATATGGTTTATTTTGCTCTGTTCTAATTAGCTCTTAATTGTATTGAACAGAATTTATAATATAAAAATAATCATAATCTTAATAGTATTTACGTTTTTTTTTTCTTTGAAACACTTCAGCTTCAATCTGAATTTTAAGAATATTATCTTACCTTTAAGCAACCAATTCAAGATGCCTTAATCAGCGATGAGCCCATATCGCCGAATTGATCAACCGGCGTCTGTTAGCGGATCTAATCAGCAATCGGCGTGTTGAATCGGTGTAGGAAATTACAGAATTCAGATATTTCCATGATTTGAATATAGTAGGCATTACACCACATGTGGTGAATATCAATATTCTCTAATTGTACCAGTTTTGGAAATGATAAAATACGTTAATCAAATCACATATTTAACTTAGAAACTGCAAATTTGATCCTTTCCAACAGTGTTTTTTTAAATGTGAATAAGTTTTATTGATTGTTATGTATAAAATGCAATACTTAAAATGGCTTTAACATGTTTTCCTACCATTCTGTTATCTTTCTTGTTAAGATTAGATAAAAACAATTAGGTTTTAGATCATGTAAAGAGATTTGAATTCAAAACGAATAATAAAAAGTCTAAATTGATTTAAGTAGTTTTTTTTAATTCCTAAATAATGAATAAATAACATCAAGGAAATATAGATAGAAAGATAATTTTTCATTACTATTAGATAAAATTTTTCTTAGGACGTTTTTAAAAGTGGTTGCGAGTTACATCTGCTTTAATATTTTACATGTCTTTGGTTAATAAATGAGCATTTAAAATTTTAAAATCTATTTTATCTTATGTGAATTTGATTGCAACTTCAGATCCCATTTGAATTACGTCTTTTATTTCCGAAGTAATAAGTAAAACTTAAAAATAAATTCTTTTTAATTATTTACATTATTTATTATCTTTAATAATTTAGTTATTCTTGTTAAAAGAGCTTTAGATTCTTGATAGAAATGTGTTGGATGCAAAATTTATCTCTAAACCACCTTACATGTTTTGGCTATTTTTTTAACGGAATATAATAAATAGTTTAATTAAGAACTTCGCAGTAAAATGGTGTTTAGCGTTATACATTTTTGTTGACTGTTATTTTAAAAAATAATTTACTGTTTTCACATTCAACTTTAAAATTCTTGTATACGATATGTTTAATCATAAAATGTACTGTCTGTTTGCAATTTTATGTTCTTATATCTTTTTATATATTTACACTTTCTATTTCTTTCATACAATTAATGAGATATTAGGATGAACATATGAGCTACTGTAAATCTCTAAACTTAAATTAAGCAAGAAAGAGCCTTGAAAAATTTACAAATTCAAAATATTAAAGAAGCTTCTTCCCTGTAATTTATAATGGCAGAAACTTCAAACCTTTAAAAATAGAATGAATTCTTTCTGAAAATAGTAGGACCAGTTTGTAGAACTATAATAGAAGCTTTGAGGAAACTCTTTTCAGAAGCAATAAGAAATTTCTTAAGAAAATATAGCGTAGAAAAGACGACCATTACATTACTCTTTGTCTGTGTGTATGTGTGTGTTGGCAAGCACTTTCCTCGCGATTTTCGTTTTCTCTTCTACGTCGGCTTTTTTATTCCTTTTTCCTCCGAAAGAAGGATTATTCTTTGCCTAGTTCTGTTATTTTCGCAGATGTGTGTGCATTCCAAAACGTCCGACTGCTCAGAACTCAGAAGGAGCAATCTCTATGGCAACTAAGCCAATCATAGAGCTCTGAGGAGACCACTAAGGTCATCTGAGCTTTCAGCTTCATATCCGAGAAATCCTGTTGAGCCAATCATTTCTTAAGACTTCTGTCTGTGCTTTTTCAGAATCACCCTGGGGCAAGTCGGCGTAGGAAAAAAAACACAGACATAAAAGTCATAGAAAGAAAAAAAAATTGCTTCTAAAAGCAAAAATATTCGCAAAAACAAATGAGCTGTAAGATGGAAGTAAATGTCTCAATTCCCTCCTCCCTCTTCAATTAGAAGAAGATTAATTATGTAACAACCATGTTTCCAGAGGAATTCTGTCTTTTCCTCATTTAGAAACATGAAACAAAATATGCTTTCAAATAACAACCAACCAACGAATGAAGGGAATCGTTTTTCTTGCAAATGTAAAAGAAACGCTTTTACAGGCACAGTGTGGGTGCAACAAATTGGAAAATGGATTCCATGAATTCGCATATTCTTTTATGTTTCTATTTGGAATTCTGTCATGGATACGAGGCATGTCAGAAAACAACATTTTTTAAAAAGGCATTGCTTTCTGAATCAAAATTCTTCATGAAATGTATACGAACATCTAAATTCAGCTTCCGTTTTGACGAAAATATATAGGATTTTTATTTTACTGGATAAAATTGATATTTGAGATTCCAAATGCGCTAGATTTTCCCTGTTTTTTTAAAGACTAAGTTATGAACATTATTTGCTTTTAAATAGGGTATTTTTAATGTTTTGGGATTTTAAAGCTCTCATAAGTATGCGATTATAAGATGAGCTCAAGAAATTACGCTTTTTTTTAAAAAATAATTTTCTTGTTTGTTAAAATAAAGAAAAGGGACTATTATAGTGATTCCATAATATATTTCTTAAAAATGTTAATGTTCAAATATTTTTACTCATGCAATTTTAGGAAATTATTTGAATTTTTTCCTACTATATAACAAAATTCATGACGAGATAAGAAGGCAGGTTGTAAACAGATTTTTGTATTTTTTTGTTTCCGAAAAAAAATATTGTATCATTTTTTTTCGAATTTATATAACGAATTACAATTAAAAAAAATAAGCCTTAGTCGAATTTTTCAATCATTTTTTAATATTTTAAACGGAGTAAAAAAATTCATAATTTACCAAATTTTTGAAAATTCACCTCAGTTAAAATTCGTGTACGTTAATAAAATTTCCGCTTCAATACAACTCATGCAACCTGGTGAAAATTAGGCAATTTTGTTATATGTTTACTTGCTTCTTCATATTACTATACCAGCTCAAGATATTGTACGATATACTACGTCGTTGCTTGAGATTCTGAATGCCATAGAATAAATATCATGAAGATATTACAATAATATTATAGTGTATTTTTGATATTTAGCTAATTATTTCATTTCTGAAATGTCTGATTATACTTATTATTTGCAGGATCCATTTACTCTTAATCGTCCAGGCTAAATATTTGGGAAGTTTACTGTTTTTTTTTTTTTTAATTTAGAATATGTTAAATAGTGCATCTCAACAAAAGTGTGCAAGTTTTTGGTGTTAACTTAGTCTAAATGCAATCGCTTTCAAGATATTTTTTGTGAGTAAATACCCCTTTCTTATTTTTGACATAAACATGTAAGCTATGATAATAATGTTTAAATATTCTTCCTTATCTTGTACACAACAAGTGTAACAAATCATTAAATGAATACTTGATGAAGAGTTACTATATAACAATACGGATCTAATAATTTAATAGCAATCATTTCAAAATTCCATTACCTGCTGCCATAATATATACCTATATGTCTTTGTTTATTTGAATTAAACATATATAATAATAAAAGAGTGGTTCTATAATCAATAAATACAAATATTTGAATATGAGCTGTCCCCATTGATTGATGGGTTTCTAAGCATCTTATATACAATACAATTAATTGTATTTTATCTAGCGGTTTAACTCAGTCTCTTTTTAGATTCGCTTAGATGAGAGGAATTTCATGCCGTTGACTTTCTTGCTCTTAATTTTAAATTTAATTCAAAATTATCTCTTTCGTCAAATATTTAATTAATTTAAATATATAACTTTAACTGACTTAGTTATTTTTGAATAGCATCTTTTAAAATATTTTTCATTAGTTTAAATCGATTAACTTCTTAGCAATGAAATTAAATCCATCTTTTTTTCCTATTTCTAAATAATCTTATTTAAAAATTTTGTTAAATTCACTTTTGTGTTATAATTAGATTAATTATGCTCTTTCTAATATTTTTAAGAAAGTGCAATTGTTGTAATACAAATCGGAATATAATAAGCGAAAATTTAAAAAATAATCTTCATTCAATATCACATTTTTTTAAAGTCACTCTAAAAAACAAATAACATTAAATGTAAAGGTGCGTAATATCAATTTCATTAGATGCAAAAAATTCAGTATATTTTCTTTCTGTTTATGTATTGAAATTTAATTTGAAAGATTTATACATTTTCTGTATACTGCATTTTGTATTTTTCAATTAGTTTCCTGACTTCTTAGCAATTAATTCTTTCAGCTCAAAAAATTAGAAAATTAAAATTTGATTGGAATAAATATTGCTAGGATGACTGAAACAGCTGGTTGTTGAAAATAAACATAATTAAATGAGAAAAAAAGTTACAAACTTGAAAATGAAAAATAAAGAAAAGTAGATAAAATATTTATTCCTTAATATTATTATTATCTAAATTTAACGTTAAAAACGTTGCTGTCCGCGATAAAAAGTAAGGCTCTAAATAAACGAGAGAGCTTTACATGTATATATACTTAAATAGTCTGGGAGGCTGAAGAGAATTTAATCATAAACTCTGAGGGACTTCACTATCATATCAATGCAATCGAATTCACAGCAGGAAACCCATTGAATTTGAAGCAATCATTGGACATGGTAATTCTCCTTCTAAAATTACTTATCCGGGCATTTTTCAGGGTTCTTAATTAACTCGACTGATGGATGTTGTTGAGAATACAGATATTATACATACGTTTTCTAAGGATGATTAATTTTTGTCTCTTTGTTTTAGTAGAAAATCGATTCTGGCTAGTTAATTATCTTTAATGTTAATCTTTCTTTTCTGGGAGAATGCAAACTCGGAACGTGGGATTAAGCACTTGCAGATATGCATAGATTTTAATTGCGCGAATAATTTATTTTCGTAATGAAATTTCTTGTTAAAAATGGAGGATGCGAACAATTTTCTGTATGTATTTAAAGACGAAAATTACTAGGTTTTCTAGCATTCAAAGGCAAATATCGCATAAGATTGTGCTGGAATTAAATTACTGGGATAAATTTAAAAGGTTTTTGAGAGGTTCGCGTAATTTTTCATTTCAAGTGCTCCATGTTTTTTTTATTTTCAGTTACTCTTGGGTACTTAATTTATCCGGATGAAAGAAGGAAACACTCAATATTTAAGATTTTTTTTTTTATCCTTGAAAAAAAAATGCTGTCTATTAAAGTTTGTTGAATTTTTCATGCGGCATTCTTTATGAATGAAATCTGACATAATATTATTTCAGTATAAAAACAAAAAGCTAGCATTGTTTTATTATTTAAGATTTTTGGTTAACATTATTTAAAATGCGAGGTTTTCTCCACTTGTTTAACACATGCATACTTCTAAAGCAATTAAATTTTTTTATGTCTGATTTAGATGCATAAAAGTCATGCTTATGTAGATTTCAAAATGAATATACAGATGAAAGAAAAAAAATGTCTTTTGCATGCTTTATGGTTACGGTTTTGATGCAATACTTTTAAAAACGAGGCAATGCTGAAAAAAATTTCTAAAACTTATTTTAAAATACTTGTGCATTTTGTATTCTCAGTTAAATTAAAAAAAAAATGTTTATGCCATATTTTTCCCTTTGAAGTTTTTAACTATTTTTTTCATTTCATGATATTTTCTGTTATATTAATATTAGTAAAATCATTCATGGTTCCCCCCCCCCAGATTCATACAAGTATTGTTAGAACTTACCAGTATTGTTGATGCCATGAGGACGTATCCTGCTGTCATACTTTCCGGGTCCAATAATATTGTCCAGGATCTTCTTTTCTATTTGTCTGAAGTTTGCCTTTCCGCTATAAGAGAGGAAAAATACATTAGGAGTTGCTTAAAATTTCTAATCTTAAGATGAATATTAACCCTTTCGTACACGAGAATGAACCTGGCTCGTGGATCGAATTACTGAATTTTTAATTTTAAATATGATATTAAATAAAAGTATTAAGTAATCCAAAATGCAGAAATCACTTAAAAACGCTTCAATATATCAAATGTCTTTATATTTTATAACAAATAAAATAATAACAAATGTCTCAAATATTTTTTTTTGTGGGCGGTACAAGTGTTTTAACAAAAGACGCTTTTCTTATCAACAGAGGTAAAAAAAAAAAAAAAAAAAAGAAAAAGAAAAAGAAAGAAAGGAAAAGAAATATGTTGTTGTGACTTATGGAACTTTACAAGTCCCCTGACAGTTATCTGTCAGTGATTAAATCCAAGTGAGAGTCTCTTGTTTTTTCAGTAGCGCCAACTAAGGCCAAGAGTACGACTTAGCTACTCACGCATCACTCATTCGTTTGTACAACCCCCTTTTTACGGGAGAGCATATTCACACACCTCACAGATAGAACACAGAAGAATAACAACCATGCCTGAACCCGGTAAGCCCAGATCACGGGGAAGAGGCGTTACCCCTATGCCAGAACGCCGGCAAAAGAAATATTAATGCTGTAACTTTCGATTATTTACATTTCTTTACCCTCATAGAGCAATATGTCTTTTGAATTTCCAAGTGTGCGAGGCATCTCTCTGTTATTTAGGACAAGGACCATAATATTATGGGCAGGCGAAAGAGAAGAAATATTCTGTCAAAAGATTATTTTAAAAAGGGGGAAAGAAATTCCATGCATTTTTGTCAAGATTTCTTTTGTGCCACGATTTTCATCAACCAAAGATTATTCATTAAAAGCAAAAACATTTATTTAAAATGAAATGGATTTCACTAAATAAGAGATAATTCTTTCTTCTACAAATGGAGTTATATAACCTCCAATTACTTTAAACCGTTTATTCTACAGGCCTTAAAATGAAAATTCATACTCCTTTTCTGAAATTCTGTATCTTGTCTTATTTATACCATTTCTCCCCTATATTTGTTTCAGGTTTCAAGCCTCAATCGATCTTTTGCAACGGATATTTATAACCAGGGCAGCGACAGCTGAATACAGAAGCTGTTGATCTCGGCATTAAGGAAAGGAAATGTAGGAGCGGCGAGGAAAGTAAAGAAAACGATAATATATAATAATAAAAAAAGCGGCTTGGGATCAGGTGATCCATCAGCTGGCAGCCCAGGGAGGAACAAACACAATCAACTAAATCCCTGGCAATGATAGCCCCATGGGAGGTGCGACAACTCAAAGAGGAGGGAATGTTCCAAGGAGTTTGTACAATGAGCCGATTCAGCTCTGTATTATGCTTCAAATTAGTCCTGATATTTCTGGGGAAGCCTCAATTCGACCGATACTTGAAGCAATTGCCTCATCTTATTCATTTGATTCTTTTGGACAGTGAGTATTTTATAAAGAGAAAGACGAAAACATTTTAGTTTTCTATTTTTTAAACGGATCACTTTAGTTTTATAGACTAAAGTAAAAATAGATTTATTTTTGTCTAATAGACAAATACTTGCGAATAATCAATTATTTGTGAATGAGAAACTTGAAACTTTAGAAATTTTAGAAATTTTGCATAATGAAAGGAGTCAGTTCTTGGATTATGATTCAAACAGGTTGTTGCATCTTTTAGGGAACAATTTGTTTTCTCAGTTTGACTGATACTTGAAACAATCACTATTTTCCAGTCCACCATTTATTCATTGCACACTTTTGTTTTACATCTTGCTGTAATTTCAGAGAGATGAAAAATACAACTAATTTTTTATTTGATTATTTTGATTTTAATAAGACAGTGAAATTATGTTAGTTGTTATTGTTTGATCGACAAGTGATTGTAATTTTTTGTTAATAATAGATTTCAAAATATTCTTATCCTTTAGATTATATGCTAGAAGAATACTCAAAAACTGTTAAGACATGAAATTCCAAGGTGGAATAAAAAAGAACATTCTCCTCTTTCCTAAGTATTTTAGGCAAAAGGTTTTGCAGTTCCCCTCGATTACCTGTGTATATGGAGATATTACAAGTAATTAAACTGCCCATCGTGCATGGGATGACAAATTAAGACAGGATTGTAAGATGATTAGTGAAGTGATTATAGCAGGGATAGATTAGTTCACAAGAGCACGTGAAATTCTGATCATTTATAGATACAGCAGCTGCAACCAGGAAAGATTCATAATCATGGTGATAAGTAGGTCTTTCTGCTCATTATATAATCATAAGATCTATTTTGCATCTCGCCGCCCTTTCGCATATTTGAAAATAAAAGAAATAAATTTATTCGAGCTGCAAAAATGCTCGATTAATGGTTTATATTGTATCCACACTATCTTTAATCACATCACAACTGTTTATTACTCATAATTTCATAATTAGATATTTTTAATCAGTCCTTATTATACTCAGTTCTTAATAATAGGAGTTTTCAATAAACAACAAAAAAATTGCGTCTAGTCAAACGCCTTTTTTTTCTTTATATCTCACAACAAATTCCAAATAAAAAGCTAGTAAATTTAGTTTTATTTCTATGAAAACTTTATCGTATATTTCATTCTTTTATCATGAGACATCTGTTTAAGTCAACAATAAAAAAGAGAAAAAAAGTTAAGAATCGATTATCAAATCGTTTATAAATGTGATTAAGAATCGATTATAAATGTAGTTAATGATACTCTGCTTTATAACTAAATTTTTTTTTGCGATGTATTTGTGAACATTGAAAGGGAAAATTAATTTTTTTTCATATATTTCCGTAATATTCTTACATCTGAAAATCTGAATTTATAAATGTAAAATGAAATATTTCTTTACCATTGCAAATTCTCGAATTTGATCTCAATAATTTCATGAACCATTACTGACACCATTTAAATTTTGAACTGTCTGTCTTTCTTTCCAAAAGTAACTGAAAATAAAAGTTGCTCGAACCTTAAGTTTGCAATCAAATGAAATGAAGAATCGAGAAATAATCAATTGCAAAGAAACATTCTAAATTAAAAAAAAAAAAAAATGCTTTTTTTTTTTTTTTTTTTTTTGCTAAAATACAAATATAAGGTCAGAAAAATTTAAATACTAAAAATATTAATCTGAATCACGCAATAGAATGTTTAATATTCTTTTTGACTAAACTATATTTTCTTTCCTGTTTCTGATTTTCTGAAATGCCTAAGCTGGATTTTCTTTACACATAAGAATTTGATTTCTTGCAATGTGTTTTTTTCCCAACAGTTTTCAGAGAGGAAATTCTAAGAAATAGGTTTAGCTGCTTAAAAAGTTAAGAAACGGTAGGGATTTTGCAAGGGATTTCTGCTTTCATCCTCTTTGTCGTACTTCAAGCTGTTTGACGACAGTTTCAGACTTCTTGGATGATATTAGCTATAGTATGGGACAAAAACTTATTCCTTTCAGCTGGTATAGATTTTGGACCAGTTGAGCCATTAAACGATTGGCTTCTATTTCTTTCAAGGAACTAATCTGTTGTTTTTTAAAATCCTGCAGACGGTTTCACTATTTTGCCATGCTTTTATGGTTATTGAGAGAAGAAAAGAGTTTGACATGTCTCATGTGATTAAAATATTTTTCTGTCTCAATACTCCGAAAAGAAGATCTCCGAAATCGCTATTTTAAAAGAATATTTTGAGATGTAAGGCTTTTATCATCTAAGGATTAAGCTTATGGGATTTGTTTATTAAAATTTCCAACACGGAATAAATTATCCGCGAGGAAAGTCTCTCAACATATCTGAAGATTATTATTATAGTTATCTCATTTTGCGATTGAACAATTTAGAGGAACTTTTTTTTTTATATATCTCATACAAAGATGGCATTTCTTCTTGAGCACCATACACCTAATACAAAGCCTGAGTTATCAAGATAAACTTTAGAAAACAATTTGAAAAACAACTACGAAAAAATAACTGCAATTGAAGCTGAAGAAAAATATTTTCAACAGAGGTTCAAAAAGAAAGGCGTAAGTTAAAATACAATACAACAATACCACTTTCGAAACATTTTCTTTGGCTATTGATTCGAAACTGTTTCAATGTTTAAAGAGCAAACAAAGTTTAGTAAGAGGCCAAATATACTGCATTAGAGATATAACAAAACAGTCCATTTTATTTACTTCAAATCTTGACAAGAGAATTGTATTACTTAAAAAATTCACTGTGCATATAAATCATTTTGGTTCTATAGGAATCCATTGAAAGAATTACAGAATATATATTCCCCAAGAAAGTGAAATTTCCTACGCATACATTTTCATAAGTTAGTTTGGAAAAATTTAAATTAGCCAGTATTGAATTCAAAATTGGATAAGAATGATTGGTTCCGATTATATAAGATCGATATATCTCTTCAATTAAAAAATATTAAGCACTTGACATATTTTAGAAACTTTCAGAACATTTTTTTGTAATCATAATACACACATGGGTGCTACATTAGCAGACTATTCTATTCATTTGTGCAAAAAATATGTTATAAAGGAAACTTAATAAAAAATTAATACTAATAGAATGTGTTTATGTGATTTCATTATTTGTAATTTTTGTTTTTCATTTAATTATTTTATTTGTATTGTTTATTCTTTGCATACTTATTCATACAGTAAAATTAAAATACTGAACATAGATGGCGCAGTGTGCTCTGGACCATTTGTATATATGGAATGTGAGGGAAGCGCACTAGAGCTTTTTTGTTGTGAACACTTCAGCCTGACAGTTGGTGTGAAACTGGTGCAAGCAGGCACCGCACGCTCTTTTGTTAGCGGCAAAAGGAATTATTCGTCCGCTCTTTGTTAGCGGCAATTTCTACTATTAAATTGGTGCAAGCAGGCACCGCTCGCTCTTTTGTTAGCGGCACAAAGAATTATTCGTTCGCTCTTTGTTAGTGGTGATTTCTACTTTTAAATGTATATATTAAGTGTTTTCTTATATATGTGTGATCATCGTCAATGTGTGTTGTTATATGTGTGTGCGAAAATAAATAAGAAAAAGACAAGAAAGCATCTTTCCTTGGATTAAACACATCCACCCAGCTACAGAATGCCTGATTTATGCATAAGAAATTCATTCACTACACACTATTATCCACTACAAAACAGGAATTTCATGGGCAAGTCAAAGATTATTTGATCTCACAAATGGAAAATAATCTTTTTTTTTTTTTTTTTTTTTTTTTTTGTCATTTTATCCTTCTTAAACGTAAATATTCCAAAGTTGAGGAAGAATAAAATTACTTTCTTTGTTATACTTTGGAAATATTAAAATACATTCTTTGAAAATGTGAATCCTTACACAAAAATAATGTCTTATATATTTGCGTACTTTAAACTTCTCATATCAATTAATCGACGTATATATTGCATGCAAATCAAAGGTTATTTTTATATTATCAAATTAAAAAAAATGACGGTACGTTTTATTTAGTAAGTCCAAAGCGAAACATTAAAAAATTTTTTACTCGAAATAAACCGCCTCCAAACCTAATCCTAAACGAAGCAGTTGGAAACTCATACGAATAAAATCCGAATTTTTTTCAAAAAGGCTCATTTTTCAATCTCTGCAACTGTACCAGAAATGTATACATTACATTGTTACATCTGCTTCATAGAAATCTATCATACAGGCCTACCCATCGAAGTCTACATATTGCACGGGCGATCAAGATTTTTTCGACAGGTCGAAGCTGTAATCCCCTTGTCAACGGAAAAGTGCATTCTTGGCGCCTTTTTACTTAAAATAACCCGGATGGAGTTAAGAAGGAGCCGTATATTTCGAATTGGGTTGGGTTGTCTCGGGTAGTGACAGAAAGACAAAGACATAAGTATTGCGTTTCTAAGAGACACATTTTTTCCCCCACTTCCGAAGAGAGGCCGAAAACAAGTTTGCTGTCAGACTTGCGTATGGAACTGTCTTTGAATAAAAATGACAGCGCTACAATAAGAGATCTGGTCCATCCACTTTCGCTAAAATCGAATTAACGATTGGAGGTCGCTCTGTCCTATATTTTCTTTTCGAGTGATATTGTTGCTTTCCGCATTTCATGTTTTTGTGATCAATTGAATAACTGTGGATGGAACTGAAAGAAATTGCGTCGAAGGATAATACGACAACTGCATTGTTTTCTATTCTCGGAAAAATAAGATAAAAAAAATTAAAATATTTTCTTGTGAATGTAACAATAAATGTACTCGATATGTCCATTGATAACTTTCCGTATCAGCCTCGGGAAGTTTCTTTTGTGGCTGTTTCTGTGGTAGAAGGATGTAATATGTGGATATTTTCGGCTTTGCAGTGTTTCTATTAGATATGTCTTTCTTTCTTTTCAGCCTAAAAATTGATTTAATTCATTAAATATAATTGTTATTGGAGTTCCGACACCAGAAAACTGAATATGTAATCGTTAAATTTCACATTTCTCTTGATAAATCAGTATTATATGCTTTTATCTGATAGATAAAAGTATTAGTAGAAATGGGTTTGATCAATCAATAATAACACTAAATTAGCTTCGTTAGCATCCTTCTTTTTATAATTCTCATAGAAGGTTTCGTTTATGAGGGGGAGAGGGTGCAATGGATTTCACAATTTTCAAGCATACCCAACGTTATGCTCGAGGTTGCTTCTTAATTTCTCCTAGATGCAACGTCAGGAAGTTTTTGATCTACGACAATATTATGTACAAATTCAGCATTCGGTAAAACAGGAAGTCTCCTATGTAACAGAGACGGTCGTCAACAAAATATCTGAAAACTCATTAATGCTTAATAGTGCGAAATAGCAATCTTAGGCATAGACTTAATATTGAGAAATAGCAATCTTAAGCATAGCAATCGTTAAAAGAAGCTTATTCTTAATTTTTTCTGGCTTATCAGTTACTGAGGGAAACGGATACGAGAAATAAAATAGTTAAATTATTGCTGTAAAATTTTTCAGAAAATTCCCTGTGATGCGGCACTGAATTGTTCTGTTTAATTGCAAATAAATGCTGAGAACAATCTCCATCTTAAACTTTGATTCTAAGAAAACTTAGCAGTTTAGTTTAACTATTTTAATTATTATATTACAAGCAAGGAGAAAAATTAGTTATTGAAAATGATATACTCAAATATCAACGTTTCGCCTTATATTACTTTAAGATTGAGGTCTTTAAATGATAAAATAAAATGAAGAAGTTACTTCAGAAACATATTTTAAGTTAAAATATGATTTTAATACTTGTTTAACTTTTTAAGGATTTTTTTTTTCTGCTGCTGATTTAAATAATTTCTGGTCAGAGATAACTTGAAAATAGAATTTCCATTTTTCCAATGACTTGCTTAGCATTAGCATAGCATTTGCTAATATAATGCAACGCTTAGCCAGCATAGCATTATATTTGCATCAATTAAAAGTTGCTCGCTCCTTGGCAAAAATATCTGGACTTACTAATTTATAGATTTCATATTCATTTAGAAAGTTATATGATAGTTGCGCGGATTTCAGAATATTTTTATATTATATTTTTAAATTAGAAGTACAAAGGAATAATTTTGTAAATAAATCTGCACATCTTAAAAATATTTTCTCTTGCCAGTTTACAGTATTCTTCATACGCTTATCGAAATTTTTGCATTGATTTAAACGTTACAATCTGAGATTCATATGAATTGATGAGAAGCACCAATTTACGTCATTATATTTGTGTCGTATCACTCAAATAGATAATGCAAAAGATTACGATTGTTTCCACTTATACTGATGAACAATCACAATCGGAAACATTCCATTTTATAGTGGGATTTCACAATTTGCAGCATAGGCAGAAGCACTTATTCGTTAAGAGCATTTTACTTTCGTGTACTAAAGCTTACAGAATTCAATTTTACATTCGCGGATAAAATTAAAAAGCGCACAACACAACAACCGAACATTACTCTAATGAGAATGCCAACAAAGGATCGGGATTTAAAGAATGTTCTGAATTTAATCATCTAATGACTCCTGAAATGGTTGCTTAGGAATTTATTTTCCGGGAAGAGATGATTATAAAATGGATTTCTCTAAACGATGCAAGAATTGCAGATTGTGGGCTTGAAGACACTACTTAACATGCATTACAATGAACGCGTTGGAGAACTCTTTGGGTGAATAGTTTATCGTAAACTAATGGAGAATAATTCATGAATTTTTCTTAACTATTATGATGAAAAATTTCGGAATTTTTTGAACGGAATTACTTTAAACTTTTAAAAAGTTAATTTCGTGAATTAACAATGAAAGAGAAACATTTAATTTTTGAATAATTTATTGAATTTCAATATATTAGCTGGGATATTACATAAATTTTAAATAAAATAGGAAAAATGTCTTGATATTATGAGCCTTGAATATATATTTTTATCCCAATTGATTTCAGTGAAAATTCTGGATTTTGGCGTGTCTGGAAAGGAAATTGGGATAATACCCCAATGTTTAAAACAAAATGAGGGCTGTTCTTGGATTTGCCTCACAATTCAGAACCATATTCAGATACCAAGAATAACACAGGACTACTAATTTTCTCTCTCTCTCTCTCAACTTCTACATTACCACGGTGGCTAATTACCAAAATTAGACCAGAACAAAAACTAATGAACACTGTTAAGTAAGTTTCAAATGTTAAAATAATATATTAAACATATTCGTGTGTAGTTTTACTTATCGTACGAATACGATACGAAGTAAATTTAAAATATTGTTAAAGAAAAAAAAATAATACATGAAATGCCACTATAAAAAGTCGATCTTACGTTTAAAACCAGGAAATCTTTTTTAAAAAAGCATTTAATTGATTTAGTATTTAAATAAATCAACCACCAAATTCTTTGTTATAAACAAAATTTACGAATGAAACTTTTTAAATAAAAATAATTATCCTGATTATTGGTTTTCAGTCAGGTTGTTGTGTAATTTTCTGGAGATAATTTTCAGAAGTTATAATTTTAAACGCTATACATGGATAATCCATTAATTTTAATTTTCTTTTCTTTCATTGAATCAAATAAAACATAAAATAGCAGTCAATAAAGACGGAAATTATATTCTAACAGTAGAAATAAAGAAACATAATATTTATTGAAAGCGAGATTGAAGAGAGTCATTAAAATAGCATAATAAAAACTAATTTATTCGAAAACAGCTTGAGGGTACAAAGACGAAATGAAAGATGTTTATTTAGAAGTTGGTTTCAGATTCGAGTGTTGAGCAGCAGTTATTCCTTCGAGGAAAAGGGCTGTCATTTTTAAAAACAAATATGGGTTGTTTTCGTTTCAAATAACTCTCATTTTTAAGTTCGCGTATTAAATGAAGCGAGTTACACAATCTTTTCCACATGTAAGGAAACACTTCTGATTTCTTTTTATTCATTAAAACAAACAGTAATTTGAAATTAGGTGAATATTCACTTGCACGAGCTTGTAAGTGTAAACAAAACTAATGAGCTCGTTTAAAGCAAATCCAGGTAACTATTTGGGTTTCCTCTTTTGTTTCGGCTTCAATGAGAGGAGATAATTGCAGTATTTTGAATCTAACATTTTTTTCATGGCTGCAACTCAGAGAGCGAATCAAGAGTTAAGAGCTCGAAAATGTTTGATTACTACAGATACTTATACGAGAGAATCAAAATCAAGCACATTTATTAGTGAATTTCGATTTGTGTCTAAATGAAATGCTTCAAAATTAGAAGAAGACCCTTGTTAGATTAATAATATCCCATTAACACACAGATGTTATTAACTATCAAATCAGAGTCGCAAAAGTCATTGCTATGTGTTGCAAATATTTGCTATCATTTTATAGATGTTGCATTACAATGATCTTCAATTTTTTTCTTTTTATATTGTTTTCAATTTCTTATTCAGTGTCTTTACATTTCATTAATTTGAAAAAAAAAATAATTGCGCTTGCCATACGCATATAAGTGTGCAATTTAGTCAATTTAGTATAGTGGATTAAGACATGACACAACATGGCACAATTGCAGAACATGAATCTGAGAAAGAACGTTATAGTTTTTACTGTCTGGCTGTGCTTTTAGTCAACAATATTCAAAGACTGAGTGAATTGATCGTAAGTTGATTGTTGAGGATGAGGTGGATGCTTGAGGTATTTCTTTATTTCGTTCAAGTGAAATAAAAATGTGAGTCAAGCTCTTCTAACAATTCTTCTGGAAGAACATATCATCATATCTACTTCATATATAGAAGCTAAGTCATACCTTTGCTTCAAATTCTAAGAGGCAATGGATAATTTTATCAATAGAAGATTGATACATTATAAAGCGTGGTTATGTGACATCATAACCTTTTTGATCTCCTAAATTGAGCACTTGATTAAAAATTAAATTGATGCAGAGCTTTCGTCATGAATACCTTCTGCATCAGTTAATTCTTTTTAACTGATGAATTTTAGAATAAGGTAGAGTAAAATATTCCTTTTAAAATAAGGTTTTATGGGTTAGACGGAAAAATATCTCCTCCACTCTTTAAATTACTGAAAAATAAAATCTCTCTCTCTTGACAACAGACCATGAAGTAGTGAGATTTGGTGCCCGCTGAAAAGCAATAAAAGTCCGCATCCTATACATGTTGATAGAATATTACAGGGAGAGTAATCATCTATAGGTTAGCTAGAAATTTGATTAAAAAACACGTTAGTTCAGAAAGGAGAACTGAAATTACGATACTTTTGTGGTAAAACATTCTTAATAGCTGGTAATCAGATGAAAAATTGTTTTCTCTTACAACATCTACTTTGAGGTAAAGAAAAGTAAAGTCTTTAAGACATTGATGACCATTTGTAAAAGAAAAGAAAAAAATTTATAATAGACAGATTATATAAATACTTATCATATTAAGTAGATTTGCAACTTCTATCTAATGCCTCCACATTTGTTTCACATACATACTGTAAACCGGAAACAGCTTCGCGCAATTAAACCATCCATCGACCAATAATTGCCACTGAAGTGCAGTGAATGTATTATACACCCATTTCAAATATATTGTTAATTAAATTCTCAGAATGTTTGAAACAGTTAATAGATCCATCAGACTAAACAGATTTGTTACTGAAATTCGTCGAATTACATTACTACCCTTTTATCTATTTAGCATGGAATATTGTCTTTTCATTTCATATAATAAAAAGTATAGTAAGAAAACAGATAGGCAGTACCGATGTTTAAAATTCAACTGTATATGTATTTAGAAAAACTGTTTTTCTTAAGGTATATACAATACTTCTACGTTTACTAAGAAGAAAAGTACGACCCTCTGTAGTATTGAAATGTATAGACTTTATTAGTCTTTGGAGTGTGTATATCGAAAAGTTTCACACAAGTAGCGCATATTCTAAGCACGTATAGAAACATATATGTAAAAAGAAACTGTTATGTTTATTATGTACATTAAAATAGTAGTGTTGATTTTCAAAGTTAAGTCTTAGGAGGTCATCTTTTGTTATTAGACACCTTGTCGTCAAATTTATTGCATTTTGAATGTAAGCGGGTACTATACTGAGACAGAATCAGATAAGCCAGACTACAGCTTCTTAAATCTCTTCACACATACAGTGGATAATTCATGGTTGGTTTGACGTGCATCGCATCCACATAAACATCAGAAATTCTGTGAAATCAGGTATCGAATTTAGCATCTTTAATTATTAAAATGAAAAATTACCTACATTCACCCCAAGCCATGCTTACCTAGATGAAATCTGATGAATTCCAAAATTAATAAAAATCTATACAATAGGACCTTATCCTTAAAAGCAATATTATACTTATCTCAAAAGACAATCAAATTAAGGTCTTGTCAGTTACAAAGAATTCAAATACCATGATTTCACTAAAATAGGTGATGTGTATCAAACGCCATCATTTTCCAAATATTTATATTTGAATTATTTTTAGATTACGAAGATGAGCAAAATTGATGATTTGTCCAATTGTTAGCATATTTAAAGATGTTCGAATATAAAAAAAATAATGAATAGCTGAAATTGAAGTTTATTCTCATTACAAACAAACATATATTAAACAGTCCAACGAATCTTTTGGTTCGCATGAGATGAAATCATCGGAAATCTGTCGTGTATGACAATGTACGTATGTGAATGACTGAAACTATTCTTGGTAACAAGCCCGTGAAATGGGTAACGGAGCCATTTTCCACTTGGTATCATTTCTTTCTCTTTGCTCATCATCTTTTAGAGTAAAGACGCCTTTTGAGAAAGAATAAATGCTTTCTATTGTTTTTGAGGAGTCCGATTGATTTCTTCGGAATAGAGATCATGCATGGGTGTCCAATTCGATGTTTCTGGCTTTTTAGTCAGACATTATTGAATGCAGTTATCTTAGAAATTCTTTTTGAAAGATGATGAGCAGTGAAAAATGGCTCGCTAATTAACGGTGGCGATATATTTATCGTTTAACGTCAGAAAAATTGGGCTATTTATTAAAACCGTCTTTGAAAAAGATATTTCTCATTTTGCACACAATGACGTGTTTGATTCGTGCATCGAATGACAGGGTTTTTGATATTTACATTTGTAATTAAGTCGGAGTAGAAATTAATGGCAATTACAAAAAAGAGCTTAATTATTTCAAGTATTCTTTATGCTCTCGTATGGTTAAAGTAACAAACAGATTACTAAATATGATGTACCATTTAACGGAGATGTTGAATAAATATGTAGATTGCTTAAACTCTTTCCAAGAGGAAATACAAAAACTACACCAGCCTTTCTTTATTTTCTGCTCAAGGGCTGATATATAAAGTTTGCCACTAAGTCACTAGGACTTTACTCCATTTTGCAGAATGACATTTAATCCTTCAGTAGATTTTCCACCCTTTTTCGATTGTATTCAATACCTAGATTTACTGCTAAAAAGATAAGACAAGATAATCCAACAAGCAAACTAAACAAACACAGGTATTATATTTCAATTGTTTAAAAAATACATTTCCTGTTATTGAATTTTAAAAGAATATTACAAATATTATTTTATCTAAATATTAGGATATTACCTCATCAATGGAGAAAATTTAAAAAAATAGTTATAACATGATAGTTTTAAACAGAATGCCTCTAAATTGTTAAAATTATTAATGAAAAGGTTTAATTTTTGATTTTCTAATGTTATAAAGATGATAAAAAGGTCAAGTTTCTTTCAATTACATAATTTGGAAAACTTTTGACCATATCAAAAATCTAGTAGATGAAAGTAGATTCGACTATATTGAAAACCTGGTCTTTGAAACCAAAATTTTGTTCCGAAAGTACACTAACATTGAAATTTTCATGCACTTTAAAAAATATTTTACAGTCGATTCGAAATGAACAATTTAGCATTATTTGTACAATTACTTGCGTTAGATTACTTCTTTCCTAGAAAATTGTTATTCATTTCAAATATTTGTCTATTTAGTACGCTATGGGGAATATCGACAATCTAATTCATAACAGTTCAAATGGGCATATATCTTAGACACATACAAAAAGTACATTCAGAATTTAGAAACAACAATAAATGTTTATGAATGCAACTTAATTAAATACTTATAACTTTTATCAAAAGATTTGAAAGAAGGGAATCGAATTTAGATTCTAGAGTTCCTGTTCCTATAAATAAAAAGTCTTGAAATTTGGGAAAAGAATAAAAAATTAGGTTTTCGTATACCTTAATGAAATATATTATCCAAAAATAGTTTACAGTGGTGTTTGTATTAACGCGAGTTGTATGTATGTAAAGCCCATTTACCAAATGTAAGAAGTTTGATATTATTACACTAAATCTTGAAAAGATTAAAAAATGAAATATTTCACATTTCTTGATCTACATACAGGGAAGTTAATATTAAGGATTACATTTTAAAAGCGTTGCATAAAATAAATAAAACTAACAATGATTACTAAAACTAGTTAATTTTTTTTATTTAAAAACATGAGGAAACAAATGATGGACTTTTTTAAAAAAGGAGATAATATAATACAGGAAACACATAATAAAAATGTAACTTTAAAAATTGTTTTTAGCAAAAGGGAAGAAAAAATAACTTTGAAAAACTCTCTAATATAAATTCCGAAACATAGTCTATGAGAATATTTCATGCCTTTTCATTCTATTATATAGGCCTTTGTATTTTGTGCGGAACAATTTTTATATTATTCAATTTATGGGAAAAGGGCTGTTTGACTGTCTGTCCATTCATGTGTCCTTCCGTTCGTTTGTCTATCTGTGCATCCATCTGTTTCTCTAATAAGAAATTTTAATGGTAAAAGAATGTTTTTGTCACGTAAAGATTTTTATTTCACGGAATTTACAAATTACATGCTGGTCTAAAAGTGTCTTCTATTTAATTTTTTTTGTCCAAGAATATTTTCTTTATTTTCAATATTAATATTTAAATTTTATTGATAATTAATTGTATCTACTGAATTTCTATGCCATTATACTTCATAACTAATATTCATTTTGTTTATTATCGAATTATTATACAATGTCGTTTGAATTAGGTTTATACTACGGATAATTCTTTTTCCTATTATCATATATTTTCGAGCTTTTTTTCGCCATTTGTATCGCCAAGTTCTCAAATGCATATGGCAGAGAAACTATCCACAAGAATTTTCGACAACAGGCAGATGAGTTCTATTAGGGAGTAAAGTCCTAGTAATGTAGTAGCACATCACTGCAGTCATTTCCCATGCAAAGAAAATAGGAAAAAATTCTACTGGTAAAACATATATACCACCAAAAAGAAAATATGATAAATATAATACTTAATAATACTTGTATTCTTGATGCATTACTGTTTCTTTTAACAAATCGTTTTCTAATTTTTCTTACTGTTTGTTAAAGGGACATTTCTTCTGTTTCTATGAACAAAAATGAATTTTTCCGATGATGATATTATTTAAAAAGTACTATTTTTTTTAAATGCGTTCCTGCTGATTTCTTCTGCCTTTTTGTAAAATACTTAGTTATTGATTCAGGACATAAGATCTTGAACAAAAATGAAAGTTTAAAAGCAATCTCTAAAAAAAACGTTTATTAAAAAGCTACGATAACAATTTAGGACTTACGGATTTCATTCATAGCAATCTCCAAATGAAATGCATCGTTGAATAGATACAGTAATCATCTCTTCACGTTAAAAGCATAGAAAATAACGAAGGAGACATTTTTAAGACCAATGGCTTTTAACAAAGGAGTGCACAATTTATTCTTGAGCTTTGATACAAAGGAGGATGATTAAATCTCAATGTTCGAATTTTAAACAAAATGTGTTGAGGAAACATGTTTTTAAATTTTTGTTTTGCTATTTGTTCCGCTTTCTTTTTTTTAATTCTTCCTCGTACTTTGCTTAAGTCATTGCCTTTTAGCTTGAAACAGGCATGCCATCTGGCTGTGTAAAGGGAAAAAAATGCAGAAAAAATATGCAGAACGAATTTTGCAATTCAGAACAGCGGCAGCAGATGCCAAGAGGAGAATTTAAAGACAAAAATCTTCGTTATATGCAAGAAATGTAATTTTTTTCGTGCCATGTTTTTCTACATTAAAAAAAAAAGTCGAAAGAAGTAAAAAAAAAAAATGTTAATGACTTGAGAATTATTTTTTAAACCAGAGAGTTAGTTTATAAACATGACCATTCTTCTTTACATTCGTTTGGCATATTTGTTTTCACGCAAGAGGACGGCAAAAAATTTTAAATAATGGTTTTAAAGCATTTTTTAATTTCATTTAGTTGTCTAAAATAAACTAAAATAATTTTTACATTGCATAACGTATATGTATTTCAACGATAGGTTATAATAGTACATGGGAAAATATTCAGAAAAATTAAAATATATTCTAAGCAAATAGCATTTCTAAATTAACATTCTATGTTTTTGCACAGAAGGGTGGAATCAGGTTTTACCAGTTTTTTGTTTTTCATGTTCAGTTCGAATGCAGATACTTCATGCTTTAAAGTAAAATTTCTTAAATTTATACAAAAAAAATATTCCTAAGATTTCAAAGATTTGATTAAATTCAAAAATTGCTCGGTTTGTTAAAAAAATTAATTTAAACTAATTTTTTAATTCTTTAATTTATTAGACCAAACTGATTGGTAACTAAGAGTTTTAAGACTTATCATAAAGAAAATAAATAGAAAGTATATTTCCTTGTTGATTATTCTATTTTTATCCATGTAAGAAATATATATTTATTTTAAATTTATGCAACAATTTAAAGTTTTTAGCAAATATAGAATCATTAAATAGTACTGAATTTGAGTGTTAAATTTTGAGCATTAAAGAAGCATATATGCTTTAAGAATTCGCAAATATTATTGGAAAGGAAAAAAATTATTTCCCAATTAATTTCATGCAATATTCATCTGACTAGAACATATAATTGACGAAACAGTGATAAATCAAAAAATTTTTGTGAGTGAAATTTGATAAATAAAAGGATCAAGTAGTAAAAAGGCTTTTATTTATTAATGCTTTGCAATTAAATAAATGAAAATATCACCGAATCAATTTCATACAATATTAAAATGGATGCAACTGATACTAACTCTGGGAATTAGATTTCTTTTGGGGAATTCGTTCAATGAAAGAATCAAATAAAATCACGTGCTTCTTATTTTAAATTTGTAATTATGCTAGAAACGAGAATATCTCTAACTAAATTTTATTCAATACTCAAATGATTATTCTCACGAAACAGAATAGAATCAGCTTTATTGGCAAAATCATTCAAGGTGCCGACCAAATTGAAATTTTCAATCATTGTTGAAAACTGAAATATCTTACTCTAAAATTTCGGCAATATTTAAATTATTGAATCAGATATAAATTTACGACATAGAATAGAATCAAATATGTTTATTGAATTTAATCAATCAAAGAATGGTAGAAAATAAGATGAACTTTTCCTTATATATGAAATTACTTAAAAATTATGTTAGTCTCAAATTCTTAATGGAAGAATACAAAAAACCGATTTTTATTTACTGAATTTTTTATTGACCTTTTTCGCTGTTCGCGGAATCCTGATTCAATATTGCTGAAGGTGCATAAGATCCCATATCAAACTGTCAAAAAATAAGAAAAATTGCTGACACCATCTGTTGAAGTGGTGCGATACCTGTGGTAAGAGTAAGAAACGGTGGAAGTAACCGAGGATTTCCAGGGCATTTTATATAACACAGTACTTAAATTGCTTAAGTTTCTTTTCTTATTTTAGTAGCTGGTTCCCATTTTTCTTTATCTTAAAAGTAGCTTCATCAGTGTCTGAAGGCATTCCATAATTTATCCATTTGAAAACACCACAGCAAACTCACGGAGAGAAAAATATCAGCAAATTGTTATTTAGTTTGATGTGTCTTGTCAAATGCGTTGCACTTTTTTCTGTAATTGTTTTTGAAAAGTTTATGGAACAAACGGAAATAGGCTTCATTGAAAAAAATGGAGGACGTTGGCAGTAATTTTGTTCCCATTTATTTCTTAAAGCTGAACGAAAGTTCTCCCAACAAATTGACAACATTGTTATCGGACATCGAATAAATAAAAGCAAAAGAGTTTTAAAAACAATTGGGAAATACTTTGGGAAACTTGAGTAAAACGTAGAGAGGTCATCCTCTCTTGTTTTATAATTCTTTTATTATAGGAAACCTGAAAGAATCCTGATTCTTTACCCGATACTTAAATTATTATAAAGTTTTAATTGAGCTTTACTTTAGCATTATAACTAAATCGAAATATAAAAAAAAGTAAATGTTTACTCTTGATTGACCAGTTTAATATAAATCTTACATTGAATGAATGCCTGAGGTTAAAAATGTTATATTATTTGATAAAACCGATTAAAAATTAAAATATAGTCTTAAACAAAAAGTATTCATGATTTACGAAAAAAAGCTCTTTTATTTATTATTTACTCGACTAATTACTGCTAATTATTAAATCGATAACACAAATGATAATTCATTGTAAGAACATACCGCTAATTTTTTAAAATCAAATCCATATAAATAATTAAGGATTGTATTTGATAAAGAATAATTTGTATTTAAGGCTTTTCGGGAAATGATTTGGTAAATTTTATTAAAAGGAATACATTTTTTCAGCAATATTAATGTATGGTTAAAAATATTGAAGTATGAAGAATTTAGCTAAATTTTGTTCTACAAAATTTTTGTAGTTCTAGGGAATTTTTATGAAAGTTTGCAATATCTTCGAAAACCAATCAGAAAATTACAAGACATTTCATTTATTATTAATATAAATTAAAGATTTGATAAATGTATCTCAAATTTAACTGAAATGTGAGTTTATCTTACAACAGTTTTTAAAATTGGCAGAAATATTTTTTTAATCGGTAAAAATTTGGAAATAAATTTACAATGACAAGTAATTTCTGTAATTTCAATCAATTTTTGGAAGTTTCGACTTTTCAAAATTGTTTTAAAATTTCGAAAGATCAGAATTTTTTTTATGAAGTTTATATTTTAAAATATTTTTTTAAAAATTACCATTTGTTATACAGAATTTTATTTGCCAACGTATTTTAGATAAAGTGCTTTATGAACTATAGCTTCTAAGAATATATGGAATTATACTGTTGCAAAGAAAAATGCATAGCTAAAGTCTTTTATATAGCTTACATTATGCGAATAATAAATATTCAGATTCTGCATACTAGTTATACAAAGAACTGAACACAATATATTTCAAAATTAATTCTTGAGAGATAAACTGTGGGCAGAAGAAGGGCATACTTACAATAAATGTGTATTATCAAGTCTCCAAAAAAATTTCTGACTTAATCAAAATTTAAAATAAAATTTTAACCACTTAAACAGTTATACTAACCGTTCCAATTAAAGCTGAACTAGAAATGAGGAGAAATAGAGTATTTATTTTATAACGCAGTGACAGGTAATGAATTTATTTGTATACACATCAACCTTAAAGCAAAGCTTATGCTTTAAATAAAGACATACAATTTAAAAGCAATCACATCAAAATAATCTTTTTCTGCCTAGGACAATTCCTTTCTTGAAACAATATTTTTCTTTAAAACCGAGCCGGATTCTAAGGATAAAGTGCACGCCACTAACAACTAATTGTTTAGATCAATGCTGATTTCTTTGATCAAGTTTTTTCACTGAGTAATTAAACTTGTTTGTGTTACTTTGAGGTTAAAATTTTAGAGATTACATATGGTGCTTTTGGTTTTTATATGTAACTATGGAGTTTAAACTGAAAACTTAAAGAATACACACTATTTTAATCCCTTATTAAAAATTTAAATAATATAAATATAGGGGATAGAATAAATTCATTGGATTATATATTTTATTGCATCTGTGGTGGTTTTTCTTTAAGAATTAAATATTTTTTTCTTAAAGATAATTGATCGATGAAGATTTTGATTCGGTTTAATCTACTGAATTAATTATCTGGTGGGTATTGAAGAAATTGGATGTCCTCGAAACCTTCTTATAATTGATTGGATTGCATTCTTATAAAATTCTCATGTGGAAAATTCTAAACTTTAACATTAATTCTGAGTTCAAGTTAGGCTGGAAACAAAAGTTTTTTTTTTGAAACTTTAAAGTTTGTAGCTTTCTAGCAATGATTCTTAGAAACTATTTAGTGAGTTTATGACTTATCACGGAATTACGTAAAATGTTCAGATAATAGAATATTCAAATATGAAAGAAAAGAGAACATTTGATTATTCTTCTAACTTACACGATTATAAACTATTCACAAACTATTTACCGAAAAACTTATGAATTTAATATTGTACATATTGATATAGTTTACATGAGGTCAAAGACAATTCATAAAATGAAATAATTAGATTAATATTAGTAGGAAATTTACATTTATATATAAAATAAAATGCATATATGATAGAAATATACATTGTTGGCTTTTTTCTCATTGACAAGAAACCATATTACTTAGATAAATAGAAAATATGGATAAGCGATGATAAATTTTAAGTCTAAAACACAAATTTTAAGTAAAAATTAAATCATCATTGAAAGTGGATTAATTTATGACATGGACATTTCATACAATATGTTTATCATCAGTTTTGATTGATATCAAACGTTCATAAAGGAATTTATTGCATCCGAAACATATATAGTATAAAAGAATAAAAAATACAATGTTATAAAGAGATTTTTATTATCAATGAATTAAACACTAAATCTTGTTTATTACATAATGTTATTAATTTTGGTATACAAATTGTTTCAATTTGGTTTCCATGGTGTTTAATGAATTATTTTAAATATATATCAATTAAATGTTGAAATAATTTGCCATGTAATATTTAATTCTCTAAACGAAAAATAAATTCATCTTTTGAAATAACTTAAATCTGATGCGAATGCAAACATTTATATGTAATCCCTCATTTCATTGGTCTCTCAAAGAATATTTTTAAAAATTTGAATTTTGAGGTATCAGTTCCTTTGGCTCTTTTTGATTTCAAATATTACTGTAATAAAATATAACATCTCTGAGATAATACTTGCTACATCTTCCTCATCATTTCATGATACCATGTTTTGGTTTTTTGCATAAAATTGAAACAAATGACTTATAGGAAAAATTAATTGAATTGTTGGAAATAGATGGAATAGATAACCTGGGATCTTTTATTATTTATCTAGTATTTACGCTATAATTAACTTTAAATTAATGCTCACAATGGCATTATTTTAAACATTGAAATCAAAGATAAATTTTCACCACAAAAAAAGGCAATACGAAAGTTCTACGACGTTTCTTTTGCAGTTCACTTTACAAATGAATTTATTTAGTACATTTGATCTTGAGCATTTTTATTAATTAGCGGAGGGGAGAAACGAATTCTTTCGGAACATTTTGAGGCTAAATGAATGGTTTCTAACGAATACTCTACTGACAAAAGTAAAATAATCGAACTGATAAATTAGTTAATGCTAAATAAGAGAGAGAGAAAGAGGTTAAGAGAATCTCTTCTGAAAAATAAAAATAAAATAAAATAAAGCTTTGGGCCAAACAGGTTCGATAGAAAACTTTAACGGTCACTCAGTGTTCAAGAAGAAAATCACAGCAATCCATTAGAGACATCAGGAATGGCCTCAAGTAGATGATAAAAAAAAAGAGGGGTCGAGACAGAAGCAAGGCGATGAGCATGTGAGCTTTGCTCGGAAGAAGCATCTGGAGGAATATTTTCGATACATTTATACTTTACTCCTGGCATTTACGCCGAGATTTAAGTGCGACATGGCTAAACTCCCTCCCACTGTGAATGTCTGCTCAGGGGGCCATTCTCAAATCAAATTTTTTAGTTCAAGATACATTTCTCAATATTAATAATTTAATTGAACTCACGGCTATTAAAATATTAAGAGTTTAGATCAATTTTCGGATATCTCATTTTTCAGCTGAAAATTATTTTTGCGGCTTCAAGTGTACTTTTGCATAGGAAATGAAACCTAAGATAGCATGGTCCAATCATAATAATAAATATAATTATTGAATTATGAGATAAATTTAAAAAAAATATTTAAGAATTAAATAATTAATGTGATTTTTTCACAAGCGTTTTGAAGCGATTTAAAAAAGACAACAATTAATTATTTTTATTCACTGATGTTGAGAATATGGATAAACAATCATATTATGTTCCATGTACTTGAGAAAGCACGCATTTAAGGGCTGAGGATGAAGTTTTTCAGCACTCGTGCACAAAAACAATTAAAAACTCTTTTGATTTATTTCTTTAAAATTATCAGAAAACGGATATAATTAATTTTTATAACGATTATTTAATGAAATGAATGCTACAAATTCATTTTTATTTACTTTCTTGCGTATATAAATTTTATATTTTCAACAGGCGCAAAATACTTATATATATAAATAGGATATGTGTTCTATCAGTTGAAATTACAAAAACATGTCTTATTAAGAAAGTAAACTATTCTTGGAAATTTTTATGGGTTTGAAAATTTATTATAGAAAAAATTTAAATAACTTTTTTTTCATAATTACGTGAAATTCTATATTTGTTTATAAATATTTTATTAAGAATTGTTATATATTTATAATAATAATTTGCTTCCTTTATAGATTATTTGGAAATATGTTTTAAAGATTTTAAGGAAATAAGATGACATATTTTGTAATATATATTTACACTTTCCGTAAAGGAGCATAAACCTTGAACTTTTAAAAGGTTGTAAACAGAAAGGAATGATTACAGAAATGTATTCTATAAAATATACAAAAGGTGTACCAGAATTCTTGTATACGTTACAAAATTGTGTAAAAAAAAAATGAATAAAGGTGGTTTTCCGTGATTCTGCATTTTACTAACATTGGTCATAATGTTTCATTTCACAGCCATTTTATTTCTCAGAATTCAATAGATGACGCATAGTATATCCAAACGATGTTCAGTTTAACTCTATACAAGCGCTTGAGGAGTTACATATTGAATGGCATTTTGAAATGCTACTTTAAACACTACTAATCACTGCAAAGCATCTAATATACACAATATTTTTAAAATTTTATTTGAAAAAATATAAGTTGTATAATTTTGAAAATCCCATATGATTACTAAGAAAAGTGTTTTCTTTAAATCAACATCATGTCAGACATAACGTCATCCATCGGATTATAAGAAATAATAATGCTGTGGAATAAAATTTTATGAGCCATGTTAGTAATATACAGTATCAAAAGACTCCACTATTCTTCATTTTTTGATATAATTTTGTATTGCAAGTCAAGAATTTTCGAAAACCTTGCATAACGATGCAAACATCCTTTAATATATTTGAAGAAATGTCAAAATTTTAAAAAGCTGAACATTTGTTGATTTATTTTTATATTTTCCTGAAGATGGAGACAATTAATAATAAGAATTATAATAAATTTCACGTCTTTTTTGTGTAGAAATAAATAAGAATTTTATTGTCTTCTTATATTAATTAATATATAAATCTGATGAAATATTTTTTTCAAAAAACCAAAAAATATATATTTACCTGTGATATTGACAATTTATTACACCGACATAACGAATTTTCAATACATTTATTCGTAATAGGCGCAATAAACTGCTTACGAAATTTTCCAATGGTTTACAAAGGCTTCAAAGTTTTTTTATTTTTTATTTTTACATTCAAAGATATTTATTGAATTATCTGATAAAAAATCACTTTTTGCCAATCCTTATACAATCCGAAAGGAAGCAAAATCTCAAAAACTGCAATTGAAAACTGTATTTTTATAAGCATTTGATAGCTTTGAAGCTATGGAATTATGATAAATTCTCTAGGGAATCGAATGACTTTAGGAAACCTATATACTCGCTTATATTTGAAAATATAACATATATGCGGATTTTCTATAAACTTTTGGGATATTTAAGCTTGCAGTAAGCATATTTTACAGAAAGATACTTGAATCGAACTATTTGGTTTAACTTCATTCAAATTTCTTATGTGTATTTTATATATGTCTTTAAAATCAGTTGGAGGAACTTTTAAATTAAATTAAATTTAAACATGAATTTCTTTTATGATAAAATTGATATAATACTGGACGAGTACAAATGATGGATCCGATTTTTTTAAAAAGTCATATTTTCGAAACTACTGCACATACTATAATAAATGATACATGAATTTAAAGAGAAATATACCAATTTTTTTTTTCAGTTACAAATGTTCGATGTGTGATCCCCTTGTTTCACGGCATACAACCAATCTGTAAGCCAGTTCGTTCCAAACATTTTGTAACATCACTCTGTCAATGGTTCTGAATGCTTCACAATGCGTTCTTTAAATTCTTGTAGTGTTTTTGGCATTGGTGGTAAAGAAGCAATGATTTCTTTTTATGGGGTTATGTAAAAGATAACAGACAAAAAAAATTCTACAAATTTTTTGGAAAGAACTGGATTGCAGATTGGACGTATGCCGTGAAGCAAGAGGGTCGCATATTGATCATTTGTAACTGATGAAAACTTGGTATCTTTCTTTTTAAATTCATGTATCACTTATTGTAATATGTGCAGTATCTTCGAAAATTTAATTTTTTAAAAATAGGATCCATCATTTGTACTCACTCTGTATATCTTGCAAGAGAGCTTCTCAAATATTTTATTTACTCTAAAATAACGGGCATTATAGTAACACTATTATTATGAATACAGCACAAGTAATGCATCTTAATGACTGAAATAAAAATAGTACTATAAAGTAATTATGTGTTCACATGTGTAAAAACACAACAAATATTTACACATTTTCATGACAGAGAAAAGCTTGAAAACTACAAATGAGGAGAATATTTTGAGGTTTCTTTTCTTCCAAATGAAAAACGCAGTAATATTTTAGAAATTACGGAATATTAATTTTCAAAAACAGTTAACAATTCATGGTTGAAGAGACTTTGGATTCTTCAATACTTTATAGTAATAGGAAATATTTTAATTTTTTCCCTTCTCCTTACTGAAACCAATGAAAGGAAATAAATGCTGCATTTGATATCAAAGGAATCAAATTTTCCATTATTAAATTTAATTAATTATTAAACAAAAATAATATGTAACATAAACTTGTGTTAAAAAACTTATAATTAGATATGTGAAAGAGATATTATTTTAGTCCATGTTTTATGGCTTTTCAAGAAGAAGAATGAAAAAAAAAAAAAAAGATTATATCATTTTATGAATCATCTTCTCAAACTACTATCCTATTATAATACATTGGATGCTACATAAATAAGTCGAAGATCTATGCATAAAAGGCGGTTTTTAAATTCGCTCATTTAACTAAAACATGCCAAGGTTTCTTTTATATTCTATGCTCATGAAAAGGGCGAACCAAAAAGATATGTAAAAAAATAAATAAATCTCATAGCATAAGCATAGCATAATTTCTACGTTAGTCTGATTATGAAATTATCCTAGTTATTTAACTTTGAAAATTAGTTTTTTTTAAATATTACAATTTAATATTTGAAAATACAGAAATTTTATCCCTTATCATTATTTTAGAAAATATTTCATTTATATGCATCTGATTTTCTTTTTATTCATTATCGTGTAAAAAATAAAATACAAAGAATTGAAGAATATTCCACCCTTTTAGTGAAACTGAAAGTTTTTTTTTTTTATTCTTTTTATATTCACTTGCTTGGTTATGCAATTATAATAAGTATCAAATTGTGAATTGTTAATATTCAAAAAGATTTTTCATCATTTGCCATCCTTAGACCCTCACTTTGTATTCAAGTAATGAGGGGGGGGGGGGGTGAGAAAGAGTTTTCAATCGTTTCAGAATAGAAGCTTGTCATCTCGTTTATTTGGTGCAAAAAATGAAGAAACGTCTTGAAGAAAAGGGGATGAAATGGAAGAAAAGCTCACTTGCCTGATTGCAAATTTCTAATATTCATTAAATTGTGAATACTAACATTGGAAAAATGCTTACACTGTATCTCACATGCATCTTTTTTCATATACTGTGCATGTCTTTGGCACAGTATAATGCGATCACTTCTCGTATTGTATTATAAACTATTTCACCTGCTTTTACTGCTAATTCAAGTCGATAAACAAAAAACAAAACAAAAACTGCAATTTTTTTCCATCCTTCTCAGAATAAAAGCTGTGGTGTCTCTCTGAGATTCTTTGAGGGACGTCAGCTCATTTGCTTACTGTAAAGAGTAGGAGAGGTCTGCAAAGAAGAGAGGGGATGAAATGGAAGCAAAGTTATGGTTAATTTTATGTTTGCCTGCGTGAGTGCAAATCAGAAACATCACGCAGAGAGACAAACCTCGGGAAGAAAGGGGGAAGTGAGTGCTCACGGTCGATTCAGTGAATTGGGGAGCTCTTCTAGGTGAAGGGATGTGGGAAAATACAGATTGCAAACGGAATACCTTCTTATCCTCCGAAATTCTCAAAGCGTGAGGATCAGGCAAAAACCATAATGTCCCACCCCACACTTCCATACAGTAAACACCTACAAGTGTTTATGCTTCTAATGCAAGTTTTATGAATTAAAACGGTTTCAGGGGAAAGCAGATTGCTTTATTTGTTCTTTCCAGCAACCTTCCTCAGTTCGTTTTTGTTTTAAATAAAGTGCAAAAAGAAGGGACGTCGTTTCATTTCTTTTTTCTACTTATTGTATTGTAAGGGCGCCTTTTTCTTTTGTCTTTTTCATTTTGTATAATACTACCAAACGTGACAAATGCACGTGATATATGCGCGAGGGAAAAATTCTCGCAAAAGGTGGTTGGACACTGCACGCGAATCTTTTTCTCAGCTATAATTTAAACGCAAGAGGGATTTGTCAAAGTATGAGAAAGGAGAGAAATTTGCATAGATATTAGAGATTGAGGTAACTTCAATTCGAGGGAAGTTGTACATTCTTTTTGTAATTTTACGAAAGAATCCTTTTCCAGGAGGTGAGAACCGACCTTTTCATTTTCTTTAATAACGATTTCAAAAAGTTTTAATGAGAAACTGAAATTTTCTTAAATGGATGGACATTATAAAAGGAGAAAAACAGAATCTGGAGATAATAACTTCTGTTGTGGTGTGATTTTCATTTATAATTCTGCTATTTTGTTTATTATTCTTGTAAAAAAGACTTTATTCACAAAGAAATTCAAAAGAGAAAATTAATGCGTGATATATTAAAAAGAAACTTATCTTTATACACAGATCTTAACGTTATTTGGGAGTAACATTTCCTTTGAACTTTAACAGTTCTTTTTTTAAATAATTTAATTAATTATTTTTTTTTATTTCATCTTTATAAAAAGAAAAATGTCCATGAACTATATACAAAAATAATTATTTTTAAAAAGTGAAGCAGAATAAAATTTCAATTTAACATAACAAAAAATATTTCATGCTGCATCATTTATAAAGATAATTGCATAATAGATGGCGATGCTATTTATAAAATTCAAATTTTATTTTTTGAAATGACATATATTTTTTCATATGATTTGTTGAAAAAATTTAAATCTTTTTATTGCTCAATCTAGAGCAATTATCGAAAGCCTAATAGATTTATTAAAAATATTCCTTATTTCTAAAATGAAATTTGAATCAAAATTATAAAATAATTTCCTCGTATTTTAAACTAATTTGTATTTTATGTCTTTATAAAAATTGTATTTATTAATTTATAAAATAAAGTATTTCATTGATTTTTATTTCATTATGCTAGTAAGTATCTATAATGGCTTAGCAATTTTTTTCTGCATTTCATTTAGATCAACTACATTCCTTTTATGTTCGACCGATTGCATTCATCGGAAAAATAATAGCCTTTTGAAAGAATTTAATTCAAAAGTTAATTCATGAAAAAAAAATCATAAAATAATTATTCCTTCCATATTTATGGTTTTTTGTATTTTAATTAGCTCTAAAAATTCTTTATCTATAAATTTGTGAAATATAGCATTTAATTGTTTGCTTTTTACTGTCATGATACAACTAAAACTGCTTAATAATTTTTTTTAACGTTCATTTGCATGGAACGCGAATCTTAGTTAAAACCCTTTCATCTTCTAACTTTTAAAAACAACTCATTTATCATAGCAAAATGCTGCTAAGGCCCAACATAAATCTTCACCAGGTATTAATTTATAAGTTCTTAGAGATGATTATTTTTACATTCTGTCACTTGTTTCTCTGCAATTGTGAAAGGTTTCGATATTTAATGATGTAATTTTTAAAAATGATGGCAATGGGATCTTTTAAAAAAACTCTAATTAATGAGTTCCTTTTGCTTTCATCTTAAGACCACAATTGTAAATAAGTAAGAAAAAAATGAACTAATGTTCAGAAATTAATTCGCAGATCCATGTATGCAGAAGTAATACGAAAATAAAATTTGATGCCTCACAGTTCTTGAAAATGCTTTTAATATTTTCTTTTCTTTGTGTTATATACCCTCTGACAAAAGATATCAAGTAGTTGTTTAAAATTCTGTGACAATGCTCTGGAATCAAAAGAATTCTAAAGAAAGGCTCTATAAATGGCACTGCCATTATTTCTCTCAAAAAGTTTTTAATCGTTATTATTGATTAAACTTAACAATGAATCTTTAAGCATTAGTGTTAAAAATTACAAAATATAAAATTTCTGAGTCGGTTTACTAGTTTTCTTACAAATTTTCTTAATTAAATACAAAATTAATAACAGTTGCATAAAAAGATTTTTTTTTATTCGATCGTATTTTTCCTTTACAAATCTAAGGAATTTTTTCTTGGCTTTAAATTACAAGCTCCCATTTAAGATCTGTCAATGCAATAAGTGTTTTAAATTCTTCTATACAATTTTACAGGCTACATTATCATCGATTTATTTAACGTGTCATCTGGTTACGCCGGGTATATACATCAAGGTTGGAAAGAGAATTCAAGGACGCAGATGATAGATAAAATATTAACCATACTGTTTTATAATTCAATACGTTATACTATTAAAATATTGCAGATAAATAGTAATTAGTTTTTTACAAAAGGCAACGGATACCCTTGATATGCATGCACAGTTTTAATTTTTTGAAATAAAATATTAATAACATACATCAAAATTTAATAAACCATAATAAATTAATATTTTTAGGTATGCGATGTTTTATGATTCTAATCAATTAATACAATGGGTTAATTAGAGATATTAGCTTACATCAACTCAAATTAATATTAATTAAAACATTTATTGGAAAAAAATTAATGGAAAAGTTTTCTTTGAAATTCCAATGGTAGATCTTTTTTGATAGCATACAAAGTTTGCTGTATGACGTCAGGAAAAGAAAGAAGAATTATAAAAGCGAGAAACACATTGGGCAATAGTTAAAATAATGCCAACTCCCAAAACTCTGAAGAACAGCAATTATATTCAAAGTTTAACTTTTTAAAAGATAATATTTTTTTTTTCTTAAGAAAACTTAAAATGTAGAAATGTAATAAATTTCCTCTAATTTGAAATCACAAACGATAAAATGCTATTCTTTTGCAGTTTTTATTCTTGGACTAAATAAAGTATATTTTAAATAATCTTTGAAGCTTTAGTTTCGGAAGTAAATGTCGAACAATGCGTTGCATCTTCCTCTGCATTTATACAATACATCTCACAGAACAAGATGATTAATCCATTTGCACTTAATTTTCTATTCGCGTGACTCAAATCAGTAATTCCTTCCCCAGACTTCGAAGTATTTCTATCTGTAATTAACATGCAAGAAAATTTATTGAGCTTCTGAAATCGTTCAAAACAACATTTGATATTTAAACATTCTCAGATACATCAAAGATGTATTTAATGATAGAATATCATTCATACGTAGTTTTGATTAGGAGCTTATCTAGCATGTACATGAAATTTTCAAACTATTCCATATACAACTTGATAATAATTTATTTGTTTTGTAAGTAATATTATTTTAGCATTTATAATTGATAATTTTTTATAAAATTTTTGCTATGTGTTTTGCAGTGCAAAAATATTTGTCACCTAAAAATTTAATCAGAGATTTCTTTTTTGTTGATTTATTTTGTGGATTTTTAAGAATGGTTTGCAATTTCTTCGAATAAATTGATTGGCATTGTGTAATGTTTTAAAGCAATTTTGTGGATCTTCGAGAATGGCTAGCATTCTGGTGAACATTATACTCATTATACTCAATAATAATGTGAATTATTTTGACTTTCCATACTTTAATAAAAATAATTGTTCTTTTCCCTTAGAAATGTAAGATTAAAATTATCTTTCGGTTGTTAAAAGTTTTAAATAGTATTTGTACAGTAGGAATTTAAAAGATTTCGCATGTCAAAAATTACTGGACAATTAAACATATTTAAATTTGTGACATTATAACAAAAAGGTGAAAGCACCTGGTATTCGATATGCCACTCAGTTCGGTGAAATGATCAGATAATTTCGTTTTGTTATCAAATTATAGAATCATGTAAAGATAATTTAGTTTTATGAGGATAAGAAACTGTAACATATTGTATACGTTAAATGCCTTAATATAAACTCAACGCGCACATTAATCGTATTACTTTGAAAATACTAGAGACTTTTAATAAAAGCTACTTCTAAAATTTGCATTATATCGACTACTACAATTTCAGGTTTAATAATTATTTTATCGTTTTAAAACATTTATAATTTATAAAAAAAATTACGTTTTCAGTTTAATAATTTTTTGCACTTTCTCGAACAAATGATTTCAGAAGGAAACAACTGAGAATTTTGCTTTCTGAAAATTTAATTTGAATTCAATTCTAGTTCAAATCACTCCGAGGTTGTTTTTTTTTCAGTTTTTGATAGGAGTAAAAAGGAAATAATTGAATAGATAACTTAAAAATGCAAACGATATTTTTACAACTGTTACTAAACATACATAAAATGATCTAGTGGTAAAAGTAAATTGTTTCGTTGCTAGATTTACTTTACTGTGGCATTCTGCTTTACTGGAAATAACTGCAAAATTCTCCTCTTCTATAGATTTTAAACCTAACACAATAAGAAAAATAATTATGAAAAAGCATTAAAACAAAGACTTTAGTGTATGACTAATCGCAATTTAACAAAGCATTTTCCTATGCATATAATCAGCCAAATATTAAAAGAAACCCCTTTTTTCCAAATAAAAAGTGAAAAGTGTTATACTATTTCAATTTTATTTTACTGTGAAATCATTTCGATTCATATTCAAATAAATAAATCTCCACTTTTAAAGTTTCAAGTCTGCTACAACGCTTTTACATGAAACCTAAAAAATCTAAATCTCTCTTTCTCTATGAAAAGTGACACACAACTATATATACTTCTTCTTTTTGTATTAATAGAAAAAAGAAACGAGAGTCAATGTTACTTAGATAAACTTTCGAATGCGATGTTGCTATTCTTACTTTACTGTGAAATCATTACTTCATCTTTCTCTTGCTTCCACTACATAAATCTTTATATACAATTTCAAATCTGATCCCTATAAAATGATTTTACAAGAAACCTTGAAAATCAAAAGCATTGTACATGAAAAGAGGGAGCCATTCTATTTATTACAAGCTTCATTGGCTAAATTGGCAGTATTTACTTGTATGTAATTCCTGGCAAAAGAGCGTCGCCCCACTGTCAGAGCTGACGTGACTTATCTCGTGTAAAATCTACCTAAAAACAAAAGCGAAATCCGAAAACTACGGAAACAAAGATAAAGGATTCTTTTCACCCTACAAGTGTTTTTCGTTTTTCCTGGTGACTAGAAATTTGTGTAACAATCTGTGGAAATGTTCTCAGTTCTATCTTGCAAACAAAAGAGGAGGATTCTTCTATTTTAGAAATCAGACACATTTGGCCAGTAGCCCAACAGGATATTTCTATACATCAGATATCTTTGTTGAAGTCGGACATTGCTGAGCCCTTTGATTTACAACCTAGAATACTTTTCCTACTTCTTTTGCTTTGCCATAGCAGGGAATCTTGCCAAAAAAATCATCTACAAGGATAGCTTTTATTTATTTTTCGAATAGTTTTATGATGTACGGTACTTTTCCGATGTGTGATCCACGATAAATTATTTTGCTTTGAATTATACATTTACACATTAATTTTGTAAACATTTTGGATTATGAATAAAATTGCAATTACTGTTAAGCAAATTATGTATTTATTTTGAAATAAGACTGTTGTTCGTAATTCTGCGTAATTTATGTACGGATGCATTTTTGGTCTGTTTAAAATTTATAATAGAAGTACAGCAAGTTTAAATATAAAGTTTAATAACTTCATGCATCAATTAACAAAATAAATTTAAGAACAAAAATTTTCTTCAGATGTTCTCTATATATTGGAGCTGAAAAATCTAATTCCATTAATTAAAAAAAATTATGAAATTTATCTAAATGTCCTGGAAAATATATGCAGCTGTACTACTTATGGACGCTGCTGTTCAATGCTTATATTAAGTATTCGATTATTCGATTCAATTCCTTTCTTGCAGCTTGATTCCAAACTACACCTGCCTGGTGAAATCTCTTCCCGAATTTCGTTGCAAGATTTTATCTCAGCAAATTAGACAAAATAACTCTTTCCATGGTATTAAATTATTTATTTAATGTGCTGAGAGGAATTTTGATGAAAAGCTCCTGAAAATCAAATATCTTTTCTGAATTAATTCCTTTTTCTTATTAAAGCTAAACTTTTTTAAAGCAATTTTAATCATCCGTATGAAATTGTTCTACAGAATTTAAGATAGTATAAGGTACAAATAATTATCTCGGCTTTCTTTCATGTAAATTTTTGCAAATGATATACCTAGATTTTATTTGTTGTTTATAGAATTTAGAGCAGATAGTAATATATGAAAGAGTTATTTTATTTTTGAATTTTTTTTTTAAAAGCTCTACTTCTTGGTAGTGTTAAATTTACATCATTTGAATTTTTCAAAAGTTTCTTATTCCTTTAACCAGGAACTCTAAATAAAATTATTTCCAAATAGAAAAATTACCCAATGATATATCAAAAGGAATTATTATAAATAGTTCTTGAAGTTCTTTTATTCTTTCTTTTGTTTTTGTAAATGAGTAAAATTTATGATCCTGTTTTAACTATAATATTGGTTTTCATGAAGTTCTTAAATTTAAGCTAAACATGACACTTTCTTACTGTGAGAAACTACAAAAAGATGCCATTCTAATTAAAATTTTCATTCAAAACTTGTCTATATCTTTAAGGACACTTTTTACGCTTTTTTTGTAATATATTTCAGAAAGGGACATAATTCAGCTTCTTTCACCCATAAGTTATTGTAGTACATTATCCTAGATTATATCTAAAATACCTGTGATAATGCTTATGATGGGATCAATCTTTTCAAAGCACTAATCTTCATTACAAAAGAATTAAACTTCTCTTTTGCTATCTATATTTTTACAAAAGAAGATACAATTAAAGCTCCATAAGCCAAGAAAGGTGTCATATTTTAATGATTTGGTTATTTAAAAATGTCTGATTGAATTTTTTTTATTATTGCTTAGTTTCTTCAAAAAATGCTGGAAGTGGCATTTGATCAGAATTTTCCTTCTGAAGAAGACTTCCTGGACGTTATCGAATTTTTTTTTGTTTTATTGATTTTCGATTTAATTATTTGTAAATATTAATCGCTGTAGGATTATATTGATACAGTAGTACATTTGATAGGTTGGTGTTTGTTTTATCCACTGTTTTTTAATAATCTAATTCTTATTTCAAAATTTATGAGCTAAAATTAAAAATTCAATTGTGAAAAAAAAGTTTCTTAGTTTTCTCCACTGACAAAACAACTGGAAGGATAGTAAATCCTGGATTTTTTTTTCTTTTCCACTTTCCGTTTGTAATATATAAGCTCAGTTTATTTTTCTAGTTTTCCTTTTCACTTTTTAACGATGATATATTTTTCAATGTCATAATTAATTTTGTAACCTAAACCGCACAGAAATTCTCTATTAAAATAATTTCTGCTTGGTTTAATTTACTTATTACAGATTCAATGCTTCATGAAAAGGAATTGATTATATATATTTCAAAAGGGTTTATATTATTCTTGTCCTGACAATTATTAACTCAAACAATTCAAATTTAATTTAAACAAAGTATATTCAGAAACTGCGGGAAAATATATTTTTTAATGTATACATTCAATATACATTAAAGGTAATTGTTAAGATTACACTTATTTATTTAAATCCAATAAGACAATATAAAAAGCATTTTGTGAGATATAGTTTTAAAATTTTCTTTAGAGAATTGTTTGAAAAAAAACATTAGTAGCAAATATTCATATATTTAAATGAACATTTGATTCATGAAGAATATATATGTTGAAGAACACATTTTTCATAGCAGAAAACGTTTATGTTTTCACAGAGGGTATACAATAATAAATATTTTCTTTTCTAGCGTTTCAGATGGCAGTGAATTGCTTTAAAATATAGTAACACTTTTTCCAAAATATTTTAACAAAGAAACGTTTTTTCAGAAAACTCCATCAGATAAACATCTTTGAATTTTATTTACCAAAAAAAATCAACGTCTGAAATCAATCTTAGATTTTTGGGCGCCACTCAACTATTATACTCTGAAGTGTTGGTTTGTGGAAAAATCGATGAAATCAACAACATATGTTTAAAATGAAAAAATTCAAAAAAAAAAAAAATTCTTAAAAATCAATAGTCTTTTAAAAGAATTCGTAATAATTTTAAAAGTCATGTTTACAAATGCTTTTGAAAAATATGTTGAAAATGTAGGACTACGAAAATTCTCAGAATACTTCGATTTTTGTGGCTTTGGAAACTGAAATCAAAGCATTCAGGTTTGCAAAAAACAACTTCAACAAACATTCCAGAAAAACCATTTAATAAGATCTGCGGAAATGACTCTCATGAAAAGCAAAACATAGAAATGTTTTTCGGGGAATTTGAAACTCGAAAACTGAAGATTTCAAAAGCGAGTATTTCTCCGAAATTTAACATGGCCTACTTAAATATGCTTTAATTTTAATATCAGATTTTCTTATATTTAAGGGGACAATGACAAAGAACTTAATACTTGGAAACGAGACTTGTTAAATATATTTTACATGCTGATGCGGAATTTTCGGTTAACAAACATAAAATATTCAATAATTTGATATGGAAAACAAATATTTTTTTTTTGTTTCTTTTATCCCATTAATGATATGAAGAAAGATTAGAGAGTTGTTTCGAGCTAAAAATTTCTCGGAACTTTCTGAAATAAGAATATTTTCTTTTTGTGATTTATTTATTTATTAAAGGAACGTGAACTCTAAAAGACATTTTTGCAAATTATTTCCTCAGAAAGATGGAATTTTTTACGTATGTTTATTAAAATAGGAAAACGCCAATTATCTTTAAAAACTTTTTTAAATAATATATATTAATTTTTAAAAAATCAAAAATTTATAATTTAAAATTTTTTTTATTATATATATTAAGAGAAGCAGTTTTTTTAATTTGTTCCCGTATTTTATTTTCTCATTATCATATAGAAATCTAAATGGGACAGAAATTGACATGATTTTCTAATTCTGTTTAAAAGTGATTTTTTAGGTATTGTTTTATGCCCACGCATTGAATCTTTTCATGAGAATTCTGTGTCTTTCTAAACTAAAATTGACTTTTATATAATTAAAAAAAATACTCGAAACGTAAAAGGCATACCTAATTTTATTTTAGTGTTTAATACGAATTTTTATAATAAATTTTGCTTTATTTCCTCAAAATTATGGCATCTGGAACATTTCAAAGACATTTAAATCTGAAAGGATTATCATTTTGAGAAGTATATTAAAAATATACTTACTTCTATGTACCTATTAATATTCTTTTAATGATTAATGCATTTTATAATGCTGTTTTAGTTTCATGTATTTTGGATAGTGAAATATTAAAAAAGAAATTACATATTTTGTCATTTTATGTTAATTTGAAACTGCGCTGTCCCTTTAATTAAGATTAAATTATTGTTTCTAAGTTGAATCCATATAAAAAAAAGAAACTTGCAATTTTAAAACATGATAGGACAGAAAGTACTTAGAACACTTGAGGCGACATCCTGTTTGCACACATCTCTTCCACATTAGCGGGAAGGCGCTGAATTTACGAAAATAAAATGCGAGTCAGAGCCAAATACATTGCGGATCTTTAATTTGATCTCGAATCCGTCATCCTTTCATCTTATAGTGGAGATTCTGCCACTAAGCCTCAATTACCTCAGTATAAATAGTAGAATGTTATTAACGAAAATATCCTATTATGATAGAATTTTATTGCATTTCTAAAATGTAATGTCATATATTTTTTATTGAAAACAACAATAGTTTAAAAAAATGTTTTGTCTTAGTAAAATCCCAAATTTTGAGGAGAACTTCATATTAATATTATATTTTATTTGACACTTTTATTTCACTTTGTTTTATTTTACTTAATTGCATTAACATTCGTGTATAACTCATTAAAAACAACATTTACAACCACGCATAAGTAACTATAACGCTCTATTAAGATAGAAATATTACAAGGATGAACTATAAAGTAATATAGTTCAGATAATATAGTAATAGGTAAAGCTTGATTTAATTTAATTTCAACTATCAAATAAATATTCTTTGGATAATAAATTTCCATTCTTATCCTCTCACTCTAACTCCAAACCGTAGCAAAAGATACATTAGCTTCCGTGAAAACAGAGGAGACAAACTATTTAAATCTACTAATAAGTGAAAGAATTCTTTAATGATACTACATTTTCCAAAAATAGTGGCAAATCTTTTATAGACATATTTTTTTTATTTCTCTTGAGATCTACGGCGATTTATAAAAAATGCTATGTTTTATAAAAGTTCTAGAATTTCTTTTAATACTTCATTCATAACTGCAAACTGTTTAATATTATACTATAATATTAAGAGAGATATACTTCAAAATGGAACTAAAATCTTACAGGCCCATTTTATTGAGTTCCAACTATAAAATATCTTTGTATCCTTTATATCGTAAATTTATATTTTAATCTACTAAACTGAAATGATAGGTCATTTTTCCTTTTCTTAGTCAGAGCATAAATCTATGATGATAAATCTTTTTCATTTCTCTGTTTGTTTTTCTTTGTAGAAATGCTATAACCACTCCAAAATTTATCGTAATACATTTTATAACACCCAAAAGTACCATAAAGATATCTATTTTCAAAGCTAAAGCAGTCCAATTCAATTTATAGACGAAAAACTAATTTTAAAAATTGGTAAGACCTCCGAATTTTTTTCCTAATATTTTTCTCCAGTTCCTTTAAGATATTTTTGCGGTAGAATTCAAATGTATTATCTTCTAATTGATAAGCAGTCAACTATCCTTTTATATAAAAAAACTCATGCCGATATTTGTCTAAATTTTAAGAAGTCAGAAGTCTATTTCACTTCATTGGAATCTAAATTCGACATCAATTCAGTTGGAATCAGAGAAGTCCAAATTGAATTTTCTCAAATTTGCGATGCTTTTACTTTCCAACTCATTCAATTTCCCCTACTTTAATTCTTGTTACTGGTTGCTGTATGCACTGTGACACAAGAAATTCAGGAAGAGACATTCAATTATATCTTAGCCAATTTCCTATATCGGATTAGTTCTGCTATTTTGTTACATAAAAGTTTACATTGGAAAAGGAAAGGAAATATTTCCATGGGCTATGCTTAAATTTTAGATGCTGAATGTCTATCGCAAATATGAGAACTGTTTACTCAGATTACGTGAAATGTTTATATATAGATTCTAATATGATACAAATTCATCGTTTCTTTTACTTTAAAGATTGTTACCAATTGTTGGAGACACTATGATATGAGAGCTCCCAGGTGGAATGTTCAAGTGTTTCCATTTAAATTATTACTTATTTTAATTTCATCGGATTAATTCGATTGATTATTGTAAAAAATACCTACATTGTAAAAACAGAAAATTTTTCAATCGATGTACAAAACTCTTACACAGATAAAATACAGGAAATATTCCCAAATCATTTGAAAAATATACATATGCAAGAAATCTAAATATTTAAACATACAACAGAAAATATTTAAAAAAAAAAACAGGTAAACGATAGCCAATGTTTCATAGATTTTACTGAAGATTTCAAAGGAAAGCCATATTCTCCTCGGCAACCTACTATTTTTACAGGTTTTCGGGCTGCCTAATCGTCGTGGATTAGGAAATATTCGCTTACATTCAAATTTGTTGTGCTTTTATTTCCCATATCCTTCAATTCCCTCTTAATACTTGTATTTACCGTAATGCTCAATGGAAGCCCACCATATAAAATTTTCATGAAGAGGGCAGTATTCATTTAAGTTAGGAATATAATAACGTCGAAAAGAAGATAAATTTTATCAATTTACAACATGAACAATTGATTGTGTCATCATTTTTACTGTTGTACCAACTTTTAAGTGATTGCATCCGCCTCGAGTAAAAAAATATAATGCAATCTAAGGTGTTTTGATTTCATCAAAAATTATAGCGATTTCATAGTCATTTCGGCGCAAGGTCTAAAGGGAAAGAAATTATTTTTAATTGAAATGTAGTCAATTCATCTAAAGCTTTTCGCTAAATTAAGTTAGGAAGTCGTTGCTCAACTTGAAAGGAAAGAAAGGGGGGAAAAAAGAAAGAAAAGAGCGAATCAACCTGCTATACAGATATACGTATTTCGAAATAATTCATCATATATTTTGATTTTATCGGATTAATTATATCAGCTTGTCATGATGAAGTTATACGTAGGTAATAAAATTTAGACAGAATTTGCAGGCTTATATCATTAGTGACCATGAACAAATTATTAGCAGTCAGCGGGTTTGTAAAGTGCCATAAGTCACAACAAATTATTATAAGACTTAATGAATTGCTTATATTTATTTGCAACTATTCAGAACTTTTTGAGAGAACAAAATATAACGCAATTTTCTTAACTACCAATGTTGAAATAAAACTACATAAGCATTATGCTATGCTTAATAAAACTGTACTTAAAATGCAAATTCGAATTGCATTTTTAACATCTGAATTTTATTTGGGTATCATAAAGTTGTAGCTAAATTTTAGAAAAAAGATATAGATAGATGTATCAAGGGTCGAAAATCATTTAATAGCAAAACTTTCAAAGAAATCAAAATATCGATGGATTTAAGAATACTGTGATTGTTTCTTAGATTTAAAAAAATTACGACAGTAAAAAACAACTCTGCCTTTGTTTGTATCTTTATAAATTACTAGGGGGCTTCGTCCCCTATTCGCTTTCGCTCGCCAACTCAGTGTTGTTCGATACCGTACGCAATGTTCGTCAGTTCCAGTTAGTTCCATTTTTAAAAATTTCACTGGCTATTAGTTCAAACTTAATCTTTCGATGATGAGAACATACATTTCCCGATTGGCCTGAGTCCTATTCAAAATTCAAAGCCCCACAATGAGAACATTATTAGCTTATATCTCTAATATCTAAATATTGAATCAATTTTTCACATTTTGTCATCAACTTAGCAGCTTCAAGATCAGCTTTTTTTTTCAAATTAGCAGATTCTCGCAAATTATTTTTTCGCAATTTTTTCATCATCTGATAGTGTTAGAGGCTCCATTACTATCTAAAAAACAATGCAGGGTTAATAAGCATATTTCTTAGATATTCAGACGATTGCTAGCAAAGAGACGAAAAATTTCTATAACTCGAAAAGGATAAATAAACCTGAAGACTATTTATTAGTGCTGCCATAAACAGTGTGTCTAAAAGTAGAATTAACAAATAATATTGTTTTAAAATCATTTGCTATTAATTATAGCTTTACTTTTTTCTTTTGCGTCATCATTTCACCATCAAGTGCAATATAAATACTTACTACTATGTAATAATAATTTTCATTAAGTATTTCAAACAATATTGGCAAAGCAAACCTGAAATGTCATGGGTCAGGTGACTCGCTATCTACCAAACGCAAAGTGAATAAAACGCTATGTTTGCAATTTTTTTTATATAATAGACAGATATAAGTAAAAAAAAAAATTAAATGATACCATTTTCAATGAAATCTATCAGATAGATATCACTTCAATAGATAGATAGAATTTCAACAGATATGGCGCAATCTGCTTTAAAAATAGAAACAAGAATCTCAAGAGTATGATTTTGTTTGCAGATGATTACTAAAGAAGGCCATGTACATTTTTTTCTCAAATAAAACAAAAACGATGAACAGAACGTAAATGCAATTTATAAAAGGAAACAAAATGCCCTGAAATTCAATCTTTTCTCCTCTTCTTATTTTTGAAGCATCTCTTCAAGTCAATGTTATCAGCAATTGATCTAAAAAATTGAAATATAGCATTTTGGAAAACATTTCTGATTGTTTCAAGTTCACTGCACTTATCAATCAATGTGCTTTTATCTAATCGGAAATGGGAATTGAAAACACGCTGAATGTTGAACAAATTTTAAAATAAAGTTTAAGAAAAAAGGCAATTGAAATTGGTTTAAGTACCAAGTAACTTTTTCCCCGTAAAAGAAAATTTAATCTGGAAACTAAATTATATTTAGAAAAGAAATGCAGGCTGGATTACTTTAAATTTTAAAATATTAAATTCCTTTTTAAAATATTTTTCCTGTATAAATCATAGCAGACATAATGTAGGCTTTGAATATATATGATTTAAAATAAAAAGCAAAAGAGAATGAAAAATGTATAAAAATATATATTATGAAATAAAATACATTTGAAAATAAAATTCGTTTGTATGCAAAAAAGCTATGCCAGTTATTTAAGTTTTAAGTGGAAGTTTATTATAAGCAATTGAAATTTAAATCATCTTAGTTTAGTTTTGATTAAAATCAAGATATTCATAATATAGGAGAGAAAAGAACTAAAATGTAATAAAAATTAAAAAAATAAATATTTATCGATGGCCCATATTTCAATTAGGAAAATAATATACTCTACAACAGGAACTTAAATAATTTATTTATTATTTATTTAACTGATTAATTTTGGGAAAGTTTAAATGTTAATCGTTACTAATGACAAAGAAATAATCTTGTGATGAGTTTTTTAATTACTATTAGAAAAGAACTGCAAAGATGAGATTTTATAGAAGAACAATTTCATTATCGATATTGTAAACAAATTACATCGAAATAATAAGCTACGCATTATTCAACGCATTTCAAGATTTAATTATTTATTATTCGGTACTGGTATGCAAAGCAATATGGAGAATCGCCAAAGTAGTTGAGTGCATTTTAGGAAAAAATTAAGTTATAACACATCATTATCCTTTTTATTTTCCCAAAATTAATCAGTTAAATAATTAATAAATAAAATATCTAGTGTATTTCTTTTTTACTTAAAGTTGGAAAACCTTAAATATAAAATTCATTTTTACTATTATATATAGCAATACATTAATTTTTATTAACCTTTAGATTACTGATTGATAGAACCTGGAAACAACCCATCAGAAGGGAGATTTTGGCGAAAAATGCTGGAAAGCCCTTTCTCTTTTTTTAAATAATCATTGCTATTTCTTTTCGACTACTTATGGGTTTGCCTACTCCTGTTTCCTTGGCCTATAAAAATCATCATAGATAGGATGATACAACAAGAGAGTGAAACTATTTATGAGCTTATAAAAAGACAGTTAATTTCTCATAGTGAGTAAAATATAAATGGTTTTAAACAACATTTTTACAAGGTATATATAGGAAAAATTTTACTGGTACAGCAACTATATCGCTCATAAGAAGGTGGTTAAAAAACTGAATTGGAAAATATTTTTGTATTATCTTTCATATATTTCTTACCCTTATGTGATGGATTTTATGCGAGCATCTTTTAGAAATAAAATAAAAGTGTATAATGTAGGATTGAGTCCCAAATATGTACTCTTAGAAAAAATTTGATTTGAAAAAAAAAAACCGCTTTTTCGTGACATTTTCTCATCTTGTTGTCACTGGTATCTCATTTTCCCCTTTTAAAATTGATTTCAAATAATTTAAAAATAATTAATCAAACATAAAACATAAAACATTTTTGACTTGAAAAAGTAAAGTTATTTATTTTTTTTATCTATTTTAAGCTAGTCTATGTCAAGTAGAAATGTACAAAGCTTTCGATTCAAAATAAGAATAAAACTCAATATAAGGTTAAATCCCACTTATTCGCCACAAAACTTTACCGAACAGTTGAAAACGTCTTTCTGCTTAGATATTTTCAAATACACCTCATTCTGCTTAAGCTTCCAAGCAGAAAAGTTAAATTTTCGTTCTACCTATGGCCCCAAAGCCCATTTTGAAGTTAGCTAACGACTGAAATCATTCGGTCTACTGATCTCTTATTGCTGAAGCAATCATCTCAAGTAGCATGGGAAGAAGAGATCTGAAATGAAACAGAAAGAAAACAATGAGGGCGACGAAAGGCAAGAAAAATAAAGAAAGGCTTGAAAAGAAGAGTAGAAAAAACATTTGTCCAAGCTAGAGCGCCTTCCTAATGAGCAGGGCCGTCAACGCGCCGCCCAACTCATCCTCTCTCCAAGCTGACCAAGGTCTCTGACCAACGTGATCCTCTATCTCTGCTCCCCACTAATCACAGAGGCCCACTAGGTCAAGGATACCATCTCACCCGAAAAGAAAAGCACAAATAACTCTCAGGATATAGTAGACGTAAATGTGGACGCTATTATTACCAAGAAATATATCCGCAATTCTCTTTGTCCCTCTGCGCATCCCTGTCTTTTGTCCTGAATTAGAAATACAAATCTTCAGTTACATTGGAAAATGACTACCATCAGAAAGAATGGCAGGCAGATAGAAATGTTTATTGTTTGCTTTAAATAAAAGGGGGAGAAAAAATGCAGAATATTTGCAGAAAATTTGGACTGAATGTGAGTTCCTTACTTTTTATTGAAGGAAACTTTCTCCCAGTTATACTAAAAAAATATTATTATTTTCCAAACATTTCTAAAATTTATTTCACAGATCTCTGTTTAATTTTGCTTCTAAGTAAAATATTGTTTTAAAACTTCAGTAGAAATAAACAAGGTAAGGCAATCTAATCTAAACAAAAGTAGATATTAGTAGCTACAAATAATTTTATATTGCCCAGGTCGCCGTGTACAATTTAAAATGAATGAAGTTAAGTATATGCAATGGAAACAGTTCGAGAGTGTTTGGGAAAATTCAAACATGTAGTATATTTCATCAAAATTTATTTTAATTAATTTAATTATTATTTATATTAATTTAATAAAAATAATTTTTTGCAGAATATTTAGTGTTCCACATCTTGAAATCTTACCAAAAGAAAAAGTTAACTGTTCTGTACATAAATGAATTGAAATCTATCTTTGAGTTATAAACAAATTCTACAGAAGAACTTGGTGTTGAAGTGGATACAAAATTTCAGAAACAAGATCTCTATATTGTCGTCTACAGACTCCACAAATCAAAATTAATTCTGGAAAACATATTTTTAATGAAATTTGGAAAAATAAAATTTTTCCACAGAGAAAAAAAAAATGTTTTGAATTGCCTTCAAATTTTATGAACGCTTTATGAATAATGAATTAAAATGTTCATAAAATGATATAAATTTCAAAAATTATTGATTATTTTTCTATATATTGGAGATTACACTATCATGATCTTTCTCTTATTTCTAATATAATAAATATTCTGCAAGACAGAATAAAAAAAAGCATAGTTTTATAAATAGCAGGTATATATATATATATATATATATATATATATATATATATACATATATATATATATATATATATATATTTTATGATAACGCATAGTTTCCTTTTGTATGACCATTATTTTAAATTAAGCATGCAGCAACTTCTTTCATAAATCTTCAAGAAAGAACTTAAATATTTTCCAAATTTGTTAGGCTTTAATTCGGTCTATTTAAATCAGCCTGAACCATATATGGCACAAAGATTCAGTACACAGAGAAGTTACATTGTGTAACTGAGATAATGCTGAAATGTGTTATGGAGGAAATGATGAAATATCCTGACAGAATTTAATTACAAAGCAACTTAATGTTAACTCACATGTTAACCAGATATTGTTCACTCATTAATAAACTCATATGTGTACCGGATTTTCACGAGTCTACAGCTATTATAGTTTAAGAACCCATCATCATTAAAAAGAGACTATGTCTTTCATGTTACTTTAATGTAAAATTCAAATCTTGAAGTTCCAATGTCTGTAGCCTTCTCCCTTCTCCGACACATTTCAACTCCGTTCAGCCTTAAATCAGACATTAAAGCAGCTATACTTTCTGATAACCACCTTTATTTAAAGGGCAATTTCCGTCAAAACGTATAATGAAAAATGTCACCATTCCTTAACTTTTGACAAAAGGTGTGGTTTTAAGTCATATAGAAAGAACTCTATTTCTAGAGAAACAGAAAGAAAATAGAATATCGATTTTTTTTTGGACAGAAGGGGAAATTGTAAGAGAAAGGATATATTTTATATAATCCATAAAAATGTAAGCGAGTAATCCATTTCCCTTAGTACCGATAATTTATCAATTTCTCCCAAATATTTCCAATATACTTTCAGGATATTAAAAGTCATATTTTTATATATAGATTAAACTATTTAATAAACTTATAAATCTTATAATCAAATTAAAATATTTATAATCAAAATAATTAAACACACGGTTAAATTAAAGACGAAAAACTAAGCAGACAATTATTAGAACTATCACAATTTATCTTTTAACTTTCGAGAGAAAAAAAAAAGTCACATGGAATCTTTTAAAAGGGAAATTCTGAAGAATGATTTCTCTGATTTCAAATCACTAGAAGTAAAAATCCGGTAGCGTTTGACAGCCAATGGTCTGCATTCGCTTGCTATTTGGCATTAGCGATAAATATAGTGCGAGTTGATACCAAAGAAAAAGAATAGTAAAATTATTTTGAGTGTGAATAGGCTAAAATTTATTTGTACCAGTGAGGGCGTTTTACTTGCCATAAGTAAAGGATTATTAACTAACATGAAAGCCGTGAAAATAATATTTATCCTTTCCAACCGAAATTGTATTATGCAGGATGAAATTTTTGAAAATATTATAAGGAAATTAGGATTTTGGGAACAAAGAAATCTCTTTTTCCCCTTTTCAAGTGAAAGGTATAATCAAACCCTTTATGACCGTCTCTAGAGTTATCTATACTTGTCTTCTTTGATTTCGGTTCGGTTATATTTATTTTCTGTTTTGACGCAATAAGAGGGCTATTTTGGAAGGTACGCTATAATTTTGAAAAGATTTAATATGACAAAGAAGATACCTGAGCTGGCACCCCATGTCCAAACTTCCATGGTTCAAAAGCGGAAAGACATTTGGCCTAACTGATTTAACGTGCACTATATCCGCGCACATGACAGTGCTGCTGCGACTCCGAAGCTGGGATCTTAACAACAGGCTACCGCGGTTCCAGACACAGTTCTGTCATTCCACATAAATCCAATCATCGTATAAGATATATACTATAAAGTTTCAAAGTAAAACAATGTGTATTGTGATTAAATGGCAGATAGATTTGTTACATTGGGGAAGTAAAATGTAAATATTATTATATTACATAACTGATACCATCCAATGTTCAGAGAAAAAAATTATATTAGCAGAGAGCGTGTACATGATACAAGGCAAAAACTCCGATTCTGTTTTTTATTCTTTTTGACTGGCAATATAAGAGTTTCTCAAGCAATGCCTTTTTCCATAAGTTCATACTTCCGAGGAAGAAAAAATCCCCAGCTCGTAGAAAATGCCAGACAAATAATGAGATTTTGTCCATACATTGTTGGCTCAGGGTAAAAAATTCGATCAGGTTTGCCATGACTTATCAAATGCAATCAAGCTTCATTGTCCTGCAAATGTGGAGATAGTCCCTGTTCCTCTCTTCACTTAAGTAAAAGCTTATGGATTCTATTTATTTGCGTCCCAATGAAAAGTGAAGAGAAGCGCTGTCAGGGAAGTTTACTTTGGTCATACAACACGTGTACGCTTGGAAGGGAGCACAAGTGCCCTTTTAAAAATTGAACTGTCAATTAAGAAGACAAATACGAGCACAAATAGAACATGACAATACGAAAGAATCGGTATTTCGCTTTTCCATTATGATTTTGTTCTTTGTTAAGCAGGCCTCTCCTCTCTCTCGCAGATAATTTCGTTCTTTTATTCTTCCAGTGAAAGAAGTTGTGTACAGAGAGATTCGAAATAAATGCGACTGGAAATTTTCACTTTTAATCCATTTTTTTCCCGCCCGCTGCAGTAATGGATTATTGAATGATGTGTGTCACTTTCGACTTCCGCAAAATTAAATGGCGCAATTAATCATCAGGATTAGGATATGAATAATGGATATTTCCATCAAAGATTTTAATTGAACGCTTCTCCCATCCGGATGAAAAAAGTCAGCTTTTCTTTAAGGTCTTTTAATTCCTTAGGCGCATTTTATTTTTGTTACTAGACTGAAATTTGAAATGAGAGAACAGTTTTCACTTTTTCTAGAGATTTCTTTTATTAAATGCGCTTGATGATTTTCATATCCCAGTTTTATCTTCATTAAAAAAAGAAACTTCAGAAAGTTAACATATGAAGATGAAATCTAAAATTTTGCTTTAAATGCTTATTTTATAATTAGGATTCATCATCATCAACAATAACAATTGCTTTTATATTCTCATTCTAATGTTGAATGAATAAAGAATACTTCATTAACTTTCATTAAGTTCTTTCAATATAGTTTTTATTTTATTAAAGCCTTTATTAGGCTGGTGTTGATATGCAACTTCAAATATTATGCAGTAGTAATGGTACTGGATGTTTGTCAAAGCGGACTTTATATCAATAGCGTGCTTATATGCTTAGTTTTCGTAAAAGTGTTTAAATTTCGTAATTGTTGCAAAGGATGCTCACAACCGTTCTACTCCATTTTATTTGCTGTAAGGATCAGATTTCCATGGGAAAAAATATATGTTGCCTATTGTAGATATTAAAGTTGTTACTGCAACCGTAGATATGAGAGGTGGACTATTGTTTTTCATTAAACGCACACCTACATACAAAATGTTATTCCATTTTTTCTAATATTATGGTCGTCAAACGTGATATGCTAATAAAATGCTTTTTATAATCATCTTATATATAAACAGCACGGCCATAGCAATATGATGGTTTGCATATTAATTCAAATATTAAAATTCAATGAAAATCTAATGAAATACATGTTAAAAAGAACTTCCAGTTTTCCTGTCTCAATTTTCAAGTTAAACTTTCGTTTACCATCCAAAAATATGTTTGGTGTTCCTGGTAATAGTGGCTAACAATACGTCTTTATATTTTGTTTATGCATTTCTCACATCACACCAATTTATTAGCAGTTTATAAAGTTCTTTCGTTTATTGAAAAGTAAAATAAAATTAATCGCTATCGGTATCTCTTATCAATTTATGTAATTTTTAACATTAAAACTGCAAATGAAACATGAGTTCCCTAAATGATATTTTTGTATTGACAATCAATCACTGTAATGTGAATAAACTTGTTCTTTCAAAACCATCTAATATTCAAATTTATTTTACTTTCAAATTAGTTTGGAAATCTCATGATGCATTAATAAACGTTTACTATACAAATTCACTTATACCTGTGAAGTTTGTCTGTAGTAAATATTATTTATTTTATGTTTTTTGAACTTTCATCCAATTAGCAAATTGCAGAGAATAGGCTAACATCCATTTTTTTAAATCTCAGTTTTAAAACAAAAACTCTCCATATTAGTTAAGAAATCTTCTGACACAAAAAAATAGACGACTACTATCCATATTCATTTGTACTTTTGTCCATATATTTTTTTGTCTGTTGCTATTATTATCTATTTTACTTTTTATGAACTTGCATTTAATTACTAAGCTGCAAAAAATAAGCCACCTTCCAACTTCCTTCTCTCATTTTTAAAACAAGAACTTGTGCTTTTAATGCAAAAAATGTTCCTGCTACCTTAATACTAATGGCTAAAAATGCGCCTAGGCCTGCAGCTCTGTATTATGTTTTGCTCCCCGAGTACATGAATAGCAGCGCCATGGAAATGTGGTGCTCTGCAAATTGAACGTGATCCGATAATCCGATGAAACGGGGCGCAGTAAGTATCCCGTGAGCATTCGCAGCTGTTGCAGCAGCCATGTCATGTGAAAATCCATCGCTTCAGCTGGAGATGGACTCCACTCTGACAAATAAAACAAGATCCAATTGTCATTTATTCCAGGTTCATTCCTAAATGTAAGTTTTGTTTATACAACCACTAAATTATATAAATGCCGTTCCCAATGGATTCTACGTGAAAACTTTTCCGATGTAACAGATGGAATCTGCTATTTTATTTCTAAGAGGAAATGAATTTTTCTAGAATATTACTGTATAATGTATTTTCTATTACTTCTAAGACTTTGAAGTTTGTTATTTGTATAATTCTTAGAATATTTAATGATAAGAACCTGAGAGATGATTCTCTGATTGAGTAATTGTATTAAATGATATTTAGAATTTGTTGGGATAAATATTGGATGTTATTTAATTAATTTGACTTTTAACATTTTTATTGGTTGATTTAAGATCTACCTACTAACAACTTTTACACTACTACAACGAGTAAAATTTGAATAAAAATAGAAATATAGAATTTATTATTAAAAAAAGGTTAATAAAATGAAACTTTGAAGGTTTTCCTGTTTATATATATATAACTAAGCTTACTAATGTAGTAAGCAAGTATTTTTTTAAATTTTAATATTCTAATATCCTTAATGTTTGGTTGCAATTTGTTGGCACTGGATTTTTATGGAAAAAAATTGTACCTAACTAAATTAACAACCAATAGTTATTTTTAAGAAAAACAATTCTATCAAAATTATAAAGGATGATGGCTTTAGGCATTTTAATCAAGCTTGGTATACGAATGCAAGTTTCTTTAAAATTACGATAAGTATAAAGATTTTCCTCTGTATTTCATTAAATTATATACATCTGATTGAAAGAACCTTTTTTTTTTGTTTGGAAGTTTTAAAAAGTTGTAATTGTTTAGATTCAAAATTTGAACTCTACTAAAGTGAGATGTATTCATATTGGATAGTCAAATGGCAAGATGTAAAAGATAATATTGTGATCTATTGAAGTATAAAATCATATAAGAAGAATACCGTTGATTATTTATAAATTAAAACTAATTAATTCACTAATTGGCTTGTACAAATCAATATAAATTTAAAAAATGTCAAAATAAGGGGGAAATATTAATCTTGTTAAAGCTGTTTCTGTCTTCTATCAATATGGTCTTCACCAAATTTCTGTTTTTTTAATGAAGCTGGCGATATGAAATTTCCAGAACAGCAATTGATATATTTAACTTCGTAATGTAATTAGTAAGATGAAATTTAATCTTCAAAACATTAAATTTTTGTTTACATAAAAAAGCAGTCAGTTGATGAGATTCGACTTGAAATCAAATAATACATTTTTTACAAGAAATGTACATAGTTTTGTGTTATTTAACATGTTTACAATACAATATCTTAATGGTTTTTTTAAAGTTCTTTAATTCTCTTTGTTATTTATTTACAGTTACGAAAATAATAAATTCATCGATAATATTCTGGCATATTAGGGTAGTTGCATTAGAATTCACTATTGCTTTTAGTTACTATCATGATTTAAAACTTAACTGAAGTCAATTCTATATGTTTGAAAATATTTGTAGAAACTCAGAAAATCAAGCGATATTTCTTAGAAACAAAGTTAAAATTCTGGTGGTTTTAATCTTTCTTATTCATTTTCATCCACAAATTTCTGTTATTTGTAATGACACTGAAAGATTAGCTGAACACGAAAATTCTAACCATTAATGCAAATAAATTGCCAAAAACACTGATGAGGCAGTAAAAAATGAAAGTAATTACTAGTTAAAATGTGAGCAGTGTTCCAATTGATTCCACACTCTTGGTTTCGACATTTACAAGCGAAGCAATATCTTAACTTAAATGATGATGCCACGCTATCATTACTAAGTTATCATCATTAGCAATAAGCCATTCCTTCATCTAACAGACAAATCAGAGTTCCGAATTCAGAGAAATTTATGCTAATGATTTCAGCGGAATCACAATACTGTCCTTGCTGGTTGCATATGATGGTTGGAATAAGATTAGAACATGCCTTTACTTGTGGATGCACTAATTGACTAAATAGTTTGTGTTGTAAGGGATGATCGGAACAAAAATTATGACTTTCCAACAAACGAAACATTGTTAAAGATGTAATATTAGTTCAGTTGCGCGTAAAAATGATTTAGCTTGATTTTATAGATAAGCTAACTAATAAATCAGAATGATAATAAACTCAGAGTGTTCATTGAACATAAATGTTATGAATAAACATAATTTTTCGAAAATTTATTTATAAATGTTTATTTTAAAGTAACTTATTTTTTCAAGTTTATTATTGATTTTTGACTTTACTAGAAGATAATATAGATTCTGCTCTTTGACCTGCTGTCATCAAAGAAAGTCTAGAGTCTAGTTCACGAAAGACACATGATATACAAGCGGATGTTTTAATTAAACTATGGACAACCAATAAATGTCAAAGAAAATTCATTTCTAAGTTAAATTTATAAAAAAAAATTAAAAAAATAACTAGATATATCAGGTTTTCAATAAATTCTGTCAGTTGCATATACTTAATAAAAGAAAAAAATATCTTCGTCTGCACTACCGAACGTTATAAGACCTTGCATTCCCTATTATCTTTTAGTAATTTTGATTATTTCTCGCCAAATGCACCTTATGCACCTACGAAAGTATGAAAAGGATGCGAAAATATGAATTTTACTTCTTATTAAGCTCATTTATGCCTTATTATTATGAAGCAATATAATATTAGGTGTTGTAATTCTCTAGTTTTATTCAGTACGTAAATTCAGATCTCCAACAGGTTTTATGGAAGTTTTAACATATATTGAATCGAGGGAAGCATTTAAGATAGTAAACTTTGAAGTTTTTGATTAATTTCAAAATAAATGTAATACAGCCACTAAAAGCAGAAAACAAAGACACTCTTAACATATATGAAAAATTTCCCTATATCTTTATTTGAAAGTGAACTTCAGATTTTTACGTATTATCAAATAAATTATTTATATCTTAATTTTCAATTTACATTCCTTATAAACATAACTGTATTTTAATAAATAAATCTGATGATTGCTTCAAAGGTGACGATAAATAAAACAAAATAATGCAAATCTTTAGTATATATAGTGTATTTGAATCTGTGGATTCCATTTCATCATTGAAAATTCATATGCTTAGAAGAATGGGAGGAGGGACAGATTCTTACAATAAATATTTTATCGATAAATTTATCAATAAATGAATCAATTATGAATCATTAATAAAAAATATAAAAATTTTTTATTGATGAATTCTGTGCGACTTCATCGTCACGCAGCAAACATAGTGCTTATACCGTGTCTTACCTTATTGTGTGACGTCAGCCCATTTTTCTCTGAAAAGGTGCGTATATTTAAAATAGTCTGGCTCATTTGGCGTATATTGCACGAGCATGCATTTACTTCATTACAGAAATTTTGAAAAATATTTAATTACATAGACTTTCTTGAAGTCAGAAAATAACATGAGCAAAGAAATTTGAATACAAAATCTAGACTTTAAAGAGAATGTTTCTTCCCATTCTAGGAATATGTATATGAAAGAATAAATCATACAAGAGAATATATTTTCACATTCAAAGACTTCATTTCACTTCGAAACTTTAGCTCCGTTTAGTATCTTTAGGGATTAAAACGAAAAGAATTTGAGGTGGCGGGTTTCTCCAATAACTTTTTTTTAAAAAGATTTAATTCAGTCAGTTTGTTGACAGAGTAAACAGTTTTAGATGAAAACTGAGTTACGTGCAGCCATCTTGCAAAGCGCGTCTTTTTATAGTTCGAGAAAGGAAATCAACATTTCTCTAATAAAAGCGGTGATCCTCTGTCTATTTTTATCAAATACGCTTCTGAAAACATTTATTTCTGAAACGTTATTTAAAGGAAACTAAAAAAAAATTGAATTTAATCCGTTCCTAAAATGAATCTTTATTTCAATGAAATTAATAATAAATTGAAAACTCAGTTTATTCCTAAAAATATTCTTTGATTTAAATTGAAGTCTTTTTTTAGTGAATCATCACTCTTAGCAAAGGAACATCTAAATTTTACAGCTTTTATTCTGCAATTTAAATTATTTTTGTGTAAAAAAAAATAAACAGGTCAGTGGCAACTCAAGTTGGCGATAGTAGTTTCAAATAATTACGTCACTTGTTTCCACGCACTATATCACTATATGAAATGCCTAAAAATTAAACTAATTTCATTTCAGTTATCGATTTTCGTTACAAATATTATTACTGTATAAAGCAAACTTTTGTTCTAATGTATTAATTAAATACGTGAGGATCACTTTGTTCGATTAATTGTAGATAGACATATATTTTATTTGTAGAAGAATATCGATTACTGATGAAATTCTATGGAAATATATTAATTATCTATTACCTTCATTGTTATACCTAAATGTATTTTTATGTATTAAGAATATTTGCACTCTTTCATTTACGTTAAATATTGAAAATGCATTTTTAAAATTATCAAATCCCTTTTTCCTTAAAGTTAATAAAGGAAATAGACAATTATTGTTGTAAAAGAGTTGTTGTGTATAACATCATTTGTCCTGCACATACAATTTTCAAAGCAAGACTCATTCGATAACACTGGTTAACATGGTTTTGATAAATGAATGGCTTATATATTTTTAACGTATACTTTATTTTAAAAATACCTCAACATTTTTCAATCACCCACACTTTTCATCCAATGATTTGTTTTTAGTATAGCATTTTTAAAATCAAGTCTTGTTCTCAAAGACAATTTATGTTTGTGACTCTATTTTAAACAGGATGGAGACAGTTTACAACTACAAAGGCATTCATTTATGCGCTTCTAAGAATTAAGACTGAGAAGAATAAATCATCACCATCATGTTGCGACATGGCGCCAGAGATCTGTCTGTTGCGCCAAAACAGTTTGAGTTTTCATCATAAACAGGACAAGTATTTTTCATACATTCTGCAATTACCATTTTATTCTGCTGTTTAATTTTTAAAGTGCAAGTCATTTGTGTTAGATGGTGATTAGATATATCAAGAAAATGAGAAGGCTTTTATTATGTACCTGGAAGCATTACCTTAGAAGATGAAAGACAGATTATGGTACTTTTCGTTAAAAATTGTTATGGCTCATTTTATAATATAAAGGCTCTGATATAAGTTCTTCCTCTCTATGATAAAGGTTAGAAAATGACACAGGGATCCTGATATATAAGCTTTTCCATTTAAAAGAAGTGCCTCGAGCCATGTGATAATCCATCAGAGTACTATTTTTGCATTATAAAAATTAAAATCATTAATGGTAAATCTAAATGCAAAGTTAATTACTCAAATCTGCCACTGTGAGACCTTTATTTAAAAGTGTAGAGTTGCCTATATGACATCCTCCTAAACAAAAGATGAGTAGTAAAACAAAAAGTAGAGGATGAATCAAAAGCTGCTCTGCAAGTTGAAATGAAGAGCAAAATGACCATACTTTGGAAAGAAATATTATTTAGAGTTAACTTTGTCTATTGTCACAGTATGATTTAAGTGACGTTGTGGATCTCCAAATACGATCTTCGATTAAAGATGGAAAATTCGAATATCTATACAGTGAAATAAAAAAAGTCAGCATGGAAAACACTGAGAAATGTTTTTAGAGATTTTTAAGCACCAATCTACCATGAGTTCGAGCTTTTATTGCTACAATGATACAAAGATAAGGTTTATAATATGTCCTTAAAGACACATCTGTGGAACTCTCACCTCCATTTCTTCTCGAAAATCTTCATTTTGCCATTCTGACAAGGAAAATATTTTCATCAATTTTACTATGGAAAAGAGGAACTTATGAAAATGAAAGAATTGCTGTTGGACATTGAAGAGGTACGCTATAAATGCCACATAGTCAATAAAATCAGAAGAATCTCAGACGTTTAAGACAAGTTTATTAGTATCATGCAATATGTATAATATAAATATTTCATTCACATTTAATATAAATGGCACAAAAAACTATGGGTGATTGAACCAAAACTCCCTCTTTAACTCGTAGAATTATTTTAAATTCAGTATGAAAAATTCCATTATAATCAGGTTTTTTTTTCTTGTGTACAAAAAAGATTAAATTTTGCACCCAAGGGATTACAGATGACGAAGTGTGTTTAATAACCGTAAAATTTCTTATTAATGTTAAAATGAAGATATTAATAAAACATTAATATTTTGTGATTGATTCTTTGATAATCTATAGATAGTAGTGTAAAGAAATTAAACACATTTGTTATAAAACTGTTCATAGAAATCATTATCGTAGGTGTTTAATGATGATGTACACAGCGAAGAAATACTGCTTGAAAAAGCGTTTAGAATCGATGATTGTAAATAATTAGTTCAACTGAAAGATAGTTCTTAAAATTAAGAATGAAGAGCTTACCAGACCAGCACAGCTCCTTGTACGACCAGTAAAACCAAGATTAACAGTAGATGGTGTCTTCTGGTCATCATGGAGCACTTGAGGCCAGCGGCCCCGGCCCGAGTTCATTCACACCTAGAAAAATTGAAAAATATGTATAAATGAACAGAAAATAACATATTTCATATTTATAATAAAAATTCAAATACATGTTGGCTGGAAAAATTCCAGAAAATATAATAAGATTCATTATATTTCTAGTTTAAAACCTATAATATTACAAATGCTGTAACAATTACTTATTTTTATTTCATCTATTTTTTAGAACTACTATGATACTAGAGGTTTATATCCTTTTCCTGGCCATTTGAAGTGATCACTAATCTTCCTGTAGATAGTTTCGCTCTCTTTGCATCACTACTGGTGTAGAAGTGCGTTTATTGTATATATTGTATAATGTACGTTATTGTATTGTATAATGTATTGTATACTGTACGTTTATTGTATAAGGTATGAAAAAGTAAATTAAACATTCACAAGGCCGAAATAATATCAAATCTTTTCTTCCAATGAATGGAAATGGGAAGAAACATTTATCCTGTTTCCACGACGAAATTCCCCTTTTCAGTGAATATTTGAAAAATTTTATAACTCTTAATAATATAAAGTTAATTTTATTTTGTGTTCTACGAAATTTTAAAATAAAAACGAGAATTTAAAAATAACATTAAAATTTTAAAGAAAATATGTAGTTGAATTCAACTTAATTATAACTAAAACAAATAATAAAATGTGACTATGGGTTAACATACACAAATCATAGAAATTATTTACAATAAAGATCTTATTTTTTAACTTAGCAAAGAAATGACTCTTTATTATACCTGCAAATGTTAAGTTTGTTTCCTATTAAATACAGAAAAAACTCCGTTCTTAATTAAGAATTGACAATAAAATTAGGGGAAATCAATTTATTACATAGTTACATCTCCGTTTACATTTCTTACCATAAGCATAATAATTATTTTATCTATCGTTATCAAATTCGGATAATTGTATTGGCTGAAGATAATTTACCTTTAAAAGAAGAGAAATATGTCAATACTCAGGAAGAACATATTCTTTAAGGAATTGAATTTATAAAATAAAATGATAATAACATAATTGTATGTAGTAACATAAAAATTATTTTGTAAAATGTCTTTAACGGCTTTTGAAGTAATAAGATGATTATCAAAATATTTGAGATAGAGATATTAAATGGAGCAATTTAATTAACAGATATGTCAAAGGAGCTCAAAAATTCTTAATATTATGAAATATTGTAATTTTTTTTTGATTTATCAAAAGAGTATCATGTAATTTTGTTATTTAGTTTATAATAAGGCCAAACGCTAAACACTTGCCTTTTAAATTACAAGGTAAGACATAATGTATCCAGGAATTTAAAAATAACAAATCGTAATCTAAGAAAATATTACAAAAAATATTTATTTAAAAAAACAACATTTCATTTGATTTTAGGTAAAGAATATGCATCTCTAAAATCAACGTAATTTGTATCATATAAAAAAAAAGTGAATCGAGATAAACTTGTGGAAATGAATCTATGTTAATATAAATTTTCAAAAAGATATTTAGTGGGTTAGTCTTGGCGCTACAGTCTGATTTTATTATTTTACGTTAATCGTCTTTTTGGATTTTAAAAGGATGCCAAAAAGATTAAAAAACAAGCAAGGATAAATAAATACATAAGTATTATCATTACCTTTACAGCAATAAAAACTAAAAATTTACATAACAGTTCTCTTGCTGTTTATTTCAACTAATCATTCACAAATTTATCGAAACTGTATCTCATAGTTAACTAACCTGCTATATGAAAATATGTGCTATATTTTAATCAAAATTTTTGTATGGAGATACTTTTCTGATTCTATCACCAAGAATAATATCAAGAAGACAAAAAATATAGTGATTCTTAAAACACTGCAACTTTCATGCCGTTATTATCTTTTGCAATCTCAAATAATTTACAATCCAAATATTCACATTGAAAAGACCAAACTTAATGCTCAATAATGCTATGAGCCTCTTTGGTTTCATCCGCAGAAACCATTTTCGAATATCATAAGGTTTAAGTCTTCTAAAACAACGATTTTTTTTTCATCAAAGGCACAATAATAAAGAAACAAAGCTCGTTTCTAAAACACATAAATTTTCAAAGCTTCAAATCTGTCAAACTAAGCCTTCATCCATTTCGTTTTTTCAGCAGTTCGTCTCGAATAGTTTGATAAGTAGCGCAGGTGTTATGAAACTCGCGGTTCGTTTCCGATCAAACAACGAAACGAGGTGTGTGTGTATATCTCAACCCATACATACCCTCACTATGTTAACATAATAATCAATAAGATATCGTTTCGCAGCGAAACATGAAACGATTTCATGAGGGGCATAAAAAAACAAACCAAAAACCGAACATCGACGGAACATTTGTTTTCAACATTTCTTCTTTATGGGCTTAAAAACTTACCCAAAAAATATACCAAAATAAATTGGAGAAAAAGTACGTAAAACATGAGGTAAAATAAAAAAAAAAATGAAAAATCCTTATGAACTATAATAAAAGCTCCAATAACTACACTATTTGTGATTTACGACAACCACTTGCAGAATGTTCTGGGCAAGAGAGAAAAAAATATGTTTTCCTAGTTTGGAAGGAGCGATCGAATGATCCATAGTCCTATTCACCATCTATCAGGCCTCGACTCCCCCACCCCCAGCTAGTTGCTTTACCGGGGGAGCTGCACAATAGATGGGTCCTGCTCCTGGAAAAAGAGTGAAGGAAAGAATGAACAGAGAAAAAGAAAAAGACCGCGTTAAGAAGTAGAAATATTTTTCAGAGGGAAGAACTGCACAAAGCGTAAACACGATCTGTAATTCCCTTGAAGATAAAAGAGAAACAGTTCTTTTTGCAGTGTCGGATGAAATAGACTACATAGAGAATGTATACACGTTTATCTATCTATCTGTAGCCATCTATACATTTATATTTCCATCTACATAGATAGATAGAGAGAAAAGAAAAAGAAGAGCATATGTAGGAGGAAAAATATCATTGTGGAGGAAATAGGAATATATGATGAAATGAGAGGTTTTTTTACGTTTTTTTTCTTTAATAAAGCACGAGTGAAATGAATGCTATAGTAATGAAAGGAGCAACAGAATTTAATAAGTATGGCAGAGTTAGTATAAATTAGCTTTCAAACAATTGGATGAACTGCATTCTGTTAATAATCAAAATTCATTCTCTAATTCCTTTTGAATAAAGAACTTCCTTTTGAATGAAGAATTTTTTTATTTATTTATTTTTTTCTATATAAAACTGCTAGTGAAAGGTGGTTGTGAAAGAGCGCAAGAATTTAATAAATATGAAATAATCCTTATAAGGTTGTTAACATATATGCATAAAGGATAATCTTTCCAAAATGTATATTTGCGTTCTTTTTGTCTGGAAAAATCCGATCATTCAGATTCATTGAATCTATGAAAACAATAGCGCGTTCATTTTCCTATACATAATCAGAACAATACATAGAATGAAAACAACTTTGCGGTGTTGAAGGAATTTGTGATAAAATTATTTTTTGCATGTATATTTATTAAGTTTTGGTGAGCTGAATGCAAATATATATATAAAAAAAATACTTGAGATAAGAATTCATATTGAGCTTTCGAAAGTCAGTATTAAACGCTTTTTAAACAGTTCAATAACACTTGAATAAAATATATTTTCTTTTAACTAAAAATGCAACTTTTGCCTTTTATCAGCGTGTAAAAGCACAATGTTTTACATTTTAATTTTGTGTTCATGAAAATAAGAATTTAATGTAACATTCATTGTTCATTATAGCATTGAAAATACAAATGAGCTTGAAATGATAAGCAAAAACTGATGACAATGCTTACACGTTTGCCTTCACTATTATCTAAATATTAAGACATTTTATTTCTGAACTTTTAAAAAAACGCACGATTCTATTAAAGTAAAATGGATTATATAATCTCAAAACATGCCAGAAACATAAACTAATTAAATTTTATGAAGATTTTGTAACGATTTAAATTCATGAGTTCTAACATTCTTAACCCTCTTTGTTGAGAAAAGTTTACTGTGATAATTTTAAAAAAATAACCTTGACTAATCTAATAATTAGGAGCAATTAAAAATGATTTGATTATTGTTATCTTATCACAAAGTGTACTATACTTTTAGAAAACTTCTAGATTATTTAAAATCATCTTTTGTTTAATTGGATCTATAGCTAAAATAAATTACAATTGTTAGATCATGAATGTATATGCAGTTTTTAAAATGTCATACCATACTTGGTAGGACTAAAGTGACCACTGCTGCGCAACCCAATTTGAAAAAGTATATTATGAGTAAAGACGTTTCATGTGATGGGTCAACTATTTTGAGGAGGATTGTTAAAAGACAATATTTGTATTCTGATTGCTTTCAAGCAAAAATCAAAAGAAAGTTCTGCAAAAATATTTGTAAAACAATGTAAGCCATCGAATGTCGCGCAACTAAGTTATTCCTCAAACATTTAAATGCTTATAAAAACAATCAGGGTTTTTGGCAATAATTACAGAAAATAATGAGAAACTATTTCTAAAATGTTTCGAGCCATCAAACAACAATAGCCAATTTGTTCTTCAGAAATTAAATGTTTAGAATATCAAGTATCCATAAAGCTTAAAAGAGCAGTTAAATTCTGGTAAAAAAGAAAATTTTGTAGTTTGACTCCAGCGAGCGAAATATTTTGATTGTTTCTGAGCATTTTTTCTTTCTTTCAGGCTGTTAACTGTTTTGTTATTGAAGCTATCCTTCCCAATTATGGAGAGAAAATTTTTATTTTCCAACCCGTATATCTTTTAATTAGGAAGCATAATTTTTACCTCGCTGTTGGAAAAGTTAATTTCTTTTCATTGAAAGAGGAAAAGAAAAGCGTGTTCTTTGCAATTTTTATTGCTTCACTGAGCTGCATTTGAAAGGAGGGTAATTAAAATATTTTAAAATGTTTAATTTCATTACTCTTATATCCCCTCCAAAAAAAGGAATATTTCAGACATAAAATCTTTAAAATAACAAAAACATTTAATAACTTTCTAAGAAGAAAATTATAGCAGTAGAAAATTATAAATAATTTGAAAGTTCTGATAATCTGCTCAAAATCTAATTGTTTTTTAAAGTGATAAATTGCTTTCAATGGATTTTATTATTTATACCTTAATAAGACAAGTTCTAAAAATGATAGGTATTATTCTGATTTCAATTAAGGTAATTCGATGTTTTTTTTAAAACAAAGTTATTTCAAGTAATTGTTTCTAATTTAAAGCAAATTAATTTGGCATTTTTGAAATTATTGGTAACGTATTCTTAATATTCTAGATGATTATATGATTTGATATTGAAAGCGAAAGATATGTCTCTGAAATTAAGGCATTATCTAGTTCTTTCACTTGTTTATTTATTATTCGGAAAAAGCTATTATATTTTATTTTCTGTTTTTAATAAAACATGCCTTTTGATTAGAGTAGGAATGAGTAGTAAAAAATAGATGTAGAAAAAATTATTACCGAGTGTATTCAGATTTCGTTTCTTTAATTCGAGTTGTATTAGTTCGTTTATTGTTGAAAGTTTTACAAATGCATTTAATGTAGAGAGAATATTTCAAATATGCGTACATGGCCTTTTTATTTGTGTCTAATTTCCCTTAAATAAAATAAAAATTATTAACTTTAGAACTTTAACCTTTTCTTTTCTTTTTTTTTTCCTTCGGCTTGATAGAATATCTACGAAGAATATTTTTCAGAGACTCAAATCTATCGAACTCAAATCTAGAAATTCTCAACAATATTCGAAGACTTCTGTTTCTTATTATTTATTTACATTGTCAGTATTTTAAGAAAAATTTACTGCTGAATTATATTTTAAGAAAATACATTTGGATTTTTAGATCCTTCAGCTTTATTTGTCTATTTCATGCACAAGACATTTAACATGCCTTAACCAACAAAGGAATTCAAATATTTTTTCTTCTTCAATGGAAGATTTTTTCATATTCCAATGAGTATGTATATTGTAAAGTGTTTCTAAGCCAGTAAATGGCAGTTTTGTTTTTGAAATAAAGCAAATAATATAACCAAAGTTAGTGCATAATTAAAAAAAAACGATTATTGATTTTTTTTTTTAGATTATTCCTTTTGTTTTTGGAAAAATGGATTTATTTATGGAATTTTTATATTTGTTCTGTAAATATATTCATAAAAGAATCATGCATTGTTTTTTAAATAAATAATAAATAATCAAGTTAATTATCAATTTAAAAACACTTTAATTATATTATTAATTAAATATTGTTATTTTAATATTTTTATTTATTAATTAAGTATTAATATTTTATTCCCTTCATTCATAAGTAGAGGGCTTACATTTTCCTTTCAAGTCAATAAGATTTTTTTGATCCTGATTCAGAAAATGTTGCATAATTTAATGATGGACTGAAAATCCTACTTATAATAACAAATTTCGTTAAAATTGATTAAGTAAATGAAGCATAAATCATTTAAATTCTCATTAAGCAAAAAGACAATGAAGAGATGTATAGTCATTTGTCATTACCGCAATTGGGATCGCGCCCAGCTGCTAAGGAAGTTCTGTTATAATTTACACTTAAAAAATTGCGTAACATACGGTTAGAAATCAATCCTCCACTCAATGCGAAATGTTTTAAAACTGGAAATAAGATCTTCTGTTTAGTCATTCAACGAAACAATACTCTGAAAAATTGATTAACATGCTTCATTAGCTTAACTATGAGCTTCCTTCCCAATTTTTCTGGCGAACAGAAGTACAAATACCTGTTAACAACGCAGTACTACTTCCTCCTCCACAGAAAAAGAATTGAAAACAGAAGGGGGAGGGAACAGCCAAGAAACAAGAGAAAATAGGAAGAAAAAAAAAAGAAGCAATGGCGAGTACCTCAACTGGAACTAATGATAGCACTTAGTGAACTGCTAAGCAACTTGGAACAATTGCAATGTGATACTGAACCTAATCGTTTTTCCCTAACTTCACATTTCATGTCCAAGAACGAGGGAAAATGACTTAGGATACTTTTCTAGTTTGCAGTCAATAGATTTCATCTTTTCTTTGCTATAAACTATTTATTATTGAAATTTAAATGTCTTATTATTCAATCACATTGTTCTTATGTTTTTCACAAATAAAAGCATTTCCTGATTACCACTGCTATTTTATAACAAAGATTCTTAAATGTATTGATGTGGCATAATATACATAATTCATTTAGAAAAGCTATATAATTATAAATCTATATATAAATTTAGTTTTATTATCGATAAATTAGAGAAAATATAAAAGACTGATAAAAACTTCTTCCAGACTTAATATTTCTTGGGCAATATCAGAATAATTGATTTTAACTATATATTTTTAGTATGTAGTCAATATATGTTATTTCCTTTTTTCTTTAAAATTTAAAATATTTTACTTAAAACACTGTGTTTTGTCTTAGTTTATCCATTTTGTTTATTACAAAGGATTACCATTTTTTTTTTTTAAATTAAAAGCCGTGGAAAATTTTTATTTGTTTCAGAACAAACAATCACAGAGTTCTCAGTGACAAAATGTATTCGATATTTCTCTAATATATGAGCATTAAAATGAATTAACATTCAAAGTCTACGAAGAAAAAGAATATGTGCGTAGAGAAAGATAATATGCTAAACGCTTGAAATAATTAAATTAATGTAGTTCTGTTAAACATTTTATAAAGTTAGTTACTGTTATTTCTGAAATAAAGATAATAATTTATATTTTAATGATGGAAAATAAATAAATTATTTAATACTTAACATTTTAATAATATCTAAAAATAAATACTGAATTTAACTATATTGGCATTATTTCTACAATAATTGTATGTATAAGACGGTGGAAAATTCCAAAAGACAAAGTCGCGAAAATTTTATTTATAGTTTTTATTTAACCGCTTTGAAAATGATTACTATAAATTTTGAAAAAAAGAAAAATAACTTCTCACGTTGTTCCAAGAAAATAGTTTCTTCAATTTCAAAATTTTCAAAGCTTATGTGTATAAGGAAGATATGTTTTAAATGTAAATCAAAGAATAAAATTTTGAAATAAAGAATGCATGAAAAACAAAACGAAACAAAATACTCTGAATAACTTTATATTTAAATATCGTTCATAATGTTGTGACCGAATTTAAACCATTTTCAACATTTAGTTTAATGAACTGTTTGCACAAACTATTTTAAACATTTTTTTTTTCAAAAATGCTCGCCTTTATTCCAGACTGCACGATAGAAATCAAAAGCAGATAATACTTATATGCTTGTTTCTTACTCCTAACGCTTTTAACACAAAAACCAGGAATAACCAAGAAATTCTCATAGAAAAGCCATAAATAACAATCTATTACTGAGAACTCATTATCGATGAGAATCGAATTCTACTGTCAAAAGTGAAAAATTGGCAATCTTCGAAAAGTAGAACCATAAAATGGCATGCATGCAAAGGCACTGTAGCAAGGATTAGTTGTAAAGTCTCATTAAAGGGAAGCAAATCAATTTACAGATAACACGGAAGACTTTTACTCCCCTGTTCTCTGGCACGAAGCTCAAATTAGAGCTGGATCTAATAAAGTAGCTAAACAACATTCGAGGACACTAAGAAACGCGGGGAAATCAATGAGCAAGGTTAATTAAGTCGTCTCCAATAAAGGGATTATATTTTATAGCATTTCTTTACTGAAGGGAACTCATCACATTTCATGGAATGATTCTTTGGGCTGCAAAATATAAAGGTTAATTCACTGCAATTCACTTAATTGCCATTAATATGGAAATAAACAGCAGCACAAAAAACTTTAAGATAATTGCCATTTCACTAGCTGAAAATGCTTAAGTATATTCATCACTGTTTTCATAGAATGATTCGCTTGATTGCAGAATGTAAAGATCGAAATTTATATATTATATAAATTATATAAATTTCTTATCAGCTTATAAGAGAATAAACAATAAAAACAATGAAGAATTTCAAAATAAGGGCTATTTTTCTGAATAGAAACTGCTTATGTAAGTGCTACATATGTAAGAGAAATTTATTTCTTTCATTGTCATTTCTGAGCTGATGAGATTCTTTTACAATTAAATAGAATGGTTACTTTGGTTTTAAAACTTAAAGATTATTTTTCTGCATCTTGTTTATGTTTCATTAATATCGATATAAAAAGTAAAAGAGCGAAAAAACCTTAAAATAGATGCCATCTCTATTAAAAAATGTTTTTATGTGTGTATTATAAATAATGCTATATTATTTACATTTAGTTATGGATGTGATCTTACGAAAACTCATAGAATTCTTCTTCCGATTAAGACATTTAAGAAATAATCTACATACAAATAATATATACTGCACATATATTGATAAACAGAATTATGATAATAGTTTCTATTACAGAACTGACATTTTAGAAAACAAGAAAATATTAAATAATTTTTTTGTTTCTTTATTTGGTCACTTTTGCAATATAATTATTTTAAAAATTTCATATTCAGTAGTAAATTATTTACTGATTTTTGCTTAATATATGAGGTTTAAAAAGCAATATCACTAAAAACTTTTTTTTAACTTTGGAATCAGTTTAGGAGAAACTTTTGATACTTTCAAAAATCAGCTGCATGTTTTATTCCCCTCTCATATTAACATTATTGAAAGTTACCATGCACTTTTATAAATTGCTTTATTTTCAAAACTTGATCTAGCGAAGCTAAACACATTTATAATCAGAAAAGCGAAGTAAAATTCATGAAAAGGAAAGATATATGGAGAGTTTCACTTTCAGAAATTATTCGAAGAAATTATTGTTCATTGTTCCAACGCAAATTGTTCACAGAATGACAGAAAAAAAAAACAAATTAAAACAAAATCCATGCTTAAGAAGAGGTTTTTAAGGAAATCCTTTGAAAACCTGATGTTATTAATAACTTATTTCTCCTAGGAATGAAGTTTAAAGATGAATTTTCATTAATTAATCGGTCTAGTTATAAAAACAACCACGACGTTTTATTCATCTTTCTTCAAAAATAGATTTTTTTTTTTTATTTTTTATTTTAGTATAAAGCATAAAGGAAGTAGTCGAGAGAAAAATTCTTGAAATTCTAGCTTCATTGGATATGAATTCTGTAAAAACACGATTCTCTGAAACCCGACAGAAAAGAAATCAATAGAACTTGTTAATTAGCTTTTGTCGAATAACGAATCCAACATTTGCAAGAGTTTCTCATCATTTTTTCTTTCTTTTTCTTGAGATAAAAAGAAGAATTTGCGGCCTTAAGATTTCTTTCCAAGAAATGCTTTAATTATAGAATCTTTGGGAAGATTTACAGAAGAAAGAATGATTTTGATTCCCGCCTTCTCTTGCAATCTCTGATGGGAATTGGGTGTCTTCATGTAAAACAGTTCGATAATTCTAACTAATTGGGAATTTAAAGCCATAAGCATTTAAACCGTATAATTTCCTTTCGAATAAATTCCTGTAAGGAAAAAAAAACAGCTTATATTGTTGAAGTTTCCAATTTATGTTAATTTAAATGCAATGGAATCCCGTCGTGAAGATGATCTTATTTGAGAAACCAATTTACAAACGAGTTAATAAAATAATCGCCCTCTTTTATTCTTATTAAGTGTGAATTAGTATTTATGGTCCACATAAAACGTGGGGACATTTTTTAATCTTTTTCGAATTTTTATTTGTTAAGCATGATCTTAAATTCAATTTAAAGATCCAAATATTTAATTAGAGAGTTTGTTTGGATAAGAATTTGTATAAAATTCAGCACTTTCACTAAGCAAGCAAACGTTGTGTTTTTTTTTTCTAATGTTACATTTCTATGCAAATATCTGTTTGCTGCCTATTTAATTTAGCAGTTCCACGAATTGTTGGAATCTATTTTTAAATTCTTTTTTTCTTTTCCACAAGAGAGGAATGTTTTATTATCATGCATTCCACCGTATAACGCTGTGACAAATTGTACTTTCCTTTGAAAATTGTATTTCATTAATAAAACTTTTCAAAAAGAGAAAAGAAATCAATAGAAATTGAATAGTTTCAATATAACGAATAATTCATCTGAAAAATATTATTTATTTTAAAACTTTCACCTTCTATCCTTTTTATAAACTCATTTTGTTGTTTCTAAATTCCTTTAATCATATAAATGGTAGCTTCTATCAACTAATTTTTTTTATCTCAATTAGTAATAATATTTTTTTACTTCTTAAGAATATAATAATTTACTCTAATTTTACTAAAGAACAGTTGTGCCATGGCAGCAAGGACTTGGTTTGGCAGCGAATAATAATTTAATCTAGTTTAAATTCGAAATTAATAATTTAACTTCCACCTGCAAGTGCAGTTTGAAAGTTAGAACAGGAGTTTCCCATCTTAGGCGTTATCATCTGCAAATGGTTTATAACCAACTCTCAAAATAATTCTCATTTTATGTCAATTTAATGCAAAAAGAATTTTTTAAAACCAATGTATGAAATATCTGATGTTATTGTGAATAAGTATGAGATATCATACACTCAGGATCATTTATGTATTTTCAGAAAATAAAAAATAATTTCAAGATGATAGTAATTTTCTAGATTGTTGATAATTTTAGGAGTTTATTAAAAATGGACTGAGGCACTTGAATCAAAACTGCGACTGAAACATTTCAAAACATTCCATGAATGAAGTTATCGATCAAGCTATTGATAATCTAATTATTAGATGTTGTTAAAGTGCTAAGCTACTGGATAGGGAATAATTTTAAGAAATCATTCAATCATAATTTTAAATTACTAATCATTTTCATGAAGAAAATAAAACCTTTAGATATACAAGTCGAAATTTTAAAAAATAACATATAAAGATAATCGGTAGTATAGCGAAAAGGAAATAAATGCATATATTTAGGTAGACTGTAATGCGATCGACAGTTTAGCCAAAGTTCGCTATTTTCAAAAGAGTGAAATATTCTTCCATTTGAAATAAATAATTTTTTTAAACTATTTCCTCGAATTTGAAAAGACAGCTACGTAATTGATAACAACGCAATGCTTAATTCATTTCATTCAATACATTGCTCCGAGAAGAGATTTCATTTCTTATTTTCGAAAGGGAATTCTTTATAGGTCTTATATTGACACATTGCTTTAAAACTGTGAATAAAGCTTTCACTTATGCAATTACTTCCAGTCTTGCATCCTCAGACTTATATTTGAATTATTAATCATTCATTTACCTCTATATTAAAGTAAATATGAAAGCTTAATTATTTGGATAGTTAAACCGATTTAATCTGTATAATCAGCAAGCTTAAATATTCATTACCTTGTTCGTGTGATTATGTGAGAATTTGCATTGTAATTGAAACTTTGTAATTCAAGTTGGTATCACATTTAACTTGCATACACAAAACTTAAACTGATTTCACTTAGAATTTAGGATCAAATATAATTATTTCAAAACAATTTTGCTATATAATTCTTAAATTATTATAAGTATGGGCATGGGATCAATAGATCTTATCATTTAAAATAAAAGAAATAATCATTTATGAACTATCACATGAGATATAACAATAATTCAGCTTTGTCATCTATTATTTTATGCTTTCCCACTTTTTGAGTGTTCAGAATATTTAGAATGTATTTAAAATGAATATTTGTGAGATAATATTTGGAACAAGATTTTAAGAATAGAATGAATGTATTTTCTATAAATAAAAATCCATATAAAATGATTTTCAAAACAATATTAAAAATTATTCGCTCATATCTAAGCAAAATGTTTCTGTAAAATTATTCAATAATTTTTATCTTTAACTGTTTATAATCATCCATGCTATGCAGTAAATAATAAAAATTGTGTATCGTTTTCTATGGGAAGTACTAAATAGAAAGAGAAAATTAGCATAGCAGGCTTTATATTTTGTTAGCGAAACTTTCATGTTTAAACCTGTCGCCATCTTCCTATCATTCATCTCTTTTAAGTTCAGAATATTTGATTTAATTTTTATTATAAAACGAAGCTTTTTCCTAGGGAATTTAGACAATAATTTCATTAATTCTAATTCTTTAAAAGCTTTTATTTCATCTGACTTGTTTCATGTTTTTGAAAATGAAATATTTGTAATTAATCATCCATTTTTCACTCATCTATTTACGCGCTGGAGCTCTAAAAGGGTGCTTTTTCTTGATAAAAAAATATATTAATTTATTCAAAACATAGTTTCATTTATATGAAGTTTTTATTCAATAGAAAGGCTTCATTCTAAAATTTATATTTAATTCAAAATGATATATTAATTATAATGAATTACCCTGTATATTAAAGATTAAAAAGAACCAATAAAAATAAAACATTTTTTGATAAAATATGCTTTTATTAGTGCACTAAAATATAGATTAGAATTTTTTCAAAACTCTAGAGGGTGAACCAAAAATCGTAAAAGCATGATCACTGTAAACAAAAAGATAACAGAATTAACCCGTAATATCAGAAGAAAGAAAATCTCTCTGTTATTCGTACTTAAAAATTCATTAATATTAAAATATACTATAAATGTAATTGGAATTCTAATTTTCTGAGGATATTTAACAAGAGGTTTACTCTTTTATGATTTTTGCTTTGAACACCAGACATTTGATCAAAAAAAAACATCATTTTGATACATTAATAAAAATGCTACTATCATGAACTTTGTACTATATCAATATATAAAGCGCTTTAAATAACATAAATTTCACCTGCCACAAATTATGTCGTCAAGTAAGCAAACGACAATTAAAAAAAAAACCTTTAGAAAATCGTATCACAAAAATATTTATTAACTTCGTCTTTCTATCCTTCACACATAAAGTTTCTTTGAACACACCATTCAAGTTTGTTAAGTTTTATCTTACAAAGCTCTAACCAACGCATTAAAATTCTCGTCATTTCTTCCCTTCGCCTTTCAAAATATCCTCACGACGAAACCGAACTTTGTGTCAAATTGAGAATACTCCTTCCCAGCCAACCGCAAAACGCAGGCAAGTAAAGCTTGAATATTTTCATCCGCGGCTGTCTGAACGACTCGACCTATAAAAAGGCTGATGGGAATACGGTAAGTCATTCCGATGCTAACCAATTTTATTCAAGAAATGACTTCGAATGTTGGGACACCTGCGGCCTACATGAGAACAAACTGCCTGCTACGGACTGTATCATCAAATTGAAGTGTGCCTTCTTTCGGAGAAATAGTATCCATTTCCTTTAGTTCGGCTTCTCATAGGGAGCCATATTTATAGTGGGACTTTAAATTCTCGTTTTTCTCAGCTGCCCGAACAAAATAAGAAATGCCAGTGATTGGCAAATGGCCTGATAAATCTCAGGTCTTACAGATTGAAATGTGTGAATCTTTTTAATGCCTTCTGATTTGGCTTTATTTTATAATTCTTCATTCTTGAATCATTTATAGATTTACAAGAAGTCGATTTTGTAGAATAAGTTCACTCTTTTGCCATTTTTCTTTCATCGACTTTGTTATCTTATGAATTTTTGACTTTTTTTAATTATTTCTGTAGCAATTTTAATTTGGTTTTATCTTTTCTTTTTTATATTTTTAATTATTCATGATAAAACATTTATATGTATGATATTATGTGTAAATCTTATTTTATATTATTACTTGATTTTTAGTTTCATGGTCCTTTGGGTTTAGAATTGTATAAAAAAAACTATCATTTTATGGAATAAGTCCACTTTTGACATAGTTTTCAAATGTCATATTTTGGAATTCACTTTGTAAATGAATAAATGAAGTTTGATTTTTTTTAAATCTGTTTTATTTTTTGAATTCAAATAATATAACTAAATATTTATGTTTAGATTAAATGCACAAAACCTCTTACTGAATTTCGATATCGTTTTTCTTCCAATTTTTTCCTTAAATTGCTTATATCCAAGTAAAATGGCATATTTGGGAGTTGCAAAAGGTCGTGTAAATTTGAGGTCTTACATGTTTCGCTGAAGTTCAGCCTATACTCTAATATCCAAGTTCCTTGATGCATGACTATCACCTGAGGTGAAAAAATTTTTTTTAACTTTTCCTGTCTTTTTTTTATATTTTTCCTGAACAGTTGATTTTATAAAAAAAAAAATCCAAATGCAAATTTAAATTAGAAAGAACTCGGCTATAGCTTGAACTCAAAACCCTCTATGTAGCTTAAAAAGTGACTTCTACAGTCTAAAATAAAATAAAAATCTCGATCTTCTCAAGAGTTATTCAAATTGTCAAACAGTCAAATTGTGTTCTTTTATGGTTTTTGTTGAATATCCCCTTAATTAAGAAGATTATAGAGCACACAATTTTATTGGTGACAAAATATCCACATAAACCCAAATTACATTTAATTTATTCCCGAGTAAATTTTCATCTTCGTTATAGTTTTAAATTTTGATGTTATAAAACAATTCAAATGCATAAAAATATTCTTAAAATTGTGTAAGAAATTTTCGAAATAAAGCTAGAATTTTCTTTATTTGTATCCTTTGATATTTGCTCTACATACGGCATTACGCCATATAAAATAACAAATCAAAAATAAATATTGTAAAAGCTTAACATCGCTTTTCAGCTTTTATCTCATTTCAAGTTTCTTAAGTACCACTTTATAGGTTTTATTTCACTTCAGAATATAAAGCTCATCTAAAAGAGGGCAGTTAATTATTTCCAAATTTATTAAATTTGATATTGGCACATTTTATTTATTTAAAAATGAAGTACTGTCAAGTACACACATTTTTCAATTGCAAAATAAATTCAACGTTAAATAATGTGCTTTATTATGAGATTTGAAGGAAAACTTAATTACGCTCTAGAAGCGGGAATTAAAATTATTTACAAAGCATACTTAGTTTAGCAAGGATTAATTGCGCGAAAATTGCGTTCCGTTCTGAATCCGTTTAAAATCGATTTTATGTAGCTCAAATTCCCTTCAACTTTTTAAATCCAATAAAAATATAGATTCTATATTCTTTAATGAAGATTATAATTGCGATTATTTATATTAAATTTCGCATGTTTACCGTTTAAATAATCTCATATGTCTTCGAGGAATATCTTTAAAAATTAATTATCTTTAATGTCATTGGTAAAAGAACATGAATTACGAAATAAAATGTAATTACCCTTCTTTAGAATTCCATGATTGTTGTTCTGAAATATTAATAACTTTTAAAAATACTATAACAGCATTTTCTCAGCAGAGATGTTTATTTCTCATTTTCTTTAGTTGAAGTAAGTGACGTAAACTATCAGATGCAATGAATGCATTCATTTATAATTAAAAGTGGAGAATTTATTAAAAACTGTTGAAATAACAAAGATAAAAAGTTAATTATTCGAAATTTTTTACAATGAATCAACATTTTTTTGAGGTTTTAATCGTAATTATTATTCCCAGATTTCTTCATCTTAGGAAGTTTTTCATTCTCTAGAATAAAAACATATTTTGCGCAACATGATCATGGATGAGAGGACTGGAATAAGCTTTAAATGAGTGTAGAATTGAAAAATAGATAATTACAGGTGCACGATACAGCTTAGTAAACAATTTTAATGAATCTTGAGAGTTAAAAGGATTTTAATTGAAGCAAGTCAAACATTGGCATATTTTTTTCATTCATTCTTAAAATAGTTATTTTTTTTCTCGTCGAGAAATAGCTGTTCATCAAAGTAAGTTTACTGAGAGCTAGCTATCTAATTATCTTAGAAACTCGAGTTTGCTTTCGAATTTTTATTTATAACTTTTCTAAATTTTTGATGCTTAATATTCCCTGGCGTAATCTGCTCTTTGAGTTTGGAGTAACTAACACATACGAGCATTTTTCAAAAGCCTTTCTTATTTCAGAAATATAAAGCATTAAAAAGTAATAAAGTAAAAAGCATTGGTAAACATAAAAGTGGTTAAAATCTACGATGAATAATACTCTTCCTACATCATTTCATGCTTTATAGATAGGGAAATTCCCTTGGCATCTAATTCTATTTTAAGTTACCTTTCGAAGAAGTGGTGGAATTCAGTAATTATTGGGTTCTATTTTTTCCACCACTTTCAAATAATGTGCATTTAATAGTATGAAATATTAATGAATCATAGATTTTTTGCATTTATTTTATCGTTAAGCGAGTTCTCAAAAATTATAATTTGATTTTTTATGAGAATAAGAAGTGCTCTTAAAACAAAAAGATGTTTATGAAATACTGACATAAGGTATATGGACAATTAAATTTGTTTTATTTGTTTCAAAATATATTCTTTGAATTTTTTTATTTACTGGTTAAAAATAATTTTCCTAATTCTAAATTTCTTTCAAATTCTATTCATAAAAATGAATAAAATTTGAAATCATGAAAATTTATCCTTTCATTTCAAATCATTTCATAAAATCATGAAAATTTATTTAAACCGGCGTTATTTCCTATGTTTTTCAGCTTCAGATTTTTGCATCTCATTCAAATTCCATACTCTATTTCTTTGAAATTTTAATATATAACTGTTTCTGGAGAAACTAATGCTACATAAATATCAAAATGAATAAATTTCGAAAAACTACAAACATTCAGATTTTCAGCAATAAAAAAAAAATGACCAAGATGTACGAATCTTTTTGGAATAATTTGTTTCTTGGATAAAAAAAATATGTGATGACATTAAAAATTGCTAGAATATTGATATCTGTAGAGGTTTAGCACATTTTTAATTCAAAGTATGATATATTTTTTAAAGCAAAAGTCTGTTATATTTTGAAATAAAAATATCTTTGAAGCTTTGTATGAAAAGGAAAGCAATAGATAAATATTGAATTATTTTATTAATCCATTTTAATGCATTAAAAATATTTTACTGTAATTATTTTTAATGTAACCACTAATTGAAATACTTTGCACAATTATTCGTACACCTTTATGCAATCAAGGACAACAGCTTTAACCCTTAACTGGGGACGTGCGGTCTCTGAGATCGCTAGCGATGGATTTTCTGTCACCCCTATTCTATTTTTAGCTCAATTGAATGAATTGACCCTGTAGCTTCCTGTTTTGTGACCTTCAATACACGTGCACTTTTTCAACCGATTTCAGCAGATGCTTTTTTAAATAATTCAGTTATTTCTTCGAGTGCGGTCTCTAAGATCGCATCTCCCTGTTAGTGTCCCAGTGATAAACAAGGCTTAGCAGATGACGCTGAAACTTGGGCCCCGAATTATCATCCAGTTTGCTGATCCTATTATGAAGCAGTGCTAAAGACACTTTTAAATGAAGCAGAAAGTGATTTTAATGATAAGGATAATTGTACAGAAGAGTTTTTCGATGAAAGTTCGCATTCAACTGATTCTGATATGTATGTTCAAACATAATTAATTTTTCTCCTCTAGTGATAATGCATTTTGAAAAATTTATAAAAAAGGTTAATATACCAAGAGATATATATACAGAATTTATAGGTTTATTTTTATACTTGTTCTTAACCTGTATGTTTAAAATGCCCTAGGAAACCGTGCTATGAAAGTCACACAAGCCGATCAAAAAGGGCCCATTTAACCCATTGTCATTTTTTTTTATTTTTCATATAATTGTTGAATTTTACATTATATCGTCTTCTATATGCTTTCATATACTGTAAAAATAAATATGATTTAAAAAGTAAAAAGTAATATGCTTTTTCAAGAATATTATTTATTATAACATGTAATTTGAGAAGAAAATGTATGTTCTAACGCATTTACTTTTTTCAATGACAATATATTTTGAAAAATTTCTAAAGCATATTTATATATCAAGAAAAATATCTGCAAAATATATTGGCAGTTTTACATACTAATACATTCATTAGAAAATTTAATTTGAGTCTAAATGAAATGTGGTCTCGTAGACTGCACCTCCCCAGTTAAGTACTAAAATTTCTCCTCCCCAGTTAAGGGTTAAAACATCCAAGCATAAAATAGTCACCGAAAAACAACATCTTTACATACCAAGAATATTATTGCTGTTCATATAGACACCAAGATCATCAAGTTCTGATTTCAGAATTATTTCATTCGAATTTCTTTACTTTTACAATTTAAAATCGCAAGATTTAAATTGTGATGATGTTATTAATTATTCATAGATCGTCGTATTTGTGTGTCAATTAATAAGTGGGAATTTGGATAATATACCATCCTAGTAGAAAAGTGCCGTATGCAATCACATTCCCTTTCCTTTCCTAAATTTCAATAATCTTATAAATATCTAAAAATCTTTATGTTTTACCCCGAAAACCAACAAGTTCTGATTTCAGACTTATTTCATTCGGAACTCCTCATGTTATCACAATTAAAATTGCCAGGAACACGTCTTGAACCTTTCTCATCCAAAATTTTAATCGAGAAACTCATTCCTCTTCCCTTTCTATTCGTCGATTTCAGATTTCCTTAATCACCTCTTATCAGTGGCTTATTCAAGTGGTCATGAGGATGTGGGTCCTGAATAGCACTTCCTTCTCACTTAAGATCAATGCTCTGACGAATGCGGAGCCGGAAATGAGCGGAACCTTCCAACTCCATTACGAACGCAAACGGCAAAGTCAATAATCACCAACCGATGCAGGTGAGACCTTTCTGCGATCAGAACCTACATTTGGGCAGTTGGTGACAGAAATTGCACGGCCATTGGCATTCGGAGAGTTGAGGCAGAAATCTCTTTGTCTAATGGATGCGATTGGAGTTCTAACTAGAAGGAATATTTTTAGACCATTACTTAGCTTCACACAGACATTTTCGATATGTCTGGAAATAGCATGACAAAGATATCTATTATTTTGAAAGCTCTTTCATTCTGATCTAGGAAGCTATATCATAAATTTTGTAATAAATACGTATTATATTAAATTCTCATGATGCTGATAGACATGTTTAATATTTTATATTATTTTTGAAGGAATATTTTTGTACAATCTTTTTGTTTTATTGGATCACTTTTAAAAGGTTTTCAATAGCTTCAATAAATATGTAACAGTTTTGCATAGTCTTTAAGTTTCACATTATAGGTTTGTTATAGTAAACATTACTAAACGTTTTCTTTTGTAAAAAGCAGACGATACTGATAAGAAACTAACTAAAATGTTAAGTTGGCAAAGTTTGACTAAAATTATTTTTGGACAACTCTTTCCATCACAGAATTATTTTTGACATATTTGGAAGTAACTGGAAGTATTTATTCCTTTGACAGGCTATGACTAGTTTATGACTTTGATAGGGCATGAATTCTATAAGGAAGAAAAGTAATGATAGCATTTTAATTAGAATATGATTTGGTGCATTAAGAAAAACTTCATAGAAAAAAATTATTTCTCCAACTTTTCATAGAATTTCATAGAAAAAAATTATTTCTCCAACTTTTGCAATTATACCAGAAAACTATCATAAATGAAGTACAATTTTGAACAGGTCCATAAAAATCTATATTTTTGTACAAGGATATATCAGTAACAAACATATGACTATGCCTGTCACAAATAAATGACTGAACAGACTAAAAGTTATATATTAAGCTACACTACGCATGTCAAATAAAATATACCTGATCAGATTCCAGATATGAATATGAATTTTTGACTGTTCCTTAACATGATACATAAAATAAACAACACTATCAATAAATATCTAACATAAGTTCGCAGACTTAGAGAAGTGTACTACATTTTTTCATTTATGAATTTACAACTAACATAGCTTTGCAGAAGAAACCATGCAATTTTTATGCCAAGTCAAAAACTTTACAACTGCAAGTAACACGTTTTTTTTTAGTTATCAAAATACGTAACATGTGAATTGAAATACTCTGTTTATTCACTAAAAAAATATCTTGTTAACTTAAGCAAAAAGAATCGGGAATAGTCTCATTTGAAAGATAAAACATTGTCAGTATTTCTGGCTGAGTTGGAAAATGGGGGACTGGAGATCAAAATGCATTCACTTTTCCGCCTACAGACTAAAACAAAGATATGCACAGTGTGTATTTTTGGGCTTCTTTAAATTTCATACATTCTTTTCAGTTATGCAATCGCATGGTACATAAATAACTTTATAAAACGAGATAGGTGAGGTAGAAAGAGTGAAGGAAGCGTGTTCATACTAGGAAAAATAAACAAGATTTTTCAAAAGTTCCATTTTCAGATTGTAGATATTTTGTGTCCCTACATGTATGAAATATAAATGCACGCTGAAATAAAGAAACCTGCAAAAATTTCAAATATTGAGTTTCTATTTTAAATTTGTTCTGTGCAGAAAAGAAGAAATTTATATCGTTTAAAAATTCGTCATTTCCATGCTAAAATCTACAACATTTTTAATACGGATTTACCTAAAACATCCTTCAAGAGAATTTTAAATAGCCCCTTGAAGTAAGAAAATTCTTGAAAGGTGATTCTTAAGAAGAAAGAAACGGGAACTATATAAAAAAAGTTTAACTTGGTGCAGTTGAACATTTTCTGCTAATATTTTCTTAAGAAAAATCGATTTTGTTGCAGGTAAGAGTAATGATTTTTTCCTTTGTAATTGCTTCCTTGTGGGTATTTAAGTGAGCGCTAACAAGTTTGAAATTAAGGGGGGGGGGATTTATTTAGCCAGTGGAACGGAAGAATCCCTCTTTTGAGAAAAAAAAACATTATTGAATTTGCAATATTGCTTCAGAAACACCAAGAGTGACTGATTCAACAAGACTTGCACAAATTTCAAGAGATTTCTATATCCGTTTTTCATTACAATGTCTGATATATATTCAATAACCTAGGAATAAAACCAATTAACACGTCAAATATTTAAAGGAAGCTTAATTCATTTGCTTAGAAGTTGCTTCAACTTTCAATAATTATTCAGTTTAATTTAATAGAATTCAAAGTTTTTATTTAAAAAAACAACTTAATGTGTTTTTTTTTTGTTTCCAAATATTCCCTGAATTTTTTTAAGATTGCTTTTCTTCTAATTTTAAAATGGATGTAGGTATATAGTATCTTTAAAAGCAATTATGGACTTTAGCTAGTATTATTAAACTAAGCGAAACTCAAATTAGAATTAGCAATGAAAAAGCGCTTTGTTCTTATAACTATATAAAGTTATTAAAAGATTATTAACACTCTGTAGGTGGAAATGCACTTTTATTAAAAATAATTTCTTATGACTTAAAACTGCTATTTGCATTGCAATAAATAAGTTGTATGCTTCGTCTTGATATCTTTATCTGAATAATAATAAATTTCTTTTAAGATTTTCCCTACTAACTTTACTTTAGGCTACACCATCCCTCAAAAAAGTTTATACATAATTACTCTCTACAAACCGACACATCTTGCCTTTAAAAGATATATTAACCAATATTTCCTATAAAAAAATTTCAGCAGAAGTCGACAATAGAGTATATGCTTGTGACATCGTATTCCCAAAAGAAAATTACAAAGGATTATCTAACTATATAGATTAATTTTGACCAGACGTGATCTAGATGATGGGGGAAATGAGAGGGAAAATATTTCGGTTAAAAACGAAATTTGCTTGTAATGAATTAAGAATTACAAAAATAATGTTTACATTTTGTCTACTTATATATTGTATTATGATATAACTGATTAAATATATTAATCAAAGACAATTGTTTCGATATCTTTATTCGTTTTGGTATTGAATTTTTTTTCTAGTTTAGTTCCCTTTTTTACGTGAACTGGATAACTCAATGTGGATAACTGGAATTCCACTATAATTGGTTATGTCAGTTATCAGCTCCATTTCTACATTTTCATTTCAGCATCTTTTACAAAGTATACCAAAATAAGCTTTGTAAGAGTCATTTGATATCGGCTGTATCGGAAAATCAAAATAAAATGCGAGGCAAATGCGATTAAAATTTTGACGCACAATTGTGTGTAAACCGAATGTGAAATTTTCATTGCAATCATTTATATTCCACTTAAATTTCTTTGTCATTGCCAAAAATCTGACGCCATAGATACTTTATTCCATTCAAATGTTTTATAAACTTCCCCACATCAGCTTTCTATGACAATTCAAGCAGATATTTCGGAGCAAGCGAAAGAACGGAAGCTACCGTTGAGCGAGACCCTTTCAGCGATCCATGAAGCCGCAACCCTCTGTTAGCGCCGGTTAATAGCGTAATAGAGGGAAGCAAAAGAGGGCCAGGAAGAGGGAAGGGTGGGTATTTTCTAAAGTGACGTATTAATATTCTACGCCTGCCAAAATGGATGGGGGTATTTTCAGATGGGGAGAAATCAAGTTTGCAAAAAATATCGTTTGACAAGCGAAACGCTACCAGCTGTCGAGGATGGTAGCGATCTGCAGCCTAAACTGTGCGCGACGCGCAACGTTGACTGATATATTATATTTCGAATAGCTGGAAATCACATTTCAAATCCGCCAGTTTTATACTGAAATATCATAGGTATCAAAGTCATTCGTGAAATATGAGGGTTTTCACCACTGAATTAAATGTGGCGAAGTATATTTTTATCTTAAAGAAAGTATTTTCAGATTTAAAGACAAATATCTGAAATGGATGAAATAATATGGAATAAAATAAAATTATGAATATTAGTATTAAATTTCAAAATTATTTCTTAAGCGTTTCGTTATTATTTTACATTATAAATAGCAAGCAATAGTTCTCAAATATAAATAGTATCTTATTTGCAGTTGGATATATTGGCCTATTTATTTTGTTTCGAAAATGTGGATATAACTCTGAAGTATCATAGATATCAATGCCATTTATGAAATATGAAGACTTTCATCACAGAATTAAATGCGGTGAGGTCTATATTTACAGTTCAGAAAATGTGATTGCATTGAACGACAAGTATCTACAACGGTTGAAGTTAATAAGAAAAAATTATTGTTCTTCTCATAATAAATAATAATAAATCTTTGAATTAAGCTTCTCAGAAATAATACTACAACAAATTAAAAAAAATTAAATGATTTCAATTTCGAGGATTTGAATTTCTCATTTGAGTCCTGTAGTGTGATATTGGAAATTTAGAGATATCAATGCCACTCAATAAGGAGTTGATTAATGGATTTTTTACTTACACATTAATAATACATTTTTAAATCTTGTTTCTCATATTAAAAAAAATGAAATGTATATATAATGAAAAAATGAGATACATTATTTTTATATGATTTATAATGGAATCTAAAAAACTTTATTAATATATTCTGATGCTATAAGTTCCATAAAACACGACGACTTTCATAAAATATATATATGTGATGGGGGTAATTTTTAACACTTCAGACAGGATGAGAAGAAAGTACCTTAGAACAGAGAGAAAACAAGGATAAAAATGACTCTTTTTTCCATAATTATGATTTTAAGGTCGTGATTCCTTTTCTCAGAAATAATATTAGTAAATACGCTCACAATAGAAACTTGATAAAACGCATAATCTATCCCAGAAATTTATCAATAAATATATCCTTAATTTGTCATCAATAGCTGTTGGAATCCTGATTTTCGTCTATTCCATATGATTTCAAAGCATGAAATGTACATTTTTAGAATGCTTAGATTAAGGTATTTTAGAGATTTGTATCCACTTATTTCGTGTTAAATAGGGAATATAGCATTCATTCCATAAATTATTTATATTTCGTTCTCAATTTTGGTATAGACAAAGTTTTATCACTAAAGAGTTCATGATGTATTTATATACATAATTATGCAATATGAAATTTATTCAAGTTAAACCTATTATTAAATTGTCTAAAAGAAGATAAAAAAGGACAGTAGAAAATCACTGACTACATATAAACAATGTTGTACAATCAAATAGATATTATAAGATTGTTAAATGCTTCTGAAATGAGTAAAAATACTACTTGGCTCAATATTTAGTTTTCTGGTAGAAATTTTGATTCATACGAAACAAGTATTTATTCACTTACGCACAGAACAGATTTTTAATGCGTACTGTTGTTTTATTCTGAAATGGAAATAAAAAAGTGAGTTATCAATATAAAGCAAGAAAAGGCAAACTAGTTTAATACTTCCATTCCAAAACGAAACTTTTATTTAATAAAGCAAATTATTTATTTACTTTTTGATGGAATATTCTTACAATGCAATTCTGATTTCTTTTTCTGAAACGAAAATTAATCATTGGAAAGGAATTCTACAAAAAGAAAGCAAGCCAATGCAAAGTGGCTGATTATTTTCATTCGTAACCGAAACTTCCGTTGCTTCAATTCAAGTTTTGGTTAAGAATGGAAACAATCAACCTCGTCCAATTTTCAAAGGCGTGCAACTTCAAAGTTTGAAGCTCTCATCAATTTTCATTTTCTCACCACTAAGTGCTAGAGTATATTTACTGAAGTGATTAGTCCATGTATACGTGACCCAAAAGAGCTTTACACAAGCTGGCTATCCACCATTTGAGAAATTAATTTTTGAATCTTTGAAACAACCGATCGAAATTTCATTATCGGACATTCGCTAATCTCCCGGTCTCCTTTTGTATTTTGAACTTTTCGATAATTTGTTCGATACCTCTCGATTTTATTTTTATTTGATTTAGCGAGGCGATTGAATGTGTATGGGCAGAATAGGCAAGTCATTTACATGAAGTAACGGTGTGTTTAACAAAAATGAGTTTATGGTGTGCTTGTCGATATTTGGTGTTTTTGTGTCTCAATAAAATGCTTAAAATTTTTAATTTCCATCTATTGCTTCTTTCTTTTGCTTCCTAAAATAGTACGGTGTGAAGTGGAAAATTTCCTTATTTAAAGTTCTATACGAAGCGACATTCCTTATTGAACTTTTTGATAATTTTCTGTACCAATATGTTTTTTATTTGGATATGAGGTGGTACAGCTGGCATGTGACTAAAACATTTTAGTTTCACTCTCATCGCGTAAATTACCCGACATGTTTTTAATGAGCCTGCAGATTGTTTTATTTCTCTATCCTATTTTATCACCTAAATCGTGACAGCTATATTTAGTACTACTGAGAAAAGAAAGACTAATTCAATGAGGGAGCGGTTAAAACAGATGACTGATCTTATCTTTGAATGATTTTAAAAGGTGGCAAATAACTTTGGTGTCGACAAAGTTCCTTTTTATAGATCGTAAACTCATATCTTTTCTACCCGTAACGTAAAGATTAAAAATCTATAAGAATTCATTCAAAAAGTGGTATTGGAAACGGACGACAAGACGTTTTCCAAAAATTCGTTCAAAATAAAAAAGAAGACTAATCTTAATTTTGAATGAATTGAAAATATAGTCAAGAACTTTAGTGTCTTTAAATATGCCTTTAAAATAGAATAGTACAGATTATATCTACCCTTAAAAAAAAGGTTTTGTTTCTTAAATACTCGATTTAAAATAATAATTAGAAATTCTGATTCCTTGAATTTTATTTAAGTATTAAATGTATATTAAATGCAGATAAACATAACTTCGATTAATTAATTCTGATTTAGCTTAGTTATAAGAAGGATATATTTTCTAGGGAATTTTTCACTTTCTTTTACGCCCAATACGACATTGGATATGAAAATAAAAATAAAAAGTGATAATATTTTGACGCACGATAAAATCTGAATTTCTCATTTAAATTCTTTGAATAAGTTTAAAAAACTGCACAAAATTGCACTTATTACAGTCAGTGACAATCCTTGCTAAGCAACGAGGGAACAGATTACATGTGATTGATGCAATAAAAGAGGTTTTCTGTGCCTTAGGCTCTTGAAATTAGTCACAAGAAAATAGATATTTCACATTTTAAGCGAATTTTACCTAACAGAACTTCGACTGTTGAGGAAATACTGCTCAAATATACTAATAACTGTAACATATATTAAAGTTATCTTCAGAAACTATGTCATTAGCGAAGTAAGCATAACGTAGCAAGCTATGTCACTAAGCGTAATAATTCATTTCAGTTGTTACTAAGGGGCTGCTTCGCAATAAACTAATGATTATGAGCCGAAAACAATTCTATTTAATATTAAATGATTTTCTTTGAAACCAAGGTAATCTGAGCTATCATAATACATCAATGAACAAGGTGATAGTTTTTTAGTAAATTGTATTTAAGCGTTCACTCACAAAGTTAGGCCATAAAGAGAAGATAGGTAAAGTTAACTGTGAATTTTAATAAACGAGATGAGATTTTGAGAATATGAGCAAAATAAAATGAGTTTTGTTTCCTAGAGTAGAGATCGAATCCAACATTATCTCTCAAATAAAAAAATAAAGCATTTCGATCTTACAAAAGGACACCGTTTAAACAAAATAAACCAGATCATAATCAATCAACCAGGTTGACGATTTAATTATTTACCTCATACGGATCTATGACACAACTTTTCAAAATAATAACACACGAAGAAACAAGAGAATAAAAATGAAATAAACTTTTAAAAATATGATTATTTTAAAATTTTCTTTATTTAGGTACGATTTTCTTGTCGTTTGTCTGTTAATAATCGTATGAACTCGGACATTAATTTCTTACCTCCATCATAAAACAATATTATCAAAAAAATTTCCCAACATACACCATTGAAATTGAAAGCTCATTTTCGAATTATTGATTCGAAAGCTTAGGTGTTTAATAACAAAACTGAGAAACACAAATACATTTCTGCATTCTCATCAGGAAACAAAAATAATGTTTATCAATAATGTAATATTTCATGTATAGTTCATGGAAATTCTGTAATATTTTTTTCTTCACAATACATATATAAGCCATGATTCAAGAGAAAAGGTTTTGTTCTCACACATACCATCAAAACAACTTATTTTGATGAATTTAATCAATCAGATTTAGGGAAATGTAATTTTTGTACCCTTTTAAGAAGCACAGTAACCTTCATATTTCCTTTTTGATCTTGTTAATTCACTTGCACATACTGATGGAAAAAAAAAAGGTAAAGTATTAAAAATAGTTTAAAGACTAATATTTACAATTCTGCAAAAAGAGATTTGTTATTCTATTTTTATATATAGTAATACATGAGAAAATTTTTATTAATTATAATAATAAATGAAAATTAATAGATGAGGAAAAGAATTTTAAGATACTATAATATTACACCTATTAATAGTTTTTCTTATTTTCTAGCGCTGATTTATTTATATATACTATTTGGCCTATAATATAAATTTTTTTTTATTAAGATTCACACAATATATCTATTGCATTACTCTGCAATGTAGGTTCTGAAAATTTCGAAATAATTTTGAATGCAGTAGCTGTTTGCGTTAAAAGAAGTTTGATATTTCACCATATTAATATACAAAAATGCCATTTTCTTCAAATTAAAGAAATTATTCAAATTTCCAGTCTATTGCTTTTAGATATTTTAGTAAAATTGTGTTGTTTCTTAGATTTTATATATATATTTTTTTCTACCGTCAAAGTTATTTTACTTCAAACTTGACCAAACATTAAGTGTTTCTTTTTATCAGAATATAGCTTATATTTAATAATAAGAATCAAACAAATGTAAAAGAAATCAGTCCTGTGAATCCTGTAATTTGCTTTCAATTTTGAGGAAGCATAAAATAGAATATTATGGGAAATGTTTGGAGCTCATTAAAAGTATTATTAAATTGGATAACGTCATACTAAACTACAGCTCATTATGGATACAAATGATAAGTGATATTTAATCTAATATAAATATTCATCGGCTTACTAAGTCTGAAATTTTTTAAATTAGCTTTAAAACTGATAAACGCCTAAGATACTGTACTCTAATGGGATTTCCTGTATATCTCCTATACCTTCCGTTATGAAATTCAGTTTTCAGATTTACATTTTTAATTTTGAGCTCCACATTGCAAAATTTTCAAAAAATCAATCTGGGTTCTGTAATTCTATAAACAATAAAATTTAAAACTGAAATATCAATTTTAAAATAGCCTGTACAGTAAAAAAGTGACACCTTTCTTATATTAATGAAAATACAACTATCAACGTCACGAATATGAACCATATTCTTATATAATTTAAAATTAAGAAATCTTAAAAAATTTTAAATTAAGAAAAATGTTACTCTAAATTTACTTTTGTTCTATAAGTTTTTCATAAAAAAAGTTGTATCTATTCTGATTCAGAAGCAAGAAGATGCGACATTTCTTCAACTAATCTCATAAAATTAAAAGCTGCGTAAACTTCAGACATAGAAAAAAAAATACCAGTAACGAACATAGGCATTATAATGTAGAACTACAAAATTTAAAAAAAAAAAAAAAAATCACAAAGAATTTTCATGAATATCCTGATACGGTAAAAATATGATTTTTCATGAAAACAATTCATATGGAAACAAATAAGAGTTTCATTCATAACAATACAAGCTAAGCATAAAATAGAGAGAGAGAGAGAAATTCTAAATCCAGAATGTGAGAAAAGCCTCTATGCATTTTATTACCTATTCATTCTGACTGAGAACTCAACAGAAACTTTCTTGATCCCTCATAATATTCTAGGTCTTTGGAAATTTGCTTCCCTCCAATATATCATTTCAAAAGATGACTTTATTCCTGACGCCAAGTGGGGGAAAAAAAATCATCACTGAAGCCTCTCTTGTATAAAAAGAAAAATAGAAGAAAAAAAATAAAAGTCCGTCCTAAAACTTAAAAATGCAAGGATGGGAGAAGAAAAAAACCCATCTCTCCTACGCTGCTCTTTAGTTTCGCTAAGTCGGCTAGAGGATGAAACAGATTGAAGTTTCACTGGATCCTCCGTGCTGAACAGACGACGAAAAAGTGGGCGGAGATTTCACCCCGTTACCATAGCAACCGGTTCTTCGGCCATTGTACGCATCCCATTCATAATCAGGGACTGCCTCAACCGGTCCTGATGCGCCCCTTCAATGCGCCCGAGTCCCGTCCCCTTTCTATTTTAGGGACTATGCAATTACTTTTGTCCCAATCTCTCCCATCTAATTGCCGCAATGAGTCACGAGGTGCGTTTTTGTGAGGCTGGTATCGTTTTTCTTCTTTTTTTTTTTTAAATAAAATTTTTTCATCGAATTTGGTAATTAAAAGGTCAGCTATTAATCAGGCGATTATTGATTACTTTCTTGAACCCCATTTGAGGTAATTACTTGGTAAATGCTTACATCGCGTAATTGGCCAGAAATGTGCACACATGAAAATTAATGAATTCCCAAACATTTAACCATAGAATAACAACCAAAGTGAGAAAAAAATTGTAATTAATGACTCGCATTAACAGTCTGAAAAACTTGGTTTACACCGACTATAACTATATATCAAAAACAGAAGTACAAAACTAACAGTAAAGTTGTCTAGCGTTGATTATTTCTATTATTTTGTACAAGTCGATTAAATTAGATTTTATTTCAATTAATTATACAAACCTTTTATTTAACAATATTTTATTTATAAATAACTAGTCTAAATACATTTAGTATTGTATTTAATTATCCGAGATGTCAATAGTATGTTCATAACTTCTCTCCTTATTTGAAGATGAAAATTAAAAAAAAAAAAATCCTAATTTTAAAATATAGACATATCTTTTATACGGTTTTACATTTAAAATAAAATTTTTACAATAATATGGTGACATATTTACACGTAAGTAAAGCTTATACATTTTTATTTGTGGCGCTTAACTTTTTTTATACTTTATATTATCTGTATTGGGTTTTTCTACAACAGAAGAACCTAATATAGATAGCAAATGTAAGTTAAAAAAGTTTTTAAAAACATTTCATAAACATTTTCGCAAAACGCTTCTAGTAAAAGTCTTAAATTTATATTTCCTTCCTATTTCCTATTTATATTTCCCCAGGTTTTTGAAGTTCTCTGCTTTTTCACAAAATAAAATAAAGTTTTCGTACTTCAGTGTTCCACTTTTTCTGTATATTTAATTTGAAAAAGCAAATTGGAAAAATACTTGAATAAACTCGATGAAAAAGTACAGTAAAAGAAAGGGGAGTACTCAGTGGAGTGATCGCTTTAAAATAGCCTAAATTGGGTGAAATGAATTTCAAGAATATAAATTCTGAAAAAAAAAGCAAGTTAAAATTTAGAACGGACATTAATAAGAACCGATACATTGTATCAATCAATATTTTTGGATTGGCACTTACAAGGATTTATTGAATTTATTTTGGATCACAATCTCGGCTGGCTAGCTTTAACAATGAAAAATTCTTTTCTTTTACATATAAATGAATAAAAGAGTATGTAATTCATTCAAAAGTAAGAAAAAATTAGGAAAATTAAGCCAGAATCATGGTTTTGGGAGTGGTATTATAAACATGATATTTCCAATGCTCCATGTGAATAAATAACAGTTTTTTGTTTGTTTGTTTTTTTTTAGAAAAAATATTAAAATCTTTTTGCTTATGACATTTGCATTACTTCAGCCTAAAATTATTTCATCGAGTTAAAGTCTTGTAGGAGTTTTCACTTATTAAAAAAGTTTTTTGAATTTTCTCATAATAATATTTTAAACAATTTTTTGAACAGATATGTGCGACACTACTTTAATAATTTTGAAGCAATCTGTATTCTACTGTCACAATTTGTATGTCACATTACCATGTTACGATTAAAATAAAAACTCTTTATCCAAATAGACCGGACTGTAGTAAATGATTTTTAGATGCTTTGGCTGAATTTGAAATGTTTCAGAATTGTAAAGATGAAAATTTGCAACTGTTTCTTCATTCATTTCCTAGCGCGCTGGAGCTTTAGAAATTGTATATCATTGATTCCAAATACAAACTGAATATTTAACAAGCTTAGAGCACTTGAATATCAATCAATGAATTAATTTAATTAAATATTCATTTTACACAAGTGGCACCATCTGGCAGTCAATTAGAATATATTGATTTTTAAATTCCATGATATTCTTAATCATGATTTATGAATTATATTAAAGATTAAAGAGTAGAAAACACTAAAAAATAACGTCTTAATTGATGTGATAAAATATAGGAAATAATACTTTTTATTGAAAATCGAGCAATATTTTAAAAAATAAAGGCACGATGAATGGCATAGAAATTTCTAGACTTTTTCGACTTATTTATGTAACTGCAATCGTAACTGTATTAAAATGAATATCTGGCGACACCTTGAAGAGAATATGTTAAGAAATACATGCTGAGATGTGAACTTACAATGTAAAGTGTCTGTTATAGCTTATAGAGAAAATATTTATTAAGGAGGAATCATCATGCTCCATGAACATTTTTGCTGAAAGAAATCTAAGAAATGACACCATTCATTGAAACAAAAATTGTATTATAATTGTGATGAAAATTTCAGTTTATAAACAATATTTCTGTAAGAATCTCATGCTTTTATAATTTTGATCTGACATCCATAAATTTCATAAATAATTATTTCAGGTAGAAAAAAAAGTTGAGAGTAATATAAGAAAATACGAATTAAAATATCTACTTTTACATTAAAAATATCACAAATACGAACCAGAATATATATATAATATATTAATCAAAATATTTTCCCTTAAAAGTAAAGACTTATTAAAAGAAAAGGAATTTTGTTCAAGATGAAATTTCGTATAGTTGTTTAGAATATAAATGTAAACTTTAAAAAGGCACAAGATTTGATACTGTTTGCGCAGATTTTGCAAAGCCAGGGTTAGCGCGTTTGCAGGGTTGCCCGTTAAAGCTCGGGTGCTTTATAGAAAAACCGACTTATGTGCCCTCAGTTAGCTCGAAACAAGAAAAGCGGTTCAGCCTTTGGTGATTATTAAATGACTAATATATTAAAGATTTAAAATAGAAAATAATAAACATGAAAAATATTTTTTTAAAACAGATTTTATGAGAATAATAAATAGGAAAGAATTTAATTTATCAAAAATGAAGAAGTAAATAAAAATTGCTAAAGCTTGAGATACAGAAAGCATATAAAACAAACTTGAGATACAGATAGGAAAAATATATAAAACTATAAGGAATACTGAAAAAAAACCTTAAATATTTAATATATGAAAATTAGAATGAGAATTAAAGTTATAAATGCAACTAAAATTCCAGTTTATTTAGAGCATATCTATCTGAAAATCACCCTTGCGTGATTTTTGTTTTGACCTCTGAGTTAATGACAAATTAATTTTTTCATTCATTTAATGCACTGATTAATTTTTAATATACTTATAAAAGTGTATTATTAAAAACAGTATTTTTTGTTTATTATTGGCTTAGTTCTGATTCTGATTAAGATAGTTTTCGTTCAATCAAAAACGTTGATTCATTTTTCAAAGAGCGATTTTCATTTCAAAGTCATAGTTCAAACTTTAATTCTTTTTTATAAACATTTTTTGGAAGAACGTAAAATTTTATCGTCAAGATAAGATTAATAATCCATTTTTATTATACCAAATTTTACAATTTTGAATTGATTGAAATTTTCTCGTCAGGATTTAAATGCCAAAGAAAAATATACTATATTGTTCGAAGAATATGGAGGGTGCATCTATCCTAGTCTCCATACAATGCTACTTGTAGCCATTTTCATCATTAAATTGAAGACAACATACTTTATTCCAGATTAAAATCCATTTGATGGAGTTTGAACACTGTTCAAGTAAGAGTAAGTCAAATTTACAGAAAAGACTGAAATCAAAGTATCTCTATCTGAAGTTTCTTAAAACTGAAGATTGATTCGTACTATCTTAAGAATTAAAAAATCAGCTGTTATTTTGTTCCAATTCCAAAATTATATATCTTATATTTGTTAAAAATTAGATAATTAGCATTTTTATTTGATCGCTGTTGAAGTAAAGAATTATTTCCAGCATCCGGTATTTGTTAATTAAAGACTTATTTTATTTGTCAAAATTAAAGCACAAAAATTTATTGCTTCTATACAAAACTATGGCTAACCATAAATACCGTTAAAGTGAAAGGTAGCAAATATGTTTAATTCATATTTTAAATTATTTTTCTTTCAAATCCCGTCAGATTTAAAAAAAAAAAGACTAAAATGAAAAGATTTCTATCTATTTTTTTGACACTTCAAGAATATTTACTCCATTTGATATTTGCTAGTAAAAATACATTAAATAAACTGTCAGTTTCAGATATTTTCATTCGTAAAGTGGACGACAGTACTTCATTTAGATGTCAAATCCAATCTCTGTAAATTGAATTCTGTTTGAATCTGTTAACATCAAATGAATGAAATAAAATAAAGTTACCTGTTATTCGTTCAAGCTAAAGAATGACTTGAATTTGAATTTGCATAAAATTTGAGAATATATTTTTAAGCGATTCGTTATTTCAAAATAAGTGCATTACACAATTTTCAAAAATACCGAATTTCGATAAAACTAAATCCCTTTGTCTCGCAAATTATATCTAAAGGAATGGTTCCAAAATCTAAAGCTTTTTAAATGATTTACTTTTATTGTTTATGTTGAGATGCAGGATCTACTCTAGACCTAGTGTCAAAACTTTTTTTAGTACAGACTCTGAAATAGAGGTAAGAAAGCAACATTGTAATTAAAAAAAAGAAAATCCGGTCTTGAACTTTTCTGAGCAAAATATGTGTACACTGCAAAATAACAAATAAAATTAAACAAACATTATGTAGAGCTTTATATCTGTAAAATATCGCGAGTCACGTTCAGAACACTCAAAAAGCTTCATTGTGAATAATATTGCCCGTTTAAAAGTCCAGTATGTGATACTAATGTATCTAAAAATGATTAATATATTTGAGTAGAACTTAAGTTATACCATCCGTGATTGACATTTCATGTAAGAAAATTCTCTGCTTGAAATAAATGATTTTTGAAAATATTTCTACAGCTTTAAATCTTTTAGAAAGACACATTACGTTTTAATCTATAATAGATCACCTGGTAGCATTCTGCGTATTAATAATTTGAGTTTTTGCAGCAGATTTATCCTTCACCTTTAGAGATTCCTAGATCAGAAAATAAGAAAAAACACTAACAAATTGAAAGTGTAGGTGAAACATCTTATTCTATGAATATGAATGTGATCTCAGGTTTTCTGAAGGTAAAATGATGGAATATTCACTGGAAATGTTTTAATATTAATTAATGAAATAACAAGAATTCATTAAAAAGGGTAATACATATGAATCTGATTTAAAAAGCTAATTCCAAAGTCTTAAAATTCTTAGAATAATTGTTGCAGCATACTTCAAAGACCTGAGCTAGTAATTTTTTTTAAATTTCAGAAAATTCTTCGAATACAGAATGTTCAAATTAATACGCTTGATAGTTAATATTATGTTCACATATTTAAATAGTTTTATTGTTTTTAAAGCCATTAATAAAAACTTTTGAGTGGTGGATATTTTTAGAAAATACGAAAATTAGTTCATATGAGCTTCTACAGGAAGGTCAATCAAATATCCGACCCCCCCCCCTGGAATTTAATGTTTTTTATTAAAAATTATTGAAAAATTACGAAAAAATAAACAAAACATACTAAAAATTCAACAGTAAATGTACAATTTTTGATTATTGGAATTTTTTAATTGAATACATTTTACAAAATTCAGAAAAATTCTAAATTTTACTCATTTAGAAACATTTTTAAAATCTTCAAGAATCAAGAGTAACTTTTTATTCAACCCCTCACATGCCATCCGCCATTTCTGTATTTTGTGAATTACATAATCTTCAGCTTTTTTTTTTATTTCTTTCTTACGAAAACTCACATTGAAACTTATTGACTAGGGTATCTATAAGGAATTCGGAAAAATTTTATTCATTACTATTTGTCGTAATGCTTCTCTAAACGGCTGATGAAACAAGGTACTTTTAGAGATCATCAACAAAATAGAAACGATCAGATAGATGATTACTTCCCTACTCAACGCTCATACGAAAACCTCCTTCAGTTGAATTGAAGGAAGAGTCATTTAACCCCATTTTAGTGTCTATTTTTCATAAACCAACTTCTTTCTGACAAAATCGCTTAGAATAGAATATATATTAAATGTTCAAGAATTAAAAGGAAAAGCGTCAAAAATGATTCTAATGTGAATAAAGATCTAAAATTGTTTTAAAAAAAGTCTTGGAACCTTTTAAGAAGAAACGTTTTATTAGTCCGAGCAAATGAATTGTTGGATTCATTTTAACTAAGGACTTTGACTTAAAGAGGTGAAATTCGAATAAAAAATCAATCGAGGAATGACCGAAAATGGATTCTTTATATATTTGAATAAAAGTTCGTTATTCTCATAAAATGAGAAACCCCAATTTATTTTCGCATTTCTTCTAGTTTTTACGAGAAAAAAAAATGATTCAGCTTCTTAGCATACTAAAAGAGTAGATATTGTTAAGTGATATATAATATGGATTAGGTAGTAAATTTCATACAAAAATAGTAGATATTTTAAAAGCAATCCGAAGCATTCTTACAATTTGGTATGATAACAGAGAGTTAACAAAAGAGGCAAAAAGAAAAATGAGGGAAAGATGTCACATTCTTGACAAACATTAAGAGTAAATTCCCCAAACAAATTTTTGAAACAAGGATTTTGATGAAGAATTAGTAACGTCGTTTTCCACTTTTTAAAGTCTTTGGATTATAAAATAGAAAATCTCTTTTAACTCCCCTCGACAATAACTATTGTTGTCTTCCTTCATTTAGGAAAAATCTTGCTATCCAACGCAGAATGATACAAAACGATAGGAAAAAGTTATGGCATTGAAAAAACTATTTAAAGGATTTTTACAGGTGAAACGTAGTAGTTCCACGCAAAGGAATGAAACAATGATCTGATAATATAACATTGTACTAACTCTCACGTACAACAAAAAATTCTACTGATAGAATATTTGTATTAACTTATACTCAGAAAAAAATTCTCCTGATACAATACATAAGAAGGCTAAAGATTAGTCAACGTTTTACAAAAATCAGCAATTGTTTAGTTATGCTTAGCATATGAATCATTTTTTATGAAGAAAAGATATGAAAAATTGCGCAATACGATTAAGTTTTCAAAACCAACAACCAATCCTTTTGCGGTATTTTTTATCTTTACAAAATCAGTCCAAATAATGACGGGAGAAAAATGCTTCATTAACTGAACAAGAAGCTGACGATGTTACTTAGCACCAGAAAACAGAGTAAAGAATTAGTGATCAGGGTTCTTATATATATAAAAAAATATCACTGCGGAGCTATTCGAAGAGTAATCAGAGACTGAGGTTCCTTTTAAGAAGATTCAAGGCTCAGGCTAGGCTTTTAAATCTAAAAATCTCACTTCCTTCTAAAAAGAGCAAAAAGAAAACGTTATGTTAAAGGATAGTAAAAAAGAAAGACAAAAAGGAAGATTTCTTGAAAGGTTTGCAAAGCTGAGAGAGAGAGAGAGATTCTGACTAAAATTGATACTTTTCTTTTCTTTTTTGCTTTCGCAGAAACACAGCCGAGTATTTCACTTCAGTAACATGGTTGAAAAAGTTCAAAATAAGTGGTTGTTACGAAGGAAAGGAAGACCGCCCTCCGGCTAAAGCTAACCCCTTAGCTCAAGACAACTGAGCTTGAGTTTTTCTTCAAGTCTCGGATTGTGGATTGCAGTTTGGGTTTGTTTTTGCCTTGCACGGACTTTATTTGGATGAAAACGATACTTTCAATTTCTTTGAAATCAGACCGTAAAATTTTTCATTCCAAATTATTGCTGTTTAAGAAACCGAGAATGTCGTGGCCTTAACGGAAGATTGGTTTTCCTCGCATCTAGTGGAAGCATTGGATTGGAAAATAAGACAATCTTCTAAAGGGGAAAAAAAAAAAAAAAAAAAGGCGAATTCATATATTCAGTTTGACAGTTTTTTTTAAAGATGAAATGATAAACAAAATGGTTTTTATATGGAAGGATACTTTTCTGTATCTCGTTTGGAGTGGAAAAATAATTTACAACAGTGAACTACTTACTACCCATAAAACAATGGCTTAAAAATTATCCATTACATTTGTTTCTATAATTCTAATTAATGGTTATTTAAAATGTAAAAAGTTTGTGAAAAATAGATATTTTGTCTCTTTAAAATGCTTGGTACATTTGTCATAGTGTTAAAATCATTAGAATTATATTTTGCTCGCTTAGCTAATCCGTGATGTTTTTAATAAACCTGTAGATAATTTTACTTTCTTCTCCTATTCTAGCACTCTTTTCGTGGTGATTAATTTATTGATAATGAGGTGAAAAATGAATAGCTATTCTCAAAGGTAGTCAAAACGAACTATAGATCTTAACGTTAATTGTCTTGAAAGAGGAAATGGATTTTTCTATTTCTTTAAAATCTTTGTCTTAAGGAGATACCTGATTTTTTTCCCTCCAAAAGCTAAATGCCGAATATCAAGAGAGAGATTTTTTCCCTAATGATTAATCTCTATTTATCGGTTGTGCTAAATTGACTTCTATAATTTATACTACTGACATAAAACGATTATATTTAGCACTAAATATATTGATGCTGACTCTCTGAAAATACAGTTGGGTAACGATCATTTAAACGATCTCAATACATTTGATGTTAATCTTGATGATAATTAAATGATGAATAAAATACAAATATCAAAATATATCATATTTAGAATTTCTTTCTTTCACTTTTTTCCAAAATATCCTTCCTATATATTATATTTAATGTGTGGTATATCTATCCTAAAATTTGGTTAATGGATATATAGTAATAAAGCAATATTTTCGTTTTTAGAATTTTTGTTCCGTAAATTACTTGATAATATTCAGAGTTCTTATACAGGTATAATATTGTATTTTGTTATTGTGTAAATTACTCTTCCATAAAAAATTTCGTTCAAAAATAATCTATGAAAACATTCTTACTTCCCTTTTAAATTCTACTAATCTTCGAGCTTAACAAAATATTCTCGTTTTTCCTTTTAATATTATATAATATAAATTTAATGCACTTCCAAGATTATATTTCTATACACGTTTATCCTTACTTCATCATTGCCACAATTTAAAAAAAAACCTCACATAAAGGATTTTAATGGTATCTTTTAATCTGTAATACCAAAAGTGGCTCCTTTACTCTAGAATCAAAATAATTGTTCGAAATACGTGCGTCGGAGAAAGTAAAAGTTGAATGGGACATATTAAGAGATAAATACCTCTCTTAATGAATATTTATAAGTGTACTATTATAGTGAATATTTAGTATGATTTAAAAAATTTGTATGTTTCAAGACATTTGAGAATTTTTTCTCTGATAAGAATTACGATGGCTTGTTGGTGACATTTTTAATGGTGAATGACCGATTTCAATTACTATTTCGTTACATCTAATCAAGACTCTATTTTAATTTGTTAAGGACGATACATGCACAGTACCATAGGAATTTCGTTCCTCTTCGTCTGAATGATAGTGATGCCGTGACTTTAACACGTAAGATTTTCAAATTTACAGAAATAATATCAGAGAAATTACTATAAAGTCGTAAGACCGTTCTTGTATATGAAATGAATTTAATGCGAAGAGAAAGGAAAAAACAGTCCATCCCAGAAGCAATGGAGTTATATCCCAAAGTCTTGAAAAAGGGACATTTTCTAATTTCTCTGTCTAAATTGCGTATTAAGAAGTTAATTTGATATTTATTCAGCCTGAATGAAAATTTTAATAAAAAAGTGAATTTCATCACCATGTGAAAAGATTTAATGCTGACGAAGGAACATTAGAATATGTAACCTTAGTAGTTGTAAAAAAGATAATAAAACTTATCATTCAAAGATTTTAAAGAGAGGTATCTACCTGTATCTCTTCCAGAATCTAGATTTAAGAGGCTATCTTGAGATTTCATCCAGTCTCAATCTAAATTTTAATAATTAGCAGTGTGGCTTCACGATGGATCATTAACTAAACCGATATAATGAGATAAAATGAACCACGTTTAGAATATCAATATCAATTGATTCTATGTCACTCCAGATATCAATCAATATTATCCAAGAATTTTAATCTAAATTCAGACTCTATTCAGATTCAAAAGTGGACTTTGTGCATTACTCACTGTAAGGTAATCTCTTCACTTAAAAATCGTTCACTATAAACAACATTTTCCATCTTTTTCATCAATCTCTCATTATGGAGAAAGAAAGAGTAAAAGTAGAATTTGCCGATAACATTCCATAAATTCACCTAAATACCAATGTATTTCCAGTTATCGCGTACCACGCTCGCGTTATCGGAATTTTGTAGGAAATAGGATGTGGATTCAATAGAACCTCACTTCCCATTATTTTGAAGAGCGGCCTGTGCTATCGGAAATTTTCATCCCCCTTAGAGAAAGAAGAAGGAAAATAATAAACGGTAACTCAAGTTTTCCGGTATTTGTTAATTCTTAACGTAAACTTTCAGCAGCACTTATTCGGGTTTTGTTATTCCTTATGAAATCGGGAAGTTCGAGAAAGAACAGAGGATTTTCCAAACAATATTCTAAACAAGAAATTTCTCATCAAATTACTTTGATGTTGGGGGTCATTTAAAAATTAAATGGTGTATTATATTTATTCAAAAAACGAACATTATAATTTATATCAGTGTTAGTGTTTATCTTAAAGCATTGGAAATCTACGTTATGTGTTATGTTAAAATCTACGTTAATCTACGAAGGCGTTGTTATTAACTGAACAATTTTCTAAAATTTATCTGAACTAAATATTTTTTATAAAATTAAGGAGTTGATTTTGGAAGTTATGTTAAAATCGAAGTTTTTAATATGCAAACAAAATCTTGTCATTTTTATTAGTGTCATTTATTTTTACAAAGTATGATAGTAATATCCTTTCATATATATGCTATTATTCAAACTATCTCTAAATATGTTTGAAAATCTACGTTTTAAATGGAATACGGAATATTAAATACTTTTATCATATTACTTTTGAAACAAATGCATTAAATTAAATTAATGAATATGAAAAAAATTAGTGCCATAAAATCATACATTTCACATAAATTATAAAATCTACAGAGCAATTATAAATATGCTTATGTGAAATTTTTAACTGCAAACTTTTTTATTTATGTTCTTGTGAGATATATATATAAACTTTCCCATCTCATCATCTTAAAAACATATGATCCATATTCACTGACTTTTGGCCTAAAACAAAGCCAACATGAAATCTAATTTATTACTGCTAACACCAAGACTATACAGTCAATCATTCATCATTATAATATGCAATTCATGAATAAGAAAATCTAAGAAACATTATTACCCAAGTTTACCAATTGTTTGGGTGACAAGTGTAATAATTTAATTGAATTGTATATTTTTATGCAATTTTACACGTTTTATATTTGTAGAGATGAAATTTCGTAAGTGATTTTTCATTCATTTCTTAATACATTTGAGTTCTGAAACTGTGTATAGTTTTTTTCAAAGATAATAAAGTATTTTAATACTTTCAGAAATTAATTATAAAATTATCAATTAACTTAAATTGAATTTTGATTCCAAATGATTGGGGCTTTCTGTATGGTATTTGAGAAAAAATTGACTATATGATTCCTTAATATTAATATTCTTCACAATGCATTTTTAAAAAGAAATAAAAAGGAGAAAAGAATAAAAAAGAAATGCAATTAAAAATATGCTTTATTATATTACTGAATGGCAGAAAATTGATTTTTTTATAAATCAAAAATATGGACTTAAAAAATAAGTAGCTTATAAAATCTAAGCCACAATTAATACCATGAAAAATATTCCTGAGCATTCATTAAAATGAAAAAAATATTATAAATACGATTAAAATTCTAGTTTATTTAGATTATTTCCATTAACATTTCAATTTTTTATGATTTTACTTTAATTTCCATTTATTTGATGAAACATACTATTTTCTCTTACTTCGGGGGTTAAACCACTTTTTCTATATTTAATGGATATATTTTTAAAATCCTTTTATTCTTTGGTTTTGACAGTTTTTAGGAAATAACGAGAAGGATGATAAAATAATAAAATGAGTTCCCTAATCTATAGAAATTTAGACTGTCAAGTGACAAAATTGGGGATTTTTAAATAATGCTTTGGGGGCCATTCATGCGTTAACCTGATATTTATCTTTTTTTTTCAGTATTAACTTCTTAGCGCGATAATCTGTACGGTATCATGTCTAATCTTTACTTTACAGCTTAGCTGGGATTTAGAAGTATAAACATCATGTAATCCCCTCTCGCTTCTACAGAAAACATGATCTCCCTTTATTCGACAGCTGTTTACTACAGATCTGTTAATCGGTTCTTTATCTCTAAGACCTTGGTATGTTGTTTCAAGCTTATAAATCGTCAACAACACTTTTTTGCTTGCTACATTACTTTTATCCTTTTTTGTCTTTGTTTTATGAAGGAAAACCAAAAATATCCGATAATCTTATATATTCTAATTTTTAAGTGTTTCATAATATTTAGATACAACACAGTAATGTATATTAGAAATTTTTATTATAAAAATTAGAAATATACTTTGTTGCTGTTAGAATAATAAATTAAATTAAGAATTAAATATTAAATTGTTAGTGAATAATTTTCTTGGAAATAAAATTTTACGCTTTAAAATTTGTAATAAATACTGCTTACAAAGTATTCAATAGTGTGATCTATTATCAAAGAAAATTTAAGTTCTTATTGCACCCAGATCATCATCATCATCACTCACATAAATATTCCTGCTTAAATTCTTAAAGTTTTTAAAAGTTTTCTGAAACAGTTCAAGTTTTTGTTTCAGTTTATTTGATAAATATTCTTACATTTAAAAGGAAAGTAGCTTTACGTCCGTGATATATATTAAAATAAGATGTGGAGAAAGACATTTCGGATCACTCAATCACTTTCTACACACAATCCACATTACTTGCCTTCTCTATAAAACATCTAAGCTATTGTTAGCTGAAGTTGACAGTTGAGAATTGTCTGAAGGGCAAATATGAATTCGCTAATTACATGAATCTAAATATTTTTCGAATATATTAAAAGTAAAATTGAATTCATATTGTATAGTTAAACAATATGTTGTGTAGAAAATATTACATTATATAGTATAGTTAGACAATACATTCTATGCAATGTATTTTCTTATATATATATATATATATATATAAAAATGTGCTATATCAGGAACTCTTTTCTGCAGCTCTGAGACACGAAGAACGGCTTCTTATATTATTCACCTGTTATGATATAACAGGCAACTTTCTGTATACTTTCAATCTGAAGAGTCAATAGAAATATACAGTGGTGGTCAAAATGGTGGACACTTTCGGAAATTTTTATGTTTTCTAACTTTATATGCTTATAGAAAATGTAACGTTTCACAAAATGCAAACGATTACATATCATTTTAAAGAGAAGTTAATGCTGATTTCAATACAAAAATCAAAATTCAAATATTTGCAATACAAAAAAAAAGTTGAGTGGTAATAATTATCGACATACATTAGATGCTGATGACTGCAGTGAGTTATCAGTACTTAGTAGGGTAGCCTTTATTTTTTATTACATCTTCAATTTGATGTTTCATTGACCTGACGAGAGTTTTTAGCTCTTCCTTTGTTATTACAGGAGTTCAGGAAACAATTTCAGCCTCAATTAATTCTTTTCTATTTGACGAAAACTTCATATATACAAGAGTTTTCAAATGATGCCATAAGTGATCAATAATTTTAAAGACTGTTTCCTGGCCATGATAAAAAAATAAATGCTCTTTGTACTAAAGCACTCTTTCGATATTTTTCCTGTGTAGGAAGGAGCTGAATCCTACTGAAAAATAAATTATGCGTTGTTGGGAAATAGATCACTGATAGGAGGTGTAAATTTTGACTCTAGAATAATGTCAATGTATTTTCTTGCATTTACTATCCCATCGATAACATGAAGGAGATCAATATCATCTGTTGACATGCCTGACCAAATCATAATACTAGCTGAATTCTTCATAGTTGCCTGAATGCAATCAGGATGTAGTTCTTAGCCTGTTCTATGTCTTATCTATTTTCACCATCACTACCGAATAACAATATGTTTGTTTCATCATTCCAAATAACTTGTGATCACTGATCATCTGTCCTATTGATGCGTTCCTTTGCTCACTGTAATCTTTTTATAGGCTGCTTAAATTGAGATAAGAATTTTTTCGCTCAACTCTACCTCTTAGTCCAACATCTAATAATTTCTCCGGATTGTTCTTGAACTGATATAAATGCCAGCATCATTCAATTGACTTCTGATGGCCGCTGATGACATTCTTCTATCTTGGAGACATAGTCTTTTTATTTTTTTGTCATCAACAGATGTGGTGCACCTTTTTCAGCCCTTTCTTGCTTTTATTCAATTTGTCTCCTGTTATCGTAAACAAAATTTTTCGGATTCCAGATGTAATCACTGAACCACCCACTTGTCTTGCAATTTCAGCATAGTAAAGACCACATTCATGTATCGCAATAATCTTAGTTCTCCTTCTAGGAGCCCAATATATTCTTTTATTTGATGTCATTGATTCTTGACTAAGTATTAGAAATATTTACAAAAATTCCAACTGTATATTAAAAAGTTTAACAAAACTTTTAACTTGCAATTTAATTACATAAAAACAGCCATTCTTCTACAGAAAAAACACAATAATGAATTGTTCCAATTTTAAACATGATGTCAGCTTCTGCTAGCAGTTAATAACATTTGATTTGTTCCCAGAACAATAACAGTAATTTGCCAGGAAAGTTAGAAATTACAATCCACTTCATCACTTTGTTTGTTATTCAAATTAAAGTAAGAATAACTTTTTTGTATTGCAAATATTTGAATTTCGCTTTTTGTATTGAAATCATCATTTAATTCTCCTTAAAATGATATCTAAGAGTTTACATTTTGTGAAATGTAACATTTTCTATAAGCAAAGAAAGTTAGAAAACGTCCTGGCATAGGGAAAGCGTGTCTTCCTCGTGATCTAGGTGTCCTGGGTCGGAGTCCCGGTTTGGGCATGGTTGTTCTTCCTCTGTTTTATCTGTGAGATGTGTGAATGCACCCTCCTGTAAAAAGGGGTTGTGCAAGTGAATGACTGATGCGTGCGTGGCAAAGTCGCACTTTTGGCCCTAGTTGGCGCTACTGAAATAAGAGACGTTTCCCCATCGGCTCAAATCGCTGTCTTCGTAACAGCGGGCTTATCCATGGCAAGTACCATAGAAAACAACAACAGAAAACATAACGGTTTTTAAAAGTGTCCACAATTTTGGCCACCACTGTAATTTTTAACATCTGATTAATTATTCAGCTCAAACAAGCCGTTAATAGTCTTATTTTAATAACAAAAAAATTATGACATTGGGCAGAAATTTAAATCAATTATGTTTCTTTAGACGCATGCAGACATCAATAACTTGCTTTCTTAGTGTTTAATTTAAGAGAAATCAATGCGAAAAAAAAAATCTTTTGTCTAATGGGAATACTTGCATGTTGAATTTTCTTGATATCACATCTAGATTTTTATCAGCTCTGATTTTGCCATTATAAAAAAAAAAATTAGCCCCATTTAATTTTTTTTAAATAATATTGATATTTATTGTTCTGGAGATAGATGTATAAATGTAAGAAATCACAAATAGGATCCATTAGAAGGTTCTTTGGTGAAACATCGAATAAAAAAACAAAACAAAACTCCAATGAACCTTTTTTTTTTCCGCCATGGAGTTAGTTATATGACAAAAAAAAAAGTGCCTTTTGAATTAAAAAATTAATTATATTCCTCCGTATTTTATAGAATTGCTTTTGATATTTAATTTCGAAATGATGGAAAAAATAATAGCAATTCATAAAAAGGTCAGTGGATGGAATTAACTTCAATGGAAACTTTTTCAATTTTTTTTTATCAGTCGTTTTTTCCCCTAATTTGAATCCTCAACTCATTTCCTCCTAGACAACAATATTTATCAGTATTTAGTTCCATCAAATAACCCTTCAAAAAGCTGAAAAACACAGAAGGGAATAAATTAGATTAAAAATTAAAAGATAAAAATTCAAACGTCTAGATGAAAATGACAATTATTTTATTTATTAGCATTTTATCATTAGGAAGTAATTTTTACTTCATCGTAAACGGTCGTGATATATTCTTTACGGCGTTTTTCTTTAAGAAACTAATTTTACAGATAACGCGAAATGGGCCACTAATGTCAAGCAATTAATTATAAGTGATATTTTTTGTTCATTATTTCACTGAATAATTCATCTCATTACTAAAACAACCGTTACAATGTAGTGTCAAATGCGCGCAAATGGCAAAGTAATCAATTCTAAGTGTAGATTTCGACCTAAAATATATAAATAATGTTTTTCTGACGTAAATACGTGAATGATTATATCTGAATTAATGCTTCATTTACTGTAGATTCTCATTAATTTTTAACAGCAATGCATCATGGTTAGGATTCTTAGTTGTTACTGTTGAGTCACCTGCTTATGACATGCTCTAAGTAGTAATCAGTTTAATCTTATGCTATGATTAATGCGGATGAAAAACTCTTCTAGTTTTCGAAAGGATAAGTAAGGTGTTTTTTTTATCCAACTCTTCGGCTGTGATTCAGTATTTCATCCGTTTTTAATTTGATTCGCTTCACTTCACTTTCAATTTCAGGTATGCTTCCCAGATTTGTAATAAAACATTTCTTCACGTGATGATCTTGATAGGAAATGGCAATCACGAAGAATTTAATTATTTTAAGGAAGAAGTGCACTTCTTTTCGATGAAAGAATTTTAGTTTTCTTCAGTGTCTGGTCTTAATATGTTTTAACAGGATTTGTTCTTTTGACTGGAGTAATTATTATTTAAAAAAGAAAGAAATTAATTTCATGTTAAGTGGCTACGAAGGTTAATCAAGTTTTAAGGGCATTAATGCGTTAGCATAAATTAATTTAATGAAAATTATTGGATTAAACTTGCTTATAATTAAATATTTCATAAAGCATTTCTTTATGGAAGATATTTATTTATAATGCAAGTAATTCATATTGAATTTATTTATTTATATATTTTAGTTCTATCTAGTTCATATGTACTGATTTGAAAAAAAGTAGAATAAGTTCTCAATTCATAAAAAATACCTCCCGTATTTAATATATTTTAGAAAAGAAATACCTTTCTTTTAACGTTAAACTTAGTTTTTTCATCACAATTCTAAAGTTTTATGATAGAATTACTTAACATTATTTGCTCTATAAAATAGAGTAAAGGCTAAAATCAATTAAAACTTATTTACATTAATTAGCACTGGAAGTAAGTCAAGGATTCTGGGCAATAATGCATCAAAATAAATTATATTATTGATAAATAGCTGCATCGAAATGATTCTCGGAAATGTTTGTTTTATTTTTTCAATTTCAAAGCTACTTTAAAATAACCATTGACTTCCTAAGTTTCAAACTACTTTATTTCCGCAGCATGTAGTATTTCTTTTAACTTTATGAAGTATAAAACTTTTAAAAATTTAAATAATTCAATTTATTAAAATTTAGATAGTACTACAAGTAATTTATGATAACTTAAAAAAAAAACTAGGAAATAATTTAGTTAATATGAAATGAGGTATAATACAGAACAAGAAATTAATCATTAATAAACAATTTAATATTATTCAAAGATTCTCTTATTCCTTACTAAATTTAGCTTACGTATTAAAAGCTAAATTTTTAAAACTAAACACATTATTTTAAATAGATTCGAAAATTTTGCTTTAGTTTCCACATTATATTTCTTTTAGCAAAATTGTGATGAAAATTTTTCTCGATCATTATGTAATCATAAAGCAAATGTCTGAGTTTAATTTTAATGCTTTAAAAACTAACAAAGAAGTTGCAGAAAATCTGCTATATATTTGTTTAATTGATAAAAATTGCTTATATGTCTGTAAAATAATTAAAACAAAGGCTATGACAATTTAATAAGAGACTTTCATCAATAAATATTTCATTCGGTTCTATCCCCCAAAAATATATCATTATGAAAAATATCTCTCATTTATAAATTATCTTTTCATTGATACGTTACATGCATTTAAATTATATTTTGAGTGAAATCTATCTTTACATTATCAGCGTTCTTTAACTTTTGAGACTGAACGTTGATTAAATGCTTTCTTAAAAAACATCAGATTTCTAAAATTGGTGCTAAAATTGAAATAGATTTTGTTTGTCATACAGTTTCTGCATAATGGCATGGACAATTAATTTCTTTATCCATTTATGATCAACTAGAATATGTAAAAATATTTTAATGGGGAAAGAACTTCGTATGCTGCTACTTTGAATAAGATCTAGCAACACCTAATAAGGGATAATAAAATCTCCGCATGTAATGATAATTTAAGAAGAAAAAAAAATCCAAGTAAAAATGCAAAAGGAACTAATACAAATCCGAAATTCAGAAAATGCTGCGCACTTGTTATTTAATGATCATTTTGCAAAAATAAAACAGAAGACAAACACCCCAAAATCCTTTTATTAATTAAAACATCAATTTTAACTTTCATCATGCCTAAGCAATTGGATCACAGAGTAAACTCTTTCTACATTTCAAACATCTTCAATATATAAAAAAAGACTTGACATTAAACAACCCTGGCTTTAAAAAAGCCCCTCAAACATAAAAGGCATGAAGATATGATATTCTTTTATTTGTACCTCTCCATTCGTAACAGAGGTCTCTTAAAACGACAGCTCGTCCCTACTGAGGTAGAACAAATAAATAATACTTTGTTCCTCCCAACAAAAAAGTGATAAAAGCATACAGACTAATCATCACCTCGGGGCACCAAATGGAAGACCCGCTATGCCCAAGGGGGAAAATGTAGAAAAGGTGGATGATGTCATCGGATGCGAATGATTGCTTTTGATGTATTGGCATTCTTTCATCCTATTCAGTCGTGCTCAACGCTCGCACACGTATGATATTCGGGTGAAAACAGAAAATGGGATATGCGGATTAGATGAAACATTTCCACATTTTTTGAAGTAATGCCTTTGATTTTTAGAACATAACAGCCCTATAATCGAATGAATTTTTTTAATATCATTTTATCATATTTTTGTATAATTTAAAACAGTCTGAATTGGCATCTGAAATTGGACAAATAAATTGGAATATAAAATAATAATGATTCCAAATAAGATAACATTTCAGATGCGTTATATCTCAGTTAAGCAGAAAATACGATGCAAGATTCACATTCATGCAGATAATTTCAAAATGCCATGAACTATCATTTTCTTTTTTAAATACATAATGAAAAAGCATTTAAGAATGGCATCTAGAACGATAAAAAAAAAAAAGAAATTGAAATGCTATTATAACCGAACCTAATAGAAAGCCAAAATACGATGAAGATATAAATCAGAAACTGCTTATCAAAAAGTAAATCGATGAACAAAATTGTAATGCGACAACTAGAACAGAAAAAGAGAAGGCACGTAACGATCAAGATAGAAAAGAGGGAACAATGTTGAAAAGGTGGATATCATCAAATGTGAATTATTGCGTTTGATGAATTTGCATTTTTTCATTCTATTCGGTCGTATTCGCTTTTCATTCTTTCGTAATATTCAGAAAGTGAGATTAAGAAGAAAAATGAAATAAAAATATTTCTTTAATTGATTTTTATTTTTTAATATATTTCGTGTCCATAAAGTCCGAGCTCAATTTAGAACAGTGAGTTCTTTGTAAGCATATGTGATAGGAAGAACTCGTAAAGAAAAGAGAAAGTTTTCTACATCTAGAATTGTATTTTATTTTATGGATTTTTAACATAAAAATACGTAATTTATTAGAATCAGTCTGAATTCATCTCTTCAATTTAATAGAAAGAAACATCGTGTTCTACTGTTAGCTAAATGAATATTACTGTGGCGATCTAAGAATGGCTTAGAACTAACTCATTACAAGAAAGGATTCCAAATTTGAAGATGAAAGCACTTAAAGAAAGAGATTCTATTCATTCCAGTAAAGTACTGGATAAATTAAACAATTTTTCATTTTAATTTCTAAAAAGGAAATCACAGATGAGCTTTTAGATTTTTTTTTATAAATCCGTTCAATCATATAGTGAATATACAAATCTAAACCCATTTCAAAATTTTGTCAGTCTATCCAATACTAAATTATATCATGAATCATTTAAAATAAAACAACTAATACTTTAAGATACAATTGGAATGTTATGCAATAAATTATATAAAGCAATAAAAGAATTGTTTAAAATAGAAAATATGTTTCAAAAAGTTATATAAATCGTGAGATGACAGCTGAATCAGAAAAAACAGAAGGCCATTGATGATCCAGATTCAAAAGGTTTATGGCGTCATCAACAGCGAATGATTGCTTTTGATCTATCTGCATTCTTTCATCCTATTCATTCGTGCTGACACTGGCATGATAAAGCGGATAAACAGAAAATATTATATAAGAAAAACATAGAAATTCTGATGAAGAATTTTGCCTCAGCCAATACTTTTAAATATATAATACTGAAAGGAATGAAAAAATACCTTTTACAATGGCTATTTAAAATGAAATTGAAAAGAATGCAGAAAATACAGGTGTCTAAATATATCAAAATAATGGAATTGAATAAATAATTTAAAGGAATAATGGAACTAAAAATCAAACATATATTTCAAAAATAATATAATGAACTAAATAAGAATGCAACAACAAGAATTAAAAATACCAGATCTATGAGGATCAGATTTGGAAAGTGGCTAAATGTGAAAGGGATAGGTGATAATATTAAATGGGAATGATTGCTTATTGACGTATAAGTATTCCTCCATCTTATTCATTTATGTTAATCTGAAAGATCATGTGATTAAGGGGTTAATCAGGAAAAAAGATAAAAGAATTAGAGAAAATAAAAAGATAAAAAGTATCAGTCGTGATGTCCAAAAATAAATTTTTAATCTCACAAAAATTCCAATAATTTATATTCTAAAAAATTATCTTAATACAAAATTTTAAAATATATTTAATTCATAGTGCCAACTTATTATCCAAAGGAATATGAAATTATTGCATTGATAAATATAATTTCTCATACACAAAGTAATGCAGATATTTCTTGAATCAATCTGAATACAAAATAATAAATATCATACCTGTGATATCATACGCCAAAGGGCAAACCTAATAGTACAAAAAAGAGGAAGTAAAAGAGTCACGTTCTGTCTGAATATAAACTATTTATTTGAATGTATTAATAATTGCTACATTTACGGTATTGAAATAAATGTTAAATGATAATCAAATAAAATAATTATGATATTATAAACCAGCATAGTAGAATTAGTGTTCTAAAAGGTAGAAAACTGGAAAGTAGTAAATAGCCTCTCTACAAGCCTACCAATGTTTTGAATACATTGATAATCTTTCATTTTATCAGCGCTATAGTTCCGCTGTTTCCGATGAATTAGTGATTTCAAAATGGGGTCAGAGTTAAACAGGAAACCGTACTACAAGCATCAGACAGAAAATCTGATAGGAATGCGGTTCGGTAATTGGAGAAATACTTTTCACCATTATTCAGCCATTTTTAAAATTTAAATCTCCCGATGGCCGATTAATGAGAATGGAATCTGAATTTAAACGAGAGATATAATATTCAGTCGCTTCTCCTTCATAGAGTATTGAATTTATGGTATTCACTCGACTGATTATCGTGAATATTTTAATGGATTTGTAAAAGGTGATGCCTTTAAACGAGAGGTTTCGGTTGAAAATGGTGATTAGATAAAGCAGTTTTGGCTACATCATAATCTCTTCAAGAGGGCGATAAAGGTGTAGATTATGTAAGTTCCAGTGTAATTTATGGTGATATTTTTTACGCTATATACATGTATTATTTAAATTTAAATCGCTGAGTTTAAGATTCGGTTTTTTAAAACAAAAATGTTATAATTACAGAGATGCTCAGTTAATCTATATTATTATTATAAAATAACCTTAAATATCTTTTTTCTAAGTAAGCCATCAATATCTAGGGAACTAAAAAAAAAATTAATTATTAAGAAATGAAGAAAATTTCAAATATGTCATAAAGCATTATAGCTCAATAATATCACTCAAAGTCTAAATAACTATTAAAAAAACTCATGCGTTGCAATATTTGCTATGGGATAGATATTGGTCAATTAAAAAAAGCCTTGAAATATGCATATACACAGAGAAATAAGAATATTAACAATAACGATTTTTTATATTTTTTAACTATTTGCATTTATATTTACGTTATAATTGCATATGCTTCAATTTATCCTTTTTGCATTGCTACTAAAACAAAAAAAATGATGTTTCATTTATGGAAAATGTATATTTGTATTTATATTTCATCATACATGCAACATAATACATGTGCATGCATTAAAAATCATGTTTGGAATTATTTTCAACTTAAATTTCAGTCTTCTTAAAATATTTCCACTATTACATTAATCTTTCTTGGTATTTATTTCTTTAAGTCTTGTACTTTATTTGTTGGGGCAATAATTGTCTTACCTTTATGTTTAAAAGTAATATCTCTCAGAGTATGGTATTTCAGATCTGCAATTCCTTATATTATTTAATAAAAAAATGGAGTTTCAGGAAGAAATCGTAATATAAAATAACATCTTCAACTGATTATTTGATTCATTTTAAGAGTAATAATTTCACAGATCATACAAATGCTCAATAAATATATCTAATATTTGCTTCATTATATTTAAGAGGGATTCGATATACTTAAAAATATTCTAAAACTTAAATGTTTAATAAAAAGTAAATCTGATAAATGTCTGAATTTTGCCAATCCAAAGTAATCATTCCAAAAATCGAAAGAATAATTCCAAATTATAAATGGATTTGAAACTTCAAAACTTCTAACATATTAAAGTATGTTTGTGCAGTGAGTTTATAAATGCATGATAAAAAAAAAAAATGAACATTTTCGGATTTACACATTTTTTTTCAAATTTCTTCAAAAAAGTTGGACGATCTGCATTTGAATCTCCATTGTGTAAAGAACATGTCTGAAATCATATTTTAAGATTCTCAGGAGAACATTAAGAGGAATCGACTAGAAATTGCTAAAGCAAAAAATGAGATTCACCTCATTTCAGAGAAAAATTATAATGCTTGCAGCATTCATCATTGTTGCTGCATGCTGTGAGCAAAATTTACAAGCACTTTCGTACAAATAATCTGTACATTCAAGAAAAATAAAGCCTTATTAAAGAATCTCAAATTTTCTCTTAAGTGTTTTGTTTATAACATGCATAGTTTTCTTCCAAATTTTACAAAATTTACAGATTACAATATATCAAAGAAGCATTAGATTAAAATTCAAAGTCAAATTATTTGAATATTTGAGGAAGATATAAATATTTTCATTAGATTTTTTTTAACTGCGTATGAGTGAAATACATGATGGTTTCACAGTTATAATTTTAAAGACATATAAATAGAGCTGCTTAAAAAAGAAAAACTAGCCAAATTTCAGTTGCACGCCAAATGATTCAAAATAATGAGGAGTTTCCCCATACTGATATTTTTTAACTTGAATTTTGAATAGTTATATTAAAATGTATAAAGGATATATAAATATTGATGAACTTCATAAATTATGATCAACCTTAAGAAAAAATTCTTCGTAATCCTGAATTGTTTTAAGTCACCTATTTGTAGCTAGCCAACAAACTACGACTGTGACTGAATTTTCACAGTGAAATGAGAATTCACGAAGATTAATTACAAGATTCAAAGGCAGTTCACTAAAAATTTTCCGAATAAATGAGAAAAAAATGTGTAACTGCGAAGTATTTATGAACATATAGTGTAATAGTAAACCAAAAGTCATTGAAAATATATACCGTTGATGTTTGAATAGAGTTTAAACTATATATTCCTAGTTGCTTTTTAACAAATGATGCATGTTATTCTAACTTGTATGAAAACTTTTTAATACCATATATGGAATCTATGATACTGAAAGATATTTGTGATATTCTGCGATTCAGAACTTTGAATGTAAAGTATTTCAATGAAAATATATTGCATCGAAATCTACCAAACATAGAAAAGCCGAATAAATGCAATAAAAAAAGCGAAAAACTAAACGGTTTCTAGTCCTTTAACAATGAGCAGAAACTTTATCTTTTTACATGTATCTTGGTAAAAAAATAATAATGAAGATTTGATACAAAGTTTCATTTTAAACTCAAGAATAGCAACTTTGTTTCCTATTTATTTACTTCTTTGCTCAATTCCTCCTCTATACAATTTCTTCTTGTGCTAAAATTCTCTCCGAATTCACGCACAATGAAATCAATGAGGAGGAATTTAATACCATCATCTAGGATACAAAAAGTTTAAATGCGCTTATGGCGATAAAAAAGAAGCCGAAGATATCTTCAGCAATGGATTACAAATTAAAATTGCATTCTCAGTTCAAAAGAGATTTCCCAATACTTTCTTGAAAAAAATGAAAGAAAAAAAAAAAAGGTTTTATCCAGGTTTTTCGGAGGAAAACTTATAACACCAAAATTTTCCCATTTGTAGATAGATCTATTACTACAACAAAAAGAAAGAGTCCTAGTAACAATAATAAAGACGAAAAAGAAATACAGGATTTCCGCGCAAAGTCATTTTCTATCGTTGACTTTGTTCCTGTACCCAAACCATTCTACAGTTCATCCTTTGGCTTGATCCCTCAGATATTGGGTATCGACATTTCTCCCTGAGGCCCAACCAAACATAGAAAGAGACCAAATAGCACAGCTCGTCTTTCAGATCAGGTCTGAATCGAGGATAAAGTTACGGAAGGAAAAATATTAGTTGTATGAGAAGCATCGGAAGTAGATGGCCCTACCTAAAGGGCAGCTGGGCCCTTTTGTTTGACTAGCTCATGTTCATTTTCTTAACCGGACAGATTGGTTTAAACTTAGAAAAGTAACACTATATTTGTCTTTATTGATTCTTATATCTAAAGATATATATATGTATATTTTCATTTTCATTCTTTGGCTATAAAATTTGCTTTCAAAAACAATAAATTTAAATTCAATGTTGCATAATGGATGCGATTGAACAAAAATATGGAATATTATTTTTAGGATTAACTTGTTTCGAAGAAGATATTTTTTTTATAGTTCTTTTCATATAAGATATAACTTTAATGATAAACATCAGTCATATTGGAGAGACATATTAGTCGATTTTAGTACGAATAATTATTTAAAATCCTAGCTATATAGCATATATTTTTTATGCAGACCAATTTTTTTTTTTTTTTTTTTTTTTTTTTTTTTGCTACGTACTCATATTGTCCCTTCTGATTTAGGAATGGGCTTAAATTGATTGTGGTGGTTTTAATTTTGAAAGTCCATAAGAAATTCGAATACATGTAGTTATTTTAATGAATTATAACATTTGGGATTAAATTATTTATAGTTTATAAAAAAATGTGAGAACTCTATTTGCTAGTTTAATTCATAAGCCGAAAACAAGTGTATTATTAAATATTAAAATCAATCATAATTTCAATTTTAGCATAATGAAAGCTTGGGATTTCTTTGAAATGAGATAGATATAAAATAAAAATTTTCGTTAAGCACCTAAGAAAGAAACTATTTCAGCTGGATAAAGAATTTCTGTATTTTTTCCTTGATCTTAAAAATCTGTAATGTATGTTAATTATAGCATGTTTTTTAGAGGTCGAGTCTTTTAAGGATTCAAAATTGACAACTGATCCAATTATTTCTAAGAAATATGTATTTATTTTCAATAAATAATAGAACAAGCCAATGAAACTGAAACCTTAAGTCATTTTCTGCTCAAAACAATAGTATTTGTTATTGAATCATTGAGTATTTTAATATAAGTATTAAGCAGATTTAATCTAAATAATTTTCTTTTATGTTTTCTAAAATGCATAAATATTATTCTTAAAAAATTTAACTAGATTCTTTCAATTAAAATAAAATTGAATATTGATTCAATTTACTCCTTTACCATACATTTTTTTGAAAAGTCCTTTTATTCTTATTATTGCTATTACAAAGTAATTTTTCAAAATGCTTTCCGCTATTTTGAATCTAAATAAGGACTGGAAAATTTTCTACAAAAGCTTTTTACCCACAAATATGTCACTTTTAATTAATCTAGACTGCTCCCTTTTTGGGAAATTCAAAATAATTTTTTGTATACTCATTCTAAGAGAGAGTGCGACACTACTAAAGATTTTTTTGATAATAATTAAAAGGCAAGACCATTTCAATATTTAGATCAAATTTGATTATGACAAGTAATTTTTTCACTTTTTGAAATTTTTATCACACTGTTTCAGACAATATATTAGATTATTATTATTTTTACTATATATAAATGAAAATAGCGACTTTTTATAAATAATTTTATTATTACTGTTTAAAATCTTTAAATCATTTTTCATGTTATTATCGATCATGTTATATTCAAGACTAAAAATAATTTGAGGAAATAAAGTAACAAAATTTTTTATCATGTCAATAGAAATTTTTTTATTTTTTTTTTAAAAATATTACTTTTAAGAATTGTATGGTATTACAGTTTTTTAATATCTGCGTTACAGAAACTTTTCAATTACTCAAATAAATAAGTAAATTACTTAGAATGGTAACATATTCTAATTTTTCAAATTTAAAGCTGAGAAAGTCAGCAATTGATCAAATAATATTTCAATCAAATTCTCCAGACCAGAGAAAAAGGATTTTGAAAATGGAAATAAAGAAATTAACAAACACGGAAGGAATTTATAACAATACTATTGTTTTCCGATACACCTTTATAGCATTTTTCAATCATAATCACCAAATCAATACTCATACTTTAACGATTCATATTTCATTACTGCATCCGAAGTTCCATACTTTTTCCAAATTTTACTGTGATATTTTCGAAAAAAAATTACCTCATAAAAAGCTATTTGGCTCTCCTCATTTAAGAGCTACAATTTCATTCAACAAAAATATCTCACTATTCACATTTCAGAAAGAGTGGAATGATGCGGCCTTTCCTCCGTATCGAAATATGCCGGATATTTGGCAAATTGATTTGTAATAAAATTTATGCGTACAATAGACAGGGGAGATATCAATCGGATAATAAAAAGCTGGGAAAAGGGTCTTAAATAATAGAACCCTGGGGGAGAGGAATACAGAGAAAAACGAAATTCCGTCAGAAATAAATGATTCCCTTCCTCCTAGCTTCTTTTTAGGCAATCCATGTTTCCATCGTTTCAAACAGATCTTTAAGTTATTTACAAAAATACTTTCAAATTTAACTTGAATTGAGTTAAAAATTATCTACTAAATGATAACTATGCGAATTCTTTTACTTAACCATACAGTGAACAATTGTTTTTTTTTTTTTTTGTTTTTTTTTTTTCAAATAAATGCTCTGTAAACCTATATAAATAAGTTCAAGGAATGCAGGTAACTTAATTTTAAAGATTTATTTTGTAATGAATTTTTCTCGGAATTTATTAATACAAAATATTAAATATTTGATTAAACTGTTTTCACTTAAAACTTTCCTTCTTTTGCTGAAAAGCATTAATGGTGAAATTAACTGAACTGAAAAACTAAAAACTACAAAAACTGAAAGTTTTTTTTTTTTTTTTTTTTTTTTTAACGTAAGGAATTATGTTGATTGCTTCCTGAAAATCGCAATAGCAAACTTTTAATATATATATTTTTTTAATTTGAAAAGTTTAAAAGTTATTTTAAGAATTTCTCACTTCCAAATTTCTTTTAAGTAGTCTGAGCATTATTATTCAAAATTAGAAATAATTTAATAAGGAAAACTCATACGACTTTCAGAAAATTTCAAAAGAAGGTGCATAACAGAATTATTCTTCTGAACTGCTGAGTAAAATTACTTCGTTCTCTTTTTTTATTTATTCACTGTTAATTTTAGAAGAAATAGCAAGTAAGTAATAAATAATTCACAGAATAATTAAGTATTGGAATAACTTGTCTCTTCATCTAAGAATTACATAAATTAAGCATAAATGAAATAGTAATTAAAATATGATGAGTTTAGTCTCTCAATTTTATAACGCAAAATACATCACGTTGAATAAAATGAAACTTAAAGCTGTATCATAATGAAAGCATTAATAACTTTAACAGCTGCTGAGGAATAGGCACAGCTGCAGTGACTTATCACTATCAATTCTGTCAAGTGGTCGACAGACATTCATTTCTTATAATTAAATTTGTGTCGTTATACGTTTTGCAAATAAATCATTGTCTTTTTTTAGAGTCATGACAATTTTAAATTGTTATGTATTTAAGTAGGGAAGACTAAATCTCCCTCAAGTGGTGACCCTAATTTTAATAATGCTGATTGCTTCATTATGTAGAAAAGAATGTTATCATTTTTAAATACCAAGTATCTTAAGTAAGAATCCAAGTAATTACTAGATCTTCTGGTAATCTGAGTTACATATGACTTTAACTCTTGATCATGATCCTGTTCTCTTGTGGAACAAAATGGCTCCAAAATAAAAATAAATATATCAGTTGAATTGGGTTGTGTTGTATTCAAAGTACCTGCTTTTCAAATAAGTGAATTGAAATTGCGGTTTTACAGAAATAATCTCAGTTTATTTCAACAGGAATTGTTTTGGAAAACATAAAACTTCAATGTGCTTTTTGGATAATGACTTATGTAAGTAACCTCATTCGTTCCCCTCCGCCCGATACTTCTTACGCACAATTAAAAGATAAAATAATGTAATGATACGCATAATCTGGAAATATTAAACCTAAAAGGATTACTGCAAGACTTTCAATTCGAATATAAAACAAATTTTATTGGAGATAAAAATACTGAATAATTAGTGTTCAAATGAGGATGCTTTTTAAAACACCTTTCATGCAGTATTTATCTGTCAATACAAGAAAGTTTGATTGTGAAAATGATATGGAGAAATACTCATTCAAAATTTCCTATCGTCTTAAAAAAGGTTTCTAAAAGTGGATATAATTCTACTTTTGCAAGGGGGTTGTTCATTTCCCTTTTAAAATTAGAACACATGTTTTTTTTTAGTAATAACATTAAGTGTAAAATATAATATCGGATACTCCAGGTTAAAGTAGCGCGAATATATAACTTTACCATTTAGTAATCTGTGGAAGATGATTCATCAGCTGCCAGAATTTAAATCTCCTGATATTACTTGAATTTTATTATTTTTTCGACATATCTCTAGATATATTTAATGTACCATAATGCATCTCGCTTAATATTAAGCTCCAATTCAATAAAAAAATTTGTGAATTTTTCAAATTTGAAGAAATGTTTTATAACTTTAATTTCTAAATTTTTGTCATAAAAATTAATTAATAGAAACTAATAAAATTTTTTTATGCAATACATATTTCCGGCGAATGTCTTCTTAAAAAGAATTAAACGAATTAGCGTTAATTAATCGAATCAACAAATGAAACGCAAAAATTACAGGAAAATTATAAAAATTATCACTTTTCTACATTTGTACATATTTAGACAGTTTCGAAGATTTTTTTTATTATATCCGAAGATTTTTATTTTATTATATATTTATTTTCATCAAAGTACCTGAGATTTTTAATTTGGAAATTTCACAATGTTAAGAATCAGTCAAGAAGAAAAGAAATGAAGATTGCAATAGAAGAATTTGTAATGATATGAAGGTAAGTATAAAAATGCTCCTCACAAATGAATTTACAGGTAAATAATCTTGTCACCAAGGCTTTTGGAGGACTTTAATCTTTTGCATTAGCACTGATTGCATAGATACGACAACAACAACAACACAGGTATATAAAGAGGGTTGCCAAGTAGCACATTCTGCTTGATTTTAACATTTTTTCGAATGCAAGCAATATGAAGCTTTTGGATACTTTCTTGGCGAACTGTACTGAATTTCTTAACAATTTTTAAATAAAGGAATAAAATCAGTTGGATTTTAAAAATTAAATTTTAATACTTGGCGAAAAAAATATTATTTAGCGAAAACTCGCAGTTTTCGATTTTCTTTGGGGTTGTAACTTGTAGGGTTGCAGCATAGTTACAAAAAAGAAAAAAGGCAAACTTTTTTCAGAAATGTATGTGTTTGTAATTTCGTAAACATTCACTTTAATTAATGCAAAGTTTATTTAATTATTTGTAAGAAGGGACACTGGAAACTGCTTGCAGTTTTCATTCTAACTGATCGGAAGAATGTACTTTAATTGATTATTTTTAAATCGCTTACATTCCTATCAGTCGCAGTGAATTAAATTAAACTGAATTTCAGAGAATGCTTCGAAACTAATTAAGAACTGCCTTAGCATTCTATTAATTAAGGTTTACTGAATGAAAGCTTTTCCTTGAAGATTACACAGAAGCTCAAAGTTAATTCTTCAGAATCCCACTAAGTGAAAATACTAGTACTTCGAAGAGTCTAGAAGTCACAACATCCTTAAAGAATAAGTATTTATTCAACGTTCAAAATGGGTTATTGCGAAAGAAGATTATACCTGCTATTGTTTGGTAATTTCACTGTGACTTCTAGCTTTTGTCATAATGTACCATTTTATAGGTACTTTCTCTAAGCGAATTTAATCCATATTGCAGTTTAAATTAAATAAACAAATAATCTTAAGAACTTATTTTATTTCGCAAACACTGGATCAAAAAATCAACTTATACTGTTGCTAAACGTTCATATTTCACTAACTGATTTTTTTTTTTGTTTCTCTTGTAAAAAGCGAAATGTGCAAATTTTTATATCAATTAAAATTTTCAAAGAAATTTAATTTACTTATATTTTCCAAATAATCAATTATTATATTTCGAAAATAAATAAGCAACTATTTTGATCAATATGTTCCTTAGTTAGAAATATGGAATCAAAATAATTAACTCATACTAACTCATAATTAACTCATACTCATACTGTTAAATATAATCATACGGACATATTAATTAGTAATATAATTGCATGGATAAAAAGACAGCCTTCTTTTTAAGAATTATGTAAGTTGACTAATGTAAATTTGAGAAACTTGATTTAAGATTTTGCATTTTTCCAGTTTAATTTTATGTATTGATCCAGTTTTCAGTGAAACATTTGAAACAGCTATGAAAAATATTAAACAGAAATGATTCCTTATTTAAAGTTAGTTAGATAATCAAAAATAAATTAATTAAAAATTAATCTTATTTAAAAACTACTATTATTTAAACATGTTTCTGAATTTAAATCATCATTCCTTTCTTCCTTTAGTGATTAAATTGATTTATCTACAATTTTTTCTTATTTGTTTAATCCAGTCACGCTGTACGTATTCAAGATCCAAGGCTAGTTATCTAGAAAATAAAACTCTATATGAAGAGCTAAAATATAAATAAATGAGCCAAAAATCAGTTGCATCCCTCTCCAGTGATGCCATGAACTTCATCCTTTCTGTATAACTTCCCATTTTAGCATTGACACTAATTTGGTATTATTAAGCATTAAACCACCAATGGATGAAAAATTTCTATCATGAGCCGGGTATTATCTCTGAAATCTTATACCATTTCATTACACTTAGCAATCTGACCGGGAAGAAAATTATGAAGTTGTCAAAATATATTTCAAAAATTATCTAGAAGATTTGTTATTTTTTCTCTTCCGAAAAAAGATTTTAATTTTTGGCATCCGGCATAAAAAACTTAATATTTATTTTATGTTATTTTTAGCAGTCTTCTTATATTTCTTGTGACAATCAATGTTTGATACAGGCATGACACAACTTTGAATTAATAATCTAATGCAGCGTTTCTGAACCTGTGGTACGCTACCCCCAGGGGTACCTAAATGATCTCAAGAAGTAGGCAGAAAGAAAAACATAATGATGGATATAGATATTTAATCTTGTATGATGGTGAGAGGGGGGGATGGTTTTCTTGGAGTAATGATGATACGTCAAGGGTACCACAAGTAAAAAAAAACAAACAACAACGCTGACTTAGCTTAAAAGACTTGCCAAAAAAGTGTGATTTTTTTATTTTATATAATTTATCATTTTTATTTTATTCAACGCTTATTTAAATATTCAGATCATGTAACTATTTCAAATAGAATCACCATGCATTAATTTAATTTCCCTTTATGTTAATTTAAATGTTTGAATACATAAAGAATTTATTTTAGAATTTATTTATGAATACACTCTGAGAAAAGTATTCATTAAGGCACAAATTCATAAAATAGACATGAAAGGAAATAATTTTTTTTTACAGTATCGTTGACAGAGGTTTTTCCCCAGAAATGCTTACAAAAATAACCGAAATTTTTGTGTTTGGAAACCTCAATTATATACTTGGCATTTTTTTTTTCGATGGATTCCTCTTAGGACGTCATCATTGCATATTTTTCATATTTAACACAGTAGCAGTTACTGACACTACCAACATTGGTTGAATAAAATATATACTTTTATTTTAAAGATAATCATTCAAATTCACTTATCAACGATGCTATTAAATAAATATTTATAATTCCATTTATACCTATATCTTGTGCTTATACTTCAACGAGTAATATATTTTTATCAGTTCTAAAGTTGAAGTATTTACTGTAGTGATTTTAATCATCACTTAATATTTTGCTTATTGGTTACAAATTACCTTATATCCAAGTCCAAATTAAAAAAGAAAGTCTTTTCTCATTTTTACATTGTGTTATGAAACATTTTTAGCAATATATTATGAGAAGTTATTAGCTGCTTATTTGAAGTATAGCGAGTAAGTTCTTCAGATAAAGTATTTCGTCTAAAAATATATGCTCATTAAGTAAGGTGTCCTTGCTTAATCTGGAGCATAGCTTACGCAAGCACTATGGCATTCATTCCGATTTCGCCCATTTATGATACATATTAAAGATTTGGAGTATAATATAAGGATTGCTAATGAAATTGGTTATTTTCCTTATATTTCTGTATCAGAAAATAATGTCATATAAAGTAATAATATCATGCACTCACTTTCAATTCTCTGTAGATGTAATTACAGAGAGCAGGAAGTTGCCTCTGATCCTTCAGTTATTGTCAGCATTGGAATGCAGAGAGCTACTTCTAACCTGTAAAAAAACAACAAATAATATTAGATAACCTGGTAAATCAATATAGTCAATTGAAATTTATATCTCATATCATATTATATTTTACTTAAATAGATATAACATTTCTTTCTATTTTTTAATGAATTCAAAAATTTCTCTTGAAACGAAACGAGATCTTGAAAAATATTCCTCTACATTTATAACTTATAAAAATTCTTTTACAACCACACTTATGACATTGATATTGCAACCAATTTTCTTCTATGAAATGTAAGTAAAGTGCTCAAAATATAATAATCGTACTTTTTTTTAGTTCTATGCGGCTGAATCAAGTTTGAGATAAAACACAATATTTTATAGTGAACTGAAAAATTAATGTCAATCGACCACAGGATTTTCTTTATAGAAAATAATTTAAATTATTGTCAAGGAAAAAGACACTTTATATAATGCATATACAAGAATAGTGCATGATGTTTTAATCTAAATGTCTTACTTTAAAGGAAATAAAATAAACGAAAGAATAAAGGAACAAAATACTGTCTCCCTAAAACATTGTTCCAAAAATGAATTTCTTTCCCAGGCAGAGCAGAACGATCGACAGACAGAAAGCCTCCCTCTCCCTTGCTTTAAGTACTAGTGAGTGACTTCGTTATCTGTAGTTGGAGCAGAGATCCGTTCTGGCCCCATCAGTGTGCACGTATTGTTTCGAAATTCTCTAACTACAAAGACAAGCGAACAGCATCCGTGATCTGCATTGCATCTCATAGCGTTTTAGACAACCATCAACATTCTTCTGGTATTTATTTACCCTCAGAATTATTACAGCTTTTGAATTCAAGACGAATGGACATTCAGATAATATTTAACATTCATCGAATATTAAATTCACGAATAAAGATGTGAATATTTATTCTTAGGAAAAAGGAAATATTTTTTTTCTTTCAAAAAAAATTCCAAAAATTTTTGCTTTTTATCTACACATATATCTGATAGTAAGAAAAAAAATATTAATTCTTTTATTAGTAACTAACTAAAAAAATATTTACATGAATATTTTTCATAATTTAATAAGCACTGATTTATTTTAAATTCCGCAATATTTTCGACTTTTTTGGATTTCGTTTCTTTCCCCAAAAGGAATTGTTTAGAATAATAATGCATCATTACGATGAGAATTACTTTCACACAGTTATTTAAATATTGTTGAATAGAGCATTACTTTTGACACTATTCAAGCACTTAAATCAAAATTTCAATTTTAATGACTTCTTGTTAAATTACACTTTTTTCAATAAGTTTGATCCTATGGAATTCATAGTTGTGATTATATTTCTAATCTGTCGTTCACATCTAGATGTATTATATGTTAATTTGATCAATTGTAAAATAAATACATGAAAAAAGATTGCACATTCCACCCAATAAAAAATGGAATACATATGGCATGCTTTAGTTTGATTCTTACTCCTCTTCAGAAATAATTCGCACATTTTTTTTCAATAGAATGTTATCAACAGAAGTTTAATAAGGCCTGCTTTCAAGACATATTATTATTATAATGCAAAATGCATATAAAAACAATAATTTATATTTTTATGAGGGGAAAAATAACAACTGAACTCTGCCTAATCTTATAAATAACACTAATTTTAGCATAAAACTAGATACACTCATATCCCATTTCATAAAATTTCTCCTTAGTGGTCATGGAAGTATTTAATAATAAACGATTTTAGTAATAGAATTTAAGGAACTCGCTAAGAACAATTAATTTCAGATTCTTTTGGATAACGAGAACTTACATTGTTTCCAATGAATAAACCGCCAGTAAAAATAAAGAGCTAAAATTAATCCTATATCATCTAGATGTTCTTAAAAGAAATGAAATATTTTAATTCAGAGCCCTGTTCATTAACAAAAACAGTCTTCACATTTAGTTTTGTTTCACCTCTGGATTTGATTTTGGTTAACAGCCAATTAAGTATAATTTTCATCTCAACTTTTCTAATTGGTGAAAGGAAGAGAAGAAAAAGAAATGTTATTGCTAATTTAAAGTATTACATATAAGTGGATTACCGTTTACAGATTCAAAAGTTCAATAAAGAGTATTGAATTTTAATTACAGATCTAGAATTTAACATAAAAAATTGGAATTGATGATGGATAAATGGGATTTAAATTTTTATTTTGTCTTTTCACACATTATTTGTGTAGATATGTATATGGGATTATTCGTAATAATTCACACAAACTTTTAATCAAATTCATCAAAAAAATTAGTCAAACTAACTAAATAAATAAATCAAATTTTATGTACGAGATAATGGTCGGAAATGTCTTCCGGGTGAGTTAGAGGCATACTATCGCAACCGCTGTAATCAGATATCCATATTAATAATTTAAAATTCCCAGAACAATAATTAGAATAATAGAAAGAACAATAATTTTGTAATACTGAGATGCTTATATACCCACGCAATGCTAAGTAATTAAGAAAAGTTCCTCAATCCACATATATATGTGCCTCTACTATGAAGTGTAAATATTTGTGATTTGCAAGAACTTGGCAATTGGATGTGATCACATTTTATCTGTGTGAAGATCTTTCACTTTTTATTTGGAAGTTTTTCTGCAATTTCCTGTATTATTTACCTTTGTTGGTTGAATTTCTGTGTAATTTTGATTAGATTCTATGATATGTACTCCCTCTAACAGTCTGTGTACCAAATTTTGAATCTTAATATGTCTTAAGATAAGTTTTCTTACAAAATGATTCATATATATGTTTAATTATATTTTTAAGAAAAGGTAGGTTTTAATTTCTACATTTAATAAACATATCCAATATTGTGTATGTTATCGATGATTTCCCAAAACAATATATGGAAACATAAGATGCACAAATATGCATAAATTCAAGCAACGCAAGATTTGTGAGCAAACCTAAGAATTCATCTCATTTGTTGTTGCATCAATTCTAAATTTAGAAGAAAATATTATCCTTTAAATATTTATGATAATATCTTGAATCTACTTTCCTTTAAGACCAATTTACGAAGTATCGCTTTTATAAACGAGTCGCCATTGATATGTATATTGCAATACATTTTTGATGGCGTATAACCTAGATTGAGTGAAACAGTGAAGATCTCCTCGCTCTCCCGTGGCAATGATGAAACTAATATGACATCAATTCATATTGTACCCCTCCAAACTAATTTCAGGCAAGATGTCAGCCTGCGTTTGAAACCAATCAAATGCCTCCGAAATATATCAGGTACAGTTCCTATCATTTCATTTGTGTGATGAAGGACTATAATGAGTCTGAAACTGTCTTCGTGGACCCACTGAAGTTAACGTATTGAGAAACACGGCATGAGAAAATTCAATGCTCGTCTTCAGAGTATCGTATAATAAATTGATTTCAGTCTCGTGATTCGAAGGATATATTCAAAGAGCCTGGGAGGGATTCAAATGTTAAATAAGCGAAGACCAATTGGAATTTGACTAGTAATTACTAATTAGGAGATTCTAATCTCGAATGATATGGATTTCTAAAGGGAATATTTTGATTTTATAGTTTTATAGCAACAGTTTCTACCAAGAGAATACAAATTGTAAACCATATATTAAATTCTTAATACACATTTAGAAAAGAACTTCTGCTGAAATTGCTTTAACATTTTAAGAAAACAGTTTTTGTTTTTCTTTTAACAGTTGTGATAAGCATTAATATTTTAATGAAATATTGAGGAAATGACGGATAATTTCGATTTGAAAAATAATAAATTTTTATTGTATTACAGTTCTAGAAATGAGATTTGTCTTATCAACCGGCGTAAGAAAAATTAATGCAGCTAATGATACAAATTATTAACTAGAATATTTTGATCATTACCGTATGAGTCACGAAATTGGTTGGATTTCAGCATACAGGAGTTGGTTTAGCGTTTTAAAATGAAATTCAACAAATAAAATGTCGATGAGTTTAATAAATTCTGTAACTTTTAAAATCAAGTTTACAAGTATAATTATTTATATTTAGCTATTATTTATGGTGTTTATTTATAAAATATCTAAAATAATAATTTGAGAAATCTCTAAAAACGTTTTTCTATTATCAAGTTTACAAAGAAATTAAAAGCAACATCATAAACATAGAAAATACTACTTAAAGAAATGTAAAAAAAACTCAGTAATAATTCATTAATAAGCTCTAAAATATTTATCATCTATGGCCATTATTGTATTTATTATAAACGAAGGATATTGTAAGAAAATAATTATACAGGCGAGAAGGAAGAATTATCATTGTTGTCGGAATATGGAGATTGAATTTTTGTAACAAAATTTACATAGATAACGCAAAAAAAATAAAAAAATAAAACAAAAATGCCCAGATAAGCACAGTTATCTGGCACAGTATTATTATACATACAACTTTATTTTTATTAGTCATTAGAATTGTCATTTATTGATGGCCTAACCATGATTCTTGAAAGTTGTTTTTGTATTTTACTTAAATGAAGTGAATAGAACTTTTAACTAAAAACAAAACTTTTAGAAAAGAGAATTCTTATTAATTTTTTAAACCCTTCGCAAACGTATAAAGATAAAAAAAAATATATAATTTTTTGAAAAGTTAAAGAGTAGATATGACCATAAAAATAAATTTAAAAATTACTAAATGCAAAAAATGTATGTATTATGGAGTATGATAGCTAAGAATTAAATGAGCAAGCTTTCCATTTTTTACGAAATAAAATTTCTCATTTATTTTTTAGTTGAGTAGTTTCAAGTTTTTTTGGAAATATGACAGTATTGCTATAAGAATGTGATGGGACTCAAGATTATCTACAAGTAAACCTTTTATGTAAAGGCATTAAAATTGTTTTACCTATTTTTTTAAAAGTCAGTACTCGTACAACACAATTATAATGTATTCTTCTGCTTACAAATTGGAAGGATGCTGAATGCGGATTTCAATGTCTGCCCCGCAAGTGATGTTCATCTGCTTATCCTTTAATCAACCTAATGGACATTATTTTCCTGTCTGGTATATCCTTATATGATACCACAAATTTAACAGCTGGACTTATTGTTGATTAAGAAGTCGAAGGAAGAAATAAAAAAGTAAACTCCACGATAAATCCCACAAGTAACCCCTCGTCAAAAAGGTCTGCAGATTTCATCTTCCATTGACTCGAAAAGTTTCAAAGGCCTTTACTTGCTTCTCCATTAAGACTTATATTTAAAAAGGATATTTCGACATCAATTCCTTCACTAAATCAAAAGTTATATCTTTTTAAAAAAATCCCTACATTGTTAAAATTGCATGAAGAAAAGGCAAATTCATTTCAAGAGGAGCTCTGGTTTCATCAAAGAAGGAGATTATAAAGAACGTTTACCAATCATAAATTTTCTGTTTGAATAGAGGTGCACTACATTATTTCCCTGGGGCAATCAATTTTATCCTAAAATAGGAAGAGGGAATATGTTTTAACAATGAAACTCAATCACATATTCATTTTAATCGTTTTGTCTGCATACTTATAACTTAACAAATCAATTAGAAGAAACAACCTTTTTAATTTTAAACTTTTGATAAATTATTAAGTACTAGTAATTCCCCCTATCTCAAAATAAATAACATATCATAACGAATTCAATTTCCAGCATTTTATGATATCTTGAAATTTTAATTAAAAGTTATTTTATGGGGGTTTAACCCAAAACTTTTCTGATAGTGGAATTTAATTTTAAATATCGAATTTCATAGAAACGAAAGAGAAATACATCAAATGTTTAAATATAATTAGAAATTCTGAAATTAAAAGGAAGAAAGAATTTTAAAAGTGTAGTAATTTTACCTGTCTATTTTATTCTTTTTAAATTCCGGTGGATTCTATTTGATTGTAAAAATGCTGTAATTACAATAAACATTTTTTTTCTTGAGAGATGACTAAACGCTGATTTGATGGAAATGTCTAAATTTTGAGATGGATTTAAAACCTAATTATGCAGAAGAGATGCCCGACCTGTGGTGCCAAATCTGTCTTTTCGAGTCAAAAATCCTCATAGCGAAGAACTTTGCCAAGTAGAGATGCCAGCTTAGACATCAACGCCGTCACTTTATTAACTTTATATATCTTCAAAATGGGTAATAAACATAGCCAAACATGTTAAATAATTGCCAAACATTTTACTGCGTTATTGCCTGATTTGATATCTCAGGAAAAATTCGGATAGTTCTTTGAATCACGAGAAGATGACGAGGGCAACCACACTCTGCAATATTTAACACCATGACAGTGGGAGGGCACTGGACTCACCTTAGCTTCAATCAGGTTCTCAGATATGAGGGAGTGCTGTGAAATCAGGACTTAAACATAAATGAAATCTCACATGCTTCCTAGATCAACACTGATCCAACAAAAGCAACTGCAGTTTGCATAATTTACAGGAATTTCTAAATTTTCCTAATCTCGATAAATTATATTAAGCTTTTAAAACGGCATTATTCAATTTATAAGGTGAGGTCATAAATTGCAATTAATAATTATTATAAATCAGCAATTAGTTTTTAAGCTGTCTGTTATTCCATAATTATTTTTCACATTTGTCAAATCCTTTTCATATTTGCAATTTCGTCTAATTTTGACATTTGAGCATTTAAAATATCAATAATAACGTCATATTTGAACATTTTCTTAAAAAAAATATTTAAAAATTGCATTCAGTTTTCAGGCTATTTAGTTTTAATTAGATTTTATGCACTCTAGAAAAGTAAAGAAATTTGAGAAAAAATCGAACCTCTAATAGAACGAATTGTAAACACTAAAGAAAGGTAAAATACGAATTAAAATAAAAATACATCAAGTCGATTTGATATTTTAAAATTTAAAATACGAAGAATAATTCTTTCGGGGGTTTTAATGTGTTTTTAAATATTTAACTAATTTATATAATTCTAGTGATGTGATAGTTTTAATATTGTGAATAAAAACCTCGTTGCGTTATGTATTAATATTTAAAATCAGTAATATAAATAAAAATACATTAAGAAATATACCATTGAAAAATATAAGTCAAAATATAATAAAAATAGAAATTTTAACTTACGTAAAAAATTAAAAATCAAGGAAAATTTGTAAATAATATTTTAACCTAAAATACTACTCATGATTACATTTTCCCATATTTACTTTTTATAAATATTCAGCATATATAATATTAAACAGTTTATTAAATATTTTCATTTTTTATTTTTAATTAAAAGTATGAAAATTTTAATAATTTAACCAATCATTTAAATGTTAATTAAAATTAACTATTTAAACATAAAACCCTTTCTCGCATTCATATGAATTTACAGAAATAAGATTGAAAAAAAATTTATAGTGTAGGATTAAAACCTAAACGCCCATTTATAAAGGTCGTTCCCAAGTAATTTGGCAAGTCTCAACAATTTATTAAATTCTTACTTGTGCGCAATATATTTGACGCAAAAAAATAAAAGATTTCAGTGAAATTCTTATTTATTCATCGATCAAGTAAAATAACGGCCCTCACCGCTCCAAATTTCTCACATCTTGCGTAGCTATTATATTGATCACGATATCGTCGAACACTTTGCGTCACGAAGTTTGTACCATGTGACTTGAACATGTAACAATCATTATTCAGAAAAGTTTTCAAGCATTTGCTCCTTTACTTCCTAAGTTTAATAGCAGATTTGTTTGAAACAATCACTGTTCTTGTTCTATCGCTGTAAGAAAGTTTCGCAGCTGAAACTAATGAGAAGTATTGATCGCGTCATTAATGCAAGAGGTGGATTCTATGAATAATTAAGCTGCATGAGACACGCATTTTCTTTCCAAATTTGCTACTTCACTGGCTGATTCTGTTTGGTATATTAAAATAATTTGCCAATCATTCTTTCATTCACCATCTTAAACACTGAAAGTGTAAAGAGCAAAATTCTCCGAGGCATGCCCAAAATTTAGTAATGTAGCCGTCAGCTGTTGCACTACTGTTTAAAATACCTAATTCTATTTTCCTCAAAAGGGATATTTTATGGTCACTAAGGAAGTTCTTTAATTTCTCAATTATCAGTTTCCCCCAGTTGAGTTTCTCCAATATTATAGTACCCTTAATTTGAAAGTGACAAATTCTCAGACTTCAATAAACATACACTCAGTGCCTGTTCTAAATATAATGAGAATGTGGAAATATCTGTCTTTCATACCAGTTTTCAAAGAAAAATAACCGAAATATGAAATTAATAAAACGTTAACAAATATTTTTAAGTTATTATAACTGAGTAATTATTATTTTCAGTTATAGTTATAACTTATAGTTCATAAGTTAAGGTTCATAGTTATTATAACTTATAGTTCATAAGTTATAATAACTGAGTAATATACGTCTTATAGCTGAGTAATTATACTTTTCCCGAAAAACTTATACTTTTAATAAAATTATACTTTTCATGAAATGGACTTTTCTTATATTATAGTTTAAATACGTATCTTAGCTGTAATTTTTAGAATAAACATTTACATTTTAATGAATCATGTACACGCGAACAAAATGACAGAATAAAGATCTCTATCATTCTAGTTTTCCAGGAAATTAATTTATTTTCAGAGAATTGGTGAAAACTTTTCCCTACTAGGACTTTAAAATCAAGCTTCTTAATCATTGTAGAATAAAACAAAAACCAAAATTCTTTAATGGTTCCATTACCGATTTCTCAAGAAGAATCTCTTTAAAATTATTCTTAAAAGTAAAAACTATTATTTTCAGAATAATTAATATTTTGGTTTCAAATAATAATATATGAAGGCCTTTATTAATTTAAACATCAAAGGACAAACATTTCTACTAATTAATTTAAATAACATTATATTCTAAAATTATAAAATGTAATTTATTAATTTATATAGCAAAAGAAACGCATTTCCTAACTTATTCTCATTTGATCAATAAGCAAAATATTACTCTGATTAAAAAAACTGCTTACTTGCCAAAAAAATATACATTTCAAAACATATTTCTCTTCATCGTAGGTTATTAAATATAAATAGCTGGTTGATTGTGAAAAAATAAGCCATTCAATCATTTATCAAATCAAATGTTCTTAAATGTATAATCAAATTTCTTAATTCATATTTCATAAAATTTTATTCCGGCAATTTCTGGAAAAAAAAATCAAACTTAAAAGAAATCTTTATCAATATAATTTAAGTGCATATGAACGATTTGCGTGGCGTTATATTTAAGAACAGAGCTTCTATTCTGAAAATCCTATTACCAAGCCATTTATTTCAATTATTGTTAAATAGCTATCTCATCTTCTTAAAAATGCAGCTCTTCAGAATTAAAAAATTATATATACAGATTTTTCTTTCTTCAAGATTCAAATAAAAAATTGTTAGGAAATGATTTTGCTATTTTTATTATCAATGGAAGACTTTCCTTTGAGTATATGTTTGAAAAAATTGTACAAGTACTCGATAAATTAAATTTCCCTTAAAAACTTCAACCCTATTTATAAAAACATGATAAAAAAGTAGCTTTACTTGCTTCGTTTTAAGCTTCTTTTTTATTGAATCATGAAAAGTATTAGATAATTAATATTTTAAGGACTATTTTTTCGAAAGAAAATATATCTAATAACTGGTGATGTTTAATTACTATGAGTTCAAGTAAATTATTTAAATAAAACATTCGAAAAATACGCAATTATTAGATTATAAGTAATCTAACTTAAACTCTTAACTTCATTTTGGTAATAATATCGAATATTTATTTTTTTATTTGTTGATTCTTCTTTTATATAAAATGAGAATAATTTATTTATTACTTTTAATTTGAAAATGGCCTTCTATACTGATCATAGTCATAAAATATAAAGTCAGGCATTTTTATGTGTTTGGAATAAGTTTTTTTTATAAGCATTATTTGCGCAGTCTTCAAAGGGAGGTTCACCTTCATGTGTAGTAGTTGTTCTCAAAATCCATTCACTTTATACTTATTCAAAAAAAAATTTCAAAAAAAGAATGCTTGCAAAATTTTACAATTCCTTGAATACTTTACATACATAGCGAAAAAATTAAAATGATCTCAAGATTATTTATCTTAAAAAAGAGAAGAATGAATTAACGATAAAAACTCGTCAGTAATATTGGGCAAAAATTAAATAAAAATCTTGTAACAATATGAATTTTTTAAAAAACTTTATCTATATAATCTAATTTTAAAAACTGGTAATTTATTGTATTTTTAGCTTTAGCATTTTTTTCAGTTATATATTAATTACATGAAATTAATTTTCATTGAAATATCAGAAATCTAAATCCTGTAAAAATTATTTTCAGTATTGCATTTGATCATTTTTTTCTGTTTTAAAAGCTCGTTTATGAGGTAACTATTAGTTCATACCAAGCAATATCAAATATTCTACAGTTTATTTCGCATTTTGTTTTACAATTAAAAAACTATTACCAATTCATTAAAACATTATTCTTTTAAATTTGTCTTCAACATAGTGCATTTTTTTCCTCAGTATTTATTAATCAAGTTATAAAGGTCTAGTTCGTTCAGTTCTCAACTATTGCAAGATATGATTTGTACATCACCCATATTTTATGCATAAAATATAATTTTAAGAGTGTAAATAAAGTATAAATTTCTGCATAGAATTTAAACTAATATTAAAATATCCGAATTACTATTCTATGACATTAATTAAGATAATATAAGAAATCTGATACTAAGTAATAAAATAATGTCTGCTAAACTTTCATGAGAATTTCTGACGCTTATGAAACTTAAGATCCGTCTGAAAGTATAAACATTATAAAAAAGTAAGTATAAAATAATGTATGTATATAAATTTTGATATATCTATAGACTTTAAAATTAAACTAAGAAAAGCCGAATTTCTTCTTCATAAAATTAAAACATGATTTGTTAAGGGAAACAGTGGTATGTAGAAATTGAATTGCTAGTATACATAAAGTAATAGGTCGCACTTTTGACAATCATATTTCCCTAGGGTATAAAAATAGATTCACAAAACAATACATTTTATGATTTACTGTACAGAATATGGACTGCTGATGTTCAAGACAATTTTTTTTCAAATATATCAATCACTTTTAGACATTACATTCAGAATACTTTAATCTTATCTCGTAGCACTGCTAATTTGACTTGATACTTAATATAGCATATGTTTGATCCGTCAGCGTCAAATGACTTCTCACTGATGTTCTCATTACTCGACCATTATTCATATGACCTGACAATCATATAAAAGGTACAGTAGCAATTGCTTCACTCTCTTACCTATGACATTCTCTAACAAAATGCACAATGAATTTCAAAATTTAATTTACCAGGCACATTTTAATGTATGGAATCAATTCGCCGTCGCACGAGAAGAGCACTTGCGCATGCCATGTAATATTTAACTGCACACTCTTATGCCGTGAAGTGACGCTTCCTGCGAAATGTGCATTAATTTTCAAATTTAAGTTGACTTTTACATGTATCATATAAGCTTGAATTAATGTCTTCAGTAGAATCCGAAATAGCCGCATTACAGCTTCGGAAATGTGACATTAATCTATTCTAATCTGATCATAATCATTTGATATCTTATCATAGTCGTACTCAAAAGTTTACTTGCGTCAAACTTGAAAATTTCTGCTTTCATTATCCAAGAATTGATATTCCACTCTTTTATTCGAGTAAAATAAATTCCTTTAGATACAAATTTCTATAAGATGAAAATAGAACAAAATGCAATTGCATTTGTACAATAAAGAAAACAGGTGTTTGTAAACAGAACTGAATTATTTGTTTAACATACTCAGTTTCAGTCTTTATTCCCTTATCTAACACATGCAAACTCAGTATTTATTTCGAATTCTAAAAATCGGTAGTAAAAAATAAAATAACTTTGTGTTTTACTCTTGTGAGCTGTTCATTCTTTCAGTTGTCTGCTGTCGGAATTTCTGGTTAAGACTGAATAAGAAGTTATGTTCGCGAAAAAGAAACCGGTTTGCAATGCAATTGTTTTTTCTCGTCACATTAAATTTAAAATGGAATTTCTATTTCGTTTGAAAGTTTTACTATGAATAAAGAAAATATAAATTCGTTTATTCATTTTATTTTGCATAGCAGTAATTTAATTTAATTATTTCGCAAATGAAATAAAATGTGTGTTTCATAAAAATGGATTATATTTTCCATTTCTCGATCGACGAAATGCAGGGCTTCTTTACTATTAACTTTTTATTTTATATATGTATTTATTTTCATTCTTTTATTTTTAACATTGCAACTTTGAAAAGTAAATTTCCAGTATTAAGAAAGAAAATTTTAAGTTTAAGAAAATTATAATATATAAATTCGCAATAATGTATTTAAAAAATGCAAATGGAATTTTAAAATTAAGAAAAATGAATTCGAAATTTTCATTCAGATATTTAAATCCATTCTTAATTAATTAAGAATTATTTTTAATTAGTTAACTCAAAGGAAATTAATCACAAAGAAGAGCCTCGTTGCTCGATTCATGGCATGATAACCAAAAAAGGGCTACCATCGAACTACCTTAGCGTTTTGGGTGATCTAATTATCAAACTGCAAAACCAATTAAAACTGGCACTGCGGTGAACGCAAAATAACCCCTTTACGGTCCCAAGCTTCTCCCTTCACTTAAGAGGCATGATCCGCCACTGGAGTGGAAGTAACTCAACCATTATTATTCTATCCATCAGGTAAGCGAGAACCTGTTTATTAATACGATAACTTCTCATCTTCATACCTCACCCTTTATTCATCATAATAAAATAATGTAAACCCAAATTTTATGTTTCAGCATACTAATATGTAGTTATTTCGAGAACACGGAAGATGTTTAACAGAACAGAAACTTTAATCCATACCGAGAAACCTAGACACTTCATACAAAGAGCAACTGCGATATGCACTTTTATCGAAAATAATCAGTAAAATACAGAAAAATTATCGCTCATTTAAATCGTTTCATGTTTGTAAAGAATGTATGGTTGATTATTCGTTTATTTTCTAATGACTAGAGACTTCTGAAATTCACAATACAATAGCTGAATATTTTCAGAACTTAATATTATTTTAATTTCTGAAATATATTTGGTTCGGATTGATTACGACAAACTCTATTTCAAATTGTATACAATATGACTACAAGATGATTTAAAAATTATAATGATGAAATATAATACATATTAAAGATTAAAACGTACAGAATAATGTAAATTTAAATGTGTTTTTAAAAAGCACATTTTTAATAGTGTAAAAAAGGAAACAAACTTTATATCAAAAATTTGGAAGGCAAAGCAAAAATCTTAAAGTGGAAGGAAGCTATATAAGAAAAGTAAGCCATGATGAACATGAAAAAAAGGAAATTCTTAAGCCTTCATTAAAAATAGTTGATTGGAAAAGTAAAGAATATTAAGTTTTTTAGAATACTTAAGATTTTTGTTAATATTTTTATTTTTATTTTGTATTTCAGATTTTATTTTTTAAAAATATTATTTCAACATTTTAATATCTCTGAAAAATACTTTTTCAACATAACAACTGATGATATTATTCACGTTTTCATAATATTCAAGTTCATTATAAAAGACATTTTTTAAAAAATAAACTAAACGATTCTTGATTTGTTGAGATTAGAAACAGAAATAATAATGAGGAAATAATAAGGAAAAAAGCAAAAAAATTCCAATAGACTCATTATTAAAGATGTCTTTATAAAATTTACCAACTATGAATATAAAAATTAAATACCCCCCATAGCATTTGATAAATGCATTAAAAAGAGTTTAGATATTATTTGTTTGAAATTTCAAAATCATTAAGAACAGAAAAAAAACTGATAAAATTCAGACTAATATGGAAAGTTTGATTTAAAAAATGATAAAAAGTTAGAGAATATAATATACAGATCACCAGAAAAAGCACACAGAAATTAAAAATGGGACTATTGATAAATCGAAGACAGTTTTAAATGAAATGTATTTTATAATACCATACTTGGCAACAAAATGTTTATTGATCCTTTATACTTTTTTATTATTATTATAGCCCCTGACTCATTTTTTGGCCGTTATGACACTGATTTCTAGGAAACCATTACTTCAAAGAAAGGGTGAAATATTTATCTATAAATGACATCTAGACGTCTATAATAAAATAGACTTTTAACACGCAAGGGAAATAAACGGCGCAGTTTATTTCTTCTGTCTACACGCAGTTTCCAAATCAACTGATTTGATGAAAAGTGAGAACTTCAAACATAAACGCCCACTTTTTCTTCAAATGGTGACACAATTAAACCATGGCCAACACTAAAACGAGCCCTGCTGCTCTAGACAGAATTGCAACTAGTAATATTAAACGCTACGATACATTTTATATAAAATTACGCTTCAATAACTGCGATTCGAGAGATGGTCTTAACCAAAGTTCACGCAAGGCTTCCTTTAACCTAGTTACGAAGGGGTAACTAAATTATCTTTCGTTAGAGCACAGTTAAGCAGAAACTGCAACGAAGGCGTAGCCTTGGGGGAATTGGATTAGGCTAGAACCCTCTCTTATACTATATAAAACGAATCTACACGGCCCTCGTTAGTTCAGATATTAGTTCGATCAGAAGCAACAGAGATTTAGAACCAATAGTTTTGATGCTTGGTTCTTATCCCCCAAAAAATGTTATGGTTCAAAGGTTTTTATATATCGAAGAAGGATAAGGATTACTTTGACAAGCGACCGCTGACTTTTGCCACAGTTTAAAAAAGTATAAAAATTACTACTTATTTTAAACCGTGGAAGCATAGACCTAATCCGAAAAGATTAAACTGGTATTATTTAAGTCGTCATATCTTGAGCTTACTTTAATAGTCTACTATTTGGGGATAGGATATAGATATCAAATTGGGAAAAAACATTTTTTTTTCGACTTCTTATGTCTGAAGAAGGGATTTGAAAGAGGATTAAAAACAAAATGCTGCGCAGTGTTTTATCAGATAAAATCTGAAGCGGTTTCCAAAATAATGCATTTTATTTTTCCATCGGTGATGTGAATCTATGTGGTCCATAGATATCATCATTTTATACCAAGGAAAACATTGTTTGTTTTGTGTGAAATTATAGGATCTTATCAAACAAAATAATAAAAGTAGAAGTACTCGCTACTAAAAACGTACTAACTTACTAAAAAATATAAGAAAAGAGCAATCATTTAAACGAATAACTAAAATGGTACTTATTTATATATTAAATAATACTAGTAACATGAAATATCAAAGACAACTCAAGTTAATACATAATACATAGAAAGCTACTAATACATCTGAGGTGAATAATGTAGTAAGTGGTTTAACCCGGTGGCTTACCAGTCGTTTCCTCTAATAAGATGACACCTTTCATTACGAGAATGTGTTACCATATTGATTCAATTAAGAATATATAAGTTTAAAATGCTATAATTAGATGCAGTATGATGCATGCCCATTAATGGGTTAATACTGTAGAAAGAGGTGCAGGAAAGACATAAAATTAAATTAAATAACTTATATTTTATCGCAAGGTTTCGTTACACACAAAATAGGTTAATTGCATTTAAATCTGTACAACTAACTAACTGAAAAATCTTAAACTATACTACAAATATATTATCTCATAATTATGGCTACATAAATGGACATATCTGTCAACAAGAGTTATGATTGGCTATAGTTTAAAGTGATAGTATAAATGCAGTTTATCATTTACCAGACATATGGATTTTAATATAAATGTTGAAACTCTTTCCACGAGCAAAATACATAGTGGGAGTTAATATATATAACTATTATTAACGATGGTACTCATATTCTTAGAACAGAGTTTGGATTCAGAATTATATTCACCGAATTGATTAATTTATAAATGAAATTCCGGCGAGTCCGTTTGCAATTATAATTGATCAGAGGAGGTGTGAACAAGATATATAGTTCTTTAAACATTTATTAGCAACCATAAGCATCGATTAAAATTATAAATGTTCCGCTTGGGTTAATTTTAAAACAAAATTGATTAATTACTTAGAAGACACACTATCATGAAAATATTTGATAATTAAATAAGCATATGATGTCATACTCCGATTTAACGCGAGTTACTGTTGAGGTTGATCTTAAACATAGACTTTATTTGTATTTTTTCTGTTGCAAACAACATATGAATACATTTTACACTGATCGGATCTTTCTCAACTATTTTGAGACCAAAGTAAGAAATTGGAAAATACGTAGGATGCATTTCTAACTCGGCTCTGAAAATTCTTTTTAAGACATATATGATGAAATATCAGATTATATTCAAGCTAGCCTATAGCGAAATATTAGAAAAAAGGATAAATTTCAGATAAGATCAAAAATATGGTGGGAAATAAATTTGCAAAATAAATTGAAACAGTCACTAGACTTTCTATTCCATAGCTAATCTCTTTGTTGATGCTATTATTTTGATACTTTGTTTGATCCCTGTTGGCTTCACTCAAACTTCTCATAATATATAGCTAGCTTATTGATCATATTGAAATGTGATGTCTGAATTATGAATGGATAGTTGAATATAAACTATTTTCCGCAGAAATTCATCTCACTATGTGGGGGTTTATTTGCTTTTTGTTCTTTATGTTATAAGGCTGGCAGATAATTTATCATTTACTTCGAAAAATCTAAAAGATTTTAAATTGAATCTTAACAATTTTAAACATTGAAATTTCATTTTCTTTAGAGAAAACGAATTTCGTTGCCTAACATTTATGAACGTTTATAAAAGGATTATACATTTAATCTTGGCAAATGTAAATACTCCATTTTATTTTTCAAACAAAACGAATTCCATTACATAACATTTATAAGCTGATTTTCAGCTCATTAATCTCTTTCGAGTCCCTCGTAACATTCGACAAATAAGGAAAGGACTTTTAAACCATTTTCCGTCACATCCATCTGATACACGGCTCAAAGATAATACTTTAAGTGCAGGATATATTTACCCCATTTAATCCCAGATATGGATATGACAGAAATGGGTGTATTACGAAATTGCTAAAATACAGAGAACCTCGTTTAATTCGAAGTTCCAAGCATCATAATAATTCAATTTACACAAAAATTTGAAAAAGGAAGGCAAAAAATGTGTACTACAAGTAAATCAACAATAATAGTAATAAAGAATTATTTTTAATATTTAACGGTTTAAATAAATAATAAAGTGATTTTAATAAATGAAATATTAAAAATTATAATTTAAAATGTTTTAGCAATATAAAAGCGTTAATTTCTATAAATAAATAATTTTAACCAATAAACATTGTACACCATTATAAATACCAGAAATATGCTATAAGATTTCAAATAAAAAGAATAATTTATTATCTTTTTTTTAAAAGGGAGAACTTTCTTTGTCTCTATTAAATGCACCTAACACACTAATAACAAAAAAAGCATTTAAATGCAATAACAAGTTTAAAAAACATTCATTTGCAATCATTGAAGACAAAAAGCATTTAAATGCAATAATACGCTTAAAAACATTCATTTGCAATCACTGAAGGCATAAAATATGAATGTATACATATATATTTAAGAAAAAAGTAAGTATTAAGTAAGTTTTTAATTTCGACATTGTATTAATCAAAATGGATTCGAAAGAAAAATGTATCAACATCATATTAACAAGAAATACAAGGAGTAGGAAAAAGCTCAAATTACTGTATAGTTAGAAAATAAAACTTTCAAATTAGAAGAGCAACATTGTATTTAGTTACTTATGCACTTTAGTTCTGCAGGCATTACGTACGTATCAGACATAAATAAAAGATTTTATATGAATTCTGCGTTAGTCAATTGGTAAAGTTTGAAAATCAGAGTAAGCCCGTTTTGAAAACATGAATAAATACTGAAAGTTATGAAAATAATGTTTAAAAAAGTTCGATTTTTCATAAAAGAACTTATAACATCGCCTTAAAAGTTGTATAAAAGTTGTGATTTTTAATTTAATGGAAATACTCCATTAATTGTCATTTCTAAGAGGAAACATAGCAAAACTTTTCTGACTTCATTTTTAAATGACTCTGATTTAACATTTAGATGAATTCTCAAAATATCCATTTTAAACGGACCTTCTAGGGGGATAACAACTATCTGTTCTTCTGCTTTGAGAGCCATTGATAGATAAAATATGAGTTATTTTTCAACTGTCGATGACACTCTATGCTCGTTCTTCTCCATTAGATATAAATCAAATGATTGCACATGTTTCGTTGCAATAACACAAGGATGTAAATTATTTTGTAATTTGATTAGATGGCAAACAAATTGTTCCAGTGAAGAGATTGAATTTATAAATTATTTCCACTCGTTGCCTGGACAATATCTGGTTATGATATCGTAATTAACAAAGAATTTAGTTATCACATATAAGGTATTGAAATAATTGAATATTGTTAAAATAGCAATAAGATAGGTTCATTCTACAGGTTAGAATTATTTATAGAAACTTATTAATGTCGTGAAGGGAATGTAATTTTTACCAGTCAGTAAGCAGAAGAAAAATTCTGCGTTGAAATATTTGCATAGCCCATGAGGAGAAGGTAAGTACTTAAAAAAAATTATTCAGACCAAAATAACAGTAATGAAATTGCAATTTCGTTTCTTTTTTTTCCCCAAGCCACAAGACGGTGAAAACATTTCATTAAAACAACTAATTTTCTCAATTACATCGAGAGATTTATGTTTCAATCTTTTCAAACTTCCGTGCTAATTTTCTACGACAGAATGTAAGAAAATGCAACCTGTCAACAAGATGGAGGTTTTTCGCTCTTCCATTTATGAAACATTAGAAGCGAGCCATTCCACGCGTTGCGAAGAATGCTCTGCAGTATCTAAACAAGTGTAGCATTTATCTTAAATTTATTTCTTGTTCTTTATTCAAACTGGCACAGATAAAGATAAGCGTTTCCGCTTTACTACAGATTGCTCTGATCACGTATCACGATTTCGTCGAAGAATGATCTCTATTAAAGGAAGTACTTTGGTAATATCGCTTTTGCAAAAAAATAAAACTACCGCAGAGTTCTTCGAGAGATAATAAAAATATTTTTTCTGGATTTTTCTAATGCAACTGAATGCGCTTTAAAGCAAAAAAAAAAAAAAAAAAAAAAAAAAAAAAGAGGAGTGTTGTATTAAAGTAAAATAAGTACTCTAAATCGGTTGTCGGAGTCTCAGTACTTATTTATAAAATATGCTTTGAAGATTTGAATGTATTTTTTACTGCGTTATATAAAGAATGAGACATTAGGAAAATAGGTCTTGTTAATGTTGGGTAGCTATTCTAACCCTGCTTGGTACCTATTTTTATTAAGTAAAATTATTTAAATGGAAATAAAAATATTAAGGAATTAGCTTTAAATTTTAATGATAATTTATAACATCTTTAGTATCTTTAGAGTTTGCTGCAATTACTTGATTAGAAGTATAAATTGCTTAATTAAATATGTTTTTAAAATGTGGGCTCTCGCAAAGAACTGTAAAGTGATTTTTTTAAAGTCATATGATGATAAGATGTATTTCCATTGATCCGCATCGATTCTTAAAGTCCATTGTCAAAAATCTGTCTAACTGTCGCATATGGGGTGAAACAATGGAACAAAAGGTGGTTTCGGTTTCGTGAGAGATTCAATACATAGATGCTAAGCAGAAGACACAGTATGGACAGTGACGTCAACGGAAAAACTGTTCGTGTTTTGATAAATACCATCGTAGTTATTTTCAGTATCATGCTATCTAGCTCAGCCCTTCTTCAAATTAAAAAAAAAAAACTGCTTCAACCCTTTTAAATTTCGTACTGTGAAGATCACGTTTAAAAAAAAATGGTTATACTACTGCAGCTATAACTGTGTTAGCTAGACTATTGTTCATTGACATCACTCTTAACTTCGATACCATAATTTGAATTCCTCCAATAGTATACTCGCTAAAATATCATAACTATTTTTATTATCCTTCTGAATATTGACAGTTAAAACAGTGAGCGGTGCCAACTTCAGATTAAAGGAATTTTTTAAATGTTACGACATTTTGCAGTTTATTAGACTTTCTACTTTCAAAGAAGATTACTTCTTGTTGTACAAAAATCTCCTCAAAAGGTTCATTCCTTAATATAAAATTATTTAAGGTAAAGCGTTTTTTCAACTAAATAATCTTCCCTAAGAGAGCACGAATGAAATAGTCTCCTTCATTTCAGCGAATTTTTCGTTTTTGTTCAGCGTGCTTGAAAAAGAGAGAATCTCCAGATCCGAAAAATGTTTTATATCGTTATATTTATTTAAGTAAATACACTTCTCTAATCATTTGAATCTCTTTTAATCATTGAAGAATCAATAGCATTGTTCATAACTGATTTAAGTCATTTTAATATACCAAAAACCGGTATTTGTGTAAAGACATTACCATTTTTCTTTTGCTTTGAATGCTTTAATCTACTTGTGAATTACATCTAATTTCTTAAAAAGCGTCTTTTCCTAATTTATTATTTTTATCAAAAGATACATTTAATGGAACTGCAGCTTATTTTAAATTAAATGCTTCATATTAAAAGAAATCTAAGCGCTTTCATTTCCTCAGTTAATGATATACTTTTCTTTTGAAATCTATAAAATAATAACTATAGCTTTTAAAGAAATCTTTTGTGAATTTAATACGAACAACGAAGCATCTTTCTTCTTCCTTAAACTGTAAGTATCTGATCGTTCGAACCGTCATTATAGGATTAAAGAATTCTTAATTATAATTTCACTGTAATTTAGCTCTTATTAAAATGAATAAACCAAATCACGCAAAAAGCATTGGAAATGGCATTGCAAAATCTATTTCTTATATATAGCTTTGCTTTTGCAGAAATTTCTATTTGTAACAAAGAATAATAATTAAACCATAAAAGAAGGCTTAGCTTATTACATTTTTAGGATTTTAATATTTGTTTACGTGGTATTGATGCGAGAAATTTTACAAATAAATAAATTTATGGTGATGGACAGATGCTATAACATTGATAACTTATTTATATAGGCACAGTTATTTCCTAACATTTTCCGTAACTAACAGAGATAAAGAGTGATTCAAGTCAGTTACTGTTTTCTTTTTATAACTCTCTTCTTGAATGCTCATTGACACTTGAACTTCGAAATTAAATTTCTTACTGGTAATATATATATTAATTAGAGAGATCTAATACCTTAAACTGTTCCTCACTTTCTTAATATATAATTCATGTATATTTCACCGAAACACTTAAAACTAATCCATGCCAACATATAAAAGCAATTTATGTTACGAAAAAATGCAAGCCAATGTTTATTAAAGGGCAATTTTCAGAAGTTAGAGTATATCATTTTAACTAGTTTCGGTCAATTTATTCAATAATATATTCTTCTATAGAATCCAAAACATCGTACTCCGACTCATAAGTTGATTTGTAAATCTTAAGAAAATATAAAATGACTTTCATTTCAGTTTTGACACTAGTATCTTAGATTCTGATGTCGAATACGAAGTTGCAGTACAAAATAAGAAGACATGTTGTGAAGAATGATTGAACCAAAATGGTAATGGAAAGATTCTAAAAGAACTCGACGAACCTAACAGATAAGCGCAGGAAAGATGATCTGTTTGTCTCTTTATTGTATTAAGAGCAATATTCAGTTTTATTTTGATCTCGTTTTGAATAATTTTAACGAATCGTTCATTCGTCTGGACAATAAAAGACATCTTACTTCAAATAACCAGTTCAATCTGCATATTCGTGGGAGATCGAAGAATAGGTTTCTATTCAATCATTCATTTAGTATTTTCGATTCGGAAGTCGAATGGGAAGTTACCATTCAAAAATAAGAAAAATAGAAGCGAAAAATGCTCTGAACTATTCTCTTCCTGAATGATCGAACTCAGGTGGTAATGGAACGATCCCGAAAGAGTCCCATGAGCTTAAGGGATAAGTAGAGAAAAAAGTATCTATTAGCCTCAGAGAGCTTATCTCATTTCCCTCGGTGATAGGCTCAGCATCTATTTGCCGGCCAGAAGTCTTCCATTATATAGAACTACGATCTGGAAAGCTCTATTTCGGCATTGTATGGGAAGAAAATCGACTGTCATGATTTTAGGCTTTCAATTGAATGGAAAGTTCCTGAATTTCGAATTCTTTTGTTAGAAAGCCAGAGACTTATTTAATTTCAGTCTTTGCTAGTAACTTTGGGCTATTCAATTAAATAGCTGCATCATTTTTATTCGAAACCAATACAATTTGCATTTGTAACTCAATACAAAATGGCGGGTAATAAAGTCAGGAAAGTAAATAATTTTAGAACAAAATTAAATGCAAGGAAACATTCTGTGATCTATTTGTTGAAGTCTTCGACTCTGGTTTCTTCGTATCTCAAACACTGTGTTGTACGTCTATCAAAAGCTTCATTGAATGATGCTGATATTAGAGTTCTTACAAATGGCAGTTATAAATGGTGATTTGTTTCAGAAATTATTTTTTAGAAAATATTTTAAAGATGCTACAAATAAAAGAAAAATAACTACTAGTATTCTTTATTATTTCTGACATCCTTTGATGTTTAAAAAAATGTCCACTTGCAATCATATCCATCTTAAAACGGCCAGGAACGATTTAAGCTATAAGGATGATATTGCAACGTGGTGTAGTGATTAAAGCATTAATTGTTTTGGTAAGAAATATTATTGAAAGTTTTATTTCTAATTGAGAGTTATTTTTAGCTCTTTTGGAATAAAAATATTCTAAGAATTTAGATGTCATAAAAAACATTGACGAGTTTGAATCGTGCGCACTGATTCCTTTTTTCAGGACCCTAAAAACGGCTTTATCATTAACAAGCATGTATAACAAATTAATTAAATTACAGAAGAAAAAATTATAACAATGTTTCAAAAATCATTCCTTTGATATACTGCACTATGTTCGGCAAATTAATGAATATAAATAATACACTTATCTCAACTGTTACAAATATTTTTCTAAATTAGTCGAATAAAGAATATTTGCAATACAATGTAATAATAACTTATAATATCTAATTTTGGGTTGTTTTTTTTTTATTGCAAACCAAGGCAAGTGCCATTTCACGATAAATTACTGCTATCACAGCGTGGATAATGGAAACAAATCAATTGCAATACAATGCAATAATAACTTATAAAATCTAATTTTGGATATTTTTTATTGCGAACCAGGTCAAGTGCCATTCCGCGATAAATTATTGCTATCACAGCGTGGATAATGGAAACAAATCAATTGCTTCAACTTTCATAAAAGGTTTTCATAATAAAAACGATAGTAAAATTATGTTCCCATTAGCGTCAATCCAGTATAATCAAACAAGAGACGAAACCAAACCGGAGCACTCCCATTACATTACGACCCGACTTCGCTATACAAGGACTGAATACACTTTTATGAGGAAAAATGTTGAGCTGAAATATTGCGCCATAAAACAGTCTCGCTGGGAATATTAAAATGAGATAATTGACCGTTTAAAGCGGTAAAAATACGAAGAAAAAAAAGGACCTTAAAACTAGCTGCAAGATGAGAAGGTAATGAAGTAAAAGTGAATTGCGACGGAAAATATAACTCTATATTCCCTAGGCTCTTAAAAACTGCTGATACATGAAAATTGTGTCGGTCACTCAACTTCGCTTAGTTTTTAAAGAGCGGGATGCGCTGCAAATCGTTTCCGATAAAAAAGATTTTTTTTTTTAATAAAGGGGTTAATGTCAGTAGTAAAAAGGAGGGAAAATGCAAAAATGAATATTTGCTATGCAAAAAAAGGGTTTCTTTTAATAACTCGAGATGTACAGTTGTTCACTTAGACTTTATACTGGAGTAACAGTAGTATAGAATAGTGTAATTGGGTAACTGTGCGTTTATGTAAAAAATGTACCAATTACTCGATTTTTTTTTTTTTTTTTGCTCATACCCATTATGTACTGGATTAATATCAAGAGTAAAAAGAGAGACAATGTAATTATTAGTATTTCACATATAAACAAAGTGATTTGCTTTACTTACTCAAGTTTCTTAAGCTGTATACAGAGATAATATATTTAATGAAAAATAAATTTTAAGGGAAAATTAAATTTTTACTATTTAAAAAAATAGATTTCTGCCAATTATTTTAGTTTTCTAGTTGTTCACAAAGATTTCTCACTGGAAAACTTTCAACAGTTTATAGAAGTAAACTGAAAAAAATATAAACTTTTAAGTGGAAAAATTATTATGTTATGAGCTCAAAAAAATCAACAATGTACGAGTTGATACTAATTATTTGAATTTTGGAACTACTCAAAGATTTTATAGTGAGGTAACATCGATAGTGAGAAAAAAAAAGGAAAGGAAAAATTGCATTTTCACAAAAAAATTATTTGTGTTAATTACTTGAGGTTTATAATGGTTCTTTTAGAATGCATACTGTCTTAACACCAGAAATAAAAACGAGAAAAAAGAAATTTTACATAAAAACGGAAAAAATTTAATTTACTGAAATTGCTGTTACAGATAAAAATATTTTATAATTTTAAGCGACGTAACAAAATAACAATGCAATTATAAACATAATTGTCTGCAGAAAATAGTAAAAAGGGGAGCAAGTATTTATGAAATACATATTTGTATTATCTGGAAAACAATCATTCGAAAATACGCTGAGAATTCTATTCATATGAATTGTCAGTTTTCAGAATTTTACTCTAATATGTTTCGCGTTTTATTATAATAAAATCTGATTTTTTTTTATATAGTTAAACCCTAATTCATTAAGTTTTCAAAGGATGACAGATCTCCAATTTCAAATACGCTTATGAAAATTTTAATGCAACCTTTGAGTAAACGATTCAAAATATGTTGATCAAAAGACTTCAAAGCTACTTGAAAAATTTTATTATGGAATTTGTAAACAACTCTTTAATTAATATTGGTGGAATTTAATAAATGGAACTGTTGTCTCAAACATACATTATTTTTATATATATTGAATGCCTTTGATCTTAGCACACACATGCGCTTCGAATATGAAAGGATTAATTGAAAATATTTTTAGAGCTCCAGTAATGTGTCCTATTTGAGTAAAATGGTTCAAATCTTGGATTGCACTAAAGATTACTTTAAACTGAAGTTTTGAATAAAACAAATTTTTATGTCAAATTAAAATATTTTAAATTCATATTTGTCTATTTTAAATTTCTTTCAGTTTATAAATAATTTTGAAATTATTTTTTGCTTAGAAAGAACCAATACACATCTGACTAAAATAATCTTTCGCTTGTGACAGGTATGTTGGAATTTGATTGAATGTATATTGGCATGTAATTTTAAATGATTTTAAGCTTTATATAGCCTTAATATGTCAAATTTAAGTTTATACAGTAGGAGTAAATTTTCAATTTACTTTTATTATTTACAGAAGATGGAAACAAATATTAGTTACATTGCTCGAATGAGTTTCAAAAAAATATATTTGAATTTAAAAAAAGACATTCTCATTTAAACTAATGTAAACTTTTAATATAATTTATCGAATTATATTTTATTATAAGAGTTTTATTATAATTTATCGAACTTAAGAAGAATCCATCTTAAAATGAATAGTTTTATATCGAAGTATTTTCATTGAAAGTATCTAGAGAAGTATTTCTAGAAATTCCACTCAGAATTCATGAAATGTAATAGAGACTTTATTTTCTTCTTTTTTTTTCACCATAAGGAAGAAATCATTGCGTTTAATAGTCAAGCTCTTAATCTGAAGTTCGAATGTAATTCACAAATGCAGTAGAGCGCGTCTAATGGCTTAGAAATGGATATTCAGTGCTTTAGTGAGCAAACTGCAGACAGAGAGATCAGTTTACCATCCTTTTCTCCCTGGCGTCCTTTTCCAAAAATCCCAAGAATCTCTGTGAAGAGATTTATCCTCCCAAGGATTCTATTCTAGTCTTTCAAACACCAGAGCAAGAAATAAATTTTGACTTCAGTGGTATCCCAGAAATACTTCGCTGTAGTATATTTTTCATGATATTATTTGAAGTAGAAGTCTACAGATCTTGTTTTTTAGAAGTCTGAAGACATACCTTTTTAAAGAAAAATTGCTTAAAATTTTTCCAATACTTGAAGATTAAACTATTATTTGACAAATTATATCTCGTTGGAATCGAAATATTTCTTTTGTTTTTCAATTGATGATATCTTTTTTAAGGGAACACGATTTTTAAAGATTTTTTTTAATCAAGTATATTTTATATTTATTTTGCTTAAAGTAGCATTAGAAACTGCGGTTGAAATGCCATATCACCGGGTTTATATTTGAAATTAATATGTTATGAACAGCAGCTTTTTTTTATGTTATAAAAGCAGATTTTTTTTTATGAATACCATCCTATTACCGGCTCAATCGGTATTAATTTTCAAAAAAGGAATTTTATAACATTTTTTCTCAACGGTATTATTTTAAAACGATGCGTGTATTGTTTGAATTTTCTCAAAGGATTATTAAAATGCGATTCAAATGTAAACAATTGTAATCAGCTAAAGTTATTATATGATAGTAATGGTTGTAAAATAAAGAAATATGCATTATCCATTCAATTTTTAAAAACAGCTGTATTTTATATCTACATTTTTGCGTTCTGTATTTAAAAAAGGATTCATTCTGTCAGAAAAATTAAAGAATTTTTTTAATATCGGATAATGAGTTGTTTGATAATATTATGAACTTAAGTATATTTGAAGGAAAATCCAAATTCTCTTAACGATGAATTTTTCTTCATTCAAATTCGGAGTATTAAGTTTTTCTTTGCGTTATTTGCTTTTATGACTAGATTATAAGTTGTTTAATAAAATTGCAAAGCTAAAGGTAAATATGTGAATTTTGAAACAGTTCGTGGGAGAACTATAGATTAACAAAACGGTATTAACTTTCATTACTTAATATTTCAGTCTTATTTTAGCAAAAAAGTTATTAAATCAAGAATATTATTAAAATTATCAAAGATAATTTTTCAAAACAATGCCTAGTATACATTTTAAAAGGAAACCAATTTTTCAGAACCTAAGCCTCTAATCGATTAATAATTCTAGTAGAATGAACTTCTACTGATAATTTTGACTTGGCATCTTATGAACTTGCATCTTAATTGTATAAACTAATTAAAAATAATTTACTAAATAAAACAAATTTTTAAAATGAGGAAGCCTATTCCATTTCGTGTCATGACGAAATTTGTGGGGAAATCTAATTTCAATTTCTTTAATGACACTAATCAAGATATAAATATATTTAAAATTATAATAAATATATTAATTTTAAAAAATGTTTTTCGTTAATTAATCCTTTATATTCTTAATTTATTTACTTAATAAATCATTTACCAGGAAAATTATGGGTTATATTAAATTATAGGTTTGTTTTTGCATGGAATATTTCAAATCGCATACATTTCCTTGAGAAATATAATGTCACAATTTCATTTAATATCTTTAGGTGCATTAGGGATTAGGTGCATCAATAAGCCGAGAAACAGCGATAAAGCTGTAAAGGTTAACTTTCATTTTGTAAAATTCCTTTTTGTAGTGAGTGAATTTTCTTCTAAGAAAGCAATACTATATGCTTGAAGCTACAAAAATATTCATGTGCATTCAAATCATTTATGAATATTTTTATGTCTGAAACTGATATAAAAACTCCTCTTAAACAAGATAAAGTATTTGTCTAAACGCTTTTCATAGATTACATCTTTAATTAGTACAATAAGAAAGACAACACTATTCTTTGAAGTTCTGGCATCTGAATACAGAAATCATCTCGTGATTAAACATTCAGAGACTTCAGTCATTTAATTAAGTTGAACCAATTATAAAAATTAAAGAGAATATATGGCTCAAGGTTGTTATTGAAGGTAGATTTAATTAATTTCCTAAATGAATTGGTAACATGAGGATCTGTTCTAGAAATAGTTTAGTAAACATTTCGAGCGGTATACTCTAAAAAGAATACTGTTTCTCAGGATTTAAATAATATTAGTTTAATAGTTCAAGTCATAGAACTTTGATCGATAATCTGCAATTTTATTGCAACACAATCAATCACTCTGTGATTTAATACTCATATGAAATCACACATCTTAGCTAAATTAAGAGTTATATAAAGTAAGGATAACATTAATAGGCAAATTTTGTTGTACAAGATATCTTTATGTAATTAATTCACCGACCGTAGACGAAACAAAAAAATATACTAGTCATGGATTGAAATCCGACTGATGACCGTGGCCATATTTTTTTATGATGGGTATCTTTAATGAATATTCTTAATAGAGAGATAGAAAAAAGCAAGAAGAATTTACATTTATGAATGATCTTGAAACATCATAGAAGGGCAAAAGAATAGGTAAAGTAATGAGTAAAAAAATAATAATTAACAGATTAGCATTTAAAATTTCAAAAAAAAAAATTCAGTTATTGTTATTGGAGCGACTTCATATGTGAATCAATTTGATGGGGGAAAACACCTGTTTTTATAAAGTAAAGGAAGTTCATGGTTAAAAGTTTTACATACATCTTTGACTAGTACACCAAGCGGAAAAGTAACAGGAATAAAAGAGAAGTCGATATCTAGAAATGCAATCATGTTGTGATTAAATATTCTAATGGCATTTATCAGTTTAACCTTTCTACATGTAATACATATACACTTACAAATATAAAAACAATGTATGCAATACATTTTTCACATAACATATCTTTAATTAGTACAAAATATTGAAGGTAACAAGAAAGGCTGACATGTGGAAATGGTGTAGAAGATGTTCCAAGCCATGCAGAAGAATCAAAAGCTGAAAGAAAAGAGAGGGAAAATCTCCTAATTAACACGTGCAAACGCTGGATGCAAACCACTGGACTCGTTCCAACGCTGAAGCTTCGTTGCCCACCGTAAGACATTAGTGGAATTTTGAGTCGCATTCGTCATAATAGCACTCTCGGGCGAATCCCACTTAACTCATCTTTCCTTTTGTCCTGGACACTAATGTCGCGGAGAGCTGTCAGTGACGTCACACTACCCATGTCGCAACATTAATTATCCATTAGGACACTGCAGAACGAAATACGTCATAGGCCAATCCCTGGCTCAGGAAAGCTCCCCCCCCCCTTCTTTTATGTTCGATCGAGACTCCGTTCATCTCTTCACGCCTCAAGTACTGTACTTGTTCCGAATAACGAGGCCGCTGCCGATCGGATATCCTGAATGCATTTTCTAACACTCTTTTTTTATCTCCTCTTTCTTCCCCTTCCCCCTTTTCGAAGAGGGGATGGTCGTCGGTGATGGAGCGCTTATTTTTAGGGTGATTTTTATCTACATCCTTTTCGCCCAAAGTGGCCATGATGGCTCAAATGGGATGCTAGGTTCCACATCCGCGTAGAATCGGAACTGTACGACATCCGTTAGTTCCGTTATCTTTCAACCACTTCCACAATTTGCTGCTATTAACCCTTGACTCAGAGAATCCAGGACAAATTTACTAGGAGACCCACAGACAAAGATAGGTTACCTTTATAGCAAATTTGCGGGCTGTGATTGAGTTCATTGAAACTAAAGGAGGAAAATTATTGCTCCTCAGATTGAGAAAGCAAATTTGTTATTTCCGTTGTCTTACAACAGTGTTTTGAATTTGTTCCAATTAATCCTGATTTCAGGGCATCTAGTAGAAATTTCTTAATACTGAACATATAATAGATATTCTGCCCTTTATAAATAAGATATACCTTCATAGATCTCTAGCATTTATAATTTGCTCTATTTTTTTAAATGTCTCCACGGATTTCAAAATGTAGAGAATGAAATTATTGTTTAACATTGAAGAATGTATGGCTATAGCTTTACTAGGCTCTGGCCACAATTAGAAAAATGAGTAGTTAAGCTAAAATATGTGTAAAGTATTTATTTAATTTTCAGCAAATTGCATTCAAACAATACGGAACAGATCTGCTTTTTCTAAGGAATAAAAATATTTTTTGATAATCGAAGAAAATTACTGTTTCAGAATTTTGATTATTATAATAGGAATTGAATTGCAATCCTAAATCCGATATTGTTCAAGTTATTTTACAATCTACAATAAATTTTATCAGAGATATATAGTCATAAATATGTTACATTCACTGGAAAACAACACTCTATGGTAGAACTTTTTGAAAGTGAAGGTGGAAAATTAATATTTCTTTAATAACAATAATAATAAATAACTCACTGTCACAATTATTTTATTCTTTACTTAAATAATTTACAAATATGTAATCAACGAGTTACTTAGACTACTGAGTGGTACGCATTTAAACAGATCTAATTCATAAATTTAAGAGTGAGAGTTAACATAGTATATATTCCTCAAATCAACAGATAAACGTGAAATTGGCAGCATTAGCTTCTTATTTTAAATTCCGCAGTCTGATATAATATGGTTGCATTGAAGATAACAAAAATTACGTCTTTTAAGAAGTAACAGATGCCTGGAAATTGCATCAATATATGGCATTCATGTAATCATAATGGTTTGAAAATTGGAATCCACATCAAGTCCGAAATCAGAAATTTATGACACTCGTTAGCATACCATCTACTCCCAGAATTTACTACTAATAACCCTAGTTGTGAGAATCAATAACTAATTGCATAAATGTACCACGTTGCCCAATCATGAAACAGGCCTAATATAGATTTACCTGTATAGATGGCGCAACAAGGTAGTTTCAAAGCAATGCTCATCAATGGAAATTCACTTTTTAGGTTTTGTAATGAAAATTATTAAAAAATTGTTGAAAATTAAATTGATTGAGGCTCTCGTCTTACTCTTGAACTGATATGTTGAAATCTTTTTTGATAAACATGAATTTCACTGAAAATAGGCATCTTAAAAAATTATTTTTGGATTTTTTTTAAAAAATGAATTAAATGAATTAAAAAAATAAATAAATATTTGTTACTTGCTTTTAGAACTGACTAAATATTACTGCAAGTATTGGCTAGGAATTAAAAAAAATATTTTATACTTTTATTACAAGATAAA